>NC_063242.1:3851608-5093217 GCF_020740725.1 Corvus hawaiiensis | reverse complement strand
TTTTCTACATCTTCATATTGTTTCCTATCCTTGACAAAGACTTCAGCCTTAGACAGATTGCTGACAGACCTGGTTCAGAGCCAACATGTAGGCGAAAGTGCTAAATGGAGCAACAAACTCTCTATTACTTGTCTCTATCATAAATATAAAAACCTTGTGGTTTTTGGGCTGCATATGTCACTGAACTCTTGACAGAGCAGTTACATTACAGGATCTAGTTAAAGTTACTTTTCTTAAAGTAGTTCTTAAGCCCAACCAGAAGAAAATCCAGGTCAGTTGTAGGCTCGAAGACCAACAGGTCCAGAGAACTCCTTTATCTGGGAAGAGAGAAGCTGTCTGGCTCTCTTTCTCTTGTCTATAATAGAAGTTAAATAACCTCTGGATGTACCTTAAAAACAGAAGTAGGGTGAGAAAAAAGCTCTTTCAGAGTACTATCTGAGTATTCTGTTTCTTAATCTACCCACTACTTTGAGCAGGAATCTACAGCAATGACTGCGCATATGTCAAGGAAATCCATTGCCTTGCTTGTGCATCTAGTAAGGGAATAAATGAATACAGGAATACTATGTGTCTGTTCATGCCAGAAGGGAAAACGTGAAAGTAAAGGAAATATGAAAAAAATGCTATCACTCCTATCTTTGAAGAAACCAAATGTTATTTCCAGAAGTATAAGAAGGAAAATCTGGGGAACTGCAAGCCGGTCAGCCTCACATCAGTCCCTGTGAAGATCATGGAGCAAGTAATTCTGGAAGCCTTCTCCAAACACATGAAGGACAAGGTGATGAGAAGTAGTCAGCGTGGATTTACCTAGTGGAAGTCATGCTGAACCAAGCAGATACCTTCCTACAGTGAAAGGACTACCTTGTCAGATGATGGGAAGAATAATGAATGTTGTTCGCTTCAACTATGTTAAGGCCTTTGGCACAGAATCCTGTAACAATCTTACAGAAAAGGTGACATTGTACATGTTTGGTAAATTGACAGCGAGGTGGATTGAATGTGGCTGAACAGCCAAGCCCAGGGGGTGGTTATCAATAGCACAAAGTGCAGTGGGAGGCAACTCACTGGTGGTGTACCCCAGGGGTCAATAAGGAGGCCAGTATTGTTTAACCTCTTCATTAAAAACCTAGACAATGGGGCAAAGTGAACCCTCAGCAAGTTCAGAGATGATATAAAATTGGAGGAAGTGAACATCGATACAGTGTGGCACTGGGCAGAGAGAAATAAGAAAAAGAAAATGCAGTGTTCTGGCAATGCAGAGCAAGAACACCAGTACACGCTGGGAGCTAAGTTTCTGAGGCACTGCTCTATACAGAAAGAGCTTGGAGTCCTGCTGGACAACAAGTTGAATGCCAGCCAGCAATACACCATAGTGACAGAGGTGACAAACAGCATTCTGGGCTGCATCAGGAAGAGCATTACCAGCAGACTGAAGGGTGTTACCTTTTCTTTTTACCCAATACTGATGAAGACATGTCTGAAATACTGCGTCCACTTCTGGGCTCCCCAGTACTGGAGAGACATGAACTTACCACAACAAACCCAGTGAAGGGCTGTGGACATGGCAGAGGAACTGGAGCATCTCATATGAGGAGAGCTGAGACTCATCAGCCTGGAGAAGATTCCAGAGAGAATCTCATAAATGTGTGTAGACACTTGATGGGAGGCAATTAAGAAAAACAGGCTGTTCTCAGTAGTGCCCAGTGACAGGACTCAAATATTCAGATATTGGTTTGCACATTTGGAAAACTCTTTTCAGTAACTTAATCCATTAAAAATTCAATTATTTTTTAATATGTAAATAAGTGAATCCAAAAATTATTTCCAGGCAATTTCCACTCATTTAACTACATGTTTAATTTGTTTTGAAAACTGTAAAACTTTCATTTTAAACAATGAGAGATAGACTTCTGTCAGATACTTTTCATGAAAGTAGAATTTTCATTTCCTGGAAAACACTGACACCTTAAAATTTCACCTGTCCTAAATTGAAGCAATTTTTAAATTCACCTAAGATTAACGTAGATGAAAAGTTTTAATTCTGACTCTTTTTTCTTCCAGTTTATAATATTAAACACAATCCTGAATGAAATGCGTTACAAAATGAAATATTCAAATATTCTGTCATGACAAGATTATAAAAAAGTTATCAGAAGGCTTTGTTTTGATTGAAAGCAAAACAAACAAAGTATAGTCAATCCTGACACATTCCCACATAACATTTACAACAGAATTAATTGGCATTTTCTGAAAAACATTCTGCTCAAAATTTCTGAGCCCCTCCACTGACAAGTGTATAGAATCACTGCTCTGTCCCAGGCAACCCTCCACACATGCACACATCCTGTTGCACTGACAAGATATCTATTGAGAATGCTGCCCTTTTTAAGGTGGAATTGCACTGCTGTATTCCTATCACTGAGGCAGAATAAGGAGGAAAAGCAGAGGAACCATTCCCAGATGGGTGTCTCGGATAGCTTCTCCTTGTGCTTCCCCTGAGACAATCTTTTATCCATTGGTTTTGCTCTAGACCGTACCTGGAAGCAGCATCTAGTCCTTTTATAGGTCATTTAATATTATTGCATGTTTACAAGGAAGAACTTGGATGTTTATCATTTAATAAAACTAACCTGCTTGGAAAAAAACCCCGTAATGGAGTTAATGAGGTGCTTTTTAACCATTATCTTTAAAAATGTTCCAAACCAGTCTCAAAGTGTGCTACCAGAGGGATATGAATTAACCATGACAGCTTGCTGGTCCACACCAGGCTTCAGTTAACTGTGTTAAAGTATTACATATGTTTTACCTTGATTTTAATTATTTGCTGTTCTTGATTCTCATAATCACATTAGCATTTGAAAGGTGATCTACTTTTGAAACTTACTGCTGGTTTTGTTTTAGTCATTTCAGATTAATTAAGTTTAAAAAATAGCCAAGAAAGTAATGCCCTCCTTCCTTCTTCATCCAACTCATCATAGAATTTATAAGGCCAGAAATTTTCTCTTTTTTTCCCCACTTTCTCCCTACCCACTAGGGTGACTTGCTGTAAAGATCTCTGCCTTTACCCTGCAACACAAAAGTTCCTGCAAAGCACTCTTCAAAACTGAATGGTAAATGTTCAGATGGAATCTCTTTAACTGATTCACTTTGTAATTGTCTACAGTCTTAAAAGGCCTTGTTGATGGTAAATTTTAGATTTTTATGTGACCATATCAGAAAGGAGAGTCTGAGGATACATATACATCATATATACCATTTACACATAGTGAACTGTAACTGGCACAAGCAGAAAACTTCAGTCACAACTGAACCCAAACAGGAAACTAAAGCAGAACGTGTTGGTTTGGCTCAGTTATGTGTAATTTTGCATGAACTACACCAGTTTATTCAAGCAGAAGAGCCTCTACAAATCTACAGATCTGAACAGTTATGGCAGGAAGAACTGAATGTACACTGGTGACCACTACTCGTAAATATTCTGAATAGAGTGAACACACATTTACAACTGAGATACAGGTTTCAGAAAATGCTGGGTACTGGGAATATGATCTTGCATCCTATTAAATGGAAACTTTTGACTTAGTATTGACTTTATAATGACAAGTAGCAAGATAGAAAACAAGAGTATTGACAAAAGAGCTTTTATTTTCCCCTGATGTCATCTGGTCATGTCACTCATTGCAGTTAAATCCAATCTCTAATTGCAACAAGCATTATGAACAGCGTTTGTTAATTTATTATGTGGTGCTATGCCAAGCCTTCATTTGAGTGCATACTATAGTACTTCTACATCTACAATTTTCTCTGTCTAAAGTCGTCTTCATATCAAAAGGACTGGGCTTGTTAAATGTGTGTGCATTTTTAATGCATAATATCTTAAAAATCATAAGCACAGACATTTTCTTGTCTGCATGTATACCCTCATCTTCTATTATGTTTTAAAATTTCATCTGCAGGAAGGGATATAGTTTGAAAACACAGAAATCTTACACCTGTTGCTCCATTTACACATGTGGAAGATGACTGCAAAATGCAAGCAAAACACACTATTGTGAATATGAAAATGTTTCACAGCCACATTGCGTGAGCAGAGGCAAGCGTAGGAAATGACAGTAAAGGAACCACTGTCTTCTGTTTTGCATAATTCACATATTGGGCACCATAAGTCATTATGAACTCATCGAGGCTGCCATGTCTATGAAAGCTCCTGCCAAATCTGCAGTTCTTTTACACAACCAGACACTTAGAGAGGAACAGAAATACAAATGATAGTCAGCCCATAATATTTTAGTGCTAAATAATAGGATTGGATGCAAGATTGCATATCCAAGACCAGTAAAAACACAAAATATCTACCAGGTATATGAGATGTAGCTTTATTATGACTGTATGTCAGGAATATTGTTCTGAAATATAAAAACAAAAGCTCCAGATGCTGAAGTGCACATGACTTTTTAATGTGTTTCTTTAATGCTGCTAAATTAAAAACTGAAGCAGTGAATGTTTATATTTGCAATGATTGGTATCAGTCTAGTTTACAAAATTCAGTTCTAGATCTTTTTCCTCCCTTTGCTCACATTTTTCTACCTAGATGGTAGCAAAATCCCCAATTAAAATCCATTTTATTAATCTTTGCTTAGGAGGTAGAAGTTAATAATTTCCGTCTCAAAGCCCATTCACATACTTTGCACCCTCAAGGCTTAGAAGAAAATGAGTTTTGACACCAAAATGATCTCTGATTTCTCATTCTTCTAACTCAGTCTCTGTGTGAATCATTCAAAAGCCTCAAGTGAAACCACCTATTAAACACTGCATAGTGACACCCTTTATTAAAATTAAAAAGTGGATTTAAATTCTTCCTAGGTGGTGGGGATCTCAACAGAATCCTTTGCAGTAGGGATGCAGGGGTATGCACATAAATGATGTTTAGCAGAGCCATTTCTTATAGAACATGAGTAGCGCAGGTGAAGAAGTATCAAATTAATAAAAAATACACAAACACACAAGAGCCCTAAAACATTTAAGTCAAAAGGTTAACTTGAATATGTTAGAAAAGTAAGCATTTGGAAATAGTCTTTGTAGCGGGTTGAGTTCGAAACCGGGCAGAAACACCAATTAAGTGTAGTGGGTTTGGTTCAAAATATTCATTACTTACTTGTTTTCCTTCTGTGAGATAAGAATTAGGAGAAAGCAAAGCAGGCACAAACCTTAAACAGTTGCAGTACAATGAAAGAGTTTTATTACTAGTAGAATTAAAAGTAAAGAGAAATAACAAGAAATTAAAGCAAATCCGCGCCCCCCTCCCCCCCCCCCCCCCCGCCTTTCCAGCACTTCTCTCCTTTTACCCAGCTCACACAAGGGATAACAGAACATGGGATGTTAGTCAGTGTTGCAGTTCTTGAAAAGTCTCTCTCTTACGCTTAAGGAAAAAAGGGTTTTCCTTCAGTTGCACGTGGTTCCCAACCTGCCACCAACAGCAGACCCGCCCGGAAACAATCAATCTGCTGTGTGTAGAACATCTCTCCAATGAAAAAATCTCACAGTTCCTTCAAACTGCAAAACATGGGCCATCACATGGGGTTATTAATCTTTTTAAGGATAAGTTATTTTGGCCTGCACACAAAGGCTTTCTTCGCCACAAGTCTCTAACAGCCTCTTACTACTTCTATATAGCCTGGCATAGGCACTCTTCACAATCTTCGCAGGCCACACGTGGATTCTCCATCCCCCCATGTTCTTCAAATGGATTAAAGAGACAAACAGTTTGTGATATTACAGTTTCTTACCACGGCATGCAAGAAGGTTTCTTTTAAGCTACGCGCCAGAATCGCGGCACCGCCCTCTTTTCTCCCGTCACCATGCTCAGCTCCGTCCCACGTGATTCACTTCTCTTTCTCTCTGACTCTGAAGCCACCATGTTGAAGAGTGTTCTTGTTCAGGCTTTACAGTGGGGAAAGCCTCGCTCCCTCTGTGCTGCTGGCTGTGTAGTGTCCTCTTCAGTTCAGCACAAAGTGTGCTGGCTGCAGACAGGAGGCTCTGCCGGCTCCCGCTGGCTCCGCCGGCTCCACATGGAGAGGAGAGGGACCCGCCTGTCCCCAGAAGCCGCGCTGGATGGGTTTAGCTGTGAGCAGTCCATGGCTGGTTTTAGCTCTGTGGCAGTCCATGGCTGGTTTTAGCTGTGAGCAGTCCATGGCTGGTTTTAGCTGTGGCAGTCCATGGCTGGTTTTAGCTGCCTGCGGCTCTGGGACAGTCCCCCCCAGTGACCCAGGGTCCATGCCGCAGTGTTGGGAAAGGGGGGAAGGGGCAGTGGCCCCGGCCCGGCCCGGCGGGGCCGGGAGGCTCGGAGCCCCCCCACCTTCCAGCAGGCGAGCTCCGACAAAAGGCAATTCCCGCCTTTCCATGCGGTTTAAATATGTAAATTGTGAGAAGCGTAATTGATCTTAAAGACTGTCCATCAGCTCATGTTCAACCCACTACAGTCTTTTACGACAAGTTACAACACAGAGTGGTGGCTACAAGGTGTAGCCTTTAGTGAGTTTTTTTGCTGATTGTCCTCAGGCTCATAGTGTCACACGTGGCAATTCTGCCGAGGAAAAAAAGCTTGCATCTGGAAAATTATACACATATGTATATGAAAAGTTACAAAGTCTTTTAAAAGACCATGGCCTGTTTCTTCCTCTGTAGTGAAGCATGGGAGCTAAATAGTTTCAACTTCTTCATATTGTCTTTACAATAAATAACCTATAGTTTTGTTGCTCTTTTCCAAAATCGTCTCTTAAATCTCCATTCTGCAATGCCACTACTACATATCAGTATAAGAAAAATTAAGAAAAAGGTTGAAATGTCAACATCAGAATCTTCTACAGCTCTTAGCAATACTTTCCTTTTCTGGAAAAGAAAATTTCCAATCCCCATACACTAGATACATTTATAAAGTCCATACAGACAACATAATATCCATACAGACAGGGACTGCAGGCACTATTCCGTAAGTAATTATTTCTTATTTCCATTTTCCTTATGTATTGGTTTGGCACGGCCTAGTTTTAGGTAGCAGGGGGCCACAGAGATGGCTCCTGTGAGGAAGCTGCTGGAAGCTTCCCACCATGTCCAGCAGAGCCAATGGCTGATGGCTCTGAAGATGGACATGCTGCTGGCCAAAACTGGCCAATGAGAGAGGTTGGTAATGCCTCTGTGATGACATATTTAAGAAGAAAATCAAAACAAAGTAACAAGATTTTGGGATTCTGGTCAGAGAAGAGGAGGAGGTGAGAACATGTGAGGGAAAACAACATGGTGACACCGAGGTCAGTGAAGGAGGGGGAGGAGGTGCTCCAGGGGCCGGAGCCGAGGTTCCTCTGCAGGCCGTGGTACAGACCATGGTGAAGCAGCTGTGCCCCTGCAGCCCATGGGGATCCACGGGGGATGCAGAGATCCACCCACAGCCCGTGGGGGACGTGCCCGTGCTGGAGCGGGTGGATGCCTGGAGGGGGCTGTGATCCAGTGGAAGACCTGGTGGAGAAAGAGGGCCTTGCTTCCAGGCTGGAGCAGCCTGTCCTTGGAGGTCTGCACCCTGTGGAGAGAGAGACCCACGGTGCAGCAGTTTTGGGAGGGCTGTGTGCCCGTGGGAGGGGCTCACGCTGCAGCAGGGGCGGTGGGGCTGCTGCTTGTGGGAGTGGACCCACGCCAGGGAAGTTCTGTCTCCCCGGGGGGAGGGACCCCATGGGAGGGACCCCATGGGAGGGACCCCACGGTCTCACAGGGGAAGACTCCTCTCCCAGAACAGCAGAAGGAAATCTCGGTGATGAACTGACCAAACCCCCATGCCCTGTCCCCTGCACTGTTGGTGGAAAGGAAGGAGGGGCTGGGGGGTAGAAGGTGTTCTAAGGGCTTATTTTACTTCTCATTATTCTCCTCTGATTCTGTTAGCAAAAAATTCACTTCACAACTTGAGCCTGTTTTCACCCTTGAAGTGTTTCTCCCAGTCCTTATCTCAGTCATGAAGCCTTCGTTAATTTTTTTCCTTTTCCCTCCTCTGCCCAGCTGTGGCAGGGCAGGGTGAGTGAGAGGCTCTCGTGGGGGCCTGGCATTGGGCCAGTGTCAAACCACAACACCTTAGTCAGTCAATATTTCCAGAATAAAGGAAATAAAACCTGAGAAAATATTTCACTAGGGCTTCATTATTTGAGTCATAATAAATAAATGACTGTTGACAGATTTGTGTGAGTACAATTTTCACCTGATGTCTTCTTTATCATTCCTACTAAATATCTTTTTTTATTTACTCTACACACATGAAACAAGGATGCAACCAATACTCTCAGGAATATTTTTCAGTACTCTGTTGCTCCCATTAGGCTGTATCTTGGCATGAATTTTTAAGTGGTTCCTTATAACCCTTTAAACCCTATTCCTCCCATTCAGCTTGAAAGGGATGCCTACATTGCCAAGAGTTAATATTCTCATAAATGTTTCTCATAAACATTCACTTCCTTGCTTTCAACTCAGTGTTTCTGGGATCTTTTAAAATTATTTCTTCCTCATGGCTACTGTGATCTTGCAAGCTGTTAACAGACTAGCTGTGGGCAGAAAGAAAGATCATCTTTGTCTGTACAGCGTAAATTCTCCAGTGTCTTTCCTGGCACAGTTCCACTCAACAGCTCCTTTGGCACACACAGTTCTCTCCCTCTTTACACTAGACCCTGACCTCCACTTCAACTGTCCTTTCTCTCATACCACATCCATCCATTTTATTTTATTGGTATTTCTGATATGTAATTTCTTAATACTTCAAGAAATAGGCATTAACTGAATGAAGCAATGGTTTTCAAGCATGCATCTTTTAGTGACTGTATTCACAAGAACATTTCCACAGAAATCCATAAAGACTTACGTGCATTTGCACTTAAGGCTGCTCTACAGGCTGTTGAGCTGCTGAAATATCTTAGACAAACAAAACTGAATGAATTCGAAAGATCTTAGACCTCCCTTCCCTTTGACTCTCAGTTCTGGGCTGCTGTCTGGGTTAGAGTCTTCACCTTGTTCTCCACGTGTTAAATCTTTTAAGTCTTTAAACCCACAGAGATGCTACTTTCCTGCCTTTCTACTACCTTATAATTGGCATTAACTTTTCATTTGCAGCAAGAAAAAACATTACGCAGTTTCTTTAACTGCATTTAATGCTGATCATTTCCCCTAGGCACGCAAGTTGCCCCTGCTGGTGTCACCCTAAGCCCTTTCCTGTAGCAGTGCTTTAGTTTTTTCAGAAAGGTACCTGTGGCAAAACAGGCAGAATTCCTTGACACTGTTTCTCTTTTCTTTAAAAAGCCTCCAGTTTTCCTTGTCAACAGCTCCTACGTTTCAGATACCTCAACCCTTCTCGCATTCTTACCATAGGTTGCAGTATTTCTTCAGTGACCTCTTTTCCTTGTTACCCTAGGGATGGTTTCCCGGGCTTTTCCAAACAGGGATATAATCATGTTCAGCTGTTTTTTGGTTTTCTTTGTTTAAGACATGTCCTCCCTCAAGTTAAAAAGTATCCATGACCATTAAACCAGCTCAGGCCTGACATACCCAGCCAATACCAGCAGAATACAAAGAGTTTAAGATGGCATAAGGGCACTGTCGTACAAGTTTGAAGAGATATGTGCAGACACAGAGGCAAAGGGAGTAAGTTCCTCTAGTGCTGTACCACATGTGACTGCTCCATGTCTCTGCAGTCCAGCAGGTACTGGGGCCAGCTGGACAATGCTGTCAGGTCATGATGAGGAGAGGAGATGCTACCATGGGGCCCTAAGGTCACAGTAGTTCCAAAGCAAGAGAGAGGTGGTGAGGAGCAGGGAAGAAGCATGAAGTCCAACCAGTCCATACAGCACATATGGCATGTGAGAAACCACGTTGGGAGCAAGGTAGGAATCTACAGCTGACAGCATACAGCACAGATAGCAGAACAATACTGGCCCTGGGCTGGCCCCTTCTCACTACCTCCTTCGAACCCATATATGCCATATTTCTCTTTGGAAAAGAGCTGCTATCTAATGTTTTATTGCTTAGAAAGGATGGGCAGTACGCTAGGACATTCTTGCTTTTCCCTATTTTACTGTCCTTCTGCTTTGACTTTGAAATTGATATGTGCTTCCTTCTACTGCTACGCTGGATCCAATACAATCCAAATATTTCCTTTTCTCCATCACTCTTACATGAGTCTTTCTACTGCTTCCCTCCTGCTCAAAGTAGAGTAACCACTTACAGGAGGTTGCTCCCAGCTCTGTCCAGTTAGATTTTGTATTCCTCCCAAGATGGAGATTCCACAACCTTTCTGGGCAAATACCAAGTGTTTGACCATCCTCTCAGTAAAAAAAAAAAAAAGAAAAAAAAAAGAAAAAAAAGTAAAAGAAAAAAAACGTGGAGTTTCTTGTATTACAATTTGTGCCCATTGTCTCTTCTTTCACAGGGAACCACTGAGAAGAAGCTACCCCGAACTTTACATCCTCAACCAGTAAAACCTTTCTTGTTTGAGTACAAAGTGCAGAGGAGTGACTCCCCTTGTCATCTCCTTAATCACCTGTGTTAGAAAACTGTCGTTACTGCACTCCATAGACCTCCTGGATCACTGGATCAATTGTGCTCTTCTCTGTTGTCCCTCCAGCGGTTATTGTGGTGGCTGAAGTTCCCTCGTGAGCAACAGGGCCTGTGAACATGAGGCTTCTTCCTGTTGCCTGAAGAAATCATCATCTACTTCTTCCTTTTTGGTATTTCTAGTGTCTGGGTGAGGTAATTTCACTGGTTGGGCTTTACAGCAGATGTGTCTGTGTATGTAAGTATGTTTTTATGTTCCTGAGAATGGCCAGAAGGAGACGTGGTTCTCCAGATCAGAAAGGCAAAGGTAATGCACTGTGGTGCACATGTATACCCATAATCGTGAGGAAATGAAAACAGGGTCCACGGATGTAAACATCTGCTGCAAAAAAACCCACACCAGAGAGAGAACTACAGAGGGCTGCTGTTTCAGCCCTTTGTAAAGTCTGTTCCACACCCTTGGCTCTTGAGAAGACAAAATGGGGACGAGACAAACTAGTGGGAATACAAGTGGAACCAAGGACAGATAGATGCCAGAAGAGAAATGCCATGCCCAATTTTTTTCCCACAGAGATGGTGTATCTGTCAGCAGATAGCCTACAAGTGGAGTTTAGAATGAGCTCCTCTTACCATAAAATTGCCAAATATGCTCACTCTATCCCACCCGTTTTAGCACCTTCCGTAATGGAGCAGATGTGGTGCATGCCCTGCAGGCCAATCAAATTGTTCACGTCATGTTTTGCTCAAGGATACAATTTGATTGTCAGTGATTTCTTATGCAAATGTAAAGACATACGAAACATAATGGCTATTTTTGTTGGGAGGCTGCAGTGAGTGCAGCAGTTTCTTCACAACCTGACACACTTGACAAAAGATTGCAGCCACACAATCTCAAAACATGAATCACAAGCTAGGTGGATGTCACACCTGCAAAAAGCTTTAGTGATGGTTTCTGCAACATGAACCATAGAATATTTTGGGTTGGAAGAGACTTCAAAGACCATCTGGTCCAGCCTCCTCTGCTATGGACAGGGACACGTTCCATCAGACCATGTTGATCCAGGCCCCATCCAACCTCATAGCTGGTCTCATAGTTTTCTGAAGGCAGAGTTCGAAGGGGTTACATGATACGGCCAAGCAGTAACAGCAGCAGCAGCAGGCAAACAGCAAGTAGAAAACAGCTGCTTCTTCTTCTCTAAATTTACAAAAGTGTGGATTATATTTGTTAGTTGACCAATGAAATTAACACACGATTCTAGTTTTTCTTTTCTTAACCTGTCCGGGTCTAATTCTAATAGTTGTAAATGTTACACAAGTGTTACTTAGATATTACACAGATTTGCTTATATAGTTTCTATCAGCTCTTATAGTTTATGTGAACGCTCTATCTAAAAAATGTGAACAGTATAGTTCCATCTATGTTTTGTCTAAAGTAAAGAATTCTGTGAAAAGGTAACACTGCTGCAGCAAGAACTATGTTTAAGGTCTCTGCTGCAGCTTTTCAATGTTTAAAGCACTTAGCATATATTTCTACTAAAAGTTAAAAATCTGTATTTCTATTTCACTTTGGTGTGACTTCATGTGTCTCAGCTTATCCAAAGGTTTTAATTCAACCCCTGTACTTTGGCTTTCCTCTGGGCCTGGGTCCAGAGGAGCTTTCACTCCATCTTCCCCTCCTGTTTGAACCATGTAGACTCCTTTAATAGCTTTGTTGATCATTTGCCTCAAACATTTCCAGAGATGGGGCATCCAAAATCTCTCTGGGTGAACCAGTAAGGACATTTTAGTGGCAATGAGCAGGGTAAACAGGGGCAGTTTATATACTGAATGCACTTCTTAGAGAAAGTCTACAGGTAGAGTAATTCTTACAAGACCTTCTAGGGAATGTATAATAATAGTGAGTTAAGGTATCTTGTGTGGCCACATCATCCTGTTGTTTTCATGGTCAAAGAACAAAATGTCTGAGATTACAGCTGCATTGTTCCATTTGGTGGACACATGACTAGTTGAACCACACAATGAATTAGTCATGGCTTTATTTTTAAACCTTCATTTCAGGTAATCCTGCAACTATCATTGTCTCTGGCAAGACAATGCATGGCTAGGGGAGTCAGACCTCCAAAAATAGTAAGCATTCTACAATTTTAGTGGGAGAGCACACTGGAGAGCACTCACACTGTCATACCTGATATAAACCTGCCTCTCTTGCTGCTCCAGATACCATCTTTGACACCTCTGTCAGCTCCTAAAATGGAACCAAAACTGTGGGATCAACTTTTGTGTAAGAGCAACTCATAACTGGCAGAGGACAGCTAAAGCAGCCTTTAAATTATCAATGCACAGAAAAAACCCTTATTAACTCCTCCACAAATCTTCTCCTTTTTTTTTTCTTATCCCCCTTCCCTGTAAATAGATTTCTGTCTCAGTGATTGCTTCTGGATGACTGCAATCCTCAGATTTTCACTGCCTACTTTTGGTTAACTAGAGAGATCATCTTTGGACTAGTGTGTCCAAAAACATCCTTAATAGTGGCATCTCAGTTACTTGGGAAATCAAAGACATTTCTGGCTTCATTCAAATATTTTCCTGGAAAAAATATACTGCCTTTTTACCAGCTCTGGAAAGGAGTAATACATGATGTATGCCTTGCCATACCATCTGTGCAAACTTACCACAATATATAGCAGTTTTCACATCTGCAGTTCCAATTATCCATTTTAAAACAAATACGTTTTCGGTTAATTCCCAAACCTTTGTTTTGTCCAATCAGAATTTTTTCTCTGCTAAGACAAGGAAGCACATGCCTAACCAAAACATGTAAGTAGTCCCACCACTTTTTGTGGGGACCTTTACATGTATAGAAGCTGGTATCTTGGTAACTAGAACTCAAGGGCCAAATTGTCTGCTAGTGTCGTCCTGTAAAGACCATGTCCTTCAATTCAGCTTCACTGATTTATATGCCCAAACTGCATAATGAAATTTAGCCAACTGGAAAGTGTAATATAAAAGCATTATGATGCTGTCAGGCTTTACAGTGGAAAGCCTTATAGCTAGCATTTGCTTGGAAAAATAACAAGCCCTGAAGATGTTGGCTAGATTTCCTTAACAAGTAGTCTTATTAATGTCAATCCTCTTTATGGAGAACAGTGTGTTAATCCCAGGAGTTTAAACAGAACCAAAATTATATATATATATATATTTTTTTTTTTTTTTTTTCCCATTTGAAAGGTTACTTTGAATAAAATTAAGCTCACAATGACCAGACCAGCAAGTAGGTGCATGGTTCCCTCGCAATCTGCAGCTCCCCACTGTACTTCCCTGTTCTTACAAAGCCTCAGGATCAAGTATGTGAAAATTCAATTCCTCATTAGTTATCTGAGAAACTACTCATCCTATGCCCAGGTAATGGCTTCAAGTAACATTATTTAGAAATCAAAACAACAACTGTCTTGAAAGTCTTAGAGAGCTGAAGTCACCCCCCAGCTTGCTTTCTGCTAGTTTCATTCAGCAGAGTGTTCTGTTTGTTTCCTTTGGCTCCATTTCTTGCTTGTTTGTTTCCTGTTGTACAACTTTTGACCAGCAAAGCTTCAGACTGACTGAAGCTCTGCAGTGTCCACAGGAAGGTGCAGGGGTAATGTATTGACATGTTTTGGGCGATGCCAGAAGTGCTGTATGGAGCAGTATTTTTGCTGGTGGTTCCCCGCAGGTTACGAACACACACGGCTCGCCTTGTTCACAAACCCATCCAGCCCTCACACATTTTCCTCTATCACAGGTGACTCCAATGTTTAATATAACTCTAACATAAAGAGTAGCATAGCTAGTTAAACAGAGATGAGTACCACTCCAAAACAAAATCTGTTTGTATTTATATTTAAAAACAGGAGGTGTATCCTCTAGCAGATATTCCAGGCTGCCTGGAAAGCGTATATGCGCTATTAAGGGAGGCTTACAAAGGCTTTGACAATTCCTATGGTAACCCAGTAGAAAGGCTGTTTCCATGGGGACTAGCCAAGCCTATATAAACCTTCTGTCTTCATTAGAGTATCTCTGACACTGAATGCTTTAACAGTTACTGTTCTGGAATAGTTAACAACAATCTCTGCTCTGGGGAGAGAATTAATTCTTTCTTTCTGATGGAAGTCCAGTTATTTTGTCAGCTTTCAGTAATACTCTACAGCCTGAATACCTGTCATGTACCAATATAAGGAACAGACCAAACAGTGGTATACACTTTAAAAATCACTCTGATTTACCATCCCCAGCATTTCAGTATACGCATATTTTGCATTTGAAAATGCAGTTAATTTAAGCATAAGGAGAGAATAAATCATACTCCCTAAATTTCAACTAAGGAACTCACAAGCATTAAATATATCTAGGTGTATGTGTAGTTGATTATCTGTCAAGGTAGCGTTCTGATTCCCATTCAGATTCCCTTTCTCAGTCACTCACAGCTCCTTCTAATATACTTTATCAAAACAAAACAAAACCAAATTATTTCTTTTGAATGTAAATGTTTCATGCTTGATTTCAGCCAAATTTGCTTTTCTCCTTACTTTTTTCATTTTTTTCCTTTCTTTTCCTATAAACTCAACAGGTTTTGACTCATGCAAGTAGAAATAAAGCTTTGTTTCTTCCATATGTTCTACACAAAGTGTTTATACATTCAGAACTCAAAAATGCCTAAAGGAACAAACTTCAAATTTCATCTCAGCAATGTCTGCATTATCATTAATTTTCCCACCCCTTTCCTATATATTAATGTAACTAATTTCTATTTTCCATTCCTTTTTCCTTTAATATAAGAGTCTTTCTTAGCAACCTCCCTCCCATATCTCTGAAATATTATTCTGCATGTAAGGACATGCTGTCTAAGTTATAATATGAAGAGCTCAGAGTAAATAAATCAAAGAAACAAACACATTAAAATCTCTGAATAGCTCTTAAAGAGTTTAAAAATGTGCCCCAAATTGCCTTTGTCTCCAGATGCAGCCCCACATGTGCCAATGCAGTATGAGTTCTTGACTGGAATCTTAGCTTAAAATAGACTAAAATGGTTCCTCTCTTTCTTAAAAAACAAATATCCAGGTGCCCTTTATGACAATATTCAAAATCTTTCCTAAAAAGTCATTCTAAATAGCTGTGATCCCTTGTAGTTCATAAAAAACTTAATAAAGATTTTCTGCTCTATTTAATATATTTAATAATGGAAAGTTCTCTTTAGAGTAGAAATTCAGCATTTTTCAGGAAAAAAACAACAAAACAGGATTTGTTTATGGTATAACTTTCTTCCACGCTTGCAGATTTAAAACCAGCAAAGAATATCACAGCACACCTCCATTTTGGATGGATAATGGCAAAGATGATGATTGATGCACCTAGCCAGGACCACTGCATCTCTGCTCATTTCATGAGCAATTGCTAAGAAGCACCCTCCAGTCTGCAAGGTTTAGAGAACTCAAAGCCTTCATGCGTCTATCTCTGAGGCCAAGTCTTGCTCAGCCTCAGCAGTTGTGCAAGCTTAGGTTCTTCAAACAGACACTGCTTGTCACTCATGGAGCACATGTGACAAAGCCAAAAAGTACCATCACACTTCACAGCCTTGCTTTCTGTAAAGATTCTTTGGTTTTTCGCCCTTGAAGTTCAGTATATGATGAAGACAGAAACTGAAAATTGTTCTGCCATCTCTCATGTTTATAACTCTTTTCCATGCACTTAGCATGCTCAGAAAAGCGCCATACACACACCACCTGAAAGACACGTATCTTGTCATTTGATCTTAACTGCTTATTTTCCAGTATGTGTTTAGACACATTGCCAAAGACAATTTCTGAATTACACACTTGATTCCAAGTATCACTTGATTACAGATTGCAGGGTGTAAATGCACCTTCTGGCATGGTATAATCTGATGCAGTTCCTGAATCAGTCAGACCACTTTGGGTCATGATGATTTTCTTCTTCACATTAATGCTGAGGTCTGAACTCAACTACCCAAACTGAGAGCAAAGCTTCGTGTACTCACTTCAAGTCAGAGGAGCAAACAGGAGGATAAAGAAGGCTTACCTACTTAGTAACTTTCTGATTGAGAATATGCAGTGCCTTTCTGAAAATTAATGGTATCTGACTAGGAAAAATTAAATTAAAAAGAGAGAATAATATCTAGCACACACAGTAATGTTAGTTTATGCCTCAGTCCATGTGAGGATCCAAGTTTTCAGAACTGCAACAGGATTTAAATCCAATTTTGGGTGACTGTGCTACTCACTGGATCACTTTAGGCACACAGGCCAATAGATACATATTCCATCCCTTAAGATTACTTTTTACTGCAGTTGCCACATATCCATGGCTACTGCATGTGCCAGCTGGACACACAAATGCTTACACCATTCTGAAAAATCTGAATCTTACCCTGTTGTGAAACAAGACAGAGCAATAATCAGTATTCTGTGAACCTACAGTGCACTGCTGGGCAAGCAGACTCTGTAGTGCATTGAAGCACTGTCTATGCCTATCTCCCTGTCACCATACTCTACATCTTCACAAGCATTCAGAGTAAAAAGAAATTATACCCAAAAGGCACTGTAACCCCTGTGAGTCTGAACAATTAAAGCAATTCTCTCGAGGATGACCTCTACTAAGGAGATGCCTTGGAATTACACAGCTCTTAAAATTCCAGTTTTCGTGTTGGCATAACGTTTTTGCATTGGGCAAAGACTATGCATTGAATTCTGCAATGTGCATGAGATGGGCAGTACTTCCCAAATTCTCATTGTGTCTACTGAAATTTTGTGGGCTTAGTTTAAGATGTATTTTTAACTTTTCAGCTCATCTTTTCTACTTAGCTTTCTACTGAGCGTTGAAGCCATGGTATCTCAGCCAGCTCAAACAGTAACATTTAGACAGTGACAATACCACCAGCACCCCTTCAAGCAGAGCCCAGTGAATGCCCCTGAATCAGCAGTGTACATGCCAGCTGGACAGAATAAGGTCACTTCTCTCCCTTACATCTCTTTCACAGCAAGTAATTGCTCAAAGGAGCAAGCCTCTCTCAAAGTTCTTGTAGTCAAGAAATCGTTGCCAATTATTGCAGCTGTGAATGATCCCTGACCAGACCAGAGAAGGCTCCTGAAGCCAGTCCCACCGGGCGCAGTGCACAGACATTATAATACAAAGGGCCTGGATGCTGTAAAGGGAGAAGCCTGGCTGATGAGTGAGCTCGTTCCTTCTGCGTGGTGAGACTTACAGTTCAGGATGATTCAGTTAGGGAGTATGTCAGCAGAGAGTTTTTAATCTTGTTAAAGAAAGCAGTCTTCCTTCCTATTGGATACCTACCGGCAGTCTCTAGAGAGATGACTTCTTCCCAGTGCTGCACAGGATCCCACTGCTTGCTGTGCTGGAAGGAATGTGTCAGAACTAATCTTACAATAACAAGTTGCACTAACTGCTGACATGAATCTTGGCACTGACGTAAGCCTGAGTTGTTTAATTAGTATTTATGAAAGATGAAGTGATACCGTTCTTCAAAAAACAGTAACATTCTGTTACCATAATCTGTTATCATAAACTGATACAAAGATTTCAACCAAACTGAGATTACTTGGGAAGGGGAACAGTTATTTATGGTTTAATAAGGCAGAGAAGGGATTTGGGGAGCACAGCATTATGAAGAAGTAAACACATAAGCTTTGGCTTCATTTTCTACTTAGGATTTGGGGAGCACAGCATTATGAAGAAGTAAGTACATAAGCTTTGGCTTCATTTTCTATTTAGCATCTCATTTAAAGAAATTAATTTTGAGAGAAAAACTCCACTTCTTATTATGAATGCCTTCTGAAAAACAGGTGACCACCACAACTGTTTTAAATTATGGTATTCTAGCAGGGATGTATTCCTGTATTGACCACATTGGCAAAATCGGGATCAGTATTTAATATCTCCCTAATTAAAAAAGAAACACTTCCATGATTCATAGACCACTATTCAAAATGCAGAATTTCATTTTCATAGGCAGCAAAACTAATAAAAATACATCCAATTAGTGTTTGGTAGATTTCTTTAAATTGTTAATTAACATTAAATTCCTATAGATTAATAATAACATACATATACACAGACACAGCATATTCTTCCATCTTCAAAGAAAAAATCCATTAAGAAATTTTTATTAAAAAATTCCTGGGGATATTCTCAGGTGTTTTTCTACTGTGATAGCATGAGCTCATGATAAATTCTGCCCATAGCTTCAAAAGTGTTTCATTTCCCACAGTCAGATTGCTTTCTCCCATTGAAAATCCGATGGGAAGTGGTTTGAATAAAAGGATACTCAGCAACATTCCTCTACTGCTGTATTTTTCAAGCCAATTTGTGCATATCTCTAGGGAATGACTAAGGACATAGGGCTACCCACAAGGGTGGGAAAACATTTGAGCATGAGTGTTTTGCACAGTGATACTCCATGTTAGCTTTTCTATTAATTTACAATGGGAATGAAGCAGACAGCTCCCAAGTGTTGGACTTGCTCTTCCTTCAAACTCCTTTTCCCACTCACGTATTTATGTTCAACAGAAGGCTGATGGAGGCCTTGCAGAAAGCTTTTAGAAGTCTCTTTCAGGAGACTGCCCTCATGTCTTCACTACCCGGATCAGTCTCAGCTCTTTGCATTCAAGCTTCTGCACAACTTGTAAAATATCTGTCTCTCTTGTTATTATATTCCTTCCCAGTAGTCACCATTCTCCACATATTTTGTGCAATTTAATCGTGTTGAATTTTGTCTCCAGGTAAGGACTTTATATTCACTAAGAGACTGCTTTTGCTGTGATATGTGTCCACAATAAACAGTATATACACAGCACTGCTTTGATCTTCTTTTATCCTAACTACATATCACAGTGTAAGGATCATAGAATATTCTGAGTTGAAAGGGACCTTTAAAGGCCACCTAGTTCAACCCCCATGACATGGGCATGAACACCTTCCACTAGACCAGGTTGCTCAGAGTCACATCCAACCTGGCCTTGAACATCACATGATACTTTCCTCTGAAAGGACCTCTGCTTCCCCAAGTCTCTTTTATCCCATTACTGTGCAGTGGGTTTCTCAGTTAAAGGCATTGTCTGCTCTCCAGCTTCCCTAGGTGAGCTGGGAACCACAATGCCCTCATGATTCATCTATTCTCCACCTTTTAGTCAAGGTCCTTTCCTTTCATATACACACTCACACTTACATCCATACTGTCCACACATTCAGCCTCTTCATGATGGTCCCTAGGCTACTCAGCCAGTCCAGCAAGTCCATTTCCACTCCTTTCAGTGACTTTAAAATGTCTCAGAGCCATATATATGCCTACACACACATATACATGTCTTAGACATGACAGAAAGGCAAAGACCATGCATAAGAGCACAACACTGCACAGAGTTGAGCATGGCCCCTTTATCTCTTTATTGAGATCTACATGTACCTGAGGTATGAGAAACAGTCCTTTAGCTAAGGAGAGAACACCAAAGGGCTAAGGAGAGAACACCTACATCAAGGTAGTGATGTGGCACTCTTCCGTGCCCCTTACTGTAAAAATCTAGATTTTTCTCACCAAAAGGTAGGAAATGTTTAAGATGAATGCACAGAGGAAAAGCCACTGATCACTGAAAGAAACTATTGAGTGCTGCAGCATCAATAGGCCTAGAAACTAAACTATCTGTTACATGTATTTCTGCCCTGCACTACTTCTTCAGACTCTCTCCCATCTCTGATTCACAGAGGGCAAAAATCCATCACAGCCTTGGATTTTAAATCCTTTTCTGTCATCTTGGGGATTTAGCTGTAACATATTGTTCAATTCAATTGAGGAAAAGGCTGTAAGGTGACAAGGCAATGGACTGGTCCCCTCTAGCTGTGGGGTTGGGAGCCCATTTCACCTATCTGACAGCCTTCCTCACCAGGACTCAGAGCGTCAAGAGCTTCTCAAAGTCCTCCTGGGTCGGTACAGCTTTCTGCCACCCCCAAACAGGCGGGTGGTTGTCAGGCACAATCTGGCCTGGACTGTTTTTCATTGTATAAAGTTGCTATGGTATCACCAATTAAAAATTCTAAAAAATAATCTGCATCTGTACAGCATGCTAAAATAACCTACCAAATGACACGTCCTTTCGTAGAAAGCGAGTCTACTAATTGCTGAGGGGCAGATTCCTCCACCCTTCCTCTCGCTGAACAGTGCCTTCAAGCTGCAAATACTCCCACTGCTTTCAGCATTTGCCAAGCCCAAGTTTTCCACAGAAACCATGAGTCAGGCTCCAAAAATCAGGAGACAAGCTTTAAAAATCATGAGATTTAATTACAGCAGGTGAAGTATTTTGCCTTGACGATGGATTTGGCAGAGCGGGCATTTAGCGTAAGAGTCAAGCTCACAGCTAAAAGCAGGTGATCAGCAGCTTTAGCAGAATGATTCCATCTGAAAATACATGGTCTAACACTTCAAAAGCTTTTTGTTAGTGTCTAGCAGAAGGAAGCTGAGATCCTAGTTTCTCTGATAATTTCCTTCCCTCTCCATTTTTATCTTTCTCTTTTTTTTTTTCCTTTTTCTGTCTCTTCACTTTATTTCCAAATGCATTTCAGTAGACTGGTCATTGCATAAAGAAGAGGAAAGACAAGACTCAGGTAGAAAGACAGTTCTTGCAGCCAGGGGTCTGACAAAGCCATGGATGACAGAGCTGGCCTGTGAAGACAGCACCAGGCTCTCTGGAGGAGAAGGATTTGCTGACCACAAGGCAGAACCTAGCACATACCAGTTACTTGGTGGACCTGAGCAAGGGCAAAGCATCCGGTTTCACAAAACTCTGGTTTCCCCTCACTGGCCCATAGGCTTAATGCCAAAGATTTGAGATCAAATGACTCAGAAACTAAACTTCAGTCAACGGTATGTGAGATCACAAACTCAAGACCTGTTTTCCCTCTTCCATCTCACGAGCTCCTCCTTCATGGTCAAGAACTCAAGATCATGCCCCCAGGTGAGCACCACACACAGGTGCTGGGGCCCTGGGCACACCAGCATGCCATGCTGGCTCTGACTGACCTCCACTGGCACTTCCCTCTTGGCTGGGGGCTCCATTTGCTGCAGCCCAAGCTGCATCGCTTGGAAGGCTTGTCCTTAGCTGCCCTTCTGACCCTGGCATGCTGACTGGCCCTCCTCAGTGAGGAGCTCAGTGTTCATCCTCAGGGATGCCATTATGCTGCCCATCTGTCAGCTGTGTGACAGAAAGGCTCATGTCATGCCATGGAGCCACCTGAATTGAACCCTAGGCTGGCCTCGTGTCAGGAGCGCAAAGGGGCTCTGTGGCAAACATGGACAGCAGAGCTGAGGGCCATTGCTCTTCCCCTGATGACAGGAACAAACATGAGTGCAAGTACTACATGCTGAACATGCAGACAAGTCAGAGGACAGATTTAGACCTGGTCGGACCTGATGCAATGAGAACCTCCTACTTCACTTACTTCCTCCCACTGTTGTGAGCCTTTTCACACCCATACTTATTACCAGCAATCTCTTACGCCTTCCACCAGAATAGTGAGCTGGAAAATCATAGTGCTCAAGAAAATGAGACCTTGGCACCTTCCCCCTTCAACTCAGAACTCTCATCTTCCCCACACAGAAAATGCCTCAAAGATCTGCAGCATCAGCTTGTCAATGAGGAACAATTTAGCTTCCAGAAATTATCAGCACGGATTAATTTTATGAAGTCTGAAAGCAAAACCCAGAGAAAAGCTTGATCACATGAGTTTTACAAGCTTCTATTAATTAAAAGTACAAGCATGTATGTATGTTCATGTTAAAAGCTACTTATTAATTTGACTAATTAAATGCATGTTTTATTTTCCAGAAGTTTATTACACTTTGGTCACAAACACATTGATAGCAGCATTTGCACAGGAGAGTAAACAAGTTCAGAAAGGCACCTGGAATTTGGCAAGAAAAACATGGATTTTTAATGTCATAAGATCAAAAAGCTGTTGATGAAAAAGAAAGCCTTCGGTAGTTTTCAAAAAGAAAATATTAGTTCTTATTTTTTTTCAAAATGGGTGTTGAGAAGCGCTAAGTGAATAACTGTCTGTCTGGGTGCTTCAAGTGGGAACATGTCTAGATGCTATAAATTTAGAGATGAATAATCTTTCTTTATAACAAGTGTAAGAAAAAGTACAGAAAAGATGCTCCATCTCAAGAAAAGTCCATATAAGCGGAATCAGCTTCCCTATGAGGAAATAATTACTGCAAGCTGCAAAAATAGAAATAAAATCTCTGACGAATTGCTGGTGTATGAATTCCTGTTACAGTTTATTTATGCAGACAATATAGTGTCTGGGATGAAACAGCTCTGTTGGCAGAACAAGCATGAGCCACTGTATGTGGGCTCTCAGAGCACTGCATGGGAGTGTTTACTTCAGCTCTCCTGGAACTATGCAGAAGTGACGTTACCATTCTAGAGCCTGAAATTAGCAGTGATACCACCAGCACCAAGAGAAAGCTGAGCGTGTGGCTGAGATCTTCGTCATCTAACAAAAAAAATTAAACAAAAAACAAACCCTAAACAAGCTAAGAGGAAAAAGTATTTGAAACCTCTTCCTAAACAGATCTCACTGAATTCAAAGAGGGGCTGCTAGACTCAGTCACTGACACTGCCACTATGGTCGCTTACCTGTAGTGTTTTCTGCGGGACAGGACAAATGACAACCATTTGCCTCTTCATGTTTGCATGTTTATATTGCTTTATTCTTCTAAATAAGTGTTCAAATTGTACTGGATGTTGTCAAAACCCTGGTAATCTTTTTCTAATCTAGAGGATGAGCCTGAAATTAAAAAGTATTTATTAAATATGATCACTTTTACATCTGGAAGGCATGCTAGTCTATTCTGTTACAAAATACCATCAGCAGGAACTTTCATAGCCCTATTGCTGAGAACAGTCCCAAATGAAAAAGAGGAGGAAGTGCTTGTACAAGAGAACCAGGAAACTGTGGCACACGACTGAAAGAGCAGGCCCTGGAGAGGCTGTCAGCACAGCCTGCTCTGCCTGCTGTGCATCACCCATCCCACAGAACTCTGCATGCTCTCTCTGCACCCCTTGACTTGTGGATAGGAAGGGGTTAAGGCCAGCCTTGGAAGAAAAGCGTGAACACCCACCACAGGGAGACCATGGCAGATAGAAAGAGACAGAGCAAAGAGGGACAGAGAGACAAAGGGATGCTGTGAGAGCACAAAGAGCAATTCTGTGCTGTCCCTTCATGAGAGGATTTCCCCATCTGTCATCATGTAAGTTTTAGAAACCAATGGATCAGGACAAGGACCAAATTCCTACTCACGGCCCACCCGTTTGGTCCTGCATCCCTTAAGTAAATGAGAGAAGATCTGTTGGCTTCAGGGAAAGAGGATCACACCCTGCCACCAGTTGTTTCCTCAGACACTTCTTTTGCCTTAGTGTTCAGCTGCTGGGAGACGTTTCTGTGTGTCCCAGTAACATATTTCTGAAATGCTTCATGCAAAGCCCAAGCATGGCCAAAGAGCAGCCACTCCTGGTGTATGCAGAGATGGTCTCAGCAGTGATACAGCTGAAGGGAGAGAGCTATCTAAACTATTTAAATCTTAGAGGTTCATTAAAGGGATGTTTTATTCCCTTCCGTTGAAGTCAGTGAGAGTCTTCCCCCTAGGACTGGCCTTTGGGGTTTGCTTAGGCTATCTATTTATCCCTACAAAATAAATGGTTTGTTAAAGTGTATTCTAAGGGACAAGTGACTGAAACAGACACACCTGAGAAGACCACATTTCACCTGCTCACAAAATTGCCAGCGATGAGCAGTACAGCAGAAAATTACCAAAAATTTGTGCATTGAATTGAGGAGGAAGGAGGGAAGAAGACGTGCCAATAAAAATTCTGATGTAGAATATATTTTTTCTGCCACCAGATTCTACCAGGAAAAAAAAACAAAACAAAACAAAAAACCAACAGAATGCAAGTAGAGGTGTCTATTTTTTCAGAAAGAAAAAATAAGAAAACAAAAAGAAAAATCAACAATAAAAACAAAAAAACCCAAACCAACCAGCCCCATGGGGAGGGATCATTTCATACATTTTCAAATACAAATATTTTATGGTCTTGTTTTAGTATCTCTCTGAGTTTTCCAAGCACTGCTTTCGCATGATACAAATTTCTGGTTGTGTCAATATGCACCCTGAATATTATTATTTTTGAAATACTCTAATTTGGCTTTGTTCAAAGATGGAAGGAATCTTTCCTGGGGTAAAAACTAGGATTTATATTCATCTTGAATTTACTGAGCCTTACAAAAAGATGAGAACATGCAGAACATTTTCTCTATGGTTGGAAAATATAAGTTGCTGTGTTGTCATCAAATTTATCTTTATTTTTAAACAGTGTCCTCACTAGTAAAGAAAGAAATTCTTAACCAATGTCTTCACTGGTGAAAGAGGAAATTCTGTGAGGGTAGATATTATGGGCATGCTGAAACTGATGTCAGTAACTGTTGTAAAAGCCTTTTTCTACCTCTTAGAGATCCAAAACAGAGCTGTTTTTTGGACAGTGAAAGATCTTTGTAGTATCTACAGCAGGCATAAAAGCAATGGCAGCTGATAATATCAGCCCAAGCAAATTGAGGAGACGAATGGATAGAATCTGTGAATATTAAATAATAGTTCACAGTCATTTACAGTAAATTTGATGCAACTGCAGTCTAAAACCTATAAGAAGGAAAGAAAGAGGTCACTTCTCAATCATACAAGTGCCTATTTTCTTAGTTCCATGTATGGATATCTAATTACGTGCATACAAATAGATGGCAGTATTAAGATACTGTGCTTATTTCAGGATATCATGCAGAGATCCTTTTCAGGCACTTAACCATCGTTTCTGCTTCTCCAAGTGTTCCTACTGCCTGAAACTTCTCAGGGAGTTTTTAAAAATTTCTGAGTTCATCTATTCATAAAGTATGGGATTTGGAATATATCCACTTTTGAGCCTTTTTGTCATGCACTTATTATATAAATATATTTAGTCATTACATATTAAAGAAAAAATATCTTTTTTCATACATATCTATTACAGAACTTCATCTGAATCTTCAGTACTGCATTTCCTCTGCATCTTTCATGGCATTACAGAGGTGCAGTCTCAATTTGTTTGCTTATTTTTAACAACCTTCAGTAACAGAAAAGGCTGTGTCGTAATGAGCATGTGAAGTGCTGTGTCTAGCATAAGCCATTGCTTTTCACAATGTGAGTACAATGCTCCCTAAGGCATCCCTTGGTAAATGCCATTAGTCTTAAAAACAAAATCTTTAGACAGAAGACTTGATTGATCCCTTCTTTTTACTCTTATCCTTATGTGATTCATTTCCAAAGGGCTTACCTCAATCACTAAGTAGTTTTACATTTCTCTAAGACTATTATTACAAATATGTAACAATTGACAGGACCAGTAAGAGAAATAACTGATGCAGGTCTCAACTGCCAAGAGATATAACAGCAAGACCACAGCAAGCTATTTGGAAGCCCATCCAGGGAAGACAGCTTTAGAGCATTTTAGGGTATTATAAGACACCACAGAATAAGAGGAATGTCAGCATGCCCTTTGCTAACAAAAGAGCACCCATGGGAATAGCTGGCACTGCTCCCATTGCCTGTCCCAGCCGAAAAGAGATTGTCCATGGACTAGGATTGTGCATTCAGTGATCTGAGTTGCACCTAGTCTCTGAGATAAAAGGTTTGCAGCTGTCAGTACTGCTAAAACAGAGTGTATCTTCCTACCTGTGGTGGATCCTGGGCATGCTCTAAGTCACTCACCTGGGGCAGCGGGGGTTGGATGTTTCATGGTGCTACAAAGGCGCTGCAATGAGCTATTAAAAACATTTGGAATTTGGAGAAATATGAAAGTCTTCAAGACTTATGGGGACTGATTAAGGGACAGGCTTCTGTGCTTTGGAAATAGCTCCAGATGACTCAAAGATTTAGGGGGAAATTCCAAGAGTTGTAGAGAATTTGTAATAGGTGAGATAATGGACAGCTGGTATAACATTATTTTCACTTTCACAGATTCCTGTAGTATTATGGTCATACAGCAAAATCATAAGGACTAGAAAACTAGAAGGCCTCTTTCACTTTCATCAAATCTTTTTAGTTATTCAAAAACACAGACCTTTTCTTCCTGGAAGCATAGGGTTATTTTACTTGTTCCTAAAAGCTGAGATTTTGTTGCTGGGAGCTGCCACAAAGGGCAGGATAGGAAGCAAGTCAATGCCTGGAGATAACAGTAAAGTAGTCGCAATCCAGAGGTTTTTTCCATCTTTTATTTTTAGATGACAGTGTAGTAAGTGGGAGAAATAGTGAAATGGTGTAGGATGTAGCTGGGAGCTAAGGCCACACAGGCTGGAACAGTGGGGTGGTATGAAGCAGTTGAGAAATGAAAGTATTTCTTGGAAAGGTAATTTTAAGCACTGACCTTACATAATACATGGAATGTGAGTAGGTGTTGAAGCCATCTAAAAGAATATAGCCCAAAACAAAAAAAAAAGTACTTTTTTTTCTTTCTTAAATAACTTCTTATGTTTTAGGCGTAGGAATCTATCCAGATCAGAGCAATTTGAGGATGATGCTAGTTTCTCACTGTGAAAGGACCAGAATGTTCTTTTAAGGGGTATAAGGAAAATTTGGAAGGATCTGAAGGTTTGTCTATCCTTATGCAGAGGCCCAAACCACTGCCAGGCTATAGCATAAATTAGACCAGAGATGAGCTTGGGTACTCTTTCCTTCATGATTCATGCTTTCCTGTGAGCTGCATGTCCTACGAGATGTCTTGTCATCAGAGCCTTGTTCACTCCATTCATTTAGAGTTTCACAAAGTCCAGTCCAGTTGGTTGAAATCAGAGGTGTCCACGTAAAGAGGGTATAAACTCTAAAAGCTTAGATATGAGCATAGATTAGTTATGGGCAACAATTCTGAGAACTAAAAAAGGGAACATTGCATCACCGGATGAGCTCTGAATGGAACAAAAGGATTAGCTTAAACACATGCTCAAAATAGAAAATAATTTTAGCAATGTTGTTCAACTAGGAGGCTTTTTATTTTCTCAGAACTGATCTGCAAAGGAAAAACTACAGCAAAGCAACTTCTCTTCCACTGAGCTTTCAGGGCTAAATTCTCTTTCAGTACAAGTTCTACAAACTAATTTAAGAATCTCAAACAAAGGGCTGGATGATTCGAAACAGTCACATTATCACGAGCATTGTGAATGTTGCCTTTTTGGTTGGAAAGCTTGCCAATTTACCTGCCATTCCCACGCTACCCAGAGGCCTGGCTGCCCTCTCAAGCAATGACTAAGTCTTTGGGCAAAGTTTAGAATTTGGAGAAGTGAAACCATAGTTTAACTGTGTGTATACCTTTCCTTTTCAGAAGGCACATTGTTATCAAGGCTATAAAAGTCACATCCATTCCCTCCTTTCTCGCTAGTGCTGATTTGGACAAGAAGACAGCCATGTTTATGAAAGCAAATTACAGTCTGATGTGATAAAAGCTGCAGTTCAGAGTCCAGAACAAAAAATATTGCCCAGTAGATTGACCATATTTCTCCTATAGAATGTTGTTTCGCTGTTCTTCTGCTTCAGAAAAAGTCACAGGGACGTGCAGTTAGGCAAAGCTTACTGGAGCTACTGTATTTATCCTAAATAGCTACAGGACACCAATCACTGGCTGCCAAATGTATGTGCTGAACTGAACACCTGCTCATAGCTCCTATAACACACACAGGTTGGGGAAGAAGATTTAATATCGTTAATAAATAAATAAAATAATAATACAATATCATTTTCTGTCACACCCATTTTATCTTGTCTGCTTTCAGGAGACGGGCACATCTTCACAGCCTAATCTCTTCATTTAAACTACTTAGAAAGTCATCTTCCCTTTCCAGATGTTCAGCAGCTGTTGAAATATGGTTGAAAACTCTTTAATCAAGCCAAATAATTTCCATAAGAGTATACCTAGCAGGAGATGTGAAGTTCAACCAGCCTTTGGAAAGAGGAGAGTATTAATTATTTTCAGCACCTCACTACAACTTTTTGACAGCTTTTAAGATGACAGCAACTTTAACAGTTAAGTGTGGGAACCCAGTCTTCCTGCAAAAGCCCAGACTGCATAGGACCAATGTCAAAAGATTAGAGACTAGACTTCACGGATACTGAACACTGATCAGATTTTTTTAAATCTCAGTAATTTTACATTTTGTTGCAGCCTTTGTTTGCAATTACTCAACTTAATTCAGTTTGAAAGGATGTCTGAGAAGGCCCCACTAGGCCCCATTCAAATATTTTAGTTCAGAGAACTCTTTGAACTAGGGACGTAAATTCATCCTTTCCACTTTTTTCAAGTAAAACTCAGTTCACCATCACTTCTGCTTTAGATAGAGTTTCCTCCTCTGATTTTCTTTTTTGCAGTAGCAAGAAGGATTTTAAAGCTGAGCTGTTTATAGCCTTAACCCATTGAATTACTTTCTCGTGAAGTGGTTGAAAAAGTCTTCCTTTGGAAGAACAAGTGACAGTAAGTATTCCAAATCATAATAAATTCACCAATAAGTTTCTGGGTTTAAAAATGCCTTCCTTTACTGTGTAGCACAAATGAAGTCAGTGGGGTTTCAAATTAAATAAAACTTGGCACTTCTTCTCAAAAAGCCATATTTTGTTTTGCTAGATCTGCATAACTCAAAATTGCTTAAGTGAAAGTTTCTTGCACATAAGAGAGATGAATTTAGCACAAAAAGAAATTCTGTCTTAATTTAAATCTCT
Source organism: Corvus hawaiiensis (assembly GCF_020740725.1). Classification (NCBI taxonomy): domain Eukaryota; kingdom Metazoa; phylum Chordata; class Aves; order Passeriformes; family Corvidae; genus Corvus; species Corvus hawaiiensis. The sequence goes on along the minus strand of NC_063242.1, from coordinate 5,063,792 downwards.
AAGGCAAACAGGTGTTAGTCTGCGCAGAATTTGGCCCTCTGGGCCCTTTTATTCTACCTCTACATTTATGTTCTCTCTAAAACAATTGCATAATTTCACCATGCACTCAAAGATAAAATACAACCTGTCACTCTGAGACCAAGGCATGTATCTCCCAGCTCTGAACGATGTCAGTCCTGATAAATGAAAGAAACAGAGAATAAATGCAATGTCAAAATAGCACTCAAGAAAGCCATCTTCTTTTATTTTGATTTTTCAATTTTGCCTAAGATAAGAAGAAAAGCATGGAAGTGTTGCAGATTTTCTTTACTCACTGCTCAAATATGTCTAGAAAAAAAGCAGTAAGGATTAGACACGCTGTTATCATGCCTTTTGTTGTAATTTTATGATCTTGGAGGTCTCAAACAAGAGTCACTAATGTTTGTAATTACATCATCTTCTCTGAAAGTTTTTATTTGCATTTACCTTAAAATAATGAGTTAAGAATAATTCCAAGCTAGATAAGGCCTGACATTTAAATAAATACATTTATTACTCGAGTGTATAGAAAATAAGTGAAGTTGTAGTACACAGACACCCAAATTGGACAGCAGTTCTGCTCAAATATTTAAAGCATTTTGGGCTGTTTTGACATTCCTGGTTTTCTTTTGAGGGAAACAAGCAGAAATCTTAGTTCCGGACCACACAAGTCTGGAGATGCGTGTCTTCTGGCGGACAGCAGTAACCAAGGAGGCTCTCTGGCTGTCTCTGTGAAAAGATTGTGGGGAGCAGATGCTCAAACTCAAGGCTCCCCAGGGAGTTTGTCACAGCCACCAATTATTACATTTGAAGAAGTGGGCTAAAAATAAGTCTTATTTCTTTCCTCTCCTCTGGTTCAACATGAAAGCAAAATGGTCTATATGAATAGCCAAAAGCCCCCAAAACCACAAAAACCATTTACCTCCTTTCCACTGCTCCCTCATTAAAGCACCATGTAGATATGAAGGAAGAGAGGGTATTCTTTGGCAAATATCTCATTTTCTTTCTGAGTCCAAGGGAATACACTCCTAGCATGTTCTTGCAATGCAGAGCAATGGGGTGAGATCAGGTGGGATTTGGCACACCAAAGAATTGATTCTGTTATTGCCAGTGGCCAGCAGGAGACAATGTTGCAGTGTTAATAAATCATGATTAATTCCAACTCCTGAATAACAGGGAGCTCTGCTGACTACTTAGCAATTCTAAAAAGAAGTGTGAACAATAGTTTTAAGTCTTTAAAAGGGACTGGAGCATAAACAGCATTAAGGTGGGCTTTCTGAGGATTTGTGTTAGTTTACCTCTCCTAGCACAGATCTAAGCAAATTACTTCAGTTTTTGGAAGCCTTTCAGGAATTTGTAAGAATTAATTTGCAAAGCTGGCTTCTGTGGGTACTCTTGTGCACCTGATAACACAAGGTTGCATCATCCTAAAGGAAAGATTTTGAAGGTATTTTCAGACTATTTTTTTGGAAGAGCCCAGTTTACAAACTGCTTCATAGGGAGTTTTATCAGTTTGAACACAGAAAGAATTCTGATATTCTGTTAATGTGCAGGGATGTGACAGATACACCCACACATAGTCTGTGTACAGAGAGAAAGAGGCACAAACACATAGGTGCTTTATTCTGGTGGTGGCTCTGTCACCACCAGAATGGTCCAATGGTAATGCCAGTCATTGATCAGGAAAACAGGTGTATCAAAGACGAAACAGTCATTCCCTGGTCTTCTAAGAACGTTCAGAAGAAGGATTTAGCTGGCCTCCATCTTCGGGCTTCATAATCCACAGTCTTTTGTGTAACAAGACTTGGATTTGATCCAGTGTCTTCATAATTTTTATGAGTCCAGTATTTTTGCTTTTATTATCTGCACACGAGACAGGCCATAAAGAGGAGTTAATGCATCACCTTGTTCTCGATTGCTCCTCTCTGCCATCCCCCTCTATCTGGTGTTATAATGATAAGACACGCTAGCAGTGGGAGTGGGAAGCCATGAGGTGACCTATCAGCAGTCCAAGTAAAAGAGCAGAGGAACAGTGTGAACAGCTAGACTTCAGGAAAAACATCATTTGACACTGCATGTTACTCTGTCAATTTGCCTTCCTGATTGTTTCCTTTATTCTTTCATAAATTGGTGTTTGTTCTTCAGTTGAATCATGCATGTCAAGGGAAAAATAGCACACTGAACAACAGATGGGTCAATTTCATTTTCTCAGGGGTTTTTTTGATTGGTGGGATGGAGACAGAGGCTCAAGATCATATTTCTTTAGTATTTCCTCAAATATAAGCCCATACATTGGCAAATCAAGAGTTATCAGAAGAGTTATAACTAAATGAAGAAAAGCTGCAAGGAGGACAAAGTAGCCTACACTCTTTTCCTCCTTTTTTCCCCCAGTGAAAGCAGAACACAGTCACATTCCTACTCCTCCCTCTCTGAAATCCAGGTCAGAATACCAGATAAACTCAGAATACCATGTTTCAGAGTTTGATGGAGAACAGCCATTAAATCAAAAATGTGCTTAGAGAATAAGACTTGTCAGGGGAAATGCTATCATGCACCCTTCAGAAACACTCATCTTTCCTGTGATTTAGCATGTCTTTAGTAAGAGTCTGGCTGCAGAGAAGGGACACTGGTACACCTATTCTTAGAGATCAGCCAACAGGACCAACAGGCTTGTATGTCATTCCTTATGGCTCAGGAGGGGTTTGGATGCTGAGCTTATCAGTTCTGACAGAGACTCTATGATCTGTGTCAATATGAGGAGCATTCTGCCTGTATCTGAAGGCAAAGCAAAGGGAAAATGCAATGATAGTTAACTGCTGTTCACAGCTGAGCTGAAGGCACAGACACTAAGCTTTACCTTCAACCACAGGAGCCCAGCTGTTGTAGGAAACAGCAGAGCTGGTGTCTACAGAAACCTATCTAAGTTTCAAGACATGTTGATTTCCTGGCTGTGGAACTTTGTTTTTTATGAAAAAACAGGCAATAAACAACTGAGAGACTGTGCTTAAAACACACAGCTGTTATTATGGCTATCTCAAGACTAATGTGGAGAGTCCTTGCACTAAAACAACGACAGTCCCCAGCAGAAGCAGTTACAGAGCCTTTGGCTAAGTAGTGAGCAGTCAGTATTTCTGGATGACTACTTGCTATATTATAAAAATGTCAGCATAGTGGCTATTTATTTGCAGAGCAAAACACTGTCATAAAGGGTCACTCTTGACATCCAGGTGACTGTAGTTACATTGCAACTACTCAGGTTTTTGCTAGAAAAGCATTAACAATTCATTTTTCTTTGCCCTGAATCATCCATGACAGGCAATTTTGGAAAAGGATTCATGCTTAGGGGACAAAAAGTGACAAAGCCTGCATGATCCACGTATCTTGCAAACTCTACAGTGAAAACAAATGTCAGTCTTCAGTGGCTGCACTTTTCAAATCAATAGGTCAGCTTGCCTCTAAGACAGAAAGGGAGGAGATATATCTATACTAAACTGAGAAATGTTGCACATTGTAATGTTGAACAGTAGGACATCCTCCAATAAAAGCAAATTGAAGAATATTTGGGTGGGCTACCATGAGTAACGCTATGCAGAAACTGCTAATATTTGACCATGCATTTCATGCAGCAGTTACATGGCTATTGATCAATGCTAAGACTGCCTCAAGTAGTTCTTTGATTATTTAATTTTTTTTTTTTAGGTAAATTAGGACAATTAGACCTTTCTTCAAAGATACTGACTTGCTAAGTTCATCTTTGCTAACTGCTCTGAGGACCAGTACTGTCTTCTATATTATGTCTCCACCATGCCTCAGGCTTTATTGACCCTATTTTTTCATGCTGAATGGCGTATACTTTATGGTCTCTTCCTCTTTTGCCTTGTGCCTAATTGTCCAAGTTGCATTATGCACAATCCTTTCTTGGTACCTTATGAGTTATACTTCGCTTTCTCACTTTGTGCTGAATGATGCTACACTGAACCAAATATATCCTCTCTTGACTTTGCCATGTCAGAGTCCTCATGATCAGAATATGTCATGCTCCACAGCTGAGGACATTTACTTTGGGTGGATTATCTGGACTCAACAAAGAGGATTTTGCCCTCTGTTCATTCAGACTCAAATGCCTGAGGATATAACCAGCTCATTGGTTAAACAACTTCCTACATCACTGCGGTACATGCTGCAAACCACTTCAAGGGATTAGAGGAGTAATTCTTCAAACCATCTTGCACAGCAATGGAAGCATCACAGGATTCATTGTGTATGCTATCGAGTGTTTTCCAGTTGGCAATGCAGTTGATAGAACAATTGACTTTTGTAATTCTTTGTAGTTCTTTGGTACGGGTAGTAAGAGACTTAATCTCACTAAAAACCAACCAACTTTAAATGCTCTGGATCCTATGAAATACTCTCAGTAGCTGTCACTATCCGGGGAACACTTGGAGATCTAACCCTGTGTCACCAAAACAGGGAAGTTCCCAGGCAGTCAGGTCTGTTTTACAGCAGCAGGTTAAAGAGATGAAGAGCATTTCTTCCCCAGTTGAATAGGTAATTCTACAAGAAACAGGAAGACCCTCAAGATGTTATCACAATTGCCCAGTTCAGTAACTGAATTCTGAACCACATCCCTCGTCTACTTTTGATTCCAGATGTGGCACTACCCAGCAAAAAATGTAGCCTGCTGTTTGATTTATTATAAATTCTGCAGTCTTAATAGAAAATGAAAGGTTTCCTCTCAAAGAAGTAAAGCTGCCTCATGTTTTATCTTCAGTTGACATTCTCCTTAAAGACACAATAAACAGAAAAGCAGTATATACTGGCAGAGGTTAAAAATTACTTTGCTGGTGTCCATGGACATGTGTTAATCTATCATAGATAAAATCTGTCCCTTTTTCCCCACCTCCATTCTCTACAGGTCAGCCACAATCATTTCACTGCTTTTTAAGACCACCATTTGGTTTCATGTATCTGATCATCAGTTATTAGCTTCTGAAGAAACTGTTTTTTGATGTACTCTATCACACTAGAGATGCAACAATGGTCACAGGAGTAGTTCTGTGACGCTAGACAGTAAATCTTGGTACTGCAAAAAGTGGTGCTCATGGTTAGAAGACAGCTGTACAAGCGATTTTCATGGTCTGTGCTAAGGAGACAGGAGACTCACAGCTACAAATCTTTCTCTAGAAGAAATACCATTCACTAGCATAGGCAGAAAGACAAGATGATTTTAAGGGAATTTTTTTTTTTAATTCCTTGAGATTTGTAGTTCTAGAACCACAGAAAGACCACAGAAAGAATTATGGCATTAGGAACTAAGGAAAGAGCAAGCAAGAGTAACATAAGGAGCATATGGGACTGATCTGTAGGCTAGTCATGGTCAAAAGAAGAAGTCGCCAACAGAAGATAAAGGAGAGAAGGGACAGAGAAGGAGAGAGGGGGAATGTGAGAGAAAGACATTCTGCAGTTTGAGGAGAAGCCCTGAGATGCAAAAAAAAAGAGTATTCTGGTTGTTCTTTAGGGCTCGTTAAGATGCTATAATCTGATGAGGAAGCTGAGAAGTATATGCAAGACATTTTTTCTTTCTAGTTCTATAAATCTTTTATGCTTCTCACACTGAAAAATAATTGGATTCAGAACCCTCACAGTTCTCATTGCTTGTCTGCTTCTTCCATGATACATCTGAAGATACAAACGTAACCTTCAAACACCCAAGTGGATTAGGGAGATGGGAAAATGTGAGAAATGAGAAAAATGAGGATTTTGCCTTGAAGTTCTAAGAAACCTTGGTCTGTGGCTTATCAGTTCCATGCAAGAGTGATAGCCAGAGAGGAGTTGTTCCACAATGGTCAAGGTAAGAGATTTCATGGTTCCCTTTTCCAAACACAAGCAGTCCAAGCGAACACGTCCAGCATGATGGCACTCAATCACAATTAGTTGTCGCTGTCAGCTGGAGGGATCTCTCCCAGCACTGTATGACACAACCGTCAGCATTAGGAACAGGAAGAGGAAGATGATCATTCCTCTCTGCTCAGCACTGGTGAGGACATGTCTGGACTATTGCATCCAGCTCTGGGCTTCACAGTATAAAAAAAATACAGACTTACAATAGAAAGTCCAGAAAAAGGTAGAAAAGATGATTATGGGACTGGAGGAAAAGCTGAGACAGCTGGGACTATTAAGACTAGAGAAGAGAAGGCTCAAGGGGGATCTTATCAAACATATAAATATCTGATCAGAGGAATGATGAGGGAGCCTGATAGTTCTCAGTATAGCCCAGGGACAGGACAAGAGCAATGGACACACACTGAAATACATAATTTTCCATCTGAACACCAGGAAACCCTTGCAACCTGGTGGCTCATACCTGTTAGTTGCTACAGATGAGGTATAAAAATTCCCAGCCATGTGAAGACTTTGTTAGACAATGGCACATGCCCAGAGCATCCTTGTAGCACTGGCTGCCTAGAAACACTAAGGTTTGCAAATCCATCATGACCAGCAGGGAAAAGCAATGCAGCTCTCAGCTGCCTGTGCCTGTGGAGAGAGAATAGAAGGGAACATCTTGGAATGCTTGCTTTCAGTTTATCTGCCTTTTGGTGCTTGGGGCTTGATCTAAGTAATTTACTGCCCAGTGATAACAATTGCCCAGAAATTAGACCCACAAAAGTTAATAAACCCTCTACAAGGAGTTAACATTTTATTTATTCCCTATCATGAATGCCTAGCTTTACTACCCAAGATAAGAAATTTCACAAGATGAGCATGTTGCTGAGTTATAGCTGTTTCACACAAGTGGATTTTGAGACTAACTGTAGCGGGTTGAGTTTGAAACCGGGCAGAAACACCAATTAAATGTAGTGGTTTTGATTCAAAATATTCATTATTTACTTATTTTCCTTCTGTGAGATAAGAATTAGGAGAAAAACAAAGCAGGCCACAAACCTTAAACAGTTGCAGTACAATGAAAGAGCTTTATTACTAAGAGAATTAAAAGTAAAGAGAAAACAACAAAACAAAATTAAAGTAAATTCCGCCCCCCCCCCCCCCCCCCCCTTCTTTCCAGCACTTCTCTCCTTTTATCCAGCTCACACAAGGGATAACAGAACATGGGATGTTAGTCAGTGTTGCAGTTCTTGAAAAGTCTCTCTCTTATGCTTAAGGAAAAAAGGGTTTTCCTTCAGTTGCACGTGGTTCCCAAACTGCCACCAATAGCAGACCCGCCCGGAAACAAACAGTCTGCTATGTGTAGAACATCTCTCCCATGAAGAATTTCACAGTTCTTTCACACTACAGAACATGGGCCATCACATGGGGTTATTCATCTTTTTAAAGATAAGTTATTTTGGCCTGCACACAGAGGGTTTTCTTCGCCACAAGTCTCTAACAGCCTCTCACTGCTTCTATATAGCCTGGCATAGGCACTCTTCACAAACTTCATAGGCACACGTTGATTCTCCACCCCCCCCCCATGTTCTTCAAATGGATTAAAGAGACAAACAGTTTGTGGTATTACAGTTTCTTACCACGGCATGCAAGAAGGTTTCTTTTAAGCTGCGCGCCAGAATCGCGGCACCGCCCTCTTTTCTCCCGTCGCCATGCTCAGCTCCGTCCCACGTGATTCACTTCTCTTTCTCTCTGACTCTGAAGCCGCCATGTTGAAGGGTGTTCTTGTTCGGGCTTTACGGTGGGGAAAGCCTCGCTCCCTCTGTGCTGCTGGCTGCGTGGTGTCCTCTTCAGTTCAGCACGGAGTGTGCTGGCTGCAGACAGGAGGCTCTGCCGGCTCCCGCTGGCTCCGCCGGCTCCGCATGGAGGGGAGAGGGACCCGCCTGTCCCCAGAAGCCGCGCTGGATGGGTTTAGCTGTGGCAGTCCATGGCTGGCTTTAGCTGCCTGCGGCTCTGGGACAGTCCCCCTCAGTGACCCAGGGTCCGTGCCGCGGCGATGGGAAAGGGGGAAAGGGGCAGTGGCCCCGGCCCGGCCCAGCGGGGCCGGGAGGCTCGGAGCCCCCCCACCTTCCAGCAGGCGAGCTCCGACCAAAAGGGGGGTCCCGTCTTTCCGTGCGGTTTAAATATGTAAATTGTGAGAAGCGTCATTGGTCTTAAAGACTGTCCATCAACTCAGGGTCAACCCAACACACTAACACATAAAAAATTTGATTCAGAGCTTTCAATATCGAAGGCATTAAATGAATGGGTCAGCAGTGCTGTTTGTTGCTGCTAATTATGAATTAATTATGAATGGATAATTAGAACTGAACCCAGCATTCTTTGTATTGGTTTTGTATCGAGCAGTATGATTAATCTAAGGCCGTTGGGGTGGCTGTGCTCTCTTGAAAGCACTTTTAGATATCATGAATGTGGAACCACGTGCTCCCTTCAACTGCTGCACATGTGCTGCTCCCACTGGATGGATGAGGATGGAGATTCTGTCTATGCTCTGTCCAAGGGCAAGGTACAGAGATCAATGAAAGGATAAATAGAAGTGTGATAACACGTCATGCTACAGTCCTCATCACCAGGGGGAAAGAAAGAGAGCACTGGCTACTTTTCTCAAAAAGAAAATATTGTGGCAATGACTTCCCTCACACCTGTGCATGAATTTCCCAGACTAGAGTTACTCCTCCTCTGAACTATTACAAATCTGTAAGTATTAAACAGAGTAATAATGGCAGTGACCTGCTGCTAAAACACTAATGAAGTTTATAAGGCAGATCAGCACCGTTCTCCTCATTTAGCATGGTGGGAATAGGGGCAGAGGAACTTCTCATTGGAGGCCTAAGGTCTTCCAATATGCCAAGTGGTGGACATGGAAGCTATTCTGTCTGAATCCCAGCTTCATGCTCTCTCTACTGGACCTCAGAAAGGATCCCTCCACACTTTGGAGAGATGTACAAGTAGGAAACTCAAAAAACCTGAAAATAGCTATCAAAAAAAAAAAAAAAAAAATTTGTGGCAGCAGGAGAAGAAACTCTTCTCTAAAGTCGATAACCGAACTGTCATTTCAGGTAAGGGAGACAGTAGATGGCAGTGTCCCCCAATACTTCCTAGGGAGACACAGCTCTCACACTCGACATCCCTGCTACAGAGCACAGACCCATACTCCAGCCAGTGACAGATGCCAGATGGGACAGACTTCACTCCCCACTGCGAGTTAAAACCAGGCAGTGTCTGGAAGAGTAGTGCTATGCAAGCTTTTAGCTCATTTCTCCTTAGGAAAGCCTTGTAGCTCACTTCTCCTGTCTTGCAAGTCAAGCTACTATAACTGATGTCTGACAGATGACAGTAGATGATGACCATTCCTGGACTGAAGGAAACAGTGGTCAGTCAGCTCATCAAATATGTTCATGGTAATAAATCATGACAGCTTTCCATTTCTTAAAGTCCTGATAATCTGGCCTTCAGACACAAGGTATTAAAAAGCCAGGAAGAAGGTCCTAGGGCAGAACAGAGATCTGGCTACAAATTACGTGTTTCCACTGGCTTCCTGTGTCACAGTGAGCAAGACACTATGTCTCTCCGCATTCTAGTTCCTGTTGAAATGCAAAAATGTCTGCTTTGGGATATATTCTAAACATTAAAAAAATTCTGCTCTCTCAATCAACAAAAGAATTCAGAATAACTCCAACGACTCAAAGAATCAGACTTCTGCGACAGAAATCTAAGTATCTGCTGAAGTCTTCTCACAGGAAATTGTCAAGATTATTCCATTAATGTTTGTAAGATAACCACCATATAGAAGCCCTAAGAGAAGCCAAGAAGAGAGATATAGAAAATAAATATGGAAAGAAGCAGCATTTTGCAATGGCTTTCTCAAAAACAGATCAAAGCTGGGAACTGTTGTGGGGGAGGTACCTTGTGGATACTAAAAAGCTAGCAGAGAGATTTTCTAGCTTTCTGCAGCTACCTGTGAAAGTCTCCTTTCTCACGCAAACCTGCTGGGAAATGGTTTGAGAATTTGTAAACTATTTCACAGGTGCAGGCTGTTTGTGTCTTTGTTTTCCACCCTGGGAAAAACATTTTGGAAATGGGTGTCAGAGCATTCCGCCAATCACTCTGGGAGTCAGATGGTCAAGCACCCAATGGGGTTATGCCACTCTTGTGAGCAAAGCTATATAAGCTGATTTATATAATTGAATATAACCACTTTTGGCCACTGAACCTGAACCTGGACTTGCGTCGTTTTTTGCCGTTCTTGGTACAACAGCGACAGTACCTTTCAGATTGCTCTGAAAGATGAGCACAGCAAATGAACTCAATGGAAAGGGTAAGAATTAATACATCTACTGCTTCCAGTGTTGCTGGATATTCTGTTCCCGTGTAAAAATCAACATAGCTGTCAACCAAAATATTGGTATGTACAAGCTGGTCATCTGACCTCTCCCTGAGCTTTGGTATTATCTTGGACTCTGAAGACTTTTATCAGAGGACTTTGCAGCAAAACAATTGGTGCAGATCACAATGATGTGAACTTTTAACACCAACAATCAGACTAGAGCAGGACATAAACTTTACAACTGGCTCTGGGTTCAGGGTTAAAGAATAATGCCAAAATAAGCCAACATGACAGGGTATGCCACCAGTATTTAAAATTACCCTTAGTGAGTCATTCAGATGTGCTAGAAGAGCAGATCCCAAAGCCTCCACATCCTTAGCCTTCTTCCTCTAAAGCTCCAGACTGATACTAAACTTTTACCTATAGCATCTCAGTGATCTGGTTTAGATATACAAAAAGAGATACAAACCAGTAGTTTTAAATATACTCAGAACAAACTGTGATGCACCCCATGGTAGTGTATTGTATCTTGTACAATGTGTATAAGATCAAAGAGGGATAAGGTGGGGGGGACAGGAGCAGATTTATAAATCACTAGCTAATTGCAAAGCTCTTTCTTTTTCCAGCATGTTGAGGGGAAATCTCCCTGCAGTTACAACAGAACAAGGTGAGCAATTTCAAGAATTCCATAGGCAGGATGGGGGAAGATTCTCCTGCAGAAACTGCCGAACTGCTGCATTTGCAGCTATAGTCAGTGGGAGAACTTCCTCACACAGTGCATCTTGCTTTTTAGTTTTCAATGGTCCACTCAGTGATGCTGTCATTGCTGTGGGGAGGGGGAAAAAAAAAGAAAGTAAGAGCCAGGCAGCTGCACCTGAACCTCCCTCACATGCTGATTTTAGAGTTCTTACATGGCCTGAACTGATTCTTCAGATCTTTCAGAGTGAGGAAGATAGACTTCCCTTTGTGCTCACAAAGAGTGGTTTCTATGATCTTTGCCAAATGAATTCACTTAGTCATATATGGTCATCTCACATTTTGTGCAGTTAAAAGTTTGCCTGATTTGTGTGTCCAGAGCTAGAAGCCTCATGGACTAAGAAACCACTCAGTAAGAATCAGTGAAGGACATAGAAGGAGAGGTTGTTAAGCTGTTTAGGAAGAAAAGGAAGAATACTTGTATGTGGATCCCTAATTTTAGGAGTCTGCATGGTACACAGGTACCTTTTAATAAGGCACTTTGCCAGAAGCTGAACAAGGCATGAATGGCAGAAGAAAGCTGTGTCATCAGAGAAACTTGAAAAAAGGTTATTAAATCATCTTTGTTTAATGCTTTTAGACCTTTAAAGGCATCATATTGTAGTTATCCTACCTCTCAAAGCATTCTTCTTTCTTACAATCCCAGTACTATATATGAAGTCAAGAAGGCCTTCACATGCTTTATTTAGTAAAAAGCTGTCTAGGCCACCCCTGCTTCTCTGCACCAGCCAGGCACACTGCAGCACACCACTCCTCCTGGATCCTGATACATCTGTCCTGAAATGGCCTGAACATATGTGACAGGGTATGCCACCAGCATTTACAATTACCCTTAGGGAGTCATTCAGATGTGCTAGAAGAGCAGATCCCAAAGCCTCCACATCCTTAGCCTTCTTCCTCTAAAGCTCCAGACTGATACTAAACTTTTACCTATAGCATCCCAGTGATCCACAATGTTGCTGTGGTTTTAGCACCCACTTAATGAAAGAATACGCTTTTCTCAATGGCATCATCAGCAGTACCTCAGGAACGTGGTGGCAGGTGTTCAGCATCACAGACCTTGCATAACTCCACAAGATGAATTGCCAAGTAATGGCTTGGGCTGGGGTTCAAAAGTTGTTTCTGTCAGCACTTTTCAGCTGTGCCGCTGGTGACACTAAAGACAGGGAAAGGATCCAAATTTAAATACCTGACAGGTGTCGGCCAGGAATTTAATAACAGAATTTACACACTTCACAGACTTCTCAGTTTTCTTTAAAAAAAGCAAGCCTCAGGTTCATCTTGAAGTCACAGAAGCCAGTGACTTTGAAGATCATTAAATTGATGGGCAGTCTCTCTGAACACAGGGTGAAGCTTCGAAACAAACCACTGCTATAAATCCTTGCCTTCTAGATGTGCCTGTGTTTTCCTTTTCTCTCTGAGCCATGAGAACACCTCGTCACTGTCCACTCTTCTAACCAGCGTGTCCTTCCAAGTGCCCTTCAGCCAGTGTCAAGCCCTGGCAGAGTAAGAGCAGCACACGCGATGTGACCGCACAGGGCTCGGCTGTGCCCCCCAGCTCTGGGCTTTGCATCCAGCATACCTTGCCATCAGACTCCGTGTCACATTCTGTCCCAGTCCGTGTGCAGGCATGCTTGTGTTTCATGTCACATGGAATAAAGAATATTTAAGAGGGATTGTCCTATTCTGTAACAGTTGCCACATACATACAGTTAATAGGAGCTCTTGCTGCCTGCTTTCAGAGAAGCCTGAATTGAACAGGGCTCTGCCAATACTGATCATTTTTTTAGTTCAGCAATCAAGCAAACAAAAACCAAAAAATTAATTTATACTCTTATTAACCAGGATATAATTTCTTCTGCTTCAATTCCCTTGCTTCCTTCACAGAATCACAGAATAAAATGAGTTGGAAGGGACCACAAGGATCATCTAGTCCAACTCTTAAGCATCTATCATATTAAGTAGCTATCACACTTCTTTCCTCCAAAAGATAATGCCCTAGAACAACTGACCTCTACAGATTTCATATTTTCTAGCTATCTTTTAAAGAGACACTTCATTCTTTGTTTTACTATATCATGTGCCAGAAGATCCTGAAGAAGGTAAATCACAATTTCAAACTACATTCCTCAAAATACATGAGTAGACAAACTAATTAATTAATTTGGTTATCTACTACTATGGCATTTTTCATCTCATCCTTTGGTTCAAACAGCATCCAATGTTTGCTTTACTGGTCTTTTAAGGATCTAGTTCAAACACAGGTTGAGAAAAATAGTTTGGACTTTTTCCCATCCTTTCAAAATTTAAGGATTTACATTAATTGTTTTGCTTTACACTTTCAGCTCTAATTAGCAAATTAAGCTATTTTAATAAGGAAACAGAAATTAATATTTGAAGTGCATAACTCTCCACAGGCCCCCCCAAAAAATCAGTTTCACTTCCTACATGTTATGGTGAAGCTACTGGGAGAAGCTGCCATCCTAGCTAAGGAGTGCACAGCCCTCACTGGCAGGAGAGAGTAGGACTGGAGAATGAGAACAGCATGAGAGGGACAGTTAGAAGACTTTCTGCTAGCTCCTGTTATGAGTGCATTCCACTAGGAGTGAAATGCATGTGAAAACATTCACTGTGTGTATATATATATATATATATATATATATATATATATATATATGTATATGTTACAATGTATATATACTGCAGTAGCAGCATGCATTACTTCAACAGCTGTGCCACTGTGAAATGTAAAAGGACTTAAGAGACCTCACTGTGATCCCTAGCTGACCCCTGACTATCAGCAGTAGTCTGGGACTACTCCTTGCAAAAGCATGTAGCCCACTACATGAGTCACAGCAGTACAAAACCCTGACAGGAGCAATCTTCTGCAAGGTCTTCTGTCTGGAAATCTCAAGAAATGTGAAACTCAAAGTGTTCTATTCCAGGAGACCTATTGAAACTATATTAAGATAAAGTTGGAGAAAGGATCCACATGATATAAAACACTCACCTCTCCCACATCTTTATGATGACCAGCTTGTTTAAATCCTGGCAATGCCCAGGCTCTGATGGTTCAGAAAAAGAATTTTAACTTGATGGGTCGCCTATTAATCTATGTTAAATGAAATCAAAGCTAAAGCTCAAAAAAAAATCCAAACTTTTTGAAGAAGCTAATCTTTTTGGGTTTTTTTCCTTTTTGTTTGATAATCATTATATTCTGTTGAATAACCAGTATATTTCCCAATATAGCTGCAAGGAATTTCACAATAGCTTTCATTCATTTAAAAAACAGGAGAGAGTCAAAGCTCTTCTGTCTTACATCACTTTCAATGAATGCTTTAGAGTGAAATGGCAATCATGAGACCTCCAGCCTACACAAGGAGGAAGTGGTTTTGCAGGCTTGCCAGATTAAAGAGTGACATCACATTATCTTCGTCAATGCTGATTTCAGCTCCTCGATAATCAGGCAAACATGGAAAGTGCTGTTCTCGTATCACATGGTCAGACATCACTTTCCATTCATTAGTTAGCAGTGCCTGCCTCAGCAGAAGCCCTGCCTCCTCTACTGTAGGAAACCTGCAAAAGCTAAGAAAATTTGACAGAAAGAGCAACATCTCTGCTCCTTGACTGACCTATTCGAGATGCACATTCCAAAGCCACTTGACATTTGTTTACATCATAAACCAGAGAAAACTCTGTCCTTGTACAGAAAAGACTGTTATGTGCCATCACTTTCAAACAAGTTCTGCAATTTTTGTGTGCAAGGGTGAAACCCTCTGAGAGATCTAGATTTTCAAATTGCTTATGGAACGTGGACTCAAACTATGACAGAAAACATTATTGTGTGTGCATAACAATAACTTTCTGAAAATGTTTTAACACAAACTGCAGATCATGGACATGATCCCAGTGACCAAGAATTCAAGAAGAGCACCACGAATTTTTTGGTAACTTTTTTTTTCCCCGCAGAGCACCGGTAACTCCCAGACTTGTACTTTGCTGTAAGGGTTACACACTGAAACTTTGTTGAAATAAAAGAGAGCTTGGTTTCATAGCAGAGACTTCAGAAAGTTTTCTGAGGTTATAAATTACACAATGTATGATTTCTGTTAACAGAAATTTGGGCTTAACCTGCAGCCTCTTTGAAGTGAAGAGGCAAGAATGTCTTTCTATAGACACCTATATATAGGCCTAGCATATTACACAGCACAGCTGATACACGCTCCTGATCTGCCTGGAGAGGAAATTATCTGTCACATATGGTCTCAAAATTACGTTCATTGCTGTCCTTTAGGTGAGACAATGCTTCTTCTCTACATAGAACACTGAGTAGAGATGCAGTTATTCAACACTTCTCAATATAACTCCAAAAACCATGCAAGATCTTTAAAGAAGAACAGATGTGCCCCAGGGGTACTGTGTGGTCCAAGGCATCCCCATCTCAGAGCTCTTAAACCTCTCACATAAGTCAGTGTCCCACAGCAGAACCATGCGGAGCACCAGCAGCACCAACTCTAGCACAAGGCTTCCTTCAGAAGCCCAGGGGATTCATCCCGAGCACAGTAGCAGACAGCAGCCAAGGTGAAGATGAGACAACAGGCTTCTCTCTCCAGGTCCCTTGAGGACTTTTTCTTTATCCATTTCTACTTTTTGTTCTCAAAGGTTGGAAAATTAATTCATCCTCATCTGGACTGGGAGGACAGGAATGGAGATAGTAAAGGGAAATCTTCAGCTGAGAGAGCATTAGGCTATTCCATCAACCCAGACTCACATTTTCTGCAGATTTATACTTGTCTGAGTTTGGAATCCAATTACGCAAGAGATGCAGATGAAGCTTTTCTCATGGCTGAGACTTTTATAAAGTTCTTCTTTTTGACCTTCTGGTGTCCAGAAGGAGACAAGCTCACCAAAGTCAACGCCTCAATAAAAGCACAGATAACCTTGTTCTGTTTCATGCAGCTTCATGATTTCTGTAGGGAATACTTCTTTAGGACCTCAACCTTTTGCTTGTCTAAGAAGCTATTGAAGGAGGAAAAGGAATTGAGAAAGAGGGAAAGCACACTGTAGGACAGGTCCCAGGCCTGAAATATTTCCGCTTCATATCAAAAGTTTCCTTGATTGCTAGATGACTCGTAAAACAAACAAAAAAAACCAAAAAGCCAAATCAAAAAACGCTAAGCAAACAAACAAACAAAATCCCTAAAGTGTTCAGTGTTACTTTTTAAATGGCAGGATTAAAAACACAGCTCATCTAAACTCAGTTTACCTTCACTGTTTAATCTCTGGGAACTCTGGGTAAGCTTAGAGGTGAAAGACACCAAATCTTATCAGACTAGAAGCAAGTTGTTCCCTGAAGTAAACTAAGTTCCCTTTTTCATTTACACTGCTACGTCATAGGTGGTAGAGGAGGAAATCTCCTGAGCCTGTCAGACCCAAAAGTGGTATCACACAACAACGCCCACAAGGTTAAATAAGCACTATTCTGATAAACCCCGGTCAAACAAAGGAAAGAATTACTGCTCCCTTTTTGAACTGGAAGTCCCAATCAAGATTATAATCCCCAGATACTATGCCCCAAAAATAAAAATTTTAAAAAAGAAAAAATACACAAGTGTACATTGGAAAAAATCAAGCAAGGATATCTGTCATTGGTACCGTTACACACACACTCATATAGTTCATCTGAACTGAAGCACTCTACAAATGAGTGCATCTCCCCGGGAGTTTTCATTGTAAAATGAAATTTCTCAGTTCTCAGGAGGCAATAAACAGTAAATCATTTACATCAGGAAACCTGGATAGCAAACAGCAAGTGCACCTTGTAGCAGAAATTCACTTCCTCAAAATAGTGGCATTTGCGCTGAATTTATAAAAGTCCATTTTAGCCACTTCTCTTAATCTAGAATCTTGGGTTCATGAAAATGCTCTGACCACAGACATTTCCTAACTGAAAAGGAATCGGGAAGTGATGCCAGCTTCTTCTGTCATTCAAAGGTTTTGGTTAATAAGCGTCACATTAGATCCATTTGAAAAAATTTCCCTTGTAATCATGGGATGTTTATTTATTGTTTGTGTTAATACTCTTTATTTGGAATCTAAAGGTCTAACAGGAGAACTGGGCCATTGTGCTACACACTATACATACTACTGTTATAAGTAGATTCTTTTCTGAAAAACTTTAGTTCAGTCAGACATTCAGGTAGGGTATTGGTGTGGGAAAGACTGGGCTGTGGACCTTAGGAGAGGTGATAAGGATATGCATTTACACTAATTAGTTTTGCACAGCCTGGGTCCGAGTGCAACTCCTCACATAGGAGAACAGTCCATAGTGTGTACCCTGTGATGGCACATTATGGGCAGCTCAGATGCCAGGTATGAACTCTTTTTGTAAAAAACATAGCAAAGTAAAAATAAAACATCACAGAGAGAAAAAGTCAATCTTGTTTTCTTGAGGCTATGTGAGTCTTACTCTGGATAGGTGCCTTTTGGAATAGTTGTAGTACACAATGGTTGTAGTACACAGTGGCAAAAGATTTCTTGAGGGCGTCTTTTCTTTGTCCATACTGAAATCCTTCTCCCCAACCCTGCCAATGTCAGAGTCTGTCAGACTCCACAGCTAGCATACCAAACAGAATCTACCCAGACCCAGTGTAAGGCAAAGACAGGGAATATGGTTGTCTGTGAAGGCAGGCAAGCACTCATCCATTTTAAAAAAAAAAAAAAAAAAAAAAAAAAAAAAAAAAAAAAAAAAAAAAAGCCACTTTTCCAGAGAGAAATGAAAGCTCTTACTGGATCTTTCATCTGCTACTTGTGGTCAACAAACAGAAAATTCTCATAAGAACCTCCCTCATAAAATTCTCTTAGCTCACTGTTCTGCCACAAAAAGACAGACACCCCTAAATTTTGCCAGGCGGAACACATACTACTGCTCTGACAACAGAAGTGATAAAGAGAGAATCTGCAACCATAAGTATCCATCAGGATCACATAGCTGCAAGAAAAGAAAACATAACTGAGAACAGTAAACAAAGCTTAACAAGAGCTCTGTGTTTTTAATCACAAAAGTAGTTAGGAATTGAACCAGGTTTAATCCCCTCCCTTCTTTTGTAAAAAGGCAGCAACATCACTTGCTCTTAGTGTTGGAGCTACTCACAGAGGAAGGTAGAGCACTACAGTAGGACTTTGCTTCTTCCACATTCCAGAAGAAGGATCTCAGCACACACCAGGTTTATCATTTGCACAGGACCAGGAAAGTGAATGGAGAATGGTCACTCCCTTGACATGCTGCTCACAGCAACCCTACAGCACAGCCACTAAATTAGAAGTTCGCAGTGGCTTTCCTTCAGGCACAGGCATAACTTTATTGCTGGGTTGAAAATATTCCCACTAAAAAAGCAAAGGGAAACCTCTGAATTGTAACAGCAGCAGAAATATAAAAATAGTTGTACATTGAGCAAAACTCATTAAGAAATAAAGATCAAAATTCCCGGCTAGAGTCAACTGCCTTCCAAAATAGTTTTTGTAGCTGCCACGAAAACCGCAGTAACCAATGGCCAAAGGCTCATCTCTTCTGCATGACATGGAAGCCCACAAAGAGAGGTGAGGGGAAGAGGGTGCAAAAGAAAGGAAGTCCCTCTCTACCAGTGGGATTTGCACACCAGGCTGCTGCCTGCTTCCTTACAAATCAGAAAGTCTATTGTGAACTGGGAACTGATAGCTGCTATCAGATCTGCATCTGTTTGGCACAGTTCCTGACGTGTGAGGTGATCCTCATAGCAAGACAAATTCTATCCCTGGTTCTATATATTTGAGAGGGAAATGTAGACAACGTTAAACAGCCTATCCATCTATTAATTACACATACAGTAAATAATGAAACACTGTGGGACTATATATTTGGCCAAACAAGCAGTGATGGGACTAGAGGACAAAAAAGTAACATCTGAAAAAGACCGTCGGGTGTTTGTCAATCCAGCTTCTCTAACCAGAATGAAATGCTGAAGATGCCCCTACTTGGTGCCCAGAGTTCACAGGTAGAAAAATCCCTACTTTTCTGGCAGGGACTGCAAAGATAATGCAGCACTTGTATGCAAGGCTAACCATCACGTTGCAGAGAGTTCAACTTCTTTCCTACCCAGAACTTGGGAGTCTGGAGAAGCAAGAGGAGGGAAATAAAAGTGAGAGTTACCAGCTCCTCTGGAACACCAAGCACCTTCAGAGCAATATCGCTTCCACTTGCACTACAGAAGCCAGCCTTGTTCTCTGATGCAAGAGGACCTTGCTCACAGCTGACTGGTGTTCTACATTGCACAGGGAACAGCCAGCAGGAAAAGAGGAAGCACAGACTTTCCACATCTCTTCTCTGCTCCACAGTCCACAGAAAAGTATCTTCAAAGATTTCTAGTTCCTTAAATGGGAGACTCCATCACTGAAGACACATACTGATAGAGCAAAATAGGATTCTTGGTCAAAGAAAGTCACTCATATTTGGATGTGTATGGAAGGGAGAGAGAGAAGGATGGAAGAGGAGTGACAGGAATTGGGCAGAGCTCTGTGCTGGTATTATGTCCCATTATTTAATTTCCTAGACTGTTTATTCAGTTAGGCTTCTTCCATGGGTGAGGTTTTTGAGTTTTCAGTGACTGAAGTCACTAGATCTCCTTAATGCCACATTTGCTCAATTACTGATCAGCTCCTTTCCTTGCTTGTGTATTTTGGGAGGTCACACCAGATACACCAAAATGGGGTCATTATGCCATATGCTTATTTACTATGTGTATGTTAGACCTTTTGTGTGCTATATTTTGCTTGTTATCCATCATTATATGTATTTATCTTCAAGTAGCATATGGAGTAGTAGGATGGGGTATATATATGGAGTCAACAGATGGTGAGAATGTGTGTGATTAATATGTTCTCGTAACTTTTTATTGTCTCTTTTTCTTGTATGTACTACTTTCAAAGTGTCATTACTTTTGTCATCCCTGTTCTCATTTCTTTGTTCTTGCATGCTATTAAACAAAGACAAAAAAAGTCAATGTCTGGGTTTGACATTTCTCTTTTTAGTGTACAAGGTGCTACCTCTATTGAGGTGTTTTCACAGATTATTCAGGCCAACAGGTCCCATGTGCCCTGATCTCTTTGTATAACACCAGACACAGAATTTCATCCTGCAACTTCTTGAGCTAAAGGAGTGTTGCTCCCAGCCACTGCATGAACACCATCAATATTTTATTGTCTGTATTTCACATGGCAGTCATTCTGTAAAATGATAAAAAAATCCTTTAGAAGATTACACAATAATTCATGCTATTAAATTGCAACTTAAATGCAGACAGGCAGACGGAAGGGCATACGTCGAGTTAGAACAAGTCTACTGGAGGCACTGCAGAACCCTGGCTGAGGTTTCCACATGCATACTGGGGGACATGGCAGGGAAGCAACTGTGCTCTGGCCTGATCCCACATATGACACCTCCCAGACAGTGAACAGCTTCACTCTGTTTCAGTTTGACTGTCCTTGCTCCAGTAGCACAATGGTTCCTGTGGCACAAGAAGTAAAGGCATGTTTTCCCACCAAATGAACAGCTTCCAAGAAGTCTTTCACATTTCCCTTGTCTGAATGGGGGGCCATGATATCAAAGGTGTCATTTTAGTTTTATTGCCTTTCCCTCCCAGCATATTCCTTCTATTACATGGAAACTGCATATCCGACATTTGTTAAAATCACTCAATAATGTCTATTGATTTTTATTGCCATGTTAAAATGTTGTTTGAACCCATGACTGCTTCCTCTCCCCTTAAGTCTCATTCATTCTAGAAACAAGGGTAACTGTTTATCAAAGTCTTCAGGAAAGGGCTTTTGCTCTTATAGCAGCATGATTAGTTCAGAAACATACATGGCAATGAGTGCAAGCAAAAACTTCTGTCTTGATCTATAAGTATACAAAGTTTCAGGTACTTATTTACCTTTTGTTTCATTATTAGATGAAATGTAGACTGTGATTTTCAGAAACTGCTTTAGATGAGATTATGGTGAAAAATCTAAGCACAGGATGATGAGAACAACATACTTCCAGATACTGAATAGGAAAGGGGCTGTAACTCTATGGACCCCTGATTTCCCTGAAATATGATTTCAAGAAGGTTTTTATGTTACAGATTTCTCTAGATGCACCATGCCTGACACAATATTGTTTAATAGCAAGCCACCAATTAGTAACAAAGGAGTAAGCTGCTTGCAGTACATACAGGTTGAAGTATATCATCAATATCCTGTTATTCTCTCATTCAGAAAATTACTACCAAAGTCATGGGGGATTTGCAGGTATTAATAGTACAGATTAGTGTAAAAACAAGACTTATTTTAATGTGAGGTTCTGAGTATTACTATTATTTCATGAAGATGATACTATGCCTATTTGTAACAAGACAGATCACAGATAACACCAGTGACCCAAGTTGAACACTAACATAATTTCAAACAGTACCACAGTACAGACATCGCAATCATACCCTCTTCAGATCACATAAGGAAGAAACATATGAGCTTCTTAATTGGCTGTTTTACCTGGACAGGGTGAACACAGACAGCAATTTTAGATGACTGTCGATGATTGTCAATATTGTCAATGACTATCAAGAGTTAAACTCTACCAGAGTTTACAGAGGGAAGCAATCACCTGAGACATCAGCAATTAGTCATAGATCATTGAATGTTGGGGCTTTCATTTTGGAATGGTTTTAAAACTGTGTTATGCTCATATTGATCATGAGCTCTCATTATGTTTGAGTGGTGAAGGAGGATGTGTGGAACAACAGAGACCTAGCTAGCTAACTGTGCAGGTGTGACCCTTTGTGTTGCATACAGGTTGATATTACATAGCACTAGTCAGCTAAAGCTCAAATAACCGGTGAATCAGACTGTCAGGCTTGGAGTGAAAACCAAACACCCACAAACTGAATGAGAGAAAGTAAAAAAGGAGAGCAAAGATACGTCATCAGACTTAGCTCTCATCTGTAACAGCCTGATGACAAACAGTTGCTATTTTTTCATCTTTCTTGTAGACAAGTGTCTTGGGGTGACTTTATGATGTGTATCTCCTATCGCTGCTCTATGCCCAGAAATTAATTTTGTGCCTTTCTATGCCTTTAAACTGAGCCTGAGAAGGGGAAGAGGAAAAAAAACAAGCAAACTTTTCAAAGCAGTTGTTCAAGGACACAGAGATACAGACTCCTCTGCTTCTGCAGCAGCAAGAGCAGAGGAAGCACCCTTCTTGCTTTTCAGCCAGCTTTCAGCTCCTTTTCTCCAGAGGGAGATGAAGAGTTGAACTTTGTTTTCCTGGGACTTCGGGTTTTTCCCTTCTTCTCTTCTGGACTGTTTCAACATCAGAACACATTGGGAGAATTTTCCACCAGGGCCCTGGAGGTGGGCCCACACTGACCCAGCTCCAAGGAGGAGGAGAGAGACCACACCTACAGAAGGACTCTGAAATCGCTGAAGGTTTCTCTCCACAGCGAGAGATTTTATTATTCAGCATTATTATCCTTTTCCTGTGTGTTTCTGGCATGAGGCTTTTTTGTCTCTTTCACTTTCCTCCGAGGAAAATTTCTTTTCCCCGAACCTGGTGGGGGAGGGTGGTTGTAACCTGCCTTCTATCAGAGGATATTTTCCTCCAAATTTGTCCAAACCAGCACAACAAGGCCCTACTAAAATTAGAGGTAAGTTTCACAGTAGATTTGTAAATATGGAGGACAGTGTGAGAGGACCATGAAATTTGAGTGTATGAGTTACCTGTTAGCTGGCTGATTATTGTTTCCTCCTGGTAAGTACCAAGAAAAAAATAATGAACAAACCAGTGAAAATGAAGAAGTGTTGGGGTTCCTCCCCCCTGTCGTGGGGTCCAGGGGGAGGGGACCCTGGGGCAGAGGCATGGCCTACAGGGTCTCCCTGCTCCCTGGTCACACGTACCCTAATCCCATTCCCCATTGGTTATTTTGTGTTCCCCTGCCCGGGGAGGACCCTGGTTGTCCTGTGATTGCTCAGTTCTTCGGCAGTCCCCCGGCCAGGTGGCTGGAGAATAAAGTTCTCTGAAACTTCTATCAAGAATCAGTCCCTATTTCTTTCCACAGGCCTCGCTGTCTACACATGTTGCAGAAATCCCCTGCAACAAAGACGCTTTTAAATCCCTTGGTTTGATTCAACCAGTTTAAGAAGAAGGAAACATGCTTTGTAGAAATCCAGGAGATAGGTTACTCTGCTGACACCGCAGAAATACAAACATTTTGACTTCAGGGGACATCCTTGTTGAATCAGATAAACTAAAATGAAGACAGTACTAATTTTCAAGAACCCTGAATACTTTTAACTGCTGAAGTTTTCCCAGCCAGAGTCTTCTGTATGTTCCTAGTCAAGAAGGATTTGGCAATGGATCCAGATATATTGTGAATGTCTTTCAGCTTCTGGAGACTCAGGTGATATAAGCACAACATGTTTGTACTGAAGGATGGGTAGTTATTTCAGATGAAGAGGTGAGGAGAAGAGAAAGACCATATAAATGGTAAAAATGTGTGTTAATGCTGTGCTGAAAATATGCTGTGATGATGACAGATGTTACAGCTGTTACTTTTCATAAACATAATGTATAGGCAACAGCAGGAGTGTGAGCTGGTATGGCAGTACACTGGATTAAACTTCCTCAGAAATAAATTGCATTTACACTGTTGTTTCCAAACTATTCGAGAATGCATGCTTTCATTGCTTATGTGTTCACTATAAATATTTTCCCTGTGAATAATTATGTGGCATCTTTTTGTTAAATAGCATCTGGTTACCTACACAAAACGTCCTGAACTCAGTATTTGAATTCTGTGTCTGGAATTTTACTCTGTCAGGTATCCCAACATATGCTTCAGCTGACACATCTCTTTCTAGTGCTGCAGCAAACATATAAATGGAAGTACAAAGAGAAACAATGACTGTACATGCTTCATGCTGGTGTTCTACATATATTAAACAACTTTAAGGGCAGAATGTGATCAATGGGTTCCAGTTTTGAAGGCTTCTTTACTGTCTGTGAATGGCACACTTCATTTTCTGGGATTGCATTTTCAATACTGCTTTCTATAAAGAGCTTGGGCTATCAACTACATGGTAGCAAGTATTAAAAAAAAATTACTTCAATTTCTCTTAGCTATTGATTTTTCTTCTGGGGAAAAAAAAACAAACAAAAAAACATGAGAAGAAAAGAGCAAACATAATCTGAGATTAGAAGACTCCTCTTCTCTGTTGTCCACCAGTTTGATCAGGAACATGGTGGTGAAAGAAAAAGAAGAAGACACTGCTTGAATAGGCAAGCAGAAAGATAAAAGAAAAAATGTGGAGTTTTATGCAGAAATCAACCTTGATTTTGCACCAGCTACATGTTGACAAAGAGGTACATGCACTGCACATTGCATGTTAATGAGACCTCCTCACTGATCTTTAATCAAACCCCAGCTGAGCCTTCTCTAAGTTTTTCCTTGATATCTCTACTAGCCTTCAAACTTGCAAATAAGGATTTTTTCCCCCTCCCTATATTCCCAGTTTGATTATTTCTCCACATTGGTTAGTCCTTTGAGTTTCTTTTTGTTCAGGGTTTTAAATAGCCTTTTCTAAATACTTATTCATAAACTTTTTCAAATAGAATAGATTTCTGTTCCATGAATGCTATATTTTTTCAAAGGAGCACAAATCTTTCTCATTGCTGACAGCTGACAAGAAAGAATTCCTGTCAATCAGCTCTGTGCTCAAGATCAGGTACAAAATTTCAGCTTTCACTTCAGTACCATACACATACTAGAATATAGACTAATACGGTCTTTCCTTAGACAAATCATTGAGAAATTATTGCTTTTAAGTGCTGGACAAAATTCCAGTCTTGCTTACGCTGATGTAATACAAAAACAAAGAAGCTCTCTTAGAGATCACATGGTCCAGCCCAGGTTGCTTATGATCAGCTCATGACCCATTATCATTTCATGTCTTGACTCTGGCCTTCTTCTGGAGAAACGAAAAAGTCTTGTGGTTTCAGCTGCAGAGAGGTTTTGGTTTGCAGCTTGCCTTGTCACGGAAGGTCACCACCCTGCCTAGAGAGTGTACTTGAAGCCACAGAGTGAAGAGATCCACTTGCTGCCTCTCCTCAGTCTCACAAGCACTCCTGTCATTCCCTCTTCAGACAGACCTTGAGCAGATCCTCTTCACCCCAAGCAGCACTTTTCTCAACTGAATGTGTCCTGGTGTATTTGGAAACATATGTCCCACTGAGTTTCGTGGGAGTTTTGCAGGAATAAAGCACTGCTCACCATCAGTAAGTAGGGCAGACACTTATGAAAGTGCTAGCATGAATAGGCTATGAATTATGACAAAGCACATTTGAAACAAAACCAAAATGTTTGCATAGTACAAGCAGCTTCAAATGAGAAGATAAACACTGAATTGAAGAGGATATCTTGATTCCGTTTGGAAAGACAGAAGTGTGGTGCTAAACAAGAAAATTAAAACATTTCCTCCTCTTATCTTAGTTTTGTCCTGGCATGAGAACAGAGCCTTGCATTTTCTAGACACTACCAGAAAACACATTCATGATGGTACTCAAATATAGCTATTACCATATTTAAATATTTCCTCACTGTTTATTACTTCCACGGTCAGCTATAGCTGTTTCCAATTCAAGATGATTACGACATGCAGATGAAAAAGCTGAAGGGGAGGAGGGAACAACTTTTGTTCCTAAACAGCTTACCTCTTCAAAAAAGAACAATGTTTACTGAGATAAATGAAGAGAGGGTGGTTGTTTTAGATCACTATGACTAATGTTAAGAAACAGCTGGTAAGGAATATTAGGTAATCACATACACAGGCTGCACATTGGGAACATTACGCTAACATACCTACTATAATTTTATTCCTTTACCCACGCATTTATTCAAAGCTGCAGCTGCGATACTGGCTTTTGAACACTAGAAACTATCAGAAAAAGCAGCATGAATCATCATCTTTTGCTTGTGTTATTTAACTCAAGAGCAGTTCTTCCAAGAGAACAATAATAGAAAGAAAATGATAGTTTCTTTGAGAGATTTGTGAAGACTGTATTTCTTTCCCTTTCATTTTTCCTTTCCTTTTCCCTTCCCTTCCCTTCTCTTCCCTTCCCTCCCCTTTTTTGTTCTTTACTGGAGATAATCACTAGGTTCTTCAATTAATTCAGAGTGCCAGCCACCACACAAGGGATGAGTAACTCATTCAGATATATTTTGAAAATCTCACCTAGGACCTCAGACATGAAGTGGGGTTCTGCAATGAAGTATTTTTGATGGTCCCCATTTCTCTGTTGTGGGATTGACCTAAATTTTCAAAGCAGGTTGTGCCTTTCAGGTGGCAGCACTTTTGTTCCACTGTTTCACAACAAACCACTGAGGAAGGAGAGAGACACAGCAAGGTTTATTCTGTACTGATGGCATGTTTTATCCTTGCTGCTTCTGTTCACAATCCCTTTAGAACAAATTCTGACAAAGCAATTCCATCTCATGTCAAGATGTTTCTAGTGGCTTTGTGATTAAACACCCTATTGCTCATGAGGTCATCCATTTAACTTAGGCCAGATGACAATTAACTTTATTTCCTACACAACTGAAGGCAGCCCTGCAGCCCTAAGCAATCTCAGTGTTCACCAGCCTGCTGCTTTTTTATCAAAACTGCCATTTCCTTGTAGTTTTATGCTTCTGCGAGCATGAGTAGGCCATAGAAGTCAATTCACTCAGAGAAGGGTCTCTACTGCTTGAGCCCCAGGAAACCACCCTAAAGGCAGGAAGGTTCCTGGAAAACTGTGGTTCAGACATCAGGGTTAAGTGGACATGCCTGCAGACACCAGCAGGGGCCATCCTAAGGACCACTGAGTATTGTCAGAGAGGGATAAGGAATTTACAGGACCAGCACTTGATGCTTCAGGTTATTTTGGATGCTCTGTGACAGTGAAACCACAGTTCCAGCTGTCCTTTCCTTCACTGTATGGCAAGTAGAGGACTCCTGTCCTAGGTTTTCCCAGTACTTTACACACACACACTTACACACCTATGTGCAGGCAATATCTGGTCATGCTTTGGCATTTTATCAGTAGTCTTTCAAGCCTCCCTCATCCATATCTCATTTCCCTAGCTAAGACTTTTCTTCTGGATCACAGATTTGTTAATGCAAACTTACTGAGAGTCTGAAAACAGCCTTATGGCCTTGCCACAACAAGTAAGATGTGGGAAAGGAAGCCATAAGGAATAAACACGGCGTGTCTTACCGAAAATAATTATGAGTTGGTGCAAATGGGCCTACTTTACATTTTCAGAGGAAGACACTGAACAGAGCAAGACTTCACTGCTACACAGCTGTGCATAGCCAAACAGGCCAAGATCCAGCCAGTGACCTCCCTCTAATCTCAAACTTCTGGCATATGGCAAGAATCAGCACACTTACTCACCTGCTGTCTCTAGTTTTCAGCTTCTGGATCCTCTCCTTGGCATCCAAAAGATGGAATCAGTTTGTGTCCCCACAGGATTTAAGGCTGGTCCCTCAGGGTTGAAATACAATATCTCCCAGAACTTACTCCTGAAGCACGAGCTCTCCACTAAAACCTGCAGCACTCTACAGGTACTCAGTAGAGCTAAGTAAACGAAACCAAGTCAGAGTTATGGATTGCACCACCACTTACTTCATGCCACAATAAATACATGGATTTATAAAAGAACAAGACCTTTCTCTTTTCACCACCCTATCAGAGCTCAGTTCTTTTGGACCTATACAGGGAACTTCTGATCAGATCACATCCTTCTCCTGAAAGGGTACTCCTAAACCACCCTATTTTTTCTAACCCAGCTTGCCCATTAGAGCATCTCATCTGTCTCCAATCTTTTTTTCTTCCTGTGTTTCTCCATTTACATGCAGCTTTTTTTCTACCTCTGATAATTTTCTTTTAATCCATACATTCGGTTGAAAGACAAGACAGCCAGAATTGTTTGTTCTAAACTTCAGACAATCCTTGACTCAAATGTTTTATATTTCAATTACTAACCATCAAAATTTAGGAGCTAACAATTGTCCTTCATCTGAAGGGATGTGAGAGTCTCACCTACAAAAATTAATGCACATGGACAAAAAAAGCATTTATGATACAACAGTATGTACAGCCAGTGTAAAAAAAGAGCTTCATAACACCAACCAAACTCTGGCAGAAGTTTCTCAGATTATGCAGGTCAGTGTGGCAGGGATGTTCAAGAACACCCTGTATCTATTTTAGGAAATCATACTCTGAAGTGTGCCAGTGGCACAGGAAAAGGCAGAAGTGGTTTCCAGCTGCCCCCCACTCACTACCAGGCTCTTCCTTGATTCTGACTCTTCCAAGATGAGTGGCAGACAAACTCTGGAAGATTTATTTAGCAGAGTCAAAAATATCACTGTAGCTTGTCAAATGCCTCTTTTCTGCACCTCCCTGCCACAGATTGCTACCTCGATAGATCAGGCAGCAGTAGAGTACCTGGGTCTGCCTGTCAGTCCACTACCTAACACGGTTTTATACATTGTTTTAGAGGTAGGTTTTATGATGAAATACTAGATAGTGACCTAGGGTAGCCAAGGAACTGATGTGAATCCTGCTTTGCTACCTTTGCAGCAGAAGCAATAATCCCTGGGAACTGATACAGCGGAGGACCAGCCATCCCTTAAACCTCCACAGTTAAATCCACCAGAGTTAGCCCCCAAACACTAAGCTGGCAGCTCCTGATATTCTCTGGCACTACTCCCATCTGTTGACCAGTGCATTCTTCTCAGATGGAAAAGTGTAAACCAGTTTGTAGCTTTCCCTTCTTGCCAGTAAAACCTGCTCCTGAACAAATCACTCTGGAGCCTTATGGATACACTGATCTCCAAAAGAGAAAAAGTTTGCTCTCAAGAAGCAAATCCCGTCAGTCTACTGGGACATGATATGAGAGCTCACAGAGGATAAGCACAATATTCCCGAGTTCACTGCTCTTCCGAGTTGCCTCCCACCATCCTACAAGCCATTACAGTCTGTCACAACAGTGAGAGAACAAGACAGGAGGAGGGAGAATTCCTCCACAAAACTGTCAAGTTCTTTAACTTAGTGAAATTTTGAGAAGTTCTATAATTGATTTAAAAGTGTTGCAGAGAGGGAAAGCTACGAACTTTGTTAAAGCTAAACACAAATCAAAAGTCATGTTAAACATTTTTTTAAAAATAAAATTCAGCAAGTTTTTGCCAGAGGTGGCAGAATTCCAGGTGATGAAAGCTTATAAATTTTCCATGCATCTAGGCATATCAGCAAGCATAGTCAGTGTGGGTGCGGGCAAGTAGTAGTATCTTCCAAGTCTTGAAAGATGTTTCTGTTAGCCAACAAGGCTGTAAACACTTGATTGTAAATAGCATTTATGAACCCACAGGTGACTGCAGACAGGGCTGTGTGATAACTGCAAACTAGGTCATTTGGAGGGGAAAAATATCATTCTGCTCCATCCATAGAGGAGAAATATTAATTTTCAAATGGTTCATCTCAAACTGTAAAATTTTGTTATGCTGTCTAGTTTTGAGCAAACCGGGGCAGAGATATCTCTGGCAATATTAACTATTTTAGATTACAAAGGCAGTTTCTGCCTCACTTTGTCTTGCAGCCACCACAATCTCCAGCTTTCTCCACAAAAGTTTAGCTGGGTCTGCCAGGACAGTGTTGCCAAGTGACAAACAGGAGTTTCACCCAGCTGCACCCCATCCTTGCCATCATTTCTGGACAGGTGAAAAGTGCCTTGTTAGCAGTGAGATTTTCAAAGGGCAAGTAAATATACAGCTGACAGTTTTATCTCACTATTCAAAATTATCATCTGGACAGGTGCATAGTTCATCAGGAGGTATCAAGTGCATGTTTATGGACACCTGCTACCATTACAGACACTTCCCCATCCAAAAGATATGATCATTCACAAAGCTGAAGTCAAAACAATGCTGGAGAAGAAATCTCTTACAGTTATTGGTGATAAATGAGTGTCCCAAAGGGAAGGGCTGACTCTCTGCTACCTGTTCCCCACCAGACCAGCTCTATTTGTTGGGGCCATTGGCTTTCAAACTGTGCCTTCCGGCTTGCTGGCAAGACAACACAGGGATGGCTAAAATTGCCTGAGCTGCAGTTTACAAAAGGTTTTATTTGCATCTACTCGGCTGATTCCTGCAATGACTTCTGAGATCACTCTTAACACTAAACTAGATCAAAGAAAAAAAGCTATTGATGCATTCTAGCAATGCAAAGCTGATTCTTCTATTCATATTTTCCCAAGTCTCACTCCTATCAGAAGTATTTGAATAGCTCTTTTGATGATCCAGTGCTTTCCAAACATGGCACATTAATGAACCTTCTTAGTTTTAGGGGAATTACATTTAGCCAAACTGAGGAACAGATAGTGATCAGAGGTCCTTCCCACTATCTCATATAGTTCTGGAAGTTCATTCTACCAGCACCATGAAGAAACAGGCTCAAAAGCCACTACTGGGTTTCACTACACAAGGTTTACATTGGCACCTGTGGATGTTGGCAGGAAGGATGCCAACGCCCTCAGGCCTGGCACATGCATAGCCATAGTCATACCTTGATGCCTGACCTGACTCAGGGGTTCCCTGGCAGCCTAGGGAAAGCATGCTGCTCCCCCTGTTCCTCCTCATCAGGGAAGCAGGTTTGTTGCGTGTGTATGGTCAGGACAAGAAGTTTGGTTTATTGCCCTAGTTTAGTCCACAGTGATAAAGTACAAGACTTCCCAACAGGTATCCCCAAACAGCACTAATCACAGCTTGCTACCTATTATATTCCCTTTTCTCCTTCTTACTCTCCTTTGTTTCACCATTCTCAGTCTTTCCCACATAAACACCAACCGCTCCTGCTTACGGTTCTTCCCACAGGCCTCAGTGTTGCTACATAAATAGCTTGATACTCTAATCCAGGTGATTCTGACATTCCTGATGGTATCAGCTGCAGCTTTTGCCAGCTTCTTGCTTTATTGCATCATGTTCAGGAATTTTTAATTTGAAGCCCAATAATCTCTCTTCCGTCAGCCTAAATTCAAGCCAGGACCTAGTCAGTTTCTTACCAAGACAGCTAAACATAATTTCTCTTCCTGGAGCAATATGAGTTTTACAAAAAAACCCCAAAGAAAATAAAAAAACCCCCACAATCTTATATATGCATAAATCTCATCAATAAGAATAAATTTAAATAGCATTATCTTCTATTTTTAGAAATTCCTTGATAGCAATAAATGTTCCTGTGGATACAATATTGCTGCTAGCAAGAATTTTTCTTGCTTCTTTCTAAGCCGTGAGATACTTTTCTCTCTCACGAAGATATTTGCAGAAGTTCTGTAAACTATGAACACCTGCGACCTTGTAGAACTATGTTTATGGTACAGTAGAAAAATATTTTGACAATGGATGTTTTAGGATTTTAGCCAATCACTCCAGGGGGGTGGCTAATCCTTTGTCCAGTTGGACTATGAAGAAAAAATTCTATAAAAGAATTTGTAAAATAATTAAATAAATCAATCTTGCTGCACAATTCCTGCCTGCTGGATCTTCTCTCCTCTCCTCCCTACGGCTGCGGGATACAGTAATATGATCCTACAAAAAATACTCTTAGAAACACAGTTGCATTGTACACCATTTCTATCCACTTGTGTCTCTGACTGAATACACCTTAATGGAATCCACTCAGTCCTGTCTTGTTTTTAAATTGAACAGCTTGAATCTGTGATCAACCACTGTGGAAAGGCCCAGCATAAAGGAAATGGATGGCTTAGGGGCAAGGAACCTTTTTTCTGCAACAATCTTATGGTAATTTCTATAGCAACATCACAAGCACAAATCTTACTGTTATGGTGAGCTTCCTGGTTCTTCTAGGTGAAACTTTTCCCCAGGATAACATTATTCCTTGTTTGAAGCTACAGGGAAAGACAAAGTGATTTGCCAGAAAACACCAGAAGATCACTGGCAGAGTCACAGAGAGTGAACTGATTTCTATCACCCTGCCTGATATGCCGACCAGCCAGGAGAGACAAACTCAAGCTTACATGCTTACATCCAGTCTGACATAATAGTCCCATTCCCTGAGACTGGTATCTCCTTCTTTGTAGGATTACTGTCCCAAGCACCCTGGAAGGTCTGAAACAAATTCAGGCTCCTAGGAGCATTTACAGAAAAAGTTCTTGGGTTCCAGTCAAGCCGAGCACCTTATATGAAGCCAATACGATCACCAACAAAGCACTTGATTTAGCTGCTCATCAATTGCACATATTTGTGGGTTTCTGTTGTGTGGGAAGCACACACTCAAAGCTGGTCATGTCCCTTTCTTCCTCTCATGTGATTTTTGGTGGATTCCTTAGCTGTAACAAGTACTGCAATCCAACATACATAGATATATTGTGATCTATTGCTTTATTAACTCATGAATACTAATGGAGGGAAAAAAAACCAGTAGCAAGTAAACAAAAGATAAGTCTCCCAGCCAAAGATACACATTCAAAGGATATTTGTGCAGTTGTTATGGTTTAGGAATGGTGCTCCCTAATTCAGTGCCCCCACCGAGACTCTCCCAAACCACCCTCCACTCTCTCACTCCCCCTTCCCTTCCCCCTTCTGCTGCAGCAGGATGGAGTTGAGAATTGGAGGCACAAAAGGTGAAGATCACAGGCTGAGATAAGAACAATTTACTGGAAACAGCAATGAGATAAGAGAACAAACAGTAACAGCAACAATATTAATAACAAAATTATACAAAAGAGTGATTCACGTGCAAAAATACTCACCGCAGACCCCAACACAATGAGCAACGCCAGACGGCTTCCCCTGTGACAGCTTTGTTCAATTGTACTTTCCTGCCCTTATCTTAAGACTAGTGTTCAGACTAAAGTGGTTTGGAGATTTCCAAATTGAAGAAAAGTATGAACATGTTGACACCATGGAGGGCTACTGCAGAAATTCTTCTTGCCATGCCAAATCACACTCTGGAACTACCTCCTCACACATTTAAGTGCCAGACAAGGCACTTACAATCTTACATCACACCAGTCCAACTTGTAACCCTTAGAGTCCAGAAATAGGTCTTTTTGGTGTTTCAGCTAACTAAGACGGCTTTTTGTAAAACAGCAAGAAATAATACGGTAAGGTTCAGGCTGATGTCCAATTTGTTGAAATAGTATTAAACCATATTTTTCACAGGAAGGTGAATTTGCCCTCTACCTGCAATTCATGAGACCACAGCCCCTGCCTTCACCCTTTTGCCTTGAGGGACTAAGAACAGGAGCCATCCCTAGAGCTACACGACCCTGATATGGAGAGCTTGAATGACAGTTTCCCAAAGTAGGGCTGAAAAATGTCTTCATGCCTAAAGCCTTCCCTTTACTTAAAGGATGATTTGTATCTTTAATGCAGTTTCCCATTATGGCAAAAAGCAGACTACATCCAATGGCTGATAGTCCATTATTTGTACAGTCAGCAAACATCAGCTATTCAAAAAAAAAGGACCAGTGCTGTTTTGAGGCCTATCAATAGGGTTATCACAGGAAAATAAACAACATCATTACTGCAGTCTAGACAGCAGTGACTCGGCCTTAATTGGACTAAAGAACTTGGATTTAAGTACCACAGCTCTAGAAGCTGAGTATGAAAAAGAATCCCCTGAAAATAAGCCAAAAAACAGTTACAAAATATAACTATGAATTTTATCTAGATAAATTCAGTTGTTCTCCCTGTACGCCTAAATGAAGCCTCTGCACATGTCAATATAAAGAAGACAAGACCAGAACAAATAAGGGCAATTTGTTTATGAGTAGAAGCTTTATAAAGAGCAAAAATGTGATATAACAAGCTTGAAACTCCAGCTACTTAATATGGATACCTATATACAAGGTGCAGCTCAAAAAGATGAGTTTTGTTATGATCAAAGGGTACAGTTACAGTACAGTTACCAGAGATTCATATGGGATGCCATATTCTTGACAACATAGCTTTTAATTGCCTCAGAAACTGGCTCATCATCTTTCATGAGTGAAGACATAATAGAGAACGGATATACTATTTCCATTCCAATTTGCTCTCATTTGGTATTCCAGTTGCCTTCACTGGTATACTATCATATTAAATTTATTGAGATAAATCCACTAGTGAATACCTTCATATATATATAAATTCTTAAGGTAATTTTTAAAATCAATTTGCACATCCTTTCACTTGTTTAGCTCAAGTAAACATTAATATATAGCTTGGGCTTAACAGAAGCAATATTTTAAACATTTCCATACCATCTGTTTTTAAAAGGAAAATATTCTCCAGAGTGTGCGCTCAAGTCAGCAGAGGATGTATTAAAGTTAATGAATTTATAAAAATCGACAGAACAAGAGCCTAAAGATAGAGCCATAGACAATTTCCTTACTCAAGGCTCGTGCCGCAGGTGTATTATTGACATGCTTGTCCTCCCCAAATTCTTCAGCCAAAGGTTCCTTATCCAGACTTGGAAGCTCAGCCTGCATGAAACATCTGTGATTTCCTGAAAGGACAATGCTTTTTCCAGAGGAAGCAACTGGCTCAGTTTAAATTTCATTTTGTTTGTTGTGGCTTTCATACAAATTCTGGTATTTGAAAGGTGAATGAAATGCTTGGTGTTTTTCTTGCTTTGATGTGAAGTGTATTTAAGAATTAGACTGTGATGCATGAATCAGTTGTCAATTCTTTTCCTAGATTACCCTTCAGAGAAAGTATGACATCATTAACTTCAACACACAGAAGAGCAGGTTGTTATGATTTTTAAGTGTGTCATTAAAAAAACCTTTTAAGTAGTTATTTAGTCATTGAAAGCATCACTCCCATCCTCCTCATCGTTAAAGAAATTAGAAATTGCAATTAAGCAATCTTTGCCTAATGTAGAAAACTAACTTCTAACAGTGAGGAAACTTTTCAAGATCCCTTCAACTGCACAGTTATCACATTTATCTTAAATTGACAGCACAGATAATATTTTTGTGGAGTTATGCATCAGTAGTTCCAAATTTTCAATGCTGATGAAATATCTCCTGCAACTCTGGAACTCTTTTGGCCATTGAAGAAAGTTTACTATAAACATGATTGCACTTTTCTTTTTAATCTGAGTAATACCTTATGTTCAGCATATTTTGCTGTACAAGGCGATCAGGAACTTACCAGTGTTTCTGCAAAGTCCGTGTTAGATTTATGAGCATAAATGATTATATGTTTTCAAAAGACAAATAATTTTAATGCACTTTTCCTGTTTGTAATTATTCCTAATACAGGTCCATTGCTTCTTTTTAAATTAATCAATAGACAGAGACAGTTTGCCCTTTTGAAGCTGTGGTAATGAATAGCTAGCAGACACATTGATATCTTCCCAACTTGAGATTGTGGCCAGAGAGAAAGTATATATCCCTTCCAACTTGTTTATTTTTTTTCTCATCTGAAAGAAAAAAAATTATTGTAATGTACACTACATGTTGTAGTTCTACCAAGAAGTATTACTTGTGGATAAATCTTGGAACAGAGGATGTTCCAAATTTCTTGTCCCGTATGAATGGCTGTCGCGGGTTCGGTTTGTAACCGGGCAGAAACACCAATTTAGTGTAGTGGTTTGGTCCAAAATACTCATTACTGTTTATCTTCTGTGAGTTAAGAATTAGGAGAAATGCAAAACAGGCACCAAACTTGAAAGAATATAAAGAAGTTTATTAACAGACCTAAAAGAAGGAAAAAAAAATTATACCACCTTCAGAACTCTCCTCCTCCCCCCACCTTCCTCCCTTCTCCCACTGACAATGTTCAAAGACAACCCTTAAGATGTTCAGTCTGTTTACCACTTCCATAATAACCTTGTTCAGTCCATTTAGAAAGAGAAGTCTCTTCTTGCTCATGCTATGAAAACATTATCACAACGAGACAGCCGCCCACTTCCAAATATTGTTCAGTCCATTTAGGAAGAGGAGTCTCTCTGCCTGCGTGTGAGTCCTTTCCCCCGACTTGCAGCTTTTCCCGCAACTGCTTTTGAGGGTCCACTCTTGAAGTTTTTTGGGGTACAATTTTAAGGTTGAGCCGTTCAGAAACAAAAACAGAGGCCCTTCTCCTTCCCTGGGAGCAAAGGGTCTTCATCATCTTCATCGTTAGGACTATCTCTGGGAGCATCTCTAGGGACACTGAGGTTTTCTCCTTTCCCGTTTGGAGTAAAAGTCCTCATCTGGTTCATCTCTACGGACTGAGGTTTTCTCCTTTCCCGTTTGGAGCAAAAGTCCTCATCTGGTTCATCTCTCCCTGTCCAAACTTCTCATGAAATTACAGCTGCGTCAGCATCTGCCTATCTCAGCGCAGGTGCTTTTGCTTACGAGTTGAACACTCCACCCCCCATATCTTCATGAAATTACAACAGGATACTCTGATATATCATAGCTTCACAACAGAATTTCAGCTTTAAGCATCTCCTCTCTCTCTTCCCTCAGGTTTTCAGCTCTTCACAGCAATAAAAGGGTTAATCTCACCTCGGCCTTGCAGCTTTGCAGCTGGAATGTTGAATGTTTCTTATCGCAGTGGAGAGGGGGGAGAGCCGAGCCGCTCCGGCTGCCCACGGCAAGGCAGTGGGGGGGTGTTCCACGGCTGGAACAGGTCCATGGCTCCAGGATGGCCGTGGCCCGGCCCAGCCTGGCCCAAGCAGGGCCTGGCCGGGCCCACTGGGCCCTGCTCGGGCCCTGCAGCCACCTGTGCCAGCGCCGGAAACGAGAGAGAGCTTGGAGGGGGAGTTTGCCTATTCTTAAATGTGGATCACAGAGGTGATCACAACTTTAAGTGGCTTAGAGAATTGTCCATATTCAAACTGGCCAGCTGATAGGTTCTTTCAGTTCCCAGAGGAAACTGTAAGCACCCCTTAGCAAGGATGTCCCTTCCGGGACTATGCTTGCTAACCTATGACAATGGCTCTATATAGTACCAGTATTTCTTCAAGTTCCACACTGAAAACAACATTTAATCAACAGCATATGTTTTAGCATCACACTGCAAACATTTGGTTCATCTGACAAACTAATGAAACGAAGAATCTCCTTCAAGGGACAGAAAAGATTGTCATCTTTCCTAAAAAAAAAAAAGGAAAAAAAAAAACCAACAGATTTTGTATTCCATTATTAAGCCTCCAAACTAAACCTGCACTGTCATGATGCAGTCTACATGTGGTTAGAAAAATGAAAGTTTGCAGAAGATCTTCCCTTACTCCTAAAAACATGGAAAGACTTTCCAAGTGAAAATCCAGGTTCTAGTAAAATTCAAACAAGAAGAGTTAACTTCTTATAATGGATATAAATCAAGTAATTAGGTAAGACAGAAATAAAATTTTAAAAGGTCCTCTGATTATCTTATTCTCCTGAAGTACAATCCTTTTTTCAGGCTTTTTGGCGGCCTAACAATCTGTTTTCTTGAGGTTGGAGCTCAACTCTGTGTAGTGCCCTCCTGATCCTGAGAATCACTTAGGCCTAGCTGTGTGTTTGCTTCCTGCTCTCCTTAGCCATTTCACTGCTCCTCGGACAGCTTTCTCTCTCAGACATCCCTCCTCTGCCCAAACAATGTGTATAAAAACTTTTTTCTCCTCCTACACTCTCAAGATGATCTCCAGGAATGATTTGCCCCTTTCTCCACAGGTCTCCACTTGAATCCATCACTCTCTTTTTGTAAAGGACCAACACATCACAGCAGCAGAGTAAAAACAAAACATCATCCCTCACTGAGCTTCCACCTAACTTCCACTTGTATCTCACTGCATAAAATTGATCATTTTCAAGCACAAAACTAATCCACTAATCCATGTTGATAAAAAAGATTCATCACCAAGACAGTGAAGAAAACAGTCTATATGAGGCCTTTCAAACCTGTGTGTTCAAGGAAATACTGCTGACTTCTGAAACACTGCCGACTGCCCACTGGCACAAAACAGAAAGTATGAGAGGAAAAGGGCTTTGCAAGAAAGAGCTTTCTGAAGTAGGGCTTTGGTCCACAGGTCCAGGCTATTTGACTTATTTGCTACAGTGCCCTTGGTCTGAAGATTTACAAATGCATACAAGTGAGTATATTTTGATTTTCCATGGTTGACATCATATTATTCCCCCCACAACATGCCAAGACAAGGACTAACATGTCTAGTCCATTAAACATACAACAGAACATTTATTATTTCCTAAAGTTTAATACAAATTTCTCAACATCACCAGGGGGAAGGAAGTATCATAAAACCAGAAAACAATACCATGAGATATAACTAAGGCCTCAATTTTTGCATTCTTCTGAGCATAGATACAGTCTTAACTTTGCAGGAAAAGGAAGAAAGTTGTGAAGATTTTTCACAGATCCAATCTCAGCTTGCTTTATGAAGTTGAAAAATGAATTGAGAATGAAAATATACTGCTAAAAGAAAGGGGGGAAAAAAGGGGTACTGTTGTTTCATTCTTCTCCTCCCTTTAGCCTTGTCTCCAGCTCAGAAGCATTTGATCACACCAAAAAGACAGTGAACCTATTCTTCTACAAACATCGTCAGCAATTAACAGGAGAATAAAACAATAGAAAACTTTGATAGTCCCCTTCTATCTGTGGGATAAATCAAAGTTCCCAAATTTCTCTGGAGCACTGAACCACTCCTGGAATCTTGTGGACCATCTATGTGGGACTTGTCACATGCTGGGGAGTTAGCAGTCATGTGAGGTCACACAGCAAGGAAGAAACATTGCAGCAGAAGATACTGATGGCAGACTACAACATCCACCACGTTAGTTCATAAACATTGTATTTCCATGCAGTTCTGCAGATCTGCTCCAGAAAACTTAATATGACCTTCCAAACCATCAGGGTATTAGAGGTGAGGTACCAAACACCAACAAATTTCTATCCTGTAAATGTGCTGTATAGAATAGCAATGATAGTGAGAACCAGGACTCATACCTGAGCTTTATTCCAAATTTTGCCACAGATACCTGCATCAGCAATTACTTAACTTACCTTTTCATCACTTTTTTTGGAAAAACAGGCTGGACTGCATGGTGTCTTCATCATCCACCCATTCCTCCCATTGTGACTGGAGGAGACGTTTTGTTTTTCCAGGGTCATTGTGATGTAAAAAGTCCATAAAAGAAATAACAGAAATAATATTCACAGATGTATTCAAAATTGTAATATATAGTGAAGTATTTTGAAGAGTGTGGATCTAAGTCATTGGAACAATCCAAATATTACATATATTACATATATATACAAATATTTACATATATATACAAATATATACATATATATACAGTGAGGATTATCCTTATGTACTATCAGTCTAGTCTGATACAATTCTTACATTATTTTTGGTTGCTGATAACTTTCCTAAATTAATGTTTTTACTCTTGGTATGCTGAGATCCCATAATTATTTCCATGACTCCAGCATAACTGAGAGTGGTGATTTCTAATTGCGTGATTTCTAATGCTTGCTAAGAAGCAAGAAAGAATTTAAGGGTGCAAAATGGCGCAGCTGTGCTAGTGAAATCAGAACACTACATAGCAGAGTATTTCCTATCATTTCAGTCACTAGGTAACCTTTCTGTCCCATCCTGATTGGATTTAATTAAAGTTCTTTCTTGTAAGTTTAGCTTCCAAGTTTGGCCACAGCAAGAAGAGCTTTGCCATTTTTAACTGATGCCTGATTTGCTTCAGCGAGTTCAAAGTGCATCAGCCCAACTCTTTCAGCCACACCAGTCACTCAGCACCCATCACACTGACGGTCAGGTTAAACCAGAATGACATGACTCTGCTTTTCCTTTCAGAGCCCTCCACGGGCTCTAGATTCTCACCTAATGGAAAATGATTTGCCACTCAAACTTTTCCAAAGAGTGAAATCCACAGCCTCAGTAGTGACCTAAAGCATTCTGGCAAGCCAAGGGAAAGGTCTAGACTGACTTTTGAAGGATGCCTTGAGAAGTCTCTTTTCCTACAGAAGAACTGCAAGGGGGACACCAGGCACGCATCCGAGGATGCCCGGGGCTTAGAGTGGCCTAAAGCAGCCTGCTGGCACATCAGGCACAACCAGAGTGGCCACCTGTAGATTGCCTGCAAGACAGCATTGCATCCTGAGGGCAGCATCCTCATGGTCACCTGCCAAAAGCCATGCAGGACAGTGCTTCTACAGTGACTCTGTCTTTAGAGGGATTCCTCTGGCAGAAATGTCAAATGGCTGTGTGTCCCTGGGGCTTCAAGTCTGAAGGCAAAGCTCCCTTTCTTTCATGCCCTTTGTCATACTAAAGTCAAATATTATTTTTAAAAAACATGAATGTTCTGTACCTGTAATATAAAATTATCTACATTGCCTGTAGTACTGGAATAACTCACAAACCTGTGGGGCAAACATGTAAAAAAAACCCTAATATTTTAGTTATCCCTTGTACTTCACAGTAAATCAGTATAATCTGTCTTTTATTAGGTTGGATGCTGTGGCAAGAAAAAAAAACTTATTTGGCTTTTAAGCACTTTGAAGTGAGTACTTTGAAGCCTCAGTAAGTGATAATCAAGAAAAATGGCTCTAACAACTTGTGATAAATCTTCTCTATATATTTAAGCAGAATTACTTGTGAAGCCTCAGAAATTAAAATGATTATATATAGCCTTATTTAAGACTTGAGTTTAATAAAGCATATGATATTAGTTTTCAAAATCCTGTCTTTTGGAGCTGAGGTAGCTATAGCAATGCCAGTCAAATGAGCTCTTCTGTGAGTAGTAGAACCAATGAAAAATGGTCCCCTTCCACCCCTAAATGAAGCAAGAGAGCGTATGCAATGTGGATACTCTAAAGTTAGACTTTGCCCATTGCTGTCTAGTAAAATATGGAGCATTTCCTTTCTGCCTATGCTTTCCTCAGCAGCACACAAATCTATGTCTCTTTCCTCCATGAAGTCCCTAATTTTTCACAACTTGAAGGAAAGATAATAGTGTCAAAATGGCAGATGGACAGACAATGCCACAGCATGTCTCTTCCAAAAACCTTGAAATCAGCTTAAAAAATAACTTCTTTTAAGTAGTCCATTCAACTAGAATTACTACCAGAGGTTTGAATGTCATAAAAGTAATTACAATTTTTACCATGGTGTGATTCCAGAATTTCTTGTTTGGTTATTAAAAAAAAAATTTAACATCACATGAAATCTCAAACCTCTTGGCAGGTATAAGGATTTTCTATAAACTTCAGCATATTGTTTGTCTTGTAAAATCACATTATTTAGCAAGAACAAATTAATTTCTCTGTAACATTTCTCCATCTTCGAGCACAAGAGCCATCTTTCTGATTATCACTACTAGACCATGGAACTCAGGTACTCTTGTACCAATATTTCCAAACTGTGCTTTAAAAATTGTCAGCTGATCTAGCATTTCTTGAAATGCTAAAAAAACCCAAAAAAAACAACAAAAGAAAAACCTTAGCATAAGAAGGCAAGGAGACTATGAGTTCTAAGTAATAAATAATTCAGCTTTTTGACATCTGGGGAATTTCAAATTTACTGAAGTTTGCAAGAAACAAAGAAGCAATTGTTTTGCAAGTGTACATCTTTCCAAGTATTCTCCAAGTGTTTTCACACAACACAAGGGACATTTTTAGTTCTTCTGTCTGTCAAGCTTACACATCGTAGACAAGTATTATAACAGCAGTTTTGCATCTAAGAAAAACTGTTCTTGAAGATTAGTAAAGAATGTATATAAAAAAGCTGAATTGGATGCCTAATGCTCACAGCTAATTGCTTTGGTTTTTAACACTTCTCATTCAACAATGACATGTTTCCTTTCCACTCTTTAGAACCGGTACCAGAGCCTAGAGTTATGATAAATACCTATCAAAAGTACTGCAAAAAGAAGCCCACTTGTACCTTTCCAGACAACTGATCCCTCTATTGAAATATGCTGGGGAAAATATTTTGTAAAATATTTTGAGTAGCACATAAAAATAACACTTAGAAGTTACCATATGGGAACTAACACAATGCAGGTAGTCCCTTGGGGGAATCGATCTACCTCATTTAGGAATTTATCTTGGTTTTTCCAAACCTTTATATTCAAAATGTAGCAATTTTTTTTTTTTTTTAACTGAGCCCAATTATAAATATCTGTAATACGTCCTTTTTGACTAGAGGCTTTTATTTCAGGTATTGCATGACAGAATTTTCAAAAAGAAAGCACCTCATTTCAGCATTCATCAGACAACTGTGGTTGCTCACAAACAGTTTTTTGATGCAGTAATCTTAATTAGAACAGCAACTATTAAATTCAACACCCCAAGCTTCAAGCTCTGACTGGATTACCAAATACATTTGAAAACTTCCTGCTGCAAGTAAGGCCAGCCACAACACCCAAGCCATCAATCTGAACAGAGCCTGAATACATCTCAGCACTGGGCATTTTCAGAGATCACCAAATGGCCAACATGGATGTCTTTTCTGAAGAAGTTTCTCTCGGCTCAGGGAGAAAGAGAGACAGCAGCATGTGCACGTAACCATAGACAGGAGAGGGCTTTTGTAGACAGACCTCTCCTGAGCCTGGCAGCGAGAGCAGCAGTTGCTGCAACATCATCAGCCCATTGACTTTCAGCAGGCTGGAGGAGGGCTGAAAGAAAATAGACTTGCTTAATGCAAGGATTTCTTCACCAGGACAGGATAAAAATGGAAGTGTTTCTGTGCAAATATTTTCAGAATATTCATCAACCTGAATTTGAATTGGTAGGACTATATTAAACAAGGTATCAGTAAAAGAACACGTCACTTAAAAATAAGACTTTCTGAGCACAGACATACTGTTTGAAATGTTTGGATGTCAGAATAGCTGAATACTGCATTCACCACCCTGAGACTTACAAAGCATGCAGGAGGAAACAAAACCATCCTAGAAAATTTAAGAGGGAAATGGAGGATATTCACCATTTTGCAAAAGACTATCCCAAAAGTTTTTTTGTGGCGAAGTCACATTTAAGAACTCAAAACAGTCATTAGAAATAGGTCTTACAAAAGTGACAGATCATTTGTTTTCCAGCAATGCCTTTGATTCATAAATCA
The DNA here is from genome assembly GCF_020740725.1 of Corvus hawaiiensis. Classification (NCBI taxonomy): domain Eukaryota; kingdom Metazoa; phylum Chordata; class Aves; order Passeriformes; family Corvidae; genus Corvus; species Corvus hawaiiensis. Next base: position 5,020,569 of record NC_063242.1, on the reverse strand, counting down.
TTTCCTTTATCAGTTCTGCTATGGGCAATTCCCACATTTGACAATTGCAACATTCACTGAGAGACTCTGAAGAAAACAAAAGTCCACCAAGACAGCCATCAATTTCTGCTCTTCAGAATTAAGGAAAGTAGATTGGTTTTACCCCTCTTACTGTATTTTAACGTAATTAATGTGCTTCTGTGATATGGAAATTAAAACATTCAAAACTATAAATATTTAAGTTAATATTTAAATAGGTAACTCCTTACAGAGCCTCCTTTTTTCCAGCAATGCATGAGCTCCCTTGTCCCTTCACCATACAACTATGTGAGATTCAGTGTCTGCAATTTAAAAAATAACCAGCAGACTGGACTGAAAGAATTTTAGCTATTGTAAAGGCTGGGCAAAACAAATTTGAGGTAATTTGCAGTTCTAGGATGTTTCCACCTATTGCATTTTCTCTGCATTCAAAGGCAAGTTTTTGAGCTAAGGAAAAGGCAAGACTGAATTGGCCCTAAGTATATGTCAAAAGTGCTTTTTTATGACAAAGAATGGCAGTTATGAATGATAACTACTGAATATTTTTTTAAGAATTCGTTATAACATATATTATGTGATTCCAATTATTAGTGAAAATTGTTTATCCATCCTTCCTGCACACAATGAATGCTTGGAAAGAAATTACAATAAATTTTAACTTGTTCATAATTCCTCTTTAGGATTCATCTATTAGAAAGCAGAGGCCACAATTTTGGAGTGTTGAGTTAAATGTCAAAGTAAAAGTAGTGTCTTTGGCATTGCAAGCCAGAAAATCAATATTTTGGGGGGTTTCACCAATAAATATCTGCACCTCTTGAGAATGACAGTTCAAATTCTTCCCACTTCCCTAATGTATGTGGCTGATAGGAATCTGAGAATGGTATCCCAAAAAACAGTGAGAGCAACATTCCACCTGCATATATGAACTATCTGGATTTGGTGGGAGAAAATGTGGTGCTGTTTACACCAAAATGTCATGTAGCCACCTCAGCTAGACGTTCTTGTGGAGATTCAGGAGCAAGGGAAAGAGTAACAGGAACAACACTCCTTGTTTCTTTTTGCCAAGTAAAACTGAGAGGTTAGGGCAATCAGTAGTAATTATGGTTGGTAAGGGTTTTATTGGGTAATATGATAGCATTTTCCTCTACAGTGCAAATTAGAAATGTTCATTCTTTTGGAAAACTTATTAATAACAGCTATTTGGAATTAACTTTAAATATGTCTGGACAGACATAAAGGTTTATTGCATATGTTATCTTAAACTAACCAATAATTCATATACAGTGTTTGGTTTCATGGTTGGAACTACCCTGTTAAAATTGAACTCTTCTTGCATCTGAAACAGACCTGGACTTGTGCAATAAAATCAAAGCAGCACTTCTACCATCTAATACTTCATCTCTGGCAAACGGTTCTTCAGATTTTTCAGAAAGTTTCTTTTATGTTGAAGCTAGAACTGCCACTCTGCCTCTGAGTTTTTGTGATATGAAAAGAACACAGTCCAGGCAATTTTTCTCAGGTTATCACAGAATTCAATGGGAAACAGAAAATTACCTAATGATTCTTATACCTTGGCAGATTTGGGACTATCTTATGTGAAATAAAACTTCAAGTATCCATGGGAAAATGTGACTGAGATGTAGTTTATGTACTTATTCCCACTATGCTTAATCACTAGGAGCTGGCAGAAAGTATTATCACCTAAATCCAGATTAAACAAGTTTGGTCAGAGATCTTGTGAAAATCTGAAATGATGAGGATGATGGCAAGGATGATGAGGATGATAACAATAACAACAATACCATCATCTACCACCACACTAATGACTCAAAACCCATCACCTAGTTGATGCTGATATTATCAATCTTTTCAGTTCTATGTTTAAGTTATAAAAAATGGATAATATTACCTGGCTCTTAAAATTGATGAAGACATGTAAACTAGTCCTAAAATGAAATAAGGATTTGAGATTTTAAATCCAATCTAACCAGACTAAAACCCGTAAACTATCATTGCTCCTTACCAAATACCTTTAACTGATTCTGTCCCAAAAATTCCTAACTCTTACATCAATAATATTAACCATTACAGATCTCTTATCAAGACTGATATTATATTACTTTTGTGGGGGGAGTGGTCCCGAGTGCAGGGGAGCCGGCCAGAGTAACAACACGAACACCGATACGATTTGAGCATTGTTCTCCACTTTATTGTTTACTTTCACAAACTTATATCTACTTTGCAAACATTCACGCCCTATTCCCATGAGGCAGCCTCTAAGCAGCGGGGGAGCCGACCAGTGTATAACTTTGCCAAGGATTTTCAAGGCTGCCTGCTGCCAGGTGTCTTCCAGGCCTGCCTGAAGCCTGAGGCCAGTTCAGTGGTTCTTCCTCAGCAACCCTGGGTTGGCCAGACTTTCCTGGGGTATCATATGCCCCTGTTCCACAAGGAATCCCTCTACATATTACTTCATTATTTTTTTTTCTAGATTGTGCCCTCAGTCAGGTAGTAGCAACTATTCTTTCCATAAGCAATGTACTGTTTTCCTACCCTATGTATAAGACTCACCTGTACTTATAGGATGCCTGTGTTTTGGAATAATTTCTCTTTTCTTCATTTAGCAAGATCAAAAATTGGTTTTAAAAATTCGGTGTGATATAAAACTCAAGTTTTGTGTATAACTCCCTTTGCAACACTCTTGATGTTGCAAACTGTATCAGTGGCTTCCAGTACAGCAACACACATCAATCAACATTCTTTTAATTATTCTACAGCAGGCTGAATGACTTCAAGGATACTGTAAAATCCAGTTAAGTACTCTAACATGAAACAGAATTAAGACAAAATATAAAGGTCAAAACAAAGTCTTGCCTAGCCACCTTCTTAGCCTCTTTAGTAGGAATTATTTGGCCTCCTATTCACCCCTTACTTGTTGTGTATTGATTCCCAGTTGAAACTAAATATTATTGGAGGAGTATAATTGCTGTGTTCCTGCCAGAGATGACTGGCTGTTTAGTTTATATTTCCATGCTTGGTTTCATAAACTCACAATTGTTCCCATTTGAAATCAGGTCAGTGTCAAACACCTTCCTAAAACATACAGTGAAATAAGTGCCAAATATTGCTTGACATTATTGCAAAGACATTACTGGTTATGTGGGTTAAGTTTCCATGCTGTGTGTGCCAAAACCAAAATGAATAATAAGTATACCATGTGAAATAATGACAAAATTAAAAGAGTTTTGTGGCTAGCATCATTTGGTTACAGGATCAAAGCAAAAATATTACTGGATGCCAAAAGATCAAGTTCTTTCATCGTAGCAGAACCATGAGCAATGAACAAATAAACATGTTAGTGGAACTATTAAGGACGGCCAAAATCTACATTGCTAAAAAAATCTGCAGAAACCCCCAGTGTTCACAATTACTTGTTAATGAAAAGTTCACAAAATAGAGAAAGGGTCTTGTTTGTTTCTTTGTTTTTCCAAACCTCATTGAATACAAAATTTCCCCAGTTGTCCTGGCATCCTTCTATGGCTACGATCTGGAAGGAATAATCTTTCTCAGATACTTCCTTAAATTATCTCACTTTAAATGATAACACAGAATGCTTATGATAGCCCATTGTAGTTACAGGTTTTGTTTCTTTGTCCAACTATGCTGTGAGTCCTCAACATCTGATTTCTAAATGCTTTTAAATCACATGCTAATTTTTCCCCACTTTGCCCAGAACTTTATAATCTTTCATTGAGAGTAAAGCTTTAAGGCTCTTGTCTGACAGTTGATAAAATATTATACAGTGTACAATTGTATGTAATTGGCTATTATACAATAATTCACTGTGAGATGAAGGAAATCCCTACCACCTCAGGGAATTATTCTGTACATGGAACTGATACAGATTTTATCTACAAATTTGTCCATTCTGCTGCTATGGTGTCTGCTTTTTTTTGAAAAAATACTGAAAAAGGTAACTACATGATTTACAAAAACTGTTTCCTTGATTGTTGCACTGGCTGATTCTCACCTACTGACTGGTTTTGCCCTCCCCTGTTCCTCTTGCAGCACTGCTCCTTCCAGCAGTTTGGACACAGTTCTACAGGCACTCAGGGCAGGCAGGCAAAAGGGGATGCAGCACTCAGCAGGCACTGGTTTACAGGCAAGGGGGAGCTGTAAAAATGTGTAAGCACATGCAAAGTCATGCACAGACTGAGCATATAATCATCACAGAATGGCAGCATGAGAAATGAAACGTCTGGTGGGAGAAAAGAAAATAACAAAATGTATCTCACATCATAACATTGTCCAACTCACAAAAAATATTCAGCTTGATAAGAAGCAGAAAGGTTGAGGTATTTTTTAAAAGTGGCAAAGATGTATTAGGGAGATGGAGGGAAGGACGGGAGGGAGGAAGGGGAAGGGGAAGGGGAAGGGGAAGGGGAAGGGGAAGGGGAAGGGGAAGGGGAAGGGGAAGGGGAAGGGGAAGGGGAAGGGGAAGGGAAGGGAAGGGGAAGGGGAAGGGAAGGGCAGGAAGGAAGGAAGGAAGGAAGGAAGGAAGGAAGGAAGGAAAGGAAGGAAGGAAGGAAGGAAAGGAAGGCAAGGAAGGCAAGGAAGGAGAGAAAGAGAAAGAAAGAAAGAAAGAAAGAAAGAAAGAAAGAAAGAAAGAAAGAAAGAAAGAAAGAAAGAAAGAAAGAAAGAAAGAAAGAAAGAAAGAAAGAAAGAAAGAAAGAAAGAAAGAAGGAAAGAAAGAAAGAAAGAAAGAGAAAGAAAGAAGGAAAGAAAGAAAGAAAGAGAGAAAGAAAGAAAGAAAGAGAAAGAAAGAAGGAAAGAAAGAAAGAAAGAAAGAAAAGAAAGAGAGAAAGAAAGAAAGAAAGAAAGAAAGAAAGAAAGAAAGAAAGAAAGAAAGAAAGAAAGAAAAAGAAAGAAAGAAAGAAAGAGAAAGAAAGAAAGAAAGAAAGAAAGAAAGAAAGAAAGAAAGAAAGAAAGAAAGAAAGAAAGAAAGAAAGAAAGAAAGTCATATGCTGCCAGTCCAACACAACAGCTATACACACTCATCCATGTCAGAGAGATCTGCACATCATGCACGGCACAAGCTGGCCTCACCTCAAGCCTCCCTTGCACGCTCATTGCCAACAGAGACCTGGTTGCAGGTGGTTTTGTAGACAACCTCAGGATGACCCTTAGAACCAATACAATAAAAGTTGCTGGGTTTGTATAGTGAATATCTCAGGGTTTCAGTGTGTCACAGGCCACATCATCTTCCCCTGCTTGGTGTACAAATAATAGGATAGATTTTGAAGATATTAACCTTTGTTTCACTGAAAAGATTTCCAGAAACCAGTGCTAGAATTATACATAAAAGCAATGAGAAGAAGCCCAATTTCCATCTTCTAATGAACTGTTGAATTTTGCTTGTTTCCTTCTTTCTTTCCCTAAACTAACATTTGAAGAATAATTTTTAGTACCTAGCACTCAAGGCTTTACAAGTCCAGAATTAAGACTCTTGCCTAAGCAAGAATAATGTCCACCAGCCACAAGGAAAACAATTTGGTTTAAATTACACATTCAAATCCTGAGTTTTCTGATATTCCCCTGGGTCTGACGCAGCTCACAGAAAGAAGGGTATGTATACACAGATTGGGGCAACCAACAGTCTTGATTCTGCCTCATTTTCTACATGGCTCCATGCATTACAGGAGGCTGGCAGAGGGACTTCAGGGTGAGAGCAAATGTAAAGTTTACGAAGCAGAAATTCAGACAGGTGAACTCACTTCCATGCCTGACTCTTCCATAGATTTCACAGAAGTTTCCAGATTTCCCTCCCTGCCTTCAAGATACAAATATTTTGCAGTTCTCAGTTTGGGTGTGTCTTGCTTTAAGTGCTGACTTTAAGGGATGTGATGTGACCATGCACTTTCTAAAGTGTGCATTCCTACGCATGCTCATGGCCAGCTCTGAAGACCAGAGCAGCGCTGGAGTTTCCACACTGACAGACATTATCCTCACTGTCAGCGAAAGTCTGTTAGCTCATTAAAAGTCCTTTTTCACATCTTTTCCTTGTTTTTAAAATAAGGATGATACAGCTAAAGGCTGAGGAAGAGATGTGGAAGTTTTTTGGTTGCTTGGTGTTATCCATTCTTGCATTTAGTGAGACAAAATCCTATGTAAAAGAAAAAAAATTTTAAAAGAGGAGTGTAATCATCATACAAGTGAAGGAAGTCTCAAAATTAGTATTGCCCAGGCAACTGTAACTCTGTTTTTCCTTTAAGATCTTCACTTTGACACACTAACATTATTTTAACAGGTCAACTGTGTGCATAATCATAGATAAAGGTCAAGCATCAACAACCGCCAAAGTTGTTAGGTAATGTATCTATAACTAAATAAACAGTAGAAGTTTAGAGGAAAACAGAGACATCTCTGTTGCTGAGGAAAGAAAACCACACTGCTCCAGAAACCATGAGCAGAACAAACCTAACTTTTCTCCTACACAAAAATAACAAGGCAAGTAGTTTGGGAAGTCAAAATAAATGAACCATGAAGGGGTTACAAAATGCAAAATGATCACACTACCTGTGGGAAGGTGGCTAGAAATCCAGTGGTCACTGGTTTTCCAAACAGAAGAATTAGGGGCATTAACGAGAGCTAGTAAGACACAGGTTTGAAGAAATAAAAGGAGATGATTCTTCACATAACAGGTGGAATTTGTCCAAACGCTCTTCTGCTATCAGCACCTAATTACCAGAAAAGCATAGACAAATTGGATTAAGTTCAAAGAAAAGCTGCAAAAATAATTAGGGGAGACTAAACTAAAAGAAAATACATGTATAGTGTTGATTAAATGACAGCAAATTACAATTACATCTACAACAAATATTTAAAATGTGCAAACTCTACACTGGGTCAGAAGCGGAATCATTTAGAGAGATACAAGACAGTATTACACAAATATCAAGGAAAAACTAAGTTATGAACATTGAAGTTCAACAGTAGGAAAAACCTTTAACTGGTCTCTGAAACTCAGTTAATAGGCAAAATAGTAGATTAGATAAACACTAGCATTGACAATAATTTGGGAATGATCCTGAACTGCAGTAGGCAAAACCAGGGAATACAGTAAGAAGTTTCAAGGGTTTTTGATCAGCAATTTTGGAAAAAAAATTTCAATCCAAGTTGATAATTTTTCCATTAAACTACCATTTTATTAGAAGTTTTTATATATTTTTTGATATTTCAGATTGCATTCTTTTAAGAATTGGGGTGGGGGGATGTAAAATACAGCAAGGGGTGTATATAGAGAGTATACAGAAAACTGTATAAATAAATGTTTCAGTCCTTTCAAAAATGATTCTGGAAAATAATAAGTACTTCTTCACCTCTACCCTAACATGTTAAAATTCTGTCACTGCCATTTGCAGTTACGACTTTATCTCTGGGTGTCTTCTTCCAGATATGCTCTTTCCTTGTCCCATGCCTTTCTTTAGTCACGTACCTTTCTTTTGTTGCCGATTCCCTCCAAGCAGCAGCTGAGGGGCACTTTTTGATCACAATCCACTGCAGCAGCACTTCCAACAGGCACTCTGCAAAGGACAAGCAACTAAGTCAGAAAGGTCTCCTTGCCTCTTTCTCCCTCCCCAGTATTCTGTCAGCAGGAGACAATAAAACAGTTCTTCAGAGACAGGACCTCACCCACAGTTCCCATAATTCGGCATTTCTCCATCTTTATCTGTCAAAACCACTGAGACTGTGCCATCTTAGTGTCAGTCCTTAAGTCTTTGCAGCTTAATTATAGTTTTTTGAAGGAAGATGGTGGAGCACTCTCCAAGCCTTCAAAACCCCACCACAATTTTAACTGGGAATCTTTCACAAGAAGGCAAAATGAAGGTAAGGAGACCTAGTAAAGTTAAGTTCCTTTGCCAGTCACGTCCTAGCATCCTCAGGACTCAAAAACACTCCTTCAAATAAACTTTCAGCAGCTGTATCCCCATACACTCTTAGGCTAAGTAGCACTGTCCTGGCCATGTTCCCTCCAGGCTTCTTGTGCACCTCCTTGTTGGCAGAGCATGAGAAACTGAAAACTCCTCGATTTAGGGTAAGCACTTCTTAGCAACAACTAAAACATCATCATGTTATCAACATTATTGTCATACAAATTCCAAAATACAGCACTGTACCAGGTACTAGGAAGAAAATTACCCTTATCTCAGCTGAAACCAGGACAGTACCCACCCCTTATTCTATTCCATTTATGTCATGCCCAAGTCCCACACTTTCCAATACACCATCACCTTTCCTGTCTTTTGCTATGTACACACAGATTCTGCCACCGGGGACATCTGAATTGGACTTCTTCTGGATCTGTGGGTGGCTGCACATTGTTTGGGTCTTAATAAATCATCTCTATCATGGCTAATTCCCTCAGGTACAGGCTAATACCTCATGGTATTCTCTCCATGGTAGTCCATTCCCCTGAGTGACATAAATATCTTCCTTGAAATGATACTTTTCCTTCACCCTTGACAGGAGTTGCCTCCAGAGGCTGAGGATTTTCATCCCTTTTCCAAGTGCCATACCAATGCCCCCTTCCCTAGAAAATGATCCCACCAGTTTGGCTTTCCTCCTCTCTAATTGCAGGTTACTAACCACATCACCCCACCATTAGAGCAGCCAGATGACAGCTAAAATATTTTGCATATCCTGCAGCTCACTCAGGGATAGGGATTGAGTGGTTACCTCCTTTTCTGCCTCTTCCTCATGTTCATGTGGTGCCTCTGCTTAGTCCTCCTTTACTAAAAATGATGGCTCCATTTCTTCTTGTGTATAGGGGCACAGGCTGGTTCTCAGGTTCAGCTGCAGTGCCTGTCACAGGGGTTGGAGCAGCCTGTTGTTTTGTTATCTGATCCAGAGACCTTTTTCTCCCCTTGAGGGTAATAAATATGGTCACATAGGGCTTGGAAGGCCTCAGCCATGGCCTAGCACTTTGCAGTGGTTTTTGTATATCTGAAATTGCCAGGGTGACAGCACACCTATTCCAAATATTTTACTAGCTTTTCCGTATTCTGCACTTGTTCAAGGATGAAGGTCCAAAACATTGGAAGTGCCCACAGTCTTTGGCACTTGCCCATACTATTCCAGACACCCTGCCACTCATAACTATCTGGCCTCAGGGCAGACCACTGGCTGGTATTCTTAAATAGTTGTTTATTCTTAAACAAGACCTGGAACCCACTCAGGACAACATAGCAATGCAAACATGCTGGTTTCAACATACCAAATATATTCAAAATTCTCAGGAGCTGTTGTAATTAGTCTGGAAGATAAGGGGAAGATGAAGGGAGGTCTCTCCACCACACTGTGGGTCTCCAAGAAGGAAAGGTAAAAGGTACAATTGTTAATTGTTTCTGATAGATTCTCCCAAAGTATGGAGATGATGGCAGGACCAAGCACAAATACCAGATTCATTTCAGAGCCAGCAATTCTATCATGTCATAAAAAGAGTTACAAGGTACAACATGATAACCTTGGCCCAGTTCCCACGGGTGACAAACAGCACAGTGGGGAACACATGCCGCAAGGAAGGTATCACATAATGGGACTTTAAGAACAAGCAGACCAGCTTTGAGAGAAAATTAATCAACATTGTGACCAGTGACCATTAAACTAACAGAACAAACTTGTTCTAGCACATTCTAGTCAGATTTGTTGTTACCTCAACCCATCCTGCTTACCCTAAATCAGGGACTTTTCAATGTCCCATGCTTTGTCAGCAAGCAGGTGCACAAGAAGCTGGAGGGGAGCACAGCCAGGACTGCTGATCCAAACTAACCAAAGGGATATAAACTAGGGGGAGTTAGCTGGGAGGCACCAATCACTGGCAGGGACAGATTGGGTATCAGTCAGGGGTTAGTGAGCAACTGTATTGTGCATCATCCCTTATTTCTCTTGGGCTTTATTTCTCTCTCCCTGCTTGTTGGGCACTTGGCATCTAGCCAGGGCCAAACCACAATAAGCAGCAAAAAGAAATATGTCAGAGCAAGACATGTTTAAAAATGGAAGCACTTATTGTAATCCATGAACTAAACATAACCATAAATTAAGTAGGTAATGACGTGACTTCCAATTTTTAAACCTGAGCAGATTCCACAGGAAACCTTATCTGTAGTTTACAAAGAAGCTTTCTGCTGTTGTATATCATAAGAATCGTTTTGGCTATGTACTTCTGAAACATGATAAGCACTATTTGCAGACCATATAATCATTTAATGAATACACAAAGTACCATTTTTTTCCAATGTACCAAGGTACCAAAGTTGTATGATAAGAGTAAGATCATAATGGCAATAGTTCATCCATGGGTCTGGGTTTATACCAGTATTATCTGCACAGACTGTTTAATGTATTTAGCGTCTATGAAGAACTTGATAACAGTAAATCAACATTGTCATTATTTAATAATATGGCTGCATTCCATCCTGCCCGGTGGAAATAGTCAATTCTGACTTTCCAACATCTTAATTTCAGAGGTCAATTTATCAAACGGGCAACATTAAATAAAAACCATCCAAATCAAAGAAAACCTAAAAGTCTAACAGGGTTTTGTTTGGCAGGAGAAATACACAGTGACATGTCTTTGTCATGCAAATGCATCCTGAACACACAGGGTGAGAGAAAGCTGTGTTGTATCATGTTTACCAGGTACACACAGACTTCTATTTTGGGGCTATTACAGAGGCAGAGCCACAGTGTGGAAGGGTGGCCTCCTAAAAGGTGGGTAAGAGCCTCCCTGAGGAGGCATCCCAGAGGTGCGGGGATAACCGTGGCAAAAGGGCAGCAGGGATCAGCCAGTGCTCCAGGACAGAAGAAGGCCATAGCTAGGCTGAGGAATGCCCTTCTTGGGCAGGCAACACCCTCTGTTTCTGCAATCTGGCCGGGTCCTGACCCAAGCAAGGGGCACTTCTGTTACGATCTAGTTTAAAACCAGAAGATCAAAGAAAACGAAGTCTCCATGTATAAAACAGAAAGAACTTTGAAGGTTCAAAATATACCCAAAAAACATGATTAAAACCAAACAACGTTAGGTGTTGGTGCCAAAAAAATGATGTATGTTATTTAATAGCAAAAGAGGCAAAGAGAAAGAAAGAGAAAATAAGGAAAGAAAGAAATAGAGAAAGAAGTGTGCATGGGGGATAGGGAGAGGTGACAGGGTTAGGTGGAAGCATATCACCCATCCGAGGGTCCCAATGACATCTCATTGCTCCCCTCCATCTGGTCTGCTGGTGTTGAGGGTACCCTGTCCCTGTGCCACGCCGCGCCACGCCAAAGAGTACAAAATCCCGTGGATTAATAAATGTTTTGGGCAGGTGGGAACTCCCAGAGGCCTCCCTTGCACTGCCCGGTTAGACGCTGTCCCTTGCAACACGGTGGATTTGTTGCATCATCTCTGGTGCTCTGGTGCAGGGTCTGGGGACTCCTTGGTGGGGGCCTTTGACGGGCCATGACACCCCCTCTGCTGTGGATAAGCTTTTCTCCGGGTGAAGGGGCCCCTCAGATGGGCTCCTCTGCACAGCAGAGGGTGGGTGTTAACTGTGCCTCTGACCAACACACCCCAAAGCCTCTCTTCCCCCCAGCCTTTGGTGAGAGGGTCTGTGCCAAGCTTAGCAGCTGATAGCCTGATAGGGTGTTTAGCTTGTGTTAGGTGTTAGGCTTGTGCTCTATGAATGTATCCTTTTTCCCAGCCCTGAGTTGTTACTTTATCTTATCTTCATCATGGAGCAGTGTAAGGCCTCAGTCAGGAAGCCTATCCAAGGCAAAGTGGTCTTCTCTGCAGCTTTTGTAATACAGTTTTTGCTATAATAGGCAAAAGTATACATGAAAATGTTTAAGTCATAAACTATAGCATTTCAGTCTCCGACAACATCTGAAACACTTTGTGCTTAAGATGCTGTAATTCGTCCCATTAACATACCAGAAAAAGTATTAACCCCAAAAAATACATAAAACATGATTCTGCATCCAAAACATTTTACTTAGATGCTCAAAACAGTGTCAGACTTAAGACAACAGGAATCTGGATACACCAGATATTTGGTTCTGCACATGACTACTTTCCACTACTTTTTACAACTTCACGAGCAGAAAAAGGGCCTGAGGAAACACAGATCTTTTGTAGATACCTTTCACTGGCAGCAGGGAGGTTGTTTCTTTTACCTGCCTAACCACAGAAAGAAAATAAGTAGTAGGTCTGTACCAAAACCTCTCTTGGGGTGGTCTAGATCTAGCTAGTGCTTCACTCTTCACTTCTAAGGAAAGGACCCCGTTGCCATCTCTACCTGCCAAGAAAAAGTGAAGAGGATGCGACTGCCTCAGAGAGGGAACATGGTTTCCTGGGAGATGCTGGAGCACAGATATCTTCAGCATCAATAAATGACAAGAGCTCAGCACTCTCTTCTCACCCCAGTCAATCAGGGTCAGCTTCTGGGTTTCTATCTCACAACGCTCCCAGGATTAACAGCATTATGCAGCTTTGCTGGAAAAGGCTCAGATGCTCAGACCTTTGCAGGATCAAATCTGTAGTGACTTAAAATTGAAATCAGGGTTACCAAGAACTAAATGGAAATAGTGTTGTTTCCCAGGACACAGCAGATCTTTCACAATGTACTGGGGTGCATGTTTTTCGTCTCCACTCAGCTATGAACAATAGGCAACTCTCTGCTTTTATTAAAAACTTTGAGGGATTATTATTTTAGTTAAGCCTTTAAGAATTCATACCTATCTGGAAAGGGCAGATTGTGTAATGTGCTTCCTGTTTTTATCATAGCTGGATACTGCTTTTTGCTGTTGACTGTTATTACCCAGTTAATATGAACTGCTAGTTTATTTTTAGCTCACTTGAGCCTATTGTAAGGTCTGTTCAAGAACTTCCAACCAGAAAATGTAGCTCCTGCATCTAATGCTGAGTTTAGGAATATATTCTTAAATCCTTTTAAACAGCCAAGACATAAAGCGAAAATAGATAATGAATAGTTGTTGAATATTAGCAATCTGTTCAACTCAAAGATTACATTTTATTTTCAAATTATACCCTTAATTTCTTAAGTAAGTATTTATTTGATAAAGAAGTCATGCTCCATTCATTTAATTGCCAATTAAAAAAGGGAAGACGAATAAATATTTGCCAAAATGAGCAGAGGAGTATTTTTATTTGAGGAAAAATATGTAATTATCTAAATGTCTTGAGATTATAGAATTAAAAGCTCTGAAGTCTTCTGTGTCAGACACAATTTGTTTCATCTATATCAAATCACATTTAGCACAAATGAAAAATACTTAAGAGCACTTTTGAAATGAGACTGAATGTAAACTCTGGAAAGGACATTTTTTTACAACAGTCTTTCAACCTCTTACAGAAAATAATTTAAAAACATAATGATCGTCATCATAGAATATGTTAAGTAGGAAGGGACCAATCAGGATCATCAAGTCCAACTCCTGGCCCTGCACAGGACATCCCCAAGAGTCACACCATGTTCCTGAGAGCATTGTCCAAACCCTCCTTGAACTCTGTCAGGCTTGGTGCTGTGACCACTGCCCTGGGAAGCCTGTTCCAGTAGCCAAACATCCTCAGGGTGAAGAACCTTTTCCTAATATCCAACCTAAACCTCCCAACACAATTTCAGGCCATTTAATTGGATCCTGTCACTGGTCACCACAGAGAAGAGATCAGTGCCTGCCTCTCCTCTTCCCCTCCACAAGGAAGTTGTAACTGCAATGAGGTCTGTCCTCAGTCTCCTCTTCTTCAGGCTGAACTGAACAAGTGACCTCAGCTGCTCCTCATACGGCTTCCCCTCAAGGCCCTTCTCCATCTTTGTTGCCCTCCTTTGGATGCTCTCAAATAGTTTAATATTTTATCTTGTGGCACTCCAAACTGCCCCCAGCACTCGAGGTGAGGCTGCCCCAGCGCAGAGCAGAGTGGGACAATCCCCTCCCTTGCCAGGCTGGTGATGCTGTGCCTGATGCCCCCCAGGACACACTTGGCCCTCCTGGCTGCCAGGGCACTACTGACTCATGTTCAACTTGCCATTAGCCAGGACCCCCAGGTCTCTTTCCACCAGGTGCTTTCCAGCTTATCATTCCTGAGTTTGTACATCCAGGGTTGTCCCACCCCAGGTGCAGAATCCTGCATTTTCCCTTGTTGAACTTCAAATGGTTGGTGATTGCCCAGCCCTCTAACTTGTCAAAGTCTCTCCCGCAATAATACTATCATCACAAAGAATCAGAGGATAATTCAAGTTAGAGGAGATCTCAAGTCCAATATCTTGCTTAAAGCAGGACAAACCTTGTGAGTCCATTCAATCTGACCTCAAAATCCTCAAGGATGGGGAGTACAGAACCTCCTCTGCAAACCATGTTTCAGTATCTTGAGTTTCCTTGATGTGAAAAGGTTTCTCCTCACCTATACAGTGACTTTCTCTTGTTTCAACTTCTACTCGTTGACTGTCACTCTCCCACACTGTGTCACTGAGAAGTGCCAGGCTCTGTCTTCTTCATGATCTTGTCCCATGATCTTGATACCTCCTCCTTGCCCAGCAGTGTAAGGGATGGGGAATGGGGTCTGTGGTCAGTCCGTAACAGCTCCTCTCTCCTGCTCCTTCTTCCTCATGCTGTTCCCTGCTCCAGCCTGGGCCCTCTTCATGGGCTGCAGATCTTCATGAACTGCTCCAGTTTGGACCCTTCACCTGTGCTGCAGCTCCTTCAGAATAAGGTAGGGGAATGCTGCTATTAGGGGCCCCCAACACAGTCTCTCCCTTCTTGGGCTAAACAAACCCTACACTCACAGACTCTCTCCACTGGGTAAGTGCTCCAGCCCCAAACTGTTGTCCTCTGCTAAACCCACACCAGTTCAGTACTGTCCTTCTTGTTTGCAAGGGCCCCAAACTGAGCACAGTATCCAAATGTGGTCTAACAGGTGCTGAGTACATGGGAATAGTCACTTCCCTCCACCTACTCACCACACTCCTGTTGCTATAGCCCAGGATGCTGTTGGCCTCCCTTGCTGCCAGGACAGATTGTTGGATCCTGCTCAACCTGATGTCCATGAGCCTTCCAGGCCCCTTCCACAGAGCTGCTCACTCTGTCCCCAGACTGTGGTCCTCATGGGGTCCCTCCTTCCCTGGTGCAGGGTTTGGCTTTTATCCCTGATGAACTTCTATTAACTTCATTATGACAGATAATTCCATGAATGATTCTTAAACAGGAGTTTAACATTTTCATCCTTTTTGTTCTACTCTACTACTGCAGACTCATTTTACTACAATTTAGCTTAAAGAGAAGGATCACATAAGTCAGGACAAATGTAAAATCTGATTAAAAAGGGAGATAAAGAGGTCTGTCGTGTTTTTCATGCAGAATTTCTTTTTCACTGTGTTCCACTTGACATGTATATTCTTACACTTGCTGTTGTAACTACTTTGGCTTTGACAGACCCAGAAGAATTACAGAAGCACTATACTAAAAAAAGCCCCAGCTTTTTGTTTCTTGAGCTAGTCTGATAAGCCATGACTCACAGTACTTTCTATGTGCATACACTTTAAACAATTTCAATATTAAGCCTTAGCTATGATAATCACTAAGTTATTTACTTTAAGCCAATTTTATATTAATAGTAAAAAGTATTCTGCAGGAAAAGTGAACGTTAGTTGGCAACAGATATTTTGAAAAGGATTTATAGGTGAGGGACACAAGTTTGACAAGTTAGTTAACAGTAATTTCTTTAAGTTTCAATTAATTGTACATATCAGTGAATTTTAAGGAATTTTTTGTTTTGTTGTAAAAATAATTTATTTTTAGCCAACTGCTGCCTGTGAAATTTCACAAAGAATACTGCAGTTTTCAAAAAAGAGATGCTATAAATTACAAAACTGAATACAGAGTACAAGCCCTATAAGGATGTTATTCTCTGTCCTTTCAAGGAGACTATGCAATCCCAAGTGGCCATATTAATACTTAGTTTAAATTTTTTTAAAAGAAATGCAAAAACTTCAGGATTGAATTATCAAAGCTAGATATTACAGGCTGTTAAACAAAGGACATATTTTCATTTTTAAAGCTTTGGGGGTTTGGTTGGGGTTTTTTTGCTACCTATCACTAGCATTGTGATTTTTTTTTTTTTTTACTATTTATTGCCTTTTACTTAAGAAAATTCACTCCAGAGATAAAAGTAAAATCAAGAAACATTGTTGTTACAAATCTTACAAGACAATTTTCACTGAAAGCTATCTGTGTTTGTTTTGCCATTTGAGTATCTATTTAATATTAGGTCTGCTTCCCTGCTCACCTTTTCTTTACATCTCCCTAAAAAACAATTAGACATCAAAGACCTCATCATCAGGAATTATACAGCAGTTATTTGGTTGGATTAGAATATTCATAGTCTCCACATATAACAAAATGCTTTTTTGGTGGGCTGACCTTGCCCTGCTGCCAGATGCCCACCCAGCAGCTCTCTTACTCCCCTTCCTCAGCAGGACAGGGGGAGAAAATTAGAAAGGATAAAGACAAGGAGATCAGCCGTCAACTACTGACATAGGAAAAACAGACTCAGCTTGAGGAAAATTAATTTAATTTATTACCAGTTAAGGCTAGAATAAGATGTCGAGAAACAAAGACAAAAGTAAAACCATCTTCTCCTCACTTCTTCCCAGGCTTACCTTCACCCCTGACTCCTTTACCTCCTCCTCACCCAGCAGTGTAAGGGATGGGGAATGGGGTCTGTGGTCAGTCCGTAACAGCTCCTCTCTCCTGCTCCTTCCTCCTCATGCTGTTCCCTGCTCCAGCCTGGGCCCTCTTCATGGGCTGCAGATCTTCGTGAACTGCTCCAGTTTGGGCCCTTCACCTGTGCTGCAGTTCCTTCAGAATAAGACTGCTGCAGCACAGGGTCCTCCATGAGCTGCAGTGTGCATTTCTGCTCCCCTGTGGGCTGCAGGGGCTCAGCCTCCATCACTATGGTTTTCTCTAAGAACTGAAGGGGAGTGTCTGCTGGGGCACCTGGAGCACCTCCTCCCCTCCTGCTGCTCTTGCCTCAGGGCTCTCAGGGCTGCTTCTCTCATATTTTTCTGCACCCCTCACTGCCAGGCAGCATTTTGCCCTTTCTTACACACATTATTTCTGAAGCACCGCTACCTTGGCTGCAGGGCTCAGCCAAGGCCTGTGGTGGGGCCATTGGAGCCACCTGGAATGGGCTGTGTCCAGCAAAGGGCAGCCTTGGCTGTTTATCACAGAGGTCTCTGCAGCACCCTCTGACAGCACTTGGGCACCCACACCCAGTACAGCATGGCCCAGACAAAACCAAACTCTTTGGTCACCCTCTGGTGCCCTGTGGTGTTTAGGGTGGCTGACTCATCCTGGTCATTCAGAGGGGTCTCTTTTGCATCCTTCCAGTACAGCCCACCTCTAGGGGGAAATCTAGAACCATAAAGACATTACTGGTCCTGACACATCTCATGTGTCCTCATGTATTACAGCCGGAAACATCTGACACCCGGTTCTTCCACTGTCTCAGGTCCAAATACTGATTCACACACACCAGCAGATGCTTGCTCACCTGCAGAAGCTGTCTCCTGGGATTATTTTCCTGTACAGACAAGTTAGGCATGTGGAAATTATATGGTTGAAGCCAGAATTTTTCTATCATGCTGGTGCTAGCAAGTCTTCTTCAATAGTCTTGCCACAGGATACTTCATGTTAAGAAGAGATACTCGTAAGTTCCTACCTCACTGCTTACATTTCAACAGTGAGAAATAATATTTAGGCCTGTGTTGGTCTCAATTAAGTCAGTATAAATACAGAGAATCTATATTGGCTTTATTAGTGCTGCTTCACATTCACAGAAGTATGCCTAAGGATAAGAGGAACCATAATACTGATTTAATGTCCTGGAAGCACAGCACACTGCATATCCATGTACTTACACTTAAAAAAATCCTACTGAAAAAAATTACTTGAAAAATACAAGAAAAATTTTAACTACAAGCAACTAACATAAGAAAAAGTGAATTTTGCATTGTCAGCACTCTGTTGTAATTAATGAAATTAAAATGAGAAGCAAGGAAATATTTTAACTTAACCTTCTAAAGCAGTTTAAGTGAGTGAGATCATTTAGGGCAGAGGATAACCTGACATGAGAGGTCATATCACTGAAGCACTGTATTTACAGGATGAGGAGACAAGTAATTAAGGAGAACTGTGTGGAGGCCCATGCAAGCTCTCTTCCAACAGTGCAGAGGGAATCCCGGGTCATTAAAAGATAATTTTTCTTTGATATTCTGATGCGTAATCTGTTATGCCCAAATATAACACCACGTTTCATTAGCCAAAGAAAATACATCCCACACTGGAATCTAATACAATGACTGAACAGCTTTAGATGTTCAATAAATTGACAACTGTGCACCACAATTCTGGTACGTCAAACCCCAAACTACATAAAACTGCAATATTTATCTCCAAAACCGTAACTGTCTAAACATTTACATCAAGTTTCTTCCATAAAACACACATTGAAAGTTTAGAAATGTTGACTGAATCATTTCCTGTGACTCAGTGATTTGCTATTGCATCTGTGCAGAACACCAGGAGAGCTGTTTTTAGCTTGACAATTTTACAATTCAGCGGAATGTTAATGGCCTCTTAAATTTCATATAAAACAACATCTTATCGAGTCCTTAATCTCTTATCAGATATTATCTAGAGTAAAAAAAACTCAGGGCCAGATTATAACCATGGAGAGAAGAAGCAAGAAAATTCTCCCATGCAGCCAAACTCAGATTTAAGATTAGCAGACTGTGTGCCAGCTATTTCCTGTGACTGATCAGGTATCTAGAGAATCATTACACTGTTCCCCTGTCATATATTACCCAGCATACATGACAATAAGGGGGAGCATGCTGCTGCTGCAGCTAAAAGTTGTAAATTTGCTCCTAGTAGCTGCCAAAAGTAGTTTATCATGCCCTGGGATCACCCTTAGAGCAGTCCACAGACATGCAATCTGGGGCAACCATCTCTTCAAAGCAATTACAACAGGGTGAAATCCAACCAATCTAAAGGTGGTTTGAAATGGGGCAAATCCCACATCTGTCCTTAAATCCCATGGGATATTTTCTGTGGCTTTGTAGTATGGAACCTCTACTTTTTTAACAGGTTTCACATCCCCCACTAACATATTCCATAACCATAGAAATTTTAAAATCTCTGTGCATGTCTGTACAAAACCCTTATGAAAAGAGTGAAACTGAATACCCACACTGTGCTGGCACATGGACAGAGTAAACAAACTGGAAAGAGAGAAAGAAAGAAAGAGCAAGAGATCCTTTTCCTCACCCTCCCTTTCCAACCCTTCTACTTACTCAAAGCTTAAGTTTAAAGTAAGATTTAAAAGTAGGTTAAAAAAATATTGTCAACTTGATTTCTTTTCGTTTACACTTCTCCATTAACACCTTTTCAAAGATACTCAGGTTTTAGAATGCACTGTTTGTTTGTATTAGGAGAAGCCCTTGCTGCACGATTGCTTAAAGCAGATAGGATCAAGCAAACTGCATGGCTTTTGTTGAGCCTGCCTTTTAGAGCAAATATCTTTGAGGCACAGCCTACTGAGAAGAACAGCTTTTCACAGGAAACAGAAGAAACTACTGTGTGCTCCAGACAAATGGGATTTTCCCCAGGCAAGAAAGACATAATAAACATCTCAATACAAAATTAGTAAAGAAATATGAGAGTTTGTGGTTGATCTTTGCTTTTACGAAGACAAAGGATAAAAACATGTATGGTAAAGACGTACAAATTCCTCTAGAGCAGATTTCAGACATAAGTAAAAAATTTAAATGAATTCCCTGATATATGCCTGCAAACCAGCCAATATGACAAGAATGTGTAAGGAATGGCAGAAATGTGGATCCCAGTCATTCTCTTGTCACACCACACTGACAGACTAAAGCAGTATAACTGCTGTAACACGTCACATTCCCATTCCCCCTTTTTTCTCATGCTCCTGCTTCTCATTTTCCATGTGCACCTTAAACCCGCCTTTCCCATTATTCATCTCCAGTTATTGTTCTATGTGACCCCATCTTTGATCCCCTGTTCCTGATACAAGGGTCTTTGACTCTGCAGGGCACACATTCATTGCCCCCAAGTCCAAGTGTTCTAGCCCCTTCTCTGCCAGGGGTTCTGCCTGCCCCTCATCCCTTCTTGCTACCAGCTGTTTCAGTGTCCACTGGTAATTATAAGTAACAACAATTTAAAGACAAAAACTCCAGAGTCTAGTCCCATCCAAAGAGCAAGCACAGTTCTGAGTTGGCATGTAGGGGGAAAAGCAACCCTGAAATACCTACATCAAAGTTGTAAGCGAAACACTACCTAGGGCCAAGACAAAGGTGCATGGCCAAAGGTCTGAGCTGGCTGCAAAGATATGTTATTCTGAACTCTTTTTTTTTTAATCTCTCCTTTTTTACTTAATGTCATGATAGAGAGAACCACTCCCTGATACATATATTAGATATTCTAAAGTCTAAATGTAGGATCCTTGAATCACTAATGATTATATCACTAAAAAGGGTACTACTCACACTGCTAAAAAGAGGTCTAATTGTTGTTGCATTTTATTTTTATTCAACTAATACAATCTTTAAAAGAACAAAGTACCTAGGTAGTCTAATACTTCCAAATGTAAAACCTAGTTTTCCCCAAGCTTCTATTACAGAAAGAAGGATCTTCAGTGGTAAAGAAAAGTCTACAGTCATCAGTGAAAGGGCCAGCTTTACTCTGGCCAGCTGAGTGTTGAAGTTGTCAGTCATTTAAGTCAGTTTGTTCACTGAAAACAAGAATTCAGACTTATGAAAATATATGACTTGACTTTGCTCTTCTTAGTGGGCTCTGAACCACATAAAATTCTCTCTGTCCTTAATTATTTTGTTTGAACTTAGGAGAACGATCCTATATTTAGCTGTTAGTGTATAATCCTCATGAGTCTGAGGCTAAAATTGTTGGTTGATATTTGACCTACCTTTCCCTATTAGTTAGTGCTTCTAAAGACCATTGTATTTATGGCCCATCTTTTCTTGCTCTAATCTGAATGTCCACAGGAACAAAGCACTGGGTAAAGCAGGGCAGCTTAGTCCACATTTTAAATCGGAGTTCCATATGCTTGACATTCAGTATTTTGTTGCTGTTTGACTTCTACTTATCTATTTTTCCCTTAGCTGGAGATTGTATTAGATGTTAAATGATTCATGTGAAAAAAAACTAAAGAAGACATAGAACATACCTCCTGAAACAAGAGAAGACCAACATCTAGGTCATGGAATTCAGCAAGTTCAGAAAAATTCAGGCATGTGAAAAGCTAAAAATACAGTATATGTGTCAGTTCCTCATGCAAGTGAAGAAAAAGGGGAAAAATGGCATTTGCAAAAATTAGTAAGGAAAACTTCAATTTTAATTGGAAAAATTGTTTTAAGTGGCATAAAGCCACAGCATAAGTTCAACGGGTAGATAAAGCCAATAAATGTCTCCTTGCAGCTGAAAGTATGAAGTCTGTCTGCCCTTTTCTTCTTTTCCTTCTTCTCTTTCTGTGCCCCAGCTCCTGTCTTTCTCCTCCCCTTCTGAAAGTCACCATAGTCCACTGTCACATTTTATGGCTGAAATTTCAGAAGGCTACCCACAACATAGATGGCACAAATGGTCTTCCATTTAAGTGAATTAAATCAGTTCCTGGAGAAATACAAGTCAGAGAAAGCACCAAGTATATGATGGAAAAAGAAAGAGAGAGAAGGGTAGAGGATCTCATCTTTTTGGTAGTGGTGAGCTAGTGTGCCTGCTCATTCTGTCTCATCCCCTGAAAAGATACTGCTTGAGAGGATGTGTCTGTGTCTTTGCTCCACATATTCCACACCTGGTCTAGATCCACAGTTTATCTTGGTGATGCACTAGCTGTCCTGGAATTTCATCAAAAGTAGCTTATTTACTCAGGAATCAGACTTCCTCCTATGGCTTCAGAGCACTCCATTTTGCTTTTCTAGGTGTTTTAGCACTTACTCTGTAATTCAGTTGATCTGCTTTTAATAAAAAGGATGGAAAACCTTCTGTCTAAGGTTCAGAAGCTCTTCTTCTGATTTTACAGCAACAAGAACCATCTGTACTTAGTCCCAAAACATCACCCTCCAAAGAAGCTTCTTCCCAATATTCATCCTGGCTTCATGGTTGAGCAGATGCACAAAATTCTTCAGCTACCTCTCAGCTCAGAAAGGGTTCTACACTCAGCCCCATGTTTGCAAAAGAGATCTGGAAAAAATGTTCTTTGTCTGAAAGTTATTGTTCCTTGGGGGTGGTAGAGCATGCTCCTTCTGCAAGACAGAATAGACTCCAAGGCCCCCCATGGCACACAGCAGCTTTCAGGGAATCTGTGATAGGCCAATACCCCCCATAAGCCACTAAACCATCCACAATCCCCGACAGCCACCATGTCAAATGACAATAGTGCAGAATCCCCAAAAGAGTTTCAGGCTTCTGACAATGAATTAAGAACTTTATTACAATAAGTAGACTAGAATTCCCCTTAAGAAGGCATTCCCAAAGTATGGTGCAGCAGGCCAGGCTAAACACTCAAAGGCTGGTCTGCAAAAGTCTGTGAAAACACTGTTTTCAACAGTGTCTCTTTTAACGGTTTGATGAGACAGCCCAGTGGTGGTACGAGAGAAAGAATGAGGCTAACAAGCATCCATCCATCAGAAACCTTGGCAACTACCAACCTAAACTGCTTTTCCCCCTGTCCTCCTGCTTCTGGAAGTTTTTTCAGACCCCTTCTGCCTGCTATCCCTCTACAGATTCAAAGCTCCAGCATGTGCACACCTTTACCAGGATTCCCCTCCTCCATCAAGGGTCTGGCTCTTCTGAGCAGCAGGTTCCAGAGCCACACCAATGCTCAGCTTGATAACCACCCTGCTGATGTGGGCATCCCTGCCTAGAGAAAAACTCTGCCTTTTCAGTTCTTCTGGGTATCAATTGTCACAGAAGTGGGCTTCCTTCGTGAGACCTTTTGCTACACTTCCAGCATGACTAACCTTAGCCTTGGCAGCACACCATAGCTCAGTAAAGTTTACATACTTCAGCTGAAGGCAGTCACATACAGGCTGTCTAGAGATAGTGATGTCAACAGGTATTGCCCAACATTTTCCCTACTTAGCTTTATTGCCACTAGATTGCCTGATTTCATCTTGCATAGGATTTCTGTGGCTAAGAAAGAGAATGATGGATTTTTGACACCTACAAGTCTCCTGTCATTTACAAGAGGGCACTTGAAATTAAAGTGGTGGTGCTCCCCCGCTGCTGACTATGCAGCATGCTTGACTATGTGACTGTATTTAACCAAGAGGACCTCACACCAAACAATGTTGCTACAGATGTCTGTCCTGCCCTCTCTTACCAGTCTGCTCCCTCATGGAAGGAGTGACCAGGATGTTCTGTGCTTGAAACCACACTGTGGTTTCTGCAATGCCTGGATCATTGCCTAAGAAACTGCTCTTAATCATGGCTATTCCTTCCAAGTACCAAAAGAGAAAAGATGCCTTTCCCAGACACATTCATTGTGGTTTTAGGATAGAAGAAGTGTTCCTACAAGTTTTAATCAGCCAGTAGTTGCGACACAGGTAGGTCACAGAAATGCAGTGCCATTCAGCAGATGGTACTCAGGCTTGAGGGTGCATCTCACAGTTGGTATTACTCTAACCTCTGCTCTCAACCCAGCCTTCACTTAATGGACAAGCCCAGAAACTACTCTCATAAAGGTTATGTTTCTTCCTACCTCATGATGCTGTATTTTTTACCCATTTCTGCACTGCAACCAATGTGGGGACTCTTTACATAGTTGATTCACTCATCAAAAGAAAAAATGTGATTATGGAATTACAAATGCTGTGTGAGTTGTCTGACAGGATATATAGGATCTTTGATGTTCATTTTGGGTATTTTTTGAGATGGGGATACTATAGGTTATATCTTTCGTGCAACAGCTACCATCAAATTTAGATGTAAGTTTGATGCCTGTTTCACGGTTTTACAAATTCCATAATACATGTCATTAACATCTCTAAAAGAAATAACTTTCTAAAACTCTCTCCTGGATGTGCAGATGGACAACATACCACCTTCTAATGTCTTCTTGGTCAATACAACACTTAAATCTGACCTTGACCATGTCTCCAAGTATATCCTGTTTAGAAGCAGAACAAAGCAAAGGTGTTCCTCAAGTTAGCATTAGAATTTGTTTTGCTACTTCTCTGAGAATTACCATCATACCCAAGATTAGACTTGCCGTCTACTACACTTCCTCACTGATTAGAAATTTTGCCCTAGTACTCTTAAAATATGATCAGAGACACATTAGAAACTTAAACTAGGAAAACTAGGGACAAATCATGAGAAGATAAATCATTGAATGAGGTTTGAAACATCAAAAAGTTTTAGCTTTTCTTAACAGATAAAGTTTCCTATCCTTTTCCTGTGTTTGGCACTGCTATATTCACCTTTCTGCCTTTTCCTGTACTCGCCAGGACATTTTTTTGTAGACACAGGCAGGAAAACTGTCACCAAGAAGCAAGAACAATGTGAAGTACTTGCCCTATATTCTGTGAATTGTCAATAATTTCAAAGAATGTCATTGTTGAAAACTACTCCACTGGAGGTCCTGAACACCCTTAAAACAGCCTATTTCCATAGCACCACACAGGAGTCCTATCACTACTGCTCTGGAGATATTAGTCACAGTAGAAGTGTTCATCAGTGTAGACAACAGTAAGGAGCAGAGAAGCAGAAGCAGTTGCATCTGGTGTTGTAAAAACTGGGGAGAAACATGTACATAATTTGTTTTATCCAGATGATATGATTGTTGTAACCAAAAGTGCAGGACAATCTCTAGCTTCAAACAAGCACAGCAGATGATATGATTGTTGTAACCAAAAGTGCAGGACAATCTCTAGCTTCAAACAAGCACAGCATGGTTAATATTAGAGAAAGTATGCCATGCGTGTATTTTTCTTTACTTACCAGACCCATCATCACAAATAAAAACTATACCTGATGGTAGCTCCTCATTGCTTCAAAATCCCCTTCAACTCGCACAGAGCATGACACCATAAACCCTATCTACATCAAGCCACACTAATCTTGTCATCATAGTACTTGTTCTTTTTCCTTACCTGACAAATATTAGAGTTTTTTCTTTGCTTTGTTGTTTGCTACCTTTATAACCTTTCATTTATAGCTGAGGAGTAAGTTTAAATATGTGACACAGAGACATCAACAGTTTTCGTTGTACTAATACATTTGCCTTTGAAACAAGACGTTGTGATTCAAAATAGTCTCTTTATATTAAAATTATTCTGAAATCCCCTTCTATCCTCGGTATAATCTTTTCTGTGTTATGCAGTATATATATATATATGCATTTCTGTATTATGCAGTATATATATATATTTCTTATATATCTCATTACAGTTTTGCAATGTATTTTGAAAAGAAAAAAATATATATGTATTAGTGAATCCAACAGTATGCAGAAATAAGAAAAATAGTCTGTAAACCACAGTCATTCTGAGGCACACCGTTCTCCTAGTCAAGAGCCTTGATGTGCCAAGGCCACTCCATTTGCTGACCTAAACAAGTAAATATATATACAATTGTCTTTAAGTAGGTATGAAGCTTTCCTATTCAGAATATTCATGTTCCCCAGGCTCCTCCAACAGATGTTGCAACAAGTGCATGTGAGATTACAACTAATTCAAGGTGTAAAACATTTCTCACTTTCTTCTCTGAGTCTCTCTTTACAAATTGCAAAACAAAACCAACACACAGTCAACCAAGGATTAAGACACTTTTTAAATATTTGTACTCAACAAGTAAAATACCTGTCCTATTTTTTTCTAATACATTAATTATGAGCATTCTACACTATTAAAAAATCCATCTGACTTAACATTTTAGATTATTTACCTGTCTAGAGCAACATTACTGAGAAACCACAAAAATACTCACCTATATAACTTTTTTTTGTTTCTGTAGACACCTAAAGGTTTCAGTAAAGGGTGAGATGTTTTAAGCGAAACTATTAGTTGGCACAGAGATACCAATCTGGCATTACACTGGCACAGCTTATAGTTAAAATATAACATTGTACTAGCAATAATTGTGTTTGGAGAAGGGGAGGTTGTATTTGTTCTCCCATACCAACATAAATTGAAGCAGTACCACTCTGAGAAAGAACAAGCTCTTCTGCATGCATGTATCCTTTCAGATCTAGCTGTGTAGGATGGAGTTGCTACCACTTCTGATTGCTCCTCATAGCCCATCAGGTGCAGATTACCACTTGCAGAGCACCACTAACAAAAGAGACCTTCGGAGCCCTTGGTCACACACATCAGTCTAGTCTGCAGGTTATCAGCTGTTTTAATCAAACCTTCTAGATGGGCCTCTAGTAGATAAAGTAAGCACGCTTATTTCCATTACAAGATTTACCAGGGTGATACTCTTCAGCAGCAAGATGGGTAATGAATTAAGAGATGGTATTTTAACATCCCCAGCCAGTCCAGCTATTTGCAAAGTCAGCAGCTGCCAACACAGCTCGAAGTGACTGTGACTCAGAAGAAAACAATTCCTGGCGGGATCCAGTATTTAGCCCTGTTCAGCCTTCAAGGCTTCCCCTCCAGGGTGAACCTTTAAGGTCTAAAGATAGTGACTGATAACCTCATACCTACATACTTCCTCAAGGATAGGTAGTAACCCCTGCCATAAATATACAGCTACATATAAAATCACTGTTAGCATCACTGATGGAAGTCTGGCTTCTGACTCAAACGGCGGCTCCATCTTCTCAGAAGGACTGAAACACACCCTCATGTCCTCAGGTAATGGTCTGAAATACAAGAGGGTGCCAAGTGAAAGCTCGACTATTCCATTATTGTGCAATTTGATTACAGCAACCCAGTAGGAAAGTGATGTCCTATGCAAACAGGTAAGAAATCATTCTGTTACATCAGTGATGCCTTTACCTAAAGGCAAAACTACCATCATCTTTGGTTTTCAAGGTTTCCAGAAAGTATTTAGTCAAACTTCTTCTCCAGTCAAATGTATAGCCCTGTTGTTTGGTTTGAAACATTAGCAGCTTATATGATGTCATTTAAATTCTCGGCTGTGTGTCTACAGAATTAGAATATCACTAACACTGAAGTGTCAGCTCCAGAAGTAGAGAAGTTCATTAAGTGAAACTTGTTTTTTGTAAGTTGCTCTGACACACTGGTTTTACAACTTTGCCATTGTGTTTTTAAACTAACGACTCTCCCCCTAGGCATGTAATATCACAGCACTCATTACTATTGATGGCTAACCTTACGGAGAGCTTTTGAGAGTATTTTAGAGTATAGTGAAACATTA
Source organism: Corvus hawaiiensis (assembly GCF_020740725.1). NCBI lineage: Eukaryota > Metazoa > Chordata > Aves > Passeriformes > Corvidae > Corvus > Corvus hawaiiensis. Next base: position 4,993,080 of record NC_063242.1, on the reverse strand, counting down.
CATTGCAAGGCTTAATACTCTGAGTTAAGAAAGATACTTTTTACCAAATCCCGTAGTAACAAAGCAAGTGACGGAAAAAAGGTAAACTTCGACTGGAAGTAAGGAAGAAATACTTTGATGATGAAGGTGGTGAGGCACTAGGACAGGTTGCCCAGAGAAGCTGTGGATGCCCTGGAAGTGTTCAATGCCAGGTGCGACAGAGCTTTAAGCAACCTGTTCTAGTGAAGGATGTACCTCCCCATGGCAGAGGGGGTTGAACTAGATGGTCTTTAAAGGTCCCTTCCAACACATACTGTTCTATAGTTCTGTGATTCCATGATTCTGTGAAAAGCAGAACACTTGTATTTTCATGTTCTCGTAACTTTGTCCAGAGCATGAAGATCTTTTTGCACAGCTCTGCTTAAGAAGTCTTTTTTTTTTTTTTTTTTTATTTTAAGTGATAATCTTGATGTTGAATGAACTGTTCTAACCAAAACTTATGGTACTGACACAGATCCTGAGTCACTGATGCAGGTCATGCTTTGAATGTTTGCCTTGAACCAACAGTCAGTGGTACTCAATGAACATCAGGTCACTCCTTAGCTCAAAATCATCAGCTGAAAAACTGCACTTAGGTTGCAGACAAGATTGAATCTGTTCCTTGAGACCAAGGCCGCAAACCCTCGTCTTCCTCCAAAATTTAAATGTGCTCATAGAGACAAGAAAATGTCATCATTGCAGAGCTTACGTCTACATTGTCAGGAAAAGGCACATACTGCATAATGCACAAAATACATGAGATCCTCATTCTACACACTACGTTAAAAAATCTTCAGTTAATAAGTGGATGGAATTGCAATTAAATCCACAGGCTGCTAAGTTTCAACAACTGTATATGCTTTAAGGCAACAATTTTTCCAATGTTATTGGAATGACAAATATATAAAAATAGATTTTGGTTTCATGATACAACAATCCTGTATTTATAAAACTAAATTAGCATTGCATTGAAATATCCTTCTTTCCACAACTTTATAAATGTAGTTACCACTCCAAATCAGGCATGTGAAAATAACCTGCTGCTGTTTTCTCCAAATTCCTGACTTCTCCTTCTGGTGTTTCATCTTCCATATTATACCCAAGTTGTGACAAAATGTGCTAATGTGTCACCACTATTTATTAAAACATGAGACATTAACTAATAGAAGGTTGCTACTCCCCAGAGCACTGTTTTACAGAAATCAGTCAGCAGATATCTCAGAGGTTGCCTTCATCTGAACTAACGGGGTTCTTCAAACTCTTTAAACTTTTCCCATACATTGAAGGTGGAATTAAAGTAATTCTGACATTACACTAATGTATGCATATCCTCAGGAAAAAGAAAAAAGGGCTTGCCAATTTAAATGCTACAGCATGATACTGTTTTTCTCCTTTTAACTGGTTATTTAGTGAATTGAAACAATGACTGCTAGTGGTTCAATATATTTCGTACATATTACACCAAAGTCTATGGTCTACTGTCGTATTACAGTAGAAACATATATACATCAATTTCTGTTGGTGAAATTTGGTTTCAAACAAATGTCTTTGATTATTGGCACAGAGAGTTATTTGTTCACTATTTCATTTTTTCCCCAAAAAGCTTTACTTAATTATACTTCAATATGGTCCTTAAAACTTCAAACGTACTATGAAAAGTAGCTCTGTGGAAAAAGAAATTAGCTTCTTACTAGCTCTATTTTATTACATTTCAAATCCAGAACCATAACTTTTTACTCCACCATATGGATATCACAGCAAACAACAAACGTATCACCGGAATGTAACAATTTCTGCTCAGCAGCTGAGCAGCAGTAACTGACCTTACACATGCTTTTAACAAAATCAGATCCATTATTTTGAACACTGGTGAGGATATACACTAGGCTCTTCTCACAGCCCCAACAAAGCAGTTCTGCTTACCCAAAATAAAAATTTGCTGTAAGACAGCAGTCTAGATTCTGCATTTCTTCCTGAACTATCAGCAAAATAATGTACTAAGCTTCACTTCATGTATTTACTGAAAATTATTGAAGACTAAGTGTCTTCAGCACCACTAAGGGCCTATAGAAAATTTATGGGGTTAGATTATTGTCTAAAATGTTCTGCAATTTTTTTACTGTGGACACAGAATGGAATTTGTGGTGAACTTCATCAGATATCAGGCTGCAGTGGGAAGTCTCATCCTTTTCTCACACAGATAGAAATCCCCTGATTTGGTGCTCTCTAGAGACCCAGCTAGTATGGAAACAAAGGATGCCAAGCTTAGAGAATCCCTTGGTGATTGTTGGGGGAAGAGTAAGTTTTGCCATGAGCCGGTGTTTGCTACAGCTCAGTGGTAAGTTCATCTTACAGCAACCTACAGGCTATGCTTTAGTAATTGCAAAGTATTTTCAAAATTCTATTTTCCAAGAAGAAAACCACTCAAGTGTCATCAGCACTTCCAGGGCCACACTGAATGAAAACACCACAGAGAAACAGAGGCTCAACAACAGTGTGGATCCATACATCCCCGGATTACTGTGTGCTCACCTCCACCTGTGGCAAAGAGAAGAGAGCTTGTCTCACATTTTGATTTTAGTTCCTATGTAAGCTGGCCATCTTTTAAATGAACTTACAGATTCAGCAATAGTGATTAAGGCTGTACAAATCAATACAGGAAGAAACTCAGTAGGGGAGCTCCACCTAGCTGGCAAAATTTCTCAATTTGGCCCAGTTTAGTTTCACACACAGTGAGCCTACTTCACTGGGCAAGTTGTTACCATACAAAAGCTCTCTACAGAAACCACAAAGCCAGACGGGGTATCCTCCAAATGCAAAGTCAGGACATCATACTATTAATGTGTGAGAGTCCTGAAGCAGAAGGCCCTTTTTCCAGAGATCCTGTTTAGGAGAGTATCAGCAGAAGACAAGTCTGCTGAAAACACTCCTCCTCTACCCTCCTGTTCTCCTGGTTACCCCTCAGAACGGAGGAAAAAAACAAAGGAGCAAGCAGACCAAAGAGAGAAAGTGTTAGAAACATTAGCTAAATGCCTATGTCCAAGTGCATGTCACAGCTTTGATCCTTTGCCCCTGTAGAAAGGACACAGCAACTTCATAGTCCTTTGTGCTTCAGATCTAAAAAAAAAAAAAAAAAAAAAAAAAAGAGTGCGTAAGATGGACCAGCAAACACAAGTTTTACTAAAAAAAAACATTTTACAGGTAAGTTCAAAATGCTGTGAGATCAGTAAGCATTCCCACTCTTTAACAGACTGACTACTAGAATGAGCTCTAGGAAAATGAAAAGGAATCTGGGTCTTTTCTCATGATCTCTCTACCTTTTGGATTTGTTTGTTGGTTTAAGTTGTGGGGTTTTTACACTATTTTAATTACAATGTAATGCAGTTATATTGTCAGAAGTCACTGCTATCAGGGATGAATGAGGCTCTTTATAAGGCCAGTTTGAACACTAGGCCAGAAACCTGGAGTCAGCTGAATCCTGAATTATAATGGGTTCGGACAGAACCAAAGATGTAAAGGTACTTTTCCCCAAATCATAAACTATCATGTCTGCCACATAACTTTTTACTTCAGTCTGTTTCAGCCTCTGGAAAATGACAGATACTGAACATGAAGGATTTTTAACAACTTGAAGAGGGATCCTAGAAACCAAAGACCAGTATGTCTGATCTGCTGACCAAACCAGTAAAAGCCTCTAGTAATTGACTAAATTCTGAAAGACAAGAAAGGGAAAGGAAAGAGAAAGGGGAAAACATCATACAGGAATAGGTCATTTGTTTTAACAATAAAGAATTCATGGAGCAATATTTGAACAGAACAGCAGCTTTCTCACCAGTTCATAACTTCCTTAGTATTGCAGAAAGGAAAACTTAAACAGATTCTATTGGTCTAGAATAATTAAATTTGATTGACTATATTGTAACAGAGTAGTAGAAGAGAAATATCTCAGTCAGGCACCAGAAATATGACACTGATTACGTGGATGATGGTGATTAGATTTATTGTGAAGTCAATATCTAAATATTGCCAATGAAGTATAGAATATAAGCAGGTCTAAAGGGTTACAGTATAAGCAGGTTGAGCTAGAAATGTACAGGTTTACAGTCTTTGGCTTTGCAGAACACACAGTCACAAAGCACCTATGGAGCTACTTCATTTTATCTCCACATGTGACCTTATCTTAGCAGTTTTACTCACCTGTCCAAAAGTGAATGTTTTCCTTATGAGAGCATCCAGAGAGGCCCTCCTGGTACCTTAGGATAAATCGTACTACCCATCAGAGACAATCACAAGGGAGAAGAGGTATGTCTGTGGGGGGAAGACTCACACATGGCCAGACCATCTTTTGTCTCCAGTCACATATATGCCAGCAAGTTACTTGAAAGAAAATCTCTAGTCAATGCGTGAATAAATGCACCAAGCAAGCTATTGGCAAAGTCAGTGATGTACTTGGGATAAATTGTTAGCATTCATGCAGAGAAGGGGTTTGGAAGTTTTGTTTATTTATTTTATAAGCATTAAGACTCTAAATAAGTTGTTTCAAATTCCAGAGACCCTCAAAGCATTGGCAGACTCAAGGACCACAAAATCACCAAGAGAACTCTCACAGGTTTAAATTTGCTCTTCCTTCTACCACTGCACATTTTTCTGGGCCTTCCAACTGAGAAGTTGAAAATCAGTCGTCTGACAAAAATGGACATGTAAAGTCTTCAGCAAAGACCTAGCTACAGGATAAGTGTGACATTATGTTCAAAGAAAAAATAAATTCAGTCCAGTAACTTGAAAAAAAAAATTACTCAAACCAGCATATATATACCAGGTATTTTTTATTATTATTTTAGGAGTTAAAAACCACTTAGCATTGTCTATTAATTGTAAAAAGTGGTATACTTGCATGGAGCAAGTATACTTTGTTCCTTGTATATGGGCTATTCTCCTCATTTTCTAATTATCATGCCTTTTTTGAAGATGAGAGTTGCAACACCAATACTCAGATCTTGGTTGTAGGCAGAAGTTTTAACCATAGAATCTCTCTTATTGCCTTCGGTCTGATTCAGGAGACACTTCCATGGGGACAACTTCCCAATATTTTCTGACAGGTGCTGAGCAGATAGGCACTAGAAAACATGTATTTCACCATTATCTCACTTGCTTCATATAGGGTGTTATTCAAAAAAAAGGGAAAAGAACACATTGGTAGGAGTAAAGTTACTTCCAGTGTGAGTGATTAAATCTTGCAGACAATAAATAATAACTTTTTAAGTTTCATTTTCTCTTTTTATTATTAGCCTGTGGTCCAGCAAATGCATCTGACACACTGGACAGGTATGTATTCACAAGACTGTCTTTGTTGCTAGGTTCTCCCCTGAGCCCATGAAGTTAACACACCCAGAAGGTCAGTAAAAACAGCTTTTCAATTCCTGTCTTGCTTTTTAAAGGCTTTGGGATGAAAAGAGGTACACTGACATTAAGATGCACCTGAGGCTCTGTGGCTTCGGACCAGCTCACCGATCATCTTTCACAGCCTATGGAAAGATTATAAACATTTTGGTATTATAATCATCCATCAAACCAGTGTGTGGTGGGTAACGAACTATGCCATGGTGTTCTGTACGATTTTACATTGAATTTCAATCATTTCCATTTTTTCATATTTAGAAACAAAGCATTCCTTTTGTCAACAGTTATATGCACACACCACATCCTGTGCACAAGATGTTTCCTCCACTACAGGCCACGGTGGGGAGTATCACAGCAACTTCTCCTGATGTCAGGACTGAGTTCCCCACAATAGGCTGCAGTTTCACTGACTCTGCCACCTCTGACAGTGGCCAACACTGGCTACTTTGGAGAAAGCATAGCACCATTGCTCTTTAGCCAGAGCCAGTTTAAGGTCTTTCTGAACCAGAAGTGACATCACCACCTTTGTTTGTGGGGTTTTTTTTCCTTTAGAAGTACCTCCTCTTGCTTGTTTGTAAGCTTTCATCTTGAAGACTTAGTTTTAATTTGTGGTTTATTACAGAGAAAGGAATTACTTGGTGTGTGTCCTCCCATCCACTATTTATCTCTCTGTAAAGAGCTATCAACTCCTCTCCCCTGAAATGTATTATTTAAGAGGAAAAACTCTTCTGTCCTTATATGAAAACTATTCCAATGATTCTTGTTTCTTTGCTGAGGTTGGGGATTTTTTCAAATTCTACTCTATTTTCCTTTTGATAAGGTGGCTCAAGATGCACGCAGTGTTCAAGATTTCCATTGATTCATATACCAATTTGATAAAATTTTCTTTTTCCACTTCCTTTATTTTTACTTTTTGCTCTTTCTTCTCCTTCCTAACATAGTTCTGCTTGCCTTTTTGACCCCTATTTAGTATTGAGCTGACATTTTGACATAACTAGTCACAGTGAGTCCAGGATCATTTCTGAGTGATAATAGGTAAAACAGAGCACATCACTGTGTACGTATAATTAGTGCACATGCACACTATTTTACATTTACCGGTTCTGAATTTCCTCTGCCATCTTCTCACCCAGTCATGCAAGAACTGCAAGAATTTCTGCACTGCTTTATAGCCAGCTTTAGGTTTGATGTCTCCGTAAGCTTCGTCACTCCCCTCATTCTCCTCAGACTTCTTTTAAACATAAAAATACCGACTGCATTGTGCCAGATCAGTGATCCCCCTAACCAAGCATTCTGTGCAATATTGACTAAAAACAAAGATGCTTAGGCAATAGCATCAGAACACAACCCTGGAATACCTACCACTCTCAACCACTCCTGAGTTTGCATGCTGTGTTTACAGCTTTGGCTTGCTTTTCCACACTGCTGCCTCCTTGGAGCCAGAGAAACTTCTAGTGTTTGTCATGTCATCAGGTGTGGAATGTCAGAGCTTAGTGACACACTGTGCAAAGAACCACCTCCTCTTGTTCTGAACGTGACTCCCACCAGCTTCCTTTGGCACCACAGACACTCCGGCTCTAGTCACCCTCTAATGACACCCATGATTTGGTTGACTTCTGTTTTCGAATACCGAACCATTTGTTAGCTATTTTTGAACTGATTCAGAGTTTCTTTAGGGTCAGGCTCAAAACTGAACTATCGAGCAAAAGGACTAAGACAGCCAGATGGGCTAAAAACGTTGTCCAATGCTTTTCTGGAAAAAAATGTAGCAAGTATTTTCTCCTTGCTATTTGGTCTATAATTTAAATGCAAGCTACACCAGGTTCTTGTCCAAGAGCAGTTGCAACACTCCTGCAAACAGTTACTAAATTAGACTCTTGCATTTCAACAATATATAATACATCTGTAAATTAAAAGTATATTAAGAATAGATGTGCAGAAGAAAGAAGGAAGCAGAAAAAATTAAACTAAAATTTTTAGAAACATTCTTTTGAGTTGACTTTCTGCTTGACTTTCTATTGTCTCCTCTTTGATTGGGATTTTTCCTCACCCAAAAAAAACAAGCCTAAGTAACACTTTTACTGCTGGCCAGCAAAGTGAAAGTTGTGAGGGCAGAAGTTTTGGGGTAGACTACCAAAAACTGCACAGGAAGAGCAGACAAAATTTACCCTATTCTTACCCTATACTTTCATATACATTGTTATTTGGGCTTTTTAAAAGGAAACTGAAATCATCCTTGCCTATGCCCTAGGGATTTTTTTCCCCTGGTCATTGTGGAAAGTCGAGGTTGAAGCAAGTGAATTTTACACTTAATTCTGAGGACAGGGAGGTTTATAGTTGCTCTGATGTGTTCCAGGAATCAATCCCTCAGTTCTGGGCTAGCTGCAGAAGCAGTTTGTCTCTCCCATTCATTCCCCCTCTTGCCAACAATGCCATTGTTCCAGAGGAATGCAGCTGTCATGAGCGGCCGTGACTGCAGAAGGTGCTCCCTCAGGCAGCCTGGGCCACTGCCATCAAGCATTGTAAAGTGTAAGACCAAAACCAAAACCTTGAACTTGCCTTGGTGCTCAGCGGGGCTACAGTGCAATGAGCAGAACTTCAGGGCAATATGCTTTCAGCAGCCTGTAATAGGGAGGAGATGAATGGCTTCATTTTGCGTCAGCTTTGCAAATCTATACCATATGACTGGCTACCAAAAGTCAGTAGCCAACCCGAGCGCAGGGATTTGTAGCTTCTAAAGTTATTGTGAAATTATGGGGGGAGGGAGTGGTTCAGTACTTATACAAGTGAGAGGCACAATCTGAATTCAGGAAACTGTTTAAATATAAATAAATCCATACTGTGTGGAAAATCATGCTGCCAATGGCCTGTGTCCACAAAGGAGTCCTGCAGAAATTGACTTTATTCAGATAAAGGGAGACTCCACTCGGCCATACCCCTATGGGGTCTCTCGAGTTGTTGGAGGACACAGCCTCCTTTTATCCTAAACTCCTGACCGCGTGTTGCCCTCCTCCTCTTCCCATTGGCTGAGGTACTAGGAAGGTACAGCCTTCCCAACCCTATTACTACGTATCTCCCCTCCACCATGTACCCCCACACCCATTCGTACAGATCCTTGTTTCCAAGTCGTTTGTAAAGACATACAAACCCATTCCTCCTATCAGTACAATTATGCATCCATGAATTTAGTGAATCCTACACACTGTTCAGCCAAGAATTTACTTTAGCTTAGCACTTAACTCCTTTCTTCAGTTTTAAAAAACAATTAGGAGGGTTTTCAAGAAGCAAACATTTACTGTTCATGTGAAAGTGTACATCGAAGCTCAAATCTTTACATCTGTACAATTATTATACCAGGATGCACAAACTGATTTTACGAGGGCAATTCAAGCATCATTCAGAAGTAGTGGTTAACTATCAGGTTTTGTCTACATCATAAAATTTTGCAAAAAACAAGCTCTAAACCAAACAAAATCTTTATTGGAGTTGTAGAACTTCAGTGTGACATTCCCCATATTTTTCTTCTGGTTCTCCCAAAGCACTTACTCCAGTCCTTACAACCTTTAAGAGATCTTGCCCAATATGACCAAGACTTCTTACCTTCTATTCTTCCTGTTTTATCACACCTATCAAGTTCTATCAACAATGACTTTCAAAGTATTTCTCTTGTACATCCACCCTTCCCCTACCCAACCATCTCTGCCAATAATCAGCCCAATGTCCAAATGATCACAGCTAAGAACAATCACTTATAGCCTCAATCACCCATTTTCTAACTTTTCCCTCACAATTGACTGAGGAAATTCAAATGAAATTAGAACAACCTGCAGATGACTGCACTGGTTATTTCTACCTTCCATTATTTTTGTAGAACTTCTTCCACAACTAAGTGCAAGCAGTTAAGTAAGTGCATCATGCACATTTTAAGTATCAAATTAATTCCAAGCAAGCAATAAACTTACCCAAGCATATTTCTGTAAATAAATTACTGAGAATGTATACAATATCAAATCACTTTGACACACAGAATTAAAAGGGCCAGCATGAGGGGATTAGTCTTTCTCCAAATCATCTTGCGGGGAATGGGAAATGGAAAGCAGTCACCAGTCCTCCAAGACTACTTGCTGCTCTAGGGCTCTAAGCCTTAAGAATATCACATCTCAGGCTTGCGTCTTCTTCTCAGTGCAAAAGTCTTGGCTTTGCCATGGAAGAGTGAGCAAGTTGCGGACCAAATAATTAGGGAAGATCTACTCCCTAATAGAAAAAGCCATGATACATAAAGGCATGCACAGATCTCATCATACATACCTCACATGCCAGATCCCAGAGCAGAACTCCTTACTAGTTTTGCTTCACGTCTGAAGTCAGTTCTGAACAACAAAGTCAGTAGAAGAGTGCATAATGAAAGCCAAATGTCAAAAAATGTTTAGAAAAAGGCTGAATGTAGAAAAAAAAAAAAGCCACCCATGCTTCAGACATTAGCAGGTTTCATTAGCACTTCTCCCACAAGGAGACCAGCTTGGAAAAAAAAGGTAAATAAGAGTTATTAAAACCCTAGAAAGCTAGCATGAAATCACTTCTTAATTTTACTACATAAATGAAAAAATTAGTCAATTAGGGATATGTGAAGCAGGAAAATCCAGAACTGGCCTACTGTGGAAGCAAGGAGACCCAAAACAGAGACTGGAAACTCTAGAGGTACAAGGCAGAAGAGAGATTAGACTGAAAAGAAGAACAGAAAGCATAGAAACCGAGAAGGGTATTTTAACGCATGACCACAGACATAAGCTGAAAGCTGACATTAACAAACCACATTATCTTGTGCTCATCTGCTTATGACTTCCCACTCTATCCCATTTTTGCTTCTCATTAAATGCAAAACAAGGGAAGAAGGCAAAAAACGCCACTTAAATCTTTTTTAGAACATGGAACCCTTGCATACAGTATTGTTACAATCATATTCAAGAACTGGACCAAGCCACACTTTTTAGTAATTCAAATACCAAACTAGATTTTAATACAATTATGCACACTGTTATATTCCATCTAGACATGTTTTTCTAAACTAATTTTCTTCACTTCAACAAATGAATCATTTCTGGAAAAAAAGCAACAGGAATTTGCTCAAGATAAAATTTTGCAAATCTGCTCCTAGACATATATCTCAGAAAGAATGCCTTTCTTTTTTGTATTTAGAAAATATATCTGACACATTGAATTCTGTAAAACAGACTGGAGTGACTTCACTGACAAGTATCCCAGTCTACCTGAAGTTAGAGAGTAAACCTTTGGAAAGAATAGTTATTAAAAAAAAAAAAAAAAACACACAAAAACCAACCAACCAAACAAACCAAACCCAAGTACTCAAAGAATGTACAGTATTGTCACATCAGCATCTGATTTTCTTGTGACCAATTGTTGCTGCAAATATATTTTTACTGTTTACCATTTGCAATGACAAAAACACTACTGATTAGCCCGATCACAGACAGCATCACGGTAGGGGATGTTTACTCTCAGCACTGAGCATTAAGAGGCATCCAAGACAGAGGAGACAGCTCTAAAGGAGACTAGCTTTTTGCTTTATTACCCTACAAAGCCATTATGACTTTGTGTCATACTCATCTTTCTTTCCTTTTCCCTAAGCTCTGTCTTTGTTTCGGTTAAATTTCTCTTCTATTCAAATGAATCACTACACTGGTAGAATTACGGTCCATGCACATGAGCTGAGAGAGTTGCTACTTTTTTGGTTTGGGCTGAGCCCCATCAAGATCACCTCTTACTTCCCACATTTTTCATCCTCCTTAATTCAAGGCCTTGGGACCCACCATCAAGAAGTGACATGGTGTTAAAGTTAGCTTTTCTTGGCCCACTCTCAAGTGTCTCAAATCTAGACTTTCCGCAGGAAGAGAGTTTACTGCACGCCTAAGTGCTTTTGCTATCAAAAACCCTTAAATGGCCAATTAGTAAAACACTTGAACCTCAAACAAAAAGCTCAAGATGAGTTTAAGGAAAGCTTGCTAAGAGTGTTTTTGGTCAAATACATTTATGGATTTAATTTCGCCCACCAGTGCTACACCGTATGATAGCTCTCACCAAAGTTCTCTTTGAAATTTCACAGCACATAGATCCTAAGTAAACATTTCCTGGAAAGATAGTGCTGCGACTCAACTCCACCATTTTCAGAAAGGTAGGTTGAGGGCTTGTTCATAACTAGTTCCTTTCATCTTTTTCCCTTGGCTCTAGACAGCTGCCAATGGCTTGGAATTCATAATTTGGGGATGACTAGGTAGTGGCAATGATACCATCTACCCCACTGATGATGTCACAGGTAATCTCTCCTAGTGCAATGGTGGAATACACCAGGAGAAATCTGTCACAGATTACTGAGCTGTTCCTAGTTTCAACTCACCTGTGCAGTCATCTTCTCAGTGTAGGAAAATTCTCCTCCTTACAGATAAAGTAAATGCAGAACCACTGAGTTTCTCTCCTTGAATGTAATTACTGAAGTAAACCATTTTGCTTGAGAACTGAAGCTGATATTAGCATCAAAGATGATGGTAGAGGGCTGATGTAGTCTCTGCATGATGTTCCAACAGACCATGTATCCCAGAGGAGGGCATACATTCAAAAAACTGAGATTTAAAATAGTTCCCACTTGTCCAAGAAATTACTATATCAAATACGCTCTAGAAAGCTGACTAGCAACTGGAAATTACAAGTATCACTATTCAACACACTACTAGATGTAAAATTTTCAATTGAACTGCAGACAGAAAAGAATTTGTCTAGTCCACCAGGGCTAGAAAACACATACAAAACTCCCCAAATGCACAGAACTCGGTGGAAGCCCTAAATCACCAAAGCAGCTAATTCTCCTAGTGGAAGAAGTTGCTTTTCTGAACTCCATTGATATAAAAGCACAAGACAAGAAAAATGTAATATCGAATATTTTGTAATCCGTAATTTAAGCAAACCAATCAAGTGTTTGATGTTGACCTATAAAATGAAGCATAAAAAAACCCAACAAACCCCACACCAGAAAACCGTCAAAATGGCTGGATTTCCTGAAATGCCAAGCACTAGAAGTGCTCTATTGAGCAAATCTGCTATTTCCATTTTCTTTGTTACTGCTTTGCAAAGACTCTCTGGAAGAAACACACACCTTGGCGCAAGCAATAAGGGGTCACTGGGGTTTTAGAAGTCGTCCAGTTTTCTTTTTCTCTTAAAGAATTTTTCCCATACATGTTGCCTGGGCAACAAATTACTGGGTGCTTAAGAAAAACAAAAGACCTGGCCACAAAGGGAGGGTTCCAAGTGGCTACTCTCTTTCACCTGGGGGGTGGGTACACCCCAGGCTGGCTGGTGGTCTCGGCATTTGGTGTCCAGAGGGAGAGAGGCTGCCATCGTTGTGGAGGGAATTTGTCAGCACTGCAGGCTTCTGCTTTTCGGCTGCCTTCCTTCTACCGTGAGTGGAGCCTGCTCACTGGAGCGGCTGTTGCACCGGGACCCTAACAGCCCACCTTACTAAAAGAGGGACCTGTTCACCATCTGCTCGGGTGCCTCAGGGAGATTCCCGGAATTCCCAAGCCCGCCTTTCCCTGCCCTGCTGGGAGCTGGGCTGCGGCCGCCCTCTCCCCACCGTTGCTTCGAGCCTTCACTACCCTGTAGCCCCGCACGTCCTGCCTGCCGAGACCTCCCGGGGTTCCCACCGCAGCTCTGGAGTTTGATACTTCTCATCTGCCACCCGGGATTTGTGCTCATCCCTGCTGTTCCAGCCTGCCGTTCCAGCTTGCTGCTCCCGAGGGTCCGGCCGGACACCGGGATCGGCTGCCCAGGGGTTTGTGAAGCCTTTGTCCCATCCCTCCCCGGGATCCCAGGGCACCGGTGCCGCGTGCTCCCCGAGCTCGCTCCGGAGCGCCCCCTGCAGCCGCGGGGGAACCATCGCACCTGCCCTGCTCACCGGGAGCCGCCAGCGCCCCTGCCGGCTGCGAGCGGAACTGCACCCGAGGGGAAAGGGCCTGACAGCCGAGAAGGCTGGCACTGGGTTTGTGATTGCTGTTACTGCCATAGTTATTGCTGTTTGTTTGACTTGTTATACACACGTAGATATATAATAGTAAAGAACTGTTATTCCTGTTCCTCATATCTTTGTCTGAAAGCCCCTTAATTTCAAAATTGTAACAATTCGGAGGGAAGGGGGTTGCATTTTTCATTTCAAGGGAGGCTCCTGCCTTCCTCGGCAGACACCTGTCTTTCAAACCAAGACAGGGGTATGAGACAGACAACAACTGTGATGCTCCCGTACCCAGAAAGCTTACAATCAAAACTAGGTAATGATTGGATTTTCACACTATTTAGCAACAGTCTAAGCATTAGAATTGAATTTCTTTTTACAGAATTGTTTTCCATTCAATTCTTCAGACAAGCCTAGCTTTAAACCTAGCCCTACACACTTAGGAAGCAAGTGAGATGCCCAGACAGGAAAGCCAAACACGCTACTCATGCCTACACTCTCACCTGAAGAGGTTACCTGGCACACAGCCCTGCTGTGAACAGATCCAGAGGTGCTACCAACCAGGCTGACCTGAGGATTTGTGTACCCATCCTGAACCCCAGGCACCCCACATACTCACAGAAAAGTCGTCCTCATGCCTAAAGTGACAGGCAGGCATCTTCTTTTGAGTATCACTGCAATAGGTATTATTGCCATGCAGTGCTGCCATCATGGACAGCCATAGAGAACACCAAGTCCAAACCTCTGTCAGCAAGAGATATCGCAGGAATCCTCCCTAGGGTGCCTCAGGCAGTATTAGTACAGTTCATCCAGCTGCTCGCTTATCCAACATCAACTCAAGAGCTGTGGGGGCGGTAACTCTGGCAGAAGAAAGGCAGCAAATCACTGGGGGAGAGTTGCATCTTCAGCCAGCACAGCTGCTTGCAAAATGAGTTATCTTGCTACACTCCTAGCCCCAAGGGGCCCACTGCCTGCCGACACACACAGACCAGCCATCACAGCCATTTCTACACAGCAGACCACTGGCTAAAACACTTGCCTAGGCTGTGAGAACATTCACTTCCCTCCTGGACCTAAAAGGATCCAAAAAAGCCATTGCCTACCTCCTGGGAGATGGCTGCAGCTAAGCCTATTGAGACACCCATTGTATAGCTGGGAACACATTACCTATATTTATAATAACCAGCTGAAGTACACACAGATTCCCTGTAACCCTGCCTGGGATCTCAGACTAGAGGGAGAACAGCAGCACTGAAGTTACTGCTTCTGCTATGTACTCCCATCTCGGCTGCACATGGGAGTCAGGCTGACTGCAGGGTGACTCCTGAACTACTAACTCACAGCTGACACTCAGGCACATAATGATTTGTGCATCTGTTCAGCCTGGAGAAGAGATGGTTGTGTGTGGAAACCTCATTGCAACCCTCCAGTACCTTAAGTGGGCCTACATGGAAGCCAGAGAAGGAACCTTTATCAGGAGATGTAGTGATAGGACAAGGAGTAGTGGGTTTAAGCTGAAAAGAGGGCAATTTTGAGTTAAATATACAAAACAAATTCTTTACTGTGAGGGTGTGAAAAACTGAAACAAGCTGCCCAGGGGTGATGTGCATGCCCCATCCATGGCACTATTCAAGGCCAGGTTGGACGGGGCGTACAGCAGCCTGGTCTGGTGGGGGATATGCCTGCCCATGGCAGAGGGGGTTGGAACTGGATGATCTTTATTATCCCTTCCAACTCTTTTAACATTCTATGACTTTGATCACGGGGCTGTGAACTGCCACCGCTCAAGGCCAGTTACGCCGCCGGGCGAAAGGGGGAGGCAGAGGCAGCAGCACCAACTGCCCAAGCGCAGCGCGGCCCTATAGAAGAGAGACCTGCCTGCCCAGGGAGCTCCTCCGCACGCAGCCCGGAGGCCCCCACGGGAGCGAGGCCGCCGGGGCCGGCGGCTCCCGCGGGAAGCGGCACCGGGAGCACAGGCGGCAGCGCGCACCCGCCGCTGGCGCCGGCCGCCGGAAGGCTATTTATAGCTTGGCCCGGATACGCGCTGACGTCACGGAGCGCACCGCCCCCGTGCGTCAGCGTAAGGCGCACGTAATGGGAACGTGACACACGCACGGCGCGCAGGAGCTATTTATAGCCGGGAGAAGGCGGAGAGGGGAAAGGGAAAAAAAATTTAAAAAAAAAAAAAAAAAAGAAAGGAAAGGGCCGTTTGTTCGCCGTCCGCACGCGCTGGTAGGGGGAGGGCGTGGGCGCCGTCAGGTGACAGGGCCGGCAGCGGGGGGAACCGCGCGTGACGGGGGCGGGGAGGCGGCGGGCGCGAGCTGGCGGCGCGCGCGGGGGGATTCCCCCTCCTCCCTCTCCCCCCGCCCCCCCCCCCCCCCCCCCCCAACCCCGGCGCCCGGGGAAACCCCCCCATGGAAAATAAAAGGCGTAAAAGTAGCGGTGCTCGGGTTTCCGGCAAGCGGAGCTGCGCCCGCCCGGGTCTGGCGGTGCCGCTCCGGAGCCACCGTTTCTCCCGCCGCCTGCGTGGGATGAGCAGCCCCACGGCAGCTTCCAAACGCGTTCCTCCCACCGCCACGTCCCAGCGTGGCGGGAGCCGGTCTCCCCCCCGCGGGGTTGTCAAGCCCCCTGTGGGAAGGGACCCGGGCAGATCCCGTGCTGGGGACGCGCCGTCCCCCGGAGCCGGAGCTGTTCTCGGTGACAGTCCCGTCCCCAGCTCCCGAAAGTTGAAAGAGGCTTTTCGGAGTTTTTTCCCGCTCCGAGAATAGACCCGAAAGGGATCTGGAGCATCTGTCGTATGAGAAGAGCCTGTGGGTGCTGGACCTGTTTAGTCTGGAGGAGAGAAGACTGAAGAGAGGCTCTCATCAATGTATATAAATATATTCCAGGGCGGGTGCCAAGAGCATGGGGGCAGACTCTTTTCCGTGGTGCCCAGCGACACGACGAGGAGCAATGGCCATAAACTAAATCACAAAACGTTTCACATCAACACGAGGAAGAGCTTCTTTACATTGAGGGAGGCAGAGCACTGGACCAGGCAGCCCGGGGTGGTCGTGGAGTCTCCTTTGGAGACATTCCAAACCCGCCTGGACGCGTTCCAGCGTAACCTCCTTTAGGTGACCCTGCCTTGGCAGGAGCTCTGGAGTAGATGATCTCCAGAGGTCCTTTCCAGCCCGGGAGTGTCCCGGGGACACCTGTTGGCGCCGCCGCCGCCGTCACGCGGCGCTCAGCCGGGCGCGCGCGTCACGGGACCGGGCGCGCGTGCCACCGCTGTCACCTGCCCGCGCCCCCCCCCCCACCCCGCGGAGCAGGGCGGGCGAGAGGGAGAGCCCCGGGGTCATGGAGGGTCTCCCCCTCCCAGGCGGCCCCCAGCAAAAGGTGGGAAACTGAGGGGTTAAAGCAAATAGTCCCAGCTGGAGTCCTGCGGCTGCTTAGCCTGGGAACAACCGCTTAACTTAATCCTGGCTGGGTTCCACCTCAAGGCACGGTAAATGGGAGCAAACTCTTCGGGTAGGTGGGGAAGCGGCAGCGGTTCCGCCGGTGAAGGTTTAAAAACAAATCTGAAAGCAGCGCATGAGCAGAAATGAGAGATTAAGGGTGTTTAGTGGAGTGTGCTGGTATGACACAAATCCTGCAGGTAACGTGGAGCTCCCCCAGAATGTTTCTAATATGGCAAAGTTATTAAAGAGCCAACCGGACAGCTAGAAAGAAAGGAATCGTGAAATGATACAATTTTTCATAAAAGCCTATTTATGAATCACAGAATCATCAAGATTGGAAAGGACCTCCAGGATTATCCAGTCCAACTTTTGACCAAGAAATACTTTCTCTGACAGCAAGAGATACGTGCATCTAGACAGAGTAAGATCCATTAATGTCTAGGTTGAAAAGTAGTAAGTAGTCAAGGAGTTTGTTGGTGAGACAGTCTGGTTACTAGATTGATGATACTAAAGGAGATGGAAAAGAGGAAATCCAAAGCCTCCAGTGTTAGAAGGGACCCAAGTGAGGGTTTCGGGTTCTTGCCACTATTTAAATACCATGCTAGGAGCAGGTATAAGGAATGATAAAATGGTAAAGCTCAGTGGTGTTATCTCTCTGTTAAAAGCATGATACTACGGCTTAATTTGAGAGCAGCAGCATGGAAAATAAAGAGAACTGCCTAAACTCTTAAGGGTAGAAATACTGAAAATTTAACTTACTACTTCATCAGCAACAAAAACAATAAAACAGGGAAATATAATAGGAAAAGATATCTAATTTAGAACAGATGGCAGGAAGCTTTTTTCCTCCTTGCATGGAACCACAACTGCGCAGAATGATCAGCGGGGAATTTTGGTAGGGTGAAAACACCACAGTTATTCTAGCACTCAGCACATGAAAGCTTTGGTGAAGGAAAGAGAAAACGGGAATGAAATTTGCTTTTTAAATTGCCCAGACTTCTAATTAGTTTCTATTGCCAATTTTAACTGCAACATGACAAAGCTTTTACTTCATCATCCACAACAAATTTCTTATAAAAATACAAAGCATATCCTAGTAAAAAATAGGAGACTGTTCAAATATTAATCCTCTAGCTGTGCAATATTCTGCTCTCTTCCTGTAAGGCAGAGTATTGAGATTGGCCCAAACTGTGCAGGACAATGTCTTTGTAAAGACATTTGCTGGTCTTCTTGCTTTGGAAAATGCAAAGGTCCTTTTACTAGAGAAACACTTAGAATCATGGAATGGTTTGGGTTGGAAGGGACCTTAAAGATCATCTACTTTCAGCCCCCCTGCCATGATCAGGGACACATTCCACTAGATCAGGTTGCTCAAGGCCCCATCCAGCCTGGCTTTGAACACTGCTCAGGGATGGCACATCTGTGCAGCAGTGAGCACTTCCACTGATTTTCGGTTCCACTGTGGTGCTTCCTGTTTGCCTTTGTGAAGCTCAAACACTCAGAGGAGGATTTCTTAAGCAAGCAGAAGACAAGGCATGGAATCTCTTTGCTGCCATTCTCCCCCTCATCTCCATCATTGAGACACACATGCTTTCTGTAACTGGATCTCTGCTCTAAGTGCCCCAGAAGCAGTGATGATTGTTCTCTAAAACTATTTAGAGGCGTTTGACTTTCACTTCTTGGTGTTTCAAATTTTTTGCTATTTAAACCACATCATCATCTCATACAGCACTCCACCTGTAAGTTTTTGTGTAGTGTACAATTATAATGTGAGACTGTCAAGTTCCTTGGCTCCTTAAAATGGGAGGGAAGAGCCAGTAATTGAGCTTCTCTTTTGGTCTCATTTTCAAGGTTGACTTTCTAAGACATGTTTCAAATCTCAAATGCTTTCCTGAAGAGTGTGAGGCAATAGTATTCCTCCTTTGCCTTTCTCGGTTTTTTCTGCAGAAATGGCAGAAGGCTCCTCCTATTTAGTAGAAGAGCCAAGCTTCCCCAGTAACCTGGTTTTAGTTGGAAAGGAGTTAATTTTCTTCCCAGTAGCTGATATAGTGCTTTGTTTTGGATTTAGGGTGAGAATAATGTTGATAACACACACTGATGTTTTGGTTGTTGCTAGTGAGCAGGGCTTACACTAAGTTAAGGACTTTTCAGTTTCTCACATCAACCCACCAGTGAGTGAACTGGGGATGCAGAAGAAGTTGTGAGGGGACATAGGCAGGACACCTGATCCCAGCTGACCCAAGGGACATTCCATACCATATGGCACCATGCAGAGCACATTAAGCTGGGGGAAAGCTTGGGAACAGTCTAAGCATTGGTCAGCAGGTGGTGAGCAGTTGCACTGTGCATTGCTTGTTTTGTATATTCTAACTAGCGGTGGTAGTAGTAGTAATAATACTTCCCCTTCCATTTCTGTTGTATGAAACTGTCTTTATGTCAACTCATTAATTTTACTTTTCCCCTCCCAGTTCTCTCCTCCATCCTGCTGTGGGGGAAGTGTGAGTGAGTGGCTGCATGGTGTTTAGCTACCCACCAGGTCAAACCATGACATCTAAGCAGCACACCTGCACTCAGCGCACTTTGCTCCTTTTGTTCCTAAGTTTGTTTTGGCACTCCACATTCCCACTAGCTCCAGAGGGCTGCACAGAGGAGTACACATAACACAGCTCCAGGCATGGCATTCCCAGCCCACTATGGGCTGCAGCAGCCCTGACCTGCCAGTTTCATTCAAGTTTGGATTTCAAGATGATTTTCACAACCCCAAAGACTAGACTCTGAGCTCATCACCCTACTCCTGGAGCTGGGGCTGTAAGTTCAGGTGCATACACCACAATTTGGTCTTTCATATATAGTGCAGGGGGGTGGAAATGGAACTGATTTCATCAGCTCACTCTAGCAGCGTATTTCAGCTGATTCAGAGATGCCGGAAGGTTTAGACACGATTGAAGAAAGCTGATGCTTAAACTCTCTTAACCTGTGACGTGATACTAGTGCCCACTTCTGATCTTTAAGATATGATAAGCTTGAAAGAAATAGTCCAGATTCTCTCAGGTAAATGATTAATTTCTTTATATAAGAGAAAAAAGAAGTAATTACTGCCATTGAGGGGTTTGAGGCCTTGTGCGTTAGTTAGACATAAACAATAATAGTAATTAGTTTTCATTTCTGTGCCTTTATTTCCTAAACACCCTGTTGTAATTTTACAGATGGAGAAACAGAGCAGGCAGAGGTAAATGAAATTGTGAAAAGGCACAAG
This sequence comes from Corvus hawaiiensis, assembly GCF_020740725.1. NCBI lineage: Eukaryota > Metazoa > Chordata > Aves > Passeriformes > Corvidae > Corvus > Corvus hawaiiensis. The sequence goes on along the minus strand of NC_063242.1, from coordinate 4,972,949 downwards.
CCAGGACAAAGATGAAGCAAAAAGCAAACCTGGACAAGGCATTTGCCCTGGCAGCTGGGATCTCTCACTTCTCAAATCCCTCATCCTACTGCAGCTGAAGAACTGCTACCCTTTGGTTCTTGGCAATGGGCAGTTCGGATAGCACAGTAGTGAGAAGACAAAGAAAGGGACAGGGAAATAGTAGGAAACAGAGAAAATGCAGTTTATGAAGAGGTGAGAGAGATAGTAAATTAAATGCAATGCTCAGTAACATAGGAAGATGGTTTGGAAATCACTAGAGTAAAACAAACAGTAACTGGAAAGACAATGTAGTAAAAAGCAGATGAAATTTAAAAGATCTTAGGGAAAGTAAATAAGTAATAAGTTGTTGCTTTTGAGGAGCTATCCTTTGTCAACACAAGTAGAAAGTCTGCCAAAAAAGCAGTGCTGCTGAACAAGCCTAAATTATTATCTGGTATAAACTATTAATTTTTTTACAACTATATAGTTGCATTTGTTTAGTACTTCATATGGTAAGTAAAGAGACTCCTTCTTAGGGGTAAAGATTGATAATCCAGTCAAGAATTAAATGTAGAAATGAAGGGCCCAAAAGGAAGCCATGAAAATAACTTATAAAATAATAATTATAATTGGTAAATAGAAGGAAAAAAATACTAACTTTTGGGGTTTGTAAACCAGTCCCATGGCCTTGATTCCCTATTAAAATCCATCTCTCTGTAATAAACATTACAGTCTGTGAGATCTTTGCCTAGGATAAGATGATCTTGAGCCTTTTTTTTTTCCCCCACCCTCTCGTTTCTCTTTAAGTGAGCACAATCACATAAGATTGTCCTTTTGAAAGTATCAAGGCCAATGCAAAATGTAGTTCTTTTGTATCCACTATAAATCCAGTTTAAAGCTGCTTCATGATTACATAATTAATGTACTTAATTTAAGATCCCTCTGAATGCTCCTTCATCTCCTTATTTAATAATCTGCTGTGCTTGCATGTCTGAACCTTGTCTGGTCCTGGCTTCTCCCATTCCTAATCAGCTCTTACGTTGGCAGTAGGAATTATACTCTCAACAGCCCCTCTGCTTAATATGATCACAGTTCAGTCTGTGGGCTTGTCTAAAAGGCAGTCGTTCCATTTGTTAATATGTGACCTCCTTTACTTTTCATTTTGGATCACCACAACCAAGGAAGAATCGTCTATTGTCTTACAAGCCAGGCAAAGTGAACAGGCTGAGTCAGTCCAGGAATATTCAGGCCTCCCCATCTGTGGTATTGCAGAATTCCAGGGCAATTCCACCAGTTGGTGGAGCTTCTGTCTGGGAAAACGGAGCTATTGTGAACAAAGCATACTGTGCATATTTCTAACATTCATAAAAGACTGGGTTTGAATCATTTGAATCTTTCTCAAAATTTCTTCCTTTGGGGCAAAAATTTCCAATGCATGGCCATGATCCAGTTATAGTCATTTGGAAAATCTGAGCATAAACCATGCAACCATGTCTTTAACTAGTTATGAAAAGAAAAGATGAATGTTTGACTATAAAAGTATGACAGCAGGCTGGATTATATTGGGACTTCATTTAGTCAAGACTAGGACTCGGTTTTAGCAGGGGATGACTTGCCAAATACACCACCAAAGACTAAGCTAGACCTTCCCCTCTTCCCTATCATGACCTCTCTATGGCAAAGGCACCTTTCAAGCAAAGGAGGCGGAATGAGTTCCTCTTTCAGTTTGGAAACACTGCGGTGATAAACTGGGTGTCCTGACAAGCTGTTGTAGCATGCTACCTCTCATCTAGAAATGTGCTGGCCTAACATTGTAAGGCAGCTGAGGCAGAGCTGCTGTTCTAGGCTATCAAACTCTGCTGAGTGTTACTTTGATCAGCACCAGAAGATGTTACATTTTTTTTCTGAATGACAGAATAACTCTGAAAGGCAGGATTCTGACTCAGACCTAAATCCAACGATGTTTTAGATAACCAGATTAAAAATGGCAGTGTTTTTTCTAGTGCCCCATGCCCACAAATTCAGAAATCTAAATTAATCATGCTTGCAGGATGAAGAAAGGGTACAAAACAGACTAACTTCAACACAATGATAAGGGCCATATCCTAAATCCCACCCCTCTGGAGCAAGGAGATGTAGTTTAGGACAGCAGGAAGTCTTAGGCTAGTAGAACCTTAGCTCACCTAAGCTTTTTCAAAGACACATCTGGAAGGAGACGGATGCTACCTTCTGTTGACTCTGTAGCTTTGTCAATTACAGCACTCCCTAGAAAAAAGAAGATCTATGATTCAGCTCCTTTCTTAAGAAGACTCAAATCCACACTGACCTTTATCTGAGAGAATGGCCTCATCACCAGGTTATTGGTTGTCAGGAAGGTATGGAGGGGAAAAGGAACTTCAACATAGAAATCATGCTCAATCAGGCAAGAAAGTTCTCTTAAGGCCATAGCAGTATTTTTATACTATAGGTGTGTAATATAAAATAACACAAGCCATCCTTGGAGCAGGAATGGATAGTATAGGCAGTTCTCTTCCATTCCAGCAGACAGCCTGAAGCACTAGACTACAGAGCTTGCACACAAACCTGAAAGTGGTTTCACCACTTCAAACAGGTGGTTGGGATACCACCCAGAATGATGCAGGGATTACAGCAATCTCCTGGGAGGTGGGGAATGCAGGTTGAGTTTCCCCATTCCCACCCTCGTCTCCTTGCCCCAGACAAACAAGGTGAATCTGAATGTCCTGTTTTCTGTGCAAATGCTGGAACTACTGAGCTATTGTGTAATTTAGCCAACTCCTCTTTGGGGCTTTCCTAGAATGTGGCATTTAGGCAGATGTTTTCTACATGCTGGAGGAAGGTAGGAAATTTTCTTTAAAAAAATGCCAGGGGATAGTCTTTGCATAGGAGGTTAGACTAGATGCCATTTCTATGGTACTACTGAATCTATCATAGAATGCACTGGGTCAGAATGGATCCTAAAGATCATCTTGTTCCAACCCCCCTGTCATAGGCAGGGCACCTTCCACTAGACCAGGTTGCTCAAAGCCCCATCCAGCCTAGTCTTAAACACCTCCAGGGATGGGGAATTCATAACATCTCTGGGCAACCTATTCCAGTGCCTCAGCATCCTCACAGTAAAGAATTTCTTCCTAATATCTAACCTAAACCTGCCCTCCTTCAGCTTAAGGCCATTCCCCCTTGTCTTACCACTGTCCAATTTAGGTGCCTCTGGGCAGATGGCAGCCAGTCAGGATTTCAGCAGTTCGACTTGGGTATCCTGTGGTAAAAGCCTAAAACCAGTGACATTTCATGGCCTTGGCCCCAGAAATCTGCAGGCCTAAAGATTGGCTCTGGTCTTGGGGAAGCCAAGCAAATTCTGATAAGGAGTTGTCAAGTTATTTGGCCATAAATACAAACGCATGGGTGGGCACTGGAAGTGAACCCCTCAGTCTCTCCACACTGTCTGCTCCCTGTGTAACCTTCATCCTCCCCAACTCTGGCGCACCCAGCAAACATCCCTCAACAACCTTCCCTGCTTCCTCGATCTTTATTTCACCCAAGGCCTCCTTCATACTGCTGCAGGCTTCCTCCCCTTGCTGCAGTGCCTGGTTTTGTTATCCCGAGTTATCCCACAAGCCCTGGGAATGACATCCTTCTGGCCCTCACTCCTGCACCACTGCCTCCAGCGAATCAAGCTGTGTACACACCAGTTAGACAATTTGCCTACTGTTGTTCCTGTCCCCTTATCTCTCCCTCCACCTCGGTATTTATGCTTAATGGATTGGTAGTTCCTTGCATGAAGAACTTCCTTTTCGCCTCATGGGAAGCACACAGCGTATAGTGAGTGACCTCTCATGACATAAATAACTGCAGGACAGCAGACCGTGCTCTCCCTGGAGGGAACCTCTGCCTTGGGCCGGTCGGTGAGCAAGTGCCCGGCTCTCTGCACAACACCCGCATCTGCCCGAAGCACATAGCGCTCTCAATGCCACTTTCTAATCATTTCTCCAAACATCCCATTTCCTGTTCTTTAAATAGCACCTCAGAGATTATTTTAAAGGCTTTCAAAACACTCTTGCCGCCGGTTTTGGGTTTGGAGTGGGTTTTGTTGGTTGGGGGGTTTTTTTTAGCCTTCTTGCATGACGATTTTTCACGTCGTGGGAGACAGGAACAGCTCGAGGAAGCTGCGAAGTTGCACAGAGTACCCGGGGGAGGAAAGGCGGGGGGGGGGGGGGCAGTACGGTTTCTAGGACCGTCCACCTGGCACCAACGTTTTGTTCTCGCACACACTTTCAGTGCGGAGCTGCGAGTTTCGGGATGACTCTGGAACTTTATACCCCCACCCCCACCCCCCCCGGGGGTAGCCCGCCCGGAGCGGGCGGAGGGCGGTGGCGCTCCGCGGAGTCCCTTTCCCAGCAGAGAGGCCGAGATGCAAAGGAGAAATGACAACATGGAAAGAGGAGTATTTTTATCGGGGCCGGTGCCCGGGGTGAGGGGTGGGCGGAAAGTGCCACCCTCTCTCTGTCTCTCCTCCCTTGCCCTCAGCCGCCCACGCCGGCAGCGGCATCAAAGGGAATCTCCCTTGTCGCGGCGTGTCAGCACCGGGGATGAGAGCACCGGCCCGTCATGGCATTTGCGCTTCTCCCGGCGCTTACTCAACAGGCGGGAGGGGAGGCAGGGCTGGTTTGGAGGGGGGGCGGGGGGAGGACTCCCAACCAGCGCCGCTTCTGCCATGAGGTCACCGCGGCGCTATGCGCTGTGCCCGCCGCCGCCCCTGCTCCGCTCCGTTGCGTCAGGCAGGGGGTATCCCCGCCGCGGCCGAGCGAACGGGGCATCCCCGCCGCGGAAACACCCCGCGCTGCCACGCGTGTCCCCCGCCGGCGGGGGGGGGGGGGGGTGATCCTGCCTACATCCCCTCCGCCGCCTCCACACCACAACCCCCCCGCGCAGCGGCCGCTCGGCCGCCGCTCGGGAATGTCAACAGCGGTTCGCCGTGTGGCCGTGCAGGGATGGCGTGCGATGCGATGGGGAGGGAAGGCAGCGCACTGCATGGAGGGAATCGCACCGAGCCGGCCACGCGGAGGGAAAGTCCAGCCACAGCCACCATGAGACTTTTCTTTTTAGGGGGGAGCCGGGTCTGGCGCCCGCTGCCAGCGTCCGGCTGCGGCTTTCTCCCCTCCGGGGACCTGCCGGGGGGATGGGTGTGCACGCCGGGGTCCCCGTGCGCTGCCCCGCACTCCACCCCCTGCGCAGAGGAAGCCGGGCAGGGGCGTGGCCCCACGACAATGGGACTCACCGGCGCTATAAATACCCGCCCGCGTCTATATTTGGTTTGGCCGGATCACAACCGGGGGGGGGGCGAGAGGGGGGTGTCCCAAAAATAGCCCTGCGCGCCCGCCCGCCGCCGCCGCCGCTCAATGGGCTCCGGCCCCGCCCCCTCCCTCGCGCGCGATCCCGAGCGCCCCGCGCGGGCCCCGGCGGGGCTAAATTTAGCAACGCCGCTTGCGTCAATGACGCGGCCGCCGTGCGTCAGCCCCGCCGCGCCCCGCCCCTCGGAACGGGGCCCGCCGCGTCCTGTGCGTGGATTGGCCGCGGCGGCGGCACGAGGGCGGTGACGTGGGGGCGCGGGCTGGCCCCCGCCGGGGGCCGGCGGCGTCCGGAGTGGAAGCGTGGCCGCGCGGGGAGCCCGGCGGGTTCCCCCGCGGGGGGAGCGGGGTCTGGCCGCGGCCTCGGAGGGAGGGAGGAGGGAGCGAGGGACGCCCCGGCGCCCGCGGAAAGACGGCGCGCACCGCCTCGGAAAGGGGATCCCGGGCTCGGACGTGGCCGCCGCGCCGCCGGTCCGCGGCGTCCGCCGAGCCCTGCGCCAGCCCTGGCTTTGCTTCCCGGGGAGGGAGCGCGCCCCGCGGCGGTGCCGGCGGCGGGATGGTGGAGCGAGAGGCAAAGCGAAAAGTGCCGCCGCTGCCGCCCGTCCCTCCTCGGGGCGGTAGGCGCCTCGCCCGTTCCCGGGTCCCGTCCGTCGGGAGAACTCGCTTGGCGGAGCCTCTCTGTGCGAAGCACAAGCGCAGCACCGGCTGTCACGGCTGCGGTGACAGTCGCGAACATCACGGCTGCCGGCGGTGGATGTAAACACGGCACCGGGCATGGCGGCGGGCGGCTGCTGCCGGCGGACACAGCGGGGGAGTCGTCCGCCGCCAGCCCGGTGCCCCAGGCAGACACACGGACACAGGCAGACACACGGACACCGAAAGACACACGGACACGGGCAGTCACAAGCAGGCGGCAGCCGGAACGCTTCTCAGGGCCGCTCGCAATAGTGCCCGCTCTGTGAGCGGCACCTCCCGTAACCTGCTCCTTGCTCCTGCGCACTGGAAAGTTTCGAAAGAAAAGAAAAAGAGGGTGAAAAAAAGGGGGGAAAAAAAGGAAAAAAGAAGAAAAGAAACAAAAAAAGAGAAAAAATGGGAGAAGAGAAAAGAATAGGGAAAAAAATTAAAAGCAAAAAGAAGAAACGTTTAAAAAAGTGAAAAATAAAAAAGTGAAAGAAACCTTTATTAATTCATCCTGAAAGTTCCACTAAGTAACCAAGAAAAGCTCTTTTAATTTGAGCCGCTTCAGTAAAGATATATTAATTTTGTTATTATCACTATCTTAATAATAATTATTATTATTATCAGACTTGGGAACGACTGGCCAGGCTGTCGCGGGCAGGCGGCCCCAAGGCGGCCGGCCGGCCGTGCTGTCCCGCTGCCGCCGGCTCAGCACGGCTCTGCCGGGGCTCTGCACCGCTCCGCACCTCTCGGCTGTGCGCGGCTGTGCGCGGCTGTGCACGGCTCGGCGCGGCGCGGCGCGGTGCGGCGGGAGCGCGGCGCACACACTGGGGCGGGGGGGGGGGGTCAGTAGCGTCAGGCTCCCATGGCGTCACTATTGACGTTTCGCATTCCAGCCGCTCTATGGAGAGGCCGCTAGGGCTCCTCTCACATAAATGACGTTCAGAGAGAGGGAGCGGGAGAGCAGCGCAGAGAGGCGCCTCCGTCCCCTCTCTCCGGCGCAGGCACACGCGCACCCCGGGGCACTCGCACCGGGACGCGGGCACAGGTCCCGGCCCGGCTCCCGCCGCACACACACAAAGGCACATCGCGGCGGCGGCGGCCGCTCGGCATCCCTCGCCCGACCGCCTGCTCACTCCCTCCCTTCGCCCGGGGACGGGCTCCTGGCTCCTCAGGCTTTTTCAATCCTTTTCCATGCCTCGGGATAACGCACCCTCTGGACCTGCAGCTACCGGGAGTCTGAGGGATTTTGTGTCTCGGGTCCTGCCGCTGGACAGCGCCTACATACGCCTTTAAGGAAGCGGGCACCTACAAACTAGATGTAAAGACGGAACCTCCACAGCAACCGAGTACGTATGCGAGTGAACGGGAGCGGCTGAGGGAGAGGGACAGCGCGGCATGTCCCCACTCCGTGAAAGTTGCGCCGCCGAGGTAGAGAGATGCTGGGGAGATGCCGGCGGCGGGCGATGCGGCTCAGCCGACGCGCTGCCGTGCCGGGCTATCGCTGAAACTTTTCCCTCACCTTCCCCCCCTCCTCCCCCATCCTCTCCGTGGATGCTCAATTGCCGCTCGGCTTCCGAGCCTCCCTGCCGTCTCGGCAACTCCTGCCGTGCGCGGGGCATTGCTGTCCCTCGCAAACGGGAGGGCTGTGGTTGAGCGGAGCGGGAGCCGGAGCCGGTGGTACTAAGGTATTTCTGCTAGTTGTTGTCATGGAAATGATGCTGCCGGCGGCGGCGGGGAGTTTACAGCGCCGGTGATGAATGGCAGCAATTTGTCTCCTTCCTTTAGCCGCGCTTGGGAAATAAGTGGTTTTGTTTGCACAAGTTCAGCTGTCTAATAGGGACGGCGGGGCAGGTTGAGCTCATTTCACTTTGGGAGACAGCAGCCCCCCTCGGCAGCCCAAAGAGCTCGCCCAAGAGGTAATTGCTGGAATGTGACATATTGTATTGAAATGAGACGGGATGTTTGCACGGCACGTCTGCCCGGCATCTGCTCCTCGGAAATGTGCACTTTTCCCTTCGGAGGTCAGAAGTGGTAACGAGGGGCCGCGGTGCCCCGGCACGGGCGGTACCATGCGGGGAGGCTGGGCAGCGCCGCCGCTGCCCCGCTCCCTGCCCCCGCGGCGCCTCTCGCCTTTGCCTTCTCGCCTTAATAGCTGCGAAAGAAGTTTCAGTCTTGGAAAGAGGCGAGAAAGCGCGGGCGTTGGGTTGTGATAGTATGTAGGGGGACAGTTATCGGGGCAGCATTATCGCGATAGTCTGTCCCGGGCGGAGATGCGGCTCACCTTAGCGCGGCTAGTTAAGAACGGTGTTACTTAACCTGCAATTTTTGGATACGATGGATTCCTTGCGAGGATATTTCCCAGGGAAAGGGCGTAAAACATAGTTTTATGTAGGGGGATTGGTGTTTTGGGATAGGATTTTTTTTCTCCAGGAAAAAAAAGTTTGGGAATGAATCGCTAACTTTTATCCAAGCCGCTTCACTCGATTACATTCTTCGCCCTATTTTTCTCTCCTCCGTGGAGACCGCTGTATGCTGGAGTCAAGCCCCGGTAAAAAACAATGGACTAAACCAGACCAGACGGTTTCTTCGGAGGTGAATCTCACGCGATCTCGTGGACGTTTGCTGGAGTGACCGTGCGGCTCGGGGCGATCCCTCCCACCCCCACCCCCCCCCCCCGCCCCCAAAAAAATCGCCAGCTAACCGGCGGTGGAAATCCAGCACGAAACTTTTTAATTGAATGGAGCTTCCCCCTCCGCAGTCCCTCCCGGGTAAATGAAGGTTTCGAAACTCGCCTGAAGAAGTCACAGTCACAATGGAGTATTTCACGGTTTCCTCCTCGTATTACAGGGTGGGGAGGGGTGTCACTCGGGGCTGAATGTAAAGTGCACGGAGGAAGAAAAGAGCTTTGACAAGGGTAGTTATTTCCTCCTAATTTACAGCCCTTACGGCCCTGCGCTCCTGGCTCGGGCGGCGGCAGCCCGGAGGGGTGCTGCGTGGTTAAAAGCGCAGCGAGTGTCTCTAGGTAACCGGCGGCTCGGGGGGGCAGAGAGGAGCCCTAGGGCGCTCCGCGCCGAGCGGGAAACCGCCTAGCAGGAGCTCGTGAGGGAACAAAACCATCGGGAGAGAATGGGATGAGCTGACAGGCACTTATCATCCCGGGAGCTGGCGGGGGTTCGAAGGCGAGGGGCGCGGGGAAGGCAAAAGAAAGGCAAGGAGCGGGAGAAAGAGTCGCCGGGGAGCGGCTCCCGTGGGCAGGGGCCGGCGCGGCCGCGCATCCCCCGCGCTGCCGCGGAACCCGGCTGGCAGCGCCCAGAGGGTCAGGGGGAGGCGGCTGGGCAGCGCTCCCTCCCCCGCGCCGGCGATGGTGGGCCCGGAGACACTGCACAGGGCTAGCTGGGCCGGCAGAACACCCCTCAAGTCTGGCCGGTACCTTGCATAGAAACTTCCAGCCTGCTTTTCCCCGGTCTCTACATCCCAAAATGAGAAAGTTCTCACGGGGAAGTGGACGCTCGAGGATGCTGCCCCGCTTGTTGTAGTCACCCCACCCGGGGTTCTCCTCTTGCCTTCCCCAGGCTCCTCTCTCGGAGAACAAACCGGCGGCTCTGTTGTCCCAGCCCGGTGCTCGCTGCCTTTTGTGTGATGAGGGAGCGGGAGCCGGCAGGAATCCGCTCCCCGGCCGGCTCCCCATTCCCACCCGCGGGGCGAGGCGGGGGGTTGCCGTGCGAGCGCGGGGGACGGTCCCCCCACGTCCTCCCGAGGCGCCGCGCCGGGGGGAGGCGGGGGTCTCCCCTCTGCCTCGCTGGGCACCGCCGCCCCTGACCGTGTCTTGTCTCCCGCCTCCGGCGGACAGAGCCCGGGTCGGAAGAGCGCCCCCCGCCCAGGCCAGGCCCCGGGCCCGCCTCCGCAGAGAGGTCCCAGCCGGCACCCACCCCGCCGCCGCCGCCGCCGCCCGCCGCCGCCTCCGTCCGCACCTCCAGCCCCACCATTCAGCGCGCAAGATACCCACCAGGTAAGCTGCCGCTCCGGGAGAAGGGCAGGAGGGGGGGTGGGGGGGAAGTGCGGGAGCTCCTGCCGCGGCCGCGGCCCCTACCCTTCCCAAATCCCTTTGGCATCATTGGTCCCCGACGTCCCGGGGCGTTTAAATCCCAAAAGGATCAGGGCAGCGCCTGCCTTTCGCAGCGCTTTTGGCGATGCCGTGCCTGAGCACACACGAGGTTGCGAGCCCCTCGCCGAAGATGTGACAGATTTAAGGGGACAGCTGGTTGGGGGTGCTAGCGTCCCTGTGAGGAGCCCAGCTTCTCTGGCGTTAAACTGGGCATCCTTTTCAAGTTCTCGCAAAGAAAGCAAAATAACATGGTAATAGCTCCCGATGTCCCTGCCCTGATGCTTTTACCCATTCATTTGGGTTTTGGTGACAGGTTGCTCTTCAATGTGCCTCCTGTGGGGCTTTTTCTTTTCTTGCTTTAATATTGTTAGATAAAGAAGAAAGAATCCCAGGTTATTTACTTTGCAGGGGAATTAATACTGCTGCCCTAAGTGGAAAAGTAGGGGTTAGACTTAGACAAGTGCGCTGGCAAAAGGCGAGGTAGGAGGAGTCCCACAGAGCCAGGATAGACCAGACCTTTAGGTTAGGGATATTTTTTCAGTCCTTCGGTCAGAGTTATTTTAGACTTCTGTTTTTCTACTCCACTTTGCACAGAATTCAGTGACATAACTCTCTAATGCTCAGAAAAAAATGCAGAAAAAACGGCATAATGATCTGTTCCCTTGAACTCCTGCTCGTTTTCTGAGCTAGCAAAAAAGACTTTTTCCTTCATAGAGCTGTGTATCAATATGTCCACTTGTGACATTATCTGTCCACTCACTCTGTTGTGTTCCTCCGTCAGTTTCCAGTGGAGGTGTGTGGAAAGAATTTCTTTCCCTTTTTATTTGATTAAGCACTGATCACTGTGTTTTAACAGCCAGTACTTAAACTAACAAATGATAGTGATACGACTTGCCAGGAAATGTGTGTGCGTGGAATGGCATGGACAGAAATTGATAGGAAAAAAGAGAACAGTAGAATAAATACATGAATAACATTGGGAGGCAAGGCTTGGGGGAGGGTTGTCCTGCCTTTTTCTTCAAGCTTTTGGATTTAAGAGCAGGAAGGTCTTAATTTCAGGAAACAGCAGTACTGTTTTTTTCTCAGATTTTAATGTTTCCTCGAGAAGAAGAAAAATCTGAATGGTTTGTGACAGCGTGATAATTCAAATTTGGTGCTTAGTTTAAATATATTTATCTGTAAAGTGGGCAGGAAAGAATTAAAAGTTGATTTAACACAAATTAGTTGGATTCCTCCATGCCAGGAGTGAATATTTTAAAATTGTAAATGAAAAGAGTTCTTAAAATAATGAGGAAAACCTCATTATTTTCAAGGCAGTTTGGGGGTTTTTTTTAGCATGAATTATTTCTCAAGTGCTTCTGGAATATAAATTACCATGATTAAGAAGAGATGAACTGCACTTAATTTTGATATACATTTTATCCATATTTACTTTTCTCTTTATGAGGAAATTTATACTAATTGAGCATTTTTTCCCTCTGCTGTGGAACCAAAATACACTACACACTTTTAGTTCGAGTTGCAAATATTGGGCTAGAATCTCACAGTGTTTAGTCAGACAAACCTCAATGAATTGCAGAATTCAGTTGATTATTTCCTGTGACCAGCAAATTACATGGCAGACTAGTAGGAAATGTAAAAGAAAATAACAATCAGATCTTTTTAGCCAGGCACTGTGTTGCTTCAACCATCCCAGCTATCAGTGAACCACATTAAGTTTTATGACTAATGAATAAAACCAACTGTATTACTAGCCTCAACCTTGCTTTCCTATAAAAACAGAAATACCACGTAATTTTTATCCTACATTTTTGCAAATTGAGGGGGATGTTGCACCCTCCACTTTTTTAAGAACATTTTACCAGACATAAGCCTTAAAACTAACAATGAGACAGCAACTTTAAATTATTAGCTGACCAGAAATATTCTTTGAAGGTCTGGAATTGGGTAAGCAAAATTGGTGTTTGCAAGTCCTGAGTAGCAAACCTTGTGATTTGAGTAATTCCTCTGACATGTACTGCAGATGCTGCTTCTTTTAAAATAAATATAATTTTTAATATTATGCGTTTGATAATCTCGTTTACCCTTCATGAAAATTTTACAGCATGATTGCATGCATACAGAGACAGACTTAGAGTCATAAACTGTTCTCATTCTGCTTATCTAATTCTCATTGACACCTATGTATATTAAGCAGCAGATGTAGGGCAGCTTGAGATGGATTCTTCTCTCACTGACACTGGTATAAATGTGAGTTTCTCCCTTGACTAGATGAGAGCAGGCTCCATGATACCGAATACTTAGCCGGTCCTTGATGAATATTTCTTGTTGAAAGGAAAAGGCTTGAGGCTAATTTAAATGTCCGAATGGGAGTTGGGTGCTTATCTGAGCTCTGAAACGTGGGAAGGCTCCTAGGAAAGAAGTTTGTGAGGGCCTGGGCCGCAGCCTGGTGCACTGGGCTGGTTGTTAACGTGCCCCTTTGCCCCTGCAGATATGCCCTGTGTGCAAGCGCAGTATAGTCCTTCACCGCCGGGTTCGAATTATGCATCTCAGACCTACGCGTATGGCTCGGAGTACAGCTCAGACATCATGAACCCTGACTATGCCAAGCTGACCATGGACCTGAGCAGTACCGAAATCACTGCCACTGCCACCACTTCCCTGCCCAGCTTCAGCACCTTTATGGAGGGTTACTCTGGCAGCTATGAGCTCAAGCCTTCCTGCCTCTACCAAATGCAAACTGCCTCCTCTGGCCAGAGGCCCCTCATAAAGATGGAAGACACCCGGCTGTCCCCATACCAGCCCTCACTGCCCCCATCCACAGATGAGGGGATGCCCAGCACTTCCATGTACTTCAAGCAATCCCCACCCTCCACGCCCACCACGCCCGGCTTCCCTGCTCACCAGGGCCTGTGGGATGAGCCCCCGCTGCAGCCCACGCAGACCTGCCTGCCTCCCGGCCACCTGATGGACGCCACCCCCATGAAGACCGTGCCTCCGCGCTTCCCTCTCTTCCACTTCAAGCACTCGCCTCCGCACACGCCGTCCGCGGCCGCCCACATGTGCTACGACCCTGCCTCCCTGAGCCTGCCCCTGGGCTCGGACAGGCCCGCCGCCAGCCAGGCTCCCATGGAGGGCCATTCCTACGGGCTTCACCTGGCCAAAAGACCAGCCACCTTAGCCTTCTCACCACTCGGCCTCAACGCAGCCACCTCCAGCCTGATGGGCGAGAGCAGCGGGAGCGGCAGCAGTGGCCTCCCGTCTCCGCCCAGCAGGAGCTCTTCGTCTGGGGAAGGCACCTGCGCTGTCTGTGGAGATAATGCCGCCTGCCAGCACTACGGGGTGCGGACGTGTGAGGGCTGCAAGGGCTTTTTCAAGGTGAGAGCTCTGCGCTTCGCTCCCCTCCCTGCTTGCCCCCACCTCACTTCCCACCCCCTCTGTCCCTGCATGCTCCTGGTCCTGACCCGGGGGTTCAGGGACATCGTGTGTTAAAACTCAGGCCCCCCACCAGGGTGGGAGGGACATCCAGAGTTTTTGAAGAAGGCCAAGGAAAGCCCTGTGTAGGATAAAAGGATCTGCCAGTGGCTGCTGAGAGGAGGCCATGGCAGTGATCTGGGCAAACCACATCTCTGGTCTGCCAGCATTCCCAATGAAACATGGGTCACCCTAGTTTAAGCTATAAACTGCATTTATTCTGTAGTGAAATGCACCTGGAATACATTCAACCTGGATTTTACTCAGTCACCCATTCCAATTATGCTTTGTTTTAAGGTGAAAAAAGAAACCCTGAAATCGTAGAGTCCACTTAATATTTTAGGTGGTGGCAGCAGTGCCGTTTGTTGTCATGGGGTGGTCAGCGTGAGGAGGAATGCAGGGTGGTCAGCACCAGGAAGAAACTGGTTTCACTCATGGGAAAAACGCAAGTACTTCTAGTTGCATTTGGTAGCTGCCTTGTAACTTTCAGCTCAGGAGCCCAGGGAGTCCTCACCGGGGGGAAAGCTGCCTGCAGAGCAGTGACTAAGCACTGCACAGGGTCCTGGTGCCTGCTCTGCAGTGAAGGCAGCTCTGCAGCTGAATAGCAAGACAAATAACTTACACACAGCAGTTTCTCAGTGGAAACTTTATGCTTATATTTTCAAGAGCTGAATATGCTCTTTTGATCTTAGATTTGGGTGCTTTGTAATTTCCTTTCAGCAGACTGGGTCCAGAGTCCAGTATTAATTTCAGAAATAGCTTGTTTAAGTGAAGAGCTTGGGATAGACTCTTGGTAGGATGGTTCTGGGCAGCAAGTTTAAGATTTGAAATATTTGGGGTTGATTTGGTCTATTTCTTCTTGCTAAGATAGCAGTCATGCCCCTGTTCTGCTCAAAGATAAAATGGAAAGAAAAACAATCCCAAAATATTTGGGGGGAGGGCTTGCAATGTTTTTTTATTGTAGATGGAGCTGTCAGTGTTACTTAATAATAATCCTTTGATCACATGGTAACACACACATCTCCTATAAAACTAATTTGTTATTTAAATGTAACTAGAAAAGGGTATACAAATAACATGGAAATAGCAGCTCTTGTTATCCCAAACCTGCCCCTGTGGAAATCAATAGCATATCCTTGATTTTTAACAGTACCTTATTCTGCAAAATTAAACTGTTTTCAGCTCCAAATCACAATGAACAATATTTGCTATATCTCTTATATTTAGTACATTGAGGCTGTTATTTGATAACAAACACAAATTAGGAAATAAAATTTATCCATTAATTTAATTGCAGTGACAGATTTAATATTGAATGTTGAGTTGATAAATTTCTTCTGGGTGTCTTTTCTAGTAATATCTTTTTGGATGTTATTTATTGATCTATCCTTGATTTTAAGTATGGCAGCTTGATACATTTTTGCACTAATATTTGTTACATTCTTCCAAAGCTTACCAGGTTTCTACAAATTTTAATTTTATTTTTTTTCAACATGACTTTAGAGTTAATTAAATGTACGTATCTATGGCATTATTCTGTCTTTTTTCCTCAGGTCAGGTTAACTTTCCCAGAGTATTTAGCCAAAAATCTTTTGTAGGGGTTTCTGGTATTTTTATTTTTCTCCCTGATGATTTTAATGGCTAACCAAACCAGTTATTGTGGTATTTGACTAACAATAGTGATAGCAAGAGAAGTACATTGCAGATAATTTTGATTTTATTTTAATAAGGTCAGCAATAATCAAGGGAATGAACCAAGTAGAAAATTGTTCCCAAAGGGATATTAAAAGCGGAGATAATCTAATCCCCAAAGGTAGATGTGATGACCTGGTAATTTCAGATATGATTTTATCATTCAAAGTTGCCTGTCTCCAGAGACTTGCTTCAGAACAATCCTAGATGATTTTCATTGTCAGCAGCTAGCACTAATAAAATTGTTTTTCCTGCAGGCTAGTGTGTTAGGAAATTAATTTTATCTAATTATATGAATTGCACTGTCACTTTTCATGTTGTAATTAAAACACATTTTGTCAGGTTCTAAGTTGCTCAAGAAACAATCAGTTTACTATTTTTGTGTTGCATTTTTGCAGAGAACAGTTCAGAAAAATGCAAAATATGTTTGTCTGGCAAATAAAAACTGCCCAGTGGACAAGAGACGTCGTAACAGATGCCAATACTGCCGGTTCCAGAAGTGTCTCAGTGTCGGCATGGTTAAAGAAGGTAAGGGCCCTGGCTATTATCCCAGGAAACTAAAATATTATGTTTAATGAATGTGTGTGTGTGTATGTGTGTATTTCAGCATGGATGTCTCTACAATAAATTTGACAGTGATGAGATTCATAACTTACCCCCAAATATGTGTGTTTATGTAATAATGTATTGATTTTCTGCTTTTCACCCCTATTATCATATTTAGACTATAGACCCCAGAGTTCAAGAACAGCAAGGTCACAAGAGGATAATTTGACAGTGGCCAAAATGTCTCTTTTATTAACTTTGGACATTGCTCGATAATGCTGTTGGCTTCCCCTTGTTATCTCACTGGGGGCTGCACTGGATTGTGTGCATTTTGACATAGGATCTCGTTTCATTCCCATAAGCTGATTGTAAATTTGCAATTAATTTAAATGGAAACAGGATCAACTCATTAGTACCAATTCTGCAAATATTTAAGCATGTGAGTAATATTGTGTGAGCAGTCCCATTGCAAATACTGACATGGATAATACAACCTATATAGTGTGACCGTGTTTTTTCAAATGCTTCAAGAAAGCTAAAATTACTTTGAATGAATGCCTCTGCCATTTAAAAGAGACACTGGTAGTAGAAACACAAAAATCTGTGTTTCACATTCAGGTTTTTTTTCAGCAGTGGAGTGTCACAGGCACACATACACGGGCACACAGACGTGCCGCAAACAAAGCATGGACACAAGGAACACAGCTGGGCTCTCAGTAAGCAGCTACATTGCTGTTTACAGTCATAGGTCTGACACAGTTCTGGTGCCATTTATGTTCCTTTGCAATCAAAGGCATCAGAAGCATGTGCTGAAACTGGAGAACGTTCTTATTTTTGCTGGTCTGTCCACTGTAAGGAAAGCAGGGTGTTCATTCTGACCCATCATTTGCTGGTACCTTCACAACTCATTCCCTTGGGATTCTTTTCACCTAGTTGTCCGTACCGACAGCCTGAAAGGGAGAAGAGGTCGGCTGCCTTCCAAACCAAAGAGCCCCTTACAGCAAGAACCCTCTCAGCCCTCCCCACCCTCTCCTCCCATCAGCATGATGAATGCCCTCGTTCGAGCTTTAACCGACTCCACGCCCAGGGAGCTGGACTATTCAAGAGTATGTCTCACTTTTCTTTCCCTATTTGCTTTCCTCACAGAAATGATTTGCAAGCTGCATTTCTCCTTACCAGCTGGTTTGCCAAAATGAAATTAAGTGTGAAATTTGGATGAGGGTAGAAACTGGTCCAGCCAGCCGTTGTCTTTTTGTGATAGGTGGACTATGAGAGGAAAGGAAGTTCAGTAGTTAGTAACTATTAGTTATTAGTGTTAGTAACTATTCATTGTGAGGATCTCAATCACAAAATGATCTAATATTCTGCAGTATATTCCATGGCTGAGTGAAAGGAAAAATGCACGGATAAATAGAGCATTCTTCTTGCAAAAAGGCTGTGCCAAAACACAATCAAGTATGATGTCATTGATTAACCAGGAGCAGTACTTGTATGTCCAATATCTTAACTTCCATTTTCTGAAGGCTAAAATTTAATAGCACTTCCCTAATATTCAGATAGAAGGGTTGCAGAGTATGGCACTGGATGGATAGGACCATTCCTGTTGAAATCCACAGGAATTTTGCCATTATTTAAGTGGGACCAGGGTTGGCTTTGGATACTCCAGCATGAATATTCCTTCAGTAAAACTCACATTTTTAAAACAAGCCTTTTAAAATAAAAATTCTGAAAAATTATCTCAACAAAGCTTTACCAAAGATTATATATTTTTTTAACCTTGTTCTTTAATGTATCATAGTCATGATTTAAATATTCATGGCACATTCTGAAGTCTGAAAAAAAATGTTCTGTAGTTGTTAAAATACAGCACTGAAATGGCTTGTTAAATACAATTTTTAGGCAGGTTGATATAGGATAAGAAAGAAATTACAGCTAAGGAAAAAAAAGATCAAATTCTTCCCCCTAAAAGAAATATGACTAAATTTGAGACTGTAAAAAATAGCAACTGTATTCAGACAACAACTCCATTGGCCATTTATCACTTGTTGCTAAGTAATATTTAATCCTAAATCATATTTACTGTAATTGTATAAAAATTACATTATGCTATTTTAGACTATACTTATATATATAATTTAGCAATTTAAAACATGCTGTAACATATTTTCTTTAAGCTAATCTGTAAGTATTAAATAATTTAATTTTTCAAGTTATTTTCAAGAATCTAGCTGTTCAGTGTCTGACAACCTACTACAGGGAGAATGCATTAGCCATATCTGCATGTACTTTAACTTACCCAGAATGTCTCAGGGATCATTCTGCAAATACCAAGGTGTGTGACGAGCTGTGCTCTTTGATAGCAATCTGCTGGGTTCCACAGAATTACAGGAGTCCAGAGGCCATAGTTTGTATTTTTTATTGATATAAAGCTCTTTTGCATTTACAGAAAACTGAACAAAAATTATGTACTTTTATGTGATTGTTTTCTTTGTCCTGCAGTAATTATTTCTCTTTTAATGAAAACAACCCATAGATTTAATTATTGAACAAATTTGTTGGAATAATTTTGTGGGACATTTCAGGGACCATATGATTGACAGTAAATTAACTTAGTCTTGGTAGCTAAAAGATTGTGTGATTTTCTGTTAGAACCTATTAGTATCTAAGTTTTCCTTTACACTAAAATATATAATAGTCTGTTATGCCCAGCAGTACTGAAAAGACAAAAAGATTCTACTAGAAATTAGTAGATTCTTATGTTTTTCATACACCCTTATACTTACTTTGAAAAGTTAGAGGAGGTCAGAAACAAATGCTGTGTAAAAAGCAAGATTAACTGAGTTTAATGAAGCATGCCATAAACACACAGCAATGCTAAAATACTCCTCCGAAGAATCATCCTGTACCTGTAAAAACTAACTTATGGCATGTTCAGCTAGGCTGTGACCCTGCTGAGCACCACAAATGGGCAGATCTCAAAACCTGGCTTTGGAGTCAGTCCTGGCACTTCTGCAGATACAACCTTAATGTTTAGCATGGTCTTCATGTTTACAGGCTGTAATATCTTGACCGTCTTTAAAATACTGATAAAAGTTTCAGAGAGAAACATGTATCCCTTCCCTCCAAAAAACCTACACACACACACACACACAGACAGAGCAACCCAGGAAGAAAACAAAAACAAAAATGAAATTACATAAGCAACAAACTTTACACCAAAACATTGGAAACAGTTCTGTTCAGAACATGGCTGCTTTTCATCTCAGCACTGGTTTTAACTTACCAGTCCACAAGCAGTGGTATATTTAGGTACTTCGTTTCAAAAGGCAATTGCCAAGGGCTGTAGTCTGGTCTCACACCTGTTTACTGGTACAATTCCCTGAGTTCACACTTTTAAGGAAGTGAGATGAAAAACAGACCCTATAACTTGCCATCCTTATTCATGCAGAGTAGGCACCAAATCAAATAGAAATGTTGCCTTTTCAGAGGGGGAGTGCAGCATTTAGGCAACAATCCCCCCCTTCCTGGGCCACAAAATTAAGCACATATCGTGGCTTTTGGAAAAATGAGTGTAGGTTTTCCTCTGTGCAGAGAAGTTATTGTTAGGCTTTTGCAGCTGTAGCAGTCGATGAAGGACTGATGAAAGCAGGCAAAGGGCAGAGCTAAGTTGTGCTATCGGGCTTCCCAACCTCAGGCTTTCCAAATCTCCTCAGATATAACATACAAGTTAATGTTGCTTGCTACACATGCAACCCCCTCCTTAAGTAACTGTCAGATTTCATTTAATTCCCAAAGGAGCTTCGAGGAAGGGAGTGGGGCAGAGCTTTGTCTTTTGTCTTTCTCCCTGTTTGCCTCCAGTTTGCATAGGGCAGGTTTAGAAATGCAGATCAGAGGGAGCCCTTCCGTCCCTGTGGCCTCCTGACCAAGGGCAGGTTTGCCAGCTGTCTTGGTCACAAGTTAGGTCAAATATCATTACTTCTCCATGAAATAATCATGGAAAAACCCCACAATTGTGGTGCAAGAAACGAAAACATACATACCATTTATGGTTACTTATATCCTCCTAAATCTATTACAAGTAAATAATATTTTATTTTAACAATCCTTTGTAAGTGCTAACTCTTTGTAGCGAGCAGTGATGTATTGCAGCAGCTGAAAACTATACAATTCCATATAATCTTTTTACCTTTCTTCTAAAATTGCTCTCATGGGATAGACTATAATAAAAAATACAGGTTATAATTTTTTTAGATGCATTTAATTTCAGTGCCCAGTGTGGGGTATATACCACACTGTAGCATTCACAGTTACATGACATAATGCAGCATTCACCTTCATTAGAAAATGTTAAAACTTTGCCGTACTTTTGCCAAAGGAATGTTTTATAAACATTGGGAACAAATTAACACCTGGCATAATTACACTGAGTTGTGATGAGTTATAATTAGAATGAACCCATTCAGAATGGGTACTATCTTTTTTCTTTCCCCTTTCTTTTCCCTCCTCTTTACTGCTCAAAGGATCAAGAATATGTCTTGCCTTAGCAATACCTATTGTGAGGCAGGAGTTTCCATCAGCCTGTTTAGTTTCCCTGTGTATTAAGAAAGAGTCATAGGTTCCCACCTGTTCAGCAAAGCACATCTCCCAGAGCCAAATGCACACTTGCTGTGGCTTGCTCTGCACCTTCACTTCTAGAGGGTCCAGAACATGCATAGTCTGTGAAAAAGCAAATTATCTTTTTCTACCCATTAATTATCTGGGTGCATCTTGCTGCAGTCCAGTGCCAGGAGTAGTTGATTCATGCTGCTTGAGTATCCTCAACTGCTCCATTCAGGTGGGAGTCTGAACACATAAATGATGCAGCATACAGATTTTTCTACTGATGCTCCCCATCTTCTCCATATTGTGCCTCTACCTCCCTCACTATCACAGGATTCTTCGGAGTAGCTGAGGCAAAATTTGTCTCCATATAAACTTTTTAAGAAGGATTGCACATGTTTCACCAGCTGATAAGGGATGTGAACTGGAACTTACCATGAGAAGCTCATGCAGTTAGTGTTGGGTAAGCAGAACAGAGTCACTAAGGGCTAGTACCAGGACCACAGATACAGGGAGAGGTCTCTAGGATTGCTGTGGTTCTCCCATCAGTCAGCAACTCTGACATTGTGTCCTTCATCCCTTACCTGCCAACAGCAACCAGCTCCAGCTAGGAGGGGCAGAGAGCAGGACAGCTACCTGAGAAGTTCTGCTTGCTGCCCCTGCTCTCTGTCCTGCACAGTTAGCAGCTTGGGTTGCAGTTAGCAACTTGGGTGATACCTGCAGCCCACAGTTGTAATATGGTCCTCCCAGGCTGCCAGTCCACTGTTAATGATAGGGAAAGAGTTTTTTTCTGCTTCCACTCTGGCTTGGAGAGTTGCTAGAGTGGCCTTCAGGCTGATGCACTGAAGCCTAACTGCATGTGGGAAGTTGTTTCCAAAGGGTATGCAGGCTTCTTTTGGCTGTGGAGACTACCTAAGCCTTTCTTTGGCTGAATCCATGAGAGAGAGTGGGTATGAAGTCTCTCCCAGAAATAACCCAGCAGATGTTTGATGATGAGGATATTACAGTAAATACCACATTATTCAGTACCTGCTCAGAAAACCAGCAGCACTTTCCAAGCACAGAATTGGACTAAGCCACAAAAGCTCATGTTGTATTTTCTGCCGACAGAGAGAGAGCAGTGTCAAAGGAGTGACAGGGATCCACTGGTGACGAAGTAGGAGATAGTGGGGAGTGAGCTGTCAGGGGGTCACAGGGAAGCTGAGCAAGCTGAGACTGTCAAAACGGTTGCCTGGAAGAGTTATGGCCACATAAGCAGGATAATAGGTTCTGCTGAGCCTCAAATGCTTCAATTTGAAGGATAAGAGGTGATATGGGGCAGCTGGTTTACTTTGAACCAATTCTGTATTCAAATGAAGCAATGCTGCATGTGTCAGATAAAACGTGATTTATCTTATGTGTCTCTATCACTGTCAGATAAAACGCACTTTGTGAGGTTTTGGAAGAAATCTGCATTTCCAACATATTGAGACAAATTCATCAATGGGAGAAGTGTTTCATTGTAGTAAGCCAAATAATGTTCCTATTCTAGTGTGATGCAAATTATCCTACCCACCAGGTTTCTATTTCTGTTTACTAATAGCATATAGGTACTTGTAAAACATGATATTATATTTTAGTTATAAATTTGAAATTACTTTTATACATATGGAAATGTTTTTGCAGTATCTATCTGAATAGCAAAATGCCTGTAGGTAGCCAAATAAGTAGAGAGACGTAAACCTACTTTTTATGTCTTTGTTAATAATACCAGCTTTGCCACAGAAGGAAATGTTGTTGGGCAAATAATGCTGTATGTTTCACAGAATGCCCTTAAATGCATATAACCTTGCTTTCTGTGGCTTTCATTTTAGTACTGTTCCACTGATCAGGCTGCTGCAGGCACAGATGCAGAACATGTACAACAGTTCTATAATCTTCTGACTGCCTCCATTGACATAACTAGAGGCTGGGCAGAAAAAATCCCAGGATTTACTGACCTCCCAAAAGAAGATCAGACATTACTCATAGAATCAGCTTTTTTGGAGCTGTTTGTACTAAGACTCTCCATCAGGTAACTATTTATTTCATTTCCTCTTAAGATGATGTCAAAAATCATCTGAGTGTTTTTAAGGAATAAATATGACGCTTTCTTTGAGCATAGTCAATTGTACCAAAAAAAAGCACAAAATAATCAGCAATGTCATCATACAAAGGATATGATGTTTAATTTGTTTTACGCTGCAGGAAAAACCGAGAAGGTGATTTAAAAAGAGATCATAGGTGTCACTAATGTGCTTCTTTTATTTGATCTATCCCATCTTCTCCCTACACAGCAAACAAAATTGATCCTCAGGTACTATTTGAGCAAGTCTGCTTTGTACTCATAAGTATGAAATATAGAAAAGCACTTTAAGTAGGAAAGTTCTTTTCTTTTCCCTTTGTCATCTGTTTTTGAAAGGGATGAAGAAGATTTAAAATCTTGTTCAGATTGGTTTTCTTCTTAATACCAAGTCATTTAATAGAGTGAGATGCTATTTGTCAGTCTAGTACTAGTTAAGACACTTTACCAAACCCACTTTCAGAAACTGGCAAAATTGCAGACTGGTGATTTCAGTTATGCCCATGTTTATTCAGGTTGAAAATGACCTTTGCATGTGTGATATTGGCAATGGGGAGGAGAAGGAGAGGAGAGTTTGGCTGTAATTTCTCTTCTACACACAGGTTTTCATATAGAAAGGTTTATGCTGTTATGTGTATTGTGCTGCATTATTGCATGCATGTTCCATTGTTTTTTCCTTACCAATTTTTACAATCTGAAAAATGCAGATGATACTAAGTAAATGCTGAGAGTTGCAGAACCTATCTTTTTATTAGGTTTGTATTTCAAAATGCACTCTCTTAGTATTCCTTTGGTTCAAACATACAGTATTTAATGCAAAATGTCTTCTTTGTTTATGCCTTTGGGCAGGACCAAAATCTTAACTAATTAGACAGTCTACACCACATGCTACAGCTAACCTCAGGCTTATAACTCTACCAAGTAAGCAATCATAGAAGCTTGTTTGTTGTACTTTGACCCCAAGGGAGAAACATATTGTCAAACATGAATGCCCACATATGTCTCAGGATAATATGCCTTGGATTTTAAATGACGGACGCTTCAATACTGGTTATGCATTTGGCTGTAAAGTAGAAGATGCATTTATAATTTTTTCAATTGTTTTTATTTGAGGTCTGATACTGCTGAGGATAAGTTTGTATTCTGCAATGGACTCGTGCTTCATAGACTTCAGTGCCTTCGTGGATTTGGGGAGTGGCTCGACTCTATTAAAGACTTTTCCTTAAACTTAAAGAGCCTTAACCTTGATATCCCAGCCTTAGCAAGTCTATCAGCTCTAACTATGATTACAGGTAAGTGCTCCTTTTCTAATAGAAAGCTTCAGACTCTAGTGCTTTGCTTTATTGTAGATTCAAGCAATTTCAATTAATTTAGCGGTGTTCAGGGTGAAGTGATTATGATTTTTAAGCACTGGCATGGCCATATTGAAACTGTGGATTAACATTAGGCTATCAGACACCCCCATTAAAATGTAACTCAACTATTTCTTTGCAGCTTCATTGTTTTCTCAGAATAGACTAAAAAAGCAAACTGCTTCCAAGAAAATTGTGTAGCTCCTATGAAAATATTCAAGATACTTGCTGAAGTCCCAGAAAAGCTTAATGAAATTACCAGAGCTAGGTCTTCTGTGTAGGAACACTAATATTAAGGCAGCTTGAGACGTAGAAGCCGTACAGCTAGCATAGCTCATCTCTTAGCAAGATAGCTAGACCAGAAAGAATGCTTCATGAGAGCAGGCAGGCTGCTTTTGGCAGCCAGGCTTGCCTAGGTATTCCACGTACTGCTTTTCTGAGAGAGGAAAATCAGAGAATAATGAGAAAAAAGTCACATCCCGCAGCTGTACAAAAGCTTTTGGGTGTGCATGTGCCCATATGACCCCTTCTGCCGGCTGGGGTGAGCAGCAGGAAACTAATGTCAGAATCTGCCAAATCTGTCCAGTAAGTACAAAATGGGGGAACATAACCTTTTAAAGTGTAATTTTTGCATTCCTGAAACAATAAAGCCACTGCATACCTTGGGCATCTTGCAATAGAAGAGTCATGGCTGATGGCAGTAGGAGGAGTTGCGAGAAAGGGTGTCTGACAACCATACAGCAGAATTTGGAGCAGAAGTCATCTCCACAGAGATCCTCACACTCATATCTGAAAAACTGGTAGTTTAACAGAGCAACTGTGTCATCAGTGTGAGACAGGGCTTCAGTGTGCCCTGAGCTGAATCTTCCCAGGGATGCTTATAAGCTCCACTGGGATAGATATTGATTTCCTTCTGCATTTCAGGCATCCACTACTTTGCAGGCAGTGGCCTCAACAGTATCAGCTGTAGCCTTCCTTTTACCCGGGATGAGATGATGTCAGGGCAACACTGAGATAAAACACTCAATGACAGATATAAAAACTAAAATTGGCCAATTCCTGCTGACATTTGCGGGGCCAGGATTTTGGCTTCAGAGTTTGCATGGTACGCTTCCTTCCTGCACTTTGGTGAGGGGTTAGTATATGTGTGTAGCTCTTTGTTTCTTAAGTATTTTCAGGCTTTTTATTAATTTTTGTTCATTTTTTCTGCAGTTCGAAAGGGTACTTTAGGGTCCAGATTTCTGGTTTCTTTGATAAAACATATAAGACCAAAATAACTCACTGGAGCTGCTTTACTCTGTATTAAAAAGTTTCTGAGATGAGTGTTATGTTAAAGTCAGGAAGAACATTACCAGTTTTTTTTTTTCCCTGCATATAAACATACACTGGCATATGTTCATGTCTACTTACATATATGTGCTATAAATACCTATATATGTATGTGTATACCTGTATACATACATAATGTATTTATGTATGTATATGCATTTAGATATCTCTAAATCAAGGACAGGTGCTGTCCCTCTATACATTTACATACAGGCATATATGCTCACACACATATATATATATAGCACATATGAATTATTTAGATTATTTACTATATACAAGATATGTCTTTTTTAGATAGTCATTGGTAGTGTGTTCTTGATTATCCTTCTGGAGACCGAGAGGATGCAGGTTGATGAACAGGATTCCGAGCAAGCTAAGTGAACGTAGCAAAAACAAAAGTATAAGAAGAAAACTTATTCCCCTTACAAACCCATCTGTCCTGTCTTAGCATGGTAATTTGTTCAGTTAACCACTGCTTGCTTGCCCTTACATAAGGAGTCAAAGTTGTCCAGTGGCTGGCTCAGTTCACCCTAGGATAATTAGAAATAACTTTTAATTGGATACACCCCACCTTTCTTCCTTTCCTTGATCATAACCCTTCCAGGAGTTTGCTATATTGTGCTGGTCTTCCCAAAGTTTCTAAACAAATGGAAGCAATTGTTGCCTTTAAAAGGAGACAGTTTCTGTACATAGAAACTTTAAGATTTTCTCTGTTTGTCAAGCTTCTCTTGATTTTTTCACCTGAGATGGTGTTTAAAATTAATGCTGTTTTCTGCTTTCTTTCATTTCATGAGGCTGGTATATATCTCTGCTGATTTGGTCTTAAGGACAGCATGTATTTTCATGTGATCTAAATTAGACCAAAGCTCTAGTGACATATTCACAGGTTTCAGATGTCCAAGGGCAGTTAGCTAACTCAGGGACTCAGACAGAAATTTGGTCACCTGAAAACGGATAGCACTGTATAATGATGAACAATATTAAAAATAAAACATGTAAGAGGAAATCAGGTGATTCTAGATAGTGTATTGAAATTTTTTATTCAGGAAAACCTTGAGATTTGCCTCTGATGTGGCATCCCACAAGAAATGGCTTCTTGTCTTCTCCCTGCAGTTTGAGTATGACAAGCCATGTGCTGGTTTTCAGCTAGTTACACCAAAAGAGAAAAAATAATGAAGAGAAAATTTGGAAATATGAAACCTGAAGAAGTCTGAAATGTTGAACATTTTAAAGCATTGTTTTGAAGCTTGGCTTAGATTTAGATGGGTGGTTTAGGTGCCATTCTTTATCTCCAGGGAAGGCACCCTTTTCTCCTGTAATGGACTGTTGGAGGCAATGGGTAGTTGGCAAACCCTGCATCAAGCCCTCTTTCTGAGTCAGACCAAGGGAGAGCAACCTTCCCCAGGAACACAGGATATCCAGCTATTGAGCGTCACTGTCTTTTGTCTTAAGACAACTTGATATATTTCATGGGGATGCAGAATGGCTGTTGTGTCTGATGATTTGCGGACAAGCTGGTGGTCAGAGGGATACCAAAGACCCTATCTCTAGTCTGATTCCAACAGGAAGGGAATCTGACTCTGGTTCTCCCATGTTCCAGATGGATATCCATGTCATTAGGCTTCAAGATAAGGAGCAGGAAAGCTTTCTTTTGTGAATCTAGTTGTTTGCCTTTAGTAACAACATTGCAAAACCTGAATGCTGCCTTGAGCTAAATTTTCTTGCTTATTACACAAATTGCTCATGACTTGATGGCTTAACCAAAAAAACCAAAAACACAACAACCCTGTGATCAATGGTAGTCATAGCCTGTTTTAATACTGTACAGCATCTTAGGTACCATTGAATTCAAGGATTGTCTTTCCAGGTAAAGAAAAATTTCTTCTGGGAATAATGACCTGTTCATTCTTCTTGATTTCACGAGTGCTGTCCTCAGCCCAAACAAAGATGTACTCTTAGAAAACAAACCCTCTTGTATACTACTAGTTTTTGGCAGTTTTGCTGAGGGAGAAGAGTAAGAGGAGCCACTGCTCTCTTTTGCATGTTCTCTTTCTGTTCTTCAGGAGTGACAGGGAGAACTAACATCTGTCCCCCAGTGAAGGAAGAAGGAATAAATGTAAAAATCAGTGTTGGAGACTAAAACACATTCCACTGGTCCCAGTGTCCTAAGATATGCTGAAGGCTGTTCCTTCATTTCGGGATGTCAAATTGTCTCCCCAGTAACAGCTCCAGTAGTTCCAGTGACCTTCAATTAACCCTGCTGACTTGTTTGGAGCTGCAAAGGTCCATGTGCTATCCCAACCGCAGCTGCAGATGACAGCATAGGATGCATGGTTATAGGCATGTAGGGTCATTTGTTCTTTTCAGTAATTGCAAAGAGAACAACAAGAGACCTATTGAGTATCACAGTACTCACTAGTTCACTACACTGCTTGCTTTGAGTAAAGGTATGTACAATATTTTGCATTACATATTCCATTAGAAAGTCCATATATTTATGCTTTTTCTATCTATTTTATGTTTCCTGAAAATTTGTGGTATGTTGCCTTGAAGAAAAAGCATTATGTCAGATTGCTGATGAATTTTCAGGTCCTCTCAGACATCAGCTTAAAAGACCATCCAGAATGAAAGAAGTAACATCTGGTTTACTATGGAGGCTTGCAAACAGTTGACTTAGAACTCTGTCGTGCCAAAACTCATCTTTTTACTGTAAGGTGCTCCTTTAGGATCTTCCTCTCTCTGTCTCTCTTCTCTTTTTTTACTTCCTTTAGTTGGTTTAGAAAGGCTGGACACAACTTCCTCCACAGCACGAGTGTTGCTCTAAGCATCACCCAGAAGAAAGTAGGTAGGAAACAACACACAACACTCACCTCACATGCCTATGAAAGTAAAAAAATTAGGTCTATCATGTTCTTCTTCTTTGGATCACTTATTCTGTTGGTATGTAGGATCTAATGAGCTGAAGAAGAGTGCCAATATGGAAGGAAAATGCTGGCCATCTTGGAACAAGTTCTGTTAATTCCACACGGATGATTACTATCAGTTTAGTATGTTCATGGATCACAAATGTTCCTGCACAATCACTCTATGATGGACTGGATAGTGTTGAAGATGAAGCTTTGCAGAGTAGACTAGATACTAAGCCAGTCTATGCTTGAAAATGCTTCCTTAACTTCCCAAGTGATCGTTTGTTAGGTTTTTTTCTAACAGTGTGAAAATACAAAGACTGAGAGTTCCAGTGCAGATCATCGCAAGGGCACATTGTAATTTAGCCTCAAATTTCTGCATGCTCTAGAACTGCTAGTGTTTTCTCTCTCTCTCTTTCTCCTTGTTGATTAGCTTTTCCTCTCTGCCCCTTCCTTTCTCTGTCCACATCAAACCATTATTGTTTTGCCCACTTGACACTCTCGGTGGGATGCTGCCGAGTACAGAGCATTCTAGCCCTCATTCAGCCAAGCTCTTTCAGCATATGTTTTATTTTAAGTGTGTTACAGACCAGCCCAGAACTACTGTATATATTGGGCTTATTCACACTCCTAATGCTTTGTTAGACTGGCACCAGACCACTGAAGAATATTGTGAGGTTTCAATTAATTACAACTTTGTGTTTGTCTTCCTGCTGTTGGGCTTTCTGTTCCAGTTTACAAACACAATTTTTAGCACCATCAGTCATACCAAGAAATAGTAATGAGACCAGTGTGGCTAAAAAGAGTATGACTGCTGCAGTTCCTTCTGAACATGAATTTGTCCGACCTCCGTATGGAAGGGAGACTTACCTACTCTGCAGCAGCAGCTATCCTTCAGTCCTCTTGCCAGGATATCCCCTGGAGTGGGTGCTTCATGTGCTGGGTCTACATACAAGCAGGTGGCAGACTGGAGGAGTGTAGGAGAGCTGGTTATAAAAAAAACAACCCTCCAGATTGCATTGTCTGCCTTCCCCCCGCCACTTAGCTGGGGGAAATACTGTCAGCGTCAAAGTAAAGTACTCACTCCTCCTTTTTCACTCCCACCTCTTTGTTGAGGCAAGAACTCTTTGCTTCTACAGCAACCAGCAGTCTCCATGTTATATTGTGGTTTTCTCAAAGGAGGGAGCAAACTATGGTGTTCTGTGTGGTCGCTTAGCTCATCTGACTTTAGGTACCTTGCACAGCTGATGGAGAATACAGGGCACCTCCAGAAGATGATTCATCCACCTAAAATTTAATAATCTTCTAAAAACGCCCATCCTTGTACTGATATTAGGAGGAGTTTGAGAAGTCTGTGCACCAAAGCTGGGGACCCTTGTGAAGTGTCTGAGAGTTAGGCAGGATAAATAGGGGCCAGATTGCAACAGGAAAGGAGATTCTTGGGTCTGCTGAGTTGCAGTGTTTCCGTGTAACAGTGTGTGCACAAGAAAGCTGTAGGCAGCTGAGCCTTGTGCTTATTTGAGTTATAGAAGGGGAAGAGGAATGTGAAGGGGGAAGAGAAAATCACATAACTACATTGAAACCGAGACAATCAAGAGGCCTATTTTAAGTCTGCAGTGTTCATCCGTTGCATTTCTGGATACCTCAGAATTAATTGAGACTGAAAGTGATCCCCCGTGACACAGAGTGCAGAGCCCAAGGTCTTTGAGGTACTTCAGGTCTCTGAGGTACTTGTGCTCTCTGAGAGGCATTTTCTTTCCAAAGGTACTGCTCAGTCTGCCTGACCCTGGCATGATCTACCTCAGGTCAGAGGTTAGGGAAAGAGGGACTAGCACTGCTGGGTGATGGATTTCTTTGCTTTCTTCCTGTTGAGTTTTTGCTGATCAGTGTGATGATAGCACAAAATCACATTCAGCTTCCTGGGAAAAGGACAAAGGTGTAAAAAACTTGCTGTGTTCAGTTTGCCGGGATGAGCTAAGTTTGCAGAGCTTTAGAGGCAAGACTTTTGGTGAGTCATTTTGGCAGCATCTTTGCCATAAATCACCATTTTTCTTGCAAAAATCAATGCTATCCTAAAACAGAATCTTGGTTTGTTACAGGCTGAGAAATCCTATATTCACTTTACGTGTGCCTTTGTAATTATAAGAAAGTCTGACTACAATAATATTTACACATCTCCTCAATCAGTTAGAGAAAATCTATCTATTTTGACCAGCTGTACTTCTTGGGATAAATCTTGGCCTTATCATTCCCATGTGGATATGAACATCCTGTGGAAGACGGCGAATAATGATTAGAAGGCCTTGGCTTCAGTGCCACTGCACACACTTACCTCAGGGATCTTGTGCTGCTCCCGCTAGGTTGTGTAAGAAAGACTGTGGGTCTTTTTTTGTACAAACGGGACTGGGCATGTAAAAAAGGCAAGAAAATGTGCATCCTGTTATTTGAACCCTGTTAAATCTAAATCTTTGAGTAAATTAGGCCCAAGACACCTCAAGTCTACCAAGTAGGGGAGCCTATTCTTAGATGAATGTGTTCTTCAGAAGGTAGTTGTGCTTCAACACCAGAGACTGCAGTGGCAGTGCCAGTGCATTCAGTGGCCTTCCCTAGCAGAAGGGCTTCCAAGTAGATGGTTTTGACTTTCTATGGATGCCATAGGAAATTTAAGGGAATTCATTTAGGGAAAACCCTAGAGGCAGTTCCAGGCATGAGAAATTAACCCTTATGGAGATTTGCAAGTAGCGGAGGCCATTGTATGGCAATTCACTCAGGGGAGAACAATTTGGGTTATCAGGGACTGCTTTAATATTGTAGCACCAGAGTTTAAGGACAGAATATATCTTAATTCTGAATTTTCATAATTTTGTTGTGTAAAGTAAGACTTCTAATTTGATAATCTTTGCACATGTGCATTGGTACATTTCATGGCTATTCACCAAAGACATGATTTTTTCATGAAACCTTCTGAACTTGTCAGTGGGAGACAAGCTGCTTAGTTCTGGCTGAAAATGCTAACAAATCTGCTGCATGCTCCAGAGCCAGAGATAATTTTCCATACTCTGCAGCAAGGTACACACCTACTGAGGCAGTGGTTTGAAAATGTGCTCTGCTAATTTGTAGTCAGGTTTTGAACCCACTCTAATATTCCAGCTCCCTACATCCATAAAAAATATCTTCACTTACACAGCTAGGAAACAAAACAGATTAAAATGTGGGAACTCTTCAAAGATTGCAAGATTAATTTAATGTCCTGCAGATTCTCTCAGTAGGCTAGTGGTAAAAAAAAAAAAGTCCTACAGCTTTTCCAACATGTATAAAATATTTATCTGCCAAGATTTTTAATGGCGGAATCTGCCTAAGTATTTACTCTCGGTGACCTGTATAGTTAAGGCTTACATAATTACACTATACACCATTTACTGGAAAGACTTTAAATATTCATTGACTTCTCATGTTTTAATGTAAACAAGGCACTTAGGATACCTAGGGTTTTTAATTCCTGCAAGGTGAAAACGATGTCTGAAGCAGATGTCACTGGCTGGATAAGTGTTGCTCTGAAACAACAGGGCAGATTGATGGTACTTACATGATAGAGCAAGGTAGCTTCTGGCCAGAGATGTCCACGTCTGCACATCTCCGATTCTGATCCCGAACCAGTATTATTCAGGAGCTAACTGTGCCTAAGTAAATACAGTTGAAAAAAAGTGTAAAATGGGTGAATATCAGTGCAAACCCAGACCTTTACATTTCTGACTGCCCTCATTGAATCCTGTCTGTTTTATTGGTTTGTAAAGAGCATCTAAGCCAAAACAGGTGGTGAGGGGAGGCAGCAAGGAGTTTATGTACACAGGCCTGGGCAAGGCACCACTGCACCTGGTGCAGGCATTGCTCCTGCTTCTGGAAATAAAGAGAACTGTACTCTTTTCACTGTTCATTAGGGGACAGACAGAGAACTTGTCTATTGCTTGCTCCTCCTGGCATGGAGGAACAAGACTTGGGGACAATGGGCAGTGTGGCTGCTGGCTGCCAGGGATGGGAGAGAGGCCCAGGGAAGGACATGACTTCAAAAGCATCAAACACAAGAACTGCCACAATTACTCCTTATCCACTGCTGTCATTGTTTTATATATCTAATTGACTAAATATAACATGCATTTTCTTTGATTACCTTATCTAGCACAATTCTATTCCACATGTAAATTATTATGACTTTGCTGTGAAGCCAGTTCTTACTTACCTGTGTATTTCAAAGTCAGAGGCAAATGAACACATCACAAATTTGAGATTTTTGTTCTGAATTCTTTTTGTTCTGTTATTTTAATTCATTCACTAAGCCTTGATAGCAAACAACACAGAATTCTTTCCCCTGTAAAGAGCCTGCTTTTAATGAATCACAAACCTGATTCATTCTACTTATGCTTAAAGAACTGTGAATGCATTTAATGTCATTGTAGTATTTTAAAAAGGTATTTGAAGGGGAACAAACCCCAGCTCCACTTCTTTTTAGGAGTGCTGAGGTTTTTGTGATGGATAACATAGCAGCTGTTCAGGCATTGCTCACTCAAAGCAAAATAGTTAACTTCCAGGCTTCTTTTATCTTAGAGCTTTTAAAGATGAATAAACTAAGAAGCAGCAGCTGATCAAAATAACAAAGGGTAGTAAGGTGCCTTTAGTTTCTTGTAAGAGTGTCTGCAAATTCCTGGTGGAATTCTAGGCCAGGCGCTGATGGAACTAGCTAAGGATATTGATCGCCACTTGAATTCACTGAATAAATAATGGTTGCCATAGTTATTGAGCATTCACAACTGGTGGGGAAGCACGGAAATCTCCAAAACACCTCCTGTGATAGTTTTGCTGGAAAATCACCCAATTAATTCTGTCTCGTATCATGAAAATTATGTCAGATATGCAGGATGCTTGGATTCCTTGTACTAGAATTTCAATCATAACTGAGCATCTCTGTCGCCTGCTTTAGCAGATGAAGAGAAAAGGGCACTTGCCCTCTCTTATTTTGTGTGGAAAAAAGGTTAACTGACACCGTATAACCCCAGCTGTTCTGAGAAATCTACAATTTCAAAGCACTTTTTCCTCGGAGTTCCAGAGTATGGACCTGGGTTACGCCTAAGAAAACGCTTTCTCTCCGTTTGTGATCGGGATGCTGATGTGTTTTTTTCCTCTGGCTTTGCAGAACGACATGGATTAAAAGAACCAAAGAAAGTGGAAGAGCTATGCAACAAGATCACAAGCAGTTTGAAAGATCACTTAACTTTCAGTTGCCAAAACAAAGGACAACCACTCGAGTCTGCAGAGCCGAAGGTACTGGGTGTTCTGGCTGACTTGCGTTCTCTCTGCACACTGGGACTGCAGCGCATCTTTTACCTGAAACTGGAAGATTTGGTGCCAGCCCCTTCCATCATTGACAGGCTGTTTCTGGACACCTTACCCTTCTGAGTCAAACCACCCTCCTGAGAGGCAAACGCCCACCAGAGCAGGCAAACGGATTGTGACTTACAGTTAACATTTCTGCCCTCACTTAACAGAAAAGCCGCTCCGAGTCTAACATGAGGTCTTTTCTGGCGCTTTGTCCTTACAACCTGAGGCCTGAATCTTACTGGCTTACTGGTTTGGGGTTGTGTTCTTCGTTTTCTTTTGTGTGATTTGGGTTTTTTAAATGGCTAATATGGCACTTTTGGACAATGCTATCCCAGCAGCAGTAAAAGGTAAACATGACTGTTTTAAATCTGTTGTTTAACACCTCATGGTCTATGAGGAGTAAAATTGTAGAAGCTGTGTTTGAAAGAACAGCAAATAGTTGTTTGCCAGGGTAGTATGTGTTTTGTGAGGATACCTTTAGCATACTTCCTGCATCAAGGGCACATACATCAGCACAATCTAAACAAAAATCCACTTTTTTAGCAAAGTACATTCAATTAAACATTTCATACAAATCAAATATAGCAAAATGACAATGGCTGTTAGCTCCCATGTTCAAGTGCAATTTTTTAAAGTGCTGTCTTACTAAGTCTCGTTTATTAACTAATTTATTTTACTAGGAAAACAAACGGAAGAAATCAAGTGAGAAAATTACATGCACTAACTTACCTGACAGAGTTTTCCAAACTTGATTCCATGTAGCGTGACTTATTGACAAATGTATGTGGAAGACACGGGAGCAACTGTGGCTCAGTTGTTCCTTAGCTAAGGAAACCCGAGTAAGTAGTGATTGGAGCATACAGGGTCAGTATCAGGGATAGTTCAGCTCTAGACTTCTAACACAAGCAACTCGTTAGTAAGCAAACAGAAGATGGTTTTCAAGAACAAGCAAGTCTTGTAAAATAGTATGAATGTAAGTGCTAGGAAGGGTATAGTGGGCTGCGTTTAAACATTCCGTGTTCGTACTCCTTTTTGTATGTTTATACTGTTGATGCCATATTAATATGAGATAATTTGTTGCATAGTGTCTTTATTTGTATAAATGTTTGTATGCATGGTATATTGTAATGGCTTTGCCTGTATTTATTGCAATGACTGCCAGCTCATGGGAGCCCTGTTACACACGATAACTAAATGGGGTGTTCACACTGACTCAGATACACCAGTTGGAAAACTATATACATATATATAATGTGTATGTATATATATGTATATACCTATATTTGTGTGCGTGTGTGTGTGCGTGTCTTTTTATTAACCATTTGTATATAAAATATCTGTCAAATCACAAGCAGAGTTATTTTACAGTTTATTTGCAGTGACTTTTAAGGCAGTACTGTTTAGCACTTTGATATTAAAATCTTGCTCATGTTTTGCTAAATTCAAATAATATTTAAAAAGTTCAGTTCTAAAAAACTTTATATGCACTGTATTAAGTCAAAATTTTGTTGGTCATTTTGCTAAAGAAATTTTGAATGTCAACCTGATGTCACTGTATCTTTTGTTAGCTTTAAACATTCTAGCTTTTGTCTTTTTTTAAACTATGCTGTTTATATGGAAATTAAATTATACAATCAAACAGATGCCAAATGAATTGCCTAATTGCTGCAAAGGATAACCCAGATATCGAGTCACTGTATGGTTTTCAAATAGTAATCTGGTATTTTATCACTTACTATGTTTGGATGTGCTTTTATGAAAAAATTATTCTTATATCAAGATTTATAGTAGTGTCAATAGGGAAACAGACTTCTAATCACTATAGTTAATATTTCTGGTTTACCTGCAGATAATATTTGGAAAAGTATTGCTTTTTGTATTGACTTTTAAGCTTATGTGCAAACATAATAGCATAATTAAATATCAGAGAAGCTAATGTTTCTTGTAGGTTGCTGTAACAAGCCTGACCAGCAAGACAAATATATTTTGACTGAATTTGCTTTTGTATATACTAAATATATATATACATATATATATATATACACTCACACACATGTGCGCATACAAAAACATGCAGACATAAAATCCAAAAAAAGTATGTTTGCTTTTGTCTCCTTGTGTAAAACACAAGGTCCCTTGAGAAATTACTTTTATCTAGGGACAAATCCTGCCAGGTGCTGAGCACCAGCCAGACAAGGGTTTGCAGGAGCTTTTTGCGAGTGGGCCCTTACCAAGGATTTTCAGGCAAATCAGCATAGTACAGTAAAATTGCTTTTTTGTTGAGCAAGGTTTATTTATTAAGTGGAATGTGAGTGGGAGGAAGCAGGTTGAGAGCCCCATGTGAGATTTCACGTAGCCTGTGTCCTCCAGTCTTCCATAGATAGTCTTAGCTGTGATACTCTCCCAAATCCCATCATCTGTGGAATTGTCCTTCATGTCAACTTCAATACACGGATTCATCCTAGAGTACAACCGGTGACCTGTCACAGTGGTAAAGGAAAGAGTTAATGCAGAATAAATCTACTACTATTCTTAGAGCTCTCTCAGTGTGAACATGCCTTTGTCTAGGCAGAATTCAGGAATATATCAGGTGTTAAGGGAGAGTGCCTTGCTTTTATTTCAGACAACAGTGTCTCAAGAGTTTCTTCACTCAACTAACCACAGTACTTTTTTTCTTTTTTATTTCTTTTTCTTTTTTTTTGTGGTGTTAACCTGTGGGTTGAAAGAAATGCTCATGTACATATACAATGTAAATTAAAATTATTAAATTGAATAACTTTTTTTTTCAGAGGCCCCATGTGTGTTGAATAAGTATGCTTAATTCTGTTAAAATCTGATGTGAATTTTTTATCATTTATAAAACATTTAAAAAATTGTCTACTTGAGTCTTAAAAGTGGAAAAATTGGTGAAGCATGCTTAAGAACACTGGCAATTTAATGGCTAGTCTTTTGATTAAAATAGCTTTTATATAAATACATGCCTGCAGTATCTGGTTATGCAATTAGATATTGAGAGCTGGACCATGGTTGTCCCAGAAGTTGAACTACGTATAGACCAGAGCAGAGACACTATTCACCCCTCACTCTATTTCTCCTCCATGACAAAAAGGGATTATAATTAACCCAGAGCTGATGAGGCCACAGGGAAGGGAAAGGATGGCTACAGGGCTCATAGCACCTATGTCTGGCCAGAAAGAGGACAGAGCTCCCATCCCGTCTTCAGCCCCTTTGCGTCAGTAAATCCTGCCAAGGCATCGCTCCAGCAGGCACCTGCATCATTTTCTTCAAATGTGCATCCAGCTCCTTCCCTTACCATGCCGTTGCTTTGCAGGAGGGATCACTTATCCCCTGCCAGGCAAAACTGTTTGGCTGCAAATGCATTTCCAACAAATGCAGTTTTGAGAGGCATCTGCCACTGTTTCGGGCACCGCCATGAGTACCGATGGCTCCGGCACACCTCCGCCAGGGCTGCTCTGCAGGAGCTGCTCGGCTGGGGGTTACATCAAACGACGTGCTGTGGTGGGCTGCAGGATTGGCAGCTCCTTCCTTGGAAATGTGACAAAACAAAAGGTTGCACCACCTCTTCCAAATTATTTTCTGTTGGTTTTTTTTTTATGCAGTATTTTTAAAATTTAAACTACGAGTCTTAAGATTGTTAATGATAATGAGTTTTGCACATTAGCCCCCGTTGAGCAAAATATGCAGACCTTGAGATCAAGCCACACCAGGATCTGAACTTTCACCCTACAAGACAGTTTATCCTCACTAAACTCACAAGTATCTCAATTTGTAATTATTTTAGGCCCTTGTGTCCTTAGACATGAGAACAGGTCTGTGTCCTGATCTAAGTCACCTGCACTTGTGTCCTTATCTGTGCCTTGTGTACTTATGCTCCTAAACCACATCAGCAGCAGAGGCCTTGCTAAGGGATTTGATGCCCAGTGGTTGACTCTGGCAGTGGAAGGTTGGGCTGAGTCAGGAATTTAATAGCAGGTTCCTCTAGTAGAGACCATCCTTGGACAAGAGACTCACAAAGGCACCCAAAAATGAGGAACTGTGACTAGAGGTGAGTCAAATCTCTTTCTACAGCTTTCCTACTTCTACTTTTTACATTCAGGTTCATTTGCCCAATACACAAAGCTAAAATTTCAGTTATGCCGTAGAGACGAGGGAGAGAGAGGGATTTAACTGTATAAAATTAAGCATGGCTTTGGGAAAAATTGCCAACAACCTCGGTGGACACTGAAACATGTCTTTTGATTAATTATTTGTATTATAGCAACACCTAGAGGCCACAACAGAGATCAGGACCCCATTTTGCTACCTACCCTAATTAGCACCTCCAGTACCTACACAGGAGAAGCTCCAGACTGAATAGACAAAATAAAAGGAAATAGGAGAATGCCAGCCCAAGTGCATACAGCATCTCAGTCATAGAGCTGGGAATAAAACCTTCTGTTTGCTGAGCTACTGTCCAGTGAATGCTCTTGTTTTGCTTTCCTTTTCTTTCCATTATGCTGCCACTGTATTGAACTATAAAAACATGATAAAAGCATTGAAATATTCAAAATAACCCAGGTATTCAAACTGACCTTTCTTACCCTGCTTATGAAGTCATCCATGAGACTATTCAAAATGATGGTCAATCACATGTTTGTGAACCAAACTAGATAGTATTTAGAAAAAAAATACTTAGTAGTCCTTTATTAAATTAATGAAGCCAACCATTGGGAATATTGCACAATATGGATTAAACAATAATTACTAATGGACAAAAAAGATTAACTTTTAAAAATGCCAGACTATTGATGTAGTAATTGAATAAATGGGGTGCCAATTAATCAAATTCTTAGCAGCAGATGACATATTTGAGAATTGTATGCCAGACCTGCATTTGTGAGTATTACCAATGCAGTAATTTGTCAAATAAAAGTAAAAGAAACTTGTTTATTATATGGAAACGCAGCAAATTTTATTCTGTTTTCTTTTTTAGCATTAGAACACCTTTATATTCATAATATGGAATGTTCTGGCCGCATTTGATTACAGAAGGAGTTTAAATACTTGAAATTGTTATATGGCTGTGAAAGTCAAATGAGATAAAGATTCTAACCTAACCCCACAAAACCAAGGATTTTCTTCATAAAGAAGCGTGGGATTCCACCTTATGCTGGTTTTGGCTGGGATAGGGTTAATTTTCGTCACAGTAGCTGGCATGGGGCATTTGACTTCCCAAGTCACTGTAAAGCATGATAGAGCCCTGCTCTCCTGGGGATAGCTGAACACCTGCCTGCCCATGGGAAGGGATGAATTAATTCCTTGGTTTGATTTGCTTGTATGCATACCTTTTGCTTTCTCTAATAACCTGATTTTATCTCACCCAAGAGTTTTCTCCCTTGTACTCTTCCGATTCTGTCTCCCAGCCCACCAGTGGGGAGTGAGCAAGTGGCTGTGTGGGGCTGAGTTGCCTGCTGGGGTTAAACCATGGCACAGATGTAAATGATGTTCTGCATATGGCAAGATCCTTATGTGTCTATAGTGAAACTACTCAAGTAGTACAAGATTCTGAAGTCATGCAAGAGACAAGACCATGGGGAAAAAACGATATTTTTTTCACATTGTTTAATATTTTTATGGCATCCTTGAAACATAGAATCATCGAAGATCATTGAGTGGAACGGTTAACCTAGCACTGCCAAGGCCATGAAAAAGCCATGTCCCCAAGTGCCACATAGACATGCCTTTTAAATACCTCAGAGACGGTGACCCCATCACTTCTCTGGGCAGCCCATTCAAGTGCTTGACAATCCTTTCAGTGAATAAACTTTTCCTAATACCCAATCTAAACCTTCCCTAGCACAACTTGAGGCCGTTTCCTCTTGTCCTGTCACTTGTTACCTGGAAGAACAGACCCATCCCCACCTGGCTACACCCTCCTTTCAGGCAGTTATAGAGAGTGATAAAGTCACCTCTGAGCCTCCTCCCCAAATGACCCCAGCTCCCTCAGCCACTGCTCACAGCACTTCCCATCCAGACCCTTCACCAGCTCCATTGCCCTTCTCCGTACTTGCTCCAGAACCTCAATGTCCTTCTTGTAGTGAGGGGCCCAAAACTGAACACAGGGTTTGAGGTGCAGCCTCACCAGTGCCGAGTAAAGGAGAATGATCCCTCCTCTGGTCCTGCTGGCCACACTATTCCTGCTACAGGCCAGGATGCCATTGGCCTCCTTGGCCACCTGGGCACACTCTGGCTCATGTTCAGCCACTGCCAGTCAGCACCCCCAGGTCCTTTTCCACCAGCAGCTTTCCAGGCACTCTGCCCCCAGCCTGTAGGGCTGCCTGGGGTTGTTGTGACCCAAGGGCAGGACCTGGCACTTGGCCTTGTTGAACCTCACACAGTTGGTCTCATCCCATCCATCCAGTCTGTCCAAATCCCCCTGCAGAGCCTTCCTGTAGATCAATATTTCCACCCAGTAGATTGATATTCCCACCCATCTTGGTGAGAGTCTGCAAACTGACTGAAGGTGCACTCGATCTCCTCATCCAGATCATTGATAAAAATATTAAACAGGACTGGCCCCAACACTGAGCCCTGGGGAACACCACTTGTGACCTGCCACCGGCTGGATTATTCCATTTGCCACTACTCTCTGGGCCTGGCCGTACAGACAGCTTCTTACACAGCAAGGAATACACCCATCCAAGACATGGGAGGCCAGATTCGCCAGGAGAATGTTGTGGGAAATGGTGTCAAAGGCTTAATTGAAGTTTAGGTAGACAACATCCACAGCCTTTCTTTAACGCACAAAGTGGGTCACCTTGTCATAGAAGATCAGGCTGGTCAAGCAGGACCTACCTTTCATAAACCCATGTTGTCTGGACCTGATCCCCTGGTTATCCTGTACATGCCACTTGCTGGCACTCAGGATGATTTGCTCCATCTTAGATTGTTTATCAGTTTTTATTAAAGGAACAGAGAACTCTCAGCTTATTTAGGTGGAATTTTATCTTAAACAAACAAATAAATAAAGTGCTAAGTGACATTTAAAGAAAGAAATGCCTTGAAGTTGCAGAAGTAGCCCAAATAAGCCGAAGTCTTTAACTTGCTAAATAATGTGTTAAAAAACCCTCTTCACAACAACTTCCACTGTGGTCTGTGATAAACATTACCGTAGAATGAAAGTGAATTACAGAAGTGCTTGATACTGGGGAAACTTTCAAATATAGCAGGCAGGAAACAGAAGTTAATTTACCTTTCATGGGTTCTTATTATTTATCTTGCTGTGTTTCCTAATTAATTGACGATATTGATGTTTACATAGGGATTTGCTCCTTTCCAACTTTGCTTGATCCTGTGAAGAAGTCAGAATGCAGCATTTGTAGTATCACATTTATTGCCATGGCAACAGTCGAGGATTTCACAAACACTAATTAGGGTTGGCAACTTGGACTGTTTTCAGTATGGTCCCATATAATTTTCTTTTATCTGTTTCTCATTATACCCCACTTTAACAATTGACTTCTTCAGCCCGTGTACAGGTTTTTTCCCACATGGCCTCAAGATTCAGTTAATACCTCCTCTGATTTGCAGCCACCTTTCTTACATGCCCTCACACATCCAGTTAAGAAGCAACTGCAGTCCTACCTGCATTTGTGTTAAGCTCCATTTCTTACCCTTCAAATTAGTCCAAGTTTCAGTACTACCAGCTGGCTTCTACACCAGCAGGTGCAAAAGTAGTAAGGAAAGGTATAGAGGCTTAGCTGTATCTTCCAAGCTACTTTTAAAGGTAGATGCTAAATCTTGCACAAGGCGGACTACAAGCCTTCTGTGCACAGAAGCTTAAGTTCTGCAAACGTCCAAAACTCATACTAGGTATTTTAATTTAAGCATATCAAAAGCATTTATGGACACTTCATTTATTATATAATAATATAGAGAGCTGCGCCCACATGCGCCTCATGAAGTTTAACAAGACCAAGTGCAAAGTCTTGTGCCTGGGTCAATCCCAAACATAGACACAGGCTGGGTGATGAGCCAGCTGAGAGCAGGCCTGCAGAGAAGGACCCTGCAGGATTGGTGGCTGAAAAACTGAATATGAGCCTGCAGTGTGTGCTCACATCCCAGAACGACAATTGTATCCTGGGATGCATCAAAAGAGGAATGGCCAGCAGGTTAAGAGAGGTGATCCTTCTGCTCCGCTCTAGTGAGACCCCACCTGGACTCTTGTGTTCAGGTTAGGGCCCCCAATATAAGAAGGTCATGGCACTTCTCGAGTGCATCCAGAAGAGGCCCAGAAATATGACCGGGGGCTGGTACACTTCCCTATGAGTACAGGCTGAGAGAACTGGGGTTGTTCAGATGGAAGAGAGAAGGCCTCGGGAGACCTTGTTGTGGCCTTCCAGTACTTTAGGGAGGCCTAGAAAAGAGATGGGGAGGGACTCCTTATCAGGGAGTGTAGTGATAGGACAAGGGACAATGGTTTTAAGTTGACAGAGGATAAATTTATATTAGACTTTTGGAAGAAATTCCTTACTCTGAAGGTTGCATGACACTAGAACAGGTTGCCCAGAAAAGCTGTGGATGTCCCATCCCTGGAACTATTCAAGACCAGGCTGGATGGGGCTTTGAGCAATCTGGTATAGTGGAAGCTGTCTTTACTCATTGCAGGGGGTTTTGAACTGGATGATCTTTAAGGTCCCTTCCAACCCCAGCCATTCTATGGCTCTATGACTAATCATGTATTATGGTTATCCAATTGAGTTAGTGCCTAAAGTCTTATCTCAAAAGTCTTATCAAGCCCTGTGTTGGTAGTGAGCTTTTGAGCCTCTCAAAAAGCAAAGCATACTCATTTGTTATCAAAGGAAGAAGGTAAATTTATGATGGCATCACCAGCAAGAGGGGAGGTTTTACTTTTTCATGCATACTCAGAGTAAGAAAGAGAAGTGTCTACCACACAAAGTAAAAGATTCCCATTCTGCAGCTCCCTTGATAACAAGTCCCAGCTGGTTGTCAAGCTGGCTTCCCAATAAAAAAGACATCCAAACAAAACGAAGGAGAGAAAACTTAATTTGGAAAGGAAGATGGTAAATCAAATTGGTTATAGTATATTTATACTCCAAGACACTACAAATTACTAAAAAGCAAGAGAAAAATAATGGAACCAGCTAAATCATCTTTGTTATGTTTCAGTTTAAATCATATCACTTGTTTCTAATACAGAAAGGATTTTGTACAATATTAATGGAAAATGTGCATTTGAAGAATAAATTCTGAGTCTGATCACTGTCTTCTTTTCCTATGTGATGGGGAGGCAAGAACCCTTTAAATTACAGAAAAATGTCTCATAAGGTATGAAGGAATTGAGAGTTGGTCTTGATGGTAAATTACTGAATCTTTTTAGGAGATTATAGTTGAACTCAGGGAAGAATGACTATAATTTGTAAGGAGGTCTTATTGAAATAAACAGCATATTTTGTTAAAAAAAGCAAACCAAATATTTACATTGGACATTCAAGACAAAAGCGAACCATTGGAAGAAGCTTTGTATTCCAACAGACACTGAGACAGGCTGACATTAACATCTAAAGAAAGCCTTTAACTGAAAAAAAGCCTGTTGCCTCAGAAGCTTATGATTTGCCTCCCTGTTTTTTGAGGAAAGACTGTACTATGTCAGTTTGCCCAGTTTTTGATGATGGCTCCTGTTGCAGTTCACTGCAAAGACCAGTTTTAAAATTTAGTTCTAATGCTTTTGAGAAATTTGAACCCAGAGCCCTTCAGCCATTGGGACCTTATTTTCATGACTTAACTTTGTTCCCCCTATCCTTAATTTCAAAGGGCATGGTCAAACTCATGGCAGGGCTTTTTGCAAGCTTTGTGAACCCGGCCACAGTCAAGAATTTCCACAGTGAGTAACTTTATTACATGAAGTTTCCTGCCTGCTGTACAGAGCTGTGCAATATTCAGCATGAACATCTGCTTTTTGTCTGATTGCTAAAGGAAACTCTGGTAGACTGCTGCCCCTTTGAAATTAAGGAGTTAGGGAACAAATTTAAATCATGAAAATAAAATGCCAAAGCTGGAGGGCTCTGGGTTCAAATTTTACAGAAGCAATGATGCTCTGTTTTAAGCTGATCTCTTGAGGAAAGCACAGTGGAAAGTATTTCCATCCACTGGGCAAGCTGACACTGTTCAGTCTTTTGGAAAGAGAACCAGGATCCATTGCACGTTCAGATGCAGAATTACACCCACTTTGGACCTAAGTGATAGCTTTCAGTGAAAGACTTTTCAAGCTAAGTTAACAAGGATGGCTGAACCTAAGAAATTAAAAATATAGAAAAATATAGATAATACATAAATAAAAATGTATGTCATGAACTTAACTGAAATCCTCAAATTCTCTTATGAAACATGAGACTTTTTTAAAAAGGCTTTTTTTATTGCAGGCCTCCAAATCAGCCTCTCTTCCCATGAGATGGAGTTGTTAACACGTTATAAGGCTTCAGACTCATGCTGCTGGACTCTCAGGGGCAGAAAAAATCCCAGAAATCTAATAGATATGGTGGGAAATGCTATTTGGCATTGGCATTTTCCACTTTTCTATAGTGCATTACTCTTGCAGCTCAAGTAAAGGCCTGGTTCTGTCTGGGCTCCTGCATCATTTAGGCTGCAGCATTGCAGACGTGACCAGTGCACAGCAGAACTTCTGTCAGCAGCAGGGACATCAACACACCACACTTGCTTCTTCCCTCTGCAGGGCTTT
Source organism: Corvus hawaiiensis (assembly GCF_020740725.1). Lineage (NCBI taxonomy): Eukaryota > Metazoa > Chordata > Aves > Passeriformes > Corvidae > Corvus > Corvus hawaiiensis. Next base: position 4,928,663 of record NC_063242.1, on the reverse strand, counting down.
CCCTTCCTTGGGCTAGGGCACAGATCATGTTGATGGGAGGAGAAACAGCAAGAAACTCATCTGGCTTAAAACCCACCTGGTTTTCCCAGGTTGGGGTCTTGTCTGTGCTCCTATGAGACCTCACCTGTCCAATTATGGAGTGCCTGGTGTAAAAAGGACATGGACCTTTAGGACAGGGCTTAGAGGAGAGCCATGAAAAAGATCAAAGGGATGGAGCACCTGTCCTGTGAAGACAGGCTGAGAGAGCTGGGGTTGTTGAGTCTGGAGAAGAGAAGGTTCCAGGGAGACCTGATTGCAGACTTTCGATGTAGAAAGAAGGCTTAGAAGAAAGACCACTTCCCATCCCTGGAAGTGTCCAAGGCCAGGATGGATGTGACTTTGAGCAACCTGGTCTAGGGGAAGGTGTCCCTGCCCATTACAGGGATGTGGGACTGGATGATCTTTAAAGGTTCCATCCAACTCCAAACCATTCTGTGGTTCTGTGATTCCTGCTCTTTCCTTACAGGTCTGCAATGCTATTTATAGACACTTATTTACCCATTGGCTGTCAGGATACTTTGGCCGAATTTTTAGATCTGCTGCATACCCGTAGCATCAAATAGAAGCAAGAATAGCCATGGGTACTTTCTGGAACCTTACTGCCATATATTATTTGCACAGGAGTAGCCTGCGGAACTCCCAGTTGAAATAAGGGGCCCATTGTGCCAAGTTGTCTTCACTTACATAATTGGAGACATCCACAGACACCTCCAGGTCTGAAGACATTTAAAATAAATGAAAAGAGACAAAGGAAAAAAATACTATATTTGCCGTATGGAGACAACTTTTATGGACAGAGGCATTTAGAGATTGGTTTTGTTGCATGGCAACTTTGGAAAAGTTAAGAAGTGAATCCAGATCCTACCATACTAGCCCATTGCTTTAAAAAAGAAATCCTTCCTCTCTCAAGCCATGAGTCAGCATACTTTTCCAAAGCAGTGCTTTCAGTCTAACAACCACCAAATTGCTTGGGGACACTCTACCTTGACATATTTAGTACGTTCTTCCCACATCCCTCACAGAAGCCCACAGACGTCAGCTTCGATCAGACTCAGCTAGGACTGCAAAACCCATCAGGTTTGTAGGGCTAGGAGGCATGTTAAGATGTCCTAAAAAGTAAATCCTTCCAAAAGGACTGTTTTCTGCACTTAGAAAGAGAGAGAGACATGAAGCTGCAAAGAACAGCATTTCTAACAGGCTGCCCTAAAATAAGAGCCTCGTTATTGGTTCAATACTAGTTTTAAACCTACACATTTCTAGACCATAGGAACTCTTTTGGAAGTGGACTACTGATTTGAATCTCAAATTGTAGTCCCCCCTACATTGTGAAGAGCTGCCATCATCAAGTCAGTGGAGTCCAAACCAGTCACAGAAACCTGCATGTCATAACATACAAAGCAAAGGATGTCACTGTGACTGTCTATATTTATTATAATCAGACTAGGTCATATAAAAATAGAAAATATCATATAACAGGTTTGTTTTCAATACTATTAGAAGGGTGATTTATGACTGGACCATTTAAAAGATGGTAATTCAGTAGTGAGAGAAGAGAGAGAAAAAAAGTTTAAATCAAAACCTATATATTGCCAGAAAGCTGCAGACCACCCACAATCTCAGAAGGTTTTAATTTTATGGATTAAGACTACGTAAGGAGTTGTGATAGTTCCAAGGGAAGGTCCATCTAGCCCAGCATCCTGACAAGTGGCCAGGACAAACCAGAAACGGACTGTGCAGGCTGGTCATGACTTTAGGATCACTGAAACCTAAAAGTGTACTTACTCATCAAGCAATGGTCTCTAAACATTGTTTTTGTGAGCCCCTATCACTAAAACATTTTTGAGCATGCACCCTGAATGTACATATATTTATGTATAAACTACAAACATACATTTATTTATAAACTACATACATATACCAGTGAAGTTCCGTATTTTTCCTGCATCCCACTGGACCATTGCCTTCACAGGCATTTTGCAGCCAATACAGACACTTTAGGATGGTAAAGACATGCCTATTTGGCTACCTGTAGTCACAGCCCTCTCTCATCTGCTTCATGCACATTGAATGTGATACCACCCAGAAACACAAAGGGACAATTTGTCCAAGCTCAAGAAACCCTGTTGCTTTAGCATGCTAGGAACATTAATTTAATGTGGGAAATATTAATAGGAACTGGAAATTGTTCAAGAACATTCTACTGGGTATTAAAAAAAAAAAAAAAAACCTGCAAATTTGCAAGTAGAAAAGAATTCATGCTGGGGAAGAAAAAAATCTTGAAATACAGAAGTTGCAGAAGTTCTAGTCAAACATTAGCAATAAAAATAAAGAGAATGCAGAAAAATTGTAATAGCGGTAAACTGCAAATTTAATAAAAATGTACCCTGCTAAAAACAGCTATATCAGAAAAGTTCAATGGGCAACATAGTCAGAAGGAACATGCAAGAAACTGAGTAAAAAATTTCTGCACCAAATATTGGTCCATTGCTAGAAACAGGTATTACAATTTCGGACAGAGGCTCAAAAAAGACAGATGTGTTCATCACCATTTCTCTTCTGATTTCAGAAGGAAGAAGGAGGATAAATCTGCCCGATAAAACACTGTAGATGGACCAGAACACCTGGCATCTAGAATGAGGAAAAATATGATGCAGAGTCACCTGCAATTACAGACGAACAAATCAAGCAGCTTAGAGGGAAACACAGCATGGAAAACAGGAAAAACCTCAAAGATCTCTGAATACCAGTGTATTCCAAGTATTTTAAAAGAGCAGAGAGAGATACAGGAAAATATAGATGTGTTTTTCAGATGCTGAGCTTGGACATATAACAAGAAGTTTCATTTAGAAGCCCACAATATAGAATTGAATGCTTCAGGTGCAATTAATAATAATCAATATGATTACATGGAATGCAGGTTGTGTAAAACAAACCTTCTTTGTTTTGTCTTCTACAACTTTATTTTGGCTCACAGCTATAGCTCTGGTTGACAAAGACAGCTGTCTTCATACAGTATATTCACACGCCTGTACTTCAAATCATTTAACCATGGATTTTAAACAGCACATTATAGGGAACTAAAAGGATGTAACTTGGGAATTGGTCCCTATCTGTCTATTAGTAAATTTTTCTGTCATTGCTACAGTTTCCACTGATTAAATTTGCATAGTAATTCTTGTGTCCAATCATGGAGCATAAAAATTGCAATTCAATTGAAGTGACCAATTATACGTCACAAGCAGCAAATAGTCACACTCAAAAACTCACAAGCATTGACAATATTTTCCTTCTAAATCTACAGGTGAGGTCTTTGAAAAATGAATCAATCCTGAGGAATGAAGATCATTTAGTGAATGATTTGTGAGAAACAGCAAAAAGGTGAAATGGTTCATCCAGTGACATCCATGCTGACACTGCAGCACCGACGCAGCCAGGTACTCTATTTTTAGGAAACAGCAGAGCAATATCTTCATATGCCACCCTGACAAAGGTTCCATGCAAACAGACAAGACCTGATTCTCCTGCTGGTGCAAACTGCTGTCTCTATTAGTTTTGACAGAGCTATTCCAGTTTCACCAGCTCAAAATCTAGAGTTGAGCAATAACATTGATAGCCACAGTAGCAATAAAATATTATGGACTGCTTGTTTTCTGAAGGACACAGGTATATTAACTTTTGATAGGTTTAATGGGTTTTGTGTACAGCTTTTATATAGTTTTGCAGCTTACTGTACATATTTATGTTCCAATTTCTGTGCAGTTTCCCACTTGTTGCTCCAGGTTTTCTCTTCTTTTGTTCCCATAAGGCTCTCAGCAGCAACTTTTCCCTGTGGTACTTTGTCTTTCCAGCGGCTTCCCACCTAGTTGAGCCCTCAGCATTTTGCTTTATTTCACTGCCAATGGTCTGTACCAGCTAGTACACACTGACATTTCTCTCTCCTGGGGTGATCTCCCGATAGCCTGTGCCCCGTATCATGACAAGTTTCCCTTCATGTCTGACACCTGCACCTCATACACATGTAACTTTTAAACTTGCTGTTCTAATCTATCCTGTATCCAACTATGGGCAATCAATCTAGCCTTCCTCCTTGTTCTGGGACTGGGGGAGATCCATGGATCAGCTATGGCTTCTGTGAGGACCAGCACCACTGTTCTTCAGAAGCACATGGAAAAAACTGCATTAACTGTACTCCATTTTGAGCCCATGAAGACCCAGCTGTCCAGTCTCCATGTAAGCCTTGCTATTTTTAGTTTGGTGCCTCCTACATTTTACCTCTTGCAGATTTTCTGACATTTTATTTCATTTCCTTAGTGAAAACATATGGCAAACAGATGCCTAAGCAGGGCCCCAGGCACCCATCTCTTTTTCCAGACTTTTCAGAATATCTGGGAAAATTCTGAGATTTACCCTGATATGCATCACACTTGCAATTTATTTCAAGCGCTACCTTTTCAGTGACAGGCATCCTAAATACCATCAATTTTGGAGAAATGTCATTTTAAGATCAAATTTCTGCCTCTATTTTCTTTTTCCATAGGTAACCTTGAAAACATAAAGAAACTAACCACCAGGTTTCAAAACGGTGGTAGCTGGTCATCAGTCAGGGGAAGCAAGGATGATCTAAAAAGCTTCTTTCTCCTTCTCACATGCACATCTCAAAATTTAGAATAATTCCTCTACAAAAATCAGTTTACCAGTCCCTCCCTAAACCTTAAGTAATGTTTTCCACACAACGGCTTGACCACACCTCTATCTGAGATAAAAGGGAAATTATCTGAGGACTTGAAAATGTCTAAATCTAGCTCTGGTTAAAAATTGCTGGTACCCTCTGGGACTGGGATTTAGTTGTTTTGCATAGATTATGGGTGTATTGAGCTTGGGCAGCAGGTCCCCACTTGCTGTGGCCAAGGCATCTATTCCATGGGAGAGAGTGTCTTCCAAACCACCAGAAAAAAGGGCAAGTCTTCAGTAGAGTAATCCATCTGTGTCATACACTTTTTCCCCTGGTGCTTCTCTTCCCTTTCCCATGCCTCACACTCTGTTATACTATCCTAGAGCAATGCATTTAAAATTAATATTTCAATATGCTGAAATAATTTCTGAATTTTAATAGTGTATGTGTATTCTGAAGAAAGTTTCTTTTGGTAAGGGGGCTATACATGGATATTGGCATTCTTTCTTAAGGTTGCCTTGTAATTAATAGCTCACATGGGACCTGGATGCCAAGAAATAGCATATCTGTTTTCCTTCTGCTATGTCTCCTTCCCAGGATTCATTCACTCCAGAAACATGAACTACTGAGCACAGGATTTATGATGCAGTCCTGTGTTGAGAAGAGAGAACTGAGAGCCAAACATGTGGAAGGTGGCAGATTTACCCTTAAAACTGGATCTATCTCCCTAACATGAAGAGACCCAAGGTGTGTCAAGATTTGCTCCAGATATCAGGCACCAGGATGTAGATTTATTCACAAAGTGCAAATGTTTCATTTAGAAGCTGTTTAAATGAACAGCCTCTTGAATTTATTGTCATACTTCCTTTTTTCCTTTCTCATTAATAATGTTGCTTTTTTTTGCACAAAGGAGGAGAATGTTGTAACACAGTTTTCTGTATCAATATGCAGCAATCAAAAAGTGCTGAATTAGATGATTTTAACATTTCTAAGACGTTCAGTGGAAGCCAATACAAAGGCTGGATGAAATTGCTCTAAAAGGCACAGCACATGGAAAGACTACAAGCTCTGAGGCCACAGAGTCTTTCAGAAGTGGTTTACTGGAATCATGTTTCATATTTTATATCAAAATCACACAGGAAAAAAAAAGGCACAACTTAATCAGTGCCACCCTGATTGTTGTATGTGATGTTTCTTTTTCTTCAGGATAAACTATACCAACATAAAATGCTCCTAATGAATGAAGGAACCCTTTTTGTTGTCAAATGAAGGACTAGAGAAAATAATGGAATAGCAGCCATCACAGGTAATTCCCAAGGGATGCTTACTTTTTCTGTATCAACACATAATGTTCCTTACAGATAAAGGAGCCATTTTTGCTTGTTTTGCCAAGGAAATGCTAAAGAACATGAAATTTCATCACACCAGGTCACAAATGGACTGCTTGAAAGAAGTAAAACTCTGTAGTCCTCTCAAAAGATGACTTTTGAGTAACTAGGGAGCATCGTGTTCCCCAAACTCCAGCTGATTAGCTGCTTAGTTGTAGTTGCTGGTTAGCTGGGCAGCAGGGGCAGCAGCTGCCTGTACAGAGCTGAGACCTCCCAGGCACACTCCTGCCAGCAGGACTGACAGGTGCTTTTGGACTGTCCATCCTTTTGCACGGGAATGGGGCAGAAGACTCTTATGTGCAACCTCAGACATCTCTGCAGGTCTCCTTCTGTTCTGTGCCCGAGCCTCCCTGGTGCAGACTGTTGGACCACTTCCACTCGGTAACGTGCTTCTTAATTTGCCTTGGCGGTCCTAGCCATCATGCCACTAGTAATTACCGAATGTGTGTGAGCAGAGCGCTTGGTAGCCTGTCTTTCGTAGCCGCACGGGGCAGCTGCCGAGCCAAGGCGCCGGACTGCAAGCGGGTGCGGGAGAAGCCGAGTGCCGCCCCGGCAGCGAGCGCCCGCTCTGCTGGCAGCCCTTCCAGCCGGTGCCAACTTCTGTTCCTATGGCACCACAGGGGCCATAGGAGAAATCTGACTGCAAAATAATGTGATTGCTGCTTTAATTAAATGAAACACTTGCGTTCGTTTTGAAAAGGTGCAGACATTTTACTCCCCCCCCCCCCCACGCCCCCCAAATCACAGTTTTCAAAGGAAACTGATTGCCATCACATGCATCAAAAATGGTATTTAGCAGTGACTTTATCAAAGGTACTGAAATGTCTACGTTACGTGCATAAATGTAACATGTCTCACCTTCTCTATTTAATCCAAAATCTTCTTATTTTCCATCCACCCACGCAGGCACACAGTTATTCATTAGGTACCAAAATGAACTGCACACCTTAAATATATTCAGATTATTGTAAAACTGCCTCCACCTTGCTACCAGAATTGCCAAGGTAAAAATATCTCTCTCTTTCTCAAAAGATAGATGGTGATAATATAGAAATGTTTCTACTTCCATAGCACCTATATTAATACGAGGAGTCAATTCTATTTAAAAATAAATTCACACTTGAACAGTTGCTGTACTCTATACATGTATTTCACACACTCAGAAAAAAATTGTTGAAAAAGTTATGTAGCTGTAGTCAAGCATTTAGAAGTTAGGAAATAAGAGTGAAGAAGAATCTTCTGTGCCTGAAGAAACTTTTTTCTCCCCATTCCTGTATAAACATGATTTAGTCCACAATTACATGAAAATGTGCTTTTTTGCCACAGGAATCCATCTTGTTTAAACCAAAGAACACCTTTTTTTCTTCAAATTGTTCTACTTCAGCCATCTGTGCCATGGACAGCTATAATATTATTTAATGCCCCCTCTGGCCTAGTTTTCTAGGCAAACAAATCTTATGATTTGTCCCTCAGACCCCACTGGGTGGGCTCAACAAAATACAATGGAAAAGTGAAGGTTTTAAAGAAGAAAACCCTTTCCAAGTTTCAGGACAAACAGGAAAAAGTGAAAGCCATACCAATGCCTTCATCGAAGCAAAGGCTGAAGATGAACCCTGCTCTGCTGCTGGAATTCAGGTGGCACAGCCCTGAGGTCCTGCACCTCAGGGAACCTGCCTTCACCTGTCCTGCTGCACCAGGGCCACCCACATCCCTGCTGCACCTCTCACTTGGCCTCTCTTTCCTAAGCATCTGCTTTTTTAAAAAAATCTGCTTTTTTTGAAAATTGGAGCATTTTTTGACCCCAAAAATGCCCTGAGTGTGTTACCTTACAGCCTGGGATGATGGGGATTATAATACAACCAGACTTACATCCAGAAATCTGGTTCACTCTTTTCTTCTTTCCCTTGGTAATCCCAATGGCCTCAGCCTCTTGCTTTTGTCTGGCTGATCATGTTTTGGCTCTATAGTTCTCCCTCACCTTGCACACTCAGTTTGTCATCAAAACTCCCCCTCTGAGCTGAACATTTGGGCTGTGCTATTTAGGCTTGCAGCCCGGAAATCTGCAGTAAAAATTCTACACACAAGGCATGTCAGGGCAATTTCAGTATTAGGTGATAAAATTCCCCTTCTTTCTATGCACACAAGTCACCCTTCAGTCAGTGTTTCCAACAACTGCCCAGTCTCTGATAACCCTCGGTGTAGCTAAGATGGAGATGGGTCACAGACTGTAGCAACAATGCCTATGTCAGAGAAAAACAACAACAAAAAAGAAGATACAAAAAATCAGCATACTACCTGAGGATTCATCAGCCATCCCTGCCAAACACAGATCTTAGAAAACATATTGTAATTTTGCTAAAGACTGTCAGTAGAGATGTCTGCACATTGGCAGGAAATTGATTGATTCCCACTGTTCTTTTTATTCAAACTCTGCTTCCATTTTCTCTTAAAAGACAGAAGTGTAACAGTAGATGGTGTATAACCTCTGGTGTATTCAGGGTGTTGTGCAATACATACATATATATATAATCACATTGATTTTCCTGTATGTGCCTTTACTGTCACTCCTCATTGCTGCAAATGATTAAATGAAGTAGCAGGCAGTGAAAAACTACAAAACCTCTCCGTTTGGCACTATTTGTAACAGCAGCTAATCTGCTTGTGTCCATGAATATCCAACTCATCTACTAGGAATTACCATTTCCCCATTTTGTAAAGGTCCCAGGGTTAATTGTCTCATACAGAGCAATCACCTTTATTTTTTCTCTCTCTCTCTTGCTTTTTTAAGTCCTGATTTGATGATTCAGTTTGTAGCCACATGCACTTAGTGACAAATAACACTCTGCCTTAGCAGAAAATGTCTGTTGAAGGGTTGCTGAAAGACTGGACATCAATCTAGGGAAGAAACACTACAAGAACAAGTGCCCACCTGCAGTGCGAAGCAGAAAAAACCCAACTCAAATTCTAAAGTACACATCTATGCCTTATAATCATGATAAGATATTTTGCTTGAGTTCCAATATGTCAACACTGAAATAGGATATTTTTTATTCTTAAATGAGTCAAATACTGATGACTGAAATCAATGGCAAGACCCACCCTTACTGTGATAAAATGTGACCATTATATGAGAAATTTAAATTGAAAAATATGAGTTTTAAAGCATAACATCTGCATTCTTCACGCCTTATGCTAATGAAATTATATATTGTTAAAGAGTCAAAGTTTTATATAGTTTGACTTTCTATTGTTTCCAGTATGTTTTATAATGTACAAACTCATAAAAGAACAAAACAAATAAAATAAATACTTTTCTATAATTACATCAATCTAACGTTTGTCAATAAAAATTTAACTTTTCATACCATTTTCTTCCAAAATGTTACTGTATCTTGCAGCTTGCCTGGTCTTTGGAAGTTGCTTCAACAACTGCGTGTATAGAATAAAACTACTGAAGACTACACCCTGATAAGAATGGTGGTGAAAGTGTATCTTTGACACCTCTCCCTATCCTTACAGTACTGTCCTTGTTATGTATTGTTATGAATGCTTTTAGAATGCTGTAGTGCTTCTAGAGCTGCTGTAGTGCAGTATAGACCCAGGGCATTGGGACAGTGGAAAAGAGGGAAAAGCTTTGGGATGAGTCATACATAGGGTACCAGAGCTGGAGAAGGAACAAGAAGGACAGAGAGAAAAGACTAGTGGCAGAGTACTCTGAGGGTGGCAATGTAAAGAACAAGGCTATTAATAACAAGAAACACATGTAGGGTGTAGGCTGGAAGATGGCAGATCCCAGCATTCCAATCAGCAACCTCATCCTACCGCTCCCTGAAAACCTCCTTCCTTATCCAAAGGACGCAGAGCCAAACTACCATCCCACTTATGTTCTTTCTTTGCAGAACTACCTGCGAAGACAGACTTCCACAGGAAATACAAGTCATTTCACTGCTCCTCCACTTGTGTTTGCATGCAGCCTTTTTCCTAGGACACACCAGTGGTAGAGAGCTGGGTACTGCATGAAGAACATCAATTGGTGGGACACCTTTTAATGCTCCTTGCAATCCTGGAAAGAAAGTCAGAGAGGACAGAGGGTTACAGTGAGGGAATTAATGAAAGACAAATGTCTTTTGTTCTCCTGAAATATATTTTGAAGGTATTCCTGAAATGGCAGTAATGTATGTGTTTGCATAAATCTTACAGAATAATTGGAGCCTAAAGCAGTCTACAGGAATCTTGTTTATTGCATCTGAACATCAAGTTCTGCTGTGAGTCCATTAACCTGAACACTAGAACTGAGGTTCAACTAGTCGCAGGACATTTCTTTAGTGATCAGCTCTGAAACAGTCCTGAGAATCACAAGGAACTTTTAAATTCCTGGCAAACTTCCATCTGATTCACTAAAGAGCTAAGAATTATCTTTAGGAGGGCCAAACTCTAATTTGACAATCCCAAACCAAGTTTAACCCACACAGCATTAGATTAAAAATGCATCAGTGTAAAATTTTAATACTCACTCTATCTTGGTTCTTGAACTACTTTCCTCCCACATATGTTCTAGACTTCCCAGACAAACAAATTGAATCTGAACTAATTCCTACCTTCACTGTAGTCCTTTTGCCACACAGATCAGGTGTCTTCTGCTCTCATTCAGGAACTGCATCACTTCTGGCCTGCTTCTTATCAGCCCCCATACCTAGATACCCTCCACATCAAGTTTGTCCTGACCTTACCTCTAAATTTTCCAATACTAGAAGTGAAAGTATTGGCAGGTTCCTCAATTGCTTCCAAGGATTGATGTTGAGGAGTGAAGGGGACTAGTGAAGGGAACCTGATAATTTTTCACAAGAGAAATCAAGAAGAATAACAGTGATGATCTCCTGAGGTGCTGGATCCTCTCTCCCTCCAAATTTTTGGTGTATTGCTTGGGAAAATGATGACAACTATTTCTGTTAAGCCATAGTTCTGTTCTAGACATAGCAAGAGACTGGACAAGTCAGTAATAAGTATAGCAGTGGAGCAGTAAAACTCACAATAAACCCCTAAGATAATCACAGTCATATTAAAAATTACAATTGAGAGGACCAACTAAAAAACCCAAGAAACTACCTGCAAAAGAAAGAGAACTAGCACTTGGCTCCAAAGAAGTGTTGTCATGGTTTATTTTGAGGCCTGGGGCTCATAAAAGCTTTTGTGTTCATCACCTCCATCCTGTTCACTTTGGGACTGCTGTCCGGCTCAGAGATGACCCTCAGCAGGAAGCAGTCAGATGATAGACTGAAAACAAGATCCAATCATGTTCCTCAAACTGTGCAATCAATGTGCAATACTGCCAACACAGTCACGCAACAATTGGAGTTCTTTTGTTTTCCCAGTGTTTTACCTGCCTGCAGCTGATGTAGAAGACAGCCATTCATAAATTATTGAAGTCCATCCTGCAGACAGTATTTGCCACCAGATATAAAACTGCTAATATAATTCACTCTCTGTACCGCCCAAGAATTAAGCTAATGCCCCTCTTAAGCTTCTCTGAAACTCAGAGCTTTTGCACACAAAGAAATAATCTTCACAGTGCCCACAGAACTTTGATCCAATCTACTATTTCCAAGATACGAAATGAAGCCATTTTAGTCACAATTTAGGGTTTAATTCAAACTGTAATTATACTATCTTTTAAATACAATTAAATATCTTTAAAAATGGTCTTTATCATATGTTTATGTTTTCCTTTTTAGTATTACAGAAAACTGCAACAAGGAGAAAGCAATATTATCATTGCTCATCTAAATACTAAACAAGGATGTAAATATTCAGTATGATGTGCAGGGAATTACTAGTAGCTTTAGCACTGACGGGACTTGCACTGCTAATTCTCCTCATAGCTAGCTGAACATGTATCCCAAAGTACTTATCAAGAAAACAAAATCTTCAACTACATTTTAAAGTAAAATAGGCTTCAGAGGCTTTCTTTCTCTGAGACAAAACTTCAAAGTAGTTTTATCTCTACAAGACTGAACTTCAGGACTTCATAGTGTTACTGCCATCCTAAAGGAAAATAGAATAAGACTCAAACATTATTCATAAAAAGAATTCTTACTATGGAATCAAGTCTCTTTGCATATCTGTTTATGCAGCATCTCCACTCTCTACTGTTACAGAAGTTGAGCACTTCACAGTTCTAGTGCATATATGGCACTGCCTGTGAGGTAATGAAAAGGTGTACCTGACTTGACAAAGGAGTTGATATCCTTCAGCTTTGCCTCTTTGATGCTAGATCATCAATTTTCTTTTTCAAGAAGTGCTGATGAGCACCTCTGCACTAAAAATTTCTATCAGGGAAGAAAGAAATAAGTCTGAAATGTGAACTTAAGCCATTTGTCTTATGCCAGCATCCCCCTTCATGGCTTAGATACATCTGTGACCTACGAGGAAGCAGAAGACAGGGAAGGAGTAATTATAAGTGACTACCTTCTCATTTTGTGTCTTTCAGAGAAAAGGGTCTGACTTCCGCTAGAAGCAACTTAAACTTTTCAAGATAATACCAGCAAGCATCACTGTAAAGATCCAGGTCATGAGGGGTTCCTTAGTTGCAAAGAACTTGATAATTCTGGAAAATGTGTAAGACAGAAATAACCAAAGCAGCACAGGACCAAAGAAGTTTCTCATTTGAAAAAGAGTATTATATTACATATTTTTTATCTTGCTAAGATAATGTTTCAGTTACATTTAAAATTGTATATCACTTACCATGTATTAGAAATGGCAGATACTTTCTAGCAATAGATATTGACCTATACCTCAGCCATTCCTCCTCTTCACTTCCAACTCGTCTTGACTTTCTTGTGAGTGGAAGTATTCCTCTGTACAATTGCTTTATTTATTATGTTGCCTTCAACCATTTTCAGTGCAACTGTATGGCCCATTCCTAAGGTAAGGAGCCAATCATTTTGTTGGCCATTACCACTCAAAGTAAAACTTTAAGGTTAGAATGAAAACGTGCAGTAAAACTTCTCAGACATGGTTTAAAAAAAAAAAGAGACAGACATATCAAATGCTAGGAATTGCTAATAGAGTAATAGGCAACAAAACAGGAAAAACAATTATAACCTTGTAAAAATATGTATTTGCCCACAAAATTAATACTGTGTGCAGCTTTTGTCTCCTCACCTCATTTAAAAAAAAAAAAAATCAGAAATGGAAAACCCCTAGACAAAAATGACGAGGATCATCAAAGTTATTGAGAACATTGACCACAAGGAGCAGTTGAGACTAAGAAAAGGCAATGCAGAAATGAGGTCATTGGAGCAAAGAGTAGCAAGAGGAAGTTGGACAACAGTGAACTGTCAGAAGAATCGGCTTCTTTATACAGACAGCACCTGTGAAAATCTTTGCAAAGGACCTTTCTGCCCAAAAGAGCCTTACTTTCTAGGGAAGATTGGCTGAGTATTTGGAAGAGAGATCCACTGAAGTTACTGATAATCCAAACCAATTCTGGTTCAGGAAGCCCCCTCCAAAGGGGGGTAGAATAAGAAGAAGGAACTAGCACGCATGCTTACCCGATTCTTACTCTGACCTCACTGTGCACTTGTGGCCACTGCTGGAGACAATCCAAGGCTCTGTGGCACACAAGGCCTTTGAACCAGCAGTGTGATTAATAGGTCATTGTACAGACAGGTAAATTCCTGATCAATGTGATGTCAACTCGATGGCCTATAACTGTAGGAGGGTTGATTTCAATTAGATATGAGGAAGAAATTCTTCACTGTGAAGGTTGTGAGGCACTCAAACAGGCTGTCCAGAGAAGCTGTGGATGTCCCAACCCGGGAAGCGTTCAAGACCATATTGGATGGAGCTCTAAGCAACCTGCTGTACTGAAAGGTTCCCTGCCCCCTTGTTTACTCACCTCTCAGCACAAGAAACTTCTTTGGCAGAGCCAAACAATGTTTTTCTGGTTACCCCATAATGGGGGAAGAGAGAAGGCAAGGAGAACTCTAGAAATCTTAAAAGCAAATATGTAACATCAAGTCAGTGAAAAAGGAACCCAAATGAATATAAATACTCTAAATTGTCATTTTTTTCTGTAATTTCCTGAAGGTTTTCTTGAACAGGCAGTTGCTCATGATCTGGACATGTTAGAAGAACAGCAGAATCAGAAGCACGTTCCTAACTAAACAAGAAAAATTAAAAATGGCTTTTAAAAATATTGTAATATAAATTGATTATGAATATAAGATGATGATATTACACCTCTGGTTCTGCGATTAGAAGACATCCTGAATCCTTCCTTCATGAATGAATGGTTTTACAAAAGGAATGTTTACTGGTAAATAAGGTGGATGAACTGGATGAATGAATGTTTGCTCAGCTGATTTGCCATTTTCTATTTTTTTATCCCTGAATATAGTTAGTCTTTTTTTTTTTTTTGGTCTCAGGAAGCACTGGAACCTTGACAAAGAATGAAGTCCTCACCACGCTAATTTTAATGGCAATGTTATCATTGTTTTGATTGGCACTAAGATTTGATAGAGAATTTTTAAGGTCATAAAAACCCCAGGGAAATGGACCAACTTCCTTTAGTTGGTAAAACTGCCTTGTATGGAAACTCCCATTTTTTTTAGTTGGAGTGACTTGTTGGGATTTAGCTTAAGGTGATGCCAATACAATCCAGTATTTCAAGAGACAAACGTGCACAAAAGACAGTCCCACTGAGAGATTTTCAACTGAGTTAGCTCAGCCTTCTTCTGAAGCAAAACTGCTTAGGTGACAAACAAAACTGGGAATATCTCATAAATCATTTCTACAGCATATGCTGAAAGCTGATCAGTAGTTCTGAGTGGGAGAAATCATCTTGAGTGGGAACAAAAAGATATTGGGAAAAAACCCAAAATGTGGATCTTGATGGAATTCTAGTCATGGGTAAGTTCCCAGGTAGGGCCACAACCCCAGCAACACTTTTTTTAATGTTTTACCTCCCTTGGTTATGCCAGCAGTGGATATCTAAGGCTCCCCAGGCAAAGTGCCGCAGGCACAAATTCCCTAAGTGCCAGCAACACGAGCTCCCACCAGCCAGTGATCCTTGTTTCACCCTTCTGTTGTCAGCAGGGAGAGCCTACTGCAGACCAGGTGTTGTAGACAGTCTCTGTACCTACCATTCTCTCTGTACAGGCTTTCCTGTGTGACTCTTGCAGGGGTAGATCAGTGGCAAGTGCTGTAAACTATTCCTGCATCAAGGTCACACTGTGAGACCTGTGAGTATGCTGGAAAAGACCCAAATAACCAGGGCAACCAGTGAGGAAATGCTTCTATCAAAATGGAATCTGCTTTGCCTTTATTTCTTTCTCTCCTACTTTTACACTCTATGCAGTATTACTGCTACTGCACATAAGTTAATGTATGATAAACCTCTTCTGTTTCACTCCCATTTGAGAGCCCTACTTTCTGTAATACTATAGAAATGATTCTCAAGCAAATCTGAGACGGTTTTGCCACAAAGTACACTGCAAGAACTTTGGATCAGAATACTAGCAACTGTCAAAAACTGTAGCACAACTTTTGCTAACAGTAGGAAACAGTTGACCCCCAAATTAACCCCCAGTATTCTGCTTACATCAAGAGTATGGTTTTATAAAATGCAGCCACATATTCCAGAGAACACCCCTCAGTCAAGAATTATGGAAAGAGTTTGATTTTTTTCCAGGGATGTATGTTAAAAGGGATCTCATTTCAAACAAGCTTGTGCTCCTGAAAGACTGTGAGAGAGTGCAATGTTCTCTGTAACACAGTAAGGGCTGTTTTCCATTACACAGTGGAAACTTTATGAATGGTTCTTGCC
Organism: Corvus hawaiiensis; assembly: GCF_020740725.1. Lineage (NCBI taxonomy): Eukaryota > Metazoa > Chordata > Aves > Passeriformes > Corvidae > Corvus > Corvus hawaiiensis. Next base: position 4,912,735 of record NC_063242.1, on the reverse strand, counting down.
AGCACAAGCCGTTTGACAGTGAAATCAGTGTATCTGTAATAATAATACATTGAAAAAGGCAACAGAATTTTGAAATGCTCTACTGGAAAAAGATACATCTTTGGGAACATAATGTAAGCATCTTGGAAGTTCTGTGTCTATTGAGCAACACTCACTGAAATATCCCCAGCATGAGTTATCTGAGAGTCTGTGTGTAAGTAAAGATTGCTGGGAATAGAGCTAAGCATGTGAAATTAACTGCACATCTGGGTCCTAGTTCTGAATCCATGTATCTGAAAACTATGAATGATCTCATGTGGAAAAAGAAACTGCTGCAATCTCTTCCTTAGTCAGATGTACAACAGTTCTGTGCCTTTCTAGGACTCTCCATTATTTTCTCCTACATATTTACTGATAATACAGAACAGCTTGATGACTATATAGGGATGCACACAGTCATCATGTAAGAGACCACTCAGAATTGATCACTGACTTGCAATAAAAGTCTGAGTCTGTGTGTAATTCAGAAAACCAAACTTCATCTATACTTTTTTTTTTCCTGAGATATCTTTTGCCATCAGAGGTAGTATTTTCCCAGACCTGAAGGTGGAACTCTTGTTCCTTTGATGATCTTTACGTGAGTGACATAGCATTTTGCATTGTCATCTTTAGCTCGAGGAGATTTGGACTTCTCTGAAGTCACTGCTGGGTTGTCTGGAAAACCACATTATCATTGGTAGCAGAACTGGATAGTCAGGCATGAACATCATGCTCACAATGAGATGTACCGGGAGTTCTTCAGATGTTGCCTGTTAGAACTCACACACACAAAAATCTTTCCTTTTGGAAACATCTGGATCCCGTTCCTTCTTTTGCTGCTATACAAGTAGACATCTTGGTCTTTTTCTGGAGTCATCAATTTTAAGGAAAGGAATGGCTGAGTATAACCCTGTGGTTGTGCCACCTCCATATTGGACCAATGTATTCTGCTGTTTATGCTTGAACTACAGGGTATCTTTGCAAAAAAATCTCCATTTTTTTAATTGACAATTTTGCATTGTTTCAAAACAATTTCACAGACAATTTGATCCTATAGCAAACTAAGATATGTCATATATCTAGTCTCATTTTTATCCTAGTTTTGCTTTCAGAATTTTGTAATTTTCTGAAAACCAACATGTCTTCTCTTCAAATATCTCTAAGTACTACTTAGACAAGTACTGCTACGCTTATGACAAATGTACCTCCTCACCTGCATTGGATTATACATTTAAAATATCTCATGTTAATGCACATCTTCCACACCTTTCATAACTTTCTTGTTGACCCTTTAAAGTGTTAATGTTAATGTATGAAGTGTTAATGCTCAAACTGAGTGCATTATTTTGATAATGGTTACATCAGTTCTATAAAAAGGGAGAATACCCATTCCAGTTGTATTTGATGTTCCTCTGGTTTTCTTCAGAGTATTAGCTATCAAAAGCTTTGTTCTGAGAGCTCATGTTTAGCTGATTATGTCCAGGTCCTCTTTAGCACTGTCTCATGCCAGTCATTCTCCCTCAGATTCCAGGTGTGCCCTTAAGGCTTTATCTTGAATGCATGACCTCCAATTTGACTGGCTTCAGAAGAGTATTTTTGCAAGTGAGACAAGCTTACAAAGCAATTCAAAGCAGTTTATCTAACTGAATTGCTCTTATCTCTATTTATAAGAGCAAAGTAGTCATTCGGTATTTTTGTCTAGGTGATTTCTAATAGCACCAGGCCAAGAATAACACCAAGACAACCTAATGACAAATCTTCACTTAGAATTACTCCTCTCAAGAACTGTCACCTGAATCACTTACTATGATCTTATTATCACTTATGAGGAAAGACTGAGGGAACTGGGCCTGTTCAGCCTTGAAAAGAGACAACTGCAAGGGAACCTCATCAATTTGTACATGTATGTGAAGGGAAGGTGTTAAGAGCATGGAGCTGGGCTCTGCTTAGTGGTGCCAAGCAACAGGACAAGAGGAAACAGGCGGACACTGATGCTCAGGAAGTTCCACCTGAACATGAAAAAGAACTTATTTTCTGTGCTGGTGAGCAAGAACTGGAACAGGTTGCCCAGAAAGGTTGTGGAACCTCCCCCACTGGAAATATTCAAGAACTATCTGGATGCAATCCTGTGCAATATGCTGTAGGATAACCCTGCTTGAGCAGAGAGGTTGGACCAGATGACCCACTGTCGTCCCTCCCAACCTGACCCATTCTGTAATTCTATGATTCTTTGAACTACATAGAATTTGCACTCCTCATTGTATTTATGAGAATAGCATGCTGCTTTACATCAGATGGAAGCTATTGCATCAACATTACCACCTTTGTCTACCAGACTTAAATTCAAACACATTTAATCAAATATTTTTCATAAAAATATGTTGACTAGCATTCAACTATTGGCATTTAATGATTGTATCCAAGGTCAATACTTCCATGATTCTGCTCCTAATCTGGGTCAAACTATCAATGCTAGGCTAGCCTGTGTCATCCTCCTTAACCTTTTTAAAATATATGCCCAATGTAAGCTTTTATTTAGTAGCCTGGCATTCCCCAGTATTCCATTGCCATTCCAGAAGCTGTGCTGTGAACAACAAAATTAATGGAGCCATGGGATTCTGTTGATTTGGATTCTTCAGCCCCTAAATAGGCATAATTATGACTAAAATTTCTTCTCCATTAGCCCTCTGAAAATCCCATCTAGCAGTCTAGAACTATATCTGAGTAAAGTGGATGGCTAATATATACACACTGACTGGCTGGCTGTTTGCTGCTAACAAGAATGTGTAAGAGCTGAGCTTTTTGCTTACTATTCCTTCACTGAGGAAACAAATTTACATTTATTTCCTCAGTGACATAGCAATTTCCACAAAACTTACAGGATCATAATGACTTCCTCCAAATCAGATTGAAACTGGCCAAAAAGTCATGGAACAACAGATGAACAGATAACATAAATCTTGTTTAGAACATCACAACCAACGTGCATTCATATTTTTTACTTTGGCAATCTTTCCTAACTTTGTTTTATTAATGTTTAGTTAAAAAATGGTCTAGTATTGATGTAACATAGTTGCTCTATAGATATTACCAGGTAGCCAGACAGTTTTACACTTCTATGCAGAGGTGACAAATTGACCAAAAGCGGTACCAGGCTGCCCTCGGAGGTTCTGCTCCATCTGTCCCACAGGTGTGGGCACGCCTCAGGGAGCAGATCCTCTGCCAGCCACGGGGTGTGGTGTCGGGGAGGACCCAGTCGTCAGTGTGTCAGGCACAAACAAGTTGCACTTATTTTCAAATTTATTTGCAAAACATACTGGTAGAATGTCCTGAAGTTGCGTCAGGAGAGGTTTAGGCTGGATATCGGGAAAAGGTTCTTCACCCAGAGGGTGGCTGGGCACTGGAACAGGCTCCCATGGTGTGCTCTTGGGGATCGTTCTGTGCAGGGCCAGGAGCTGGATTCGATGACCCTTGTGGGTCCCTTCCAGGTAAGAGTATTTTACGATTCTATAAAAAAATTCTTAAAGTTTTGTCGGGAATCTTTGGCTCTCTTTTAGAAGAATAAATTTAACTTTTCCCTCCCGATAAGCTCTTATCCCCAGACTCCCGGTCCCCTCCTCCGTAGCCAGGACAGCTTGTCCTCCTCCTCTCCGTCCCTTTCCCGCCCCCGACCGGTCGTTCCCGAAGGAAAACAAACGTGGAAGATTGCCCGGGGGCGGTGGAGGGGGTGTGCGTGTGGCGGGCGGGGGCTGGGCCGCTCCCTGCGGCGGAGGGGGAGCCCGGCGCCGGCTCCCGCCCAGCGTCCCGGGGCAGCCGCCGGCCGCGGTCAGCGCCTGTGACACGGCCGCCCCATGGTGAGGGGGTGAGGGGGTGAGCGGGTGAGGGACGGCGGGGGGGGATCGAAGGGAGCGGGGACCAGCGGGCAGCGGGGCCGGGGCGGCTCCGCTTTCGCTTTCGCTCCCGCTCCCCGTGCCGGCGAGGAGAGGGAAGGAGCCGGGCCGGGCCGGGGCCTGGCGGGCGCACGGTGGGCCCTGGGCTGGGCCGCTGCGGACGGGGCCGGTAGGAGCCGCAGCGCGGAGCGAGCGCCGGGATTCCCCCCGCGACTCCCGGTTCCGGGCCCTCGGCGAGGCCGCGGCGGCTGCCGCTCCCCCCGGCCTGTGCCCGAGCGGCGGGACTCGTCCCGCTCCCGCCCCTGCCCGGCGAAGGAGCTGAGGGTGCCCAGCCGGGGGTGCCCCCAGCAGCGGCTGGGCCCGAGGTCCGCGGTCAGGTCGTGGGGAGCTGATCCGGGACAGAACTTGTCACACCAGCGTGGATTGTCTGTATTTATTTATTTATTTATTCATTCTATGCAGCGTGACAAATTGTTTAGCCTGGTATTGCTCAAGCTTTTAAAATAGTCTATCAGGAAAAAAGAACTAGTTTAGTCTGCTTGAAGACTTTATGTAAGACTTAAAGTCTGTTTTTATTTTTTATGCTTCTGCTCTGTTCACACTCGCCTTGTCTTTCCAGGGCATGGTACAGGCAGGGTAGGCCTCTGGAACCTGTTGGTCTTAAGCTGCACCAGAGGAGGTTTAGGTTGGACATCAGGAAGAATTTCTTCACAAAAGGTTGATTGGACATTGGAATGGGCTGGGCAGGAAGGTGGTGGAGTCACTGTCCCTGGAGGTGTTTGAGGAAAGACTGGCCATGGCACTTAGTGCCATGGTCTAGTTGACAGGGTGGTGTTGATAGGTTGGACTTGATGATCTCAAGAGTCTTTTCCTACCTAATTGATTGTGTGGTTCTGGGGTGAGACCGGAGGCGTAGTTCTATTGATACTGAGAATTCAGTATTAGGGCTCTGATTGCAGGTTGAACTGCTGTGGCCTCTTATGGCAGGTGTCAGCCCACTGCTGACTTGCTCCACCGGTTCAGCTGTGTGCAGAAGGTGTTCACGTGTTAGTCATTAGGTATTTTCTGCCCTTCTGCAGCTGGCTTAAACATATAAATCCAGGACAAAATGCCTGTTGTCTGCTCTGATCTCTCAAAATGCACTCATGTGCCCTTGCCTTGCCTGGAACAAGTCTGTCTTGCCACGTGATCCACAAGAGCACAGATCTGCTGAGAACCACAGCCTGACACGTACAGCTCCTGATTCTGGGTATTCTGTGGGAGATCCCAAACGTGTGGTTGTTTATCCCACTAAGCAGTTTCATGTTACTTTGTAAACACACTGGGGCTGGTGACTATGCCTTATTTCAGCCTAACAAAGCTATTTTCTTTTGATTTATTTTACAGACAGAAGGAAAAAGATGTAATTTAGTCCCAAAGTGCAGTTTGGCTGTAGCCTACCACAGGAGCGTGTTCCTCACTAACTACAGGCCTCAGCCAAGGGAGCAATAGTGTATATGGTGTCACTGCAATTTTGGGGCCAGTACCACTCTAGGAAATGTTTCCGGTCACCTTAGGGAGAAGGCTGTTGTATGTCCTTATATTCTAATTAATTTTATTTACAGGGAAAAGCTTTTCAACCTTTCAATCCTTATCAACAAGGCATTTATGCTGGAAGTACTTTTTCTAGTGGCAGTGGTTGTCTAAAGTGTTGTGAGTGAATTAAAATCAAATCGATGAATTACACTGTGTTTCCCTGGGCAAGCAGAACTCCTGAGGTTTGTTGTGCGTTGTTGTACTGCATTTGAACCGAGAGCAGCAGGCAGTTTAACAAAAGTTCATGAATGTTAACATTTGAGGCGTGTAAGCAGCATTTTCTGAAATTCATAATAACAAGTATGTTACCCTACATGGGAAGAGTTTTACCTCTGGTTGACTGCAACTACGTGACTTGTGCTGCTACAGCATGCTTTGGATATGTCTTTTTTATTGACATAGCTGACTGGAAGTTATTCTGCATCTCAGTCTTGATCACTTCTGGATTAGTGTTATTTTAGTTACTGATATTCAGATCCAAGGACAGAGGTAAAATCACCTTCCTAAGAAGCTGAAGTTGAGTGCAGTGTTTTCACTTGCCTGAGGAGAGTGGTTTGTAGGCCAGACAGGGCTGCTGCTCAGAGGGGTCTTGAGGGGATGGAGAAATGGGCCGATAGAAACCTCAGAAGTTCCAGCAGAGGCAGTAAGAAAGCCCTGCACCTAGAACAGGTTGGGAAGACTTGATGGAGAGCAGCCTTACAGAAAAGGATCCGTGTGTTGTGGTGGACCACATGCTGGTTAGAGGGCTGGAGCACGTGATACTCAAGGAGAAACAGGGGTGGGTTTGTTCAGCCTTAAGAGAAGGTGAAGGAAGGGGAGATCTTAGTGTTGTGGGTAGAAGCTGTAGAGCTAGGCTGCTCTTGGAGGTGCATGACAGTGGGATGAGGAGCAGTAGACACAAGCTGGTTTGGCTACAAGAAAGGTCTTTGTTTTGTTTGGTTTTAACCTGTACAATAGTCAAACACTGAAGGAGGGGTCTAGTGAGTGTGAGGAGTGTCCATCCATGGAGGTGTTAGAACTTGACTGGACAAGGGCCCATGCAATGACATCTAATTCAGCTTGTACTGGATGGCACATGAAAATCCTGCCATCCTAAACTGTCCTGTTACTTTGTGATTACTGAAAGAACAGGCATTCTTACTTCAGAAATTAACTGTTTAAATTATGCTTAGGAGAACACAAGTCAAATAAAGTATGCAAGGTTTCCTTGAAATTGCATCAGCTACAAGCAGAAATGCATAATGTTAATTTAATTTATTTAATGTTAATATTATATGAACTTAAAAAAAAGTAAGACACTGCATTGATAATTTATGTCTTAGAATTTTTGTTGCAGAAGCTACTATATTATTTGAGAGAAAATTAAGCAGGAGACCTGATGAGAATGTAGAGTTCTTATATTTCTTTCTTAGTTTTTCAAACTTACTGCACAGTGAATTTTAGGCAGCAGTGTCTTTAAGAAATTGGTAGACACTGTCATGGAAGTTCCTTTACTGTCTGAGAATTCTTAACGAGAAGAAAATGACTACCCAGAGCCCTGCATGCAGCCAAATATTCAAAATTCAGATAATCTACCGAAGGCACATGACCATTGTTTACATTAACTCTTTTCACAGTGCTCCAGATTGTAAATCATCTAAACTATCGGTTTTGGCTCTCATCAATCTCTAGATGTCATGAAAGGTTAAGGACAAAGTTATGGTGAATTTAGCTTAGTCTCTGCTGCATTTCTTCTAAGACAGAATGGGCTGTGTGTTTCTGTGAGTTCATGTTGTGTTATATGTTTGAAGAATTTGTGTCATCGCTTCTTCAAGATGATTCAGTATGAAAGAAAAGCATGACATGGCTATTAAACATCTTTAAAGAACCAATTTTTAATTACTTCTAGCTCATAAACTCATGGATTAGTGTATAATCTGTCACAAAATTAAATGTGTATTTGAAGAGGAAGTACTGCAGTTTGGAGTATGATGCTTTTTATCTTCTGGACATTATAAAAAAAAAATCAGTTCTAGACTCTGAATAGAGGTCAGCTGTGATATATGAGTGCCTCTTTCCAAAGTTATGGACTGTAGTGACCAAGGTATAATAGAATGTATTTTTTACCATCTTGCATTTAAACTGCTGTTTTTAGAATGATCAAAAGAGTAAATCAGTATAAAAGGATTAAAGTTCTTTTTGCAACCTGAAAAATGTGAAGTCACCTTCCCACTGCATGTTTATTTGAAGGCTTGTTTGAAGGACTGTTAATATTAAATGCCTTAGGTTAGGAGGGGATTTGTAAGACTGCTTGGTAGTGTGTCTTTATAATTTGGAGTGGGGATAATTTAGCAAAGACTGCAAAGTCAGTTGATGAAATAATTTCCTTCTGAGGTTCTGAAAAAAAAAAAGATGTGTCATTGAAACATTAAAGATTGACTTCCCCTAACTTGATCTACTCTGAGTAAACGTTCAGTTTTCCATAGTTTTCAGTTTCTTTGTTGGGTGGGATAGATACAGGAGGAGAGTCTTCTGTTAGCATTCCGTTCTTCCGAAAAATGCAGCATTGTTTTATTTGCAACTGTCTTCCTCCCTATACCAGAAGTGCTCTCCCTTTCTTGCTGGAAGATGCTTCCACACTTGACTCCTTTGAGTTTGGAGCAGGTTTGTATGTGTGCTCTCTGCAGCCTGCATGAGAGGCCTGGGGCTGAACACTGAGCCGTTCAAAGACCCAGTGCCGTCAACTGGTGTCTGCCCTCATGTTCTCTCTGCCTGCAGGAATCACAGGTCTCAGAAAAACATCAACACCCTCCCTCTGCATTTTCACACCATAGGTAGATGTGAGAAAAGTAATGTCTAGTTTCACTGTTGATAATATGTTTGACTGTGGGTAAAACAGGAATGTTTTTTAAGCTGTTACATTCTGCTGTGCCTCACCTGTACGAGGAGGATCATGCTGGGTTAATTACTTTAAATCAGTGTAGTTACTGAGAGAGGAAAATCAGGGAAAGCTTGCTGATACAGTTGCTGATGTAGTTCAGGTACTTCCATAGAACCAAGTTAGCAAATATCTTTTTACTGACACTTGTGACAAAACTTTCTCATAGGTGTCTTCTTTCCCTTTGTGTGCATTCAGCATAATGGAATTTATTTAGGTTACTCCTATGCTCTGTAGATAAATGCTATTACATACAATACTACACATCTCTCTTTTAGAGAAGTGAAACTCAAAAATTATGTTTTATGCTATGCAGGGAACAGAATTCAGGCTCTTTATGTACCCACTGGTCCTGCAAATACTTCAGCAGCCTTTTTATACCCCTTGCTAGGTGATGCCTTAGTCATTTTCAGTAGGGGGCATACACAATTTGGAGTGCAAATCTTCATTCAGGAACTCTTAACACTTCCAGGAAATGGAATTCCAAAATTAATTTTATTCTGGTGTCTTTTCAGGACATGATTTACAATTTTTAAGATGATTCTGAATGTGAATTGGCAAAACATGAACTTTGATCAATCGAAGCATCTAATTGGAAGTTTTTTTCAAATCTTTTCATGTATCATTATGCTGCAAAGCATGTTTGCCTCTGCCTTAATTACTTTGCTGGTTTTTTTCTTGTTAGTGTTAAGTTTTATGAAAAATGATCCCCAAAGCCTGCAAATAAATAGAGATAATACAATTAAATGCAAATATCCAGATATTAAGTATTAATACTGCTTAATTGTGGTTTTGGGGGATGTGTGATTATTAGAAAGACTGATTTATTTTGATTTCTTTAAAAAGTGATTCAAGTTTACTCCTTCTTGTTGAATTTTCCTTTGTTTTTAGGGGTTTTTACCTTGGTGAAGGTATATTGGGCAACTGTTGACTTGGAAGCTGCTTTTAGGATGTCTGAAGATGAAGAAAAAGTTAAACTCCGCCGAATTGAACCTGCAATTCAGAAATTCATTAAAGTGGCAATTCCAACAGATTTGGAAAGGTTAAGAAAACACCAAATAAATATTGAGAAGGTTAGTGTTCACTTTTTACTAATGTAGTTCTTTTTACACTATAGAAGCAGTCACACTGAAAGATTATGTAGAGTTTTTGATGAGAAGTTGATGACAAAGTGCTTTAATTCAAATTTGGCTAAAGACGAATGTTCTATATTGTCGTGTAATTGTGTGCACAAAGGCCTTTACATTTGTAGTAAACATAGTTAGCAATAGTTTGGTTGAAATACTTGCATGATAATTTGCATTTTGTATCTTTTACATGCATTTTAGCTATAATGAATGTGTTACAGTACTTTTGTGAGCTGTCATGATTTTCTCTTAAATATTTTCTCTAAAATTAACTTTCAGCCATGTAAGCCAAACATCCCTAGAGGTAAAAGGATAATTTTATAGAATCTGATCCTGTTTATTTTACAGGCTACTTTTAAACAAAAATCACTAATTATGTCCAATTGCTTAGAGGAGCAACATTATTTACTTATGATGAAGCCAATATCTCTAACCTCATTTCATGAATATTGATTTAAACCTTAGGTTCCAGAGATAGTCCAAACAATTAATCTCCTAAATCACTGTTTGAAGAAACTATAAAATCAATATATAATGAAATTTGACCTTGAATACACCTTTTCAGAGGAAGTGGCTACCATCAATTCATCATCATTGCTTCTCAACTGTTTGAGAGTCCAACTTTCTGTATGACAGTTTTGGAAAACTTAAAAGCTATATCCTTAGGAAATGAGTTCTCTGTGCTTTTTCTTTCTTTCCATGTTTTCCCCATGAAAATTCTTGTTTTCTAAAGCACATTCCATGGATTGGATGGCCTTTCACTCCAAGAGGGAATAAAATGCATGTGTATCCAAAAGAGTTACAGCTGTCTGTAAGTCTCTATTAGATAACAGCAATTGACTTGGTAGTACAGGAAGGTGGAGATTTTGTTTGGCTTACTGCCCTAAGCTTTGTTGGTGATATGCAACAATCCTTTCAAAGTGCCAAAGGATGTTGTGTGAAACACTTTTTGCCTTTGGCTGGGGACCATTGTTGTGGTGGGAAGATCCGTAAAGGTGACACAAAACGAGAAATGAAGGTATCTGGGTCTTACTGCAGTCTTATCTGAGTGTAGATGTTTGAATAAGACATTTATTGAAGAGCTTTTAGCAGGAGATATTATGACAAACTCTTGAGTTCTCTTCATGTCCACTGGCTGCTTTCAAGGAGAGATGGAAGGGATCCAAAGCAAAAGTATCAAAGTTTCTTTCTAAAGAGAGCTCTCTAGAGAATGGACTCGGAGCAAAAAAGATTGAGTGTTTAAGGTAACCTAATGTTTTATATTTCTGTTGTGGACTACAAACTATCTGGCTATAGCACAATTATGATTTAATACCACAGAAATATGGAACCATAGAGTGATTTGGGTTGGAAGAGAAGCTTTAAAGATCATCTAGTCCAACCCGCCTGCCATGGGGTGGGAACACATTCCATTACATCAGGTTGCTCAAAGCCCCACCCAACCTAGGCTTGAACACTTCCCGGGCTGGGGCATCCAGAACTTCTCTGGACAGCCTGTTCTAGTGCCACACCACCCTCATTATAAAAAAAATTTCTTACGACCAATCTCAACTTCTCCTCTAAATGTTTAAAAGCATTGCCCCTTATGCTGCCACTGCAGGCTTTAGTAAAAAGTCTTCGTCTTTCTCCTAAGCCCTCTTTATTTATGGAAAGGCTGCAGTAGGGTCTCTCAAGAGCCTACTCTTCTCCAAGCTCAACAATCCCAACTTTCTCAGCCTTTCTTCACAGGAGAGCTGTTGAGCCCTTGGACCATTTTTGTGGCTCTCCTGTGGACCTGATATAACAGGTTAGGATTCCATAGATGTTTTTACTTCATGGACCTCCCTTAATTTTACATGTATTTGTTCATAGAATGTTAAGGGGTTGGAATGAACCTTAGAGATCATCTAGTCCCAAACCCCCTCCCATGGGCAGGAGCGCCTTCCAGCAGGCTCAAGGCCTTATCCAAACTGGCTTTGAATACTGCCAGGGATGGGGCATCCACTGCCTCCCTGGGCAACCTGTTCCAGTGTCTCACCACCCTCACAATAAAGAATTTCTTCCTAATCTGTAACCTAAATTTCCCCTCTTTCAATTTGTACCCCTTGCTCCTTGTCCTATCACTACAAATCCTGATGAAGAGTCCCTCTCTGGTTTCCTGGTAGGCCCCCTTCAGATACTGGAAGGTTGCAATGAGGTGTCAGTGCAACCTCCTCTTCTCCAGGCTGAACAGCCCCAGCTTCCACAATAAATAATGTCAATACTATCTCTTCTCAAGCTTTCCTATCCTTGAGGCCCCCAGAGTGAACATTGTCCAGGAGAGTGGCCTACTTTGTGTATGCATGACAAAGAGAAGTCAACAAGGAGGAATTCTCTGACCACATGTCATTGCTCTGGGTGTGCTAAGTCATTGGATTCTTTGGGCTCGTCACTAGCATATTTGGAATTTTGAAGCAAAGTAATAAAACCTCTAAATATATAAAGCTGATGAATGTGCTGAGCATTTCTAGTAGAAATTATGAAGAGCAGTCAAAGTTTCCTGAGAAATTTTTTGTCACAGGATTTTTTATCATTAGTTATTTGGACAGTGTATTACAGTCAGTTGAAATTAAATAGGCGTTTTTTCCCTAAACCCCTGAGAAATTCCTGTTTCAGTACTCTTTCAGGGATGACTAAATTGGAAGATCTACTGTTGATACAGGACTTCTTGACCTTTTTTTTTTTTAAAAAAACATTGGCAGCAATTTTAATGGCATAGCAATTTATTCAGAGGTTGTTGTTACTCTGTTTATAGAGGAATGATGTTAATCTAACTTTGTTGAACACTAAACCTCTTATCTTCTATAGAACTACAAAGTCCTAACATGAAAGAACTTTTTGCTCTGAAAATAAGCAGTAACTTCAGATTTCTCATTGTATTTTAGGAAGCTGAGTAACTTGTGATCCTTATTGCTGTGGCATCTAAAATTATGAAAATAATTATGGAAAGATAGAGGCTGTGAAGAAAGGTTTTTATTGGTAGCAAAGCATATTAAGAAATTGAGGAATTAAACTTTACATTAAAATACCTTACAAATCATGGTAAATATTTTACCTTGTTATCTAAACAATTAAAAAAATATTCTAGTATTGTCTAATATTGTAAATGCATTCTTTGATAGCACACATTCCAGGAATCACTGCTTCTACTTCTATTATTTTACTATCCTTTTTATGCTAAAGTCTCTACATTATTTGTGTCAACTGCCTATAGGAGAGACCGATTTATTTTAATGATGAAAAGGTTGATATGTGATAATAGGCAGTTCTTTTGCCAAACTTGCTCTCTGCTAATGTAATAGTCTGGTCTGTGGGCAGTACTGTATGAATAGTTGCCCACTGAAGTTAGTGGGGCCTCATGAAGGTGCCAGATCTGGCCTGTTGGCTCTTGTAGCTGTGTTTGTAGCTATGTAGGAATGTTGAGTGTAAATGTAGACAGTAGCATTGTGTAATGAATGCCATTTTCTGTGTCAATAGTACCAGATACCTCATTGTCCTATATGACCAGTACTGCTTATTCACAATTCCATTCTTTTCTCCTTCTTCTGCCACTTGTTCTACTGCCAAGTGAATTATGCCACAGCAGTGTCAGGATGCAATATCACTCGGATGTTAAAAACTGATGCTGAAACCCTGGTTGTCTGTACTTCAGTAAAATATACTGTACAAATTTTTTCACAAAATACATTGCTATTTACCTCTCTAATTTTGCAGTGGAATTGTTTATGACTGGACTTCTTTACTGTCAGTTTTGGAAAACTAGTGATCATTTACCAAAGGTGGCTTTTTTCCTGCATAGCCAGTTGGTAAAAATAGCAATTCTAAGGAGTCGTTTTCCTCTGTTTTAGTATCAGAGATGCAGGCTCTGGGACAGATTGCACGAAGAGCACATCAATGCAGGACGAACAGTTCAGGTAAGGATATGAAAATGGCTGTGCTACTGATGGGGTTAAATTACATACATAGTTCTGGTTACCTCAGGGATGGACCTTCAGAGAGACATATATTTGACAGGTGGGTTTGACAAGCACACAGTTTTGCTTTACTTCATCTGAAAGGTAGGAATTTCCTGATTGTGTCCTATGAGGCAAATACAGTCAGAAATGTTTCCATGTTCTTGAAGAAGCAAAAGTTTGGAGACTGTGATCTTTTGCAAACTATCCTCTTACATTGTTAAATTAGAAGACAGCGATTGCAATAAGGGATACTGCTAATTTTAAAGTATGATTTCAGACATAGAGAACATCTGGACTACTAGTTTGGTGATCACATCTGTTGTTACGTGCATGATATTGTCAAGGGAGGAAATACCGGCACATTTGTCAACACGGGCATCATCTCAGTGACTTCATGCATAGTCATCCATAACTCAGCACACTGGGAATCTTACACTGTTTCTAAAAATACCTATGTCTTGATGAAAATGATGCAAGAAGCTCAGCCAGACATCAGCTAAATCGCACACAGCCAAAGAAGATTATCAGTACAGAAGAACACAGTGACCAGATCTGCAGCACTAAGTTTGCTGAGGCAGGTACAGCATCTAGTGGCTGGAACAGCTGCACTGCCAATATTCTGGGGACAGACGTGTGTTCGCCAGGAGAGGCATCTTGTGTTCGTTTCATAAATGTTGTTCAGAGGTGGGACCTGTCTTTGCTACTGTAAGTGACCTACACTGCATGTAGACAACCAGGATTTGCCTGCACAGGTGTCACAGTCCTAAACCAATGCATCTCGCAGCAGTTCTAATGCTGTAAATTCCCATCTTTGTTTCAGTGTCTTACTGACACTTGTGGGAAATTAGACCAGACTAAAAATGACAAAAACACAAAAGCGGCTCGCCTCAGAAAGAAGAACTTAATCCTGATTGAACAATGGAATTAGATGGTAGGGAGAGCTGGAGATATGTATCTTTTTTGAGGAATGGAAGGTGTTAATGAGCTTTCTATTTAGTGTAGATGATATGAAGTTACATGTGAAATCCTGTTGATTTTTCTGCTAATTGGAGATTTGAGTGTTTGATTTTCCACCAAATACTTTTGAAATTTGGATACAAGTTTATTCTTCATATTCAAAGAGTCTTCCTAAGGTGGAAATTCTATTAAAACAATGGCCTTTTAACAGGTATGGTGTAGTAAGCCTGTGTTTTCTTATGTCTGTTCTCTAATCTGTTTTCACATCTGAGTTATGGGAAAAGCTTCTCTTGTAACTTTAAATTATCAGTATCATTTCTTTAGCAAGACAAAAATCTATCAATAATTAGAGAAAAAAAAGTTGAAGATGTTCTTTTTAGATATTTTAAGTGCTTTAATAAGAAGACTGTTTATATGTCTCTAGAAACATTTATATTTGTCTTGAATCTAAAGATTGCTGTTTTCACTCTCTGTCAAAATAAATTTTCTTACATTTTATTTAATGCTTATTGCTTCTAGCTCTGGGTACAGATCTAGATGCATTAAAGTGGTTCACATTCTGATACCCAGAGAGCAGAAAAAGTATCTGGGTGCATGAAAGAAGAGCAGACTGGCTCTTTGTTTTAATTAAATAGTTAGAAGTCTGGAGTACTTGATAATAAATTATATGACATGTAGAATGTGTTTGCTGTAAGCTGTTTAAATGTTTACCAATGGACTTGTGATCTGTTTGTTTGCGAAGAAATCAGATTAATTATTGTGATACCAAATGTTCTCTGCAAGCACACACTTTGCTCTCAAAATTAGATGTTGTAAAAATACATTAGGAATCCCTAAGTCAATATTGACCCAAGGCATCCGCCACAGGTTTTAGACAAATATATGCACAGCCATTCTACATTTAATCCATGTGCACATAATTAGCCATTTTTCTGAATTTTCAGTTTACCCAGAATAATTACTTCTGTTGTACTTTTGATGATGGTCAAAATTATAATAGAAGTATAGATGAGCGTACATGTGTTGCTCTGCTTTCGGGTGACTGGGTGCCACTTTAAAAACTTCTATAAAGGAAAGTGAAGAAAACAGATAAATATATGCACAGAGTGTGAAGAGACACCTTCAAAAATATTGAGAAAATAACTCTTGTATATCATGTATTAGTTTTTCTGAATGTGCTCTTGTATATTTTCATTTTTAGGGACAGTCCATGGACTTCTTAAAATGTTAGGGCCTGAATGAATTTGCAGTTTTCTAGGCTTTGCCCACATACATGCTGACTGTACCACACAATTAGTTAATTATTGCAAGGTTTAAGCTAATTTCAATGAAATGGCAGTATTTTGTTGTAACATCTAAGGACTGCCCTGATCATTCCTGTGGTGAGAGGAAAGGAAATGCTGCAGTTACTAGAGAGGAAATAAGACATTAAACCAAAAAAAAAAAAAAAAGGAAAAATGCAGTGGATGAACAGTCTGGCTGTCCTGGGGTGATGTTGTGAAGCTGCTTTACTCCTTACCCGTCCGCTCAATGCCCAAGGACGCTGTGCCTTCAGGATGGGCCCGGGGGCGGGGCCAGAGCCGCGGGACCCAAGTGCAGGGCGGCTGAACGGCTCAGCCCAAGGGCTCCGGGGCCTGGGCAGGGCGCGGGAGGGAGTGCGCCGGGAGCGCTATGCTGCTTTTTGTGGTTCCTTTGTGTTCCAGCTAGCTGGGAAAAGGCTCTGTTGGGTTTTCTCGTTCTTTTTTCCCTTCCCTTCCCCTTGCCTCAGTGCCTCCCTTCCCTCTTCGCTGGTCCAGGGAGCCTGCGGGGGCGAGCCCGCGAGGTGGCCCTGGCTGGTCCAAGCCCAGGTGTCTGTTCCCTCTCCAGGAATTTGTTGTATTTTGAGGGGTTTTTTTTAATCCTGTTCTACCCTGTTTTGTTTGGGTGTTAATAAACAGTGTGGTTTTTTCTACTCTCACTTGCTATGACCCCTTTGTCTTACTGGTGGGTCTTACTCCTTTCCCCTGCGGAGGAGACACTCACTCCGGAGTGTTTCCTCCTGACGTTTTGACTCCAAAACTGAGACACTGGCTTTAGTGTGTATTCAGCCCATGAAAAGAGACTCTGTTGTGCAAAACACGTTTAGGCAAGTATGGTCTCTCCACTGTGTTGCTCTAACATGGAAAGCTGCTTGAAAAATGTTAATCTGTTTCTTTTTTTTCTTTTTCACTTTTATGGTTTCTAGTTCAGCTGAAAATGGTTTACAAGTAAAAGATTGTTTCTGATCAGCTCTTTTTTTGCATAAATCTTCAAAGTTCAGTTGTATGGCTCAGGTCTTCTGTGACATCTCTAAAATGATCTTCAGGTTAGGTACCTCTGGCATACAGTGTAGATATGCTGTGAGGGCATGAGGAGTAGTGCAGAGAACTTTATTTCTGCAGGAGATTGTTTCTGTTATCAGCTCATTACTGTGGCCATCTGCAGGGTAGAGAGATCCTTAAACTCAGAGTTCCTTTGACCTAGGCCGAGAATTTTGTAAGACTTGAGGGACACAGAGTAGAAGTGAACTGACTGTGTGGTAGTGATCAAAAAAAGCCAAATAACTTAGGATATATAAATGGGAGAGCAGTCAGTGTGGTTTCTCCTGCAATCTCTTTGATCAGCAGTAGTAGGATCCCAGGCAGAATAGTCAGTCCAGTTTGGGCACCACGCTTCTACGGAAGGCATGAAGTGAATAGGGAGAGACCAGTGAATGCAGTCAGAAACTGAGAAAACAAGACTTCTTGTAAAGATCAACAAATTAGTTATTTTGCCCAAAGAACACCTGACAGCATTGTGCTGTCTGTCTGCAAACAGGGAGAGGATGGCTGCAAGGAGGATAGGGCTTGTTTTTTCCTGTTTTGAACAGAGAGGATTAGAAATACTTGGTTTAAACTGAGGCCAGGGAGATTTCTGCTAGACATAAGGAGGTGCTAGAGAATAATGAATTCTGGCAGTATGTCATGAAGGACGTTGTAGCTCTTCATGAAGAAATAATATAGGGACAGCAGATCATGCATTGAAGGGATAACTTCCCAAGGTTTTCACCAGTTTTATTTTCCTACGGTTTTTGTGAGAAAGCCATTTGAAACAAAGATTGTTGTTTGGTTTTGGAAGCCAATGGACCAAAATTGCAATTATTATAAAGAGAAATTCCATGTCTTTTGGGTTGAATTTGGAGAGTTCAAAACTCAGGAGTTCCCACAAATGAAAAGAGAATTTTGTATTACCTTCCTCGCTAAATAAGCTTGGTTTTAAAAGTGCATACAGTTGGGATGAGAGCAATACACTTTTATGCTCTACCTAGAAATTAAACTGTGGCATTAAAATTATTATGAAAAGAAGTCACAGTCATTTGCATATCCATAACATTTATAATGTTACACCCTGGTGAGCTCCTGGGATGTCTCTCCTCGCAGCAGGGCTGAACTTTCTTGCTAGGCTGAATCCATTCACCTTCTGTTTAATTGACAGTACGTGGAACAAGAGTCCTCTCTTCAAAACCAAAAAGGAAGAGCTACTAAAATTAAATTTCACTAAATACTTGAATATCATCATCCAATTCCTCCATCTTCTTACTCAGAAATATCTCTCTTTGATCAGCAGGGTAATCATGAACAGTGGAAGTGAGGAGCTGGTTTAGACATTTCTTAGGGTGAGCAGTTCATACTTCTTGAAGCTTCTGTTCAGGATCTGTGCAAACTTCCATCAGCCAGTTGTGTTGTGTTGGTCCCTGCACAGGACTTGTAATTTGCCCTGGCAGCAGCTGCAGTGGTACTGATCCCAAGCAGAGCTATGTTTTACCTCAATTTCAACTGTGAAATTCTCCTTTTCCTTTAGAAGAAGCTGCTGTGGAACCATTATTCTCTCATTGCAAACTCTGTTGTCACTGTTTCACAAGTTTTGTTTGATGTGTCTTTTATTGGTTTCTTGTCTCTATTGTGGCCAAATACAGGATGATAATAATTTTGTTTCCTGAAATAAAACAGCAGGATGAACCTTGGTTCCCTGCATTTAGTTCTCAGAAATCAGATAATTAAGTGTTATGTCTAGATAGTCCCATTTTGTTTCTTAAATGAAATTCCAAGATTCTATAAACCAAGAATTTTGGCACATGGTGCACTATGACATTCTCCTTTTTTCAGTACTTAGGGGCAGACCATGGGGGGAAGATAACAGGATGAGCGAGGTAGGCTGAGATGAGAAATGTATGAGGAAAGTTACTGGCTACCATGTTTCTAATTTAACTCAGTGTTTTCCAAAGTTTTTCGTTTTTTCATCTCCCTTTTTTTAAATGGTCAATCAGTGGTTTTACCTGAGGTTAGTCTTGAATAATGCAGCCTAATTTGGCTAATAGTACTCTTAATTTAAGCATACAACATAATCTAATCTAATTTTAGTAATTTGACACATGATTTTAACGAATCAATAGTTCTTTCTTTGGAAGCTTGTGCAATGTTACTTCAACATGTTGTTGAATAATTTCCTTCCTTCTTCTCTAATTGTATTTTCTACTATTTTTTTCAGAAATATTAAAAGCAATTAATCCCACTAGTGTATATAAATAAAATTAGTTCCATCTAGTTCTTGCTTTTCCAGATAGGCGGTTTTGCCTTTCTAAGGCATTACCTGTACCTGGTTTGTATTCTGGACGAAAACCTTTCTGTTTCTAACCACTCATTGGTGTCAATCCATTCTCTTGTTCTGTTATGAGAATGTCTTGGGGTGACTTTATGATGTGTATCTCTTATCGCTGCTCTATGCCCAGAAATTAATTTTGTGCCTTTCTGTGCCTTTAAACTGAGCCTGAGAGGGGGGAAGAGGAAAAAAAAAACAAGCAAACTTTTCAAAGCAGTTGTTCA
Source organism: Corvus hawaiiensis (assembly GCF_020740725.1). Classification (NCBI taxonomy): domain Eukaryota; kingdom Metazoa; phylum Chordata; class Aves; order Passeriformes; family Corvidae; genus Corvus; species Corvus hawaiiensis. Next base: position 4,893,397 of record NC_063242.1, on the reverse strand, counting down.
AGGACACAGAGATAGATACAGACTCCTGTGCTTCTGCAGCAGCAAGAGCAGAGGAAGCACCCAGCTTGCTTTTCAGCCAGCTTTCAGCTCCTTTTCTCCAGAGGGAGATGGAGAGTTGAACTTTGTTTTCCTGGGACTTTGGGTTTTTTTCCCTTCTTCTCTTCTGGACTGTTTCAACATCAGAACACATCGGGAGAATTTTCCACCGAGGCCCCAGAGGTGGGCCTACACTGACCCAGCTCCAAGGAGGAGGAGAGAGACCACACCTACAGAAGGACTCTGAAATTTTCCCAAGTTCCTCTCCACAGCAAAAGGTTTTATTATTCAGCATTATTATCCTTTTCCTGTGTGTTTGTTAAATAAATAGGTTTTATCTCTTTCACTTTCCTCAGAGGAAAACTTTTTTTTCCCGAACCTGGTGGGGGAGGGATGGTTGTACCCTGCCTTCTGTCAGAGGATATTTTCCTCCAAATTTGTCCAAACTGGCACAAATAATTAGTGGCACCCAAGGTGGGGCCCGTGAAGATTGTGAAGAGTGCCTATGCCAGGCTATATAGAAGCAGTGAGAGGCTTTTAGAGACTTGTGGCAAAGAAAGCCTTTGTGTTTAGGCCAAAATAACTCATCCTTAAAAAGATTAATAACCCCATGTGATAGCCCATGTTTGGCAGTGTGAAGGAACTTTGAGATTTTTCATGGAAGAGATGTTTTACACCACAGCAGATTGTTTCTTTCCAGGCGGGTCTGTTGTTGGTGGCAGGTTGGGAACCACATGCAGCTGAAGAAAACCTTTTTTTCCTTAAGCATAAGAGAGAGACTTTTCAAGAACTGCAACACTGACTAACATCCCATGTTCTGTTATCCTTTGTGCGACTTGGGTAAAAGGAGAGAAGTGCTGGGGGGGGGGGGGGGGGGCGGGAGGTTTGCTTTAATTTCTTCTTTCTTCTTTTTACTTCTAATTCTGTTAGTAGTAAAACTCTTTCTTTGTACCGCAACTGTTTAAGTTTGAACCTGTTTTGCCTCACAGCTCTCTAGTTTTCCTCAATATTTTCTTATTTTCTCTTGATGAAAGTAACAGATTTCGTGTGCTTGACGCTTAGCTGCATCAAACCACGACAGAGAAGAATATTCAAAACAATTGGTTAAAAGTGCAACAAAGAATATAATTTATTCTATCATTGTAATGGAGAGAATATATTTTTATTACAGTCTTATTTTTTTATAATTAGATAAAAACTCTGACCTAAAACAATAAGTGATATAATTTAAACTGTGAATTTCTTCTTTTCATTTGCAGGAAGAGAAAATTTGTGTGCATTTTTAGATTTTAAAAGCCCAGGCAGTAAAAAACCCCTTGAATGTAGAAAGAAATTTATCTTGTGGGAAATGCCTGCACACATACTCTTCTTGGTAGATGTGAATAGTTTATATCTTCTCAAAACTCTTGTAACTAAAGAAATATTTCTATTTGATATTCCAATCAAATAAATATATTTGTTCTTTATCTGAAAAAAAAATGAAAAGAAAAAAGTAATCCTTCTTCTTTGTCTCTGAAGTCATCTTCACAAAATGAAAATGATAGTTCTGGGGTAGTTGGGGGTTACGAATGACTTTATCCTGAGGTCCTGTGACCGCCACAGTCACTTATTATTACAAAATAAGCAAATTTTGAGAAACAATCACTTACTTTATTTGGATATTATTGCAACTTGTTGAAGCTTGTGTAAATATTTTGGCAAAGACCTAAATTGATCAGAGAAACAGAAATAACTTCAGCAATTACACAGTGAATTAATTAGTTAAATACTTTAATTGAAACCGAAAATAAAGTGATTTTGAGAAGTGGATAAAGTACAGAATTGGCAGCCAGAAAATCAAAATAGTTGTGGCGATGGCTTCAAAAATGTTTCTCCCTTGATCATAAAGGTGATAGGTGCTTCCCAGGCACTGAAGGTGTCTGGTGTTCTCACGCAGTAAGCTAAAAAATAACTCTTAATACTCTTGCAGCAACTCCGTGCCAATATGAGAGAGATGGAGAAACTCTGTTTGCGAGTCCGGCAGGAAGACATCCCAGTTCTGCAGAGAATGATAAATCCCATTAAAGAGGAAGCTTCAACTGCCATTAAGGACTTCCTGGAGCTGCATTCTGAATCTGCAGAAGAACTTAAAAGGCAACTCAAAGGACAGGAGGATGCCTCTTTAACCAGATCTGCAACTCTAGGACAAGGTAGTAGAATTTAATTTCTCTATTTATTGTATCTCTATCATTGTATCCAGTATGCAGTTTCTCTGACCAGATGTAAATGAAGTAAACAAATGAGATTTCAGTTGAAGAGTACTGTTAATGAAGAAGTAGATTCCTTTCCCTACACCACACTTTTGTCATGACCTGTGACTGAATTTTGATAAGCAGAAAATGCTTAAGTATTTTTAAAAATTAAGTATCTATGGCCTTCCATGAGAAAGATCCTGTAGCCTTGGATCTTGAAATAGTGGACTGTTCATAGGAAGCAGAATACTTACATTCATGTTTCAAGATAGCTTGGCTTCTTTTCCCCTCCCCTGCAAAACACTTGATGATGTGCAAGTAATCATTTTGGCCATTTTCACTGAACTAAAAAAAACCAAGAAGATTTTTATATGACAGTGTAATACAGCATTGCTGAAATATATGGAAAAGAGGAGAAAGTCTCTAGGTAAAGAAAAACATCTCTTCCTGTAACATTTTAACTTGGTAACTGACAAGAAAGAAGAAAAGACTATAAATCCATTTAAATAAATGTTTTGAAAACACATAGTGATATGCTAGAAATCAGACATGTTTGCTGGTCTTCCCTCCTTTCTGTATAAAATGTCTTTCAATCCTTGTTCTACCATTCTGTCTTCAGGAGAAGTCTGTATTATGCCCTGGTGCTGGCTAGTGCTCTCTCCTGATGACCTGTGAGAAAGCTGGTTACATCAGGATTAAACCCTTCCACGTATCTGTAATTAGTTTGATTGCTGCAGTAGCAGTATTACTTAAAATTATTTGAGCATTTCATGTGTCTTAAAATCTAAAGAGCATTCTTAGTCAGTGGCACTGTAGAAGAACCTGCTGTCAGATTTGTTTTTATGACCCTTCTTGTTGTTGCATGCAGAACTACAAGAACTCTTTCAAGGGTGATTAACAAGCCAATGACCCTCGTGGTTGAGCAGGGAGAGAAGTAGATTTGATGACCGGGCTTGCTTTCAAGAATGTCATGTGCAGTAGTATCAGAAAACCTTGTGAACATCAAGATGTATCAAATACAGAGTCATAGAACCGTTTGGGTTAGAAGATGTAGATGATCATCTAGATCCTGCCATGGACAGGGACACCTCCAACAGACCAGGCTGCTCAGAGCCCCATCCAGCCTGGCCTTGAACTGTTCCAGGGGTGAGGGCATCCACAACTTCTCTGGCCAACCTGTGCCAGTCCCTCACCACCCCCACTGTAAAAACCTCTCTTCTTCCAAGGCCAACAGAAAAGATTGAATTAGCTTCTGACATACAAATCTTGACCTCTTCAACACCTTCAGCATCTTGTAATTGGTTATTAAGTAGTTTGTCCTAATATCTTTGTGGATTTCAAACTCTCTTGCAGTCCTCTGGGACCACCTTATTGAAGTTCTTAAAAATACACTTGAAATTTCAGAGGCTGTTTCTTAAAAATGCTCTGGAGTGAATTTCATCAAACCCTCAGACCCTAAATAGGCCTAGCTCATCTAAATATTTTTGACCTCTTCTCTTTGTTTCCGCCTCTCTCTCTTTTTCTTTCTTATTTAAGTTAATTGCATCAGAGATCTGCTTAAAGGGACCTTTTTATCTGGCAATGCACTTATACTTCTTTGGTCTCCCTCTAGCTTCAAAAACATTCACAGAAACTTCCTTGCTACCATTTATTCCCCTTGGTAGTTGCAACGTATTTATGTCCTGGTCTTTCTGATATTAACTTTCTGTGTTTATATTTTTCTTTGTACTCATATTGTGTGTCAAATTCTTGACATCCAGGGCATTGAAGAGCTCTTGCTGAAGCCATAAACATCCTCCTTTGCATCAGGATAATTTGGTGTCATCTTCAGTGCAGCCTGTTTTTTAGTGTCTGCCAGCAATTCTGCAGTCCAGTTCTTCCACATAATTTCTATTAATTTTACCCAATTTGTTGACATGTCTTTTGTGGGGAACTCATTGTCTTCAATATTCAATGATTCCCTTCATATATATTAGCCATTACTTTCAGTCTCTTTGTGAGCTCTTCTCTGTTTGGATCAGAACTAAATTTAAGATATCTTTTCTCTTGGTGACTTTCTTCAGTTGTTCTCAGTACATTCCAGTATTCTATTGGAAAGGCCTTGTCCTGGCTTACTGCTTTTCTTTTTTATACAACCCCACAATTACATAGGTGGCACATGGCAACTAAAGTTTAATTTCAAAGAACAGGATTGCTTCTGAAATCAAGGTGGAATACCTTTGAAGTATGGAGGACATTGAGTATAACAGCACTTCAGAAGGACAATAAATTGATCAGAAAGATGGGGATGAGAAGAGCAGAAAAAATATTGCTGGAATGACAGGCATCTGCAAGTCTGCTCAGGAGTGTGGAATTAATTCACCTCATTTAAAGTGAAACAGACAGACAGGCAGACAACTAAATACAATTAAACAGATTTTTTTTTTTCAAGTTTGCCTTCCTGTGCAAGCAGCCCTGTTGAATTGCTAACCCAGACACAGTATATTGCCTATTCTTTTGTGCTTAGAGGCTGCAGTCCTGAAAGCAAATCTTGGCTGTTGATCTTAATCAAAGGAGGTTCAATACGTGCCTGTTCTTTGAAGCATGTTGCTTCCCATCTGGTAGAGAAGGAAGGAGTTTACAAATTCAAATCTCCCATTTAGAAAGCATGTCAGTGATATGATACAGTCCCTTCCCCCATTCACCATCCTCAACTGAGGGCTAATAGAAATGGAATTTAATTGCATATTAAACAAATATTAACAAAAGGTGAGACTCCACTCTTAAAATTACTAAAATCTTTTAAGCAACATATTCAATCTTCCACAGCATTAGATTTTTATCTCGCGTGTAATGAGGTGTAAAGCTCCTCTGTGAAATCTGCAGAGATGTTTTGTATTATTGTATTTCTTTGGAGATGCTGTATAAATGAACTGGTGGAGTCACTTCCATTCTCAATTCTATTAAAATTGGTTAGACTTGATAAAAAGTGAAGTAGTGAATATAAATTTCTTACTCATACTTTCAGCCCAAATGTGACCGCCCTTCTTCTTCTTCACCTTAGTTTTTTTAAGTGAATAATGAATTTTCATGAGGAATTTTCTCACTGATTTTTAGTTATTAAAAAATGATAACATGTAAACCTAATTACAGTTTTAATTTCTCTTGAATGTGTGTCATGCAAAACTTTGGTATCATTTATACACTTTCAAGGATATGCTTTTCTACAGTAGGTCGGCATTGATTGTTAGGAACAGACCAGAGCAAGGTCTTGGGAGGAGGCAGTTTTACTTAGTGAGGTTTTTATTTTGCTTTTGAATTATGAATATTTTAATTTTAACCAACTTAGTATGCATGTGGCTGATTAGGGAAGAGTACACCTTTCTGGGCAGAAGAAACTTGATTTTGAAATAGGATCGTGTAGGATTAAAATGAAATAAAATCCTCAAAACCAGTGATAAATGTCAGAGTATGTGGCAGAACAGTTTTCTCAAAAAATGCACACATTTGGATATATAATTAATTATATTGAAAAGGGGAAAGCAGTATTTTAGAACTGAGTATACAACATTAATTAATCTGAGGTTATAAATCAAAGTTATGCTCTGGAAGAACAGGTGATGATTGTAGAACATGAAGTGCCTTCCATGTCTGGATTCTTAAAGGGAAAGGGGTAGAAATAATTAGAAAGAAAAACAAGCCCAAATTAAGCCCGCAATTGCTTAGTGCATTCGTGTTATTCTGCTGACTTAGTAATTATGTCTAAATATCAACTTCACTGATGTTAGACTTTTACTGTGCTGAGAGTAGGAAAATTGGGTCCTTAATCTATTTTGAAATATTGGGATAAAAATGTTGAGAAATGGACAAATGTTATGAAAATGTATCATTTTTATTTTATCTTAAATTAATTCCATGAAAAAGCATGCACTGTTACTGATTTTTTTTATGAATATGATTATATTTATTTGTTTTCCATTGGTCATATCTGTTGTTGTAACAGTTATATAATATTATTATCGTACCTTGGCACAATCATTGTTTGAAAAGATTTTAATACAATATTTACACTTCAGTATTGTTAGACATACCTAACCAGCCTTCCCCATAATAAAGCTTTCTCTTGGGACTGCCTTCCCAAGGAAGGAAACACCAGTGTCCTACTGAAGGAATGATCTCCCTTCAGAAACTGAAATTGTTTGAATTGAGATGATCTTTGCACTGTGTTTACATACACACATTCTCCAGTCTGCCTTTCAGACTCCCAAGCTCTCCCTCAATCCTTGTGTTGACAAGCCAAACTTTTTTGTTATTTTTCTTTATTGCCGCTCAATTTGTTGCCCGCAATTACACGCATGTCCATGATATCCACAGTGGCTCCGGAGTGGGCTCTGACTGGAGGAGGTGTGGGTGAGTCTGTCCATTGTATCTGCTCTCCCCAGTGCCACCTCAGTGTCTGTCATTCCCCATTTTTAACACCATACTTTGTCCTAACATATTCTCCATTAGTCCAGGTAATTTAGGGAGAAACATACTGAAGAATATCTCCTGTACAGCACTGAGCTGCAAATGTCTGCCATCCTCACAGTACCATTTACCCAACTGATCCAGCATGGAATGCTGGGCACCATGTTACTTGGGTTTCACTGCTTTCACTTCGAAAGCTGTTTTCTCCAGCTTCTTTTAGTTCCCAGTGGCTGCAAATCAAACCACTAGCATGATAATCAGTCATAAAATGAATAACTGTGTTCAGTTTTGGGAGCACAGTGTTTTTGTGTGTCATACATAAATGAAAAGTTTTTGTCCCAAGCTCAGTTTTCTTAGCCTGGTCAATACAAAAGGAATTAAATGACCTTGAATTCAGGAGTATAATTTAGTATAATTTCAGGACTGGTTGTGAAAATGTGCTGATAAAGTGAATCTATTTCTTTGTCAATAACATCCTTTTAAGAAACTGTGTAGTGCTGTAAGACTTCTCCCTATGCGATCATTTTTGGGGTTGTTGCTTGGCTTGAATTAGGTTAAGTATCAGGTTACCCTTGAGAGACTTTAAGAGTGAGAAAGCCTGCACACCTCCTGCATCCTGGTTCATTGCATTTGTTTATAAACATCATGTTTCTCATTCAGAAACTTTATATAACTCGGAAGTGAAGGATGGCTCCCAAAGTTTAATCCAGATCTACTCCCGCCTTCCGGAAATACCTCAGGAAGAAAATGCAGCTGAGTCCTGGGAAAGTTTAGAAGGGGTATGTTGGAACTCCCTCCCTGCCATGTTGGTGCTCCTGGTTTTAGCAACTATCACAAAATAACATTTGTTTTTTATTTGCAGGACTTGATTGAGCTCAGCCAGTTGGTGACTGAGTTTTCTCTCTTAGTCTGTGTAAGTATTAATTCTGCATTCTGTCCTACAGAGTGTCCTACAAAAACAGGGTGAATGGGTAACTCCTAGGTGGGGACAAAAAAAGCTGAGGATGCATCTCTCCTGTGATTTGGGCTCTGCCAAGGTGACACTTTGAGGAGGCAGCAGTCTCCTCTTTCAGCATTAGTGCTGGGAGTTGCTCCCAAGTTCTTGTCACTGGAGCAGCTATGATGTTCCAACCAGTGCACATGGCCATGAGCTGAACCTTAGCAGAAGCTCTGCAGTGTTGACTGCAGACTTCTACCCAGGTCCTATTCATTTCTACAGTTTCGAATTGTGATGGTGGTGACAGCTTTCACTGCACAGGGTGTGTGTTTGGCAGGTACCTTTTCTCACTTAATCAGGAGTGCTAGAAAAATCCTCACCTTTATCATGCCCTTTCTCTGCTCTCACAGCACTGCCAAAATGTTGGTTCCCAATGTTTAGTTCTTCCCATGCCACAGGCAATTTAAATGCACAATTCTCATCTCCTAGGAGTGTTCCTTAATCTCCTCATTGTTGGGTTAGTAGGGATAAATAACCTAGCTTTTGTGCTTTCTGCTGAGTATGTGCTGCTTCATCTATACAAAAAAACCCAAGAAAGAACCATTAGACTGGAGAGGAACTGGAAAAATGTTCATTCACTATTCTGAAGGTTAAAGGAAGAGGTCCTGTTCCCAGGACTTCCTGGATTTTGCACTTGAACATCATTAGATGTAATAGCATGCATCTAAGGTGGGTGGACTGCATAGTCGATGAACACCAGAGCTGGCGTACTCAGCAGTTTCTGAATTAGAAAGAGGCAAAAAGTTCAGAATGCCTTTTATTTTAAGCTGAACATCAGCCATCTCGTTATTTTATGACATAAAATAGCCTGCGTACTGCTGAGATTAAAATAAGAACAAACAAACCCACAGACCCCTTTATCTTCTGCTTCAGTGTTCCCTGGGAGAGACTGCAGGGGAATCTGACTGACTGCATTTGGAGAAAGGATCGAATGTTTTTGTAAAATCAAACAGTAAAATACAGAGCAACATCAAGTATTTTTTCAGTGCTGTCACTATTTCTGAAGTCATTGTTCTATAATGTCATAATTAAACACTTCTACTTAGATTCCTTGATGCATCTTTGTATGTTGGAGTGGTAATGATCTTATAAATGCCCTTTATAGATTTTTTTTTTTTTGAATGTGAGACTCAGCAGGGAACAAAACAGGCTAGTTTAGATTATTTTTCCTTTTAGAATGTGAATTCCTCTATCCATCGAAAAGATTTAGAAATCATATGTTTTGAGTTGTTTTCTCTAACTGCAGCAAGACATTGTCTAATATCCACCCCATATTATTACTTAATAGTTTAGATTTTTTCAAAGTAAGTCTGTAGTTTCAGCAGAGTTCATCAGATGCTAATCATGGAGCACCACTAAGGCTGCCGGGTGCAGATGAAAGCTGCTGTGGGGCCCTGATTACAGGCATTAAAATGGTGTGTATTGGCTCACTGCTGCTTCCCAGCAGGTTACCTCACTCATAATTCCATTGCATCTAGTCCCAGCAGGAGAAGATTGACAGGATTGAAGACCATGTCAACTGTGCTGCTGTGAATGTTGAAGAGGGAACCAAAAACTTGGGAAAGGTAGGGATGTGCTCCTGCTGGTGAATCAATGGTGGTCTGCCTCCCAGCCACCCTCTGTATTAACCCCATTGATCTGCCGTCTTTAATGCTGAGGGAACCAGCAATTAAGGAAATAAGGAAAAAATGACCCACAGGTAGCAGGGAAAAAAAAAAAATCAATCTCTCTTGTAATTTTCTATCACATCCAGGCTGCTAGAAAATACAATTATTTAATTTGAGGGGACCTTTTTAAACACTGTTCTGGTGGTTACTTCGGTTTACCTGCAAAGACAAGTGCAGTCAGTGACTGGCTCACAAGAATCACATAAACATTAAACAAGAGGCTGATGATAACCTGTCATTTCCATTCTGTTCCATGTCAGTTACTAAACAAACCCCAAAGCTGGAGTCAGGCCCATCACTGAAAAGTCTGAGCATTTTCTCAGTTTCTGATTTGATTTAACGGTGGCGACAAGGTAACACCCAGTGTACACATCAGCCAGAACCACATGAAAGGACCTGGTTCACAACTGCATGCACAAGCGGATTTTGAATTGATTTTAGCATGTTCTGTCATACTTTTTAAAAAACACTAATTTGTAAAGTTTATTTATCACTGAGCTATCAAGTCACTGCCAAGAGCAGTGAGGAGAAAATGCACATCGCCACAGGCAAGTATTCTAACTATTTTTTTTTTCCTTTACAGGCTGCAAAATACAAGCTGGCAGCTCTGCCTGTGGCAGGTGCAGTCATTGGTGGAGTGGTGGGGGGTCCTATTGGTCTCCTTGCAGGCTTCAAAGTAGCAGGAATTGCAGCTGCACTTGGTGGTGGGATTTTGGGCTTCACAGGTGGAAAATTGATACAAAGAAAAAAACAAAAAATGATTGAGCAGGTCTCTTCCAGCTGTCCAGAGCTTTCTCACCAAAGTGCCAAAAAATCCAGCTGAAGTATAGATTCATTATGGCCAGGAACAACAGTGCAGTAGCTGAGCTAATGACAGACTTGCAGCCTTACACTTTACATACAAGGCTGAGATGCGTGAATTTTGATGACAGTTCTGTTCCTTGGGAGGGCTGAAACAGTCGTGTCAGAATTTCTCTTTTCAGACATGGTGACATCAGTCCTTTGAAAATTATATGGATAACTTTTAATTACATAATTCTTAGGTAAGCTATATTCACAGCTGTAATGATGGGTGACAGGTGCTTCATGCCAAATTTGCACAAAGTGTCTTGCAGACAATGCAAAGAGATACTTGGAAAATCCGAGTCCTTTCCCATGAATGCCATGAGAAGCCGGAGCTTTTACTGTAGTGCTCCAAAGAAACGGAAATAAATGCCATCAACCTTTCAGGGTCATAGTATTTTAAATTTACTTTCATTTATCTGGATTCCCAAACTCTTCCTGCAATTCCCCAGGATATGACTATGCCTGTTCAATAATGCACAGAGAAGCATGGGCTGTCATAAGGTAAGAGTGTTGGGTGAGCAAAGTGGAAAAAGGTTATGTATATATTACATCTGCCTCCATCAGCCATATCAGATCAGCACTGGAAGCAGCTTCTCCTCTTTCTAGGCACCTTTTTTTAATTTGTAAACTCCTCACCTTACTCAAAGTGTAGTTATGAATTAAACAGTCTTAAGCAGCAACCCTGCAGCACTGCTACAGGAGGATAATCTTCCATAGCTGTTCAGCTCCTTGCCTTGTCCTGAGAACACCATACAGAATTGAAGAGCCAAGCTCTGGCATCCTGAACCTGAAGCCTCTCATTGCTGAAGCAGCACTTAGTGCAAGATGTTGCCCTTGCTTCTCCTGAAGCCCAGAGCGCCCTGGTGGGAGAGCTTGAACAGCTTCCCTGGAAGGCAGGGCTGCAGCCAGGCCCACTCCCTCCACAGGCTGGTGTCCCTCAGGGGTGGTGTGAGGCCCCAGGCCAGCAGAGAAGCAGTGAGGCCTCTTCATGGTGCACGGCGAGCTGGCAGCCCCAGAGGCTGGGACAGGGTCAGAAATATCAACCTGATACAGCTTACAGTGCAAACCACCCTTGTTTGGGCAGCTGCACTCTTGCATTACTCTCCAGTACCAAAATGTCTGTTTCCACCCACACTGCAGAGTAGCTGCTCAGCCTCTTCAAAATTTTGGGATATGCTGTGGAGCCTGTATGGGGTGAGATGCTGGCAGTGCTTTTGCTCATTTTTTATAGTGGACACCTGTTATCTTACCCTCCTTAAGAAGCCTTTTGCTTCTGGAGCTTCCATTGTTAAATACAGAAGTGTTAATGTGTTGTTATTGTCATATAATTGTACAATTATCCTGTAAGCTACTGTTCAGCACATGGTCCTACCTCCACCCTTTCAGGACTCTTCCCACACTACTGCTGCTACTGTTTGGGGGAACAGATATTGAGGTTGGGAAGCCGCTTTTTAAAGTTTTTAGCTTGGTTGATTCATCCTGAGCTCGCTTGAGTCGTTTTCTTGGGCGCACACTGAAGTCAGTGTTGAGATAAGGCTCTCTAGCAGGGAACACTGCCCAGGGAAGTGTACTATAGAAAGAGCTCCCTTTCAATAGGCAGTACTTTGATATCATCACTGGAAATCACTGTCTGCTAATGACAGATGATGGGGTTTTGTGCCTAGAGACATTGTAAGCAACTGTTACAGCACAAATAACTTCTTCTGAGCAGTTCTTCCTTATTACTTTTAAAATACTGAAATTGCTATCAACTGGAGCATTATGTCTATTTTAAGTAGGTCTGAGATTCAGGGAAACAATGTGTGCAAGAATAGTTTTCACAAGTAATTGCAGACATTGTCAAAACTGCATCTGTTGAAGCCTTGGTGCCTGCACTGGTAAAATCAGCTGGAGTGCAAAACATGACCTGAGTAATTCAGCTCATTTGCTCCTGACAGGCAAAAAGCCCTTTCCTTTCAGTGCATCTACTTCGGATGTAAACACAGTTAATGAGCTTGTAACAACTTCATAGTAAGGATGTTCATTCCTTTATTTTCTACATTTAAAGGAAGACACGAAAGAAAAAAATGTTCTTAATCAGAAACTGTGGTTGATCCTTTGTATGATTTTCAAATGCTCTCTCTGCTTTCCTGCTGTATGCTGTGAAACCTTGTGCATTTAAATGACAACAGCCGCATCGGTGATGTTGCGGACTCCATCCTCTCCCCCCAAGCTGTAATAATGCCAGGACAATCTAAATTAATAAGACTGAATTCTTGCCCCAGCTTATACAAATTCAGCTTGGTGTGCACTCATTTTGTGAAATGTCTGCCACAAAAACTATTCTTCCCCCCTGCGTCTTTGCAGAAGCAATTTTAAATCATTGTGTACACACTAGACGTGGGAGACTGTTATTTAAGCTATGATGTTTTAAAATAGGTGGGTTATTTACATATGTGAAGAAACATCAGTGTCTGAGTAACCAAACTAGCAATTAAATTGCTAGGCATGTTACTCAAAAGAATTGTAAGATATAAACAATTCTTTCAGACCAAATAAAAGTTTTTGCCTACAAGACTGCTTGGATCATTTACTGAGAACGTCAGGGTTTATTTCCTTCCAGCATCTAAAAGATTAATCCCTCCCAGATTTGATATTATTAAAATAATTGCTCTACCAAGATTTAAGAATTCTGTAATGAGTTCCCAAACACATACTTCAGCTATCGAAATATTTACATTGGCTGAAATGAATACAGGTTCCTAAAATGTCACATGCATCCAGTACATACATGGTAGCTCAGAAATGGACTCAAGTTCAAGTGAAAACAGTTTGGAATGGTTTTGTTCCCTAAGGGGACAACACTAATATTTTTGGCAACTTCTCCTGTAAAAACTGTGAGAAGTATTAAAGGGAGTGGGAAGCTGAGCACCAAATGGTTAAAACCACAGATGCAGATGAGCAGAGTGGAAGGTCACAACTTGAAACACGGCTTGGATTTTGATGAGCACTTGGCTCTCCAGGCAAATTCTTTATCACCAGGTAAAAGCTCAAGTGCCCCTCAGCAGCAGGCTGGGCAAACATAGCTCAGCTTTAGCTGTTCAACCTTCTGCCTGCAAAGAGAAAAGGCACTTGAGCACCTGGTACAGCCGGGTCAGTGGTCATCAAGAACCAGGAGAATCAGGTCCGACTCCAGTGAATTCACTGAATGTTGAAATTACTTGAGCACGTAACTGTCATAAAACTCTTACATCTAACTGTCAACCTTATGCTGGGATGCCAAAGCTCTGGGAACAAGTCCTTCCCCTCAAAAGCAAACTTGGATTAAGGAATGGCAGAGGAGGTTCATCTCTCTCACTTTCTAGCTGAAAGCACCAGCCACTGGACTGCTGGGTGGATGATGAGCATCATTCTTCAGAAAGAAGTTTAGACATCTTCCACCAAACAGCAGTTATAAATCCCATTCCTCCAAGAATCCCCAGGAAAAATAGGAACCTCAGAAGAGTAAGGTAAGTACTCGCAGGGACCATTTAAGAATTGACTAAAATTTCAGGTGCCAGAACTCCTCCAGAAGTTGTGTAGCACCACCTGCAGATCACAAGTATCAGCCTTAATCGATTCCAGCTGCAAGGCAGTATGACTCAGCTGCCAAAAATGCTTGATTTGTGATGAGCTGGAGAATGGGACAGGAGAAGACCTGGCTTTCACGCATTTTATGTGCACTCCAAAATGCAGATTCACAAAACCAACAAAAAAGTGTAGCTGTAAACAAAGCCTTGCACTAATCTTTCAGCTCCCAACTTGGCAGCTGCTTAGTCAGCTGTAGCTTAGTGTAGGTATCAGCAACTCTGCCCTCAGAAATGCTCCCTAGAAATCTGCTGTGCCTGGTGCTGCAGAGGCTTGAGTCAGGAGCCTGTCCTGGGATCAACTTTTGCCACAGCTGCACAGGACCATGGAAGCCTTCTGTCAATAACTGAGCCAGTGGCATCGAGCTGGGAGGCAAAAAGGTCCTGAGCAGTGACTGCACAGGTTGGGGCACTTTCTTAAGTAAACCCGAACCCAGTGTTCCACCTGGCCAGAGAACACACTTGCTTCCAAGGACACTGAACCCTGGGGCCCAAGTCACAGACCTACAGTCTGTGCAGTAAGTGCACTGTACAAATCCAGTACTAATTCATCTCCAGCAGTGTAGCACAAATCAACAGATATTCTGCCATCTAACAGTTTCCATATGTTCACCTCAGGCAGCAGCTCGAAGGCTCAGTGAGAAGAGCCTATATTCTGGTGTCATGCAGAACAGAAAGACCACAAGGAAAGTGGTAATTCCTTCTTCAGAGCAGAATTCAAAAACTACACGATAAGTAAGGCACAAGCCAGGCAAAGAGAGTAACAGAAAATTTGCAATGGTTGGTTGAACAGTGTCTGCCAGGAAGACGGGGACTCAGAAGGAAAAATAAAACCAAAAAACCCCCGAGACTAATGGTAACGTATATATGGATATAAATTTAGGACTGACAAACTCAGATACCAGTCTAGTCCTAGTTTTGTCCTTTTTTGGGTTTTTAACATTCCTTTCTTTTACCACAACCACGTGGGCAGCATAACAATCTTAGTTCCGGGAAATCGGAGCAGGTCAGTACAGCCCCTTGATTCCAAATACAGCCATTATCATCAGAACTTTTCCTCTCCTTACTTGCTGTTTTAATATTCAGGATTGTTTAATTGCTTACACATTTACAGCCAGTAAAGCACCACACGAGATTCTGTAAAACTTTAATTTATTCCCCTCCCAAGTATCCAGAATAGAAGACCCTCTTAAGTTGGAGAAAAATGTGACAAAGAAATAGATTACCAGGAAAGCTGTTCACAGAAGAAGAAAAAGCACATACTACCAAGGTTACACAGAAACAACCCAAAAGTCCTATTTAATGGGATAGTGCAAGTTAACAGCATGTCTCTGGCAAAGATACCTTCATTTGGATTATAAAAGTTTTACAGAGTTAGATCAAGAGTCTGGATGGGTCTCTGATATTTCACTATAGCATTAAGAATGTACTGTTTGAAAGATGCTGTACAGAATGACCCACCAAACAAATGTATTTACAAGCCTGGGGAGAAAAAAATTATTTTTCAGTTTATTCAAAATAAAAATACACATAGAATTATGAAAATATAGGTTTACTATTTCCACCACACAGAAGTCAATGCTGCTGTCTGAAAGGCTTGCAAGATTATTTCAAGTTTTTTAAAGTTCATCTTTTTCCCTCAATAAGGTGTACCTATGTTCACTGGGTGCCAGTTTCTGGAATGAGCTCTCTGGTGGGCTGCTTGCTAAATCCTGAATTGGCTGAAAAACAGAACAAAGAGTAAAACTGTTAAACTAATAATCATTTTTCTCCATGAAATGAATTTCTAGCATTATGGGAGTGCACAAATGTCCAGCATTCTCACAAACTGAGTTTGGGGTTTTTTTGGAAGGCGTGTTCTGAGTCCCAAGTAGGTGGAACACACACAACACACACACATTAATTAAGCCCCCAGTAAGGATACTCCTTTTGTTGTAACATCTCAAAGGTAACGGCCATCACATGAGTTTCCATCACGTGAGTTTCGGTGCAAGTCACACAGAAGTATTTCACATGTACCCCACTGTGTATTTGCTTGAATCTACCACTTGCTTTGGGGGTATTCTAGTTTTATGTGTACGTGTTTTATGAGATAGACCAGGGCAAAAGTGACATCACTGCAAAAGTATTTTAGAATTACTTTTCCACGGAAACTAAAAGAAAACACCCCATACAAAACCACATGCAGTTCAAGGGGTGTAGGTGACCCACGACAGCAGCTTTCAGTTCAGTTAAGGCCAGTATTTATTTCCATTGCATGCACATCTTCCACAAGATGGCAGGATGCCATAGAGAGATGGGAACATAAACATCCCAGGTTTTATGTGCATTTCTCAAGGCAGAAATGAGGCAAGAGCAAGCCTGCAGCTTTGGGTCCTGGGCCTGGGCCCAGATGGGCAGGCAGCAGGATCCAGGGACTCCACAGGCTTCCTCCTTCCCTGGCCAAGCCTCCTCCTCAGGGCAAGTGCCTGGCCTATGCCTCAGTCTCCGGCCCTTATTTCTGCCCCTCCTGATGACCTGAATTCTGGTTGCTCAATGAATTTCTGAGAAACACAGGGAACTCCCAGTCAAATTAATTACTGCTGAGACAATTCAGCCCACGTGTTTTCAGAGCCAGTCATGACAACATTGAAAAGCAGTCATTCTCCTGGCCAAGGCAAGCCCTCCAGAGCTTTCACACTTTTAAATCTTTTGAGCAGGGCAACAGGAGGCTGTACTCAATCGACTTAGAGCAGTGCCATCCTTACCACATCCCACAAATGAGCAGGAAAAGGAGCCTGTAGCTATAGTTTCTGTCCCTCAGACATGGAATGGCCCAAGGCTCCCCAACACAAGGGCACCAGGGCTCCTCTGGGACCAAAGTGGCCCTTTGAGCCGTAGACAACACAATGTATAACTTGAAAGAAGTGTTTAAAAACGGTTTTCTTTGGAGGGTGCCCAAAGGTAGTGAAAATGTTCCCTGACAGTTACATTTGCACTTTTCAGTGGACCCCAAGCATGTGAGCTGAGTGATGTATCAAGAAGATACAAGGCTGATCAAGACACCATTGGGATGAGCAGAGGGAATTGTGCTGGTCATATCCTTTCTTTTCTGACACTGAGGTGCTTCTGACTTTTGTCTGGAGAAGGATCTAGTAGTTGTGTTCCTGAAGAGATCCCAGAAGTGACTTCCAGGCATGTAATTACACAACATGACAACCTTTGAGCAGAACCATGAGGAAATCAAACTGACAAGTGCAGCCTGTGAGCACTGCTAATGCTGTTTGCCAACCACATTAGCAAAAGCAATAAGGCCTATTACTGCTTACCCATCCTTTCTTGATGCTCTAATAATTTGCCTTCTGCTTGCATTGCTAAATATATAAAACATTCAATCAATTGTTCTTTCCCCTTAGAAGCACCCTCTAGTAGTGTGTTGTATGGGAAATAATGCAGCTATGATGGATTATCAGCTTTTGCACTGAAGTCACAGGAGAACCCAAGAGCAGCTCTATGAAGTCACAAGTCATCCAGCCCAAGATCTCCTGTTTCAGTGGAGAAAATAAATATTTTTATACTCTTCCCTTATTCAAGGCAAATAGGTACCATACTTCCCGTAATGCTCTCCCTGCCTTTATCCAAAGAAGGTTGAGGAGCCAAACTAAAGTGGCAATGTTATGCTTCTGTTAACAGATTTTCAAAAGACAGAAGTTAAAAGTACAAACATATTAGAAGGTACAGCTCTGACAAGGAGTAATAAAGAGGTAATAATAATAATAAAAATAATAAAAATAATAATAAACAGCCAAAAGAAATGTTTGTTGTAACCTTACCTGACCAGGTGCTACATCAGTTGGATCAGGGCCATGATGAAACTCTCTATGCAATTTTCCAGAATGCAAGTCTAGTACAAATTGCTTCAGTTTACCTGGAACTCTGGAACAAATTCAACAGAAACATCCACATGTTTATTACAAGTCCAGTCCAAACACAGGAGATTTAAAGTGCACTGCGTAGAGTAGCCAACTTCTGTTTATCTAGCACACTATGCCTACTTTTAGGTGATTAATAGAGGACAGGAAGCCACATGGTTTGCTAAGATACCCCACCAGGTTCTTTTTCTTTCCACTGTCTCTTGAGAACACAGCAAGTATTTCATCTTTTCAATAACTCCCACAGAGCTGTACCAGCCAATAACTTCATTGTGAACTCCCTTCAGCTCCCCACTAACTGTAATGTAAGAGGGAACAGCAGGTTCCAAATGCACAGTTTACAGATACAAATGACACTTGGGGAGCAGTATTGACAAAACATCTTTGAAAGGCTCTCTACTGCCTCAGCAACTGCACACACACCACAGATAAGCACTAAGAGGATATCAATGTAAATCTAATCTGAGATCATCTACTGTCACCCACAGCAAACGTGCTAAACAACAGCATCCAGTTTTATTTGTGAAATGTCAAATTGACTAAAAATCTCGAAGTGAAGAGTTAATCACTATAGTAAGTATTAAAGATGAGATAAAAAACTATAGTGTGAGCACTATGCATGAAATCTAAAGGTAATGTATTAATGGAGATAGGTTTCATCAAACTAATTATTACATTTAGGAAAGAGGAAGAAAGCATGGTCAAACAAACTATCAGCAATATTTCAGATCATCAGAAAACTGTATGGATAAAATGCAGCAAATATTGAGTGGGGTGTCATTACAGCAGTGTCTGTAACCGATCAGTATTACAGTGGTTAATATTTCAAGGGGCCTCTTCCCATCCCAGATGAGATCATGAATTAGTACCAATGGAGAAAAGGGGCTGCATTCCAGCCTGGTAATAGGGACAGCAGACTTACTGCTCCCTGCTTTTCCTGGCGCTCTTGCCCTGTTCTAGGTCAGACACATTGCTGGAGACATTCTCTTCTCCTAATGCAGCAAGGGCACCTGGTGCCTGCAGCCTCGTGTTGCTCAGCCTGTTCTCTCTGAGAAGCTACAACCCAGCAGTGGGGCACTCCCTGCTATCATTTCCAGCCTGGAACAGCAGGATGAATAGGGCCAGGTAGCCAAAGGATGAGGATAAAAGAGTGAGTGATGGTCTCACTTGCCTGCCAAGTGCCTATTCTCCAAAAAAGACAACAAACTCCCTAAAGAGAGAGGAAATTTTCTGGTGGGCAAGCTCGGAAAGTGCCATATCCAAACCCTATTGGCTGGTGGCAGCACTGAGGTCACAAGAGACAGCCCCGGGGCCAGTTTGTAAAAGAGTCCAGAAGGTTACTAAAGTGGTAGATGAAAGTCTCAGAATTAAGAGTTTACCTATTATTACAAAATAAAACCATCACACAAAGTGACCCAAGAAACAACAAAAACAACCAAACCAAACATCCAAACCACATACACACACAAAAGAACATCACCCCAGGAGCTCCAAGCTCTTATTGTTCCCAAACTGTGTTTTGCTATTTCTATATATCAGCTCAACCTCCTAGAGGAAGGTTGAGTAATTATTTATCATTAGGCAACTGTCTACAATCCTGACATCTCTCTTTCAGCTTCATTTTTAAGTGACAACTGGTACACATCAAGCAAGTAGCTCTCATTATTCTGACAGTGTTTCACAGAAACAGAACGTGTAAGAAATGTAACATGCAAGTCTAAACTAAACATCTCTACTACCTCTATACGAGATGTTAATTTGTTTTAGGGCTGTTTAAAAAGTGACAATAAAAAGAGTGGTTTTAAAATGCAACTATCCTGCTATTTTTTTTGCTGGGGTGTGCAATGAATACAATCTTCCAAAGAAACAGGAACCCAGGGAGAAAAATAGTCACTATCAAGAATTTCAACATACACAGCTTCAGATATTTGAAAAGCACTATTCAAGATGCATCAAACAGAGACAATATTTTAGAAATAAGCCTGTGGAGAATTACAGAAAGAAGCTAAGTTTGAACTCTCCTCCCAAATGTCAACATCTCAGATAGAAAAATGTCGCCTGGCATAGCAAAATCAGACATGATATTACATTCACATTGCACGCTAAGTCCGAGCTTTGAATCCTTGGTTTTGACAAAAATGCCATACCCAGCCTAGACATCTAACCAGGAGTTAGCAGGTCATGTATGTGCAGCTGCTTCCTTTGAGACAGAAACTGGAGTTTACCACCCAGCCAGAAGACAGAGAGCTTGTCTCAGGCTGAAAGCCCCTGAAGAGAACATTTACGCATTCCTCGAGTGATCCATGGAAGACAGAACATCTGCTTCCTAGGCAGTGCGGCGTAAGGAGTCAGGCTGAGGTAACGAGGGTTACCACAGCAGTATTTCACCTAAGCACCCTGGTACTTTGCTGGCACGTATTTTATCCAGATAAACATGCCTGTGATTGGCCATTTTCCAAGTTGCACATGGAAAATTTCACGAACCCACACAACCATTTCTTTGCCAGCTTTCTAGGTGTAGACTAATGCAGGAAGGCTAGAATTGCACTGCAGGAAAAACCAAACCAGCGGGCTGGGCATTCTTACATGCTGCATTTTACAGTAATCCCTGAAAAACACAATACTTCACATTCCATGTAGTATTTTTAATCTTTTAAAGTTGAGATAAAGTTGAGATATCTAGATCACTACTAAAAAACACCATGCCAGGCTCCAAATGCCTAACTATGATGGAAAATAGCAAAACTTTGAAAGAAAGAAGAGCAGCATCTAAGAACTTCAAACAAGATTCTTTTCTTGCATAAAGTAATACAGCTCCATTTAAACAGTGAATTCACACCAGCTCATCCTGCTTTAAAGCTCTGACACTAAATCACACAGAGGCAGCCTTACCTATCCCAGATTTACTCATCTTCCTACCACAGTACTGATTCAAGTATGAGCATTTTCATTTGTCATTCTCAAATTAAAATGCACCAAGAAAAATACTTACGACAAGTCACTGAAGTCTGGAAAGACATACATGTGCCTGAAGCTATCAATGGCAATGACAGGGCAGTCTGCTGGAGTCTTCTGAATGTGGAGGAGTGGATGTCTGAATTTGTCACAGTCAGCGTGGAGGAAGTTTATTGTACCTTAACATTGTGAACAGACAAAAAACCATGTTAGGATTTTTTTATTAGTATCATCTTGAAACCCACTTGAAACCACTTTCGTAAGTATTACAAAGGTGAAGATATGAGATAGATACAATATACAAAACCTGAAAATAGGTCTAAATAAATACCACCACCAAAATAATAGATTTTCTTAAAGTGTTTTTTTTTTTCCATATTACAAACTGAAGCTTTGTTCAATGCCCTCGCAAAACACATTAAATCATTTAGACAAGAAGGATTTCTGAAAGTTACTTACTAATAAATTGTGCATCTATTTTAATAATTTCCAGAGGAGTTGGTCCTCACTGTCAAAAATGCATAAAGCCCTTCAGTCTCAAAAGCTTTAAAGCTACAAATTCTGTTTGGCCTTTGCTTCCACTCCACTGAGTTGTCTGAAAAAAATTATACCAGTAAAACCAAGAAGTAGTGGGAAATATTACAAACCTTTTTCACCTATTAACTGCCGTGCAACCTCCTGTTGGAATTTCTCTAAACTCTCCAAGTCATCTTTCATGTGGAAAAGTATGAGAAAAGGAAGGCCTTCTTCTGTCAGTTCCTGCACAGGAAACAAAGGACAAACTCATTTCTTCCATTTCTTAAGGGCACCAAAGTAAGCGATTCCAACAATTTTCAAATTTAGTGAGATCTCTACTTTAAAAACGGACAAAAGAACAAGACTAAAGATGTTAACTGCTGACCCTCTGAGATAGATGAGTGATACAGTTAACCATGTTTGCCCTTTCTCTTATCATATACAACAGATAAAGGATGAGAGCAGGGCATTATCAGCATTTTGGGAAGGGATACACTTGCACTGGAATACTTGGTCAAAAGAAATAACCTGATTCTGAGGAAACAGAGCAACCACAATAAGGCCTGAGCACCATGGTGTTAAACGCTATGAAAGGCTGAGGGTGTATTCTAGACCCAATTCTAGCTTATTCACATAGCAAATTGGTGTTTTCTTAGCATAACACAACAAGTATCTTTGAATAACTCTATCCCCCCCCCACCAAAAAAGAAAAAAGCAGAAGCTAATGACACAGCCAGAGCAGTTATGATCAAGTACTGCTCTTCTGCCAGTAACTGTGTCCTGATTGGTCATCCCTTGTTGGACAGGCAAACTTTAGTTCCTCATATGAATGCGTTCTTGCAACCCAATGCCTTTTAAAAATCTCTGCCCAGGGACAGATAAATACAGGATTGCCTTGAATAATTTATTCAGGATTTTTCTTTTACTCAATGTGCACTTGCTTGCTCCAGAAGTGATTTTTGTCAGCTCAACTCACTACAGCCTGATTGAAGAAGTAATAATTTATCATCTAAGAAATACCTACAGTTGTCTATCTTTCATTTGCACAACTGGTATAACAAGCAAATGCTGCTATTGCTTTGATTCTAGCCTACATCAGCATAAAAACTGTGCTTTTTGAGAAAGACAGCAGTAGCTTGTTCTGCTACCAAATAGAAGCGTTTCTTCAGGTATCTTCAATTTGCAGTAAGTTGAAGGAAAGACTTTCCCTATCAGTAGGCAGCCAGTTACACAGGGCAGATGAAATGGCTCTTGTTCTCCCTTCAACCAAGTCCATCAGGTAAGTTGAAGCTTGGTCTTTTAAAGAGAAGATTGCAAAGATCCTCCTAACTTCAGTGCTTTTGAAATCCAAGCTTTCCAATCCATCCCTAAAACAACAACTAATCATATTTGCTCATTCTCATATTTACACACACAAATTCAGCTGGGTCTCAGCCTCCTCTCCTACTACAGGATGGGAAAAAGTCTGTTTTGTACCACTATAGTTACGGTTCCGTTTCCCCACTCACTTCAGCAGGTACATTTCCAGAGGGAGAGCTCCTAAAGAGAGCTTGGTGTTCTGGCTCTAAGGCCTTGCTTGCAAGCAGCTAAAATGGCAACCTCAGCAAGTTACATTCATGAGATCAATTAACCTCCAAACAGGCTGTAAGAACAGCTGGTGTGAACCTTGCTGATTTTAGCCCTTCTATAAAGTACCTCCCTTTGCTTCCTTTGCTATTCCAGCTTTCATATCACGTCTCACTGACCTGGCAGGACAAGTGGAAGCTCCCTCAAAAGCTACTGAGTTGTTTGGCACTAAGAATATCAAAAGACTTTCCCTTAGATCTCAGCTCCCCACGTCACTTCTTTGTGCCTTTGAGAAACTTCTTACTGGTTGAAAACCTCACAGTTCAGCACCACCATTACACCACACAGGTTCATGGCATTCAATTAACAGAGAACTACACAGCCTGATTACATGGTAAACAGGGATTTCTTCTGGATGGTATCCTGATCCCAACAGCCTTTGCCTGTCAAGCACAGGAACTGTCTCGAATGGGCAGTCTCCTGAAGCAGGGGACTTTGCTTCAGAGTTCAATTACTGTGTGTTTAAGGTGTATTCCAGTGCCATAAACACAGCTTAACAGTCACAGCACTTCATGTTTTTATCCTGTAATATTGTGCAGTATAAGAGCCCATTTAAATAACTACACAATCCCAGCATGCAGAAATATCTCAATTTTGGCATGTTTAAATTTGTTTGGGTACCAGCAACACTGAAATTTTTAAACAAACTTTGCCAAGCAAAAAGTCACATTGTGCAATTGTGACTATCTGCCTAAGCAAACAGGAATCAAGGGTTAAGGGAACAACCAGAGAAACCACAACAGAATGTGGTACAAGCTGACAGTGATGAAACTTGGCTTCTAAGGCTCAGAATCAAGTTTCACCACAAGAAAAGTATACTGAAAATCTACCACACATTTCTGAAGATGTTAACATGTGGCATCTTTTACATATTGAGTTGCAAATGAAGAATTAAGATTTGTTAGCTATCAGAACTTTCCAATAAAAGTTGGTGGGATTGAGAGAAAACAGCCAACAAAAATGGCTTAAGTAAAACCACCCTGTCCCTCCCTCTGCCACGAAACCTGAAGTGCTGCATGTGCCTAGAACAGCGGTGTTAGATGCACTGCAGATTCTGCATAAAAAGAATCAAGTGTGCAAACTGTGAATGGAGCACATGACTGATTCTCTGGTTTCTCATCCAGTACTGACAACGTACTGTAATTTGTGACAAACCTTGGCAGCTTTTCTAGCAGATTCTGTGCCTATGTACAAATACTCATTTTGACTTGATAATTTTCTAAGGACTTTTTTCCTGTTGTTTATTTTACAAAAAACAAAAGAAAATATGGAGTTGGAAATGGACAAAAGACTAAGTTACAAAAAACCCCCAAAAATGCATTGAAAGAAATAATGATAATGAGAAGAAAGAGATGTTTAAAAGCAAACTCCCAAATTCCACCTGACAAATTACAGCCAAAGGAAGAAAAGCATGGGAAACAACACATGAAACTAAAAAGATTAAGGTACCAGTGCTTTAACACAGATTGAAAATAAAAACCCCACGTAGTTTTCATTACTATTCCCAGAAGACGGCCAGTTCCATGGTTGGCCACCATTTAATGTTCTTATTTATTAGGTAATGCTTTGGAAGTGGTTAATACAGTAATACTTTTCTACCAGTAAACATTAACATCAATGGAAGGGAGCTGGGGATGTTTAGCCTGTGGAAAAGGAGGCTCGGGGGAGACCTTATCACTCTCTACAACGGCCTGAAAGGAGGCCGTAGCCAGGTGGGGGTCGGCCTCTTCTCCCAGGTAACAAGTGACAGGAGAAGAGGAAATGGCCTCAAGTTGCAGAAGGGGAAGTTTAGACTGGATATTGGGAAAAATTTCTTCACTGAAAGGGTTGTGAAGCACTGGAACAGGCTGCTCAGGGAAGTGGTAGAATCACCATCCCTGGAAGAGCTCAAAAAACCACGTGGATGTGGCACCTGGAGCCATGGTTTAGTGCTGAGCACAGTGGTGCTGGGTTAGCTGCTGGACTCGATGATCTTAGAGGTCTTTTCCAACCTTAACAGTTCTGTAATTATAACTTCTTACTTTGGTAGCATATGAAACTACTACACATCTGCCTCCTGTGAATTTCAAGAGTAACCAAAAAGCTCCTAAAGAACGAAAAGACATTATCTGACAGCCATTTTCTGCCTAAAACAAAACACACAAAGTGCTTTGATGTGGATTAGGAACCTTGAAAGAGACATTTTGGTTTTGAGAAAGAAACCCAAATGTAGAATAGTAGAAAAAATTCTTACCTCCCCATTTTCAAATGTGATTTCTCTAACTAGTGGTACACATTTATCTTGTGTCCATGCATAAATCAAATCAAAATTGGTTAGTGAGCCTAAATACACCATATCTGGAGCATTTTCCTGTTGAAAAGAAAAATACAGTAGGATGAGAAACAGTAAAAATAATATTGCTACCTACAAAGATTACCTACTCAACATAAAATAACAATATTCATATAAATATTTAAAACAAATCTTATACCAATATTCAACCTTGTGCATGCAAGATTTCTATTAACTATGTGATAAAAGTACAAATGGAAAATAAATATTACATATGATAATTTATGCAGTCAACTCCATTTTTTAAGACAACTTACAAAGAATGGGAGATACTTTGTTTCTAAATTAAGGATGCTTCAAGTAAAGGCTATTTAGATTTCTGCTAGGCTGAGAAATAGTATCTCCAGACCTAAACTAAATGCAGATAGTGAGCTGCTTCATGCTGATAGTTACAAAGACTCATCAAAACCTCTCCTGATGTCCTACAGGACTTGAAACTGGTATTTTACATTTGGTTTGCCAAAGAGATATGAACAAATAATAATTTTCCTTTATTTGCTAGTAGTTTTAACTTGTAATTCAGTGCTAGCATCCTTTAATTTAATTACAATTTTGGTTAACATGAAGTGAAGCATGACTTCGCAAGCTGTGGCCATGATTAAGCACACCTTAATTCAGAAATGCCATATAAATTAGGTAACCTAATAAATTCTGTTGCTGGAAAAAAATAAAAATGCTTTGAAACTCCCTTCCTCCTCAGGTCTATTTGCATCTATTTCCTCTTTTGTAAGCAGCTCTTTCATACAGTAAATTTGAGAAAGGAAATGATTTTTAGATAGTATGTCTCTATAGTGCAATTCTTGCAGATTTTCTTCTGTACTGAATTTTTCCTCCAGTAAAACTATGTTTATGAGAGTTTGTTAACCCAGTTAATTAAAAAAAAAAAGTAAGAGAAGAGCTCTTAACCCTTGTGGACTAAGGCACACAAGACAGTCAAGTAATAGTCAGAAAAATACACAGTAATTGTCACTCATTTTGAAAAACATGAAGTGTACCAGCTTCACAGATTTTTAAGAGTTCTGTAGAACACACAGTATCTACCCACATAATGTGTTGACTGTGTTTCTCAGAAAAAAAAAAAGATTAATTTTTTTGGACATGGACATTTCAAATGATAGGTTTAGGTTATGTGCATTAACTGGTAACATGTGAGACTCATCTTTTTTAATGACTCAGAAACACTAATTTCTGTGATCCTATTTCTCACGCTATGTAGTGATGCAATAAAATTAAGTTTTGAGATGCAGTAACATACTGAATGATCTGAATACAGTCTCCACTTGTTTGTATTCACATGTAATCACAAAAATCAAAATAAAATACATAGTTACACTTACCCCTGGTGGCTTGTAGATTACATTGTCTCCGCTAAATCTCTCTGCTTTTGAAATAGCCCTACAACAAACCAACGAGTAAGCATGTCTTGGTACAGACAAATAAAATAACTGAGATACCAAAATTCATATTTTAATTTGCTATCCTTTCTTTACTTCTTTTTCTTTTTTTCCCTTCACAATTCGAGAATTAAAATCCTTAATTTTTAAAGTAAACTGTGAAGTGACTCCATAGAAACTTGGCCTGCCTGGATAACAGGGCATTAAGGGAGTCAGGAAGATGCATCCCTTAGATCAGAAGTCTGGACTAAAGGCATCAAAGTGCCAAGTGATAAATGCCAGGACACTTTTGGGTAAGAGACCATCACAGAACTAAAAAAAAAATATCTTAAGGAAGCAAAAGAGAAATGTGGATTCTGGTTTGCATTTACTCTTCCTGTTCCACTGCTTACACTAAGAATTTACATCTTATCTACCCTGATAAAGAAGGCCTTTGAGGTGTTCTATTGGCACAAGCAATGAGAAAATGGATGGCAAGTGAGCCCCCGCTGTCCATTTTACCCTCAGGTCTAGAGAGACGACACAGCACGCAGTTTCTGGCCACTGATGATGCAGCAGGCGTGTACCTCTGAGACATACAGTTCCTCCTTGCTATTCAGCTTGCTACCTCACCTTAGTAAGTTCCCTTGCCTTTAGAATATTTTCCCCCAAATCACAGCAAAGTGCCCTGAAAGCTGCTAGTTTGTACCCCAAAATTATCATCTCTTATTCAAGCAAGTTGGAACCGTTGTGCATCCAATGGAGGAGACAGAAAAAAAAGAGAAGTCAAATTATCTAAATTTACCTCACTGCAAGATGAAGTACATCTTCCAGGGGTCTGAACAATTTAGAGTGCCAAGAAAAATACAGACATCATAAGGCTTAACTCAAAGTACCTATGTTTTATTGATTTCTTTTGATCCAATTATCATTTTCTTATCACATATAAAAGGTGCCTTGCAGAGCATGTTACACCACCAGCATTTGTATCAGTTTAGAGATGTGTATTTTAAAATGCAGTTTTGTGTTCCCAACATGACTCTCCTCATAACGTGAAATGAGGCTTCCTAGTGACAATATCACTGAGGTAAACCACCTGCATCCCAAATAAGCCTTCATGGAATAAGAAAGTGAAGCCATAGAAGCCACCTGCCCAATCACTGCTTGCTAAGATGATGATAATCTATAATGAAATATATGCTCTAGGGTAACCCTGTGGTAGAACCCAAAATGTCCTTTTCTGTGTTCTTCCACTCCAGTAGCTGCAGCTATGACTGACTTTTTTTTCAGATAATGCAAATAAAGTGGGGACATGATGTGAAAATCCTAAATGCCTGAAGATACACCTTTTTAAAACTACTAAAATGGAAACACTTCAGTTTGCAATTTGTCTTTTTTTGAAGCAGCAATGTACAAGGTGATTCTCTGGAAAGCACACAACCCCCCCCACCCTCCCCTGCCATATTTATTTGCTAATGTAAAATAAAAACAGTTCCTAGACTTATCACTTTCTTCCATTAATTACTTACAGTTCATCATAGCCTTTTAAGATAAAAGTATTTTTGGCTTTTTTTCCCCTGTTGAACATTCTCTTCCATGTTCACAAACATTTCAGATTCATTCCTCTCTACTTCTAAAATCTACCTCTAACAATGTTTTCATCATATTCTTCATCTATCTCCTCCTGCTTACAAGTCTTCTTTCATTAATCCTGTTCTGCGGCCACTTCAGATCTTCACAGAACTGTAAGGACT
This sequence comes from Corvus hawaiiensis, assembly GCF_020740725.1. Classification (NCBI taxonomy): domain Eukaryota; kingdom Metazoa; phylum Chordata; class Aves; order Passeriformes; family Corvidae; genus Corvus; species Corvus hawaiiensis. The sequence continues at coordinate 4,865,102 of NC_063242.1, read as the reverse complement.
AGTTGATTTAAGAACATTTTTAAGCATCAAGATCATCTGCAACTAAGTACTATTAACAGAGTTTTAAAATAAGCTCTTACAACTACCTAGAGCCAGAGTAATTTTGGCATAACAGGACAGTTCTGCCTTGACAGAAGTTAGTCAAGCAACTATTTTTCTCCTGTCAAATTGATTGTTTTATTTTAGCTTAAGAGGAATTTGAACATGACCACTCATGTAACCTCCCCAAACCATGTAGCTGTTGAACTCTGTGCATAGCAAAACCGAAAGTCCCTTCCAGGGGCTGTTAGGATGCTCAGTCAGAAGAGTTCAACTGATCAATGCCAGCTCCCCATGAAGAATTTTGCTATATATAATCTGAATAAAAAGCACTGATCTGTAGCCAGCATCTCCCTTGGAAGTCTTTCCACATATGATGCTTTAGGAAGCTGAAGAGCCTCAGCTACTGAGAGATGAAAACATTTTGCTCCCAAGGTTGCTGTTGGGAAGGCTGCACTTCAAAACACTAACAGCTCCAGGCTAGAAAGGGAATGGGTATCTGGAGATAAGAATAATGATAAGCCTGCTGGGCAATCTGTATTTACATGGGCAGGTTACGAATAATCAAACTCTGATCCATTCCACTGTGTCTGCTTATTGCTTATATCTGAACAAAAAATAAACATAAACCTCCCACAGTAACGACTTCAAGAACAGTGCCCAACAACCAAGTGCTAACACTGAGTGGTGGAAAACTACTTCTCATTATATGCAATTGACAAACAGAAAACCAAAGATGAACAGACTCAAAAAACAGGAGAGTGAATGTTGAAAGTAGTGCTCTCCCACTAATAATTTTTTAAAGTTATTTCTGAAAAGACTGAGAAGTTGAATGACAGGCAAAAAATAACCTAAAATTCTAACAGCAACTCAGACTGGCTGTCCTGAGAATAAGCATGGAGGTACCCATCAGAAAACACCTGAGATAATTGCACTCACTGGGATAAGACTGACAGACCTACACACCACAGATTCACAAGTCATGGCCAGGGCTGCACACAGCCATTGCATTACCTAAGTGGGAACCGAAGGAAATGAAAGCCACGTGCACTCCTGCACTTTGCAAATACTCTCCCTCAGCCCCAAACTATTTTTAGAGACATATTGGAAGAGGCATCAGTGACTGACAACAGGCTTTGTTCAAACAGATGAAACATTTTCTACCTTGATACATCCTCTCAGTTTCTCTGCTTTCTCCACTACATCCAGTTAAAAAAAACTCTTGAGGCAACTCTGTGCAGTATAAAATCTAGCATAACCCGTGCAAACTCCTGATCTTGCAACTGTGGGTAGACTGGAAACCACTACAATCACATTAATGCCCAATCACTTCAAAATGGGCAGTGCTGGAACATCAAACACTGTAGAAAGAATCTAGATTTTAATTTTATTATGCTACTTAAAAAGTGAATCTCTCCCAGTCTATTCTTCCACTGAATATTTTAAAATATCACTGTAAATCTGTACAAGGAGAAATTTAAATTCCTGTAGGTTTTTCTTCTAGACTTACACCCTGTAGCTCACCAATGCAATTTTCTTTCTAAGCTATTACACTGTGCAGTGACATAGAAAAAGGCCCGGGAACAGAAATTAGGTATTTTGGAACAAGGCCTGCTCCCCTAACACCAAGAGGAAATGAGTAAGCAACTACATTCCTTACAGAGAGAGAAAAAAGAGTGGGGAAAAAAAAGAAAGAATGGAAAAAACCCATCCTACAAAAATGAAGGAAACCTTCACAAATGGTCCTATTTTAAAGAAAAAAAAAAATCTAAGAGATTGCAAAAAAAGAGTTACTCAGTCTGCAAAGCTAATGAATTTTTTTTTTTTTTTCAAAACATTTTCAAACTCTTCCCTACTTGTTCTCCTCTCCCTCTAATAAGACAAGTTTTTGGGACACAGCTGTCTACCAATCCCTCACCCACACCTCCTCAGGTACATTTAAACTATACTGACAAAGAATGGTGAAAAAAGAAAAAGGAAGCAAAAAATAGAAGTTGAATTTCACAGCAAACATTAAGACTAGAAAGAGTTTTATCCTTCTATCCCCTCAGTGTATTTATCTATTAAGGTTTAGTCTCTTCAGTTATGCCACATTGAAAATATTAAAGAAGTCCATTCAATTAAATTATGTAGACTTCATTAACAGAATTTCAATAATGAAGTCATGAAAACAACAAATTTCAAAACTTACCCAAAGGCCGAGAGGAACACACAATCATCATGCAAAATATTCGCTACTCTTTCAAAGGTTCTGTAATTATCAGAGTCCTTTTGCTCAAAGTACCCAATAATATTTCTTCTGCTGCGCTGTAAAAACAAAAGTTGAATTATAACTTGCATCAAATTATCAAAAACTGTCATTACTCCCTACAGATATTAAATACAGAGATGCTATTCATTTAACAATCAATAAATGCAGGAATTATTTCTTTTTTGCCTTTTCAATATTCAGAAGAATCCTTGTGAGTATTTTTTCAGTGAGAAATATTAGAAGTATCTTTTCAAATACAGCATACGATTCTTTTCCAATTTTAAAAGCAAGATAAATAACTTAGTAGTGAAGTGAATGCAGCTCAAAGTGACCATATTGGACTAATTTTTAATACTGCAAATGATCCAGTTTTCCACTCAGTTTTAAAAAAACCAAAGTACTGAACATTTCTGAATGGAAAAAAAAAAAGAAGTAAATATGTACTTCAAATACATGGTGTTCCACAGATCAACATTGAAAAATAGACAGAGAAGGAATAAAACTGAAATACTTACATCAAGAGAACTAATTTCTTCCAAATCCTGGACCTCCCGAATAGGGTTACTTTTTTGCTGCCTGATGTAATCTGCTATTGCCGTCACAGATCTCTGGCCCCTGTATTCCCTCTTCATCATCATGCCATTCCGGAAGAGTTTCAGAGTTGGGTATTTGCTTATCCTGTACCTCTGAGCTATATCAGCTAAAAAGAAATTAAGAAAATGAAACCAAAGCCCTACAAATACAGAAATACACTGAACACAGTGTCATACACATGCAGATGTATGCTTGTATGTGGAATCTCTGAACCAGTAGTTCTACATCTTTAAGCAATAAGAAGACAAAACTAAAAAACAAAAAATAAACAAAAAAAGCCCGACCAAAAAAACCCCAAAACAAAACCAAACCAACAACAACAAAAAAAAAAAAAACAACCAAAAAGAAACCAAAAAAAAAAAACCAAACAAAAAACAAAACCACCAAAACCCTTCACACCTGTATTTCTCACATGTACTGATCTTCATAAAGAAAAAAAAGTACCAAAATCTGTGATAAGTAAAGACTCAATTTTCTCATGTATACTCATTTAGTACACTTCCTACAAACATATAGGAAGGGAAATTTAAGAGCATAGCAAGAACATGAGAATCTTCAAAGCTTGCCAATCTCAGTTAATTAACCCACTTGAGAAAATTTTAATAAAATAAATCATGTCTTATTTTCCTTTAAACTTGCTATGATTTTCATCTCAATTGCAATGCTGGAAATATAACTGTCATGTCTAAAATTTTAGAGAATGTGAACCCTGTGCTAAGTATTTTCTGCAGCCTATGAAGACCAGAAGACTGCTGTGTTACAGTTCTGAGATGTTCAGGTTTTGAATAAACACAAAATTCCAGGTTTCTAAATTAAGGCAAACACTTCTCTGGTCAACCAGTATCATCATTCCCTTCAAGACAAGTCTTCATTCACATCTATACATACAGTCCCGTCTTCTTCTACGCTTGGACCACACAGAGCTTCACACAACAAAGTAACATGTATTTGCACTCATCTAGCACAAGAGCACTAGCTATTTTCACCTTTATGTAACAGGTGAGTTATTTATTTATTTATTCACAAGACTTACAAATGTAAAAGTACAAAAACAGCAAACGGCTTTACATGAAAATTAGAGGAGCAGCAAAGAAGAAAGCGAAGCAGAAGCTATAAAGTCCAGTTTCCCACACATGTGCACCCTGCGCCCCTTAACTTCAACCAGTACTAAGGCACTAATGTGGTTCTTCACCACAACCCACCACAGCTCTTTACATGCCCCTTTGTCCCTCTTCTACTTTGCTAAATCACTGGGACATAGCAAATTGCAATAGGAACTGCAGCTAGTTCCCAGCTACACATTGATGGGGAAGCTTACTCATAACCAGCAAGTGGTTCATGGCACACTGAGCAGGATCCAGCTGCCTTGAGTTTTTACAGCAACCTTTCCTATGGTGTAGGAATTGGGTTTGTGCATTTTCAATATTCAGCAACTGCTTTAATCAAAGTTTTTAAGTATTTAATAGCTTTGAATGCTCTTCTCCCTTTCAGATGTGGCTGAAGTTCAGCAAAGAACTTCAAGATTTTATGAGGAGGAACTGAAGAAACAAGGTAACCCAATATACTTTGGGTTCTTAGGAAAGCAAGAATAAAACAACAGGAACAAAGTATGTAAGGCCAGGTAGATTTCCACAAGCACTTTCCTTTGGCTTTCACTTTGTTTAATTATTCCTCCTTGTTCACTCCTCCTCTGAAAATAAATCTAGAAACAAATAAAATCTTACAGACCCTGTGAAAACTGTGTATCTTCTTTTAGAGTGAGATGCAGTTTACCTAAACCTCTGTACCTAAACTCAATTAAATCCCGCCCAAATATGCCCACCTTCCCTGAGCTACTTAACCATCTGAAGAGACTCATTCAGGTCAACCACACCCACCACACTTCCCCTTCTTTTCTCTCTCAAGGAAAGACAGAGGTGGTGAATTCAGCAGACTGATTTATCCTTTGGAGACAGAGAAGTTTCATTTAGCCAACAGAGAGAGGAAGGCATTGGAAGTGTGGCCTGTACACATGTCCTTACTTATCAACGACCCCTTACAAGTCAGAGGGTACCCTTCAGGTGACCTGGATTAGCCCATAGCAGGAAGGCAACCAAATGGGGTCCATCAGCACATGTGGCACAGCACTGAACGATGTGAGAACAAACCCATTCTGACAAAAACGTCCCCTCTCAGTTACATATTTATCACAAAGCACATTTGCTTTCTATCTTACACTTACTCTTTTTTAAAGAGAATGGAGAAGTCTGAATTCCATGCTGCCTGGAGAACTCTCAGTGAAACCATCAGTAATTTCCACTGCTGCTAGAACAATACTAATCCTACTTGCAGCTTTAGTTACTGAAAACAGTCTCTGAAGTAGTTGCACAGCTTAGATGAGTCTGAGAACTGAAAACAAAATGTGCATAGCATAGGAATAAAAACCAGGTCTACTCCACAAAAATGTTCTCTAACATCTCCCAAGTAAACTTCAAAGTTCCACCAGCTTAGCCCAGTTGCTAAAAAGCTTTGCATCACTATAAAATAACACAGAATTCAACCTATCAGTTTTGACTAAGAGAAAGGCCTTGACTTGTTTCCTAAATATCCCAGAAGTGCATTTCTTAATGCACTAATTACAGTTAAAATTAAGGTAAAACTTTTTATGTCCTCAGTGAAGAGTACTTTTATTTCAAATTAATACAAATTTCTCAAGGAAGGATGCCAATATATTCAACATTAATGAGCATTAGATTAATAATGTTTTCTTCCCTTAAACTCCACCACTTTTTAGTTAAAGTACCTAAGAGCTGCCTGCAAGAAGGTAGCAAGTATAGCACGAGAGGAATCACTTTATATTTGCTTGGTAGAAGACAAACAACATCTGCAATCCAGGCATTTGCTGCCCTTCTCCCCTGCTGATAGGAGGACTTTGGTCTGACAGTACATGAGCTGATCCAAACTTGACCAGGGTCTGATAAGGGACAAGGAGCACAACATGTCAAGGTTTCACAGAAACCCATTGAGATTGAAGACTCTTCCTGTTACAGAACTGCACAGCAAGAGAACACCAAAACCCACATTTTTTTGTTTCACAACATGGACTTTTCCTTCAGGTTATTTCCACAGCTATAGGAGGATGCAAGGGTTGAAGAACAGACATTCAGGGGGATTATGAAGATTCTCCAAGATGGAGATTGCAGTCCCTAGGGATGTGGATCTTCATCAAGGGCTGAAGTTGTGTAAAAAAATTAATGGTAATAAATGCCCACTGTCAAAGCTGAATTCAAACATTATTTCATAAGTCAGTACTTGCATGATCTTTACAAATTACATTGAGATTCCACAAATGCTGGTATTTGAACTAACACAGAGAAGTGACACTCCTACACAAGTAAGTATTTGAAAACCATCTTTTTACAAAAAATAAAATGCAAGTACATGGAAAATTGTTTGAATTAATTCAAAAGTCAAATAGAGTAAACCTTAAATGCTTCATTAAGCCCTGGCATTTGATACAGGTAGAGTTAGCATAAGCAGTGCAACCACCAAATTATATTCCTTTTAAAATTGGAAATACAAAATGCAAATACATGGAATATTGTTTGAACTCATTCACAGATTGCATTAGTTATAGTAAATCCTAAATTAAATTTTAAAATATTTCCAGACATTTCTGCTGCCCATTTTCTGATAAGAAGAGAGTATTTGAAACAGACAAGGGCAACCTACCTAAAAAAAAGTTTCCCAACTACAACTTTATGACTTTTTATTTTCTTCAGATATGAAGGTACCTAAAAGGAATCAACCTTGTGTTTGTATTTTGCTAAATTAATCATTAAATGACAAATCTAATGTTTGTGCTACCAGAATGGTTTCACATTAATTGTGATAGGAAGCTACTGACATACTTGATCATCTTTTTTTCTTCTACAAATCAAAAACTTCGAGCACAGCAATAACTGTTGGATTCAGATGATTCTCTCCTCCCCATTTTGCATTTACCTGTTGACATGCAACCATTTCCAAACTGGCCAGACTTTTTTCCACTATTCATTCAGCCAGCTCCAACAGGAATACCTTACAGTCGTTCAGTTCTCTTCACAGATGCACTGTATTACTTCTCCTGAGCATAGCTCATTCTTACAACAGGGAAGAGAGAGCAGCTCTCATTTTGAAAGAAACTTCTATGTGAAGCCTCACATTTACATTCATGTTTTCTAAGTCTCCCATGTCACCTTCTGAGCGAGATCCTCTAAGAAAGCAGGCTTTGTAAGCTATCCTTTGTGATCCATATCTTTATCATATCCCTTGTACTGTCAGCCATTTCTCCATCGTCAGAGCATCGTGTGCTCCTCTATTCAAAGGAATGCCAAAGCCCATTTCTTGGGGTGTGTCAGGCTTTTCTTGTGGTGTGTACACACATTACCCAAGCTACAGCTTCAAGCAAGCACACAGCCAGAGACTTGTTTCCCAGAATGCTTCAGACTCCACCATTTTAGGTTAACACCACAACACACTATCCAAAGTTCAGCTACCTAGATACCAGATCACATCACCAAGAATCTCAGTTCCATTGTCACCAAACTGAAATAAAATGTACAATGAAGAATGTGTTGGAAACTGCACCCAGACACACCAGACTGAAGAAGGCTACCACCCACAATGTAGCTAAGAAGGTCCTTCCCACTGAAGAACCAGCAATATTTATAAGGGCTGCTATTAACTCAGTACACTGTTCTAATCTTTCTGGGCCATTATTCATACTACAACTAAACAAATATTTAAATTTTAAAGCCCACAGGAGTGGCTCTCAAAAAACATGTCCACTAAGATTTGAACAATACTGATAATTAACCTACATGCCTACCTCATAATATAAGGCACCACCTGAAGAATTCACATGTTGAACAGAGGACTATAACAGCCTGAAAAGTTATCTGAAAGAAAATCAAAGTTTCAAAACTCAAACCCTGTAAAAATAACTTCTGAAAATACTCAGTGTCCCTTTTCCTACGGGAGAGGGGGGTGGTGTCTTCATGCTGCCTGAGGAAGAGCTAGCACAAACCCAAGCTACTGCATTTCCTAACTTTGGTGTTAGTAGGTTGGTGGTTAGTAGGTATGGGTTGTAGGAGTTGCACATATAGAGAGAGCTTGAATGTTCTGGATCTAACACTAATCTTTATTTTGTGTGTCAAATCATCTTAAGTCTTCCTTACCCTTCTGCAATACCTTCTATCTCAAAAGGAACAAATTCTTTCAGCTGTATATTTGAAGCTGGAATGACCAAATGAGTATTCTGCTTGCTCACTTGAGATCAATCAACATCTTTTGCAGTCCCTCAGGCTACCCACCAGGGCACACTACAGATGACAAATGAAATCTGTCTTTGGTAGGTACTTTTTACTTTCATAATACGCCATTAATTCTCCCCAGTTAAACTACTGCTCTTGTGACACTTGCAAGAAATCATAAGCCCTGGGAATACTCATGGGAAGCAGAACTAGAAAGGAACTTGGGAAACCATCTAAACTAGGCATCCTGCGCCAATGATTGTGATGCTGGTGACTTGTATGATGGACCAAAACAAGTAGAAGAAAAGCAATCAATATTCTGTATCAAACTCAGGTAACAGCAAATTTAAACCACCTTCTGCTGCAAAGGAGCATTCACAACAGCCATGCCTGCTCTAAGCAGGGCCTCATCAGTAGGCATCCTGTAACCTTTTCTGACAGACTAATAAAATGGCTCTCCTGAGGAGTGCTATCAACAACCTCTCCAAATCACTTACACTTTTTATTTTATCCAAAGATAACTCTCTCAGACTGATTTTTTCCAAGCAAAGTGACAAGAATGCAATGAAATCCTCATGCTCGTTTAGAGTTTCATTTACAATTCCTTTACGAATTTCCAAATTTGCTATCACTGAGTTTTTCACTTACCAAAGGCACAGTAGCAACACAATCTCATCTCTGCAGACTAACATTAGCAACATGAGCACACATTGCAGGAACAGCCAGACCCAGAGAGAGCAGCAGCTCACAACACTGAGGGAAATACTATTCCTGGACACATTTTGAATGGAAGAACAGTTCCCTAAACAGCCTGGCCAGCAAAGCACCTCCTTACATACCATCAATGAGAAGCTCATTTATGTTTGGAGGCACAAAGATCTATTCAAACTAGCTACTATTTTTTATTTAAGTCAAAAACCAAAGGAAATCATGGTGCAGGAGAATCAAACCTTCCATATATATACTTCAATTTACAAGAATTCTGTACCACAGCTCCTAATGTTGAATTCAGAGAAACTGTCCAAAATATAAACTCTCCTCCAGAGAAACCTGAGTTCTAGATTGCAATATTCACTCACAGTGAACAGAAACATAGGAAATCTATTGTGCCAAGTGAGTTTCCAACACTGCTGCTTAACACAAATGATTAAAAAAACCCTGAAACACAAGCAAGCAAAGAACCCACCCAAAACCCCCCAAACAAACAAAAAACCTCAAAGCACTAAACAAAACCTTCCTTATAATATCTATGCAGTAAGATCTTCTGTAATTTTATATGGAAGATCACTTTTACTAAGTATTATACTTAGATGAGAGGCATTTAATATTTAAGATGGGTGAATTACTAAACTGAACATACCAAAACCATCAAAGATTTTAAAGAGACACAATATAGCAGAACTCAGACATTTCTAAGTTATAAAAGGATGTGGTCCTGGAAAACGAAAGCATACCTGCTTCAGTTACCTGCTTGAGATTTACCTTTAGTGTATGTTCCACACCAGCTTAAACACAGCCTGGTGACTTTACTTACATATTTCAGGTATGATTATCTCCACAGTATTATAAACTGGTATAAAATATAACATACATAGAGGCTTAATATAGCGTTAATATGTATATTTCATATTTTATCACATAAAGGACTATCACTTTCTGGAAAAACATCTTTACATTGGCTATAAGAGCAGGCAGCATGATGGTTTTGTCATTAGGCATCAAACATTCAGCAGTACATCAATAATTCTCTTTAATTTTCTTTACCCTCAGAAGCTGGTGTGAGCTGTTGGGCCCTTCACTGTGCTTCAATAACAGTGCATTAAATAGAAAGTATCTATGCCTGAGTGACCATTCTGAAAGCTGTTTCTGAGTGGCCAGAAATCAGCTATTTGGATTCCCTACAGAGTCTTGGCCTCAAAAAAGAACCAGATCATTTGTAATGCAAATAATCCACCATCTCTAGAACATCACTCTAATAGTGAATTACTAGTGGTATGAAATCTGCAGGGATAACAAAACACCAAAATATTGACATAAACTCTCTAGTGTTGCTAAAATATGTAAACGCATACAAAAATGCAAAGCTTGAGTAAAAACTCCAAACCCAAACCACTTTCCAAACCACTAACAATCTTGACACCAGCATTCAGCAAAATACTACAGCAGGCCCAACCTTGATAATATAGTAGCATCCGCTCTCTTACTAAAAAGCTGCTATTGCACACTTTAAAATCCAAGTTAAAATACCTAAAACTTGAGGACATATCCAATAACTGTGTGCCATGAAACGTACCATTGTTTGCAACCCAGCAAATAAATACTAGAAACTAGGAATGACATATACCACTTTGTTATTTTAATTCAAAAAGGCAATGTAAATTGCCTTTCATTAAAGGATTTTATTTTTAATTCTCACATTTTATATCTTCTGCAGCAGCAGTCATGCTCATCTACTTAAATTAAGGACAAAAATAGTAAATACAGAGAACTAATGGTATTCCAGAAATAAAAAGAAAGACCAAAACTCCTGGCTGCCTCCTACTACTTAACCCAATACACATACTCCTAGGAGAAGGATGACAATATCTTCTGTAGCATCTCCTCCTCCCAGCTCTATGTAACAAGCTCCAATTACCTTAATTCAAAGAGCATATGAAAGGATTAAGCAACAAACTTTTAAAGTGTTTCAAACACTGGGTGGGAGGCAAAAAAATGTTTTCTTAACTACCTAACTGCTAAGACAAGAACATCTCACAGCTAAACACTGGGCAGCCAGCAGCCCAGACTCTGAGTTTTTCAAGCAACTAAAGCTACAGCAATAAAAGTAAGGATTTCAGCAGTTAATTTAAACCTTAACAATAGAACACAACAACACAGGCTGATTTTACTATGGTCTTTAGTGAGAACTTTTTATAAAGGTTTGTTGTCGTTAATCTCGACATGAAAAGATGAGCCAATTTCCAGTAATGCTTATTCTTACAAATCAACAGTTTTGTAAAGCCCAAATAGTACAATCAGTATTGATTAAACTGAATTTCTGCTGTTAATACTCTTTGGGAATCACAAGCCACTGTAACGAAACTATTCCTAGAAATGCTGTTCTCCAAGAAGCATAAAACAACACAGCTGATCCTATAAATGTAATAAAAATCCTGGTGCTATCCATTTGCCTTTCAATGTGCAGCAGATGTTCCTTGCATTTTACTTATTAAGCGATTTTAAAGGAACTTTAGGGATTAGTACCAGCATAAAATAAGATTTCGCATATCATTTTCATGTATATCTGGGCATGGGGAAAACCCAACCCAAATAGGCAACTGTTTGCTGGCATGTGCACCAACAGCAAAGCAAAGCTCTGATCCCTGTCTGGCTGTGTGACAGGAAACTTATAACCCCCACCACGACTCCGAGGTGGAAGAAGACCTGAGCAGAACATATTCTTCATGCTGACAGTGGTAGGTTACCCCTTCCTCTTCTTGGTTGTGAAGACCTGCATCATTTGTTGCGCTAGTGCTTCTCTGACACCTCAGTGAGCCAATTCAATTTATAATCCCAGCCTTTTTTTCTCATTAAGTGAGACAGGCTGAATTAATAATAATAAAAAAAAATGTTTATGGATGCAATGAGAAAGAAACATTGGAAACTGCCCTGACAAATTTGGAAGAAGAGGTTTGCTGATGTAATAAAAGCAACCCTTGGCTAAATGATAGGCCAGGTACAGCTACACTTTACATGGCTATTTAGCATATTTTTCAGTACAATTAGTAACTTAGTAGCAGGACAGCAAAGAACCTAAATCAAGATTTACTTACAATGCTGATCACAGTCTACTCTAGCAAACACCACTTGATTCTTATCTGGATATTCTTCTTTGATTACGTTAGAAGCCTCCTCAAAAATAGGATGCAGCATTTGGCTGAAGCGGCACCTGTAAATAGAACGCAAGATTGTAACTTCAACACATCACTTTGAAATATTTTAATTGATGACTACTGTAACATTTCAATCTTTGAAGGAAAAAGAAAGAAAGAAAAAGCAAAAGAAAAGAAAGCTATTGGAAAAATTAAATCTACCTGTAATTATCCCAGTAAATGACTGGATAAAAAATCAGTTCAAAAGTAACTTGAATAATTCAGGTGTGGAAAAAAAAGTGATTCTGAAAGAATACATAGTTCAGTGTGCTTTATCTCCCTAGGAAACACCACTAATCAATTATAAGCCTTTAGGAAATATATTCTATTCAGCAAGTATGTTGTTCATTTTTTTTCTACCTGAATTATACCTGGGAAAGTAATTTTAAAAATGTAGTAAAAGAAGTTCCTTAGATTGTTGAGATTGAAATATTCACCAACACCTTCCAGAAATATCACAGGTAATTTTCTAGGGGTCAACAATACAAGTTGTAAGTATTATGTATTATATTGTTGCTCAAGTTTGGCAGAATTTGAGCAGACTGCTTTTACAACAGTAAGAACAAAGAGAACCCTACAGGTCCCTTCTTCCAGTAATGTCAGATTTTGAAGCAGACTCTCTCTTTTTGCCCACAGAAAAGGCTGTAGGATTGTAAAGATGCTTTGGTGGCTTTACGGAGTTTAGGGTAACAGTAGTGCACAAGCCCATTACTAATATGTCAATAAAATTATTTCATATTCTGTCCTTCCAAACATATGGCAGATTTTAAAATTGGAGATGCATAATGGCACTGCAGAAGTTGTGAGAATGAGATTTCAAGGAGACTTACAATAAACCAGCCTGCACTGAAACCCACCTTAAACCTAACAGTGACAGCCTGGGGATGCAGTTATGTCTGCAACAGCCAACATGTAAGTGAAGAGCAAGTCTTGCTCTCAAAATGCCAAGAGAGCTGAAGTCCACCTTCTGAAAAAACCTGACTGTGGGCAGCCCAGCTGTGTGTTACACACTTGTGTAGCATGTATATGCTACCACGTAGATGTTACAATGGCTTCTTGTCCCTCATTCTTCTCCACCCTTAAAGCAGAGAACTTCTATGAGCAAAACTGATCTGTTCTCCCTCAAAAGTCAGGTTACATCACAGACTGGCAGTGTGCTATGTTGAGGGGTTATTACTGTATTCCTAAAAGTAATGATCATAATTAAGGTTGTAATATTTTAAAACTATAGCCTATTATAATGTGACTCAAGCAAACATACACAGAAGGAGAAGCAATTGGGACATAAACCCAGGGAAGAACTGGTTTGAAAGCAACAGATTACTGTATTTCCAATTAGAAAACTATAGCCAAACATGACAGTTTTCAAAAGACAGAAGTTTAAACATAAAAAAAAAAAAACTAACCAACTTGAGTAACTTACCAATCAGCATAAAAATTAACTAAAGCAACATCTGCATTGTCTGAGAAGAAAAAAAAAGAAAAAGCCCAATGTCACATTGTGAGGCAAACTTATCAGTTCTTTTATCTGAGATTATAAAAATATGCGCAAGAAGACTACAAAAGCAAATATTTCTAGATTATTCAGCATAGAGCTCAGTCTGATTGCTAGAAAACTGCTAGGGTAAATCTTATCTGAAATATAATCTGTAACAAATGGGAAAGAGATGAAAGATGCCTTCGGTCAAGTGTTCTATTGACTTTATAGATATAGAAGACCAAAAAAATGTAAATACTTAAGATATCAAGACACACAAGAAGTAATTAAGCGACACATGCAGTAAAAATTATTTCTAGATTCAAAATTAAGGCACTCACATCCAGAAATTAAACTCTAGTATCTCTTAAGCACTAGCTCTATTATGAATAAGTGTTAAAAACCAGTCAAAAGCTGAAATTCCAACTATTTGGAGTAGAAGACTGATGAACAGGCAACCTGTCTGTGCAACCTGCTCTGGTTTGTCCTTACTTGTCTTATATAACCTGGATACTATGGCAAAAGGTAGCAAAGAAATTTTCAGTCCCCAAAAAAAGAAACATGCTGAGGGACACTAAAAAAAATTCAATACTACAGGGATAGGTATGATGAGGTAGTGTTCCTTTTTGCATATCAAAAAAAAAAAAATTAGAAAAAAAAAAAAGGATAAATCTTCTGCCCAAAAATAAAGTCTGATCTTTACAGAATATAACAACCACCCATGCTTTAAATCAATTTTTAGCAGCTGTTCTGGCCTAGACACTGAAAAAAAAATGTAATGCATACTCAAATTACAGAACATCAGCCACAGCTTTATAAAGCAGAAATGCTGACAAAGCAGAAAACTGACAAAGTTACAGAGCAGTTACATGTGAAGATTAGGATGCTGAAAGCCTGGAAAACACAACATGCTGGTAACGACGACTTGAGTAGGCTGGGGAACACCACAGTTTGATTACAATTATGGCGTTAAGATTTTCACTATCAGCAAGGGATGCAAGTGGTGAATAAGTAAATAACAAGCACTGAAAAGTTTAGAGTTACCTCCAACACATAAAGTGTTTATTGAAAGTAATGGGATGAATTTTAGAAGCACTTACACTTGGCATATACTCCCTTTTGTGAATTACACTGTATAAAATTATCTTATATTTTCCACTCTATAAAAGGTATTTACAGACACATCTCGTATCACAAAGCAATCCCATAACGTAAGGCAGATTCTAGCCCAGACCTCAATAAAGATTTTTTTTTTCCCCTGGATATATTAGAAACAATGTAATAACTTCTTCCTGCAAAGACAACCAGACACAGGCAAGTTGCATACTTCTCTGAGGAAAAGGTTTCGGACAAGAAACACATATCTTTGTGTGTTTAATTTACAGATTTCCATTCTTTGAGTCACTAGAATCAGGACAATGCTTGACCTGAGGAAAGGGAGAGCTGAACAAGCAAGATACTTAAGGCCCAGCACCACGGGTTTCACTTGCTGCTAGTTTTTGGAGGGAATTTTAAAATGCCCTCTAGACTGGTTTTGGTTATGTAATCAAGCATTCCCTTCTGGAAAGAAGATACCAGTTATTTTTTTTAAGACACTTCAAATTCTCATTGCAATACATTAGTTCAGACAGCTAATTCTGACCACAGGCATTTAATATTTCTAAGCCAATTGCAATTCATATATTCAAAGCTAGGGTATGAATATTCATTTAATATCACTGCAATATTCATACAGCTAAATAACTGCAGACATACAAAGAAAAAAAACCATTTGAAGTACTTACTTAAAATGTCGTCTATATTTCCACTATCTAGACTTGTTATTTCACTTCTTGCTGGATTAAAAAGCCAAGACACCTAAAAAGAGAAAGCAAACCAGTAAGGCATGTTTCAGGAGTAAAGTAATAACTTCTGTGTGATTTTTAAGTGTTACAGTTCAAAAGCTGGAGAAAAACAGTAAAAGAACTGTAATTCAGTCAATGCATATCAGATGACAGCAGTACTACAAATACACAAATAAACTACAGATATAACATGTTTTCACATTTAAAGCAAAACTGGCTCTTTTAATACCGTTCACTATTAAGTAAGCAGAAATCTTACAGGTAAATTTTGCACCTTTAAGATTAACCTATAGTCATAACTTCATTCTGAAGAAAGAAATGAAACCCCATTTCTGCAATCTCACACAGCCCAGAAGCGTGTGGGCACAGAGGTTTCTGTCACTTACAGGACTAATCTGGCTAAAAAGTTTCTCATTAAGTAAAGCCTCAATTGCCTGCATTTATATTGCTGTTTTAGGAAACAATTTCAATATATCTAACTCAACTAGCTACAGTCCTTATCTCCCTCTGTATTTCCACTTGACACCACTTCAGTCCCAGCATGCAATAGGCATATCAGATTATAAAAACCAAGACACCACATCAGCCAAATCATTCCATTACAAAGCAACATTTGTATTACTCTTCATGCAACTCCCACAGCAATACACAATTTTATGGGTGGGCACTCTCATGTTCAGTGCAAATGGCCCAGATCTTTTTTTCTCAAAATGTGGTGAAAGAGGAGGTTGAGTTCTATCCCAGGTGAGAGAGGTATCAGTGAATTACAATTTATTTTTGCTTTGAGAGAGACAAGCATGCAAATTTTTGAGTAGGATAATATATATTCTGGTCTGGCACATGAATGTTTCCATCCTGAGCAAGCCAGTCAGAAGTCATCCTTCTCTAAGTACAGTCAGGGCTTGGACCAGATGTTCTATTGTGATACCTTCATGTTTTCAATTGATGTATGGTTCCGCAGCTGACAGAGATACCAGGAAAGGAAAAGGAAGGTTTTTGGAAGAGAACTGGCTGGAATGCACAGGTCAAGGAGTTGGGCAGAGACCAGAGAGTAACAGAGACACCCTGCACTGAGATGCAGCAGCACACAACATACACTCTATCGATGGATGTTCCCAGAGACTTATTTACTCCCTGAGGTGCAAAGAAAATCTGCTTATGGCTCAGGAGGCACCAAGGAAAAACACAGCTAAAGCATAAAGACCATCCAAATAAAACCACATAGAGCAGCTGTGTACCCGGAACTGGTGATACAAGGTTCTCTGCATTTATGGAAGAGCCTGAGACCTATCCTGAACCTATAGTAGGACCATGACTACAAAGAACAAGCCTCCAGGATATACCTGCCTTTGACACTGCTTACAATTTATCAAAAAACTGATTTAATGTCACACACATTTAGTTTCCTAACATTTGCTATGTGTATATGAAATACTTGATTGAAAAAAAAAATAGCCAAACTGGATCCCTGCTTTCCTTAAGATCAACTTCAAAAATGGTGGGAAACTTCTAGTGAAACACTGTCAACAGCTCTCAAACTATCACTGTAAATGGCACACAGGTAAGATTTGCAGCAATCAATCATTTTCAATTCCTTCTGGTTTGCGGATCACCAACCACTTCTCAGCGAAAATACTGAGCCTTTCACATTTCCCATATGGAGGCCCTTGGGTAGCATATAACTCTATCTTACACTACAGGCTGAAAACACA
Organism: Corvus hawaiiensis; assembly: GCF_020740725.1. NCBI lineage: Eukaryota > Metazoa > Chordata > Aves > Passeriformes > Corvidae > Corvus > Corvus hawaiiensis. Next base: position 4,848,001 of record NC_063242.1, on the reverse strand, counting down.
CCAGCTGTCAGAATCCAAAATATGTACCAGTGCTTCTCTCTTGGTAATTGAACAAGATACCATTCTTAAATGCAAATCTAAGATTTGTGGTGGAGTTTGCACAGTCTTCCTGTGGCACTTCAACTGCCTGAGACAAGTGTCTGAACTGTGACTTTAAGACAACTGTAGAGAAACAAAACTAATAGTTGAGCTGTGAGGTCCAGAGATTAAACAGGCAGCCTAACAATACAATCTGCCAAAAAATTATCTGATCAAGCAAGCTATGCGATGCACAGGTTGCCGCAGGCCAGTGTTCAGGGAGTTCCTCTGAAGATACCGGCATTGCTGACTACTGAGCAGCAAGAAGCTACCTGTACAGACCCAGATCCAGACTGGCCAAATTATCCCCAGAGAAGAAACCAGCTGATGGTAACCATTAGTGCAGACACCTCCTCATCACCCCTTGGGTGGTGCATGGGATGACAGCTTCCATGGTGTTGCTGTGGGGAGGTTCTGGTAGTGGAAGTTCTGTTTGTAGTGAGTAATGGGTCAGGTCAGCATGTGCATGAGCTGGCACAGGTTTTGTTTGTACGCACATGCTGCTTTGTTGCAAATGTTAGGTTTGAAGCAGTAGCTACAATTAACAATAACAGTCGGAATATTGCTCTAGACAATAATGGGCAAGGTATTTCAACATTAATTTTGTTGGCCATCTTCAGATCCTACTGCAGGTGACTGCAAATTCAATGTTCTAAGGCTTCAGCTGCCCTGCAAGGCCTCAAGAACCTCTGATCACCCTGAAGACCACAGAGTTACTTATCCTGCTAGTAATCTTGGACAATGCTTGTTTACAGAGAAAATCCATGCAAGCCTCTAGAAAGCAGGAACTTTTCAGCTGCTGCACACAGCTTTGCATCACCATTACACTCAGAAAGAATTTCCATAGTAGTCTTGGTGTAACAATTTTCACGGGAGCTCAGCAGTTCATATTGTCTAAACGAACTGAATGGGTAAGATACCAACTTCTTAAACCCTTTTGGCTTTTTCTAGTATAACTTTCCAGCAGCAACTCAAATCTTATCTAATAGGATAAGTTACACATAAATTAAACATAACACAGATAAGCATATCATTTGCAGTTGAGAAATAGGCTCTGTTACTTAGCAGATCTACTTCAATGGATCAGGAACTGTAGTCACACTTGTAGATTGCCACAACACACTTAAAATACACTTAACTTACAATGCAAATATTTAACTGTACCATGAAAGCACAGGACTTACTACCAATGAGATCCTCTTCTAGACTGTGCTATATGCAGAAAAAAGGAATTAAAACTAATACTTCTTTATAGCACAAATAAATTTTGTGATTGCTTTCTTAACTCTTACTGTGGAAATGCGGTGCAAACTGCATGTGCTAAAACATTAGCACCAAAACAAATACTCCAAACATCTTCATGTACTGAAGGTGAAAAACAAATTAACCATATACCCTATTGTCCCTTTATATCACAGTAGTGGAAAAATACTGAGACCAAGAACACCTTTCCCCAAAAGCTGCACAAAATCCGAGATAATTGAAATACTTTTTCCACTAGAATTATGAAAATTTTTTGTCAAATACATTCATAATCACATTCCCAAACATTTTATACTGACTAAGTAACTGTGGGTGCCAAACTTTTCATAGTAAGTAGACTGACTCAAGGAAAAAAGCATTCCTTGAGGAAATGTCAATAAATATGCAAGACTCATTCCAGCTGAAGCCTTCAATAAGGTATAATGCCTGTAAGGAAGAAAACACATCCTTTTGACCCAGTAATCTTGCTCTCCCATGAGATGCAAGAGGGTTTATGATATTACTAGTGTTAATATTTATCATGAAGGAGTATCAATTTGTATTTAAATTGCTAACTATACTGTTTTGAGAATATTTTCTGACCTTTTCTGAGGCCTGTGCTTGATACCTATGAGCAGAAAACAAGACATTTTTGAGGAGATAATTTCTGAATATCAGTTACACACTTTATAACAGGTATTGAACATATATGTTCTGAAAAACATACTGGCTAAGAAAAGTAGTCAGAATTTTTCACTTTTAAATGCAAACTTTACATTCCACTGGCCCATAGTAGGACATATGAATGACTGTGCATATTTGTAACTGAAGTAAAAAAAAATAAATTTCAAACTGGCATCACAAGATAGCTACAAACTCATTGAAGAAAGCATTTTGAAAAAATAATTCAAAAGGAAAATTGGTTATATAAACACACCTAAAACCAACTCAGGTTTCTGCATGTACTTTGGATAAAATTAAGTGTATTTTTTATTTCTACTTTTTAAACATTCAAACTGAAAATCTGAAGGTAAAAGTAAGTAGCTATGAAATAAAAAGATTTTTAAAATAGAGTAGAATATGAATATATGAAATACTTGAATGAAACGGCTCAAGTTAGTTTAGGATACTTATAATCTACTCACAATCATTTAACACTACAGAAAAATGACAAAACACATGTAGACTAAAACAAATGCAGAAAGCTTTATGCACTTATAGCATACATTTCTGGGGGGAAAAAAATCAGGAACTGAAAAATATGTTCACAAAGATAAACTTTAGCTCATATGGGGGGAGGGAAGAAGAGATGACATGTATTTTTACTCTTCTGGTCCTCAGAAATACTGTCAAATAAAGCAGGAACATCATGGCTCAGGTTCCTGGGAGTTTCTGAAGATAACACTGGTCATGCTTTTACTGGGAAGTTTAATAAGAACAGAAATCTTAGTGTTTCTGATCAAGTTTTGATCTGCACTTGAAGTTAGCCAATGGTTTAGGGAGCCAGTACCAGTCTCTTCCGAGGAGTAACTATGAATTGGCTGAGATTTATTCTGATTGTTTCCAGTGAAAGACCTCAGAGCACTGCTCAAAAGCCACTATCATCCTCCCAATCACACCATGCAATGCCACACAAGCACCCTTACAGAAAACAAAATGCCTGAACAGAACCTATTCAACTCATACCCAACACTGAACCTCTGCCAGGTTTCATATCGCTTTCCCAAAGAGGAAATAAGAGCACACCCAGTTTCAGCTCACCTTCAGCTGACAGTATTGCTGTTCAATTGCCATTCCACACATCCAATTAATAAAGCCTGCTGGTTATTCAAGAGATTTAGGTCAACCTTTTATCAACATTTTACCAGCACCAGTTAGTGTTGTTAGTTCTTTAATTGCTAACTGGACAGGAGAGACAGACCTATAGGTTTAATGGTATTTCTTTTTCAAGTTTATTATACTTTACATGCCACTTTCTTGCAGAAGAGTTTAACAGTTTAAATGTGCATAACCTTAAAACCGCAAGAAAAGTTAAAAAGAATCCAGGTCTGTTGCATTCTAGTTCTTCGTGCTTTTATTTTTTAATGCACATAATGAAACAGAGGTCCCCATTTCCAAAGCAAACTATCTGTAGAATACAGAAAATGCATTCATGGAGCATTATGATTTCTAACTAGTACTACAGCTACAAGGCAGTCAACAAGAACAGCCTTCATTTTCACTCGCTAAACTTTTCATTTACCTTCTCCTCCTGCTGGGAAATCCTAAAGGCACACAACTAAACCATCTTTCTCCTCTAACACAAAATCATTTTACATTTGGCAACCAGCTCTAGCCCACACCTAATCCAGACTGACATGTTGAAGTTACTACCTGAAGTCCAAGCCCCCCAGGACCCTGCTGCTGACTGTCAGACTCCAAGTACCTCTTTTTTTATGCATGCTGCTGCTCTGAGGTCTGCATTAAACTCCTGGACAGCAGGAAGCAGACGGGTTTACAGCCTGCTGCAGGATGATACAAATTGAAAGCAATCCCAGAAGACAGCAACGCCAAAGCTGGCAAGATATTGTAAGAGCCCCTGAATTTTGGCTTCAGAACCATCAATCAGGAACATCTTGCTGGCGGCCTTCCCAGAAGCCCCATAATGAACCACAAAGTTCAGAGCAGAGAGAGGTAACAGTAAATAGAGAATGCTGAGGGAAAATAAACAAAGAACATTATTCACCCTCTCAGTGAGAGCAGTTCAACTCTTAGTTTTCACCACTTCATTCCAGACTGTGCCCAAACATTCTCATAACTTAGACTGACTGCTGCCATCCCTGATGAATATGCAGGGTTTTTATTGAGAATGTAAGTTGCTTCCATTATATGACTACGAAACAAAGTCCTATTAGTTCAAAACACTAACTAATGATCCCTTCTTGGTTATATTAAAGTTTTCAGAGCAATTTTTAAATGGATAACAAAAAATAATTTTCTTATAATTTTTCACTAAAGAGTCATATCTTTAATTTAGTCAGGAAAATTTAAAATGCTCAAAAGAAGGTACTTAAAATAAAGATTGTAGTTTTTAATGTCCAGGAGAACAGAAAAAAATCTAACTAAACTGAAATATGGATAATATATATATATATTAGAAAAGTAAACTTGCTTCTTCAGCCTTGATAGCTCACTTTTTCGCTGTTTTAGCCAAACAGTGCTGTAACTGCACAGAGCTAAGTAGAGACCATCACATTAAAAAGAAGTCATGCAGTTTTTTGTCCTCCACGTATCTTGTTGTCTACTCCCATTTTAAGTGTGTGGAAGGAATATTTGGTGTAGATGCAAGTCTTATTAATACTGAAAAACTTATCTTCAAATGAAAATACTGGAAACAGAAAAATTCACAATTTATAACGCTATCTTTGAAAATGCAAATTATATGGATTTGACATGCCAGATCAGGAAAAAGAACTCGCAGCTAATTGTTCCTAAAACTGAACTTAACACACAAGCAAAGGAGTTGAAGTATTGTCCTGTCTGACTGGGAATGGTTCACAGACGCAGAGATCTCTCAGTGGCCTGATACCACAGCACCAAGGCTTTCCAGAAAACGGAGAAGTTAACATCTCAACAGTTTGTGAACTATCATTAGAAGACACAAGATGTTCATTCGAAACGTCCATTGCAGAGATGAGAATTAAACATCATTATCACAACATGCAGTCCCATACACCGCATTTTTTTTCCATAAAGCTATTAGTAGCAGAATCATGCACCCAAACACAATTCTAAAGCTCAAGTCTTTGGCACAAACCTATGGATTATGGTCTTTTATAGAAATTTTTAAGTGAGGGCTCAAAAAAATTACATGAGGCATGTCTAAAAAAATGTCACAGAGATAAGACCTGTAATATATTTCTAGTTGAATTCTTTGTAACTTTCAGTTATTTCTCTTGGCCTCTAGGGAAAAGAGTAATCTTTCCAGTCAGGGTTACGATCCACCGGTTTCCTTGCCTTATACATCCATATAGAGACAGTCCATACACCTTCAAAAGATGTAAACAGATATCTGAACATCTGTATTAATTTGTGAATAATGTTCAGAGCACTCCACATCTTCACAAATAGGAATCTACTTTAAAGCCTGTTTCACAGACTTCAAGCCATTAATTCAGCTCCCCAGGAAAGTACTGAAAACTCTGAATTTTTAGATATTTTATTTACCAAGCTGCTTCTCTTACACAAGCAACTAGAACTCCCCTGAAAAAGAAAGGTCACATTTGTCCAGCTTTTTAGGAAAAAACACCTCATGTTCCGATAACTCTTTCTTTTCCATATTGCCAACTGCTCTGATTATTTGGCAACAACACAAAGATACACTTTCAAGAAGGAGTAACACACATAAAATACAAATGCAATCTCCAAAATGATTAGCACAAATTAAGCAGCTGTTGCTGTGTATGAAAGCCAGCACCCTCAAGGTCTTCAACTTGATAAGGCATGATCCAGCAATATGAAAAAAAGGGCAGCTTGGTCTTGTCAAGCCTTTGGTAAGGCTGGCAGAGCAGAATAGTTTGCTGCCCCATTTCACTAAGTCAAGGAAAAAGACCCTGTTCTCTATTTTCTTCACTACCAAAAAATTTGTTGTAGACAGTTTAAACCTTGGAGACTGCATACTTGTAACTCCATTCCTCACTACAGAAAGCAACATACTACCCTGTTATTCATTATAATCTACAGGCTTTCCTGTGCCCTTTAGCAGTTTTTACACAGGGCTATCATAGAACAAGAAATAAGCTTTTATTTTTTTTAAATAATACAAATATATTTATGTTTTGTTCATTCTTGGACTGGTGATGAAAATGCATATTGAAACAAAAACTTTAATGCCATTCTGTGGGAGGAATGGTCATGGAACTCAGAATCCCTCCTTTAAAGCATAATCTTAAAGGAAGAAACCAAAAGTAGATGTAGTGTTTCCACAAGAAATTGTATTTCTTATGTCACATGAATGTTTGCTACCTTGGAATAATCTGAAGGATTGAATGTATCAGTGGATAATAGAATTTTCCATCCTTGCTGCCTACACACATTCTACTACTTTAAAAATAAACACAATCTCTATTTTGACAAATTTAACTACATATTGAGTTTATTCTTCAGTAAGACAAAACCAACTTTCTTAAAGTGAAATGATCAACTTCAACATGCAAGCACTTCTGGCTGCTTAACTTTTTATTAATTACACAATCTAGTTGCAATGCAGAATAAATTTTTACTCTTCTGCTCCAAAACGAAGTTCTCCAGATCTTTGCTTTATCAAGAAAGGTTGGAACTTTAAGCAACGACAAACCTGTTCAGTTTTACCTTTCAGGCTGGAACTTGTTTTAAGAGTGGGTATGAAGTAGTGAACCCAACTGCTCAAATGCCAATTTAAGGACTACCATAAACACACATCAACTGTCCCTCCATGAGAAAAACACCCACAATGGACCCACACTGCTCTAAACCATGCAGCTGAGGCATTGGGTCAAGAGGGGAAAAAAAGGTAGCAAAAGCAACAGATTGACCCAGCTGTATGTTTCATTTAAGTATTTTGTTTGTCTTTCTCCTCACCTAGTGTATCCAAAGGGATGCAAAACATACTGGTTTAAATTGCACTCTGAAGTCAACATAAGGGAAGACAAGTGGACAAGCCAGTCTTCGATAACACTGTTTCCACTGTACCATTTACATTACTGCAGCTGCCTGTTTGTACTTCTGAATAACAAAATCCTTCTGAAAGCACAGAATCACAACCACCTTGATCTGCCTCATCCTTATTTGATGCTGAAGATGATGATGATTAGAACTAAACAATGGAGCACAGCAGCAAACATATGGATGATTCTGTGACAATTAGCAGTTCAAGTTAAATTCTTACCATCTTCCACTTTTACTATTACACAGTCACGTTATGCTCTGCAATCTCCACCGGAACTAATCCACACGTAAGCACCCAATTTATTAATCTCAGATCCAGAGCTTTTAGCAGTAATACTTCAGTATCATTAAGACACTTCTTGGGCTACAGATTTTGTTTTTCCTTCAGCATGATTGAGATGCTACTTTTCATCAAATTATCTCCTAATACTTCAGCAAGAAGCTAAGGTTTTGTTTGTACAACTATCAAAAGACAGCAACAGTACTTTGTGATGCAGCCATTCATAGTGTATGAAGTGTTTGCCCATACTTTAAAACCACTGACATTCAGTCCGGTGTTGTTGCTCTTCCCTCTTTTTCTGAGAAACCAAAATGAGTAACATGTCAGAATTTCAAAATTACAAGCTTTCTAAAATACAATGGCATTTTGTTGCCTCTGTTTATCATTCCTTTAACATAAGAACTCTGAACTTTAGAATAAATCCACTTAGGACACAATCTAAACTTACATTATTTTAGTTATTTTATTTTCTTCATTCCAGGCATAACTGTGATGCAAACTCCACAAACTTTCACAGTCCTCCAAACTGCCAATCATAGTATATTAAAGCTCTCAGGACATCCATTAGGTTGTCTCTAACAAATGTTTTACCTCAATTTTTAGGCTAGCATTTGTTATTTGCTACCTTAAAATGACATATGAGTGGATAAGGGATAAAATCTCTCCAAATAAGCAGTGATTCTGTGTAACAGAAATACTACTCCACAGCTGCACTTTAATTGACAAGTTGGCATTGCTAAAACCTCCCAATTCAAATGAGGAGGTAAAAAAAAAAAGATACTTTTTTACAATTAATCCATTGGCTATCTTCTAGGGAAGAGCACTGATTAAAGCAATGCTACCTGAACCTGAAAAGAAAAATTCACCTTTAGGACCAGAGCTGCACATACCTTGAAGAATGAGAGGCTAATTTCAGACTGTATAAGAGCTATTTTCTTTCTGCCCTAAACAGCTGCTATGGGCCTGCACATATGCAGTCAATTTACCCTGGATAACTCTGGACAGCAGGAGAATAAATAACGCAGAGGACAGGACACATGCCACAGATATTCTGAAATGCACAAAAGAAGATCATACGGAGATTGGTCTACCTCTCTTCAAGGAATATTAAACCTGCCAGCTTCAAGCTGACTCCCACAAAAACATCCAAGCAAGTATTCCAGACTGGTCCTAAAAATAGTATGAACACACTAACATGGTGCAGTGCTTGAATTGGGAGCAAGTTTCGGACACTCTGGCTCTGCAATCGACCAGCTTCATGTAGCAATCTTACTGCTCTCAACATGGAAGGCTGCTGCAACCACAGCTGTTACCAAAATCCTCAGCAAGGTATCACAGCCATTTATTGGCTTATTTAAAAATATTTATTATCTGTATAACACCAATTATATGTACACATTTGCATTGGTTTAGCAAATTCTGCTGGCCTATGTTGACAGGAAAAAAAACCTAAAAAGAAAAAGGCCTTTCCCCACTTCAATTATACGTTTTTACCCAAAGCAGATTTAAATGCCATTCAATGGTAATTCCTGAGAGGCCTGCACACTCGCTGAGCTCCCTTCACTAATTAACGGATCATTAGTATGAAACAACCCCTAACTGTTCACCCCCTGCACCACATACTGTCTTAATTACCTTTGTGAAGCAACCAATTTGTCTTTCAGTTATTTTGTCCAAAATCCCAAGTGAATTGACTCAACAGGGAGAAGGCAAAAAAAAAAAAAAAAAAAAAGAGGAAAAAAGTTTTTTCATACACACATTTATGAAAATTCATAATTTTTATGACTGGCAAAGGATCTAGGAGCTAAGTGTTTCTAGCAAGAGTTAAGAGAGGGGATTTCAGTAAACTATGAGAGTCAGAAGTGATAGACTGACTAAAGGAACAAAAAGCTTTTCTTGGGATTACAAATACAGATACATCACTGAAAAGCTTTCCCTTTGTGCAGCTTTTGAGAAAGTTAATTATATCATCACTTCATAATCACGACAGCTATGGGAAGCAGCAAAACACTATCACAGCTGTTGTTTTCTTTTTCCAGACCATTGGAACAGGCACCTATTTCTTGCCTTTCAAAATACTTCCTTGCAGAGTTCCTAATGAACAAGTTCTCTCTATGTTTATGCCCAATTGCCACACAAATCCAGTTGGAGACAAAACATAAGCTTTACTGCCAGTTATTTTACAACAGAGATTAGACTGCTCTTCTTCTCTCCTTTTCACAAATCTATGAAAATAAAACCCAAAAAACCCTTGCAGACATTCATATTTTTTTTGGATGCACCTCAATGAAATACACAAGAAACAGGCAAGAATCACTGATGCCAGACAAGACAGAAGACAGGCTGGCTGCAAAAACACATGCCAAGGAACCAGGTCATTTACTATTCTCCACTTCTAGAGCTCTAGGCTCTGCTCAGGTTCCTGTTTCGTGAGCATCATTTAAGATACAAAGTTTCAGTCATTAAAGAAATACAAGCCACAGAGAAGTATCTCGCTCTGAAACAATGTAGCAAACAATATGCCCAAACTCCTTCATTTTGGTCCCAAAGTGAAGCAGCTGGGAGACTCCAACACATAAATGTGGAAAATCACATCTTCCAGGAAACAAAACTTTGGGCCTCCTGTGTTTCACTTCATTGTCACTGCTAATGCAATTTTTACATAGATGACTGGGGCTCACATTAAATCCTGTCTATAATCTACTATGGCATTTATTTTTTACCTAAAAATATGTACCTCACAGAACCATTGAATAAAGTGACAAGACTTGAAGGCACTTGGGTCTTAATTCAGTCCACTCATAAAACACGGCTCTAAAATCCAGAAGGGCCCAGAAGATGACCTAATGACCTTCAAGGAGAACCTCTTCAGAGTACAAAACCAATCCACTCCACTGAGCAGAACATTGGCAGAAGACTTCCATGGGTTAACACAGAATTTCTGGATGAGGTTTTAAAAGAAAAAAAGGCAGCAGACAGAAGGCAGAGGTAACAAAAATACTTGGTAGGAAGAGAGAAACACTGCTTGAGCAGGCAGCAGTCCAAGCTCAGCTGGAGTTGAGAGAGGATGTTAAGGTATGCTGGCAACAGAAGGAAGAGAGGAAGAGTAAGAAAATTGTAGGCCTGCTGCTCAACTAGCAGGGGACACAGAGACAGAGTACATAGAAAAGGATTAGTCGCTCAATGTTGTCTTTGGCTTCTTTGGCTGATTTTATACTGATGAGGTCTGAGCCTATAGAAGAGTTGTAGGGAAAAGAAGCATTGCTCACATGAGTAAAAGACCAAGTTAGAAAGCTCTTCAGCAAGTGGGACATACACACAGCCATAAAACCAGACCAAATGTTTTTTCCTGGGTCACCAAGAGAATTATGGAAACCAATTTTCTTTCCAGAAGCCACATCCATCCAGCATATACTTGGAATCAGTAAATCATTCTGGTTTTTGTGGCAAGACATTTAGCTCTGTAAACAAGGAAAGAGTACTGGACATTGTTTGCCTTGACTTTAGCAAGCTTCTAACATAGCACCTCAAAGGATCCTTAGACCTAAATTGTTGATGCATGAACTGAATAAGTGAACTATAAAGTGAGTGACACAGCAGCTGAACTGCTGAGCTCAAAGGGCTGTAACCAAAGATACCACATCTGACTGGCCTCTAAGGAAGTTTCTCCAGACCAATACTGGGTGTAAGATTTGTCTATAGTAATGATGGAACAGAGTGCCTCCTCAGCAACTCCCTGAGGATACAGGAACTGGGTGAAGTGGCTTACAAGATAGAGGGAATATCTTCTATTCAGAGATACTCAAATGGCTGGAGAAATGGCCTGACAGAAACCTTGCGAAGTTCCACAAAGGCAAAGTCCTGCATCTCTGGTGGAATAACCCCATACAGGCTGGGAGCCAACCAGATGGAAAACAGCTTTGCAGAAAAGGTCTTGGGGAGCAAGTTGAACAGGAGTCAGCAGCATGACCTTGCAGCAGAGACAACCACACACTGGGCCATGTTAGCAAAAGCGTAGCCAGGAGACCTTGGGAAGTGATTCTTTCCCTTCATCTGGCACTTGTGTGAGCACATCTGAAGGATTCTGCCCAGCTTTGGGACCGCCTGTACAAGACATTAACATATGGAAGTGAAGCCCAGCAGATGGCTATGAAGGTGAATAGTGACTGGAGAACAGGTTATACAAGGAGAGGCTGTGACAGCTGCATTTGTTCATCCTTAAGGAAAAGTTATTACTGCTGCTACGAGTGACCTAATCAGAGGTTATAGAGAAGGCAGAGCCAGACTCTTCCCAAAGATGCAGTGACAGGACAAGAGACAATGTACACAATCCACATCTCCAGACAGACTTTTCAAAGAAAACAGTTTTCATTCAACACTAAAACAGGTGACCAGAGAAGTTGCAGAACCTCCATCCTTGGAATTATATAAGACAACTGGAAAAAAACCTGGGCAATCCCATCTAAGTTAGTCTTGCATTGAGCAGGAAGTAATACCAGATGACTTTTAAGAAGTCCTTACCAATTTAAATGATCAAACTTACAGTGGCAAGCAAAAAACCAGAACTCTACAACTTGATTCTATCAAGTTGTAAATACAGTGAGACTCTCAATACTCCCCTCCATCAAAGCTTTCTTGCCAAAGGCAGACATAGATCAAGAAACAAGGGAGGGAAGAAACCTAGAATATCCACCATAATAAGAAGAGATGAAAGATTTACTGTGTTCAGCAGAAACCTTGTGCTGCATATACAATTACTGGTTATTTGCTTAAAGTATGCACAGAGCACCTGCCTTTAGGTAACCATGCACGATGTTCTGTCCTCCTTGCTTTCGCCATTCCAACCACTACATGGTTTAAGGCAAGGAGCACTGCACTTCACATTTTGCTTAGTGTCACTGCAGATGACAGCATTAATGTCCTATTAGCCACATAAAGAGCAGATCTTGTGGATCACTACCATTAAAGGTGTATGTGCATGCATGTGAAGGAGCTTCCAGGTTTGGTTCACTCCTAGAAGAAGCTGCAAGTCACAGATGTTTATCTGGAGGATACAGTACTGGAACTTTGCACATGTTTGAATGGCTCTTAGTTATAAAGGGTGTATTACCAAGGTAGTCAGATTCTCAGTAGTAGCATATATAAAAATAGGAAAAATTACAGAATTCTTTTGCAATATGCCTTGTTGCTTTTTGTAAGGCACTTTTACCAAAGCACGATCTAACATGGAAACAGTCCTACAGCTGGTTTGGAAAAACACAGCATCCTCAACCAGCAGTGAAAAAACCATTCTGAGTTAGTGTTTAGTATAGCAGTAACTTTGCAGAATAACTCTTAACAATGTAAAAAGAAATACCTGAGAGACAGTAAACTTAAAAATAAAATTAAAGTTATTCAAACTTCTAAAATCTTATCTATTAACTTTTTTAAATTAGACTATATGAGCACTTGACATTACCAACAGTTTTGGAAAAGAAAATTGCATGTGTTTCTACCAATGATTAGGATGCTCCTGATGAAGGAAGACATGTCAAGGAGAAGAGAAGGGTAAAGGCAGAACTCTCAAAAGGAAATTTGATCTCACTTCCCTTCCTAATTCTCCATAATGCACCTCTCCTCCTCTACTTCTCAGAGGAGCTCTCTCCAGTTCGGAGTTTTGGAAGAAAATATTCCTTAGACTCTGATCTCTACACCCTATATTGCTTCTGCTTATGTCCCCAAATGTTCCTGTGTTTCCTCCTCTAGATCACTAGAGAACTCACTCTCAAATGGGGCAGGGGGAACAATGAACAAGTTACTGCTAATGCATCCATCCAAACCCACTCCATTATTAAAGCACCTATTTTTGAATGTACCTCTAGACTCTCCTGAAGAGGTTTTGAAGAAGGTCTGGTATAAAATTTACAGCATATTTGTACACTTGCCTTATGCATGAGACAATTCCCTCCCCTTAAGCAAACAAAATATCTGGAAGCTGTACAAGCCTGCAAGGTGGAAAATTGGTTCTTCTGAATAGCAGCATATAATCCTTTAGTCTTTCAAATGAAAGAGGTTTGGTTAAAACACATAGAATGTGGTAATTCTGCTTTCTTGAGAAATCAATATAAGGACCAGTCTCTTGCTAAAGAAAACTGTCCTGCCAAAAAAACCACAAAAAAACCAACCAAGCAAAAACCAAAGCAGACTATGGAGAAGAACAGTAAGGATGTCAAAAGAAAAACCAAGGAGTGTGTCATCACAGCCACCAGCAACAGAATCTCTGAGATCTTACTGTCAATAACTCATCTATACATTTTCCAGCATTGTTCGAGTCTTCTGTTCCAAGAAACAGTTCCGTTTCTTTTCCCTTCTGAGCACTGCAAACAGGAAACTTGCCCATCATATGGCATAGCACAAAGAATGCAAGTTGTCTTCAAAAGAATTCAAGACTCTCCTGCTTCCCCCGCCCAAAAGGGAAAGTTCCTCAGTTACCTACTATTTCACTGTTTAGAAATAATGGCAGATAATGGAAAACTCAGAAGTCCTGTGCTACTCTTGGAGGGAACCCGTTTCATTGTATAAGGCTCAGTAGTCTAAATTTTGCCTGTAATTACAATTTCTGACTCATGCTCGTATTCATAGTATTTTGAGCAGCAGTCTCAATTACAAAATTGGTTTTCTTATACAAATGCAGAGAGAGGCAAATGCACAGAAATATGCTCTAGACATAAAATGTACAGAGTTCAACTTCTCTTTAGGCAACTTACTACACATTTAACACTAAAGTTAAAAGACAATTTTTATTTCATTTTACTTTCATTATTTGGGTACTTGGTGTCATATTATCAAGACATGGAAGGCAGTGGCAGTAAAACAAGAAACAAAACTATTACCCTACAGTATTTTTTCCAGTTAGGAACTTCCCTCTTCATTTTGCTCACTATCTGTTGGTGGTTTCCTCCAGTCACAGCTATTGCTCAGGGACACTGTGCATGAGCTTCAGGGAAGCACTGAGCAATACAAGTGCCTCTCAAACACATGCAGAAGAACCATGTGCAAGAGAGTCTTGTTCTAGAATTTCCTTTACAGGCAAAGTATACCTGACTGTGAGTACAGGCAAACATACAGAATGATTGGATAGAGCGAAGCCAAAGAACCACACCTTGCCTTAGGGGAGAATGTGATGAGCCACTCTCCCATCAGCATTTATTCCACTGTCTTGGATTGATCTTAAAGATCTGTCCTACCCAGTATTAAGCAACATACCAACAAGGCAGAAACATCTTACTCTCTCAAGGGCCCACATGACATTATCATGCATCTCTTATTCCAGTCTTGCAAACAGCTGTACCAGACCCTCTACAGCCTGTGCTGTGCACTGCTCATCCCTCCACTCAGCTCTTGAGGCAGGGGTTGTGCCAGCCTGTACCTCTCCTGTCCTCACTCCAGTTTCTTTTCAAGTCCCAGCAGCCCAGTACAGTGCTGGAAAGCTGGAACGGCAAAGAGTTGTGCTGGGACTGCAGGTATCCCTTTGCACTGCAATCTCCCTCCTGTCAAACCAAACTTTAGTGACACCAGGGAAGAAGAACACTAGCGTGAGACATAAAGCTCTCTACAATTGTAGTGATCTCCTACTGTCAAACTTTAGACAAGAGAACTTCTTTTGATTTGACATTGCACCTTTTCTTCTTTTTTGCAGCATATTAAATCCCCATCTGGAAAAGAAATATGCTTATCCAAAAGCCTGGAAAAGTAAAGAATTTCCGTTAACTTCATCGCTACGCTAAGCCATGAAGCTTAGTAAGCTGTTTTAGCAGCTACATATCATTGTGTATTCTGCCCTACAAACCATGGATGTAACACTAACAAGCTCTCTTAGCCACAAAATATGCCATGCCCCAAAAGACTCTGTCAGGTGGCACATCCTTCGGACCTGGACCAGAAGGCCAAGTTGCAATGCTGGTCTTGAGTGTTTATGGCAGATGGCAACAAGAAAAACAAAGTTACCAGAACTTTAAACCAATCTGATACACTTTACCAGGGACTCTGAATATCGCAAGAAAACAAACAACACACTTCTACAAAGTTTTTTCAGCCCTTCTCAAGAAAGAGGATCCCCTCACACTTCCACACTGCTGAGAACAACTTTTCCAAAACTCTTAAATAATCTACTAAAAGGAATGATTCATTGGCTTGATTCATGTAACTAGGCATCTTACGACACAGGGCCATGGCTGATATAATGATGCTGAATAATCACACAGATAACATTATACTTAATTGTATTTTTTTAAAAACAACTCTGGTCTGTATTTTTCTTAAACTTTTATGTACACAGTCTTTTAAAAAATCACATTAGAAATGGGTTTAAATGACCCATACACAAAGAAACAGCAGACAAAATACAGACAAGTTGCAGATCATAGCTATTTCCTGGTTTGGTTTTTTTCTGTTGGCAAACCTAACTCTAATTGATGCCTATTAAATTTGGATTGATCAACTGTGCCATGAAGAAAGAAAAAGTCATTAACCTGTGCCCACTTTTTCAAATTTGCACTTGTCCATTTAATGGACACATTCATGGTGTCGTTATACAGTACACACTCCTTGGTTTTCCTCAGTAGTCTGTATTTGAAGTAATAGTGAAAACCAATCTAGCACACAAGCAATATTGCTTTAATACACAGATGTGACTGAAAAGTATGAGGTTCTTCACGTCAGTCTCTCATATATTTATATATCTTATATTTAGCACGGTATTGTCATCTATATATACACATTTCAAATGTGTTTTTTCAAACCCCACCAACCACATGTATTTCCTAAGCCTGAAACGACAGCAAGTTCATAATACTTTAACCAGAGCTTATCCAGGTAGAAAGTGCACATTACAAAGGGATAATGAATACTTGTACTGTTCATTATGTATGTGTCCTCACATTCCTAACCAATTCATTCATTCATTAGCAGCTATGTTACTGTGTACTCCTCTTCAGACTTCTAGAGTTCTATCTACCATTACCTCCAATTATTTCTTAATTTTCTGGCCAATTTTATTCTCCGAAATGTTTAAAATAGATTGATTAAACTCATTAGTATTTTAAGAGAAAAATCCTATTAAAATTTATTCACACAAGTCCCCCTTAGTTCTGCAAGTCACTTATATTATGAAAGGTCCAGAATCTGGCCCAATAAATTTCTGGAAAAGTAAGAATCACCACATCAGCCTGTTCAAAAAAAAAAGACAAAAATTAAAAAGAGAAGTATAACACAGGCAACTTATCTCCACAAAACACACACATCAGTGATTGCATTTGTGTATTGGCAAAGCCGGAAGGTGGCTTAGGTCATGCACATAATGCCAGCCTAAAAAAAACTAAAAAAAAAGCTGTAGTCTGACAACTAAAGATCACAGAATCAATTAGGCTGGAAAGGGCCTCTGAGACAATCGAGTTCAACCTAAGACCCAACACCACTATGTCAACCAGACCACGGCACTAAGTGCCACATCCAGTCATTTCCTGAACACCTCCAGGGACGGTGACTCCACCGCCTCCCTGGGCAGCCCATTTCAATGTCCAATCACCCTTGCTGTGAAGAAATTCCTCCTGACGTCCCACCTAAACCTCCCCTGGCGCAGCTTAGGACCATGTCCTCCCGTCCTCTCGCTGGCTGCCTGGGAGAAGAGGCCACCCCGCACCTGGCCACAGCCTCCTTTCAGGGGGCTGCAGAGGGGCTCCGTTACGGCCATTCGCGCCGGCTCCGGCCCCCGAGGAGCCGGGGCAAGGCCGCACCGCCCGCCCGGCCACTGCCCCGGGCCCGGGCCCGGGCGCGGCCCCACCCCGTGCGCGCAGCCTATCGGCCTCGGCCACACCGCCGGGCCCCGTGGCCGGGGCCGCTCCCTCCGCCCTCCCTCCTTCCCGGCCGCCGGCACCTGCTGGCGGGGGAGGGGAGCGAGACACGAACCCCGAGCGGGGCCCGCCGGCCACCCCAGCACCGCCCTGCCCGAGCCGGCGCGGGGAAGGGAAGTGCAGCGGGGAGCCGGCGACTTTTACCAGGAGGAGCAGAAGGCAGCCAGGGTCAGGCAGGAGCGGGAAGATGGCGGGTCTCATGGTAGATCGGGCGCCCGGGAGCGGGGAGGGGAGAAGCGCGGCTCCCACTCTCCGCGGCGGCGGCTCCTCCACTTCCCCCCGTCGCCAGGAAACACCCGGGCAAGTTCCACCGCGGGGCCCCGCGCTCCGCCGCGCGCTCCCGGGGCACGCCGGGAACCGTAGTTCCGGGAAGGGGAGGGCAAGGAGGAGGAGAAGGAAGGAAAGGAGAGAGAGCGAGAGAGGGAGGAGGCGTGGATCCCAGGGCGCACCGGGGCTGCCCGCGGGGCGGTGCCTGGAGGCAGCGGCGCCCCGGTGAGGAGAAGGGCGGGGTGGAGGTGAGTTACGGGGCGCAGCTGCAGCGCTGGGCAGGGAAGAAGGGAGGGAAGGAAGGAGAGAGGGAGGCGGCTCTCGCGGTCTGGGCGAGGCAGGGTTAACCCTTCCCGCCGTGGTGGCGCGGGTGTCCCGTGGCACCGCACCCTCTTCCGCTCTGGATCGCTCCCTGCCAGCCCCCAGCGGCTGTCCGCGTTTCCTTTGAAGCCCGCTTTGTACCTTCAGCCGCCGGCACTGGCCACACGGAATTGCCTGTAGGGAATATGAGGAGGGGTATTTGGGTGCTGTGCGCCTTGTGGTCTTCGTGTCCTCAGAGTTTGGGAGGCAACTTTCTTCTGCTTGGGAGCCTGTGTGTGACGGGGCAGAGCGGCTGCTGGGAGGATTGGGAAACTTCAGCTTGAGTGGAACGTCATCGTTGATGTTTATCCCTTGGCGCTTCAGCAGATTTGCGCTTTCTGTCACTTCCTCAGTTCTAAATGCTGAAAATGAAGAACACCCAACATTCAGGGCTTCACCCTCTTCCAGTAAAACTTTGGACCTTACAGAATACGTACATGCTCTGAAAGCTTGCAGAGCTGTCTCAAAGAAATCACAGAAAGCTGCGCCTTGCGTTTGTCACATTTCCAATATGTACACGAGTGTAAGGAGGGAGACGGGGGTGTAACACCATTCAAAAGAAAATCCTTTACATCAGCCTTTTTCAAGTCAAGACTGGCTTGGTTTCAAAGAAAGCCTGACAGGCTCAGACTTTGTGTGACCCTGCAAAAATCTTATGGCCTGTCAGTTTCATGAGCTGCAAACACTCACATACGCATATGTCAAAATACAAGTCATGTATTTTTTATAGTCTGAAATTGAAACTTGGCTTTTATCACTTCTGCTATGACTACCTTAAGAATTTGTGCTCTTTGATCTGTGGAATGAACATCTTCTGCACTAACTCACGTTTGAAAAGTCTTTGATATTTTTTCAAACCTCAGTCTTCACTTGGAAACTGTATCAATAAAATTTGATAGCATGATTGTGTTATCATGTTTAAATTTTAACAACCTCATATTTTGCTGAATAGAAAAAATATGTAATTCTTGTTATCTGCATAATGCAAAGTAGACATACCACTGTTTGGTAAGAAATTTCACGTACCTTGAAGAGGTCTTGGAGTCTATGTGAGTGTCCCTTCATTTTAAGTGACTTGAGAGGGCTAATCTTTTTCTACATGTTAGCTTAAAGAAGAAAAGTGAATTACTTACTCGATTCCAGTAATATGATGCGTATTACAGATAGTGCCAATTATGTGGCATTTTATAAGCAGATCTTTTACTTATTTCTTTATTTTTATTGACTGAATGCCCAATTTTTTGTTAATGAGGATCTTTATCAAGCAAGTCTTCCAGACAGCAGTTCATCTGATTGCTATATACATGAGAAAAATACCTGAAGAATGTTACAAATTTTCCTTTTGTAGTTCCTCTTCATATTTCAGAACTTCTCTGATGCCCATTCAATGGAATCATGAAACTTTACTAAGAATTGCTGTAGAGATAATGGGTTGCTTCTCTCACCTGTATGATTACTAACACTTAATGCAGAAGTGACTTTTACGTTCATCTGGAAACTATGAACATCTTTCATTATTAATTCTCGTCTGTATGCAGTCAGTTTTATGTAAAAATTATTGTTGATGTTATTGAGATGTTTCTGGTTTTTCAGCAGGTTCTTTGGTATTTACTGAATTTTATGCTGCTGCCCCTGGATTTCTTATATATTGGTTTATTTGTTGAGAGGTAAAATGTGAAGAAAATGGAGGAACTAGATAGTAAGTTCCCCTGAGAAAATGCTTTTGAAGGTGCTGGGGTCCATCAGTGCTAATCGCTTCTTAAGCACCCCCTCCTAAGGGCACAGGAGCAGGCAATTCCAAAATGTCAGAAGTCAAGCAGATGAGGTAGAAGGTTGACTTGGCTGACCAGGGATCTTCTTTTGGAGCTAATGGAACAAAAGAAAGTGTAAGCCCAATGGAAGTAAGGTCAGGTGACGCATCAGTTGATGGAACCTTTTTGGAGTTCAGTAAAGCTTTCAGTACTGTCTCTCACGGTATCCCCCTGGACAAAAAGTCTAACACACAACTGTATAAACACATCACGTGATGGGTGAGGAAGTGGCTCATGGGTCAGGCACAAAGGGTTACAGTGAATGGGGTGACATCAGACTGGGGACCTGTCACTAGTGAGGCTCTGCAGGGTTCTCTCGTCGACCCTGTGATTTTCAATATCTTCATTATTGACTTGGATACATGACTGGAAGGGATACTAAACAAGTTTGCAGATGATACAAAATTGGGAGGAGCTGTTGTCTCCCTTGAGGGTGAAGAGGCCCTGTGGGGAGACCTCAGCAAATCTGAGGGCTGGGCAATCACCAACTGTATGGAGTTTAACAAGGCAAAGTGCTGGATTCTGCACCTGGGTGTATGGACAGACTGGAGAATGAGATGCTGGAAAGCAGTGCCATGGAAAGGGACCTGGGGGTCCTGGCTAATGGCAAGTTGAACATGAGTCAGCAGTGCCCTGACAGCCAGGAGGGCCAAGCCTGTCCTGGGGGGCATCAGGCACAGCATCACCAGCCTGGCAAGGGAGGGGATTGTCCTGCTCTGCTCTGTGCTGGGGCAGCCTCACCTTGGAATATTGTGTGCAGTTTTGGGTGCCACAATGTAAGAAGGATATGAAAATATTGGCGAGCATCCAAAGGAGGGCAATGAAGATGGTGAAGGGCCTTGAGGGGAAGCTGCATGAGGAGAGGCTGAGGTCATTTGGTCAGTTCAGCCTGGAGGAGACTGAGGGGAAACCTCATTGCAGTCTGCAGCTTCCTTGTGAGGGGAAGAGGAGAGGCAGGCACTGATCTCTTCTCTGTGGTGACCAGTGACAGGACCTGAGGGAATGACCTGAAGTTGTGTCAGGAGAGGTTTAGGTTGGATGTTAGGAAAAGGTTCTTCACCCAGAGAGTATTCAGGCTGGTACAGGCTCCCCAGGGAAGTGGTCACAGCACCAGCCTGACAGAGTTCAAGAAGAGTTTGGACAACGCTCTTGGGCACATGGTGTGACTCTTGGGGATGTTCAGTGCAGGGCCAGGAGCTGGACTTCAATGATGCCAGTGTGTCCATTCCAATTCAGGATATTCTGTGGTTCTATCCTGCAGGACTATAATAAGTTGATACTTGATAACAAACATTATTGGGTACTGAATTAAAGCATGCAGGGCAACACTCTGAAGAACAGTCTGTTGGTTTTGTAGAGAAACACTTTACAGACTTTGGCAAAGCTTATGGGATGAAATTTGTGTTTAAGGTAATGAAACTACAATATATACATATATTTAATGTAGGCTTTTTTCTGGTGAATTTTTGCCAGAGGTAGATTTATTCCACAGATGAAAACCATGTTTTTTCTTTTCTAACAGAAGCATCTTTAGCATTGTTTGAGTAATTTTAATGACTCATTATAAAATTAATTCTTTTTTATTGACGTGGTTTTGGTTTTTTTTCTAGAACTGAATTCCTACAAAAAATGCTGGTGGCACAGATCTGACCTATAGTAATACCTTGAAAGAGTATGAATATTTCAGCAAGCTGCCTCTTCAGTGGTTCCTCGTTAGCATCTGAAGTGCATGCTGCTGCTGTTAATGGAGATAAGAGTACCCTCCAAAGGCTAATAGCAGGTAAATGTTTCCATTGTAGGTGCATTTAGATTACTTCAGAACTGAGGCTTTTTGGTTTTGATTTACAGCTCTGATCTGATATTTTTGATTTCTTGATTATATGTGCTTCTAGAATAAATGTTGCCCTGAAAATATGACTGATTTTTCTTACTTTTTGTTACCTGTTGCCTTTGATTGGTACTTCTTTGTGAAGTAAACCAGAAAGTTGGTAAGTGATAGAACCCCTTTCAGGGAATTTGAAGTTCTGGAGAAGTGCTTTGTGCCAAAATATTTTGGCTGCAAATCCTTATTTTTTTAATTGCTTTTTGGGAAATTTGATAAATGTGTTTTTACAGATAATTTATTATAGTTTCTGAGGTCTTGTCACTGTGTGGTATTTGTGAACAAAATGAGCCAGCCTTATTTGTTACTTTGATTCTGATAGACTGGCAATGTTTCTCAAGAGAAATTAAAGGTAATGAGAGAATCTAGTAATATTGAATCTGAAGTAAAAAAAAATTCCCATCCATTAAAAAGCTCAGGATTTTGCCTTCCCATGCTCTCTGGGAATGATATGGCATTCCAGTTTAATGGTTTTCAAAAGCAGTATATATTCTGTGTTCCAAAAACAGTCTTGCATATATTTGGAAGGCTGCCATATGATAGGTGAAGACTTGGATTTTTCAGAGCTTCTGATTAAATGCAATTCCAGGTGATACTCTAGAAGTTCTATTTGCTCAGTCTTTTTTGGAAAATCCTATTCCTGGAGCTTGGCAAGGGTTGTAGGACTGTGAAATAATAAGAAGTCTTATAATAATAGTAATAATAATAGTAATAATAGTCTGAATTTATGCTGTTAACTGGCAGTTTTAATGGGTGTGAAGGCTTTGATGTTAATAGCATGAAAGCAGCAGTCAGGTTTCTTTATGTATCTTCTGCTGACCTGTGTTGAAGGCAAGGTGGTAACCTGTGTGGATCTGTTGTCCAAGCTGTACAGAAAGCAGTAAGGCGCTCTTCCTTACAAGGTGGATCTAGTTTTCTCTAAAGATAACTAGAACTGATTTGACTCAAACAGGAACACATTTGAGGCAACTGATTTTCTAGAAGCTCCACTTGTTGAAACAGTTCTTTTTTGTTGGGCCTTCAACTTTATTTTGTCATATGATGGTTCAAACATGTACTGTTTGCATTTAATTCTATCTATTTGCTCTTTTTAAAAACATTTTATAAACAGCAGATGAGTGGTTGATACAGAGATACTTCTAGAAACCTGTGAGATTCAACTACGCAGTAGCTTTAAATACCCAGGTTTCTAAAAAATCCTTCTGCCTGCGTGTGGAGGTGGAAAAAAAATCTGAGCTTTTAAATCCTGGCTAGCAGTCAGAAGCAACAAAGAGCTTTTTCTGACTTCAGTGTGTTTTTGTTAATCTCAGAGCCAAAAAACGTATTTTTGGAAACACAAAGGAAAAAGTATTTCTGTGTTGCTGGTACATCTTGTCAAATATACCACAAAACAGCCATTAGAACCAGATAAGGAAGTTGCTCTTCTTTTAATGACACTCATGCAGCAACGAGATAAAAATGCTGTTTTACTTTTGCTTGGGAGAGTGAACGGCACAATCCTTGTAGCATTTGCTATACTAGCAAAATTTGGCTTTTCTGCTTTGCCATGTTTTGACAGGATATGACACAGACCTTACTTTTGCCAGAACTGGACCAAAAAGAAAAAGAACCAAACCAAAAATGTCACGTATTGCCTAGCAGAAGAAGAATGCATTAGAGTAATATTTTTAGCTGTTTACCAGTTGCTGTTGAAAGTACAACTTGATGCCAGAAGCAAATTGAGAAATTGGTGCTATTCACCGAATTTCATGACTGCACTCAACAGCAGCAGCAGCTAAATCAGGACAGTACTCCAGCGTTATGTGTGCTGTGTGTGCTGGATTGCTGAACAACACTTTCCTAATACAGACAAGCTTTGCACCTTGATACATAGCCAGCAGTGTATGCAGCGATGGAAAGTCGTGACTTTCTCCTCCTTTCAGGGAGGACCTTTCAGCCCCTAAATTCATTATTACTTTCCTCTTTGTGCTTTCCCTGTTCAGTTATTAACATAGGAGGGGCATAGAGGCTGGCCAAAAGGATTTTTAGAGCAGCCCCTCAAACCTCTTTGGTGATTTTTCCTTCTGCCATCTGTAGCTTGGTGGAGCGTGTGTGGTTGTATACAAACATAGATGCTTTATTTGCATATAATTAGAGTATAGATGAATTTTAAAGGATCAGGTGTTCGAAATAATACAGTGTGTTCTGCATAATGTGTTCCTTTTGACACTCTGTGCCAGAAAGAGGCACAGACAGAATCAAAGGTAAGTAGACAATTTATTTAGAGAACGAGGGCTTTGGAACAAAGTATCTCTGTATGTTAACTGCCACTAATGCTTAATCACAGGACTTTCTAAAAATCCTGTGGGTTAAATACCATAAAGTACCTGGCAAGTGTTAATTGTATAACCAGTGTTCTAACAGAAGTGTGCTAATTGTTTGCATTGCAAGAAATGTCCTGTACTGTATCACGCTGTTTTAGAGTTGTATGTTCTTGGGCTCTGGGGAATGCTCACAGTATTTTCTTTCCTGTGTTTTATACAACACTGAACATGTCTTTAATTAACAGTTCTTCAATGTTAAAATCCATCTGTATGATTTTGATCCTAGGGAAAAAGAGAGCAAAAGTTAATTTTGTATTTGCAGGATAATTTTCCATTTAATGCTTTGGGAAGAGGCATCTAATTGTTTTAACTGTTTAAAAGACCTCAATAATGATTACAATAGTCATTATACTGAAGTGTCTTTTCAGTCCAGCTCCTCATTCTAATGCATTGCTTGCATCCAAATGCTTCTAAATATCTGTTTGATGTTTCATTGTAAATTTTAACTAAGCTATGGGTTACAAATATGCAGTTGTGTGCTACTGTTTGATCCTCCTCTACTTCTCTCTTGCCTGTTCTACATTGTGGGAGGTAGGATAAATCTCAAATCAGATATGGCAGAAGGCAAGATTCTTGCAAGTGACAAGAAATTGTCTGTCTTTTAATAATTAGGGAGAATTCACACCCTCCTGCTGCCCTTTCTCATTTTCTGGTCTGAAAAATGCATAGAAATGTTAAGAGTCTGATATGACTGCTTTCATAGAGTGTGAGGAAGTGGTGAAGCACAGCTATGAGAGTTAAATTTTGGACTTGGGCCCTGGATTCTGTAGTGTTCACGACCTCTGTTGGCAATAAGCTTATGGAATGCATATTCTGGTGAGCTGAGGACTTTGAAAGGGGAGGGATCTAACAAAATTTCTTTCTTAGGCAGATATGTGAAGAGAATTTGTTTTTGCCAAAGCAGATTTTAGGTATGCTAATATATGAATGTTTTAAAGGCTGCCTGTGCTTTCACGATCGCAAAAATAATGATCTGCTGCAGCAAAATTGTAAAGTTCACAAGATGTTGTGGCTACTGACTTTCATCAGCTTAATCCCCCCCTTGGCACCTGATGGTGATATAGTAGCTCCTAGCCCTTGTCCCGTCTCTTAGCCTGAGCACAAAGATGCCCTTTTAGGGAAATGCTCACAGGATTTTAACTATTCTAAGGGCCTTACAGAGCCTGGTAAGCAAAAGGAGAAAACCTACTGCTAGCTGAAGATAGTTTCTTTACCTTAAAAAAACATGCAGAAGCTTCAGGCAAATTACTGGCATCAAATTTTGAAGTTCTTGCTCATTTTTCCCTCAGACTGTATACAGTCATGGAAACTCATTGTCATCATCTACATCACTTTTTGGGAACTGAAAATGAAAACAGGTATCTGTTGCTTTACTTAGTTGCATTGCACTTGAGCTTTAGGCCATTTCTGCTTGGATTCACTCTCTAAATCTTATATCCTCCAGCATTCTATAACAGAAAGGGAACTGGAATTTGAGGAAGAGGTACTGGTTTTGCACACTGCTGATTTAAGAACCAATGTTACCTGAGCATAAGCCCATGTGCTTATGTCTTATTGGGCGAAATGAATGTGTATGTATTTCTCTTAATATATTTGAGTGTTCAAGTCCCATCAGCTTCAAGTAATCTAAGACACTGTTGAGGTTATGTTAACACTTAGCAGTGAAATGTGGTTTAGTGATGTCTACGTGGCCATGTTGAACTAAAACTGGAAGAGCACGTGACTGTACTTAGTTAATTAGAGAAACTGGCTCTTTGGTAGGGAACAGTGACATGTTAAATTATGCTTTGGACTACAATATCTGCAGAGGAGCAGGCTAAACAGCAGTGTGAAGGTGAGTATTATAATGCAAAAAGGTGTTCAAAAACCAGCCTGTTTCTGAGAAAGCTAGATGTAGGTCAGTAGAAGACTTCTTGTGGTTTTGGGGTTTTTTGTTTGTTTGTTTTGTTTGTTTTTTAATAATTTTCTAGTGACGTAAGAATTAATTGTAAAACCAGTGGATTTTCAAGGTGAAGTGGCAGTCAGAGAAGAGAAGGCCACAGGTGAGGAATAAAAAAATTTTTCTATGTCTGCATCACAGAGGAGTTTGGAAATGTTCTTGAACTTTTTTTGCAGAGCAAAAAGAATTTTCTCAATGCAAATCACACTTTCAAGGCAAAAAAAAGTGTTACAGAGTGAATCATGTGATTGACATGGTATTCACTCTGTAGTTTTAAAGGAACTAAGAAATGTAGTGAGGGAGTAAATGATTGCTCTGACTGGCAATATCCTCCTTGACAGTGTTTTTTATAACTGGCTTGATAGTTAGGGAATGAATTTTAATTCTTGATATTCCCCTTGATTCATATTTAATCTGCTTGATTCTTCTTCTGGGTGAATCAATAGAAATTATAATTAAGAAGACAGTTCCTGGATATGTAGATAAGTATAATATGCTGGGGGAGAGCAAAGACTGTGTAAAGAAGCAGCATGCCTCTGCTGGAGTCCTTTTGAAGCATCAACAGTCATGCAGACAAAGGAATAATTAAAGAGCAAAACTGTACAATTCAGTGTTCCTTGAGTAATTGTAGACAACATTGCTCTGTTGGAGATCTGGAGACTCTGGATGTGTGGGGTTGTTGATACCCGTGAAGTTAAAGGTGCTTGCCTTTATGTGGTGACATCATGGAAATATGAAACTTTATATTGAAACTGCTTTGTTTGGAGGGTTTTTCAGACTGTGAATAAGAATAGTGTTTTGACTTTTTTTGAATAGGTTATCAGATTTCTGCCTTACTAACCTTATCAATTCAATAAAGCTTGGGAAGTATTTTAGTAGTTTCCATACTGTAAGGGACCCTGAAGTAAATAATGGTATTGATGTAATATTGACGTTTATGCTTTTAAAATAAACATTACTGTGAGTAGGCTTCAAAGATTGTTTTAGTTACAGTGTTTACAGGTTTCAGGATGTCTATTTGGTTTCTGTGCTGTTGATATTTTTTAAACTAATCTGTGCAGCCAAGATCTGTGTAATTATTTTAAAATTATTTATAATTATGCCACTGCGGAATGTTACTGGTGGTAGGTATATTCATGGAACTAATGTTTTCTGAATGTACTTTTCTCTGTAAATATATTTTGAAATATTCTGTAACTGTCAGTAAAAGTAGGATAAAATGTAATAGCTCTGAGTTTATCATACACTCCATCTTTTTGCTCACCCCAGTCATATTATAATGAGATACCTGCTGTTCATATTATAATGAGATACCTGTTGTTCATATTATAATAAGATGACTTTTTAATAAAAAAGTACTGCTTTTAGCTATATACTAATATACTTAACTGGTTTAAGTGAGAGTTTTGTTTTGGTTTTTTTTAGGAAACTCTGAGCTGAAAGATAAAGAGGACCAGTTTGGAAGAACTCCGCTTATGTACTGTGTGCTGGCTGACAGGCTGGACTGTGCAGAGGCATTGCTGAAGGCTGGAGCTGATGTTAACAGAGCTGATCGCAGCCGAAGAACTGCCCTCCATCTTGCTGCACAAAAGGTAATTACCTTACAAGTGCTTATAACATTAGGACTTTCACAACAGCTGTGAGGTGGGCTGACACTGGCTGGACACCAGACACCCACCAAAGCTGCTCTATCATTCCCCTCCTCAGCTGGACAAGGGAGAGAAAATATAACAAAAGGCTCATGGGCTGAGATAAGGGCAGGTAGAGATCCCTCACCAGCCCCTGTCACAGGCAAAACAGACTCAACTTGGGGAAATTCGTTTAATTTATTACAGTCAAAGCAGAGTAGCATAATGAGAAATAAACCCAAATCTTAAAATCATCTTCCCCACACCCCTCCCTTCTTCCTCAGCTGAACTTCACTCCCGAATTCACTACCTTACCCTGCAGACAGTGGTGCAGCAGGATGAGGAACGGGTGTTGCTGTCAGTTCATTACTGTCTGTTTTTTCCTTCTACAATCTCAGTCTGTTGTACTGTCCAGTTACATTGTCCCACTGAAAAAGTGCTAAAGGAAGTATTCAACAATAAAATAAAAGGCAACTGAAAGTATAACTTCAGAGCCACAAGAAATCGTTGAGTGTGGTTAGGCCTGGGGGAAGTGTCCACAGTCTCTCCACAGGAGAATAAGCAGGCTGCTGGTAGGAAAAGCAAAAAAAAAGGGGGGGGAGGGGCTTTGGCTGCTAGCCAAGACATTTGAGTTCATAAACTGTGAAAAAGATTCCACAGAGAAGATTAAAAATTCAAACTGAAAGAAACAGCCTTTTATTTGCTATTTTAGTTTTTATAGTATGTTTGTAACTGCTCAAAAATTAACACTTTTTTGTCTGTGTAAACTGTCCTTTGGTACCAGTTAGAGTGCCTGCCATGATTTTCATAGCAAACCATTTCTGTGGATAATATCTTGTCACTTGTTCATAATCGTTCACATGTTTTAATACAATTTGCAATTTTTTATTATTTTATTTTAATTAGGTTTGCATAAAGGTAGCTATAGTATGGTCATGGTATTTAGTAAGGAGCAGTTAAATAGAGGACCATTTGGGAAGACTATAATAAGGTGATGTTTTCTAGGTATGTTTGCATGGGAGTCCATAGGGACTGTGTGGTCTGTGTTACTGCATCCCTTATTGGGAAATAAAGTGCTGTAGGTTGTAGTTGCCTTGAAATAGGTGAATTCATCTGCTTGGTTACATACCATTACACCCTGATGAAATAATTCAGTCATCATCATAACCTTGTTTCCAGGATTAATTTTGTATTTCCAAGGGACTGACCAGCTTACTGTGAATGTTGTTGTTTCAAAGATAGGTATTTCATAAAAGCAGCAATGTCAGAGACTTTAAAAAATTGCTGTAACATCCTCTACTTGTCTGGTGTTCATACACGCTTTTAGATTTTATGATGTGATAGACATGCGAATATTTTAATCACATTAAAAATTGAATTTTAAAAGTTATGTTTTCCCCAGGTTCTTAAAATACATTTTAGCATATTAAAACAATATAAATTCTTGTCTAAATCTTTGTCTTAATGTTCATATTGTGGATATTTGTATTATACCAATTCAGGGCGAGAGAGATTTTGCCTTGGCATAATATCCACTAACTGCATGTGCTCTCCATTTCCTTTATGCCTTGCTTCAATCCTGAAAGTGCAGTTTGTACCATGGGATACTTGGACTATCTTAGATGTGTTTTCAGTTGACAGTGCAGATGAAAAGGAAGGTAAAACAGCATGAGGTAAAGATTGTGGCAGTAGATTTTATGTAATCACACACTTACTGTGTAACGTACTAGATAGATGTGATTCACCCCATAGCTGGGTAAGTGCTTGTACCATCATTGGTGCTGGGGGCAAAAGGTGGTTAGGAAACAGCCCTTGAAACTGCTTTTTATTTGCCTCACTTAGCTGTCCTCTAAGATTCCGTTCTTTGTCTTCTGAACAGTTACTTGCTATTGATGTCAGCTTATGAAATTAACATTTCATGTGTGTAACATTTTGTCTGTAGTCTTTCCATATTAACATTTTAAGATCTACATTTCTGCCACGAGCATCTTCTGAAAAATATATAAAATTAAAATTCAAAACAAGTTAATATTTCATGCAGTTTTGGCTGTTTAAATAATGTTTTGCATTCTTCTCATTTCTCACTGATACTTTTGGTTTATAATCTATTTTTTTTTCTCCAAAGTAAAATTCCCTAGTAAAGTTGACTTTCAGATAGAAAAAGAAACATGCTGTGAGGTCACCAGTTTTCAAAGTTTTTTTGTCCACGTTGGTTAATCATGAATATACATATTTACCAGGGCCAATGTATAGTTTTTGTTGTGTTCAAGCTTGTGAGTTAGTAGCTCTCCTGTGCTTCATCAAAAATAGATTCACGTGACTTTACAAATCCCCATTAATTGGTAGTCACAAGTATAATCTTTAGAAGGGCAGTGCTTGGAGATTCACATTCCTAAATTGTACTTGCGTTGCATCCTAATTTTCCTTTTCTTTGGAGAGAGAAGATTTACAGACCTTTACATGCAACCAGTGAAGAGGCAGGAAAAGAAAAGACACTTCTTTCTACACTGATGTTTTTAACTAAAGCAGATGGAGGTAAAATGAAATAAGGTTTCCTGAGTCACAACCTGCCTCTCTAAGTATTATGATTACTTTTGCTGTTCTTTCCTGTCTCTTTGAAGGGCTTTTGGGACACCTTGCTCATCAGATCACAGCAGACAGACATTCTGAGGGCCAGAGTTTGTTGCCAGAATATTTGAGACTCTTTAGGTTATCATTCTGCAGGCTGCCTTTATGTGGCCCTTGGCACTTGTTCCTCTGAAGCAGTCTTGCAGCTGATTTGACAAAAAATGATCTCTGCTGCCTTTCTTTGGGAACCACAGAGCTGTCTCAGAGGCAAAGAGTTTGTGAGAAAATGCTCTTCTAATGCCAAGCAGAAGCAATGATTTAGCTATCTTGGACTGAAGAGAGATGAGTGTCTTCATTCATGTGTTTGGATTCAAGATGCTGTCCCTCCTATTAGTAATCCTGGTTATAATTTTAAAAAATTGGTTTTGTTCTCTGCAGGATGAGATGACACTTCCCATTTTTCTGTCTGGAGATTTCACTGTAAGAGAACTGCCAGTTCATGTCTTTCAGTCCTAGTAAAATTGCTTGCGGGTTTTTTAATCCCTGTAATAGAACAAACATTCAGAAATGTGGCATTGACCTGAATTCAGTCATAAATCATCAGTATTAAGTAAAATGAATTAGGACTTCAGTTGCTTTTCTTCTCTAGGATGGATTTCTGGTTGGATAGGACTTAAATGAACAACTGTAACACATCATTCCATTAACACTTACGTAACTAGCTTCTGACTGCACCTGTGTGAGTTACAAACCTGGCTGTACTGGGTGGGTATGTGTATGCATACACATATGTACATATCAGCTCTACATTATATTTTATTCTTAACTTCCACCTCTCTGCAAGTTTTATGCTTCCAGCTATTATCTGCAGAATAGCGGACAGCCTTTGCTTCCGTCATGTTTGTTATTACTGTTACGTAAGGAGTTTATTCTGTAAAAGCATTTCTTTCAGTCCTTCAAAATGCCAACAATCACATCCAGTGTTCAAAATACAGATTCTTATTTCTTGATAGTACAGAGTTCTTCTTAAATTACAGGTAAAGATTTCAGCACTACCCATATGGTCAGACAAAACATTCTGATGGGATAGTCTCACAGTAGTTCCTTGATCCCTCTCTTTTCCTAATGGCAACTGTAACTCCTTTTGAAGCAGTTACTTTGTTACTTGCAGTTGTGTAGTTGATCTCCTCCCGGTATTCTGGTGCACTCCAAGTGCCTTTGCTTTGTTTCACAAATGTCCTAGAAGACATGTTTCAGAACCCTGGTTTGTCAATAGAGCTCTATTTTGATTTGGTTATCAATAAACAGTACCAAAATTTCTGCACTTGATATAAATGCAGTTCACAGTCTCTACCAGAATTATTTCTGATAGCATAGCTAGGCAGACTGGCCAGTGCTCATACATGTTCTTTCAGTTCCAAGGGTTTCAACACAGGAAAGAAGTGAAGCTGATCTGATGATATCAGTACCTCTGTCTAGTGCTGTTTTAATAACCAGGTCATATTTATCAGTTAATGAGGAAACTCAAGTCTCAGAACTCAGAGTTGCTGTGTCATCCTGGTCTTGCCATGCTTCATTCAAATGGTTTTTGTCACTGGAACATGTCTACAAAGCAATAGTTACGTGAAGAGCTGTCAGGTTCTCATCTGTTCCCATCTCGACAAAAGATTATAAGAATCTCTCTGTCTCAGACTTCACTAATGACATTCTGGACTATTAGCAAGAAGTAAGTCTTAGGATATCCTCTTATTTATTTGTCCATTGTCGCCTTTCTAAGCCTAAGCATTCTCACACCTTTCTTTGTAGAAAGTTCCTGAAACTAAGAAGGAAAGGTCAGAAATTTCAGCTGTACTATTTGCAACACTAATGCTTTTTGAAAACCAGGTGTGGTTCTATATTGATATAATAGCCTTCGATGAGTGGTTGCTTAATGCTAATATTTATGTTCTTAATGGTTAGTCTTCTGTTTAGTGATAGGCATCCTTTATATTACAGCTTTTAAGCTTTATACGTCTGTTGGTCTAAAAAAGATTTTTTGCGTGAATAAAGAGATACATTTAAGCACATAGAGAGTTCAACTAACAAGTATACTTTTCTCTCTATGGAGAATAATATAGTACAGTGCAATGTGAGATGATGGGCTGAGAATAATCTCATGTAACTAAAAATTTACATTGCAGACATCTACATATAAGGTAGCCACATACATAACTTCTAAAAGTAATGCGCTCGAGGGCGCAGTCATTCACCCTAAAGTGAGATGAGTACTCTAAGGCACACTGACTAGCTCATTCTTTCTTTTAGGCATCTGACTGATATAGGTTTTCATGTTGTCAATGTTGTAATTGTGACAAATTAATCTCACCCAAGACATACATTTTTTAGCAACTCGTTTTCCGATTGTTCTTGACATGAGCTTTCATAGTATCTGTCTTTTTTTCATTAGCTTTATGATGGAGATGATTCAGCCTTTGTAGGCCGAAGGCTATGCGAATGAAGTTACTTGGTGTTTTTCCTTTTGGATTTTCTTCTGTTCCACTCCTTCCTCTCTATTCACAAATGGACAGGTCTCACAAGCAATTTTGAAAGGGTGTGCACCCCTTAAAAAAATAAGAAAGGGGAGGTCAAGTAATTAACTTCATAAAATTTAAATTAAAAATCAATCAAACAAAAAAACCTCAAAAATCTAAACCCACCAGAAAACCATACAAGTTATTGCTGGAGTGCACCTGTGAAGATTGCCATGGGAGCTTCAGAGGGTGGTTGTGACTTCCTGAACACGGATGTAATTTACTGGGAACTGAAACTGTGACTGATTGCAACAGAAGTAGAATCATTAGCATAATTTGCCAGTGATTTCACACTGAGGAATTGTAGTACTATATGGGTACAGATTGTTTAAGCTTCTAGAACTTAGATTATTGTGAAATAAACATGCTGTGGAGATTTGAGTACTGGGACTACAGTTCAACAACAGACATTCATTTTCAGTTGTAGGCATTCTGGTAGCAATTTGCTTCTAGTGTTAAATTGCAACTTTTTTAAACACTGACATGTGATACTTGTGAACGGAAATGTTTCTGCATACCCAAATTACCTGTATATGTTTTGTCATTTATCTTTCATTAAGGAATTCCAGTTTAAGGGGAACAAAAAGCAGGCCTGTTTCTTTCAAAATTTCTCACAGAGAATGCTCACTTATAAGCAATCTGTTTACTTTGGGGAGTAATCCACCTGAATCTTTCTGAATACTTTAAGCACAGCCTTTTGTGTTCATAGGGATAGAAGAAAAAAATCAATATTTTTTTGCTGGTTTCTAATAATATGCACTTAAAATAATCTATCAGGATGCTTAACTGTCAGGAGGATGTTAATTTTGGCTTCAGGAAGATTAATAAAACCCCAGTGGGAAAATGTGACTTTAGAAGCATTAAATATTGTGTAGCTTATATTATTTATTTGCTGCCATGGTTGTTGGTAAATAATAGTACATCCAGGATGCAGTTAGGAATTCTGTGTAAAGTAGGAGAATATAATTTAAAGGTCATTGGTTTTCTTAAAGTAGAAAAAATGGTTGTTCCTGTATACTCAGCAGTAACAACAAAGGTAAAGAAAAGGAAGTAAGAAAAGACAGCCTGTGGCAAGCATTAGACATGGTAGAAAATTAGAAACAGAAGGTAGTCTTTAGGTCACTTATTTTATGAAAGCTTATTCCCAAGTCTTATCTAATGAGTACAGTCAAGTTAGTCCAAGAGTTGCAAAAACAGAATGGTTTTTTCCCCTTTCTTGAGCAAGTAAAAGGTGTTTGTATTAAAAACTCTTGAATTAACTTGCCTGGGGGCAAGTTTATACATTTTTCCTTCGTTACCTTTTCCAATATGTATTTCCTGGAGCTGTAGTCTCTCAGATCTTTTGTAAGGTTTTATTTGATCTACATAAAAGAGCACACGTGCTTCTAACTTTCTTTCCCAATCTATATAATGAAAATAAATGATCATGTCAGAGACAATGGCCAGTTCATGTTCCTTTTTTCCTTAGACCAATAACTTTTTATGATGTTCCCCCTTAAGTGAGAGCTCATAATGAGTAATATTAATTCTATGCATGTAGGTTGATGAAATGTGAATGAGCTTTACATTCATTCTGTGATATTCTCACATGAACATGCAACTTGATTAAATGTGAGAAATCTGAACACACAGGATGTGAAAGGGGAATGTTTGCTGATCTGCCAGAAGAGGTGATTTTTTTTTTATGTGTTGGACTGTCGTTTCCTCTGTGATTAATTAAGCCACAGACACTAACAATGATACAAATGTTTTCTTCACTTTACTGAACAAGGAGTTCTCTCTAGTGAATGCAGCCTGAAGTTGCTCAAGGGTGGAAGGCAGAGTTCCTTGTGTGTGATTTGTATGTGTTATATTACAGATAAGCTGTCCTAGCTACCAAGGGGTTGGTCCCATCCATGGCCTGCCCCTGACCCTTTTTCACAGCTGTGGAACTGCTTACTGGTTAGTGAGTTGACAGAGAATGAACTCTACAAAAGAACAATTAATTTTCTGTCTACTTAACACAAGTCCCCATGTTCCCAAATGCTTTTTACTATTGGTTGTTTTGATAATACCATTGATCTGTGCTGCAAGCCCTATTGAAATGGTTAAAAATAACTACAGGAAAAATTTAAGAAGAAAAAATTCATATTGTTACAGAGATCTGATTCCCAGTACATTCCCCAAGAAAATTGTGCTGTTACTGCTGAGAATGAACAATAAAACCGACAGAGACTTTGCAAGGCTGGAATTTCCTAAATGAACACTGACATAATGAAAAATATTCTCAAAACCATAGGTAAGAATTTTAGCGTCCTATTTGAGTTCAGGAAGGATGGGAACCCTTTTGAAACTGGTGTTTTTCTGTCTGTGATAAATAGCAGCTGCGACTCTCTTTCAGGATCTTGTATGTCTCTCCTGATTCTGCTTTTGACTGTTCTTTAGATTTCATTAATACTTCCATTTGCCTCTGCTGGTCTTGATTCAGAGTGAAATTTGGGTACTACTTTGCAAGACTGATACTTGATTCTCATATATTCAGGCAGTGCATTTTCAGCTTGGACACTTTGTCATGTCTTGTAACAAGGCAAGACCATGCACATTATTGTTTCCCCATTAAGTGTTAAGCCACTACAGTCATATGGTATCCAGCAATTTTCTATCTCTGCTGTCAAAATGTGGGTTAAAATACAGGCAGTTCTTTTCTCTGGAGAAGATAAAACTGTGGAAATACTGTTCTACATGTTAGGTTTCAGTTGCACAGCAGATACTAAGACATCTGAATCTGATTTCTCACTGGTTTTGTTAGCATGAAACCATATTTTAAGACAAGGTTATGCAAAAATTTACATGCCAAAGTATTCTTTTGACTTGAAGTTCAATATCAGAATTTCAGACTAGCTGTAAGATCAAACTTGGTCTCTATACAGACTTCACTGATAAATATGGTATGAATGTCTATAGTCAATGGCACTTGTAGAATTGATTTTTTAATTATTTTAGTAACAGTTGGTTACTAAACTAACTTACTCTGGAAAACATATTTGAAAGTATTGCTTGCAATTTGTGGCTACCTCCTTGGTATAGCTACTTTCCAGCAGACATTTTACACACCGAAGGAGTTATAGCATGGCTAACCAAAAAACATAGCATCTGTTACTGTCTGTGTTTAGGACTGGATGGTGAAAGAAAACAAATAAAACTGGCTGAGATGCTAAAATGAATTATTCTATAAATATCTGACAGATTTGCTCTGTGTCCTGCTGTAGGCAGAATGCTTCTATCTACTTCCACTTGGAAGAGCAAAATAGTATTTTTCAGCATTTAGAATAGTAGAAGTAAAAGCTGAGGGAGGGTGGAGGATGTTTAGAGAGAGGGCTTGCGAGCACTTGTGGAGTATTTACACAAATAATACATAGTAGAGTATATTTGCATGGAAAGCGATGGACTGAGTGTAGTGCCTTCCCTCTGACCTGCAGATGAAGTGTTGGTCTCCAGCTCCCTGGGGCAATTAATGACTGACAGTCATTGTTGTAGCAGCCACATTTTGAAGGATTTTGTTTTACTTGTGAGGTTGCAAATGTAATCGAAACGTAGCAGAAAGAATAAACACATCCAAGGTTTTTGGGAAGATGTGTTGATTAATTCTTGCTCTGTGTAAGGGATGTTCAGTATGATTCTCAAGGAGGCACATCTGGAACACAACTTGAAAAATACAGTGGTGTATCATTTCTGATTCTGACTTGTAATAGTGGAAAAGATTCTCACTTCTTAAGAATAGTGATCATGAACCAAATGTTATAAATAAGGCTTGCAGCAGAAAAGTCACGAATAATAACAGGTGGACAACTCATTGGGCTAGTAAGTCTAAATCTTAAAGGCATTAATTTACAGGTTTTGCTGATAAGATTAGGTGTTAAGAACAGTAATTTTTCTTCCCTATTTGGCACCATCTAGTCCTCTCACATAACACTGTTGTGGGGCCTTTTTTAAATAAAAGGCCTTAAAATAAAAAAGGGAGGAAAATTCCAAATGAAAATATTTTTAATGAACTCGGTAAAACCAAACTGGGAGAATGATATGTATTCCATTCTCTTTAACCGAGGCATGTATTAAAAAGAATGAGAATCTGCTAAATAAGAACAGACCATGAAAGTAACAATAACCTAGGATAAGTAGGAGGTTTGTAACATAAACAATAAAGGAGTTTTTGATCCTGGAAAACCTGAAGAGCGTCCGGGAACACAGTGGACTCACTGTCACCAGTGTATGCATAAATGCCTTTACATGAGTGAGAATTTGGAAAGAGTTTGCTCAGTCTTCCCTGGTGTGGAGGGTCAGGCCAGGCCAGTTGCACCTCTGAAGGTCTCCTTCTCTTAGGTGCTTCCATGGGGCTCAGCATTAGGAATTCTGAACTGGTCTCCTTTTGGAAAGGACAGGAAGCTATTAAAAATGTGTAAAATGCAAATAAAAATGTATCCACTAAATATTACTCTATGGTATTTGAAAATGACAATAT
This sequence comes from Corvus hawaiiensis, assembly GCF_020740725.1. NCBI lineage: Eukaryota > Metazoa > Chordata > Aves > Passeriformes > Corvidae > Corvus > Corvus hawaiiensis. The sequence goes on along the minus strand of NC_063242.1, from coordinate 4,810,940 downwards.
TTGTCTCCTCTTTGCAGTGATTTATTATATTTGGAGTACATTTTAGAGTAGAATAATAGTAATTAAAATTTATTCATAGAAATGTTATATACTGTTTCAAGTTTTATTTATAGGTTTGCTTGAGTTTTGTGAGAGCCAATGTACCTAAATGTCCTGTAGGTTCAATTTTTCTTCAGGCACCAGTAGTCACAAAGGATCCATTTGCCAAACTGCTCATATAAATAGCTGTATTTTGTGATAATACTGTACTGCCTGTCTTTAAAGTGTTTAATCATCTGTGTCTAGTTGAAACAATTAATAAATATGTATTCATCCCCAGGAATATTTTGTAAGCCTAAGAAGTTAAAACAATAAAATACTACATAATTTGATTTTTTTTTTACTAAATAGATCTTTTCACAGTGTTCAGATTTCTTAAATTAATATTATGTTGCACTTGTATGTCGTTTCCTTTATCTGTGTGACCTGTATTTTGCACAAGAAGATTTTCTTTGGTTAGAGTATAGATTTTTCTGAAGTAGAATTGCAGGTATTCATGTTTTATGTCTTTAACTAGAACAGCTTAATTTCAGTTTAAATTAAGTTTTCATATAATTTGATTTAATAATTTTTTTTTTATTAAGTACTTTGAGAAGCATAGGAATTCCTTGCTGGAAAATATACTCCTTTTAGCATAGTTGAGTAATCAGTTAATTAATTTTGGCAGGGCAGTATTAATTGCTTTTTAACTGTTTAAATAACTTGTGTATTTTTACTTGCATTATTCTTTTGGTTGCCTGATCTTAACAATATTCCTGTGGTTGTGGTGGGTTGGTTTTTTTTTTGGGGTTTTTTGGGGGGGGGTTTTTTGTGTTCTCTTCTGTTGTTTGTTGTAATAAACAGCCTCAGTTTAGGGACTGTGCCTCTGATCTCACTGGATTGGGATAGCACTGCCCTGAGAATAATAAATGTTTTCAGTTTGCCTCAGAGTGATGTGACCTGTGAGGTCCTGTGTCACTAGATACTGCATATTGTCCTAGAAACAGATTCTTTTTCCTTGAAAAACAATCGAAGCAAATTTATAGTGATAAATTCAAATGATGTCCTCCCGGTTTCTATCACTCTCTTACAAAGAAAAAAAGAATGTAGATATTAAGTAGAATAACGACTGTAACATGTCTCTATCATCTAGCACAGTGCTGGGATTCCTTTTTCAGTGATGCAGATCCTTGCCTCAATGTTTCCCAGTGCAGGCTTGGTTTTCTGGGGTTAATTTTCCCGGAGTTTCTGCCTGGGCTTTCGAAGAGCCCTGTACAAAGGGAGTCAGTACAGCCTAGTGGAGAGCAGAGTCATGAGCATTTGCATCTCAGGAATGTTTTTATTGACAAACGGTAGTCTGCTATTGACATTCGTGTCCCTTGATGATACTTCTATCCTAGCTTATCTTTGCTGGTCAAATGCCTTAATTGTTCTGGCCTTTAATTCAGTCAAAGTTGCTGCAGGAGTGGAAGAGAAAAGAGAAAGAACAGGTCTAACAGAGCATCAAGCTTGAGCTGTGAAGCTGCTGGCAACGATCAACCTGTCATAATGTTATGATTTGTTCATTTTTATACCATTTATTAGCCTTTACTTGTTGTGCCATTTGGCCTCCAGGGCAGATAAAGTGCTGTCTAATTTGGTAGGTTTGCTTCTGTCAGAGTGGCCTCGACAGAGAAGGTGTTAGCTGTAGTGACAAATAATCAATAGCTGTCGTTGTCATGAGGAACGTGAGTAGTTGGGCCTTTCATCTGGAGGATTAGAGGTCTAATTGGATTGAGAATAGGGAGGGTGAGCTGTTGGGTAACCCTGTCAGCTATGTTAAGCTGTCAAATGTCAGCCTTCCTGAAAGGAAGAAGGAATGGTTAGCTTTCAGAAACAAGGAAGAAGACATATGAAAGCTTTTTAAAAAGTAATAGATAGAAGAGTAGAACAGGCTAACATATGCTTTAACCCTTTCTTGTTTAATTACATGTCTTCCTAGTTAATGAGGATGCGTGGTGTGCACTCTCTCGCTCTCTCTGTGAGACAGGCAGAATTTGTGTGAAACAGATTTGGCAGTGTTATACCAGATCAGGCTGGTTTTATGTCTTGAGAAAAAGCCAGTTAACTACTCAGGGAATATAAATGCAAAAGATTATGACATGAGGGAAGAAAATATCCACCAACGGAAGGAATCACTTAATAGAAGCTGTAAAGAAATCAAATATTTAATTTTAATATTTGGTTGTAAAGATGTGTCAGTCTGATAATACCAGTATATTGTTTGAGATATAAGCAGTTGTTTCAAAGTTGCTGTAGGTAGAGTAAGTATTATTATCCAGTCCTACACTGGACTTTAAAATCATCAGTTGAAATTTGTCTGCATTTTCTTACCATTGCTTTTGATCCTTTGTTTTCTGCCTGCTCCTTGGAGGAAGATTTGTGTTGTTTCAAATAAGATAAATTCAATGAAAAATCCATTATGCTAGTAGAACAAGTAATTTAATGCCTCAGATGTGCTAATATTTACCTTATAAGAATAAATAATAGGACTACATTTTAATGAAGGATTTGCTTATAAAATTACTAAAATAGTGGTTTCTTTATTTGTTGTCTTATTTGCCACTCTCTTCAAAGCAAGTCTTAACTGTAACCATGCCAGTATTCCCCTTCTCTAAGTAGCACATTTGCCTTGAGATCCAGAGTACTTGGCCATAGTTATCAGTATAATGGATCTTGAAATAGCAAGGTTTTTAGACAGTGGAAAAAAGCAAAAAGCTCTTTATTTTGCATCAGCTAATTTATCAAAAGACAATTTTATATTTTTCTTTTTTTTTTTTTTTTTTTTTTAATGGACTTGTAGGTATTTCAAAACTCAGATTTTATTTTTTCTGTGTTTGGTCATGTATTCTGAAGTAGTGGTTTTACTATCAGTGTTTCAGTTTGGATTGATTCCCCTGCTGCTCCCCTCTCTCCTGTAGAACTTATTGATGGTCATCTGGACTTGCAACATCGTTTTGACTGGGGGTCTGCTGTGAATACTGGCAAACCCATCCTTAATCTCAGGTTTATCTTTGTAGATTAGTACAATAGTGTAAGTATTCCAGAGGCAGAAATCTTGAATGGATTGTCTGTTATCATGTTTCAGTGGCATTATGTGTCAGAAATCATGGGGTTTTATCCCTTTGAGATTAACTGCCATGCTCTCAAAGACCCATCTTTGTGTGAGAATCTGGATTCGTGTGTGTTGAATAATTTTTGGATTTGCAATTAGTTATCTGACAGGTACAGTACCTGTGTCATTTATTTTCTGATAATCCAGTTCTCCTGACTCATCTTTCTCTGCTTTGTTTCATTGCTTCCCCAACCCTGACTTTATTATCTTGATATTTATTTTTGAGTCTGTGTAATCTGATTGAAGCACATTTAACCTTCTGGTGTGAGCTACAGGAAGGACAGATGAAGAAGTGACATCATAGTCTGCTCTCTCAGCTTAAAGTATGCTGAAGATTGCTGAGCTACAGGAGAAGTATTGTGCTGCTGTGGCCTGGTTGACTTCAGTATCCATAATACCATGAAGTTGACCCAGCATTTCTACACTGTGTCCTAGTCTGCACTATAGACACACTATGATAAAATTGGTTTTTTTCTGGTTAATAAAATAAGCCCAGGCCTATTTATTATTAAATTTTTTAAAATTATATTTTTAGCTTATTGAAAGTTTACCCATTCTCCTGAAAACAATTTTTTTTGCAAAGTTCCATCTTTTGTTTTATTCATTGTGATAAAAAGAGTGTCATAATTCAGTATCCTAATTTCTAGAATTTTACCTAACGCTTGGTACCAAAATCTTTACCTGGTATTTTTTCCCAGACAACTTCCTTGCCATGGCAGTGATCTGTGGTTTCCCCAGTTTTTCCTGTTTTTTCTCCAACTCAAACATCACTATTGGTGATGTTTTCTTTCTCTTTTGCTCCAGCAATGTCACAGCTATTTTCATTAACCTAATTGATTTATTTTCATTGTACAAACCACTCTCTCCCATTTTCAATCTTGATGTAATTTTACTTCTTTGCATCGCTGTTCCATTTCTTGCACTGGTAACTATTCTCTCCTCCTCCTCTTGGCTTTGTAGCTTTTGCTGCCATGCTTTCTGTGCTTGAAATAATCCAAGGAGTATATTGTCATACCCAGAATATATATTGTATTGTCATCCTCGTGCCTCTGTTGAGCAGTCTTTCTCTCAAGCACTTGAAGTTTGAATATGAAATTTCATTAAAATAATAAGAAAAGAAATGTCTCCAACTGCAGTGATTTTCTAAAAGATTTTGAAAATATGGATCAAGTGCAAACCATGGTGGCAGAACATTGAGAAGCTCTGCTTGTGTTGTGTTTCTCAGTGAAAAGGAACTAATTCTGCATAGCATATGGAATGATATCTTAAATATCTGTACAGCCAGCTGGTAGAGTTACTTTATTTTCATCTATTGAGTTCAGTGCATACTTTTGTGAGTAAAATTTGGAAGAGCTTCTGGACTGATAACTTACCCATTGCTACTTTTTCCGATCTTTGCTAAGTCCTCTTCCATAACAATAATTTTTCAAGCTCTCTACAAATAAAATAATTTGTATTAATTTTTGAAGAATCTCATTACCAAGAGTGAGTAGGTAAAGTGATACTGTCTTAACATTTTAAATGAGTACTTAAGTCAAAAAATATTGGTGCATAACTTCAACTCAGTGATTTTGTTGTGAAGACTAACTAAAACTGAACAGGATGTAAATATGCCCAGCAAAGACAAATAATTGCAGGCATGAGCAGTGCTTTTTCTCTAAGAACGTTATTCCATATTGCTTGATGTTTGGCTGTTTTAAGCTGACTTAATCATCCTAGTTTTCAGCTGCTGGTTGTCTCCTACATACTGTTATCAAACAGCTGCCCCCTCTCTCTCCTTTTGCTTTGTTCAAAGGATAGGTGAAAATTTTTCCATCATTTTATCTTGAAGATAATGGTTGCATCTTAAAAATGGTATTCTTTTTAAACACGGTGCTTACAGTACTTGGAGTGTTACACTTCAGATCTGAATAGAAGTCATTTTGTTTCACTTACTGGTGTTCCTTGAGAGTGTTTAGCATTGTGGCATCCCTCGGTGCACAAGAGACTTGTCCATCTCTTCTCCCAGGACGCTGATGTCTGCTGCCAAGTCTGTACCTTAAAAAGTACCTTTGCAGACAAAGACATCTCCCTGTTTGAGTGTCCTTTCTAAAACATCATTCTTGCATTAATTGCCCCTCTGCAGCTGACCCCACGACTGATCTTTAATGGTTACGAGAAGAAACGTTGTTGGGACTGAGAAACAACTTACTTGTTTGTGTCCAGATTTGGCACTGACAAATTAAAACAGGACTATCCCTAGTATTAGCTCATCAGTTTGGTTTAGTCCCATTTTTTGAACTTAGGGTGATTTCTGTTTGGATAAGGTGTCTTTTTCCAGCTGTTCCGCAGTAAAAAGTGAAGGTATTTGTTTTTGCTGATTATAAATGTTATTCTAATTTTAGGTGAATTAGTTTTGTGTTAAATGTATTCACATATGCTTCAATACACGTAGTACCAGCAATAGATCATTTTGAAACAGGACACCTTTCTGCTGAAATCTCCAGGAATCTTCTATCAGGTGTCTGACACATCCTTAATCTGATGCTCAGGCTTGTCATTTGAATCAATAGGATACTAGATAGGATGTCTTCAGCGTGCTACTTCAGCAAGGCAACTGCTATAGGAGGTATTTGAAAAATAAATTCAGATCCTATGGCCAGCCACAAACTACAGGAGCACTAATCTTTCATTTGTCTCTCTCTTTGTCTGTAAACAGTTGGTTAAATTGTTGATTAAAGAGAATTAAGTGAATCACACTTAAGTCAAAATGGATATGTATGAACTACATAAGCAAATTCTGTTGGTGCCCGAAAAGCAACAGCTAATGTCAGCATTTTATGAAATACAAAATTAATTTAACCTGCCTATTAAGATTATAAATTTTCTTGTCTCTTTGTAGAGCAGTTTGGAAACCTCTTTTGTCACACTTTTTTTTATTAACAAAGGATTAAGGAAGAATGCTACCAGTTTTTACTAATGAGGAATAATTTTTGCTGAAATATTAACTGATTCATGTTATGAATATCATCTGTATATGTTCAGCCTTATGATGGGAACATTTAAACATAGAGAGAGATAAACACGAAGGATGGGTTTTTTCAACATTGTTAATATGGTGTGGATTTGGGAAGGCTTTGCAACACCAGCCTTGAGTTGTTATTTTATCTGCCTCTAGTCTGAACAAAGAGAAATAAATCTAGTACTTTTATTACTGCTAGGATGCAGTTTGAGTAGATTATGAAGGCTTTGATTTATTTACCAGTACTATAAGTAGATTATGGCTTCATTTTAAATATCAAACATCACTGTAATGTCTACAGAAACTATTAAATTATGCCATATGTAAAAGTAGCCTGAAGTGTCTGAATAATTATTTAAATTAAGAGTAAACATACCTTTATTGCTGGTTGTTTTCAATATAGATTGTCTGTCTTTTTCTGTAATAGTTCTGGAGACTTCACTGTGGCTGGAGACCTTTTCTCGTCAAATAGAATTTAATAGGTAGATTTGCAGTTATTTCACATAGTGGTTTGTTATACGACTTAATATGTTTGAAATATATTTAAATCACATAAAAAGCATGCATTTATTTTCGGATAAAACAACAGCTAAAATGATAACAAAAAATTCCGTGAAGCTGTGCTCAAAAATGAGCATATATGCCACATTTTCACTTTGCAAGCATTGTTGCTTCCAGCAGTCTGGAAGGACATGACATGCACTTAGAGGGGTGCAATTAAGAAGTACAAGACAGTAGTGACACAGCACTGGTCAGAGTGATGCTTAGTAGTAATGGCAATTACTTTTAGTTTGCTTCCAGAATGAAATAGTACTGCACAAAGGTAGGATTAAAAGACTTGGACTGGATTGATAGCTGTTATTTAGACTTCAGGTAGAATTCTGTTGTGGGTAATACTGTGATTTATAACATTTTTATTAGATTTTAAAAAGGCATACATCTATTTCAAGGATATATTTTCTTAGTTTTCTAACACTGCTGTTAGTTCAAGACAATTCAACTCAAAGCCATTAAGATGAAGAAAATGAGTGTAGTAAATATTTTCTGGTACTTGTATTTTTGAGGAGGAGGGAGTCCGTACTTTCTGACAAATCTTTCAAATCACTATTTTTTGAAATACAATATTTTTTGAAAGCTTAGTCTTTGATTCTTTATGCAGAGGTGGGCAGTGATCCTGTAAATATGGATGATGTATCTCAGGCTTTGCCGTAAATCCCCAGAGATTGTGTGTTGTGGGTAATTCTGCCTGAGTGACTTCAAAAGAACACTACAGGAAAACAAGTTCAGTAACAGTGGAAGAGATCAACTGGAAATGAAAATGCTAATTGCATTTTCATCCTTGAAGTGTTTTTTATATGAAAGCCACTAATTTCTATAGGTAGACCATAACATTTATTGCTGAAGAGCTGAGAACACTACATAGGAACAACATGTACAGGCCATGGATAAATGACGTCAAAGGCTGTAAGACACAAACACCTATTTTCTTTCAGCCTACACTGGGAAACAGTTTTACCTTGGCTTTTACAGCACTGGTCCGTTGTCTTCTCTATTGTATTCTTTAACTGCATGCCAGTTGATAGCTCTGTCTATTCCTATGGAAACCAAGAGAGTAAAGCCAATCTTGCAAGAGGCTTTAGGGAGAATTGCTCTTAGCTGAGACACTGCCTTGCTTTCAGTCAAAATGTCTGATAGTCAGAACTGGCCTCAAGTTGTGCTGATGTTCTTCGCTGATGTATTGCCTAAGACGCTTTGCCAGACAGATGAACACGTTCAGCTTGGAAACTGGTAAATAAGGTTTCTGTTCAGCTGTCTGGGAGATTTTCTCCACTTGACTGTTTTACTTTTGAGTCTAGGATGCTGCTAACGAAGTTGCTAAAAAGGTACTTCGCAAGATTAAACCCAATGTCAAAAATCAGTGATGTTTTTGTCATGGTTGACTTGAAAGGGTTGGCAGAGCGTCGTGTATTTAAATCCACCAGTGGTTTGTTAGAAGGCATGGCATCATCCTTGTCCACACAGAAGTAATAAAGAGCTTACAGATTTGTTTTTTCAAAGCTGTAGTCCAATGGATGACTGCTAAGGGTTATGTCTAAAACAATAATCCTAAAGATTTTCTCTTACTTTTGTTTTTCAGTTACGTTGTTAATCAAGGAGTTAACCCTTAGTTAATGATAACCAGAGAGACAGCCTGATATTTTGATGGTGGCTTTACTAATTTTGACTAGAAATTGGAGTTCTAAGTAGCTATGTTGACTTTATTTGTTTTCATCAGGAGCTGTTTAAACGAATTTACTGATATTCAAGGAGTGTAAGAATGGTGAAGTCATATACAGTAAAAGGTAGCTTTTACAGGGCTTATAGCTGTTGTAACCAGGCAATATGAATTCAGATTCAGTGTATTAGAAATCAAGAAGTTTCAGTATTTCATGCATAGATAAGATTTCAAAACACAAGTGCTAATTTATAAATCCAAATAATTCTTATTTGCAATTAAATTAATATATCTACTTGCTAGCCTCTCTTACTTTTTCTTCTGAAGAATTCTTGTGAGATTTCTGGCAATTAGCTGATAATATAAGCATATCAAAATGCTCCTTTTGATGTATGGATTTCAGTTGCTTTTAGACCAGTATTCTGTTTCTATAGATATCAAATTAAAAGTATGATAGAACAGATTCTGTTTTTCTAAGTGCTTAGTTTGCATCCTGAAAAGCTACTGAAACTGGTAGGTGTTGGTGACAGAAGTCCACATCATTCTAAGTGGTTTCTGACATTCTTAGAATGTGCCTCTTCTCAAAGAGATACTAAAAGATGAGACATCCTCTGAAGAAACCATGTACACAGCCCCTTTCCTTTCCAAAGTCATTAAAATATTTGGGGTTTGAAAATTTGTTTATTTTGTACAAAGTTTATTTGTAGGGTGAAGCATCCTCTCTTCAGGACCTCCTCACTGGAAAGAGAGTGAGCATGTTCGTGTATGTAAGATTATCTTCCGTAAGATCGAGTAGATCAAAGAGCGGTTTCTACTCTATAAAGATAAGCAGGTTAAATTCAGTTGCCATTTTTGTTTTAAAGAGAAACCTCATGGATGTATTTGCCTTTTAAAGGCTTAGCTAGCAATTAAGGAGTTCAAGTTTTTTGACTTTCACTGCTTCTTGAAAGCATCTGGCAGCAAAGAGCTGTTCTCAACTTTGGCTGTAGCATCTGTGCTAATCTGTTGGCAAAGCGTGTTAATGCAGTGCCAAGTGGCTGATATGTTCTGCTTGGGTTTTTAAGGTAAAATCTAAAATACTTTCACACTGAACATATTTTACCTCCACGAGTGTCTGAGTGTACAATATGATTTAGTGTTTGACAATGTATAGATTTCTACTGGCTTTAGAAACTGATATGTCACTATTAAAAAGTATAGACATTTTTGTGTTTCAGGCATAAGCAACAATTAAGTCTTGACTCCAATTTTTAAGGAGTCCTGGGTTTAAGAGGCTTAACTAATCTAATCCGACTGTTAAAGATCATAGCAATCTGTTCTGGTTTTTTTACATTTATTTATTTATTTATTAGTATATTTGGGACAGAATGTGCTTCTCTGGAAAAGGGGATCAGTGGGCTGGTATGCTAAAGTTCAGTGTACATTCCCAGTTCTTAATCTGGGTCTAAAGCAAATGAACAGTGTACATGAGGGAATATGTATGCAATAACTCATGATATAATTAGTTTTTCTGTTCTCAAGATGTCATTATATATCCAGCTATACTTTCTTAAATACTGTTTAGGAGTTTAAAAGAAAAACTAAAACATTAATAATATTTAAAGACAATAATAATTATCTAATAGTTGTATAATCACTGCCCATATTATGATTGGTGTAGTATTCAAACAGGAGATGTTTTATCTTTGCAGTTAATTTAACTGTAATAATTTTGTGGTGTTCTTTTTGTGAAAGAGTAAGAGTAACTGAATTATATATGTTATATTCCTCTGAAGAAGATTTATTGATTGCTAAATAGTCCATCTTTTCACAAAAGATTACTAAGAAAATTTTGCAAAAATGTCTTACATAAGTGCTGCTTAATTAATAATGAATATATTTCAACAATAAAAATTTAATAAGCTAATAAATTATTAATCTATGGTAGGATTATAGGTATAATTATCAGATCTCTGAAATCCTTTCTGTCATGGTTGGTGGACTTGCTGCACTGCTGTCTTCAAACACACCCCTTTCAATAGGCTGACCTTTGTGCTTCTGATTTTGTGGGGGCCTCTTTTTACCACTTGCCTGCACTCTGCTGTACACTTGCTGACCAGGCTTAGTTAACTGCAGGGCTCTCTGTTAGGGGCTTTGGTCAGTGGTTAATGCCTGATTTTGGTAAATCTCATCTCTAGAGAACAGAAACAGCAAGGGATAAGGTGCAAAATAATATTAATCAGTGAATCATTCTTTGGGACTCGTAACATTACAGAATTTGGAGTGTTCGGTAACATTCTAAAATAGTGGTAAGTAATGTTTTTAAAAGGTAGTAGCTGAGAGAGGTAGCCTATTTGATCTCAGAAGCATTATAAGAATTTGAAATTATATGGGGACAAATATGTAAGCAGAAATAGAAAATTGGGTAAAATGAGCACCTTCTGTCAGCAGTAGGTTCTTTAAGAGTAACTGGATATTTAGTTAGCTCATTTTGTAGAAATAAATTCAATAGGTTGCCTTTTTAGGCTTGTACAAAAATATTAACTGTAGTGCTAGGTGGAAAATTGCAGGCTTAATGGGAAATTAGGACACAAAATGTAAGAGAATGGTAAATTATTATTTGATAATGAACTGAAAACAGATACAGTTGAAATATGAGCTATAAGATCAGCAGGCATGTATTAGAATTCCTTAACAGTTGCACTTGAATCTAATATTAGTCAATATTTTTCATGAGCAAAGTTAGAATCAAGAGTAGTATTTTTTAAAGGATACTTGAGAGTGGCACAGTGTTAGGCATTATTGTCAGACAAAAAGAGGATGGCAGTGTCTGGGATAGCAGAAGAATAAGAATATTGAACGTCATTGAAATGGTTAGAAATATTATAGTCCAAAATGCAAGTCTTGGTGGGAGAGGGGAGAAGTGGGAGGGACATAACGATTTATTCTATGTACTATGAATTTATTATTTGAAAAATGTCTGAGAAGGATGTCATGTGTTAATTGATTGGAGAATGTACCTAATTTATGGGAGAAATACAGTTTTAAGTATATCTGACAAGATATATGCACTAGCAGTAGACAAGTATCATTGGGATTCAGTAGGGTACTTTGTGGGACCCCTTTTGGTAGCCCTGTAATCTCTGCTTACTTGGGTTCAAAACAGAAGAGTTCCAATCAGAGTGAGTGCAGAGAGCTGATGATTTTTTGAGGGCAATGTAGGGTTTATCCTTTGTTACTGAGATAAAAAGACCAATGCTTGTTTAGATTTTAAAAGCCACCCTGTATTTTCATGGGTAGTAGAATGAAATGTGTCCTTGTGTGTGTGTTGGCTTAAAAAAAAATAACAAACAACAAACAAAACCTAAAAGCTCCAGCCTGAAACTGAGAGAACTAGGAGGAAAAAAAATCCCAAACACTGTAATTCCAGTTAAAAGAAATCGCTAGAATTTTTTTGAAAAGGATTAGATGTTCTTACTCCCTATGGTGCTGGAGGATGGATTTACTAATCCAGAGGGTCAGTTTTAGCCTTCAGTTCTAATTTTTGGTTTATCTGTAAATATTTCTAAGGCTTTCTGTTCTGCTGCAAGTATATGCCCTGACTGCATCTTCAGTGCTTATGACTGTCAGCAGTGAAAAGCCTTTAAAAACCACCTCCTTTGTAAGCCTTTGCATTCTTTTGGTGTGTCTGTTCCCAGTCCTGGGAAAGCAGGTATGTAATTTTGGAGTGGAGCCAAAGTAGCATCTTCACGGTTTAACAGCTTGGCATTCTTTTTAATGACCCCTGCTGTTTTTACCAGGAGACTATATAGTGATGTTGGGCTGCCTTTCCCCCAGTTCCTCCAGCAACCCTTACAGTGCACTAAATCTTCACAGGCCCATTGTAGGTATTCCAAAAATCAAGCATAGCTGTGCTGTAACAGTAGTCAGCTCATGTGCAGTATATTAGAAATTATTACAAATCAGTCTTTCGAGTCGTGTTAAGTGCTTCACATGGATTAGAATTGTTATGGGTTTTGAAAATGTGGTCTCAGTAATTAATAGGGAAATAAGCAATTTTTCTACATGCATTGGCCCCTTCTACCCACTGATTATGAGGTGGTGGTAGCCTAACTGTGGGTGTGCTTTTGATGTGCTTGGAGAGAGGCACATATTCCTCTGACTCTTAGCCTTACCTTGTACAGCTCAGTTTCTCCCTTTATAAAAAGTGTTATATTTATCTCTGCAGTATGTTTTTAAAATCAGAATATGAAAAGGGTAGCGTCAGAGATGTATCCGCACTACAGGGTAGGAGAAGTGGTTAGTCAGAGTGTAGAAGCACACAGTTATATAATGACCAAGTTAACTCACCAAGAAATAGTGGGATGAGAATGGAAATAAATTTTCGCAGAGGTCTGTTGCACGTCAGCAGAATGTTTCTAGAACCCAGGTGAACACTTTAAAGCAAGTTTGTATGCTTATGAAATACTTAAAAGTTTGCTGTGAAAAGTACTTAACTTCTGAGGAAGTCTTTGAAACAGTGGCACGTGGCACTGGGTGACTCAGAGCAGGACTCGGTGGGCTGTACAGAGTGGAATGATGTTTTTAGTGCCTTGGTAATACAACTATTAGTTTGAGTATCAACCTATGATTGGAATCATAGCACCACTGAACAGAGCTCATTTTTTCTTTAGCCTTTCACTTAGGTGACCATATGGGATGGACTGACTGTGGCTGTTTGACAGATGCCCACCCAGCTGCTCTCTCACTACACTTCCTCAACAAGCCAGGGAGAGAAAATAGGTTGAAAAAGCTGCTGTAGATGAATGAACAAATAAATACATTCTTATAGGCCCAGAAAATCAGGTAAAGAAGTTTACCAGCAATTTTCCACTGAAACCTTTCCCTGGTAGTAGAATCATATTCAATATACTAAACAGCTTTTTTTTCATGAGTGGACTGCAATTTTGGGGATAATGTTTTCAACTTCAGAGATAATCTAAATTCTGGCAAATTCATTGATTCTGACTAAGCTATTTCTTTCATCACTCTCTTCTCTATTGAAACATTCATGAAAGGAAAGTTTCTCTGACTGCTTAGTAGTTTAGCTCAGGGTCCAGAAATTTCTTTGAAGTCATTACTTGATGGCAGAGCCATGGTTGCTTATTGAACTGTCTACCAAAAAATGTGTTCTACACATTGCAGTTAGTATATGTGGCTGAATTTTTGAAGTAGCAGAAATATTTCTTCTGATTATGCTGAAGTCAGCTGTTCTCTGAAACTGCTGTAGTTTGCAAAGTTGAGTCTTTTGATTTCAAATAATTTTAATAGAATCTAAAGGAATTTTAAGAATTGTCATCGAAATGGTAAATTTTGGCTACCAGGAACAGTGTTTTCTGTATGTATATTTAATCCTGTTTGCTCATAATGTTTTCTGGTTTTGAGTAAATTTTGAGTTACTATTAATGGTAAGAGACCGTGGACTGACTCAGAGAGCTTCATGCTCTCTCAAACTCTCTTCAAACTCTCAGGAGTGTTTAGGCCAGTCAAGTGCATTATTTATGAGTAAAACCTAGACAGCTTGAAGACTTTTTATGCACAAAAATTCTGTAAAAATGGAGGAATTGGCTTTTCAAATTAAACATTCCCTCCCTCCACCTAATAAGCCCTAAATTACATCTGCCTTCAAGGCATGTTGATACATTGCATATTTACAAACTTAAGCAGTAATCAATTGAAGGTGGGGAAATTTTCTATCGTCGTTAAAAAGCACAATATTATTTTCTAACAAGTGAAAGGAAGACAGGAAAATTCATGGTATTACTAAAGAAAAGAACAGCAGTCAGAAGTAAAAGCATGAATAAGATAATTCAGATAAGTAATGTAAGTACAGGTGTTTTCTGTGGTAGTGTTTAAAAAAATCTTAAATCATTTGGAAGAAACAGAATCTTTTGTGTTTCAGAATGAAGGGATTTATTACAAATTCATTTGCTAAGGAGAGGGATTTGTTGGTGGCTAAGCATACAAGAGAATAATGTAGTAGTAACTGATGGAAAAATGCGTAATAGCATATAAAAAATACAGTCTATAGAGAGAAATTCTAATAATAAAAAGGCATGTTTCCTTAGTTTTATGCATTATTTTAACCTTCACTCTTCTTTACAGTGGAATTCATTCTAAAAGCAGAATATACTTGTAAATCTTCCAATAAGTATCCATCAACAAGACAAAACCAATTTTTTTTTCTTTCATGGGTATGCATGCACTGTGTGCAGGAAATATTGAAAACAACCCAAATGTATTATCCACTGTGATGGAGAAAAGCAGCTATATTTCTTCCAAGACTAATATTCTCTCAAGTTATTTGATATTGTCTTCCTCCAGTCTAATTGCCAACCACATCATGATACACAGAGATTTTTTTGCTAGTTTTTATTTTTCTTTTTAATGAGTTTTGTAAATTTTTCTTGTATTTGCCTGTACAATATAATGGTAATAATGAGGAGTATTCTCATGCCTATCTCCCTCCCAGATTTTCCATTAATTAATTCTGCGTGTGTTTTCTGTGGTTTAGGAGCTCTGCAGACATCATGCTGTTCTGGCCCTATCCTTCGGAGTATGCCTTGATAGGTGTCTCTGTATTAAAGGGACAGAATCCTGAGATTATACTTTCTCTGACACCCAGCAGAAGAAAAAGATGTATTTGATCACTTCTCACTGTGAATGCTGTAGTAGCCATGCTGTCTCTGGCAAGAGAAGTTTGTGTTTTCAGGCAGGTTTGTGGTAGGTTTTTCGGCAGACTTTTCTAATAGGGTATCACTGACAAGCAAGGACCAGTAACAATAAATGGTAGAAGCAGGAAGAGGTAGTTTTGTCTGAGCTCATTCATGATTTGCTTTCTCTGTTTTGTGTTTTAAAATAAAGTAGTGTAGCAGGGGGAAAAAAAATCACATTCATTTATTTTGACTGTACCTGGTGAAATCCGTTCTGCATCCATAAGCTCAAGTCTTCCATTGCTATTAGACAAAAACCAGAACAGTAATATATGTAAAATATGCCCTTTCAATGTTTATGGCTGCTTTGAAAAATAAAATTTGAATATTTTTATGCCCTGGCCCTGGATACTGTGGGAGCCTCTGGAATCCTTTGGCCTGTTTCCATCCGACCATTCTGCTGACAAAAGCGATTTACAATTCTGAGTCTTGTGAGATACTGAAGTGCCCCCGTTCATTAGCACTGCTTGCCCTTGTCTACTTGGTTACCTTTTTTCATTGTTTTTCAAACGATAGCCTAAGGGGACTAAGCTAACATGCAGAATTTATAAAAGAATTGTAGCACACTGAAGTATGTTAATTTGCAGGTAGTTTCATAAGCAGGAGAATCCAAAGACATGACTTCTATTGATTTGAGTGTCACCTTTCCTGTGTACATTGTCTAATAAAGCTTCATCAAAAGCTCCAGCTTTTCCCTGAGTGGGGGAGAATTAGTACAATTTATCTTCTCTTCTGAGATTTCTATTTTCATTACAGTTATAGGTAATGATCTATGTGGGAAATTGGCAAGAACTGGTATCTTGGGGAAACATTGGAAGACAGTGAGCAAAATGAGGAGACAACACACTCCTTTCACTTTAGGAAAGGTTAAAAGTTAAGAGTGTGAAAAGAACAGGGGTGTTTAAACCATTATGACAAAACGTAGGTGCAGACGTTTTGCTTCAATTTGTTATTGCTCCAGAAGTTCCTGGTCCTCAACTGCAACTTAACTGCTGAAGGTGATTTGATAAACCCAATAGACTTTTCGAAGTGGAAGCATCAAAAGATTGTATGTAGCATCTCTCCTATATGGAAAATAACCTTCAAGCAGGGGGTAGTAGCTAGTCAAGGCTGGCTATACTACTAAATCAGTACAGCTTCCTCATCATTGCATGTTTATGTCTTTAATTTTTCACTGGCTTCTTCAGTGATTTGAAAAATAAAAGCAGATTGGTTTCTTGGGGATCCACCCTCATTTATTATATCATTTTATCATATTTATATTGTAGAAGCATTTCTACGTTATTTCTTTTGAAAACATAGTGAAAACCTAGTGAAAGCCCTAGTGTGAAGTATTTTCAATGTGTTGTAAAGCTAGCTGTCCCATCCATTTATTATATATATGGTAGACCAAAACTCATACAGTTCCCAATTTAAAAATGTAAGAAACAATCACTTCTGCATATATTTGCTACATATTCAGATGAGTACATTTTATCTTTCTGAATCATTCCTGGTTATTTTTCTTTCATTTTGAAAATAATATTCTTTCTTCATGTTTAGTTTTATTCCTCATCTGATAACTGTTTACCTTGCTGAAACCAGCATGTAATGATCTTATTTCAGTTTTTACGTGATGTTTACTGAGGCTAAACAGTTAAGAAACTGATGATATTGCAGAATTTTTGGTATTAATGAACCCTGTCTTACTCTGCTAATGGAATATATGTACCTAATAACAAACAGCGCAACAGACCTAAAAATGAAGGGTTCATATAAACACAAAAAAATCTTCATTAGATGTTTCCAAAGCTTTGACTGCTTTGCTGCAGGTTTTTTTGGGCACTGTAATACAATAGATATATCTAAACAGTATCATCATTTGGTTTGATAAGCTGACAAAAAAGTCTGATATTTTCTTTACACAGGGAAATTACCGCTTCATGAAACTTCTACTGGCTCGTAGAGGGAACTGGATGAAGAAAGACTTAGAGGATATGACACCATTACATTTAACTACACGTCACAAAAGCCCAAAATGTTTAGCTTTGTTGTTAAAACATATGGCACCTGGAGAAGTGGATACCCAGGACAAAAATAAGGTAAAAGTGCTGCTTATTTCAAGACAATGCTTGTGGCAACTTTAGATATTGGTTTTACGTCAAGCAGTTGTATGCAAAAAATTGTTTGTCATAAACTTTTTCTAGGTCTTCAAAGTAGAAATATTAATATTTTCCTGAAGTTAATGATGTCAAA
Source organism: Corvus hawaiiensis (assembly GCF_020740725.1). Lineage (NCBI taxonomy): Eukaryota > Metazoa > Chordata > Aves > Passeriformes > Corvidae > Corvus > Corvus hawaiiensis. Next base: position 4,793,586 of record NC_063242.1, on the reverse strand, counting down.
GTTCATTGCACTGGCTCCATCGACATTCTTCTTGAGAGTAGTTACAGCAACAGAGGATTCAAAAACAATCCAAGTCTTCTGTAACATTGTGATCCTTGTTAGAATCTGGATAGCATGTGCTTATCTTGGTCTTCTTCCTTTGAAAAACCTCACATTTAGAATCTTTTCATGATAAGAGTCACTAGAAAACTGCCTATAATTACAGCAGTCATTCTGGAGAGGTCATGCTGACTTCATGACCATGCTAGTTAATTAACAAAGGTATGCATAAACCAGCCAAAACTGTTTAGCAACCCTTCCTGTTCAGCAGATTTCCAAGGCAGTATTTAAAGCATTGCCAGATTCCCCACAAAATGTAGAGCATTTTTCTCCCAGTTGATGTCATGAGTAGTTGCAGTAGCAAAAATGGAATGAAATGGTGAAAGATGATCTGGGATACAGAGTCCAACCTGTTTGACCCTGTTGGGCACATGGCTTGTTCAGTTTCCTTGCTGCAACTGTGCACATCAAGATCATCAAATATAATTCCTGAACATGAGAGAAAAAAAGTGTCTTTTACATCTGCTTCCATGTGGGTAACTGACTGAAACTGGTTGTAGGTGAGAGAAGTCAATGAACCAAGGCTACACTGGCCTTCTGGTAACCAAAAGTTTCTGCTTCATTGCAACTGTCAGTTTCCAGGGATACTGGTCAGCTCCATTTAATAAATAGCACTCCTCAATTTATTACAAATTTTACTGGTACAAGGCTGTAGTGGCACTTTGTGGACTTCTTCTTCAGTAAGTGTCTAGTAGAAAAAAAGGCTGTGCTATCTTATTTTTGTTATCATGGTACTAAACTAACAGCTGGCAGTAAAAAACAAAAATAGGCTTCTTTTTGCCTTCTTCCTTTACAGAGAAGTTAAGAATATGATAGTGAACTTACACATTCCATGTCACAGTTTAGGGATGCTAATCCAGGCTGTTGTACTTCTATACACAAATGTCCTGCCAGAGTTATTTCTCTGCTTCCAATCAAAGTGCCATGTAATATTTAGCAGGGGTAAGGGGGTAAGAGAGATGGGAAAAAATAAATCCATTCTTTGCCTTACAACTGTCTGTTACATAGCAGTTGGGAGAGGTGTGTCTAATAAATGAAATACTTGTTAATATGCCAACATTTTGCTGGTTAAGAAACCCCCACATGTTGGTTCGCTTATGTAATTATGAACATTGATAAGGCCTGTAAAAAAGCTGCTGGCAGTCAGGAATTGGCAATAGGAGCATGGATTGCCTTTTGATGTTTTATTGGACTGCCGTGGGTCGTTGGGCATTAGATTCACTAATATTCAACCTCAGAGTTCTGAGTCATCACAGACAGTGAAGAAATCCAAAACGTTTGTTCAAGATGGATCCAAGTCCAGTGTAAGCATTCAGTGCCATCTTCCCCTAGTGGAGAGTAGTCTTCTCTGTCAATTTGTGTTATCCCAACAGTTTGAAATTTAAGAAGGACCACATTATTCACTGCAGTTGTTCTGTAGTGCAGCTCTGGTGCTGAGGCCTGGTTCAGATGGTCATTCTAGCTTGGATGTCATTGCTTAATGCCCAGCACAGATATTTTCTCCGGGTCTGAACTGCTGCACCAAATAGCCAACAGGGCAGTGCTGAGTGGCATGGACATTTTTCTCTTGCCATAGTCCAATAAATCTTCATATAAAGCAGTTAGACTCCTACCAGAGATACTTACATTCCAAGCATAAGGGCTTCTCAGTTTGGATCTCATGTAAGATGGTGTAGCTTAGACCTGATTCAGACCTCAGCAGCAAAGGTGTCTGATGATCTGCTCTTACTGAGGGAGATGGGCCTCTTGTTCAGCTTTGTTTAAAGCCTACTTTCATAAATTTTGAGTTGTCAGCTACCCCAGGTACATGTGCTCAGTTTTCTGTCAGTCCTCTTTATTGAAGTGTAACAAAAGCTTGCTTATTTCCCTGTTGTTTAAGGCTGGTTTTAGCCAACTTTACTTTTCATGTTTCAATACATTTTTGATGTGTTTGTAAAGCTTGTGAAAATTGTGTTGCAGCAAACTGCATTGCATTGGAGTGCCTACTACAATAACCCAGAGCATGTGAAACTTCTTATAAAACATGATTCAAATATTGGAATTCCTGATATTGAAGGAAAAATCCCACTTCACTGGGCAGCTAACAACAAGGACCCTAGTGCAATCCACACAGTGAAATGTATTCTGGTAAGAAAGTCTACCATATATGTATGTAACACTTTTCAGTCCTTACAGCTTTCCTCTGATAGAAATATTTTTTATTCTCTTGAGGTTTCTCATTTTGGTCCACTGACTCTTTGAGAATGAAATAATTTGCTTTTCCTAATATCCAGAACTTTGTAAGAAATAATCCTAAATATTTTTGCTCTCTTAAAAGGGGTTTGTTTTGAGTTCTATGGGTGAATGTATTTGCTGTAACTCATGTAAAGGGGGGGAGAAAAGGGTTGAAAGTTTTCCTGAATAAAATGGCCAGTCATATTGCTCATTTCAGTTGCATTTTGCACACTGATTTCTTCATTATGTGTCTTTGCTTTATTATTTGAGAGTTTATATCTAGTTATCTGTACTGAAAAGTCTAGTTTAATTTGGTTTTTCAAGTTAGAATTCTGGGAAATATTTGACCAATTGTCAGTCAGCCCACAATCAGTTTGCTGAGAGAATTTCCACATAGTTTTGTATATGAATTTAATACTTTTTCCTTGATAGCACATTTTCTCTTTCTGCAATATTTTAGTTTCATCTTCTACAATGACAGTTATAATGGTTACAATGAAATCATATGCTCAGCTTGATTTTAACCTTGATTTTTATTTTGTGAAAATCTTTGAGCTTCACTAACATGGAAAAATATCAGAAGCCTCAATTTAAATTTTCTGTCATATTAGAACCATCTTCCTGTATCTTTGACTATCGAAGGTCTTTCAGAACTAGACACATAGTGATTGTACTCTAGCTACAAGGACTTGTATGTCTGTCTGCCTGATTAGCTTGCAAGCTGAGAACTTAAATATGAATATGAAAATATGAAAAATATGAAAACTTTCTTTGCTTTTCTTCAAATCACACTGACAATCTTACAGCTACTGATACTTTTTTTACTATAAAAAGAGTTTTTGAGAAGTTTCCAGTATTAAAGAGATAGTATTTCTATATTACTGCTGTGCATGCAATATATTTGTAATTTGTTTCCAGTTGTGAAATTATTTGTTACAAACAAAATTTTGTCACAAAGTTTGAATTTGTATCTACTTTTCTGCCACACTGGAGAAGTAAATTTGCTGCAGAGGAAGTAAGGATCTTTGCATTCAACTACAGATTTTGAAACATTAGGTAGTCAAGGCAACTTTTTAAAAGTTGTGGTGCGTCAGGCTCAGCCAGCAGCCTTACACCCACCCAGCCACTCACTCACCTGCCCTCTTTCAAGGCAGAGAAAATAGAGGGAAGGCAAGAAGACTTGTGGATGAAAGATAATGCCAGCACAGTATGGAAAGCAAAAGCTGCATGCAGAAAAGCAAATTTATTCACTCTTCCCATCAGCAGGCAGATGTTAGCCACTTCCAGGAAAATGGAAAAAGAGTTTCAGCATGCTTGATCATGCTTAGGAGGACAAATGGTGTAGCCATGAGCATCCTTCCTGCCCTCCCCAGTCCCTGAGATTTTTTGCTGAGTGTGATATTATATGGTATGAACTATTGCTTGGGTCAGTTTGTGTCAACTGTCCCAGCTGTGTCCTGTCCCAGTCTGTTGCCCACCCCCAGCCCTTTCACTGGGGGGGAAGCAGGGGAGCAGGACAGGGCAGGACATGAAAAAGAGGAATCCTTGTTATTCTACAATAGGCAAAACATGGGTGTGCCATCAACAGTTCTAATCACAAACACAAAGCCCAGCTGGTGCAAGGAAAATTGACTCCATCTAAGACAGATGTACTACAAAAGATCAAAAATACTTGTCTCCTTGCTTAAAGTGTTCTCAAAGATTCTCTTTAGGTAATCCAGAATCATGATCATGTCCAGGTTTTCTGGAGGGTTTTATTTTGTTGGTTTTTGGGGTTTTTTTAAACTCTGACAATTAAAAGACTCACAGAATAGTTTGATTGGTAGGAAACTTTTAAAAGTCATCTAGTCCATGGGCAGGAGCATCTTCAACTACATCACATTGCTCAGGGCCCTATCCAACCCTTGGAACTCTGCCAGGAATGGGGAATCCACAGCTTCTCTGGGCAACATGTTCCAGTGCCTCACCACCTCACAGTAAGGAATTTCTTCCTAATATCCGGTCTAAACCTACTCTCAGTTTAAAATCATTCCCCCTTGTCCTGTAAAAAGTCCTTCATGCCCTTGTAAAAAGTCCCTACATGTCCTTGTAAAAAGTCCTTCATCTTTCTAGTAGGTCCCCTTTGGGTACTGGAAGGCTGCTGTAAGGTCTTCCTGGAGCCTTCTCTTCTGCAGGCTGAACAACCCCAACTCTCTCAGCCTTTCTGCATAGGAGAGATGCTCCATCCCTCTAATGATCTTGGTGGCCCTCCTCTGGGCTCACTCCAACAAGCTGATATCTTCCCTGTGCTGGGACCCCAGAGCTGGATGCAGTACTCCAAGTAGAGTCTCAGGAGAACAGAACAGAGGAGCAGAATCCCCACTTTTGACCTGCTGGCCACGCTGCTTTTGATGCAGCCCAGGACACATTTGGTTTTCTGGGTCACAAGCACACATTGCCGGCTCATGTCCAGCCTCTCATCCTTTACCCAGAACCCCCAAGCTCTTCCTGGCAGGGCTGCTCTCCATCTGTTCATCTCCCAGCCTGTGTTAGTACTGGGGTTGCCCTGACCCAGGTGCAGCACCTTGCATTTGGCTTCATTGAACTTCATGAGTTTCCCAGGGGACCACTTCTTGAGCTTGGCCAGGTCCCTCTGGATGGTATCCCATCCCTCAAGCTTGTCAGCTGCACCACTCAGCTTGGTGTCATCTGCAGACTTGCTGAGGGTGCACTCAATTCATTCACCTGTGTCATTAATGAATACATTAAATCTCACTGGTCCCAGTACAGCCCCCTGAGGGACATCATCAGTATCCACTGGGACATTAGGACAGTGACTAGTGCCCTGGATGCTATCCAACCAATTCCTTCAGCCCACCCATCAAATCTCTCCAATTTGTAGACAAGGACATTGTGGGGGACTGTGTCAAAGGCTTTAAAGCAGTCCAGAAAAATGCAATCCATCACCCTTCCCTTGTCCACTGATGTAGTCACTCCATCATAGAAGGCCACTGGGTTGGTCAGGCAGTGCTTGGTGACCATCAGGTTCAGTGTCACATCCCCCCTGGTAGAGCTGTCCATTACCTGTCTTATCTTCCATTCATCCCAGGACTCTCCTGAATTCTCTATAGCTCACCATGCTGCTTCTCTGGCAAATGTCAAGGTGGTTGAAGTTCCCCAGCAGCACAAGAGCCTTGAGCATGATGCCTCCTGTAGCTGAAACAAGAAGGCTTCATCAAGAGGCTCTCCTTGGTCAGGTGGCATGTAGTAGACACTGACCACAAAGTTCCCTTTATTGCCTCAGTTTCTGACTCTTACCCACAGCCTTTCAACATGCTCATGGCTGTTCTTCAGGGACAGCACATTGCACCCAATCCATCTATTGTATAGAGCAACTCCTTTGACCCTCTTTCCTGTCCTGTCCCTTCTGAGAAGCCTGTAGCCACCCACCAGTCGTGGGTTCATCCCACCAAGTGTCAGTAGTGGCATCCGGATCGGAGCTCTCAGGAGCTTCCAGCTCCTCCTCTTTGTTGCTCATGCTGGGTGCAGCAGTATAGAGGCACTTTGGCTGGGCTGAAAAGAGTGTATTCTTGATTCCATCTTGGCTTTTCCATGAATCAGCTTAATTGTTTATATTGCAATTAGCTACATCTATATGTGCTTGCTAATGGAGTAAGTTAATAACAAGTGTAAATGAAAAAATAATTCAGCTATGCTGTAAAGTTAATGATACAGAAATGTTGTTACTAGGTAATCAATCTGTTGACTGAATTTGTTGTTGCATATAAATACCTTTTTTTGGTGGTGGTGGTACCCCTGGGTTTAATCCTGTAGTAGGATCTTCTCTCCAAATTGAAGTGTTTTTCTTACTTGTCTTGATAGATATCTACCTAGCAGAGCTCACAGTGTGCTCCTCCTTTCTTAGCTGCTTTTTTCCATACTATCGAGTTCCAAATCTATTGTCCAAGCATCATGTTTGATTCTCATTCTTCTCTAGGTCTTCATGGCTAGGCTACCTTTATAGTTTTTCACGTTCTGTGTTGTATTTCTAATGTACGTACCCGTAGAGGGAAAATTTCTATCATCTTGTGTCTTAACATATAATTACATTTTTAAGTTCATGAAAACAGTGTCTTGTGGTGATAGCAGTATAAAAGGCAAATGTCTGTGTCCCTGTTGCCGCCCCATTTTTAACCACATTCAACCAAACCGTTTGTCTTTGCTTTCAGGGTAGGGTCTGTAAGCACTGTGCCATTGCCCAGGGTAGCAGCCAGGTATCGATGCCTACCTCTGGTCAGCCTACACTGGCAGCCTTTGGTGCCTGCTGGCTGAGCTACAAAAAACAACGCTGCTGTTGTTTCTCCTATGCTATCTTTAATACTGTGGAAGAATTCCCCAGGAAATTATTTTTCTCTAGTATCCTACTTGGAATTCTCCAGCGCTGCTTTACAAAAACTTGACAAAAGTTTAGCTGCTGGTTTTATCGAAACTACAGTCTATGGTATCAAAAAATACTGTCTTGTTTTTCTGCACTCTACCCTTTGGATGTGGCCAGTTATTGTCTCCTGTTTATAAATTCTTAAAGCTAAGGTCATCTTTCTGTTTGATGTTTGTATAGTACATGGTCCATTGGTATTGTCAAAATAAACAATTACAAAAAGAGCTCAGCTGAATGCTGAGAAGGTAGGTGTGCAGGGGTGACAGTTATGCACAAATTGGTTATATCTGGTATTGAAATCCACGAAATACAGCCAAAATGGAACTCCACATATGTAGAAAGTAAACGTGTGAAGTAGAGAGAAACTCTAATCTGGAGATCCTCTCATGGTCAACTTCCTTTTCCACCTTTCCAGATTCAGCAGTGCTTGGTTACATGAAAAATGTTGGGAATATTTAAGGAGAAAACAACAACATAAGGTTCCATTATTATGATGGAAGCAACTGCTTAGTACTCTCTGTCTATTTTGTATCTCTTCTCTTTATTTATTCTTCATGGTAAGAGACGTGACATTTGCTTACACCACACTTTCCACATGCCACAGAAAAATGCTTAGCTTCTGTTTCTTCTCTGTATTGTGCTTAAAATATGAATACAGTATGACAGTTTAATTATAGCTAACTAAACCCACTTAAAATCTAAAGAAGTTATACTTGTGAATATAGGCAGAAACAGGCCTAGAAAATTTTAATTTAAGTGGCCAAAAAATTCAAAACACACAAATACTTTTAGGCTGGAATATAAATAGTGGCTTTGTCATTAGAAGATTCTGTACCATTGTGCAAAAATAACACTTTTGACTATGGGGATCTTTCTTGACAACATCAGTGACTTTAAGCCAGGAGTTTTAGGATTTGTTTATTTAGTATGTTGTTTTACTTCTGGAAGGCTTGAAAATTAGCTGTCAGGATTACATCAGCAAATTATAAGTGAAGAAGCATTTGTTTTCTTGTTTGTCCATTTTGTTCAAACACGTTTTCCTCTGGTAGACTTAGAATTTTAGTGATAACTTCTGTGCCTACCATAATTCATGTTTAGCCATATTTAAAAGTGATTCTCATAAAATGAATTTTTGCAGTAGGCTCTATGCTCCCCCTGCTGAGCTCTATGAATAGACAAAAAGGAAGCATATTATCAGTTAGCTTTCTCTTGATAATTATTAAAGTTAGGGGAGAACATACAACTTTTCACTGTAGTGGCTCAGGTAAATGCTTTTGAATGCTTATCAAAAGAAGTGTTACACATGCTTCGATTATCGAGGTTTGTGCATGTAACAATGTTAACTTTGATTGTACTTTTAGTTGAGAGTCATATTTATCAAATTTTTATGGTTTTAATAGAGTATCTGTTATTGTACTAGTGACTGCACGTATTGGTGATCTCCAGTATGTTTCAAGTATGTTAGATTTTGATTCTAACAAAACATGGCTGACTGTACTGATACCTAATCTAAAACTGATGAAGATTTGTCTGAGACAGGCAATTTAATTAGCATTTAATTAGAATTGGCAGATGTTATTGCTAATAGACTGTCCATCATCTTTGAAACGTCATGGAGAGCAGGAAAGGTGCCTGAGGACTGGAGGAAAGCCAGTGTCACTCCAGTGTCTTGAGAAAGGGCCAGAAGGACAACCCAAGAAACTACAGGTATTGCCTCAATCCTGAAAAGGTGACGGAACAGCTCTTCCTGGATGTTATCTCTAAGCATGTGAAGGAAAAGGAGGTTATTAGTAGTGAACATGGACTCACCAAGGGGAAATCATGCTCGACCAATAAGATACCTTCTGTGATGGCAGGACTGGCAGGGTAGATGAGGGAAGATCAGTGGGGGTTGTCTACCTTGACTTCAGCAAGGCTTTTGACGCTGTCTCCCATAACGTTCTCATAGGAGAGCTCAAGGAAGGTGGGTTGTTCGAGTGGGCAGTGGGTGAGTTGAGGACTGGCTGAATGGGAGAGGTCAGAGGGTTGTGATCAGTGGCACAGAGTCTGGTTACAGGCCTGTATCTAGAAGTGTTCCCCAGAGGTCAGTACTGGGCCCAGTCTTTTTCCATTTATTCATCAATAACCTGGATGAAGGGAAAGACTGTACCCTCAGCAGGTTTGCTGATGTTACAAAACTGTGAGAAGTGGCCGATACACCATCGTGGTGTGCTGCCAGCCAGTGAGACCTGGACAGGAGGGCAGAGTCTAATCTAAGCTCAACAAAGGCAAATAGAGAGTCCTGCACTGTGGGAGGAATCACACTGTGCACCAGTAGAAGGACCTGGGGCTCCTGGGGCACAACAGGCTGCCCATGAGCCAGCAGTGTGCCCTGGGGACCAAGAAGGCCACTGGTACCCTGGGATTCATTAGGAAGAGCATTCCCAGCAGGTTGAGGGAGGTGATCCTGTCCTTCTACACAACCCTAGTGAGGCCACATCTGGAGTGCTGGTCCAGTTCTAGGGTCCCCAGTTCAAGAAAGACCAGTAGTTACTGGGGAGGGTCCAGCTAAGTGCTATGAAGATGAGAAAGGGACTGGAGCATCTCTTTTATGAGGAAAGGCTGGGAGAGAGCTGGGACCATTCAGCCTGGAGAAGAGATCACTGAGAGGGGATCTTATCAATGCATAGAAATACCTTAAGTGTGGATATCAAGAGGATGGAGCCAGACATTTTTCAGTGGTGCTCAGCAGCAGGATAAGGGGCAATGGGCACAAACTGAAATATGGAACTTCCATCTGAATATGAAGGAAAACATCTTTACTGAGATTAAAGGTCACTGAGCACTGGAACAAGCTGTCTAGAGAGGTTGTGGAGTCTTCTTCTCAGGAGATATTTGAAACCCACCTGGACTTAATTCTGTGCAACTTGCTGTAGCTGAACCTGCTTTAGCAGGGTGTTGGACTAGATGATCTCCAGAGATCCCTTCCAACCCCAACCATTCTGTGATTCTAGGATTTACATGCAGTATGCAAAGTATGTAACTCTTTAGATCTAGAAAACTTACATTAACCAAATATTAGGAGGTTTAAGTTGACACTGTAAGAAAGTAAACAGCAAAAAACAAAGAATCAGGGCATTGCAGAGATGAAGTTACTACTGCTGTAATAACTTAGCCAGACTGCCCTTAGAAAATATAGTGAAATATAACTCAAAATGTTTGGGGAGTTTTGAGGGCTTTTTAATCCATTACATAGAAAATATAGAATGTAACTTTGGTCAAGTAATATTTGGATAGAAACCATAATTCTGGAATTTTGTGACTTTCTTCTTCTTGATTTATTGTTCTCTATGTTAGATATTTGTTTTCTGTGTAGTAGTTACTCCAAATAATGCAAATGCAGGTGATTCTACCAGTTTGTGTACCTAGTGGAGTCAAAAGGGAAGATTGCAGTTAGTTTAATGAGAAAGGGATCAGCACTGATCACAGTCTCTTGCTCCTCTTTCATAAGTATATTGTAATATATAGTGTGGCTCTGTATTTTCAGGAGGATTGCTTTTCTCACTTATCATGGGTTAAAATCCCCTCTAGTGTAGGAAGTTAAAAATCTCAGGACTACATTCCCTTTTAATTTTGCACAGTGTTCCCATGACTTCAGCGAATTGTTCTGAATAGTTGGAGATCGAAAAGCAGACTCACTCCCTCTGGTTTACTTAAACTCTTGTTTTGACATTCTGCTTCTGCTCTAGATGTTTAGTGTCCTGCATCCTGAGTTTCTACTGTGTTATTGCTTATCACTGTTTTTAGTAATACCTCTTTTTTCAGAAAACTGGAGTTTAAAGTTTGTGTTTCATGGGCCTTTATGATATTTGTCATTTGAAGAGCTCTCAAATGCTAAGATGAGGTTCACTTGTACCTGTTCTGTTCTTTTGCCTGAAAAAGAAAATCACGAAGAGAACTCTGTACAGAAAAACATTTGAGAGATGAAATTATCATAATACAAAACTATATAGCTAGGGACCTTATGTGAAAGTAATTTAGCATATTTTTTAAGAAAAGGTGATGAAAAGTCAAGTTATATCTATTAATGCCTATGTTATGTGATCAAGTGGCTAATCATGAAACTTTAAAATAGGCTTTTAAAATTCAAAACTAAGCCCATTAGAAATACTCTCTAACCTCTATCCTGTCACCTAGAGATGTAGACATTTCCTTGGAAATACTTTAGGGGTATAAAAAGCTAGAAGAATATTATAATGAAAGTCATAAAATTAACTTGTGCAAAATAAGGAGTATTGTAGGAGAAAATCTGAAGATATGTATGTATGTCATTTTCAACTTGTAAATCATGTAAGAATCTCTAGTTATTTTCATAAAAGCTGGAGTTAATCTTTTAAAGATCTGTGTAAGGAACCACTTGCACAGTAGACTAGTAAAATTATGGGGTATGTACCAGAAATCAGGTCTTGTACAATAATTAAATATACAAAAGCATTCCATAAGAAATACTTGAAAGTAGCCTATGCTGTAACAAAAGTATTGGGTTGTAGAGCTACATTCTACTGAACAAGGACAGTTTATCTGTCTGAAAAAACATCTGTAAAGATTGTATAGGTTTTATCTTCAATTTAAATATTTTGTAATGTTGTTGTTTCCTTTTTTTTTTTTTTTAAGGAAGCTGCACCTACAGAATCTCTGCTTAACTGGCAAGACTATGAAGGACGAACTCCTCTTCATTTTGCTGTTGCAGATGGGAATGTAGCAGTTGTGGATGTCCTGACCTCCTATGAGGGTTGCAATGTGACATCTTATGACAACTTGTTTCGAACTCCCCTCCACTGGGCAGCCTTACTTGGTAAACTGGACAGTGCTGAAGTCACTTAGTCATTAATTAACTGTACTGTTTAATCTTTGTGTCTGATTTTTATTTAATTCCAGCCTGGCAGTATGATCTAATCTCTTAGAGCAGTAAGAGTTTCTGCTCAACCAGGATTAGAAGTTTGTGTGTAGACTGCTTGTTTTAGCTTCAGATTCTCCAAAGCATTGTTAAATGCATTACTTCAACAGGTTATATATGCTGATAATTTAAGAACAATTATAGCATATTGAGATTGTTCTTGCATATGCAGCTTTGATCATCAGTTAAAAAAACCACTGGCACTCTGGAATAGCAGGGTCTGAAATGGGGTATGCACTGCCCAGCATGAATGCAAGACAATCTATGGGAGCACATGAAGAAAATGTCAGGAGTTCTGTTTATTTTTTATTTGAAAAAATAAGAGAACTTGACTAATGTTTCATATACAGGTTTAAGCTAGTACCCTTGTTTGGTCCACATGTAAGATGGTCACATAGGGATTGCAAGGTGCCTGAGGTGCCTGAGATGCTTCACATTGCAGAGTGGTTGATGGTGACACCATGAGTCATGTGCTCACTTTCAGCCTACTGTGATGTACTGCAGTTTATGTGTGCCAGGTTAAGTGGATTTATGATCATATTATCTAGTTTTTATTAAACTACCCCTCACAAACTAAGCAAGTGACTTGAAAAGATTCCCACAAAGAAAATGCAGATACTCTGATAAGGCCAGCACAAGTAAACAACAAAAAATGGCAGAGTTGACATTTCTGCTCCTAGTATAAGCTCTTCATCGGACACGTTATGACAATCTAATCAGATCTGACAAGTTTTAATTGGATAGAGTTTTTCACTGTTTAGATTGTTACCCTGAGACTCAGATGCTCTGTAAATTGTAACCTCGCATATATGAATTTTGGTTTGGATTTACAAAAACTGGATCCTTGCAAAACAAGTTAAAACCTGATTAAACGTAAATAGTCTAAATGCAGGGAAACACAACCCATAAAATGACAGCCACAAAAATAATATGATTTAGAAAATTTACCTCCTATTTCCATTCAGGAGGAAAAAATAGCCACTGGATAAAAGAATCTTCAAAGTCTCTCTCCTCTTTTACCAGGCTTCATTCCAATGATCCTTTGGGACACTGCAGACAAAGAATGCCAATAAAGGAATCAGATGTTCACTGGAGCGAGTTACTGCAACTCCAGTGACAATGTACATGTTGTTTGGTTATGTTTATTAAAAAAAAAAGAGAAGGATATTCTAAAATTTTCATATATGTAGGGATATTGAATTTTACAGAGAAACTGTGAAGCATTTAAAGTGACATAGGATCGGCTTTCCAAAGAAATAGTCATTATCACTTGATTCTGTCCAAGAAGCAAAATTTATTGTGTTTTGAAATTTATTGTATTTAAGGGAGGAGTTTTGTCTGTTGGGAAAATGGATTGTCTAATCAATGTAGAATAAAGGGGGAAGATGTGCCAGAATCTCCAGACTATTTTGTGAACTTGATGAGGTCTCTAGGTGGCATATGCTCTTTGGGAATTTCTGGTTAGTAAATCGTTATTAATTTTTAGGGTTCTGTTTTCAAGTTGAATTCTGTGTGTCCTATGTAGGTCTTAAAGAGAGTAAGATGTTGCTATATAGGTTAATAGTAGAAGATTTAAAGCAGTGCAGGGATACTGCCACAAGTTTTCTTAGATGCGATGGATTGTATGTGACTGCATCTTAAGGGCATTGTTGCTCCTCTTACCTTTCCTTTTGGGTAGATAAAAGTCTCAGCCAAGTTACGTCTCTGCTAAATAAAAGTACAACAGAAATGACAGTTCCTGACCTCAAGAAATGAGTTTTAATGTTTACATTAATGGCCAAGTGAGATCCACCTCTGCACCAATTTATTTATTATTGCACCCAATACAACGTTTTTTTTCAACTCCCTCAAGCCTTATTCTCATACATAATTTAGCTAGACCTCCTGGCATGATTACAGAGTTAAGTTCCCTCTTGGTAGTTGTCTGTCCTGAAAGTTCGGGAATCTTTTTTTTCAGGCTCAGTACCCCTATGGCTTTTCTGATTGGATTCCACTCCAAACCAACTTTTTCCAGTGCACCTCAATTTACTTCTTATAGTCTTGAGGTGGGAATAGCATAGCAACATTATATCTCCTCTTTTCGGTGTTTTTTCTGGTAGGAAGGGACAGAATAATGCAGAATAATTCTGCATCCAGGGTTCTCTTAATGGCTAACAGGAAAGAGGAGCCTTCTTGTACACCCTAAGGCCCCTAGAAAGAAAAAACGCTCACATAACTCTTCATCCTTTTTGACCCAAGTTACCATTTTCCCTCATTTCTGATACTTCTGTACATATAAAGTCTCAAAGTGCCATTTCACAAAAGAGGGCTTGCCTAGTCCTCCTTGTCTTAGGTTTTTAAGAGCTACAGACCACAACTGTAGCACAGCTGCATTCTGTAATTGTTGGTGTTTTCATTAAAAATAGTCTACTGCTAGCAGGAAGGTTTCCCTACCTTTCATGTATTCTAAAGTAATTCAAAACAACTGTGCAAAAGTAACAAGCTGCAAAATTGATTGCTTTTCTGACATATGCGGTACTGGGAGTTTTCACCTGTAAAATCAGAGTGGTTTTATAGTATTGCTTAAAATACCAAATCATTAAATATTCTGTGAGCTGCATATGCCTACAGAAGCAAGCATATGAATGAACTGGTTGACTTTAGTTGCAATCTACTGTATTTGTCTTTGTTTTCCTGTCTGTGAAGTGAATATAAGGTTTACCCTTCCCCCCAAAAGTGTTGTGATTTTAATCTCAAAATATTTTAATCTGTTTTTATGGAGGGAGTTGTGTGTGAGCTTGTTGTTTATAGCAGCTGGTAGTAGACTAGTCTTTGATTCTGCTATACATTTTCAGTTGAAATTTTGGTTCAATAAAACCCAGGTGAAGAATTTACACTTGATTTCTGTAAAACAATATGATGTATCATGAAATCGTCAGCATTGGTTTAGCTTGTATTTGTATGCAGATGGACAAATGCTCATCATCATCACCTGATGCTCACTTCATTGTTTCTGACTGACTTGTCACTCAAATGCAGCATCTCAATTGAATTATTATAAGCTTTTTCAGGAAATATTCAACCAATTCATTACAAAGTTAGTATCATAGTTATCTGGCCAGTTACTGCTGGTTTCTTTATTTAGGGAAAAGCTCTAGTGATTTCTGTTAGAAGAAATTTTGTATTTATAAGTCATTCAGATTTATAGATGCCCCCCAAAAATGACAATACAGAGTATGGCACTGGAGCACTATTGGGAAGAAAGTATATGCCAAACTTAATAGTTCAAGTATCAAGTCTTATGTTTCTCTCTTACATTTAGACTATCATGGGTACCACACAAATACTATTTGTTAGAGTCTGTTCATTTTCTTCTCTTTTATTTGAGTTTAGGTTTTTTTCCTTGTTTTTTTTTTACTAAGCTTTTTATTGACTTTAGGATTTGATAAAAATTTGGGTTTATTATATTATTTTTTTCAGGTCATGCACAGATTGTTCATCTCTTACTAGAAAGAAATAAGTTTGGAACTATCCCATCTGACAGTCAAGGTGCAACACCCCTGCATTATGCAGCACAGAGCAACTTTGCTGTAAGTAGAACATGCCCTAAATGTGAAGTAAATTTATTTTGCTGAAATCTTTATAGTTTAGCAGACTGTTTGCATTGTTTTTGATATCATATAAACACAGTGTTGTTGGCATGAGTTAATTCAGAGCTTTCCTATGTTATGTGATACAAATGTGGTTAATTTCAAAGTATTAAAAAACAGATTTAAAAACACTAACTTCCTGTGCAAAGAAAGGCCCTTTGAGCCATGTGTTTGCATCAGAACACACAATAGTCATTCAGGTACTTCAATAGAAAGCGAAATGGCACTTACTACTTCACAGTGCTTTCAGGTTTTAGGGCTCATTATAATGAAGTCTAAGCAGTTATAAGGTATCTAGAGTAAGACGACCTGTAGGAGTATTTGCACAGCTGCTGCAGGACCCGTCAAACCAGTCTTTGCATTCAAGAAGGTGATTAATTTATGAATATTTGGAATTATGAATGAACTGTTGTCTTATGAAGCATAGCTAAAGAGTTGAGTGCCTTTTGTCATAATTCTTCAAGAACACTATATTTTTGAAATTTTTAAAAATATTTTTTAAACTCAGGCGACAAAGAACATTGGTTTCTCAGACAGCTTAATTCTTACACTTTGGTATAATAGGTAATTTTTTTTCCCAGAGCAAGATCAGATACAGTAGAGCCAAGTATAAAACTCAGCACTTCAGTGATTGCTGGTCACAGATGTTGAAGAAGTAGTTCTCAAGCCCTGAAAATTAAGAAAGCTTTTCTTAAGCTCTTCTGCCTCTCATAGTTTTCATACGCTTCCTTTACAGAAAGGGTTATTTAGTGCCTAATTAATGTAGTAGTTATGTAGTCCACATTGCAACATTTTCTTAGCAGGGATAGTACTTTGGGTCTTTCTTGTGTACCTACATGTTAGCAAGGAAAATAAAAAAGGAAAAATTTAATGCCCTTGAGAACAATTCAAGTTAACAAATCCAGAAGTACTATTGAAAGAGGGAACTGGCCAATGTCTTTGCTTCCTTGTGAGTGTGAGTTTTGGGGGTTTGGTGGGGTATATTTGAAGGTGGTCTTAGTAAGACCATCCAGATATTTTTAAATTCAGACTTTCGTTGAAGCATATCTCTCTGTATAATCTTCAGGTTTTTTGAGAATTTTTTGTTGTGCTGATTTTTGTCCATTATAGGCTGTGTACGATTTGGGCCTAACTCTAAAATATTTGTATGGTAAAAGCCTTTCTTTCATGTTTGAACTAGACTCATAGAAAAAAAAAAAAGCTTTTGTTTACCATCTAGTGATTATCTCCACATTCTTTTTATCTTGCTTTTTTTCTTTTCTATCTGGATATATTCCTAAAAGGATTTTTCTTACTGTCTTTCTTTCCCCGGGCTTGATTCAATTAAA
Organism: Corvus hawaiiensis; assembly: GCF_020740725.1. Taxonomy (NCBI): domain Eukaryota; kingdom Metazoa; phylum Chordata; class Aves; order Passeriformes; family Corvidae; genus Corvus; species Corvus hawaiiensis. Next base: position 4,776,963 of record NC_063242.1, on the reverse strand, counting down.
TGAAACATCTTCATTATGTTGCTGCCTTTTGATCCCATCAGCCAGCCAAACTGTGATATCAGCTATGTTTTAAGAGGACATAAAGTATGTGGTAGAATCAGACATTCTTTTGTAATCTTGTGTACTTAAAATGAATGTACTGTTTCCCATTTTACATGAAGAATCACACAGGAGAATTTAATTGAGATCTGCAAGCCTCTTTTAGCTGGTGATGTACTCAAGAGCCCCTTCCTAAATTATGACTGGAGTCTGTTTTCACCAATCCAGTTGTTTCTGAGCACCACTATTTGCTTTTTTTCTCCTTTACACACATATCATTGAGTAATTCCCACCACTGCATTCCATATACCCGGTCAAACAACTGAATGGAGACACATCCGTGTTTGTTCTGGCAGTAGCATCTCTATACTCATGGCTTGAGACCCACACTGTTGTTCAGTCTGCCCAACTTTGGATGGGTGTGGTCTGTTTCTCAGTTAAAATGTGATGTTTCTTAGTCCCTAACAGAAGAAACTTTGTTCTTTTGTGTTTACTCTAAATATTTGCATGGCTTTCAGTTTTATTTGCTGTGATATCTTGTTCTTTGCTCTGTTTTTCTGTGGATTACTTATTGTAATATGACATATGGGGGTTTTTTAATGACTGAAGAGATTTAGCCAGCACTTAATTTATGTGAAGAATTTGTTCCCTAAGACTAACTTATCCCCACTTACTATAGACAGGAAAAGTTCTAGAAGAAGAGAAGTTACCTAATATAACCACCCAAATTTAGATGTCTTGGGTATCCCACAGGAGATCCAAAGAAACATCTCTATTTAAATTTTTGAACTTCATATGTGAAAGAAGATCAAAGAATCTTTATTTCTAGATCACTGAATATTCTGAGTGGGAAGGGACCCTCAAGGATCATTAAGTCCAGCTCTTAGGTGAATGGCCCAAACAGGGATTGAACCCCGATGTTATTAATGCCATGCTCTCACCAACTGAGCTAAGATGCTGTCTTCATATGGATTTTAGTATGCAGGACTAAATTTTTTTTTTCTGAATTTTTCCAGAGGTGTCCAAAACAATGTACTTTCCTTTCATATACTTATATAGATTGATCTAGTAAATGAAATGTGGATACCCTTGCCTTATTTTTAAATATTCAAATATAGTATTTTTCAGAGTTTCCTGATAGCACAGAATTAAATGTTCCAGGTTTAACTCTCTCCTTTGCTGTTATTTTTCAGTTTGTTGTTTTTTTATGTTGTTTCCTCCACTTTTTTTAGTCATGTTAGAATACATGTGATCTTTCATAACAAAATACATGTAGAATTAAACTGATTGATACTTCTGTTTTCTGATTTGTTAATCATCCTGGTGTAATTTAATTTTGTTTTGTTTTCAAATTGTGGTAACTGCATTTTGGAAAATAATGCTTATAGCACTGTGGGATTTTCTTCTACTTTTTCCAATTAAAAGCTGTAGAAAAGAGTCATTGAAAGAAGCGTTGCTTTGCCAAAACTTAATGGAAAAATGAAATATTTGTATTTTTTAGAATGTGTGCCTCAGTATTGAAGAAGTGCAGCCTTTGCAGTGCTTTTCACTTTGCAGGATTCCCAGCAGTGCAGAGCCCTGGGAGGGTGCTGAGTTTCTGGCCTAATGAGAGGCTGTTTGTGTCTGAGGTGTGGTGGTGGTCAGTGTGAGTACACTGAGCTGTAAACTCACGCTGGGTTTGTGTGGAAAGCCTTATGCTTCCATCTCTCCTTGCTTCTGGCTGGACTTTTTCACAATAAACTGATAGTTCAGACCTAAATTCATAAAACTTCAAGGCTCTTAGATCAGTAACATAAGATAAATGAGAAATTTCCTATTTCTTTAGAGGGATGAAATAGTAAGTAATAGTGAAAAAACAAATCCAAATTAATCAATGGTACTTAAGCATTCAAACACCTTCTTGTTTAAAAGAATTTTGTTCTTTATAGCCAAGAAATTCCTGTCCTACCCAGAGCAGTGATAGAGCTATTGTGGGCTCACACAGAGGAAAGGCTAAAATAGTGTTAATAATAAAATATAAATATAAAATAAAATAATGAAGCCTGGGGTTTTTTTCAGGTTTTTATTGGCTAGCCTACCAGTGACTCATATCAGATGCTTCCCAGCTGTTACATACACAGCCTTTTAAGGCATTAGATAAAAAAGGGAAAATCTTCCCTTTATTCTTTTTCTAACAGTTGTAATTTTCTCTCTTCCTTTCCTGGGTGACTCATTAAGAATCTAGCAGCAGGTTAAACAGGTGGACCTGTTTGCTGACAGCTTAAGACAAACATAGCATTTGAAGAAATAATTCTTTTTTGCTTTAAGTATAGATTTGAGTGTAACAGTTACAGTGGAAAGACTGGACTCAGGTGTAAAGATTTCCTCAATATCTTCTGATTATAGTATTTCAGTAATTAGTAACCTGTTGATGTTATTAAACATTAGGAAATATGTCTATGTTGACCCTTTCTTTTTTTTTAAGTCAAAATATTAGAGATTGGCAAAGTAAAATATTTGCATGTGCAGTTGTATTTATAACTGGAGAGAAAAAAATATGTTGGGAAAATATTTTGAAAGAACATTATTTTCCAGGTAGGTTCAGATTGGACATTAGAAGGAATTTCTTCACAGAAAGGCTGATGGAATGTTGGAATGGTCTGCCCAGGGAGGTAATGGGGTCATGGTCCCTGGAGGTGTTTAAGGAAAGACGGGACGTGGCACTTTGTGTCATGGTCTGGTTGACGTGGTGGTGTTGGGTCACAGGTTGGACCTGATCTCCGAGGTCTTTTCCAACCCAACTGATTCTGTGATTTTTTCATCACAGTATTCCAGTTATGTTTGATAAACCTGTGATATTTTTCCCATTGCTTTCTTCACAGAGACTACAGTGTCTTTTGCTTCCTTGTGATGAACACATCATGTTTGACACTAAAAAGTGTTAAATAAGTGACAGTTAAACTCATAGTTAAGGCTGCACTATGATCATTGGCGAGGGAAAAGGCATAGCAGAACATACACTGTTCCTGTTGAGCTATTACTCTTTATAACATAAAAAGGAAAAATGAAGCTTTGATTTGCTTCATAAACAGCTACATGAGACAATAGTTTCTTGTTGTTGCAGATCCCTTTTAATCTTAATTTCAACAGTATGTCTTTTCAGGAAACAGTTGAAGTATTTTTGAAACATCCTTCTGTAAAAGATGACTCAGATCTTGAGGGAAGAACATCCTTCATGTGGGCAGCTGGCAAAGGCAGTGATGATGTCATTAGGACTATGCTGACTTTAAAATTGGACATTGATATCAATATGACAGACAAATACGCCGGCACAGGTAAGATGCTTTACAGTAAAGAGACACTGGATCTTTCTAATCAGTGTGATTTCCACCAAATAAAAACATAGTAAGAAGCTATATTGGTCTTTTTCTGAATGTGTACTTTTACCCTGAAAACATTTCTGTGTTAGTTTAATTATATGTGTTGAGTCAATTCTTTGCCTTACTGTGGGAAAGAAACAAACTTTTTCTGCACAGATTGGAACAGCTCATTTGAAACCTAGCAAGAAGAAACGTACTCCAATGCTATTTAGTTAGTTCTGTAATCCTGGGAGAGGAAGAGCTGTTCTGTATTTTGAAGAATAAAATGAAATATAGTCGCATAAAAAGCTCTTCCTGAAAATGCCTGTTCAAAAATGTATTCGACAGTACATAAATACTTTGAAACAATATAGACCAAACTTACCACTGAGGTAGCTAAATTATCATCCTGTTGTCCAAAAAAGAGGTCAAACTTGATATTCCCCAAGTTTATCTTCCTGTTATCTACCTGAAACAAAAGATAAGTAGGTGACACATTGTTTCAGGATTCAAACATGTAAGTGAGGAAATTCAAAATTTCCTGTAGCAACTATGAATTTACCTTCTTTAAGGGAAAAAAAAAAGAATTTTTGGTAGAAATATTGTACCTGTGTAGTGCTTTCAACAAAAACAGAATAACAGTTCTGACAGGTGGGAGAGACAGGTGTTGAAGTGCTTATGTATTCAAGAGTGTTTGAAATGTAGGAAAAGCATTTGAGTTGTATTGTATGCTGGTGGCATCTGAATGAAAAAACAGGAGAATGTGGATATATTTGGTGTAAATTTGGAGAGGTTTGATAGCAGGGCTTCAGGGTAAGCTATGTGTAGGGAGATCAGACACTACCCACTGCCACATACAGCTAGGTCACAAAGTTAGAAGTTAAGTGCAAAAATATATTTATCTATGTATAATAAGGAGTAAAATCATAGCTAAGCTGATAGTCAGACAACACACTCATGAATAATACAATAATGGGCATTTCTCGTGAAAATTATGTTTTTTAAATAAACAAGAATGTGTATTGCAATGTTTGTTTATATAAATTTTAAAGTATTTGTTTTACAGTTTACTCAAGCATTATCTTTTGGCTGTGCACACATGCAAACTAGGCTAAACTGCATGCTTAGATTTAGGGGACTTGCAGTGTAGATTTATCCCAATCAAGAAACAGAGATATGAATTTAACAGTTTTTCTTTTTTCAGAGTGCACTTTGAATAGCATACAAATGGTAAATAAACGCTATGTCAGGGTTGTGCGGTTCAGGATTTGAAACATATTGAAACATCAATATTATTTTCATATTATAAATTGAATTTTTAAAATTTCCTGTGGTGGTATGCTGGATCTTAACAAAATGCATAATACGGTTAATATAAAATTCTAATTAAATATCTAAATTCTTGTTTTTCTTACAATTTAGCACACACACAAAAAAATCAGTCTTTCCAAGTTGTGATAGTTTGAAATTTTTCAGTTTAAGAAATAGTGCAACAAATAAAATCTCAGTCTTCATGTCTGATGACTTCACAAACAATGTATTCTACAATTTTAGTCTTGTTTCATCTTTTACCAGTCTCACCTACGTTTGCTACTTCCTGACAGTTCCCTTTTAAATACCTCTTAGTATTTGTTTCAGACCTTAAGGTGCAGCAATGTTGTAGTTACTGTGCAAACCTCCTTACAAAAGGGTTTTTTTCTTTGCAGGCAGTAATCGGTAATCACATACTGTGTTTCTGAAATTACTCAGGTGTGGATTTCATGCTTGAATAATTCAGGTGGTTGTGTTTGCTATCATTCAGTCTTAAACCTTTCATAGCAGTGGTATGTAATCACCTTTTAATCTTGATTTCGTTGTAGGGCTTTTGATCCAAGGAAATGGATGGGTTTTCCATTTGCTTGCAAGTGCCGTTGTGTAGAACACACGAACAGTCTCGAAGTGGGGAGCGGTGCTGTCGAGCAGCCCGAGCTGCACCGCTGTGCCAGCGAGTGCAGTAGCATGGGCTTTATTATAGCAAGCTCTAAACATAAAAGGAAGCCCACCAGTAAATCACTCTCTGATTTTTTTTTTTTTTTTTCCAAAGGTTCTTAATCATTCCCAAGTTTTCGTGAGGGAAAAGCAGTGTTGCGTTCGGACGGGAAACTATGCACTAATAGAAAATAGCGCACATGCCTCCGTGCCTGGGATACAGTTGCTGAGCAGAGTTCAAGGCTGTGTTTTTCTGACTTTTGTGTGCAGGCTCAGTTCAGCTCGGTTGTAGGGTTGCGTTAACGCAGCCTTTTGCATTTACTTAAAAAGAGCAAGCTCTCCATTGAGCTCCGCTAGAACATCGAGACTCTCGGCATTGTGTAGGAGAATGACACCAAGGGAAAGGAATTTCCCTCCTCTCAGAGATCAGCGCTGCAGGAGCATTACAGGGGCAGCTTTATAGCTCTGCCGTCACTGCGCACAATGGAGAGGGCTCTGTCTGTCGGCTGAACAAAGGGCCCATTGTGACCAGCTGGCTGAAGAATCTCTTCAGTCACCGTGACTCCATCACAGAAAATTTGGCTTACAAGAAAATATTGAGCACAAAGTGCGAAACAAGATGCCTGCGTCAGAATGAGTGATAGGGGGAAAGAACTGGCCAAGCTGACACAGCAGCTCTTTTTCTATTGTATTGTTACACACACCCCATGTGTCATCTGATGGAGTGGTTTATTGCCTTTGGTTTCATAAGGGATTCAGGACAAAAACCAGAACCTAGAGTTTACTGTGAGGTCAGACCATGAAAACCAGGCCCGTCCAAAAGTACGTAGCAGCAGGCATCTCATTGGTGTCCAGTTCCCACTGATAGCCACCCACTCGCAAAGCTGCTGCACAGGCACGCACTTTTCACGAGTGCGGTGAGCACCGCTGTGCTTTTAGGCTGCTACCCTTAAATCAGCGTCCTCTCAAAGGCATGATTTCAATTTTCACTTCTCAGAGTGTCTCTGGCTCTGACCCTGGTGCTTTGTCTGTGTCACAATGTAACTATCACTTATTTTGTGACTAAGGCAGCGCACACCAGCTGGATTCGGGTCAATGACAACACGAACAACCTGAGCCTTTTAGTAGGGCCTGTGTAACAGGTTGTGCTGGGCTACTGTCTCATAAGCTGGTACTGGTTGTAAACAGTAGCTGCCAAATACAAAAATACTGGTTTTATATTCTGGCTGTGGTTCAAGAAGCTTCTCCTTCTAATGCTGGCCTTTGTGGTGTGCATTTCTGTATAATGCCTCTGCTAGATCCTGACCCTGTTTTAACATTAAACAAATACAGACGTGTGGGTAGTGTTTACAGCCCCGCATTTTGCTGGCATGAGGAGATTCAGTTCTCACCAAGCATGAGTATTTCTGAAATGTCATGGGGAAATATGAATTCACTTTATTAAATGCACACTTATGAACTGCGTTGGTTTGTGTTTTTATTCTAAATTATTTTGATTTTGTTATCTGTGAAATATTCTACATTTAAGGCAGTATGAGAATGTAGATTGTCTGATTTGACTGCTGACTATAGGAAATAATCCAAAGCATATTGAAATCAAACTGTGAGTGAAATCACCAATACACGTGTCCTCCATTGGTTTGAAATCTCATTGCTGTGTGTAGTTCTCCTTTCCTTCAAAAAGAGCCGTGAACTGGTCATCCTCAGCTCTGGCTGACAGTGCCTGCAGGATGCTGTGTTAGGCAATAGCAACTCCAGTTACAGGGCACCACATCTTGTGCCCTGTAAGTTCTGAGAACTCATACCTGAGTTCTGAAGTATCTGAAGTAGCAGCATGTGGTACTTCTGTAATATTTTTCTTTTTCTTGAAGAAAACAGGGAGCCGGAGATATTGTGCAAGATATAATGGTCTTGCTACATAATTTAGTGTAAAATTTTCTCCAAGTAATTCTGAAACAAAAAAAAGGGGGTCAGGGAGGAGCAGGAACAGCTGGGTAGTTATCTGAAGTTAGTTTTAATTGAGACAACTTTGCTTATTTGAAAGGAAAAAAAAGTCATTTTCAGGAAAGCATTGAAGAAATAATGAAAGCTTTCTTTCACTGGTGATGAGCAATCTCAGAAAAGCCACAAAACAGAGGGAGAAGTAAATCATGTTATGTTCTCTTAATCAGAAGCTGCTCTTCTTCCACAAATCCTCACTGTAAGCCAATCTTGGTGGTGTTAAATGTAAAATTTCTATTTGTGCAAGTTAGAAACATGTTTCAGGGCTAAGAGTTTTTCTGTTTGTTGTTTGTATGGCAAGAAAATGTTGTTACATCATCACTTGTTAGGATTCTTCAGTTTCTTGTGGTTGAAAAGTACTTTTTTCACCAAAATAGTTGTAATTAATTTTTATTTTGACTGCTTTAATTGTGAAACTCTAAAGCTCATGGCATTGTGGTTTCTCTTTCCTACTACTTTATTCTTCCAGCATTACATGCTGCTGCCCTTTCTGGCCACGTCAGCACAGTGAAACTGCTGCTGGAGCATAAAGCACAGGTAGATGCTCTGGATGTCATGAAACACACCCCACTTTTCCGAGCCTGTGAGATGGGACACAAGGAAGTGATTCAAACACTCATTAAAGGTCAGCTCTTAGGGCTTCACAAACCTGTTCAGAGTTCTGGTGCTGCTTCCTATGAGAATGGGAAATAAACAGCTGAGCAAGAGGTGGAGTAGGAAGTTGCTTCCCCTAAAGCATGTTTTGTCTGCAAGCTCCCCTTGTGAAATAGTGAATCTAAAATATTATTACTGTTGTGCAAAATGGCTAGAAGTGTTAAATACAAAACTTTCAAAACTGGGATTATTCTTTTCACAGGTCATTTCTGCTTAAGCCTTTGCAAGTACATTCTAGACTCTCAAACTAACTCTTCCCCCAGCAAGTCTTTTCTTTCTTTTGTTTTTGTTTGGTTTTTTTTCCTCCAGTAAATAAGACCAAATGAAGCTTTATTCACTTTTGTGAAGAACCATTTTTAGGGTTCTTTGAAGACTTTTTAAGTGAATCTTTTTTTTTAATGTACATAGCTATCAAAAGTCCTACATCATTAATATTTTCCTCTGGTTGTTTTGTAAAAGCAGTATTTTGTTTGTAGACAGAAACAGGATTTAACAAAATTCACAGTGTTAGATAATTGTAAAATATCTGCTGAAGGGTAAGAAGTACAGTGAAATAACAGTGGCATCTTAGATGCAAAATTCTGTCATTTTAGCTGCCCAGAAACAACTCTCTCCGACTTGAGACATTACCCCACTTATGCAAAGATGAAGTATCCAGGCTAAATTTTGCAAGTATTCCATCAACCAGCCTTTCTTACTGAAAAGTGTTCTTGCCTCCATGATCTGCTGGGCATATTTTAACCTCCTGTTAAGCTCTTCCTCCCACTCCCTGTGCCATTTAGCTTTTGTAGATGCAAGAAGCTTGGCTATCAAAATCTGAGTTATGTTTAATTAAATATTTTATAATATAGAGAGTCATTGTTGCTGGTTGGTTCAAGTTCTTGCATTTGTGGAGTTTTGCTTTTGTACAGAATTTTTATATCTTGCAAGAACATAGAGAGAAATTAATTATCTGCATAAAAGAGTCTTGGCATGCTTGAATTTTAAAAAATGAGCTTATTTTATAAGTTATTCTTACATTGTGAATATTTTCTCTTGCCTGCTTTAGAGATGTAAAAAGAAATTTAATCTGTAATCTAATTTCTGGAAGTTATTTTGTTGTTAAGAAAGGAAAGTTCTACTAAAAATTCATAGACCTGAAACAAATAAAATAGGTTTTTCATGGGCATTTGATAAGTCTGAATATCCTAAAGCAACTTAGAGGATAATCAGAAGATTGTAAAAAAGTTAGATGCCTAACCATTCATTCCCAATTAATTTTAAGTTTTAGAATTTGAGTAACAAAATTGAAGTTGCTTTCCAAAATACTTCACTGAATTGCCAGTTTACCAAATAAGTTCTATTTGAAAATAAAATTACTATTTTCTTAGCATTCAACAGTATTTTCTTTTTGTGCCCAAAAATGTATTTGTCATTACAGGAGGAGCAAGAGTAGATTTGGTTGACCAAGACGGCCATTCACCCCTTCACTGGGCAGCCCTGGGAGGAAATGCTGACGTGTGCCAAATCCTGATAGAAAATAAAATCAACCCTAATGTGCAAGATTATGCAGGTAGAACACCTCTGCAGTGTGCTGCTTATGGAGGTTACATTAACTGCATGGTAGTGTTGCTGGAAAACAATGCAGATCCAAATATTCAGGATAAAGAGGTATGTTGTTGTACTTCACTGAGGTATTTAATTAACTTGAGAATAACCATAAATCAAAACATTCTCCTTTTCTTCAAGGTCATTCTCTTTTCCAGGACATAGAAGCATCTTTGCTGCTGCTTGTCACAAAAGGAAATGCATCCTGGCATCATTTTGCCTGTGCCTTCACTTCTAAGATCTCGAAAGAAAAGTAGTATTTTAATATGCAGCAGGAATCGAAGATTCCTATTTTTCCAGACCACTTTTGATTTTTTCTTATCAAAGTGGGATCATATGAGGAGTCATATTAATCATCTGATTTCTTAATTTCTATAATTCATTATTAACAGCTGACATGGGAATGTGATTTTGTAGTCTGTAGTGTGTTCCTCCAGCACAGAAATAGAGCAAGTAAGAAAATAAGATACTGCAAGTGAGATTGCACAGTGACTGCTTCAGTTACCTTCCCACATTAAGTACCCACATATGTATCACTCTTCCAGGTAAAAAAAAAAAGAAGAACCCCACAGATTGGTTTATGTGTTCTTTTGTGTCATTATTCACGCAGTAATTGAAATTAGGAGCCAGAATAATTGTGCAACCTATAACAGATTTCTTTGTTACATGATATAATTTCTCAGAAGTCGGTAGAACCTCATCAGTCAAAAGAGCTTCACCCAATTCATTGAAATTTTCTGTAGCTATTTGTTGCAGGGCATAGATAATTCCAGGTAATGGAGACCTGGTTTTCATTATGGGTTCTACAGAGCATGCTGTACATCTTTTGCAATGAAAGAAACTGTTAGTCTTCTAATTCTGCTTTTCAGCTGTTTTAGGTGGAAAAACACTAGTGTTGAAATCTTGTTAAAAAAAAAAAGAATTCATTTTTAAGTGTTGTGTTCTTCTTATTTTAACAAGGAAGTTTATTTAGAAGAACCAGTTTGTTCTTCATGTCCAGAAAAGCATTGAATTACAGCATGATTTATGACTTTTATTGTGGCGTGGTAGAGTTTGGGGGTAATGCTTTTTTTTGTTCTGTTCTATTGTTTTACAGGGCAGAACTGCCCTGCACTGGCTCTGTAACAATGGCTACCTTGATGCTATAAAGTTGCTGCTCGGCTTTGATGCTTTCCCCAATCACATGGAGAACAGTGAGGAGAGGTATTGCTTGTCTGAAGGTGTTATTTTGTAATTGAGCCAAGGCACTACCTTCGATTTAAATGTTAAATGTTCAGATGCTGCAAGAGAATCGTCATCTTGTATCTCAAAGGAGTGCTGTAATCTTGGGCTTCAGCGTAAGCAGCTTTTCTAGTGTGAAAGTTCTATTTCTTAACTAAGACCTTGCAACTTCAACTGTTTATACTTCTGAGCCTTGAACTTATGGAGTATTTACTCACACTAGTCTTGTTTGAAATATTAAAGATCTTTCTCATTTATATGGAGTTGATAGCAGATGTGTATGGACAAAGGATTAAAAGGCAATTCTGCTGCTGTTGGAATAGACTGGAACTTTTATATTTGATACAAATACAGCAAGAAGAAAGAAAGTGGGAGAAATGTAACATTATGTTTTAAAATGGTGATTACACAGAACCTGGTGGCTACCTGTATTCTAAAGGCCTAGTTTTTAAAAAAAAGTCTCCTATAATCATAAAGAGACAGCACATTTGCATCTCTTTTCTTTGTCTTTCATTGACATATAAATAATGGTTTTTTAAAAGTGATTTGGGTTGTGGAGTTTGAATTAGTCACCTGAACATGAAGATAATTACTATTAGCAGAAATTTATAATGCCTCTTTTTAAAGTAGATGACCTTCTCATAATTATAAGATTATGAACAGCATGCCATATAAATTTGAATATTTCAACATTTAAAATAACTTAAGGGGTTTGCCACCCCACATTTCAGTGCTAAATTTGAGACTTGCATACTTAACCCCCATCATTTCTCTTTTGTTCTCTACTCTAAACCACTCAGATCTCTCTTCCTTTCTGTTCTTATTTTTTCTTGAGAAACACAAATGAAAGTATAACTAGTTCCTAATTAAGTAGTGTCAAGGCTCTCTTTAGTAATTTTTGATAGAAAATTGAATAAACAGTTTTAATTAAATTGCTTTTAATGAGTGAGATTAAAAGCCTCTATTTTGCCAGAAAGGAGACTGCTGTTATCTTTACTTTGTAGAAATGTACTAATGATGCTCAAATGTGAAGAAAATATCTTCACTGTGGTTTACCACAACCATTCAGATAGTATGTATTTTTGTTTCCCTCTGGCATTAATATACGTTCTGATGTATAAATCTAGATTACTCAAAATATAACTAGAAGTATTCCAAATGTCTGTTGATAAGCACTACTGCATGTGCAGAACAAAAGAGATCCCCAGTATTTCTAGGTGGATCAGTCTTTAAATATAATTCTCCTAAAATATATATAAAAATTGCACAGTTGCATCTAAAAAATACCTACAAATCTTTTTTTATTGTTAATAGATTGGAAGTTTGGAAAGTGGAAAATCAAGTTAAGTGTTGTAAGAGAGAGGAAAAATAACCTTATGGATATGGTTCATCTGTAATTGAAGTGGTTTTTAATCAGTAACAATTTCACTACATAGTGACTTTTTTCAAATATTCCTATAGGAAAAGGCTTCCCTTCTTTACTTTCTTAGAGTGTAATAAAAGATACCAGTTAAAAATTCAAACATAGTGGTTATAACTAAAAGATTAGTGAAAAGATAGAGCTGAGATTGCATCTAGGATTTTAAGCTGCCTACTTGCTTGCCAAGTATGTGATCAAGTGCTAGTCTGGAGGGTGTTGGGTTTGTTGTTCCTTCCAAATTCATTTTGTAATCCAACTTAATGTCCTGAATGCATCAAGCTGCTGCTTGACCACCTTCATGTTAAATTACCTATAACAGCTGATGGCTGATGTCTTCGTGTGTTTCCCTGTGAAGCCAGCTTGATTTAAAAGCTATCTGCTTTAGAAAGAATCAAGGGAAAGAAAAGTTACATTAAGCTTTGAACTGACAGAACAGAGGAGTGTATGTAAGTGTCCAGTCATACAAACCCCTCTTCAGATTTGATTTCAGTGATTTTTTTACTTTCAAAAGTAGCTCTGGTGGAGTTAGAGAATCCACATTTAAAAATATGGATCTTCATGACTGGGACCTGCAATAGAATACATTGTCTTGGTAGCTACACGGTATAGCATAAAGTTTACTTTAGTATCCTTTGTGTCTTTAAAATATTCAAAATTAGGAATACTTTAAAAATGTTTAATTACGTTCCTGCTGAAGTTCCCATTTCTGGGTTTTTGAAAGTCTGTATCTCTTTAAATGCCATCAGCAGCACACCTTGACATCCAAATTTTCATGTTATGTCATTGTCTTTATTCCTGCAGACACCTCAGTTCAGATTCTGTTTACCCTTCCATCAAACCATCGCTGTGTGGCAGGTCCAATTGTGCTTTCTGTCTGTTTTTCTTTGCTTACCAGCACTGCATCCCAGCAAGTTACCATCAACAAGAGCCCTAATTTTCACCATCACATGCATTGACATTTGTTATTGGATAGTCTGATGTGATATAGTCTTGATTATGGTTTGTGACTGATAATTTTCAGCCCCTAAATGTCTTTGCCTAAAGTTTCAGTGTCGGTGTGGGAGAGATGTAAATTTTGCTCCCATGTTGACAGTGGGAAATTCAGGAATTATTTTGAAAAAGGCTTAGGTGTCTTTGACACCATTAAAACCCAAAGCAATTTAATATTTTGAACACCTGTGTCCATTTGAAAACAGACTTTAGTCTTCCTAGTACCTTAAAAACCGGTATTATCATTTTAGATCGCTACTGATCTAATCCTGCTGCTTGGTCAGTCATATCGTCCTCAGTCAATGTTATAGAAGCTAAGCCAGATTTGACAGTAGGTCTCTAGAACTTAAACTCATATGGAAATAACACAAAAATATTTTAACTTACTTTTTCTTTCTATTTCTATATGAAAATCTCAGTAACACCTTTTAAAGACTGCTTGCCTGCCACAGTTAATGCTGTGGATGGGGCTTTGGGACATTCTGTCCAAACACCTCGTGTAGTCTGATCCCCCTCTCCCCCACCTTCCATATTAGGAGGCTAAAATAAGCTTTAAACATAACCACAGTGTGTAGAATGAATAAGGTAGGTAAATAATGCTTAAAAAGGTGAGGAAAACTACTTAAACTGTGTTTAATCTGTCTCCATACTAGAAGTTGCCTTATTATGGAAAGAGGGTTAAGTAAATGCACATTATAGCTAGAGTTCTAGATCAATAATAGTTGTTGTGGTTTTGTTTTGCTTTTGTTTTTTTTAGATATACTCCACTTGATTATGCCTTGCTTGGTGAACACCACGAAGTGATTCAGTTCATGTTAGAACACGGGGCTCTGTCTATAGCTGCCATTCAGGATATTGCTGCTTTCAAAATTCAGGCTGTCTACAAAGGATACAAAGTTAGAAAGGCTTTTCAAGAGAGGAAGAATCTTTTAATGAAACATGAACAGCTGAGAAAAGATGCTGCTGCCAAGTAAGTCTGAGACTTGAAATCTACTCCAGCAAATAGGTATTTGTTGTTAGTTTGTATTTATCAGTGTGTGATTTTATGTTGCTCATCAGGTTTTGTTCCTCTTTATGAAATTCATGAAACTGAAGGAAGCATATAACTTCCATATAACTATAGACAGATGGAAGTTATTTTCCATATAATCCCAGTTTAAATAACAAACTTTATATAATATAAAATAACAAGGCAAAATACCAAAGGCTGGGAAAATAGCATGTTAGCATCCATGGATCTTTGCCTGATATTCTGTATGATGATAAAATGGCTTGGGAAACATTTATCACTTGAAGGTGATGGAAATAATTATTGACCTGTCAAGTCTTGATATCAGTTTTGAAAAGAAATTAATAAGTAGCTGAGGAAAAAAACCAAAAACAAATCAGGGAAAGCCTAATGTTTCTCTAGCAGCCTGAACTCCTGGATTCTATTTGCGACTTCATTTTGGGCACTATCATTCTCTGCACTTATATTTTCTGGTCTTGAATTACAGAGTTCCTATGAATTGGTTATATTGCAGTACTGATAACTAATATATGCAATTCAAATAGTTATCAGCAAGATGTCTAAGTTCTGGCTGAATTTCAACCCAATTTAAATGTGGTAGTGGTAGCACAGTGGTGAAACTCTAAAATCAAAAGGTACATAAATGATTATCAAAATGCTTTGCTTGCTTGGGGTTTATCCTCAAGATTCTTAGTATGAAATTAGCACCTGGTTTCTCTTGAAGAAATCTGATTCTGAAGTGAAAAAACATAACAGTCTGAAAAGATTTCTGCATGATTTGGTAGAATTATTTTGATAAAGAGAGATCATATGAAAAAACCACACAACATAATGATTGAACCTAGAGGTGTTGGTGTTGCACCTGTGTATCACAGACAAATTCAGCTGCACTACACTCTGTATCAAATTTGGTTGTTTGATGTTCTGCATAACTAGCCAGTTGGACCTTCACTGGGTTTGAGTGCTGCTACTGTATAACGCTTGTTATTCCCCAGGAGGAACCAAAGCTAGAAATATCAGGTAACTCATCTCTTACTCACATCTTTACATCCTGAAGTTGTAACCTGTAGCTCTCCTACTGTTTACCTTTTCTGCTGAAGTCAGTATAAGTCAAAACCATGCAAGGAGAAGCTGCCTTTGAAAATATTTCTTTTTAATGTGGAGAGCTCTGCTTATTGCTGTGTGGTCACACCTGACTTTACCAAATGAGATGGTTTTATCCTTTGTGATGACAGTCATTTTTAGAAGAATCTCTGATCCACCATGTAGAAGATTAAATGGAAAAGAATTGCCTCATGGAAATTTGGAGATATTTTTGTAATAGTTTTCCTTTGTGTGTTTCTGATGTAGTTTCTGAAACTTACTTAGCTGTTGTCGATTTGTTTGAAAACAATAGAAACAAAGTCTGTGTACCAAATACCATAAAAAGAGAATTACAGTACAATTGGAGTGTACAAGCAAATCAGGTTGTCACATAACAAGTTTTATTTAATTGCAGTTTTATGATCTGTAATAAACTGAAGGGGACATTATGTTGTCATCATTCTGCGTACCCATCTGTGCATTCCACAGCTAAAATTGGCCAGGGTGTTGCTGCAAAGAAAAAACTATTATCCTTACTGATGTTTAAAAATCTGGTCTCCAGATAAAGCTAGATATTACGTGGGGATCCAGAATGATGGTGAATTCCTAGATCAAACACTCCCCCCTCTCCAAATATTTCAGTGTAGGTATTTAAAACTTGCTTTGTAATATGTTATTTTAGAGAGTCTCATTAAGATAAATCATTCCTATGAGTCTGCATTTAGTTAGTCTTTTTTTTTTTTTTTTTTTACCCTAACAAAAAGTCAGCCAGCATCTTATACCTGTATTATTTTCTGGTAAAATTACATTCACTGTATTTAAAGCCTATGAAATATTTCTATACAAACATCTTCTCCCATGTTCTGTGCTATAAAAAAAAAAATTGTAATTTATAAAATGAAGTTTGATGAAGGCCAAAACAACATGCACACTAATATGTCACTGAGCAAAGAGACACACCAGCAGACCAATTTGGGTAAGCAGGGAGTCATTGACAAAGCTCAAATGTAAAAATGCAGTTTACAGGAGGCAGAAGCTGGGACAGACTGCAAAGGCAGAGTGTAAAAGCATGGCTTGGGAGTGTAGGGATGGTGTCAGAAACACCAAAACTCAAATGGATTTGAGATTTTAAAGGTGACTTTGTGCTTCTATATTAATAAAAGCAGTAATACATTAGTAAAAAGCTGAGCAAGGGATATGTGGGCCTGTTGCTGAATGGTGCATTTAGTGACAACAGACACAGGTGTGGCAGGAGTACTCAATGCCTTCTCATCCTCAGTCTTCCAAAAGAAGGTCTCCCAGGCCTCTTTGCTAAGAGAATTGGTTCAAGGAGGAGAACTGCCAGCTGTGAATGAGGATTAAGTCAGGGATGGCTTGAGAGAACTCAGCTGAGACAAGTCCATGGGACCAGACTGGCAGCATCCAAGGGTACAGAAAGAACTGGCACCATTAAAAGGCCACTTTCCAATGTCTTTGAAAGGTCACATAGACTAGGGAAGGTCTCCTGTGGTGAGAGGAAAGAAAATGTTGCACCCAGCTTCAAAAAGGGCTAAAAAAATAATCTGGGGAACTGTAGTCTGGTTGGTGTCCCTGGTCTCTGGGAAACTTGTAACAGACAGAAGTTGAAACAAGAGATTTTGTCTGGAAATAAAGAGAAATTCTTTCACCCTTGGGACAATCAAGCAGTAGAACAGCCCAAAGAGGTTGTATTGTCTCTGTCCATAAAAGTTCTCAAGGTGGATAAAAAGCTGAGCCACCCAATTGGACCCTGTTTTGAGCATCATGTTAGCCTCCATGACTTCCTGAGATTCCAGTCCTGAAATCCTTCCAGACTTCAAAACGAGGATTTTGGTTTACTTCCTGCAAAACCAGGTATTTAAGAAAATAATATCTAAGGGTTTAAAACATATTCAGGGAAACCTAATGTCCAATATATTGAATTTTGAAAGGGCTGCAGAACTCGTTCCTCATTTGTTCACCTTCCCTTTCAATTTCTCAGAATGAGCTCCTGAATCCATACTTTTCTTTTTCATTTTAGCCAGTTGGAGGAAGCTGATTGAGAATGAGGATGTGAAAGGGAAATGGATGAAAGTGAGTAAGTAGCTCCTGATATTTAGGAAGAGAAGAGCAGCAAGAAAATAAGCACTTCAATTAAACAGCCTTCAGTAGATTTAGAAAAATGTTCTCATGCCAAGAGAGTACAAGTAGATTATGAGGTTTTTCAAAAGACTGGTGGTTAGCCCTGCATGCTGGGAAAAGATAGGAGAGTGTGGCAACAGAGAAAATAATGAGCTCTTCAGCAACCTGAAAAGGGAAAGCACATATTGGAAATTTGATGTAATTACTAAAATTGACTGTAATAAGAACATACAGTGATAAAGCTAAACAAGCTGAGGTGCTAAATAAGAAGAACTGGCAAAGGATGTGGGGTAGGTATCACAATAAACCATTGTAAACATACTCATTGTAAAAGGAAGAGTAAAGAAACAGTTGGTCCATGAGAGATGCTAAGTAGACTGAACTGTTCTGTGGGGTTTTTTTTCACTTCACAAGAAATTACATCCAACCAACTCAATTTTCTTTTGTGTCTGAATAACAAGTTTTGTGGCCATGGAGAAACAGTAGCTGTCATTCAGACTTGCCTAAAGTCTTCATACTTCCTCATGGGAAATTTCTCATTTCTCACCTTTAAACTGGAATGTATATTGATGAGAATTTCACATAAATCCATCATGAATGTGTATTTTCATTTAAAAAGTAAATTTAAATTTGAAAATAGCACCAAAATGCAGAAGATTGTAAGCACATTGAAGACTAAATTAGAAATCTGAATGGTGGTAAAATACATATGAGAAATGACTGAGGAAAAAATAGGTAGTTAGGTAAGAACTAATGGACTGCTCTACATATTTGGGAAGACCGGTCAACATAGGAATACTGGAGAGAAATTAACTGTTGTCTTAACATTTTTATTAAGGACTATCAATTTAAAAGATTATTGTAGATCAGAAGCTGAACATGTCACGAGTCAGTGGTGTCATTCTTCTGAAAATAATCATCATGCTAGGCTGTGTAGCAGGAGATGCTGTTTATACAACATGAAATACAACTCCTTTTAGTCCAGGTGAAGCTCTACCTGTAGTAGGATCATGCCTGGAGATCTCTTTTCAGTTGTGATTTTTTAAGTAAGTTTATTTTCTGCAAGGTTAACTTTAAAAACACTCTCCTTTAAAATATCCTTCAGTGACTAGATAAAAAACTTAAGTTTCTATTCTTAACAGAATAGAAAAGGTTGAATTCATTTTAGCAGAATCAAAAATTCAAAGCATCTCTGTCTCTTCCCAAATGTGTGTGTGAGGCTGAAACTGTTCCTTTCCATCTGCTAAAGGCTCAGTTTTCAGTCTTTCACTTTTGCAACAAAGTACAAGTTTATGACCATTCAGGACAAAATTGTGTTGCATTTACAATGGAAAGTGTTGGCCTGCCAGGTCTATTACCACTCTTGAGCTGTAGCTGTCTAACTTGAGAGCCCAAATTTGGATCCTGTTGAGTCACCAGAACCTCCTAAGAATGACTGAGAGCCCTGAAGTTAGAATCTTGTCTGCTTCCTTCACTTGTTCATGAAACTTAGCCTCTCAAATTGGACAGCAGTAAAACTTGGAAATCTTAATTTCAAAGAGATCCTTCACTTGTAATACAGGCTGAATTTCTGATTAAATAAAGCAAAACACAAGGTTCTTATGTGTTCAGGAGTCTATTATTCAACTAAGCTGTACTGTGACCATTATGATGATACTTTATGAATAGGGAGCTTTAAAATCCCTTCCCTTTATTCTTTCTTCAGTTTAATCTGAAAAAGTAGTACACAGATAAGACCTTTAAAGAAAAAAAAACTTTTTTCTTCTTGGTTTCTGGTCCTGTGTCATTTCAATAACTTTACAATTGGTATGTTGCTGAAGTTATTGTTTTGAGTTGATCTGCTCATCAGAGGAGTGCAGGTCACTCTGGCTTGATTGTGTATCACACAGCCCATCTCACACTTCCTTTTCTAATACCCTGAATAGAGGGTATTGGTACTAGGCTGCTTATTCTTGTGGAGAATGGAAAATTACTATTCTGTGAATAGCAAGATCTGATTTATCAGCTCAAATGGCACAGTAATGGCAGTGAGATCCATACTGTACACAGTCCCAACATCCCTGCATAGTCCGGTTGTGGAATGCCAATATTAATTGAAACTAGCCACTTTTTTTCATGCCAGAGGGAATACTGAATCCCAGGCTGCTAGGAGTGTATTTTTTTAGATCAATTAGCAGCTTTTCAGGTGCAAAGTTCAATCAGCTTCTTCTGCAGAGCATAGTTGATAGCACTGACAGATAAAGTTAGGGCTTCTCGCTGGCAGCTCGCGCTGCAGTGACACGCGCTGGCAGTGACACCACTCACAGGAACTGGGGCTGGCGTGCTGCATAACTCACCTGTCACACGCCGTGCTGGGAGGTGATGTGGCAACAGTCTGCAGACTGTGTTGGAGCACTGGAAGCAAGTTAAAATACCAGGCAGCTACATGATACGGCATTTACCGCCTGTCCGTCCAACAGGAGAGGTGTCACTTTGGCCAACAACCAGGGCTTAATTTACAAAAAACAAATTCAATGGGAGGTAGGTATGTAACGTTTGCTGTGTGCTATTGGGTTTATTCTGCTTGGTAGGAACAAGAATTTAAAAGATAAAGTGCAATGATAGCCCACTGTATTTCAAAATAGGCTGCAAAATTTTATTCAATGGATGCACCTTTCCTAAGTTTGTCCAAAATTCTCTTTTATGGCTACACTGTTAAGAGATGCGTGACTTATTTCATTTTGGAAATCCAAATGTCACCATTGTAATGGCATACTATGTGCACACAAGTTTCTAATTCACATCTCATATTTTCAGTATTTGTCATTTATATGACATGTAATGTATATGCAAAATTTATTATCTACCAATGACAAATACATAGCAGCAAGTTAGTACCAGTATCTAGTTCAAAGTTGGTTTATTATTGTCTGTACTAACTATGGCACATTTAAGTATGAAAAAATAATTTTCAAAGGTACTGTGTTTTTTGTTAGTTTTTTGCTTTTCAAATACAGTGCATTGCGTTATTACTTACATGAAAACATTGCTCTTTACTAATTACAAACATAATTATAAGTGTCATGATTCTTTTAAAAATCCTAATTTTAATTTTTGTATACTTATAGACCCCCCTAAATTTAGTTGTTTTCAATAAGTGAGTGTTTTAAGATCAGTTAAAACAACTGCAAACTGAATGGGCAGCTGTCTGACAAGGACTTAACCTTCATCAGGCTGTAGCTGCAAGTCAGTTTTTGTTTTGGATCAAGCCAAGACATTTCAGTGCAACGTGTGTCCTTTTCTCATGAAAAAGATGTCAAGTCAAGGTTTTGTTGTGGCAGCATCAGATTTTTAGAGAGGAGTGTGTTCAAGTTAGATATATGCTCCCAAGATTTAATCTTTGGAACTCTTATGGTATGGACTATAATTGCAGGAAACGTGAAGAAGAAACTAAGAGGAAAGAAGCCAAGCTGCAGAAAGGGATGCAGAACATGGAACAAAACAAGTTTTGGGTACAACAGAATCCCGCAAATCGGGAGAAGGCCACCAGTGTCCCACAGCTACCCAACAAAGCAGCTGACACACAGAGCAAGAGGATTCTGTCCCTCAATGCTTCACAGATCCAACCAGGGAGAAACAGCAGAGGTTCACCTAAAGCTGGTCACAACAAAGGGGCCCCGAAGGAGAGCTGCCTGTCAGCGGAGCCTCAGAGCGAAGGTCATAAGATCAGGCAAGGTTTGTGATCTTTTTTAATTGCGCTGTTTATCCACTTTGTCCAGTTCTTGGGGTTTTTTTTATATAGGACCCATTTTGTCTTGCTGTGATTTCATAATCTTTCATCACTTGAGCAATTTGTGCAGCAGGGTAGAGTTAGATACACATTCTTTTACTCTGTGTGAAGTAGTGAAAAACACCAGTATAGTGTCTTATGGAGTCTATAAAAATACGTAGAATATATGAAAACAGGCTGTGGGCAATGTTCTATTAGTTGCACTCTTTGGAGAAAATAAGATTAAAGATATTTGACATATCTGTGGTGCACATGAAGAATGTTAATGGAGAAATGGTATCTCTTGTTTTTAAATGAGATTTATCCTCTAGCTCAATCCAAACTGTCAGTGTTTGAAAGAATGCTATGCCTTTTTTAGGTATGCATTCCCTTTTTGTTACTGAAGTGATGCCAGGAAAGTTGATGCAACCAGGATCAAATCATGAAGTTGTATAGTCAGTTCTCATTAGGTGTTTTAATCAATCTTCTTTATTGGACTTCATTGGTCATTTTATTGGAATTAAATATAAATTTAGACCCTTTGGGCTATGAAAACTATGATTCAGTTGTTGGGTGTTTTCTGATCTGGTTATCCAGTCAAAAGGGTATCCTGTAAAGCATCGTTTCACCAGGTTCTGGATGATCCAGATGATTTTCTGGAATGCCAGTATATCAAAGATCTCTTTCTTTTCTTTTTCCCTTGATACCTACCCTGTAACATTCTGTCTGTTACATTTCATCCTGTCTGGTCTATTTTCTCACTCTCATTAATTTTCAAGCAGAATGGAAGGTGGATGGAAGATGGGGAATTTTCAGTTTTGCACTGCAGTCTGGCTTTCGAGTCACCCTCACCAGAGTGTTTAGAAGCAGTGATCACACAGCAGCAAGGGAGAAATAGGAAGGACTTCATAGTTTCATTCAGGATGTCAAGGGAAGTACTGAGAAGCCAAGTGCTTTGGGTTTCCTGGGTCAGTGGGTTATCCTGTGCCAGGATACAGGATGGATAGAGCAGGAGCTTTTCAGGCATCTAACTCAAATGTAATGTTAGAAAGAAAACCATTTGTAAAACATTGAGCAAATGAAAGAGTTTGGGACTCTACTGTGACAGGCAATCATGTCCTCTTCTGATTCTTCCTGCTTGCATTTTTTTTGTTCATTTAAGTGAATCCTAGTGTGCCTCAAAGGTAACTGAGCAAAAAAATCAGAGACATAAACTATGTTTTGCTGGATCAGAGACTGAACATTGTTTTCCAATTCTCTGTCTAAAGATTCATTGAGGAAACACATCAAAAGCAAGTCAAGTTGTGTCCATTTCCATTGTGACAAAGCCAACGAGGGAACAAAAGTTGAAGTGAAACATCAGGTTGCACCTGCTGCAGAAGTGGACGGAGAAAAGCACAAGGAACATGCTGTTGACACAACGGGTGCCTGTGCTCGGAGGAGCAGGAGGCTTCCTGCTTCTGCCTGTAGGACTGCCTGTGCTGGGGAAAAGCAAAGGGATTCAAGTCAGCCTCCCTCTGGCAAGAGGGACCACAGTGAGGGAAGGGCTGTGTTCTTCTGCGATGCCGCTTGTACCGGTGGAACAGCGCAAAACTCAAAGCTGGGTGAAGCTTCTTTCAAAGGCAAAAGGCACCAGCAGAAACCCAGAAATAAGGAGGTAAATGATAAGAGATGTTCACCAGCTGGTTCTAGTAGACCAGGAAGTGCCAAAACAGTATTTGTAAGCACCAGAAATGACAGCCTGCACGCTGTAGAACAAACTGTCAAAGTGGGAAACAATGAAATAGAAAAAAAGGCCTCCTCATTATTGTCTGCTGAGGCAGAACCTACCAGGACTGTGCCAAGAAACCCAGTAACATGTTCTGCTTCTGATCACAGTTTGAACTTGGAAAAAACAGGCATAATTGGATCCAGGAATGCAGATGATCAATTGTGTTCTGTTCCATGGCAAAGTACAAATATTGAACTAATCCCTTTAGAGATTCGAATGCAGATCATAGAAAAAGAAAGAAAAAGAAAAGAGCTGTTTCGGAAGAAGAACTATGCTGCCACAGTCATACAGAGGACGTGGAGAAGGTAAGATTACTGTTTCAGTAGCTAGAGAAGAGTGAGATACAAGTAGATGTCAATTAAACTAGGCCTGTTGGAAACGTCCTTTATTTGGGCCTTTTGCTTACAATGTTGCCAGTGCTAAACGAGGAAGTTAATAATCTTTCTCCACACAAGGGGAAGTGGGTTCCAGTTGCCTAGAGTTACATCAGTCAGTTCATAAAAAGTGCAAGGTAAGTGATGACTTTTAATACTCAGAGAAATTGTTAAACTTCTATTTCAAGCACTGATATTTCTTTAGACTGTGAATCAGGATTTGCCTAAGCCTGGAGTTCAGTGACACATGTGAAATTGTGCTCTGACCTGACTTTTAACCAGATAACCAAACCACGGGATGTTTGGAAGCTTTGAGTGTTCATTGCCAAAACTTGAAGCTAGCTTGAATACCTTGATTAAGCAGGAACAACTGCTGTACAGAAGAGAGAGATATGTCCCAGTGTTTGCTTTCCACAGCATTATCCCGCTTTCATGAATTTGTGAGTTTCAACCTCAGAAATGCAATCATTCTAAAAGTACATGCTCCTTAATATTTAATTTCTTACCAAAATAGGCATGAAGAGTATGGCTGTAGGGGAAGCACACTCTTCTTATTTCTTGTTTTTATTTAAACTTTCTTTGATTTTTATTGGGTGCAGAAACCTATAAATTGCTGATGTTTACTAATATTCTTTCCAGGTCTCTCACTCATTTAACAGTTTCTCTGAGGAACTCTGAGTTGAAGATGTCCCTGGCCATGGCAGGGAGGGTAGAGGAGATGGTCTTTAAAAATCCCTTCCAACCCAAACCACGCTGTGGCACTGTGATTCCATGCCATATTCCTCATACCCACTCTGAACTGCATAGCAAAGCAGCCATTGTTCTCCCAGGGTTCTACCAGTTCTGCCCTCTCTGCTGTTCCCACTCACTGTGCAAGCAGCTGGGTGCTCCTTGGCCTTCTTTTCTGATGTAGATCCCAAGCTCTTGTCTTATGTGTTCAAATCCTTTAGATACCAAAAGCTAAAGGCAGTCAGGAGTAGGCACGTGCCATGGCTTTAAGACAAAGCAGAGCAATGTGTAGTGAGTGCTTGTGCAAATTTCCTCACAAGAACTGGGATCCAAAGTCTTGCATTAAGCTGACTTACCTGCATGAAAATCTGCATTCCATTTGCACTTCTGACTCTCTGAAGATTCTGATAGGCCTTTCTATACTGCTGAAACAGGGATGGTGTGCAATCTCTCCAAGAAGTGCATGCACTTACTAACACTTAGCATTTTGGAACTTGTGGGAATTAAAGATTGTTTAAATTACATCTGTTATTTAAATACTTAATAGTGAAAAATAAATATATTTTTTCTCTTTGCAAGAACTCATAGAACACTAACAAAGATCATAAATTCTGCAGGACTGCAGGAGAGATTAGTTTGGCAGTTCTTCCACAGTCCTGTGTTTTCTTTTGGTCCAAACTTGCTCTGGTAAATAGCATGTACTTGTAGACAGCAATAAAATTATACACTGTTAATTCTGTGTAATTCTACATTAGAAACATGTAGAAGTACGTGCTTGAGTTCTGGAATTTCTCTAAATTAGAATTAAATGTATTTGTCTCACTCTGCAAATTTTATATTCCTGATTTATTTATTGAAGGCAAACACAACAGCAGAGTGGTACTGGTCTACTTAAGTGTATCAAACTTGCCATTCTCAGGAGAATGTTTCAATTCCCAAATCTGCGAACTTTATAAATGTACTCCTCAAAAGTGTATTCTAAGGTGTGTGGCTTGCCAAAGGTTAATTGCTTATCCTGCTTGTTGAGGCTTACAGATTCTGTGTCTGTGTTCTCTCATGGGGGGCACCGGGGCCTGTACCATGCTCCAGGGCCCACAGGGAGTCAACAGAAGCTGGAATAAGTTGGTTGTCGTCGCTGTTGTTCTCCCACTGGAGTCAAGCTGTATTTTTTTAATATATTATTTCTGTGTGCATACTTTGGCCAGCAGTAGTTTTTAAGATTAGAGCCTCTGTAACAATGAGTGAGAACACCACTTGCCAGCTTTGTTGTTCTGCACATGGATATTCCACTTTTCTTTTAGGCGCAGTAGTTTTGTTGACTAAGCATCAGGTATTTTAAAGCACCATGTCAGATTCATATTGTATCAGACTTGGTCCCATTCCCTTTTTTTCTCACTAGGATCAGAATGATGTGTTACGAGAGAGCTGAATTAAAATAATGAATTAAAACAATCTACAGATAACTGCTTACCTCTCCTGAGTGTCAGAACCTCACAGTTGTTTTCTTGTTGCTAAAAACTACCAGAAGTTCTCTACAAACATGAAGTCACAGCTGGGTGCAAAGGTGGAGTGACTGTGAATGGGTCATTTCACATATCAGCAAAGGCAGCTGGCAGTAATTACTGAATTCCAAGAGAGTAGCTTAGTATTCTTTTCTGCTCGAGTATAAAACAGTTCCCCAAATGGTTTTTTCTGCAGTTAAGTATGCACTTAACCCATCCTTAGCTCAAGTTATGTTAACAAGTCACTGTAACTGTGTTCCTGCACTTTCTTTTCCTCTTACCCCTTGAAAAGTTAAAAGTGACATGTTATTCAAGAAAACTGGATCATATTTTTTCCTCTGTCTCTCAATAATACTCCAGTTCTGAATTCATACCATGCTTCACAACTTGAAGGCCCTGGCCAGATGCAGTTGCTGCCTGCATTTGTTATGTACTTTAATGAGCTGCATAATGGTACATGCCTGAATTGTGAAGCTTCATTAAATTAAGATTAAATAGATTTGTCTCACCCAGCAAATTTCACAGAGGTAATTTACTAAGCTTATTGGAAGTTTAAAGTTATTCGAGCTGTAACGGAGCATATCATCCCCCTTTGGCATTCTATCGTGCTTTTATGTACTCATTTTTTGTATATGACTGTTGCTTTGTTTGAATTATATAGTTCATTGGCTTAGAACATATATTTAAACAATTTGTATCTGGCTTGTTGTCTTTTGTTTTAATTTAGAACTTGTTGCAGAGGGAACAACAATAAAAATCGCCTCTTTCTCTCTCCTTCCTCCTTCGCTTTACTGGGGCATCCAGTGGAAGCTTTTCTGAATGCCAGAGGGGATGACAATCAATGTGTTTTGGCCTCTTACCAAACACTTATAATTAATATTTTACAAGTGTTACTCAATGCTCATTTGTGACAGGCTTGTTCTGGGAGGATTCAGAGTTAATTGCTAAGCCAGTTAATTGACTTGTGAGTGTGAACCGCCAATATCCGATTGAATACTTACCTCCGATTCAAGTGGAAAAAAAACCCCAAACAACTCCCTGCTGCTGGTGCCATTTGCCACCGGAGTGTGAGGGACAGATAATCTGCTGCTGCCACTCGCAGAGGGCTGTGACTGTGTGTAAGATCAAAGCAGCTGAGGCAAGGTTGGGTCAAAAGACAGGGAGCCTTTGAAGGGAAGGGAAAAACCCGCAGATTGCTGAAAACAAGGTGAGGGGAGCATCTTCAGAAGGAGGAGTGAGCAGCTCAATTTTCTGCAGAGGAAATGTGCAGTTGAACCCACAGGAGGTAGATTTGGTTTGTCTCTTGCACTGATTGACTGAGGACATGAGCATATGAGAAAGTTTGGTGTTACTAAGCTGTGAATATAGTGAAAATGAGGAAGCAGTATTGATTATACTGTTATCATAAATATGTATAGTTTTGTCTTCTGATGATTTTCTATTTATAAAGCAGCTGATAAGCTGATGTTGAAGCACTGTACCTCTTGACACCTGTAACACCAGATCTTTACTAACTGTGTGAAATAATGGATGCATCCAAAATTGAACCCAGCTCCTACTTTTTCTTCTGAACAAATATTTCTCATCCAAGTGACTTAGCACATCAGTGGGAGTTCTGTTTTCCCAGTTACTCATGTAATCCACCATGTGAACTGATGCGTGGAAAGCACGGAAGTTAAAACAGGTCACCTAAAACAAGTGCTCTTCTCTTTTCTGCTCTCTAGTTACCAGCTAAGACAGGAGTTGTTTCAGCTCCTTAGTGCTAAGCGGCAGTGCAAGGAAGATGAAGACAAATGGAGACAAGAGGCAGCTGCCTTCTTCATTCAGGTTGCTTGGAAGAAACAGCTGAACCATAGCCCTCTGAAATCAGTTCCTTCATGTAAAAATCTGAAATCCGTAAACAAAACCAGCTCAGCCATAAAAACCAGCAAGCAGTCCATCCTAAAGCAGATCTATGGTAATTTTCTCTTCACTATAATTTATTTTAAATAACCATGCTTTTATTTTTACAACAGAGTGCATTCATCTATGCACTTCTTACCTAATTATTAAGGATTTCAACTATTTATAAAAATTAGTCTGAATCTCAGGTGTTCTGGGCAACTGTATTTTTGTATCAGGTTAAAAAAGCCAAACAACTCTGTGATTTAAAATGGCTCCTGCTAAAGCTGTTTGAATCCCCACACAGCATTGTTTCAGCACAGGTCTTGAGCAATCAACTAATTCCGTTGCCAGAGCTGCTCACATATATCAATGTGGAAAGAGAACAGAGCAGTTAAGCTGGGGATAGCTGGCTGTATCCATGCAGAGTGGCTATCTGGATCATGGTTTGGTTTTTTAAAGCCTTGTTCAAAACATTTTTTTTTGGTTTTGTACTGTTTTAAAAATATTTCATTTGAAGAGTATATTCCCTGTTGATAACCCTCCTGTATGAAGATATGTGGTCTTTATGGAAAGAGCAAGATTGTCTTTTATAAAATTCTGCACTGCTTTTCACTGTGCCTGAATGTGCATGTGCAAAGGAATGCATCTTCAAGAAAAGGCAGAGGAAAAGTATTGCTTCTAGACCCCAAGTTCCTGTACAATGTGGATCACTGATGAAGTAAGGATATGCTAACTATAGGTACTTTAACAGGTGGTGAGTCACTTCTATCATGGCTCTGTAGCTTAGACCCAAAAAGGGTAAAAAAAATAAAGCTAATAGATTTATTTTCCTTTTTTTTTTTTTTTTAATAGCAACTGCAAGATGTATTTTAACTGTAGTTAAATTTCAGTTGTGGTTGTCACAATTTTCTGTCATACAGTGTCTCATGAGTTTCTCCATAATAAATGAGAGTAATTTTTAGGATAAAATAATGCTGTAGCTCACTGAAATAGATTGTAGGTATATATCATCACATGTTTATGTGATAAACAGAGAGATGTTCACATTGTTTGTTAAAGGACGTTCTCAGGAAGGCAAAGTGTGTCAGTCAACAAGACCTCCTTCTAAGCTGAAACTTTCTGATGTGCAGCTGGTCTCAGGTAGGACACATCCATTTTAAGAATGCTTAATTTGATGTTTATATACATGAGGTTGGTTTCTTCTTAGATAAGAAAACAATGTTCTCAAGGACTGGGCTCTCTTATCAAAATATGTAACTACTGCCGAACTGTTGTGATTGCACGCTCCTTCTTTCACTTTTGGGCTTAATTGAGCACTGCACTTCTATCCTTATGTTGAGTCATTTAGATGAAAAACTTCTTTATTAAATGTCATTTTTCACACTTTTTAAAGTGTCTTATGCACTTACTTGGGGTTGGGAGCTGTGGTAATGTTGGTGCTTCACCACGTGAAGGTTTAGTGCCCCGCTGGGCATTTGGTGTTCCGGGCTGTGCTACACCTTGGTCAGACAGGCCACAGCTAGATGGGAACACAGCAACTGCTTCAAGGAGTTGAGTTCAGGTAGTTTGCAAAGGGATGTAAAATACATTTTCCAAGTAGTTTAACACAACTCCAAAGTCAGAAGGAAATCTGACAGTGGACCTGTCCTTGAGTTTGTTAGAACTGTAGGTGAGTTGCTGCCTCACGAAGAGACAGAGGCCTTTTTCTTTCACTGTCTGAGAACTGTTTTAATTAAGAGGCATACCCAGACAGGTGTTTGATTGCCACCTCTTCATGCAGATATGGATCTAAATTTTAAAAGAGCTTTTAGCTCTTTTCGTTTAACTTTACAGGACAACAGATCTCCCTGTCTTCTGAAGTAAAAAGGCTTTCTCTTGAGGCTGGAGTGGCCTTTGCTTTCATAACTTGGTGACGAATAGGTTAGTGATAGGAACTCTGCCCAGTTCCTTTAGAACACTACCTACTTTTATTCACCTAATAGGAGCTCAGGGAACTTTAGCCCTTACTTAAAAGACAATAACATGTTTTTCATCTGCCTGCCTTTGTGCATGACAACATTACGTTTGTTGGAAAAGTTCAGAGCTGTCAGTGGCTAATGCCAGATACTCCGTTTCTGACGTAGGTGCCTGGAGTAGGTCAGAATAGACTGTTCAGTTTGATTCTTCCCTTGCAGAAGGTACATTTGGGAAGGTGAAGGCTGACTGTCAGCCCGAGCTTTAATGTTCATAGAGCTTATGGAAGACGCGTGCAGTGACAAATCTGTAGCAGGGACTGACACCCAACTCAGGCAAACACTATGGAAGAGGGGATATGCAGGTGTTCAAAGGAAATGTTCAGTAAGGCAGGCAGAAGGTGACAGGTACAAAAGGGATGGGATATACACATGGGGTAGGTGCTTTGGAATATTCTGGCAAATAGGCCCTTTAAGATTGTTGTCATTAAAACATTTCAGAACCTGAGATTTGTTCCTTTTCTAGTATTTTTTAAATTGAATAGATTACCTTTGTCAATTCAGCAAGTGGCACTTAGAGAGGTGCTCTGCAGCAGAACCAGCATAGTTCTTTGTTTCACTGTGGACATTAAAGTGTGTTCAGAGTTGCAAAGGAGCAGGTTTTGCAACTCTTGGCATTAGAATATGTCCTTAATATGTGCTGAATTCACACCCTCAATGAAACACTTGGATTTGCACTTGGGATGACCCTGGGTAGAATGGGATAAAAGCACTGAAATGTTTGCAGCTAATCTTTACAAAACTGGGAAAGGAAAACATGCATGTTATTTGTAGCACATTACAGGAAATAAAAAAACATTGCATGAGCCCAGACATTCACCCAGACTCAACTGGGAAGGGTCAGCTGACATTCATTCTTGCTTTCTAACAATTTAGAGCACTCACTTTAGCCCTGGACTAGTTTCCCTGACTTTCTAGAACAGGCCCAATGCCTACCTCATGTTGCTAAACATTGCTCAACACAATCTCTTTCTACTCTTCAGCAAATTCAGCCAAGAGTGTTGTGTTAGTCTGGAATCCTTCATTAATTTATGGGGGTAAATCTTGAGTTAAGCTGCACCATGAGAGGCTGCTGAAGTCCCACACACACAGCAGCAGCATCAATGTTCCATACAAGCTGTACCCAGTGCCACAGAAACCAAACTCTATTGAGAGACAATCAGCAGTGAGATGCCAAGAAAAAAGCATATTCTGTGCCCAGGGGATTTGCTGCTTATGAAATCTAGAACACAGTGTAGATGAAGCCTCTTTTCACCCACTAGTTACTCATCAAAACTATTTTGTTCTTTTACAGTAAGCAACCTACAGTGTGTTAATTTGCTGGAGAACATGGGAAAATCAAGGCAATATTCATACAACATGAGACCAACCACTGCTGCAAAACCAAAAAATGCAAGACTCAAGCATTAAGCAAGACCATGTTTGGAATTTAAAATCCATTCCAGTACAACTGTTATCTTTCACAATGTATAAGCCATCTATGATGTATTAAACTACAACATTTGCAGTTTTGTATTATCACAGCATTACAGACCAAGCAGACTTCTAAGGAGCTGGACTCAATTTTGTGTACAAACTGGTTTTTAAATGCAACTGTTAATTTCTTTACCAACACAGGATGAAATCTGAATTGCATTTGAAGACAGAAGATGAAGCACTAAGCCTAGTATTGCAATAATGTTGCAGGGGCTATCAAAGCTCTCCATTGCAAAAAGTAGGAATTTTCTCCTCAAAGAAGAGGGAAACTGTACTAAAGATGTTACATTTCTGAGAGACAAATGTTCAATTTTACATCAAATTCATTAAATTAATTTTGAAATCCAAGCAGGAATGGAAGAATAGCCTTTGTTCTCCACTTCTCTACTAAAGAAACAATTGTTCCTTAGCTAACTATGGATTTGGAAGGAAATGCAGACATGTTTACAAAGAACACTCACTAAAGAAATTGCTTTCACAACCTATGGAAACTATTAGGGCTGCGTTTTCTACCCTTTGAAATTATCACTGATTTTTTTTAAAAACTATTTTTCTATGTGCATGAAATAGAGAAGCAAAAAAAGATGCTATTCTAGGGAAAAACGGTTCTTTTAATAGCTTTGGAGCTGCCACAGTGTACAGTATTTACCTTGCACAAAGTATTTAAAAATATGAACTCAGCAAAAAATAAAAAATGTTACTCTAAAGCATATTGTTTTCTATTTTTTTTCTACTTGATACTACACAATTCTTTTTAAAATAATGTGATGCTTCAAAATAATAGATGAGCAGAGTCAATTTAAGTCTGTTTCTCTGCAAGCTCTTCAGCATCAAGGACTGGATTTTCTTTAACACCCCTCACTGTAGTCACAACATTTTAGTAAAACACCTTCCAGTAACATCTACTTGCTTGAAAAAAAGGCAATAGAAGTATTGCAGTTCTCTGTAAAATTTTTATTGTTTCACTTACAAAAAAATTGACAAGCTTTGTTCCAACATCTTCCATTCAAAACTAAATAGAAGTAAATGCTTTACAATAAATGCAATTCGACCTCTTCAATATACTGTGTTTATAGGGCCAGGTGTCTGGGGATGAGAGGCAAGGTAGATGTTGAAACAGTAATGGAGGTCTGTGAGCCACTGCTCCTGCACTTCACCACTCTTCAGTGTCTAGGAAGAAGGAGGACAAAAGGTAAAACTCAATTTCCCCAACAGCACTTGCAAAACTTGGCTTTGTTTTTACAGGTAATCAGGTGCACTGTTAAAGGTACAAGACAGCCCTGTTCCCCTGCACACAGTGACATTGTTCCTCTCTTTTACACATTTCCACACGCTGTGTCTGTTAGAGCCCAAATAATAAAGTGTTACAACTGGGTACACCAAGTCATTACATTACCAAGTGTGTGAGTTACACCAGATGTGCTTTCCTTACTCTTAATTAGAGTGGCTCACTTACTTTCCAATTCTGCAATTTATAGGCAATTAAAATGCAAATGAGCATGGTTCTACCAGTGCAGGAGAGCTCCCCAACCCAGTCTAAGGAGAACTGCTACCAAGAGACCAGCACAGCCCACAGCCCAGGAATTCCCTCTTCTCAGGATTTGTAGGTGGCTTACAAAACCCAACAACAACAAGCACAACCCACCCACAAAGGAACACCACAAGCATTGGTTGTGACATTTTCAACACTAAAGGAAAACAGCCCCCTCCTAACCTGCAGGTTAGAGAACCTCACCATAATGTCTTATATCTGCTTTCACCACCATCATTTTAAAATGGCTCTTCTTCAACGTTTGAATTAATTTTTAAAAATAAACATGACATACATGTAGTCTCTGGGAAACAAGTTTCATACCATGATGTCCTTGATGATCTGTTGCACCAGAAACTCATTTGTGATCATGTGGTTCCTGAGCTGCCCATGCTGCATTAGTAAGCGAAGCAACTGAGCAACAATGGGCAGCTCTTCCCGACAGATCCTGCTCACTTGCAGGCTCTGCAGCATCAGCCTCAGTAACCGTGGCAGGAGTGCTAATGCAGAAATGCATGATCCCCACAGCATATCCCTGAGAGGAGAAGATAATCAAGACTGAAATCATAGAGGACACACTTTTCAAGGGTGCTTCTGTGAACTGGCTGCATGGCTGTACAAGGAAACCTGCTTCTGTGGATTCAATCACACCAGCTGCATTCACCATAATTAGAGGCAAAGCAGAAAATTTGCACCAGAAAATGCCAAAGTTGAAAATATTCCAAAATTTTGTACAGCACTGGAAAAAAATAAAGGCCCTGCCCTGGAAGCTACAAATATTGCTGAACCTCTCATGCAGTGCAATTTCTGCTTGATAACAGCTGCAAAGAGGTTTTTGGTTCAGTCATTTTTCCGGTACACCTGAATCTTTGTTTAAGATTCATAAGAAATTAAATAATGGACTCATCTCCTTGTGATATGCAAGTCATTAAATACAGTAAGAGGAGGAGGACTTGGGCTTTAAGTAAATTTTCAGGAAGCTTTTAACAACTTTTCTGTGTATGGAAAAGTTTGACCTCTTTAAAGACATTTCTGCATTTCAGGTGAATTTATTTGAATCCGTTATCTGTAGCTTTTTGGTTTTTTAAATCAAATGGATTTAAAATATCTATGTAATGTATCTATGTAATGATGCCTGAGAAGTTTTGTTAAAACTGAAACATCAGATCAGTTAAGAATACCTACTCATAAAGCCAAATTCTTTGCATGGTGCTTTTCAATGTATCTAATGAAGCTAAGGTTAAAGATTAAGGTATAAATATCCAACTTTACAAAATCAGGATGGTTTTGACATCCAAGTAGAACAATTTTAAATTAAACCTTCTTCAGTTACTGTTTTAAGTAATTCCTGGTAACTTTGCAGATGTTTTTCTTAAGTCTACATAGTGATTTGAAGTAAGCAGAGAGACAGGAAAATAAACTGTATGTGTGTGGAGGTACCCTGTCATGTCACATCTCTAAATATTTGTGGCTGCAAAGACAGAGACAAGATGGTAAGAAGAGCAGCTTTACCTTTTCTGTAGATGTTCTGCATCTTCTCTGTCTATAGTTAGCAGAAAGTACAGAAGACTGTAACAACAGGAGGCCAAGAACCTGTGCAGGTTTTCACTTATGATGCAGGCTTGATCCAAAAGCTTATTTATGGCACATAGAACAGATCCAGCTGTGCTATCAGGTATTACAACCAATCCAACCTGTATTAAAACAAGACAAAAAAACAACCCAAGTTCATCACTTTATACAGAAGATTTTTTGCTGGGATACAAGCAAACCTAGAGCTTTCCTATGGTGACATGTATTACTTTGCTTCTGATCAAACTCTACAGACCACTGCATTTTTTCAAATCCCTACTTTCCCAATAAACTGCCACCCATACCAGCAGAAGGTTAAATTGACATCTTCATTTCATCCCTTCTAAACAAACACTCATCTCAAACATATCTGAAAAACACAGCACTGCTTTGAGCCTTGCTCTGAATGACAGTGCAGGCACAATCAATCTTCTGGGCAGAACAGATCTTTCCTTTTAAGCATCTATCATGGGACTGGGAAGGCCTTTCCAGTCTTGAAATGGCAGTGAGCAGTCACTGAAGTAGAAGGAAACTCTGATTTATGCTACAGAAAGGAAAGCCTCTACTGGATTGTCACCAGGGTGAGTCTCCTTTGAAGCCCAACAGGAGCTTTATGAACCGAGGTGAAGCAAAGCTAATGAAGTATGTGGTGAGCCCAAAGTGGGGTGATGCTCTGCTGTTGTTAAAGAGAGAACAACATCTTGAGCAAGGGTTTTATAGGCACGATAAATAATTTAGAAAAAATTCTTTTTTGTGTAGAGGCAGTGAATTAGGAAGCAGTTTAAATTTTGAAGTACTGTGGAATAAGTACCCTAGATTTTTGTCTTGTAAAGCCATAAAAACATCATGCACTGCTAGTGTGGCACCATTTACCTTTAAAAAACTATTTAAGGAGTTTGAGAATAGTCTGATTTGCTCACCTGCAAACACACTGTTTCAAGCTGACAGAGGGAGTTGGTTCACTTAACAAGGTCAGCTGTTTCTTTTAGAAATGTTTAGAGATAAGATCAATAAAGTACAAGCTACAGAAATGTGAAATGTATTTCATTCATACCATTACTTGTGAGAGGTAAGACATACAGAACAACTACAGGCTGAAACTTTTAAATCCTTCCAGCCTAAGACACTGGGTGTATTTCAAGGCCATGAGCACAGGTCACTGTCCCAGGCTGACCCTGTTCCAGTCAGGTGCACAGGCAGGAGGATGATGATGATGGTCCTGCCTGACAGAAGGTGGGACTGCAGCTGTCACCACAACCCTGCTGAATACTACAGGATACTGAGGCACCAAACAATAAAAACCAATAATGATCTTCCTGATCAACCATAAATAAGAAATAATGGCATCGGTCTAGATGAATATAAAGAACCATCCTGAAGACCTGAGCCAACACTACTGATGGAATGTGCTGGTGAGCAGTCTAGAAGTTAATGTGAACAGAGACATTTCAATTTATACAAATCCAGTAGATGAGGCTGCTCAGATAAGTTCCCATATAGGATGTTGCCTCCATGGTGCCTTTGCTCCCTGTGAAGCAGCAAGTTGGAGACCTTGGGCAGCAGCCTTGCCAACCTTAAAAATCCACTTAACTGTTTGCTCTCAAAGGGACAGGGCACTAGAACATATAAGCCTTTTCAAAAGCTGATTTAAGTCAACACCCACCCCCAAAAATCCAGACTATGGTTATAGGTAAGCTACTCCCTCTATGGAAGCTTTGGTCTAGTAACTTCTCAGTATGGCCCCATACAGGGAATTGCAGACATTTGTTAGGTCACAGAACCACCCTGACAGGAGGGCAGAGGCAGACCCTGTGGTCCTCCCTCTCATCAGGCAGCAGCACAGGTAACTGCAAATTCTGTCCCTGACCCCTCTGTTACCCAGCTCTGGCTTTGCCATCCCCATCCTCAGCTCAGGCATGTTCAGGATTAGAAGACAGGCTGTAAAACCCAAAGAATGGGTCAGGTTGGGAGGGACCATAGTGGGTCAGCTGGTCCAACCTCCCTGCTCCAGCAGGGTCATCCCAAAGCACGTGGCACAGGATTGTGTCCAGACAGTTCTTGAGTATCCCCAGTGAGGAAGACTCCACAACATCTCTGGACAATCTATTCCAGGGCACAGTTACCCACACAATAAAGAATTTCTTCCTCACATTCAAGTGGAGCTTCCTGAGCATCAGCTTCTGCCCATTGCCTCTTGTCCTACTGCACAGCACCACAAAGAACCTGGCTCCATCTTCTTGGCATAGTTTAGATACTTACATATATTGATGAGGTAAAAAACCTCATTTAAATCTGCTGGTCGCTCTTTTGAAAAGCAAAGCAAACCAAGAAGTGTTTCATTTATGGCCAAACTGCCTTGAAGACAAGCTGAAGTATTGACAAATCTGAGCAAAATTACTCATCAGCTTAGCTACCAACAGTTATGTATTTTTTAAACTCACCCAAATCTTGCTTAAAGCTTTTGCAAATGCTGAAATTATACATGAAATACATAGGATAAGTGGATTGGGGGATTAACGAGACTGTTAGCAAATTTATCACAAGGAAGTTTTAACATAGAAGATAAAATGGTACCTACCAGATATTTACAGATGCCAGTCTGGAGAATGTCAAAACACTGACTTTGTGAAGGTATAGTGGACAAGCTGTGACAGATCACCTGTTTTAATAAAACAAAGTTATATTTAAGCACTCCAAATGCAACCAGCAATCACTCACTGTCATACTTTGCTGACAAACCTAAATCCAAAGTACCTACAGGAACACATAGCAATTTTGTCTCAAAGTACTGATTCTTTACAGTGTGTAAGACTAGCGTTGCCAACATAAATTGCTCAGTGCTTAAAGAGATGATGGTCTACACCATTAGGTTTTTTGGGAAAGGGTCTCTGCATTTTATCTGTGTAATAGAAGGCCAAAAGTTTTCAAGTCTATCAAGCTAGAGTGCCCTACCAAGCCTCCAAATTCCTTTCCACATAGCCAAAGAATTTCAGAAAACAACTTCCCAAATAACTGCATCAAGCATGAAACAGAGGGATCAGAGTGAAACAGAAAAATAATATAACAAGAATGTAGAAAAAAATCCATTTCTAACTTATTTTCCTCTACAGTGCCAAAAATGTCATGTTCAAAAACGATACAAAATGTAATGAAATCTTGCTTCATAAACTGCATAAAACTTTCTGGTGCTTATATAATCAGGCACTAGCAAACTACCATGAAATCTCAAATGTCTCCTGGACAGGGTAAAGAAACCACAGCTCCAGTAGAACTGCTGGTAAGCTGCACTGCAATCCTCAGCAGGTGGCTTTCTTTGTTCCTCTCTTCCTTCCCATCTATTCCAATAATTTGCAAACTAGCTGGAGAGCTTGGATGCCCTCTCGCTGTTCACATTCACTGCTTATGCCACCAGAGTGGCAACTAAAGCCTCCAGAGAAGCCAATGTGCACAGCACGAGTGTGTTATCAGACCATGAGGAATTGTGATGTCCTGCTAAGGGCAAGATGGAAGAACCACTACATGAGGAATGGAATCTTCTCTTTGTGCTTAAGGGAATCAGAAAATAGCAAACTCAGTTTGAAGGATGAAAGAATTTAAGTCCATGAGTTTTACAAATATCTCCACTAAGCAAAACACATTCCTCTAAGATCCCTCATGACTCAAGATCCGAAGAGAACTTTTCACAGGAGGATCTGACTTGAGGCATTGAATTCCATGACAGTGTCTTGGTCTTGAGACTTCAGTTGAATCAGGCAAGTCAAGACACCAAAACAAGAGATAATGACAAAATAGAACATATCAACCATGTTGTGTCAAAAATCATAGTCCACAACACTTGCAGCTGGAGGAAGGGAAAGGTGAGGGAAAGAACCATTAGCTCCAAGTCCTGTGGCATGAAAACTCAGCCCTAACTAATGTGGATGCCAGTGGAGGTTTAATCAGAAATAGCCAAGCAGCACCATTTGTGGTGATACAGAAGCGCACTCAGCTTTTTCCAAAATTACATGCCACACCTGTTTTTAGCCCTGCTTACACCAGCCAAATTCAGGAGATCCTTAACACATTTGCCTGGTGGAACATAACATTGCTGGGCTGTCAGGACATTGCTCATGTTAATCAGTATCACAGGGGTAGTGCAAGTGTTTCGTTTGACTAGTAGGACTGTTTAAAAAAACAATTTCATAGACACTCTTGCACTGAATACCTTTACTATACATTTACTTTATAATGAAACAGTATTATTAAAACTGAGTACACCATCCTAAATATAGTAGGGCTTTTGTACGCTGCAGTTTGAAAGTGATAAAATATTAGGTACCCTGGAATATTCCCAAGAAACCCACTCAAAACATCTGTGTTACTAGCAGTGTCAAGGAATAAAGTCAAGCTGCAACAGAGGTTATTACCAGGGACTGTCATGTCAAGGACAAACTGTGACACCAATCTGACCTGGCATTTTAATGAGCAGCACTTACACAAAAGGTAAAGCTGCACTGATGAAATCTGTCAGATGACAGCTCCAAGCTGAGAAACCCTGCCAAGGCAGGAGGACTGGACTAACCTATGGAAAAGATCGCACAGGTTTGATGAGTAAGAGCTACAGAAAAAATTCAGTGAAACAAAAGTTCCATGTGCTTCAAGACCGACAAAAGCTTCTGCATGCAGCTATGAGTTTCACCAGTTGGAAATGAGAAGGAAATTCTGTGAGTAACAGCTGACCACAAGGTGGTTGTGATACAACCGCAAAACTTCAGGATGTAAAGATAATCCCAAGAGAAGCAATCAGACAGAATAAGGATCATCTGTTCAGTACTACTCTGTTACAGAGTTAGACCATTTCTGACATACTGTGCAAAGTAGGAGCCACTCATTTTCAAGAAAGGCAAATTCAAACAAAACAGACACAGAAGAACTGCACAAAGAAGAGAGGTCCTGTCTTACAGGTGTCAATGCAAAGAACTTAACCTGCCTGAGCTGGCAAAATGACACCCAAGAAGGGATCTTACTGTCACTTACAAAGTGGTGAAAAACGATTCAGGAAAACAAATGTATCCAAACAACAACTAAATGTAACAATGATCATGGCTGGGTGGGAACGCAGATGAGATGAAAATTGGGAAGGATGATTACGAAACGGGAAAATGCAGGAGACATTTCTTGCTCATAAGACAGAGCTTAGGCAGTTTACAAAGGGGTTTGCCATATGCTTGTGAGCACATTACACCAGACACAGTCTGCCAGAGATCCATTTTGATTCAATACAGACCCACAAACTAAAGACCTTGAAGGCAAATCCACGAGGCCCACCCAGCAAACTACGGTTTCATTACTAATATTTCACCCTTAGGACTATGTCCCTAGAGCAAGCCCATCATCCACTGAGGCTCTCCCTTGTTGGAGCATTTCATTACAGCTACAATACAGCCACACTCAAGATTCTTCCTGAACTGGCGAGGAAAACACGCATCATACCACTGGACGGCAGCAAAAATTCCTTAGAAGGGTTGTGGTAAAGTGCAAGTTGATTTTTCAACCTTTTAGATCTTTCTCACCCTCAAAACAGCACCACCATTCCCTACATCAGTTCTGTTTTCCTGCAATTAAGTGGGAGAGGCAATTCTTTTCAATCCCATAAATTAAATCCTGGTTGAAATGGCTTTCATACCAAATGCCTGTTATAAAAAGTGAAACTGAAACGTTTTTAGACATGGAAATGAAAGGAAAAGAAAACTTAATTACCACATGAAAATTAGTATTTTCTCTGACAATTTATTTTCCTTAGGCAAGGTTTTGCATGATGTTTAATTTCCATAATAAAATGTCACAGCTGATTCATTACATTACATTTGATTAGCATTTATCACATTTTTGGCACATTCATAGATTGATTTTGGACCAAAGCCAGAGTAGTTTTGTCTCAGAGCAATCCTGAAGTGAATGGACTGAGAACAGGCATTTTTGATCAGGGAGGGGTGGGTTTTTTCTTTTTGAGGCAAGTATTTTATAACAGGTTTGGCTTAGCCTTAGACATTCTGTTGGGTTTTTTCTCCTTTTCTTTTTAATCTTGTTTGAATGCTCACTTGAATAAATTAACCTAAAGAAAAGCATTCTCTTAAACACGGAGATTATCTGTTAGCATTATGCAGCAAATGCTACAGGCTCTGTAATCCACTGGCAGGTTTTCAAACCAATCCCTGTTGATCAGACAAGCCCAAGTACCCAGCATGCTCACGAGCCACACAACTGCAACAGCAGGTTCCCTACTGGCGCTTTGGGACGTCACTGCTACAGGGGCCTCCTTGCCTGCCACACTGAAGACAAACTCCAACAGCAGCCAACTAAAACAGGGAAGAAAAAACACCCACCACCACCAAACCACCACAAAACAAAAGAAACAAACAAAAACTCCAGACAAACAAACAACAAAAAAAGGATGGAAAGGCCCCCAGGAGCACAGCCTGACCCAGGTTTTTTGGAGATCCTGACACCATGGAGTGTTTTACTTCAACTGGATGAGTTAAAAGCATTTTTGCCACTGACAGCGACCCTAAGTGACTGACAACGCATTCCCAAGCAGCCTTTTCACAGTTCTAATGTAGAATCAGAGGAATTCATCAGTTTAATGTTGTTCATCTCTAAGATGCTCTTGCCTCCAAAAGACAGAGTTGGGATGACCCAAGGAAGCCCAGTCTCAGTGTGAGCCCTCATGGCAACAGGAACAAGCACAACTGATGAAGCGAGGCTAATGTTTTGTTCATTATTGAACTGTACCCACTCCCTCAATGCTTCCTGCAACACGACAGAATCCTGATGCAAAGTCTCAAGGAAACTACTTATCAGCAACTGTCCAGAGAAAATTTTCTTATCATTTCAAGTTTAATCATGCTGCAAAGTACTATTTTTTCAAAGAAAAATACTCACCTTCCTCTGAAGACACACACAGGCATGAGCACAGAGAGGAACCCAAGCAAGCAGGAAAGATAATGGATCAAGTATTTTAGCGAACTACTGTGTGGAGTCAGACCAAAGGCAGTTCAGACTCCCTGAGAAGTGATTTTATTAAAAAAGAAAGTCGGCGCACACCAGATACTATAACCTAATGTGAACTTTGCAATATATTTTTCAACTCACATCGACATGCACCTCAAACATGGGTAACTAAAATGTAACAGGCTGTTCTGCAGTGAATTCCCCAGCCCTTGTGAAATGCCTGTTTGGAGCAGGACTGTATCCAGTGTAACGTGTTAGTGTGGAGCGTAGAAAATGAGAAGTTTTCAGGTGATGGGGCAGGCAATGAAGCTTGGCATCTGAAGCTTGGCCAGCTCCCCTGAAGCACCCTCGCTTATCAGACACTGTACTCCCCTGACAGGTGCTGCTTCTCTTTCTGAAATAAATTGATTTGACAGGGCAATATTAACAGTGCCCTGAGTTGTTGAGAAAGCTGCATACAACAAGAGATCTTTGTTCATCTGCCTTGGGTAAGCTCACAGGGGTGGATGTGAAAGGTATTCCTGATTCACTGACTCCAGAAAAAAAAACCTGAACAAACCTCTCCATAAAAACCCCCACATGAAACCCCTACACATTCACAACAAAACCTAAGTTAAAAAAAGAAACCGCCAAAAAGGAGGAGCAGTGTCTGCAGGAGAACATTACAGGGTGAGGAACAGGGAATGAAGAAACTTATTTAAGAATTACAAATGCTTAAGAACATATGTGGTGTCCCATATATTGAAAGAGTACATATTTCCATAGACTTAGAAGAATTATGACATTAGAGGAATTCATGCCCTATTGCTGGTCAAAAACAGGGTAACTGCAGCACACAAACTCATCTTGCATCTTTTTACTGTGGTGCTTGCCTGTCTGCAGGTTCCTTAGCTGTGGCATGGGGTCTGATACAAAATTTATATTTGAGAATCAATTAAACTAAGTGAAGTTATCTTTATTTGCCCCTGGACACAAATACCTGAATGGCAAACACCACAGCTAACTTCCTGGGCAACAATTTGATCATGTGTTCAAGTCTGGGTACCAGCAAGATTTGGTGCCAAGGGGCAGAGAACTATGAGCTAGAGCCAATCCCATCAGCTCTCTAAGTGAGGGGCATTTCTGAAAATACTATCAGCAAAACCAGGTTTTAAGCTGGACAGCTAGTGTGCTATCCAGGAGTAGACAAAGCTGTACCAGAAGAACATCACAGGTCGGGTTCTCTTCTCAGAGCCATCTTACTAACAAAATTCAAAGAAAGGACACCACAAAACAGCTTTTGTTTCATCCTTTTGCAGCTGTAATATGCCCTTCTTTCACAGCTCTGCAGCTTCCTCACAGCTATAAAATGTCACCACAGCCAACTGCTCCTCCTCTAGATACCTCCTCTTCAGACTATGTGCAGGACAGCCAAGAAACATCTGATATTGAAGCCTCCAAATTCACCTGCCTGCCTCTTCTTCAAACAAAAGGGCTTGAAAGCACAGAGAACCCTACACCTAGCTCTTGTCCCACAAAGCCTGTCTTTCTGAGCAAATTTAGGTTAGGTATCACAAGCCAGGATTTGAATATAAAGCACAATACACAGTACCTGTGGAGTTGTAAATTCATGCTAGTTATGTGCAGTAATGCTGCAGTGAGCTACCAGCTCCGAGGTGTTACAGGAAATGCTGGAAGTATATGATACAGGTACAATGGAGCACTGGCCTGAAGATCATCTTAGGTTTTCTGGAAGTTTGTGTTTTACTGTTTGTGTTTTACTTGCGGGGGCTAGTGTGGTGCTTTTTGTTTGCTTTGGGTTTAAGTTTTACATCTTATGAAAGAGACCTTTGAAAAAGAGCTTCATTAATTTTAGGAGGCGTTACTTTTACTTAAATTATTTCC
This sequence comes from Corvus hawaiiensis, assembly GCF_020740725.1. NCBI lineage: Eukaryota > Metazoa > Chordata > Aves > Passeriformes > Corvidae > Corvus > Corvus hawaiiensis. The sequence continues at coordinate 4,734,041 of NC_063242.1, read as the reverse complement.
CTTTTGTTTCTCTGGACTTTGCATTACTTTCCAAGAAAATAATTAATTTCACCTCTAAACATTAAAGCTGAGATAGGTTGTAGCTTTACTGAACACTAACAGGCTTATTTAGACTTTTTTGTCTTCCTTAAAGAAGATTAAAATTGTACCATATTCCTAGTTTAGAAGGAAGTTTATTTAGAAGGAAGTTTATTTACCCTCAGCTGCCTTTTCTCTCCAATGTAACTCTAACCTGTAAATCTCAATAAAGACAAGTTGAAATCTTTCAGGAACTTCAATTCAAAATCTACATTGTAACAATTTGGGGTTTTTTTTTAAAGCATTAATCTCTGCTTAAAGTTAAGATATAGCACTAGTATACCACCGTTTACTTCTCAAGACAAACATCCTCGCAGGGCTTTTAATTTACATGCATTGACTTGCTCTCTTTATTGATTTGCTGTAATTTTTCATAGCACATCTGTGCAGATCCAGCCTTCCCAACTGTATTTCATATATAAGACTTAACAGTTTTTGACACAGATTAGTGTATTACACTACATGCATCTCAAGGTTTTTGAATTCATGTCTGCTTTTAAAAGCAGCTGACCTTCCCTAATGTTTGCTCTTAAACATTTTAAACATTTGGTTGAATATTTTATTTCTTTGAGTCAGCTGTGTGCTCGATACAGCTCTGGAATCTCGACTTCAAGCAAGCCCTCAAATTATCATTTGCTTTCGCCCTCTGAAATGTTCAACTGTCACAAACATCAAATATTACAACAGAAATTACCATGTATACACGGTTACCTTGTTAAACTCTTCATTTCTGTGGGCACTTTTTCATTCGATCCTGGCACAGCAATTCAATTACAAGGGAGTGAACAATATCACTGACAAACACTATGGGCACAGTTAAAATGAGCCAAGGCTGAAGCTCTTCCCTCAGGCTGCAACCATTTATTCTGGAGTCTCATTTATTTCAGCTACAGGGGGGTGATTTTAAATAATTGGCTGTAACAAGACAGAAGTAATTTTAAGCAGAAGGTCCTCCAGAAAAGGAACCAAATTTCCCACCTTTAACATATCTTTTAGACAAATCATGAAGACTAACCTTTAGAACTATGCAAAATAGCTTTTAAAGAAACACTTTTCTGAAGCATTCTCCTTAACTGAAAATCACCACCATTTAAATAAGCTTCCACAAAAAAACAACATGGTTTCAGACTGCCGTGCTTCCAATTACCATGCTCCAGAAAAAAAAAAAACCCAAAAAATTACAAATAGTATCCATCTCAAAACAGATTTTGTTACAAACTACCTCAAAGCATCAGTTCCTTTCAGAAGTGCATTTGTTACTGTAATCCACATGCTACCAGTTGTCCTGGCTATAATAACACTCCAGAAGTCCAAGCTGCTGTTTGAAATGCCTCAAGTTACTCTTTTCCTTTCCAGAACTTGCCCTTTCTGCAGAGGCGTACCATATTTCCTCCCGCATCTCTGGCATGCATATGTGATACATGACATTCCCTCTTACAGCTCTTTACCCTTAAAAACAGGCATCACCCATTGCACAGCCAGGGACAGGAAGCTGGGACTGCCTTTCCCTGCACTTGAAACAAAGTTGAGCAATGAGCAGTAAGGCCAACAAGCCGTGGCCTCCTACAGATTGACACCTGGGACCTTTCTGCAGTCCCACAACCCTGCTGCTCCTGCCTCACAAGCCCCTACACCCCCCACAGGCTGAGCGACAGCCCCTGCAGACTGGTTGCTGCCAAGCAGGATGCTGGAACAGAGTTATAAACCACCCTGTGCTAATCTAGAGCGTTTTTCCTCTTCCACCTGCTTATTTCCATAAAACTTATGGGGAATTAGTATTTGCAACTTTACGTTTCAGCAGAGAGCTAAAAACTAACAATGGTTTAGACAAACCTAGAGGTGGAAGAGATGAAAGAAGACGGTGGAAGGACTCATAGGGATCTGATCACTAGTCTCATTTATTGATATGAAAGCAGGCCCTCAAATCCTAATTCCATCAGAGTTCCTTATTTATTTTCATCCACATTAAAAAACTTTTCCATTGAGAGGAAATCCTGAATTACAACTACACAATGAGAACTCTTAAACAAACAACTCTCAGCATAGAGTAGAGGCCTGGTCTGCAGCCAACAAGCACTGCTCTCATTTATCAGGTATTTAAAATTACTACAAACATTCTGCTTAACATTACAGCATCACCATAAACTTCCTTATCCAGCAAGGGAACAGATGAAAGGTTAGCATTCAGAAGCTCTGCACTCTACCCAGTCCCACCAAGAGCATAACTAAATCAAGCTGGGGTTTATTATTTCCTGTAGCACTTCTCTATCTAAATAAAGCAATTTTCTGCCACAGCTAGAAATATTTTGACTCCAGAATTCTATCACACCTTGAACTATGTCCACTAGGAAGAAAGCAGCTCCAAACCTACCTCCCTCAAATTCAACGCACACAGAACCCTCATATCATACTGTCTTTCAACACACCCTAGGAGAGCCTCATGATTTGCTGGCAGTTTTCTTCTTCCCAGAGCCTGCAACTCTGCAGTTTGCTTTTTTGGTTGGGGTTTTTTGTTGTTGTTGCTGTTTAGGTTTTTTTTTTCCTTTTGAGAGCAGATTAGTTTGTTCAGCACCTAGTGAAAACTACTTCATCTACAAAAAGGATTTGTGTGCAGCTCATGGCAAATCTTGAATGGAAAGGTTTTTCCCAAGCCTGCCTTTTTCTTTCTTTTTTTTCTTCTTCTTTACCTTCTTGGTTTTAAAAAATTGTCCAGACTCCAAATCCCAAGGTTTTTATGGACTACAGTCCCCAGAATAATTTCTTCACAAACTGAGCATTATATAGAATATTGGTCAACATGTTTGAGGTTGGAGAATGGTACTCATAAAAGGAGAAGATAAAACCCCCTAAAACTTAAAGAACAGTGTTGTATTAGATATTTAAACACAGAGAAAAAAGTAATCTAAAAGCTGAAGAGCTTCAGCATGGTTTTGTTTATGTATCATTTACCATACCTATGACTGCATCTGAAATCAAAACCAGACAAGTGAAAAACAAATGGAATTCTGCAACTCATAAAAGGAAGTGGTTGCTTCAATACCAATGATCACTTCTCATTGTAACACAAACAGATATGCCACCATTATCACCAGATCAGAGGCAAGAGGAAAGAATATCTTTATTTTTCTCCAGTATGAAAGCAAGCTACTGTAGAGGTGCCTCTACTTTTTTGTTCACAAAATTCCATGGGGAAAAAGCTTAGCAGATCTGGAGGGAACACCCCAAACAGCACTGCAGTACCTGGCAACCCTATAATGGGAGCAGTTTGACTTTTAGATCAATGTAAGTGTAACAAAACTACCAAATAAAAGAAAACAACAAAACTCTACTCATACTGTGGGATCTTGTTATGTCTAAAAAGCAAAAATAATGAAGAGATTTGTTGATGGTAAAACAAAAAGACTTGGGTTTTTTTCAGAAGGAGTTTTCAAATAATCACTGATTATTTATCTAAATATCTAAAGGTGGAAGGAACATCCTCAAGTCCCTCTAATTCAATGTTCCTACTCAAGTGGAGTCACCTGGAGCAGGTCACCCCACATTGTGTCCAGTCTGGCTTTGAGTACATCCATAGATGGGAACCAGAATGTCCCCAGGCTACTTATTCCAGTGTTTGATCACCCTCACTGGGAAAAAGTGACAGTTCAGAACTCCCTTTGGTTAAAAGCCTACAAAATCAAGTGGGTCTAGAAGGTCTCATCCTTCTTCACACAGATTTTTGGTGCACAGAGTTTTTGCTCCTATTCTCTCTTTCATGAAGTAGTCTCCAGAAAAGACTTCAGGCTGAAACGTAAGTGCAGAAGTAGTGCAGTGCTCCACATGATGTCCAAATCATCTTTCATTACTAACCAAGGACATCCAGCTCTTCGCTTAGTGACCATCATCCCCTTCTGACAACCTGGGAGAGCACCCTGTATTTGTCCTGAGAAAAGGTACTTTAACAAAAGCGAGTCTCAAGTTTCTGAAAGTACTGACTCTCCTTCATAGCACCACAACAGTGAAGACTGTGGCAGAAGAAACTCAAACTTGCAACCAGGAACCAAAGGCACAAAAAAGAAATCAAATTACTTCACTGTTCAATGTGTGAAAGTAGTCCTATTTCACTGCTGACTGTGAAAGATTCATGGAATAGAAGTAATAAGAGGAAGGAGAAGACATTAGAGGTGACATTTTTAGAAACAGGTAAGGTGTACATAAATCCTTCAGATGCCGTATGGGATTAGGCTAACTCTAAGAAACAATCACTTTGGTGCATTCACAGAGGAATAGGACATGGAAAGAGAGCATTCAGATCTTTCCATACTGGAGAAAGATATTTTGGTGAGAAAACACTTCATTACTGTCCAGAAGAGACAACGCAAAACAAATTAGGAAGTTCAACTGCTCCACAAGCCAAATGACTTAAGGCAGGACACCCAAAAATGTGTGTCAGTCATGGTACCAAACAGCAGCCTTGCTTAAAATACCTTCTAATAAGTAACAGCACACATTCAATGTGTATCTCAGACTACCATCACTTTCAGTACATTATCACTTAAACACTGTGAAGTAGGAAACATCTACTATATTGCTTTCTTGAATGAAAAGCATACATATAAAACCTGTTTCACTCTTCTTTCTGAATTCAGGACCATGATTTCATAAATACTGTCAAACTGGCATGTCATTAAAACATGATTTCACACCCTTAAAGCGTTTTCTGGCGAGCTAAACAGTAAAAAGAGTTGATGCAGAAAGACAGCTAATGCACCTGTTTTGAATAAAATCTGGTGGCTCAAATCCCTTTAGAACCAACAATAAAATTAAGCTTTCAGCTCTTATGATATTAAGTACTGAATTGAGGGTGAAGTTTCTAATCCCAGCATATTTTGGTTAACTAATCAGGAATTATTCTAAATAATGACCAATGCCAACTGAATATTGCTTCCAAGTTCAAATTTAATTTAATGCAAGTGCTTTTTAATTAATAGTGGCACTTACTCTCCAGGAAAACTTTATAATTAGTATTTTCCCAATTAATTTGTTTTTGAAAGCCAAAACATATTGCTGGTCCTAATATTATTAGTGCTTAAGAATTTCCACCAAGGTTTCTACCAATCTTTTCCTTGAGTATTGCTTTGCATACTACATGTCTGAACATTCCACTTTTAAAGCAGCTTCCTTCAAAATATGATCTGATGGCTGTAGAAAAATGTTGGCAGTTCGACAGCTTTTATATTTTTTGTTCTTTTTTCAACTCAAATCACGACAGGATTTAGGCGTCTATGGGAAAGGGATGGAGAGCACTCAGAGTTTGTATGCTGTCATTCAGAATTAGTGTTGATGTATTACCTCTGTCACAGCCCAGTGGTGTAAAAACTGGTCCAGATCAGTTAGGTAAAGACGGATAGGTGAAAGCTGTGTCTGGCTAATGTGTGGTTTTCCTCTAATGCCCTGGAGACTAGTCAGCTCCTCTCTTGAAAACCCTGGGGAAGAAGAAGCAGTACAACAGTATCACAAAACAAGCCAAACCGTGTTCTACTTTAACAGCATCTCTGACAAACACTGTCTTTTACATTATGTCAACATGACAATTTTTTCTTAAAAGCTCTTGCTTGGTATTATAAATGAAGTATATCAAAGTACAAATTTTGACTTTCGACAGAAAACAAAAATATTTTTGAAACCCAATAATATCGTAATGTGGTGTAAAAAAAAGTTTAAGAGGCCAGTGTTATGCTATTTTCAATATATGTATCTTTAAAAAAAAAAAAAAAGAGTATAATGCAAAATACTTCATGTGTTCACAGTAACTCAGTAACCTCGGTAATAAATAATGTAACCTCAGGGTTAAAAAATATCATTTGGCTTATTATTTCTAGACAGGTATTAAGATGTTTTAGCAAAACAGGATGACTTCTCCACAAGAGTTATTTGGGCTTTGCTTTCATTTTCTCTGCGATCAGTTCAGCATTCTTTTTACCATTTTAGGAACAAAAAGGTAATTTTTGAAATCAAAGTAGTTGAACATTATAAATAACCAAGGTGGTGAAGAACACACACTATTTTTTACCACAGCACAAGTTAGTGGAAGTTATTTCTTAGCAATATTACACCATTTTAACCACTGTAACTTCCCAAAGTTGCATCATCACAGAACACAACTATTTTTATAGCTGAGTAAGAATAGAGTAGCAGAAGTAGCTCTGCTCACATGCTGACCTTGGCCAGTTCATTTTAACGTACTTTGATTACTTTATTCTGATGGAATGCTTTTAATAGCATAAGCACGTTCACAGGAAATCCCAGAGGCACTCATTTACATTGTTATGAGCCAATAAAAGACATTTACTTCAAGCTAGGAAAAACAATCTTGCTTATGTCATATGCTGAATTTAGGTTTTCCTCATACTTTCCTAGGAAAGTTGCTAGAATGAAGAAAAAGTATGCAAATATTCAGCCCAAATGGAAAAGTGTAAAAAGAGAGTGCCAAAAATCAGATCCAGAGAATAAAAGGTATCTCATATCAAAAATATGTAACAAGATTAGAATTACTTTCAGGAAGTACTTAGTAAACCATTTATTCTAAATTAAATTCAGTAATTGACTATCAAAACAAATTTCATTTTGTTAATTCTGAATTATTACATTCATATGGATTACCTATAAGGGTTGAAAACAAGAAGCTGAAATAGTCCACATCATTCACTGAATTATCCTGCACTTGGCACTTCCAGCCTGCAAAGGATGATCTACACAAAACCAACAGCAGACAGTTTATTAAAAACCATATAATTAAGAATTCACAACCTACCTGCACAATAGAATCACAATTAGCATGCCTAAATTGTTCCAGTTTTAGCATTCCTGTTTCTAACTGCTGTTGTTAGAATAGCATTTTAAATAGCTTGAAAACCAGAACTGGCTCTTTTAAGGACAGGCCACACTGAACTTTGTACCCCAGCATGGGCTTAGGTTGTTAAGATGATTGAGTTACTGAGATTTTCATTAATACTGCTATAATCTTTAGTACAGTGATGACACAGTAAATTAAACTAATTTTATTTCCCTTACTTGGTAAAAGTCATTATATTACAAATGCCGGGCTATATTTTTAATTATATCCACTACTTTTAATACAGCTCTTTACATGAACAACAAACCCCATGTGAAAGCAGTCTCAGCATCTCTTTCAGAACTGCTGAAGCTATTAAACACAGCTAAGTTAAAAACTTGGTTGGAGATTAAGAACACAAAAAGGAGCAATACACCAAGACAGGAGCAAACCCGTTATCAGAGCTGTCTGACACTTCCCTTCTCAAGGGCAATCTGGAACAAGTGGAGCACCAGCCTACTTTGGTGTCTCGAATTAGAAGCCAGTGCTTGTGGAAACTCAGAGCAAACAGACACGAGTGACCACTTAATGGCAGAGTCTGGTCCATGTGCCAGTGCTGAACCAGGAGGAAGCCAGGAGCTGGGAACAAGGACATCTCACACATGCTTTCCTCAGAAGGCTGCAGCTCAGACCCACATCACATTATGCAAAAATGCGTATTATTCAAATTGCAGTGTATGCTGCTTTTGGCACTGGCACTACAGACTATGGATCTTTGCTGTAAGAGATTGCTGCTTTCCACTCTTACAAACTTGTGAAATTTCAGAGCTTCTGAATGCAATTTTCCAAGCCAACTATCTGCCTCAGATCATTTTTTTTCCCTAATTTCTCTCTGCCAACAGCCAAAATGGCTTAACTCACGGGTAACAAAATTCTGGAAAGCTTGTTATGCAGGATTTTTTTACAGCTCCATGCTTTGGGAGCAAAAATATCAAATTTGGAATACCTTTGTGCCAGGCATATACATTTTGCCACCCACGAAAATCCATCCATAATATTTCAGCATCCACAAAAATGACAGCTAGAATATGCACGTGTCTGGAGTTATTTAAAAAGAAAGGAGAAAAACCACAGAATTTCAGAATGTCTTTAAATTAAAGAAAAAATTCAGGATTCCATCAGACTACCATGTAGGATAGTTAATTCTAGGGGAGCAAAATATCATAGCTAGGTGAGAGAGCGTGAAGTAAGGCTTTATTAAATAAAGTTCTCACTTCATATTGAGTTCTTAATGCCTGGCAGTACGGATTTGCCATATTTCAGGTGACATAGTGACTTTGCAGTGCAGGCAGCTCTGCATGCTTCCTTCTGGTTCCAAGGAGGCCAGGTCCTGCCCTGAGGCCTGGCTCACTACTTCCTTTTCTTAACCCATAGTCTCTCAATCTCTCTCCAGCCTTAAGGCTGCTACTTGACCTCCAAGTTCTCCCGAGACAAATCCCTTGGACATGGCAAATTGTCTTCTCCCAGGGGAACGGCGAATTTTTTCCATCTTTCCAAGGAGGTCCCAGTCCCATTCATTACCGCATGGAAGAGACTTCACACATACTCAACTAAATCAGCAAGAGCTCTTGCCACTACTTCCCTACATAAGGTGGATATTCACACAGAAATCAGACCCATACACCAGAAGAGAGAGTGAAACCCGTGTCCTGTTCAGCACAGCAGAAGAATCTCCCTGAATCTGATGCAGAGGGACCATGAGTCTGACTCAAGGTCACTTGTTTTACCTACATAAGCACTGAGGAGCATGGAGACAGATTCAAGAGAGTTTAGGACTTACTAGACACAGAAAGTCAAACTGTGATGCAACCACTGAGCAGAATGGTGGGAATGCAAGAGGTTGGGAGAGATAACGACAGATGAGAAGCTGCAAAGGTAGTTAGGCAAATGTGAAAATAAATAAATCTAGGAAAAGAGAAAGAAAGAACATGTGATAAGCCCCAATTCAGGGAGTAGGGACTTGCATGACAAATCTTGTTAGAATCTGGTTTAAAATAATCAAATAAGAAAATATTTTTCCATTTTGGAAAAATTCTATTTCCATATGCAACAGTTAGCAGATGCTTTGAATTCCTGACAATAGGACCAGTGCATGCAAGAATTTTACATAACCTCCAGAAGAGACTGAACAAAAAAGATTCACTGCAGTCTAGGAAGCACAAATCGCCATAGGTTCAGGAGATCCCTGGACAGGAGAAATAATTCTGAAGCTTATTGCTAAACATCTGGAAATCAAACACTTCATCAGTTTTGTTTACCCACCCATCTACAAACTCACAAACAGGACAAGCACATTAAGCATCCTAAGAGAACACCAGGCTAAGGGCCACTGATACAGACATAAGAGGAAGCAGAAAGAACCCCGGCAGTTCTGCCCTGGGAACGTGGAGGCTGCATAAGGCACAAACCCTTAACAGAGCTATTAAATGGTTTAATATAAGATTCATCTCTACAAGCAGAGCTACACTGAGTCACACACACACACAAAATCACAATTGCCAAATTCAGCTGCAGTTTACTTTGTTAGAAAGCGAAAGCTATTACATGCACAGAAGAAGCCTCAATGTTAAAAGAGCATTCAGGTTAAAAATAACCTAGCATTAAATTTAGAAAGTGACAGAGAAGGTTGCCTCTGATCTTCAGCTTGGCCTCTCTGTGCATAAACCTTAGAGTATGATAATATTATATGTCATATTTTCTCTGAAAAAAAAAAATCTGTCTCATTCAAATCATAGATGAATGGATTAATCAGGATTACACCATGAAGGATAACATAGTCTGACCTGTACCCTCCTTATTTATTGCATCACCTAGAATGTGTGCAGTGTATGAAGCATAATTTAAAAAGTAGAAGTACCAGCTCACAATTTCAGGTAAGTTATAAGAGATGTGAGATACATACTTTTTAAAATTGGAGGACAGAAGTCAGTGGTAACACATTTTTTCAAGTATCATCAATTTTTTTTTTCTTCTTTACTTTTGGGACAGACTAAGCTCACATTATTCACACTGGAAGCTTCTCTCATCCCTTTTTTTCTGCTAGTTATCCCTATCCTGCAACAGCTGAACAGTGATTAAAAGACTAAAACACCACTGACAGCTGTGGAGAGATACAGCTTCAAGTATTTCTAAGAGCAGAACACAGACTCATCTGATCTCTACTTCTCCATTTGAACTTACAGTGAATTTGAGGTCAATTTTTTGCTTTAAAGATAGAAGATGAAAAGTATTCTAAAAAAATTGGAGCCCAAATGTTTCATACTGAATTCCTAAACTCATCAGGTACTTCTGTGTACTTCTGTCTACACCTTTTCCTTGCCTCAGTTCCACATCTTTAAACTTGGAAAAATACCATCTTCCCATCTCCTGCAGCTGTGAAAATTACTTGAGCACAACAAAAAACTTCCACTAGTGGGGGCAGGGGGAGGGAATCCCTTTGTTTTCCAAGTGGGACATAACAGAGAAAACATGGAGCCTCCTACTGAAAGAGGGCCAAAATGTAACACTAGGTAAACGCTCCTTCAGTGCTCATGAGGTGCTCCATACAGAATGGAGGATGGAAAAATAACATGGAATCATGTAATTAAAAGGCCACATGAGAATCTCACAGATACAATAAATTACAACCAAAACCAATGTCTTTCTAATAACACAAACACAAGCAGAGCAGCATTACAGCACAGAAGTTTGTTTAAATACAAGTTTAACCAGCTGTCATCACCTCAATTACCTTAGAACCCAAGTGCCTATAATGTAGACGCTTGTTAAAGCTGCTCAATTTTGAAGTTCGCATTAAAGGAAATAAAAAATAAGATAACACAGAACAAGAGAGATTCAATTCTAGAACAGATGTTGATGTACTACATCACTAATTATTTTTAAAATCTTTGCTTAATATATTAAGACTACCATGAATAATTAGGGACTGTGTGCACTTTTAAAATGCGTTTTCAAGATGCTTGTAAATTACATGTCAGACATCTGACTAAAAAAATTATCTGCTTTATATGTGGAAGACAGGTAATAAGCACATTATAACTTCTCTTTTTTGAATAAATTATTACTGACAATGGGAACCTGTTATCAAACTGCGTATGAGTGAGACCTCTCCAGTCAAATAGTCCAAACCCACATTAGCTATGAGGAATTACATGTTGTAATTTCCATAAGGTCACACACTCTCTGTGAGAACCTCTCTTATGAGGTTTAGAATTGCACCTTTAGGTAACCTGCTCTGTACACCAAATGGTATTAAAAGAAAAGATGAATCTAATTAACTTAAAAATTACTGCTTCCCTTGTCACTAGCATAGCAAATATTTTTCAGTCAAAGCAAGTATGCACTGCATTCCTTTTATCACTTGCTACAAACTTTTCTTTTAACTCCAGACGGATTTCACTACTTTAGTTCATGCTGTTGTTATTTTCAGGCTGGCTGTATCACACAGCTGCAAAATAAAACAACTGCAGTTTGTGCACAAGTGGTTATTTCTCAACAGCAGACTACTATCTCTGTGCCTCCTGACCTCAACTAGCTAGCAATTGATTTATGGTTCAGGTTTAAGGTGCTGATTTTGGCTTATACAGTCATAAGTAGTCTTTGGGTAATTTAGAGGTCTCTAGTAGAAGAACTCTGATGAACCTTGCTGCAGTAATTTTAGAAATTATCCTCCCCCTTGTCCTCCTGTAAAACACACTGTTCAAACTCCAGCTCAGACAGCAATGCACCTGTCTAGCACTTGCTAAGCAAGTTTTCCTTAGAATTTGGATTTGACTTGGGTTTTGATTCTATTTTTTTTTTTAGCAATAAAATTGAAAAAAAGTGTGACTAATTTCAACCCCGAATTCAGTCTCCACATATTTTTAAAGCAAAACATGATAAAGCAAATGAAAGATTCACAGTTCTTCTGAGGCATTAATAACTATCACCTTTCTGCTCATAAATGTGAGGGTTGTAACATTCAAGAAGTGCAATGTTAAGGGCTTCTGTTTTCTGTTCAAGGAAAATAAAATCCAATACCTCATAATTAGGAATATCTAGTGCAGAGCATTCCTGGAGCTTTACAGAATTATTTGAATATTGGCAAGACAACAGCCTGAGATATAAAACTTGTACTGTAGTAAGTGATCCTATTTTAAATTGATTTTATCAACCACTGATTACAGATTTAAACCAATGCCTCCCACAACTGTTTTTTTAATTCTGGGTTAAAAAATCATTGTAAAAGGAGTTTCCCCTCTATTTCTTTCACTGATACTTCTGTTCTGCACAGAACATTTAAACAGTCATAGGCACAGTCAGTAGCTGATTCACTCATTTCCTGAAGAAAAACCTAACTGCATTCTAGGCCTCAACTCTGTGAAAATTTAATAAAATTTAATAAAATTATTAAGTACACATCCTCAAAATAGTTCAATGACTAAGTCACTGTGCTAGGAAATAGGAAATCAATCTCCCCTTCAGATGAAGACAGTGAACACAGACTTTCCACAACCTCAGCAAGTGCTTTAACCACCAAGATACTATTAATAATTTATTATTAAATTGTCCTTCAAACACATCAGGAGCAGAAATCTTCTTGAGATTCTGTACACCCAGCAGACAATCACTGCACAAGAATAGCCTTAGCCTGCTTGATTGCCATAGGACAGCAGTTACAGGGACTCTACCCATTTCTGATCACCAAAGAAACTGTGCTGGTTCTCCTCAAGATAACCTGTTGAAACTTCAGCTGAACAAAATATTATGGAACTCAACAAACCAGAAGGGAATTGCCAGGATGAGATGGCATTCACCTTGCAAAAGAACTCCATGGCAAAGCAAGGATGAACTGAACTAGTAGCTGTGAGCAACCTGATATCTGAGAACTTCCCTGACACCTGCAAGAGTATGGAGTGACAAAAGCCGTGATATTTTTGGGGGTTTTTAAGTTGGTTTTTTTTGGTGTGGGTTTTTTTTGGTGTTTTGGGTTTGTTTTTTTTTTGAGCTGGTTGTTATGCTTTATTTTTAAAAATAGGTTCCATATAACTAAGGTCTGTAACATCAGTGCCTGCACTAGGCAAATACACACTGTAACAATGGATGAAATGAGCTGACACGTGAACACCTGTGTCATGCTGGGGAACAGACAGAATGGTTTCTGGAAGAACAATTTTTGCATTATGCATCTCTTAGAAATCTTGTTAATGGTAGCTGCACATGAATATGGAAGACCCTATAATACTGAGGAAAAAACATTCTAGAAATCTAAGCAACCCCAGGGTAGGAGCAAAGATCCTTACATCCAGAGATAATTGGTTTAAAGGCAGGAGATGGTGGGTAGAACTGATCAGCTCATACGGCAGAAGACAGACATCACTGGAGGCTCATGTTCCCTGGGCCACAGTGACTACTGAGGAACAACCCAGAAAGAGAGATGACAAAAGTCCACAAGCACTCGCATTATTTAGTATACGAAAGTACTTAGAAGTGTAAGCTAATCAAGGCTACCCTGTCTTTTTTTTGTCTCCTTACAAAGCAATTCGGTCACTTTATCTACCTAACACTGAAGATGACACACCAGCACCTCCCACATTCAGTTGTTCTGCAGCTCATCAGGATACAGCTGAGCAGCTCTTTTGGCGTAGCCAAGAGTTCAGTTAAGGCCTTGGAAACATGAGAAGCAAAGTGGTTCTTCCACAATAGCCAAAATAATCACACTGCTACCAAGGAGCATAAGGAATTGTTTCCACTGCATGAAACAGGGCTGAGTTTTCTTTCACAATCCAGGGCCACAGATACGTAGGACAGCACCCCTTTACCATTTGCAAATCTTCCACTGTAATCAACTAGACATTGTATTGAGAAAAAAATCTTTACTGATACACAGAGAGGTGTAGAGAAAAGGCTTCCTTGCTTCTTTTGACTTCCTATTTTTATGACCTGTGCTACCTATGCTCTCTCAACACATTAAGTTCAACATCAGCCCAGAGTTTATCTATCAACACAGAGCTGTCCAGCTACTGATCAGTAGGCATCAGAAGTGGGAGACTTCCACACAGACACTGCAGCATCCTTCCCTTATTTCTAGAAGACCCACTCAAATCCTTCAGCACACTGCCTGGGGGTTACTGTCTGAGCCCAGAAACACTGCTCTGCTGATAAAATCATGTTGGGACAACACTGTACAGGTGTTTCTTCTAGCCAGCCTTCTCACAGGACTGTTACAAACTCTTCATGTCTTAGAGCCAGCCAGCTGTGTAATGATCGCTGCATTGTCTGACTGCCATCTAAAATCATGCTTACATGTAAAAACACCTGTCAAATACGAGGTAATGGATCACTTATGGAATTACCTATAAGCATGAAAGGTATGTTACAATACATCCCAAACACTCCCATACTGTCATTGTCAGGAACTGTGTGTGTATAAGCAACATAACACACTGAAAGGAGCAAAATCACATGCAAGTACCACACCACAACTGTTGCACCTCTATGAAGAAAAATCTACAACATTTTCTCCCAGTGTAGGCGTGTACTTGCACTTTGGTAAAACATGTTCTTTTAAAACATTAAAAAGCCCTGTGCCAATATTTATCTGAGCTTTGGCACAGTTTATTCCTGTTCAGCTTCAATGAAAAATAATTTGTCAGATTGAAATTCAATTGCAATAAAGTATAAACTCATGTCCTGCATCAACTTAATCAAATCAGTTCTGAGTTCCATTGCTAATGAGGATCAGCACTCTCAGTTTTCATATCAGTTCTGAAAAAGACAGGAAACCATGACTGTGACAAAATGATGTTGAAATTGCTAAAAAAAACCTCAAAAAAACCCCAAAATTTGAATTTGAATCTTGGAATACTTCCCCAACCATATACCCATCTCATCATTTGGACCAACTTAGTTCCAGGTAGCACAGGGCCTGAATGTAAGCTCCAAGAGCAAGTGAGGGGTTTTTATCCTCCTTTTCCTCCAACAGGTTACCACGTGTAGGCATTGGTTTGTTAGTGTGAGTTTTTTGTTTTAACTTTCATTACGTCTTTTGAAGGATCAAGTCTTTCCATCTGAAAACGTGGCAAAATACAACAAACATCTGAAAGGAATTACCAGGGATTTGAGGAAAAATATGAAGCCTATTTTAAGAAAACAACAATTTAAGCTATGCATTGTTAAAAGTAAGCCTGTCAGCTGCTCATTTGCTCCAGAGCTGCAGAGGTTGTCTGAAAAAAAGCACTGCTTTCACATTATAAATGAGAGCACAAATCAGAAGAAACATTCACTAACGAGCAAACGGCATTTACTGGGCAGCGGCAATTGCAGTGCAGCAACACAATTCTTTTCCCTTTGATTAGGAACATCATACTACAACCGACCTGGGGAAAAATTTAGGGGCTGTGTCCTTAAACACAAGCTTGGACTTCTCACTCTTTCAAGTCCTGGACATTTACAAAACAGTGAGCGAAAAAAAGGAAATTTGTTGACCAGATGTGGATGAAGGAATGCACTGTAACCCACCCCAGGGTTTGATTCTCAAGAACTACAGATCCTTTCTCATCTTGCAGCAAGGAAAACAGATCATTTTTTTACCCTTCATCCTCAGTGGTACCCCAACAGGGAAAAGACAGCACTTTGAAAGCACATTCTAACGTTTAGTTTAATGTTAGCTTATTCAATAGTGCGTTAAGCACTTCTGTTACTTTCCTCCTTTATTTTTTGTTTCTAAATTGAGGGGTGTAAAAATACAGCCAGAAAAGGCACTTCAGTGAACACAGACCTATTGTTGCATTTTTCCTAGCAACCCATTCATAACTACTATACCTCTCTATACATGTATGATTTTTGACTTAGTCTCCAAGATGTTCTGAGCTGCCTTTCCATTACATACCATTTGTAATGAATTGAGAGTTTCCTCTTTTTTGTGTTATTCATTTAATATGAATTTAGCTCATTTTAGCAAAACTTTCATTTTGCTGATGTCTTTTTAAAATAAATATACTGTCCTGGTATATTTTCTACACTTTATTTGCATGAGACTTATTGTATTCAGTTGCTCTATCAGTATTGCTAACCACAATAACGGGTTGTAATATCCTCTCCAAGTTCTCTCCAGGCTGCAAACACTTTGGGGGAATGTGCTATTTTTCTTTTTCTTGACTACAATTATGCATTCAATAATTCTTCTATCAAGTAGTATAGAGGGTCTTCGTTAGCTACACTTTGCATTCTCACTGCGCCTTCTCATGCTGTACTGGCAAAGGCTGCAGATAAAATAACTAGGATGGCTAAATAAAGAAAAAGTAGCATTTAATTACAAAGGAAGTATCTATAAAGAACTCTATTATAACTCTAAAACATCTCTCAGGAATATATTTGATGACACAGAATTTTACACCTTATAGCAAACAAATGTTAAAACATCCACCTCAGCTCTTTCTAAGCACCAGATTCCAGAGGCTAGCAGGAACCAACAGGCATGCCTGGATGCTTGATGAGATGCCAGCTGAGCTCCCCCATTATTGTCTGGAAAGCAGCAGAATATTTTAAAGGCCCTACCTCTTAAGAGGAGAGTCCATTTACAGTTACATCAAGCAGAATGCAAGTTACCCCCAGGGTTATCTCAAACCTGTGAAAACTTGCAACTCCCACACAATTTATGCCAGAGAGCACTCAGCTTTTATTTATATGGTCCTCACCCTTCTCCTTTTCTACAACAACAGAAACAACTCTTGGCAAGACCCCAGCAGGGAAGGAGTCCCACAAGAACAAGAAATGGCTGTTTGAAGCCATTGGAGATCACATTTATGGACACTCTACTTCAAGAGAAAATTGCCATAAATTAACTCCCATTGTTTTTCATCTAGACAGTGAAATATTATCTGTCCAACTCTCTATTACAGTGAAATAATTTCCAGACACACTGTTCCAATGGATAAAAAGTTCTAAAACAACCATAACTATTATGCATAAATAAGGCACATAAATAAATCGCATTTCAGTTTCCTTATTTGTACTTCAAGGAATGAGAGGAGACAGCAAAATTTTCCCATAAAGTCAGCAATCTAATTTCCTAATTTATATAATCTGCATTTCTTAATCCACAATTCACATAATAGAATACATAACAGTAAATACTCAGATTATATATTACTAATCTTAAACATAGCACCATATACAAAATGAAGGAAAAAAGAGAAATCTGTTTGCAAGAGTATCTGACCCCCAATCACCACAAAGTCACTGAGTGGCAGCCAAAAACACTGAGCCTGGCAAATGGGTTTCTCTGCAACTGTAACAGTACTGAGCTTGGTATGTGAACAGCAGACTTCCACTTTGTCAGGCAAACAACGTAATCTACCTTATACAAGAAGGTACATTTACAACATTTAATACATTTCCATATTTGACAAAAATATTTGCTTCAAAGTCAGTCTTCCAAAAAGTGATCAAAAAATAAGCATATGCCTCACTAATCCTTTAAAACTAGTCTGAAGCAGCCCTTCTGCCCTATTAATGCAGAAAGTAGGCATAGGGAGATTACACCAAAAATTTTTCCAGCTTTACCTCCAATACTGCTAAAGTTTATTACCTTAGCCCCTATCAGACCATCAATGATTTATATATTTCTTCACTTCCTGAAGAGAACTGTCTACCTGTCCATATCCACGGCCTCAAGGGATTACCAGAACTCCACTGTCAAGGCAAACCTAAGACTGGAACTTCAAGCCAAAGAGCTACTCATGTCATATATTATATACTCCAAACCAACACTTAAACCATTCACCCCTAACTAGCAGAGAACTACTATTTGATTATTTAACAGTTATTCCAATAAATCATGAACGAAAAATAAACACTGAAGTTAATTCTTCTGGAAATGTGGCACACTGCACCAAGATGAACTGTCTATCTCAATATATCAAAGTGGTACCACCTAAAGATCACAAAAAAAAACCATCCAGTAGATTTGATGCAAAATACTTTCTAAAATACTAGCCAGACCCTTCAATTTTTCTCCATAAATATAAGCTCATCAGAGGCTTAAATCAGAGGCCAACTCGGAGAACTCATCTCCTGTCAAGAAGTTGCTCTCTCTCATTTCTCAGGCAGAAGTGAGAGACTGTTCATTTATGTCACTCCACACCTTTCCTCACCTGTTTCTGTATGACTTATACCCCAAAACCCTGGCACACTTCCATCACCTGCCTGGATTTATTGAAGCTACTTAGATCTCAGATCCCATACAGTAGGCACAAGGCAGGCATTTGAGGAGAAGAGCAGGGAAATTAAGCCACTACAACACCTTCTAATCCTCAGTTTCACCTGAAACTCATCAGCTGTAGCCATCCCAGTGACCTCAACACCAGCAATGTCTGTTCACTGGCAACAGAGATAGATCATGATCAATTAGTGTAAATCTGGCCATGTTCATACCAGCAACCAAAACGGGGTGGCTGCATTTCAGCTTTTTTTCAGAACAGTCCTTGGCCTCAGCCAGCTTCAGTGAATGTAGACCAAAATCACTACAGAAACCATTCCAATAATTTAACAGTATAGTAACTGTCAGTTACCCCAAGACAGTAACCAACCTCCCAGGATGAGAAACCTTCCCATTCTACATGGAAATATTGTCAGCATCATCTTAATTCTCAGCACACAGCGCTCACCTAGTGGTCTCCTACAGACCACTTGGGTATTCAGTTCACCATTGCAAAAATAAAAAGTGAAACTATTGAATATTTTCAAAATTCATTTCTAATAAATAAAAAAGTCTGAAAGGTAACACACAACTATAACTTAATGTTGCCACCTGATACAATCACAGGGCTGTGCTTTGAGCCATCCGGATACAGTTACTATTAAGTTTTATTGTTTACACACACACACAAAAAACCCTACGAATTCCTTGAGTTTCTAATGATTGTTCAGGGAACTGCAAGTTTTATTATCATCCAAAGGTACTCTCAGTGAATCCACCTTAATGTAGCTGCTCCCTTACAAATACACATGGCTCCATACGTGCACTCTTGGATGCAAGTAAAAACAGCCATTCTCTGCCAGTCAAAACAGCGCGGGAATAAAGGCTATTGAAGAACTAAGACCAAGTACCAAACCCTCTGACACTCCTGAACGCAATATATTTAAAGCCTGACGGACAAGCAGATTCCATAGGAGAAGAGAAATTTAGGGAGAATCTCCCCTCAGCACAGAGAACGGGAATGTACAAGAAGAGAAACAGCGCCATCTACTGACAGCACCGGGGTACTCATAAATGACAGCTCCTGATGAATGGACAGTTTCTCCATGCAAGTCATAATCTAAAGGTACAGAAAATGTTCCACGAACCAAGCTGTGGCACAGAAACGTGGCATTACGTAAGTTTTTTAATAGCACCATTTATTTGACAAACTTGGAAGTTTAACTCTGAGCACCACAAGAGCTGTAAACGATGACCAGGAGTTAGCCAGTCCCTCTACTTCTTCAAGGCTTTGCCCTCTGCCATCCATGTCCAAACTGATTGCCTGATACTAAGCTATTTCCAGTGAAGTATATTTGTATCCCCTTGCTACACAGCCTATTCCAGTATGCATCTCTGCTTTCATAAAATGTTGCTAGCACTCAAACCAAACATTCTCTTGACATTTAAGGTCTGTATTTTTAATCCTGCTAAAACTGCACTCCTCAACAGCCCTTCACACAACTGACTGCGACTTCTTCCCAGCCTCATCAGTCGTTCCCCATTATTACAATTTACAGACTATCATTCTTCCCTCTTCTTGAGACCCACTCCAGTTTGTCCATGTCATTATCTAAAAACAAGCCACAAAACTGGATACAATAGTTCAGCTTGGCCTTTCTGATCAAAGACAGAAAATTTGTTTATTTATCCTATGTGCAGTAACAGGTTATGAAGCTCATAAAGCCCAGCTACGGTTCATATCTAGAAAACCTACTACTGTTTTCAAGACTGTACCACTTATTTCCCAATGAAAAAGAAGTATTAGACTCCTACTCTTGAAAAGTTAATATTTACTATTACTTACTCCCTATCTTTGCATGCTTAGCCAAAGCAACTTTTTTTTGGACACTCCCCTCAAGCCACAAACATTTCTATCCTCATGCTTCTCTAAGTCTTTAAGGTACCCTAGATGAGTCATTTAGGATAAAATGTTTACAGTCATGATGACTGGGGAAAAAAAAAAAACAAACCAAGAAAAAAAAAGGAGTCTTCCCCAAAATACATTTCATCTAAGCCAAAGCTAAAAATGGTGTCACCTATAAGCTTTTAAACGTTAAAACCTGTACAGGTTTTTAACTTGGATATTATAGGTAAGAATGCATTTTCAATGCCTTGCATTCACTTTGTCTACGAAAGAGTCATTTTAATCTTTCCAAGAACTTGTATTATTTTCAGATGTGCTTCTAAAGAAAACGAATCAACTTCCTGTCCTTAATACTAATCCCTCTCAATGAAGTAAGAACCTTATCAAATAAAAGTAATCCTAAGTCAAGAGCAATCATATTTTTTTCAAGTTTCATCAAAACTTGCAGGCTTCCAGAAAGGACTGACAGGGATTTTCAATACAAGAAAATGCACCACTGTAAGTACATCAGTACATTTTTCTTTCGTTTAGCGATTTCAGATGGACTTCTTGGGTTGATTACCTACAATCTTTGAATCCAACTTAAGTTTAAAACATGTTCCAAATGCCATAGATTAAAATCAAAACATTTCCTTTGCACTTCTGAAAACTAAGAATTTACTCCTCCTGCTCCGTTTTCAGAAGGTAACCTACAAAATTTGGTAAGAACACTACCCTCTGTCTGCCACTTGCGTCTTCTGCCAAAAGGGTTAAATGCCCACAACCCACCTGCAGCTTCATAGCAGTTTTTAGATAACAGGCACTCCATTACTACAAAAATCTCCCACATTGAAGATCCACTAAAATCTAACAACAAAATAAGCACCTGAGTGCTTATTACTGACTTTAGTTCTTACAATGACTGTCTCTGAACTGGTTATACTTTGCCACTGAGTTTCCAGTATATTACAGACAATTTTTCATTATTAAAAGTAAAATCTGATGTCCATCTTCCCAAAACTAGACAGAATTTCACTTTTACAGCAGTAATGCATTATATATATAGGATATAAATCTCACCACTATCGTTTCTTATGTTAGTCACCTTACTCACACATTACACAGCTAATACAAACAGGTCTGTATTTGGCAGTACACTGTGTTGTGTTACATTTTGATTAAAAACATTTCAGGTCCTAAAAGCATCAAGAATCACCTTAAGCATAATTCATATAAGCTTAATTCCTGCTTGTTTATTCAAGGTTCCACAATATTGACCAATGGAGAAAAACATATTTTTCCCAGAAGCAGCAAAGCAAAACAGCCTTGTGAAATCTCAGCAAGCCCTCCACTCACTTCAGTGGAACACCAGCCTCTCTCCCTGACTTCACAGGCAAACCTATCCTCTTTCAAGCCAGGACAAAAAAAACCAAGAGCATGAGTAATTTCAAACAAGGCACTTGCCTAGCAACTGTAATTTGGCTATTTAGGTGTGGTAATTGGACAAAAAGTGAGGTGAAAGAAAGCAGAACATGAGAAACAAACTGGTTGGTTGTTTTTCACAATCAGCTGTGTCAGGTTGAAGCATTTACAAGGAAAAGCTGCAATTAGTGACAGGACAAAGACCACTGGTGATGACATTCTGGGTAGAAGGTGCTCAATACTGTGCAGCCTTACAGGTTTTGTAAGAGATAAGCTAATGCTGCTTTGCATCCTTACTGAAAGGACTCAGTATTAAAAGCACCGATGATAGTATTTAGAGATGAAAATTCTTGGTAGACTTCATTAATATATACAAAGACAATAAAATAATAGGGATAGATGAATATGGCACTTAAGAACATGGTTTAGACGCAGACTTGGCAGTGCTGGATTAACACCCGGACTCGGTCTTAAAGCTCTTTTCAAACCTAAACAATTGTGTGATTTTCTTACGTATTGGAGAAAATCAGGCATTGTAAAGACAGAGTCAAAGCAAAAGGCTAGGAGTAAAGTTTGACTCAAGCATTAACTTGCCTCACACCATCAGTGCCAGCACGTCATATTGATTTTCTGTGTGCAAACTGATCACAAAGTTCACGCTTTATGACTGAACATTCACACACAGGCTGCTCTTGGCCAGAGCCAGGCGCAGAGCGCGGTACCTCATGTGCAGGATGCCGATGAGGGTGGCGGCGAGGTCGGAGGACATCCTGCCCATGATGCAGCAGCGGCTGAGGCAGGCGAGCAGGCTGGCGGGCAGGCAGGGCAGGAAGTACACGAGCTGCACCAGGCGCCGCTGCGCCTCGGCCGGCAGCAGCACCAGCGTGCCCTCGAGCGGATCTGCAGCACACAACGCACGGTCAGCACGAGCCCAGACACCCCGCCTGCACTGACCAACGACCTCAGCTACTGGCTGACATGAGGACATTATAACCAACATCAACGAGGGGGGGAAAAAGGACAAAAAAAAAAGGCAGTACTAGCCTAGAACGTAGGAGGCCGAGAGGGGAACCTTAACTCTCTTTACAACTACCTGAAAGGAGGTTGCTGCCAGGTGAGGGTCAGTCAGCCTCTTCTTCCAGGTAACAAGTGACAGGATGAGAGGAAATGGTTTAAAGTTTTGCCAGGGGAGGTTTGGATTGGATATTAGAAAAACTTCTTCACTAAAAGGATGGTCAGGCATTGGACTAGCTGTCCAGAGAAGTGCTAGTATTACCATCCCTTGAAGTGTTCAAACACAAGTGGCACTTGGGGACACGGTTTAGTGGTGGACTTGGCAGAGCAGGGATACTGCTTGGACTCTATGATCTTAGAGGTCTTTTTCAACCTAAATGATTCTGTGATTCTCTGACACACAAAAACTGAAGCTTCCAGTCTAACTAGTTGCTAACTTGAACTAAAGATCTCAAATCTTTATACTATCCTTTAGTAAATGGCACACATAGTTCATTTTAACCTTTATTATAGGGGACCAAACCAATCTGCAACCCTGCCCCCCACCCAGTCTTTACGTTCACCTAGGAAACAACAGGATTTTCCACCTATAGCAACCTGCCAGCCAGGTGAGGGACAAAATTCCTTGTGCAGTAGTGTAAAAGTCTTACCGTATATTCGAGCAGCAGTGGCTTGTAAACTTTGCAACAATTCCTTGTTTGAACGAGAAGCAGCAGAATGAATGATATCAATGAGCTGATTGGAAAGCTCAGGGTTCCTCAAGCCAAGCAGAGCCAGTTGCTGAGGTAAGCCAGCCAACCAACGAGATAAAACTTTACTTCGACTTCTAAAGAAAGAGGGAAAAATCAGTTGGAGGGGGAAAAAAAAAGCAAAACAACAAAAAACCACAAAAATATCTGTTCCCATTCTTGAGTAAGTTGCTTTTATTTCTCCTTTCTGGCTCAAACTGAAACAACTGTATGGACTAATTCTATCTTTCATAGGCTAAAATTTCTATGTCACTCAGGCTTTTCAAATCAAGTACCATTTATAAACCAACCAAAAGCATTTCATCAGCTTACTACCAAAGTGATGATCACAAGAAAAAAAACTGCCAAGTGTAAACCAAGAAGTTCAAAGTAGGTCTCTGAAGATGTCAACAAGAGTAGCATGATGATGATACAGATTATTTCACTCTCAAAGACCTGTCAACCAAAACCTTTTCAAGGAAATTAAGTACCCATGACACAAGAGAGAAGGGCCTTGCAAAGAGATGAACTGTTCAACAGTAGGAAAAGCCTGGAGAACAGACAACTGAAGTGGGTGAGTTGGAGGTGGGCTCAGAGATCTCAAATCACTTGACATGGAAATAGTGGATGGGAATAAAACATTTGATTCATCTTCCCACAGATGGGAACAGATGCTAGTATCAAATGAAGCTAGAAGGAGCCAGGATTAAACAAGCAAAAGTAAGTTGGGTCTTGACATAGCTGAGCTTTGTCACTCCTTGCCAGAGGATGCTGCAGTTGCTCTTGATTTAGACTGGTCCAAGCAATTATGAGCAAAGCTCATGATACAGACATCCACTGAGTGATAAACACACAGAAGCTCTGCACACTGAGGAAGAAGAGGCTTCAAATGATTGGAAGCTTAGAGTATTATGTAAAAGTAATTCTTGTCTTCTTCCTATAGCATCTCACATAGGTCAGTGCTGAAGGCAGACTGTGAGGCTGAATAGCCTTTTCAGACCCTCACCAGTATATAAATGCATATGTGCACACACACACAGACTATATATGCATAAATACACACAATGACCACACGTATGTGTGCAGTGATTAGGTGAAGATAACCAAAGACAAGATAACCAAAACATCAAGATGAAACTTAATTCTGAACCGTATAATAAATCAGTCAAGTTTTCTTTTTTCCACAAGGCAGCAAGCAACAGGCCAAAAGCTCTTACTTTATCCTTGAATCAGACATACCTAAAAATAAACTAATTCATTAAAAAGTTCTGGAAAAATGCTCCAATGTAAATTCTGTTTCTCTTAGACTATTTTTGAGAAGCTTCTGAGAAAAAAAAAAAAAAAGAAGAATGAGGAGAACAGTCAGAGGAGGGCTGAAGGAGCTATGACGTCAAACTGAATAGAACAACATGAATGTCATCCAGGAGCTACCGAACAGTCCACATTTTGAAGAAATTAAAAAAACCCCACTTGTTTCTAAAAGAAACAAATGGATCAGTGTAGTACACAAATATTGTGTTGTCTTCAAATGTCTTGTCAGACGTAAGTGTAGTCATACTTTTTTGCAAAGAATTTTTGAGATTTCATTCTTATGTTACTAAAAATGTCACAGATCCATGTAGAAGACTAAGAGGAACAGCAGGAAAACTACTGCTATTTGTGATGCCTAAAGATAGAAAGTTAAAGCTTTCCAGATAGTCATATGATCACATGAAACTGAATGAGGTTCTCCAGACTTTCAGGTAAGTACAGAGAACAGCGGTTATATAACCTCAGGGAAACTAGTCAGTATGAAAAAGGTCTCTTTTTCACTCTGTGTGAAAAGAGGAAGAAAATGGGATATTCCCAAGCATTTTTTCCTTTTCTTCATATTCCCTACACTTTTTATAATGTTCAGAGCATAGCATTAGATTATTTCTGGCTGTAGATCTAATTACATGTACTCAGGCATTACCACAACAGAAGATGTAACAAAGCAAAGGAGCTGTAGAAGGGAACAATTTTTCCAAAGCTTGACTACATTAGTGGATGCCAGGACTTCTGAGAGACCTGAGGTTTGATTTTTTTTAGTGGCAGAAACAGATCACGTCCCCCAGAAAGCCAACTGTGTCTCAGGCTGCATCAAAAGCAGTGTGGGCAGAAGGTCAAGGGAGAGGATTCTGCTCCTCTACCCTGCTCTGGTGAGACCCCACCTGAAGCGCTGCATCCAGCTCTGGGTCCCCAGAAATAAGAAGGACATCAACCTGTTGGAGCAAGCCCAAGGAGGCCATGAAGATCATCAGAGGTCTGGAGCACCTCTTCTATGAAGACAGGCTGAGAGAGCTGCTGCTGCTCAGCCTGGAGAACAAAAGGTCTCCCCAAAGCGTTAGAGCTACCTTACAGTACCTGAAGGGGACCTGCAGTTCCCAAACGAGCCAGGATTGATGCAGCCTGATTTGTGTTTAAGGTTTTTGCGGTGCTGGAACTAGATGACTTGACTGAAAAATACTTTCTGGAAAAGTTAAGATTTAGAGATAATCTGGACACATCTGATGAATGAAAAACTGTTGTAACAGCATTACATAGAGAGAATAATCTCCTCTTACTACATCTGAAGAAAGTCAGATATCTAAGAGCTGCCCATGATCTAATAGACACCCCATGATGAACCAGGAGCCCAGAAGGACAGTTTCTTAAACCTAGTCTCTTTAGAGGCACACCCCTAAAACAACAGAATCTTTTTTTTTGAATAAAGTAAGTCAGAGAGGCTACACAGCCACTATCAGAACACCAAAAGGCACTAAGTGCTCATGACCTCAGGCTGGAAAAAAAAAGCTCATGACCTCAGGCTGAAATAATGGAAATGCTCCATGGCTATAGCTTCACAACCTTGACACATCCACTGACTGCCACACAGCCAGTAACAATAAGCTTGTAGCAGTGTACTTCAAGCTAAAATTTACGTCATTAAGATCTATCTAGTACTTATGCTAAGACAGACAACTAAGCTGATACATCTTCATCTCACAGGGAACACAAACTAAGTTTCAGTGAGAAAATAAATTCAGAATTAAGTTTTATGACATCTATATATAAATTCAGTATTCTCACTCCTGATACCAATGTACTATTTTGAAATGAGAAAGAATAAGCCGCCCTTTTTTTTTTTTACCTGATTCTTTGTGTTCTCAAATCTTCTTTTTGGTAAACTCTGCTAAAAAATTTCAAAAGCAATGTACGGACTGGAAAGAGCAGATTCCTTTGCTGGTATAGCATATATACTGCTTTTATCAAGGGTTCCGTTGCTACTGGAAAAAAAAAAAAAAGTAGTAATACTTCTTAATCTTCGGATTTTATACATGAACACACACACACACACACACACACAGAGCTACAATCTTTACCTTCAATTGTCTACATTGAATTCCACAAGGAAGTACCAAAATGTTTTAAAGTAACTACTGGACTAACTTCTAAACCATTGAAACAACCCTTTCTTGCGTAGCTTATGAAAGAGCCAGATAGAAGAATAGCAACAACATGCAAGTGAAAACTTCAGAACTTCCTAAAGACAAGACAGTGCACGGGTTGTGAGGTAGCTGAGAACAAATAAATTCCTGGTTTCCACAGTGTTCTTCCAATCCTTTCCCCCTAGTAACCTCAGACCAATCTTTACTCATTTACTTCTGCTCCCCAAAACCCCACTGTCACAGTGCCTTCAGTTCTCTCTGTGCTATCCCTTTCTCCCTGCCACACACACGAACCTCACCAGCTCTCCCTGTCTCTGAACCAGCTGGCTCCAAGTTACACTTGCTAATTAACCAGAAAATAAGTACCTCAAGAGGCTGCTGGCAAGACACTGCAAGGAGAATTGCTAACTCCCCTGCAACCTTTCCTTCTCTGAAGCTCTCATCAACCATGTGTTATCACCAGACTTAAAATAACGTAAGAAAGCTCTGTCACTGTGATGAAATTGGCTAAAACCAGCCAGCAAACACAGAACTTACTGTAACAGACTGAGAAACAGACCAAACATTTTCTTTGGAAACCAGACTAAAACACTGGATGGAAAAATTAACAAAGCATGGAAAAATACCTGAATTCAGAGAAGACAAGCCTGGAAAGAATAGGAAAGCATCTGAAAACTTAAGCAATACATGAAGGGTATGAGACTTGATTCAGTTTGTCTCAGAAGAGCTTGTGGTCCCAAGGAATTCAATCCAATTAAGGCATACTTAAGTAGCAGCAATCACTTCATTATCTTCATAAACCAAAGCTGAGAAACGTCTGTCTTTTCATCCAGGTACACAGATCAGCCTTAGCAAGTTACATGTACAAAACCAGATAAGGTATTGTGTTCCTCACGGGACAGAGCAGCTGCTTCTGCCCACAGAGACCAACAAGAATGCTCCATTCTAAAAATTATTCTGGATCCAATCAGGGCCCAGTCTTTGTCTGTAAAACTCTTACTCACCTTCAATATATGGGGATTCTTACTAAAAAGCACATTACAAAAATCACCTGAAATGGCACGGTCACGTGCATGATGCAGGAGTCATTCAGAAGCTGAAATCTAACATTTTTCAACAGAAAAATAAAATCCATTCTAATATTCCATGTAACTAAGATATATATTATTACATTATTTTCAATGCATCAGGAGCATAAACTTACTCAATTCACATATTCTTCAGGTGAAGATTCACCTCAGACAGCATTTTTTAATCAGAACGCTGGCTTATTCTTAATTGAATAACAATTACATCTTTATCTAGTTTATAGCTAATTGACAAACTCAACTGAAAAAATATGAAAATAAATAAATATTCTAAGTAACTAGAATTCTCACTTACTTCCCAATAACTCTGTGGCATGTTAAGTAAAACAGGTCCTACTATATGAATTGCTCCATGTGAACAGGACAAGTTTAAAAATGAAAGCACTTTTAAAAGGTACTCTTAAAAAGTAATACTTTAAAAGGCCCACATTGTACAGATGTCCAAAATGCAGCTGAAGAACTCATTAGTTTTAAAATACTTCAGTTTTAACTGGCACATGTCAAGCCTCCTTCTGAAGTGAATGAGTGTGTTCTCTTTTGTTACATGAAGAAAATTTATCAAAAACACAACTAGCAGGCAAGCTGCTGTTGAAGTCATACCTGAGAAATCCAAGAAAGGAGCAGATCTCCTAATTACAGAGAAGTCCCAAGTTTGATCTTAAACAATGGAGATAAATCTTCAGACACCACAGGTACAAGCTCTTCTAGATGTCCACAGAAAAAGGGGGACGTGCATGTCACCGGAGCATAAATTCCTACTCAAAACAGGCAATCCGGAAAAATTGATCCATGCTTGTGCAGCATAATGCACAAGAGGTTCACTATGGTTTTATTTTATCTCTTTTTCATTAGTTCTTTTGGTTTTGCTATGTAAATTTACCCTCTTTTGATTTCCACTGTGCTCCAATTTTGTCTTTTTTTTTTTTTTTTTTAGGGCAATGGCTCGCTTCTCACTTTCTAAAAAATACATACCCTTCCAGGCTTTAATCTCAATGTCAAATAGTACATACAAAAAAAATTAACTCTTGAATTTGTTTAAAACCTATCTTCTGCAGTACTATCTGAAACAATATGGAGTTCAAAACTTCTAGAGAAGCATCAAAAAAAAAAAAAAAAAGATAAAATCAAGGAAGGAAAGTTTTTCTTCCATATAATCACATAATGGTTGAAGTGGGAATAAATGACTCTGAGGTCGTCTGCTCCAACACCCCTGCTGAAACAGGATCAGCTAGATCTGGCCACTCATGACTGTGTCTAGATGGCTTCGGAGTATCTCCAAGGCTGGAAACTCCACTATCACTGTGGGCAACCCGTGCCACTGCTTGGTCACCCTAACAGTGAAAAGGGTGTTCCCGATGTTCAGACAGCATCTCCTGTGTTTCAGTTTGTGCCCACTGCTTGTTCTGTCACTGGACACCACCGCACAGAGCCTGCCTGGCTCCCTCTTCTGCGCACCCTTCCTTCAGGTATTTATATACATTGATGAGATGCTTCCCAAATCTTCTCATCTCCAGACTGAACAATCCCAGTTCACTCAGCCTTTCCTCACAGGAGAGATGCTCCAGTGTCTTCATCATCTTCACAGCCTTTTGTTGGACTCTCACCAGTATGGCCATGTCTCTCTTGTACTGGGGAGCCCAAAACTGGAGACAGTACTCCAGGAGTGGCCACACCAGTGCAGAGTAGAGGGGCAGGATCACCTCCCTCAACCTGCTGTCAACACTCCTAATGCAGCCCAGGACACCACTGGGCTTCTTTGCCATAAGGGGCCCATTGCTGGCTCTACCTGGACCCCTGGTCCTTTTCTGCCAAGCTGCTTCCACCTGGTCGTCCCTCAGCATGTACAGGTACATGGGCTTATTTCTCTCCAGGTCCAGGGCTTTGCACTTCTCCTTGTTGAACCATCAGCCTATTTCTCCAGTATGACAAGGCTTTGTTTCCTCTACGGCTCGTAGATTAATTACGATCTGACATCTAGTCAGATTTTTAGTACTGAACAAGGATTATCTTGAAGAGATGAGATGAACCATCTACACAGATACAGCTTTATGAGGAAACCAAGTCCACACTGAAACTTTACAGGATCAGCAAAAAAGATCCGTACTAATTATTTTTTCACAATTTCACTGTAACTTTTTAAAAGCTTATTTATTTTCTGGATTCTTGAGGAAAATTATTGCACTAAAATGGCTGCTTTGGGTAGAAAAACACAAGCTGTTACCCACTATTTGGTAAAAGTTTGGCAAAGTCAAAAAAAAAAAAAATCAACATTTCATTACAAAGAAAGGCCTGAAGTATCTGATTTAACAGTTTAACTACTGTTTGGAAGCTACTTTTCTGAGTAGCAATTCCTCTGCTTTAGCTCAGGTAGTGTGACAGGCTCTGACTTTGGATTATTATTTGCATTCAACACAAAGCTAAATTTGAAGTGCAGATGAGTAGTTATTTCCTTTGTCACCAGGGACATGAGAATAGACAAATTCCCAATTAAAATGGATTTGGCAGGAAATACAACTAACTGTCAAATATATTTGAGGGACATTTGACATCTTTCCATTTTACAACTTTAACAACTGTATCTGTTGCTAAGGGCTTTTCTGTAAACTATTTGGATGTGGAACTCATTTTTATCAGACTGGCAAAACATAAAAGACTGCTGCCACTTTTCGGTTTACTGAAAAAAGTCCTTTCTTGAAGTCCTACATCCAAGGTCTCATTTGGAATACAACCAAGCAGTACTTGAAATCAAAGAAAAAGGCAAGCTAAAATATTGTATGGTCCTGCAAGTCAAAACTGGAAATGTTTTCTCTTGGAAAAGGATTCAAATCAAACACTGGAAAATATTCAACAGCAGCTTCCATCAGAAGTATCTTGGCATTACATATCATCGCAGAACTAAAATGGTCATCTTACAGTACTCAGGAGAGTCTATCAGCTGTGTTAATGACTTTAAATAAATATTGGGATATTAAAGTATCATGCACCTCTACAGCATGATATATTTCAATATAAAGCTCACCTTCCCATTTATAAGAGTATCTTAGGAAGTAAAACCAGAAAACAGATACACTAATATATTCATACATTGCATATCAACAGTATGAATCTAACAGCCTTCCGAAAATGAAGTTCGCATTGCTGCATGCAGGGATATTACCAAGAAAATCGATTTACCTCTATAGCAAAATACATTATGATGCAACAACTGAGAACGTCCAATACAGACCTGAAAACGCTAAAGTAACTCAAGCTTTGTCAGTGCATAGTTTTGCTTTTAAGAAACTTCTCATCTTACCCTTGTTTTGCTGTATTTGCATTAGTCTCCAAGTCACCCCAAGCAACCTGTTCACCTGCTTGCTATTCAACTTGCTGCCATCCTGAAGAGTATCTGTCACAAATTTCCTTATCATGTCCAGCCAACCAGAGTCTGTCTGAAGTGTGGAACTGCTTGCTAATGAAACCATTATGTCACACAAGGTTAAATTCAGTAAAAGATGGTCTACGTTGTTTGAGGATTTCATACAGTTCCTGTTGCTAAGGGAAGGGGAGGGGGAAAACAGAAAGATTTTAAAAAATTATTTTTGAAATAAAAATGGACACCAGCTGATACCTGTTGTACATGCATCTGTGTTCTACATAGACTGCAAAGGTGCAGAATGATTTCAGAACAGAGTTTAGCATGAATTTAGTCTCACATCTGGGAGCTGAGAAGGGAGACAACTTGCTACTGGCCTGTACCAAAACAGAATTGGTGCATCCACTCTAACAGCTCAATAGTGAAGAAATGTGTGTCTGGCTTCTCCTGCTCCAGTACTGCTTTGCCATACAGGACAGCCACAGTGTGCCCCATCCCCCCTCCTGGCTGTGCTTACCCAGCCCTGTAGTACAACTAGAGAAGACTATATGGAGGTGAAAAGAATGTTTGAACTATGTTTTGATGTAATTCAACAGTCAGCTGAAGAAAACATGCAGAAATATGAAATAAGTCAGCCTAACACAATCACCATTTAGCAATATGCAAATTCCAGATCAAGAGCTGAATAAAATACTTTCATTTCCCTAAGGCACCATTTCATTTTCTATTAGATGCTATTCAGACAGCTTCCTATACAATACTTTCACAAAGAACAACTAAAACTTCTCAATTTGAAGCAATGTAACCTTCCTAGAAAGCCATCTCTGCAGATCTTCAAGCAATACGCAATAAAGTTTCCTTTTCCACCATTAAAAACTTAATATTTAAGAAAGCACGACTCACATTGTCTCACTTCTCTTACGAAATTAAAAGCTGTTACATGACATTGATTTTATTCTTACCTTTTGCATGGATCTTTCTTTTTGTGTTTTACTGTATCTTGTAAAGAATAAGGAAAATGACGCATGAAGTGGTGCTTGAAATCAACAAGGTAATTCATTCGAAGCCATAGTTCCTGTTAAGGAAAGCAGATGATAGACAGAAAGCATGGAAGTAAATTAAATAAATCCAGACAACTATTTTCCAAAATTCATTATTGGAATCAATGAAAACCAGGAACTTTAACTTCTGTTTGCAAGTTGCTTATACATCTTTACTTTCAAGTGCTGTGCATAAAGGTTCAGAAAACAAGTCAGTAGCAAGATGCTGTAAGTTAAGGTTGAGCAACAACATGTAATCCTAACTGAACCACTGTATTTTTAGCACATATTTATGTGCATAGATGCAGTACTAAACTGACTTAAAGATCTGAATTGAAAGTAATTTTACATCAATTTATCAGGGTTCTTAAAATCAGAGTGGACTCTGATTAACTTGCAATGACTGTCCTGAGTTTTCCATTAAAACATACTCCAATACTGCTTTCGTCTTTCCCTATCATTAATGTACTTGTGGCTGAAAGCCCACTGACAAAACATTTTCCAGTAGGAAGACTATCCTTACAGAAAAATGATTCAGTATTTTAAAATAATTTCACTTTGTGGGTTAGCAGACCACAAAGTCACCATTCCACAAAGTGTCCAGCAAAATTCATCACTAAAAAAGAATGCATTGCTATCGGATTGATCAGGCAGAGTAATCTTTTTGATATTTGACTATTGAGAACAGAAAAAGGCCATTAAACTATTTCAAAGACCAACAGCTTTCCACTAAGCATATTCAGAGTGGTTTTCCACAGTGACTGTAATAACCACTTTGGCCTGTAAGCCCAAGGGCTATTAAGCAAGCAAAGCTTTCATTTTCAAACTGAGCTATTTGAGTGCATTTTGTATATAAAAGTAACTATAAAGACAAAACAAACCACTTATCTAAAATGAAATTTGCTCCACAAAAAAACAAGTTGTAGGAACCTCAGATTTTTTTTTCCCCCCACAAACAACTTAAGGTCATAATCCAACTGTGTGTATTCAAAACAGTTCATGTCTTGACAGAGGAGCATGTCTTTCATGTGACTAAAATACAGGCACCCTATGGCTAAGAGCAGCAGCTCTGCAGGATCCTTCACAAAAAGGCTAGGGACAGGAGGCTGCCACAGGTCAAGTGCCTGGTCAAGTGCCTGCTTTTTGCCCACTTCCAAGAGGGCCTCTAGAAAGATGAAGGAGGAAAAAGTGGAACAGTGTGTTTTGCTCAAAAATACTGAATCTCTCCCTCAAGGCTGGGTATGTTGGGTAACTTTGGTCTAATGTAATGATTCCACAAATGTTTTCCAATAATTACCCTATATGTAGCTTTTCATTTAGCAAAGGGACCTACAGTCCTATATACAGGTTAAACCAAGAGCTATCAAGACATTCCTTCCAACTACTCTCAATAGCCGAAGTGGAAATTGAGTTTTTCCAATTCGCCAGATTTTTGGAAAAGCAGCAAAAGTTACCAAAACCAGCACTTGAGTTGTCCAAGTTAAAAGATGGAGAAAATAACTTGGGCAAAAAAACCCCTTCAGAGGATACCTCCCAAAATCCTTATTGAGATTTTGAGTCAATGTCTTATGATCCGACCAATCATAACACAGCAACACAGATTGCACCAAGCAATTACAGGATCTCAGACCACCATTATCTTCTACCTTTCCAAAAATTTAGGGTTTGTTCATTTCCACCCACCCCCACAAAACTTTTCAACAAACAAAAACAAGAACAAACAATTCCATTCTGCACTTTGTTCCAATTTATATTCTAGAGGTTATCTGGGAGACAAAATGCTCCTCTTCTGCAACATGGCTCAGTTCAAGAGATTCTCTTCTACAGTAAGAGGCAACAAAATCCAGACTCAAAATCTACTCAACACCTAGGCTTTTTCTCTCTTAATAAAAGTATCTTGCCTACTTCAAATCAGCAAACCACTAGTCTCTAATCAAAACAAAATGAACTCTCATCATTATGCCATGGATCATTTCTCCCTTACCATTTTGTATGTTTCATCATGTCGCTTTGTGAGTTTCCACAATAAATGTATTATGCTAAGCACTTGCTGCATAAGCTGCTGAGATTCTGATTCCAAAAGGTTTCCAAGAATGGGAGCTGATTGTGCAGGAGATGCTTCAATCCAGCACTCAATCAGTAACGGAATTATTATCTCAATAAAACCTTTTAAGTTTTCAGCCGAGGACAGGCCTTTTTCTGCACTGTCCATTACACTTGTCAGAGACCTAAACAACAAAAGCAAAAAACAAACAAACAAAACAAAACAAAGATAAAAAGATAAAGATCACACCTTTCAAAACAAGATTACAGTAATACCACTTTCCTGTTTTCTGAATAATGGGAACAATTACTTTTTAAACACGCTAAATGTTTGCTGGCTTTCCTGCTAGTTATCTCAGTATAGAAAAAAGGGAGTTCAAACCATCTACAACAAACCTGCTCCTAAGCTTCCCTGCAAGTTTGTGTGCTTCTCTAACAACTTCTTAAACTTCAGTATTTCTTTCCCCATTGTTATATGTAAAGTCTATGAAGTGGAGAAATATGATATGCATTATCCTATCACCTTCAACCAACAGGAAGGAATTAATTATACTCAGCATAACAAAATAATAAAAGACCTTTAAAGCCCATTAAAGCAAAATAACGAAGCTGACTACAAGGTATTGTCAAATGCATAAGGTTTATTACAGTTAATAACCATTTCCAACTATAATAAACACAATGGTTTTCATATTAAATGAGGAAAAAAATGTTTCTGTAAAAATATACCTTTGGTTTCCACCTGATGTTTGGCTATTATGCTCTGAAAAGCAACTAAATGGAAAATTATTAAAATTATCTGAAAACGAAGTTAAAGAAAATTTAAAATTAAGATATAAGTTAAATTAAAAGAACATCTGCCAGAAATCAAGAAAACCAACTCTTTCCCCCCCACTCAAAAAACACTTTGTGTCTCAGAAGGGATTATCAGCAGATAGGACCCAACCCTGCTACAGGATAAGTTCAGGCAATTAAGGAATTTAGAGCCAAAAAAAAAAAAAGAAAGCAACAACAGTTTCAATCGATCATTTGTGAAATTGTTTTCCATCATGATTTTGTTTCCTAATTCATAGCAGGAAATTCCTATTGTAATTCTAATTCCCTAAAATACGTAAGATTACCACGCTGAACCTCCTGTTAAACTCCTTTCTATTTCAGTGATGATATCCAAGTCATTTTTCTTTATATATACACTCAAAATAGGAAGTGAAAAACTATTCACTTTCCACAGATCTGCAGATGTTTTGTTCACAAATATTTTAATTTCATATTGGATTGAAGATGTAAAGCAGTTTTCCCTAGTCGTTTCTAAGTTATCCAATTAGTTATATCCTTCTATGAAGCTGTATGTTGTTGCAATCATCTATAATACAAATAATGAGAGAACATTTTATTCTGCCATTTCTCTCTAGTTGATATCAGTGTATCAAGGAATTTACTAAACCAAAACAAATCCAGGCATTAACAACTTGTAAAAGGAGCAGGGAGAAGGAATAAAAAAGTGTGAGACAAATACAAGCTCTTTTTCAATGAAGGCAAGATGGGGGAGAGAATTTAGATCTCCAGCACAAAATAAAAGGGACAAGTGGAAACATAACTGATCCTAAGAAAAAAAAAAATTGCTTTATCTTTAGTACTTACTACGATTATCAAACATCTTAAAATTTTACAAAGCTTAGGATTAATTGCAGCAAGAAACATATCCAGTAAATATAATTTGGTTTGTTTGTCCGTTTTGTTGCTTTATTTCCTTTCTGTGGTGCAGGCACTGCAGTAGACAGCAGTTTCTTTCAGACTAAAAAGAGTTTAGGGTGAATGGTTCTATCTTAGACTTTTTAACTCTCAGTCATCTCAAATGCAGTAGACAAATCCCGTCTTACAGTTACAACCACAATGAAGTCTAAAGCCTGTTGATACCAAGACTACAACCTCATTGAGAAAGTGAGGTTGTCCTGTAAATGCCATGCTGTGACACGATTACGCTCTCAGTTGAGAGTCTGAAATTTCAGTAATTGGCTGGAATTGTTCTGAAGTAGTAGTCTTTAATGATTTCTCTTTTTAAAAATACCTGATACTACAGCAGAACTCTGAAATTTCAGCAATCTACTTCTGGAACACAAAAATCTCCCAATTAAAAAGTGAATAGTGCATGAAACCTGAGAAGTTGGTAATTCACACTGGAGGATTCCTACAGAAGTATAACACACACACACAAACAACTATTTCAGTACTTTTCTGAAACAAGGAAAGGAAAAAGGAAGAACTCAGGCTGAAAGCATTTGGGTAAGAATACTTGGAATATATTTCATGTACCCCTGCAAAAGAAGCTCCTATCTCTCAAGGTAAGATTCCTCCACATATTCAAGGTTAACAATGAAAGTGCTAAATAAAATCTAAGTGCCAGTAACAGATGATGACAAAGTATTATAGTAATCTGTCCAGCACTTATTTGATTAGTACACTATCCTTACCAATACATGTTCATTTAAACTGGGAAGGTTTGATGTCAATTACTCTGTCACATATCTGTTATCACTACTCTTGAGTGGTAAGGTGACTCTGCAAAGCGTATTACCTTTATATCAGTATGAAATACTACTGAAGGGAGCTGCAAGGTATTTGTGTAGCCCTTAAGCTGTCATTTTTCTTTAAAATGCCAGTATTTTTACACAGCAGGACCAAACAAACAAAAATTGAGTAAATATCTGCCATTTGACAGCAAGAAGACAACAGAAATTCAGCAAAGGGAAGTCAAGGAAGTGTAAAAGAAACAGAAAATAAGGAAACAACTTGCTGTTCTTTAAAACAAGAAAAGTTTTCGGAAGTTATTAAGTTTTTATGGCTCGCAGTTTAAGCCAGGTTACTTGTCCTCCTTTTCTGCACTGCCAATTGCAGCAAACATTCAGCACACCGAGTGAACTGCATTTTCCATTTCTATTTGATGCATGTATACATATTTATTGGCTATGCTTCATCTTCCATTTCAGTCTCTCAAGTCATCTTCGCTTTTCTCTGCAGCTTCATATTGTCCTCTCTCAGCAGAATCTGAAGTTCAACTGTTTCTCTTCCAGTCCAAAAAAAAAAAAAAAAAAAATCAAAAAAAAAAAAATCACATGCCTTGGTACCACCACATTTGAGTTGTGAAGGCTTTCTGGTTTTCCACACCTGAAATGAGTTTGATGCAAAAAAGCAGCATAGTCAGCACATAATGCAGAGAATACATTCTAACAATCTCCTAATACACTGCAATCTTTAATTTACACACAGTAGGAAGATCTAGCACACAACAGAAAAGAATGAAGTCTTAAGATTTGCATCACTGAATCATCTAGCATTCCAAGCTCAGAATCCATCCTTTTTATTAGGCACTAATACTGCAAACTGATTCAGAAAATCTCGTTCCATAATCACTAGATTATCAGTGATGTGTCATCCCTGTCCAATGAACTTGCAAGATTAAATAGATACAGGAACTTAAAAAATTTAGAATACAATTATGCTATTTGGAAGCCTACTTGTTAAGGAACAAAGTTGAAACTTACTTGCAGTATTAGTGACAAGACCATCAATACACACACACTGAAAATAGTTACTTATGGTTTGGTCAACTTATTATCCACAGCTAGGACTTGACTATTTGTGACTTTAAACGCACACACTGAGTATTGAACCTCTTATTACAACTAATTTCTGTCCTTGCAGTGGTGGCCATAGCAGAGGCCTGGGAATGCCTGTAAAAGGCAACAGTTGGGATTGGAAATGCCAGAATTAAACACTTTTAGATTATTATAAAGTATTTCAGTGGCAAATACAAAAACCACTACCGCAACTCTTGACTATTGGAACTTCACACACAGTCACTAAAACAAGCTGTACTGGCCCTTTGTGAAAAACGAATACACCAAAAATATGCACAAATGCAACGAAATGAGAACATTTTAGTACCTTCAGCAGATGATCCTTCCCTTTCTATTCTTCTGTTCTGCTGCCATCAGCTTGCTTTGCCAATCTTGCCTTGGATTCTAGCCATGTTTCCTTCTATTCTTCTGGCTCCTCCTCATGCTTGCAAACATCTTTTTGTAAGTATTTATAACCAGAAATACATCACGATGTTTCACCAAAACCTAGCTCCTCAGAAAAGTGGAATCCAATTCAGGTGATACCAGATGTAAAGTTTATTTTCCTAGACCTTGGATACAGTGCATCTTCAGCTATTACATGGCACAGTACATCATACTCTGCATATCACCCAGGGTGCAATACAAGCATTCTCTGATATACAGCGCTCCACAACTGCGTGCTTCTGACTGCAAAGATGAACTTGATAGAACTGTTCTGTGCTCAGCACTGAATCCTTCCCCTGCTTCAAGTCTAGTTGCCAGCTAAAATTTTACCTGCAGCAGATACTTGGTCATGACTGAACACTTAGGCTGACAACCACTTCTAGGAGAATACACTGCACATTTTACTTAGCTTAATATGCCTCCTATACCTACTACAGGTAATATGCTACCTACAAAGAGGAAACCTAGGTGAGTAGGAATGGATGTCTGTCTCTCCCCGACAGAGATGGAAAACACCTGCCAATTCAGATCAACACCTGTGGTATTCAAAGACAACACCTCTTCTTCTGCCCTTCATTCCTTCAAAGAGATAAGATGGACATAGCAATGGAGTAGGCAGTGAGTTTTATACCCTTTTTTGCCACTGACTTCCTAGATGAATTTGGTACACCTGCTTTATTACCTCTTATTCAGTCTTCTCCAGCAGTAAAACAAGGATTGTGGTTTCTCTTCAAACCACCTTGGTATCTACAGAGAACAGAGCTGTGTAACAGCTAAACTGCTTCCATTTTTAAAGTCACCATTCCAGGTCTCCTGGCAGCAGACATGCAACATCCACAGTAAAGCATATGAGGATGCCAACATTCAAAAAGTACCATAAAGTGAGGTGGGAGGTTCCCCTCTAGTGGGTGAATCAGAGAGGAGGAAGAGAAACAAAAACAGTTGTTTATTTCTCCCTTAACTTCAGCTCACATCTGTTTAGAGTACTACCAAAACCCACACAAACCTTCCTGTGACTAAGCACACTACACTTCCTTTCATATTCATCAGCATGTCTCAGCGGAGACATCTTTCATCCACAGTGAATATACGAACTGGTGAAGTGATTGAAATATCTAGAATTGGAAACTCAGCAGATCTTCATACCACCAGACACATCTCATCGTGCTGTCCTTTTTAAAAGGAACTATAGTCAAAGATAACAGACTCCTAAGTTTATGACAGACTCTTGAAGGTAAAAGCACAAAATTTCAGTAAAATTCATTATCACAAACAAGTTTACATTTCATGTAAAGAAATTTGCCTACTTGCTCCTAGGTCTGTTTGATATCCTGCAAGAGACTACAAGCTGTCAGTTTGCATTCCAAAAACATCCCAATAGAGCTGGTAATCCAAAATTATTATTAATAGCATAAAATAAAGCTTTTATAATGGAAAAGTTCATGATATACACATAACACAGTTACCTGCTGAGTATTTCTGTATTTTCAAGCCTCTGCAGTAAGACATTACACTAAGTGTCCTAAAATATGGCTAAGGGACAATCCCACAATAAAAAATTAAATTGTGATCACGCAGTTGATATTAATTCCCAAACTAGTTAACATTTTCTCACCTCAGTCTAAATGATGAGTTGATCTTTGGTCGTAAGCCACCACTTTCAAACAGTTGTATATGTTGTTGATTATTTGCATGGAGCTTCCAACTAATACATATTGGGTTCCTCACAGAATGAGAGTTGTCCTTCTGCTCTTGAAGCCCTTCATCCTCTGTATCACTGGATCCATCTACCACTGCTTGGAGAAACTTCTTGAGCCTGGTAAGTACATTCAACCTCCACTGCTGAGAAGTTACTCTGCGATTTGGGTTAACAGAGAGCATCCAGGAAAGTTTGTCCCTGCTTTTCAGTCTTTTTGAGAGTTGCTGGTGAGAAATAAGCTCTACAAAATTCTTCAACAATATAATGCTGCGGTCTGTAAGAAGAGCTGGGTATGCTTCCAATAAAACGTCCAAGACTTTCAATGAATCTTCCTGAATTCCCTCACTGATATGAGTCATGGCACTAGAGAGATGGGCACTTACCAAAGGAAAAAATGGAGCAATCTGTTCCGGTCTTATTTTTGAAGCCAAGAACTGCAGCAGGTGAACAGCTGCTCCTCTGACACCGGAATCTTTGTCTGTAAACACGGCTGCCACCTCACTTATTATACTTGAAAGGTGTGCATCAATTACAAAGGGATACTGAGACAGGAGTTCTTTGAGTCCAAGAAGTGCATTATGCTTAACCCCAGGACTATAGTGATGCATCTGTGAGAGCAGATCCTATAAGGAAACAAACATATACACTTGCCATTGTTATTAATTTAAGCTGTTCAAACTTCCCCCCCCCCGCCTATTTTCTGCACATTTTCCTTAAATGCTTAAAAATACAGAATCTATTTCTACAACGTACTGCTGTTCATAACAGCAAAATGTGTTTAGAACAAACATGGTATTAGTTCATAGCACAACAATGAACAAATAATCAGAATTCAGTGATAGGAAAAACAAGATGTAATGACTTGTCCTTAGGTCTTGTTCTTAAGTTTATGCACAACCCTACTGACTCAACAGAGGGATGACCAAAGGCAAGTCCTGTCACTCTTGCTCTCAAAAGCAGAAATACGAAACTGCAGCCTGAACAACCTTCTTCAGTTTAAGCAGAGAGCTGCAAGAGACACAAAATGACACAAAGGAAGGAAAACAAATCCACCCCCCAAAGAAATACAAGATTCTTTTAAAATGGGGCTGCATTCAGATATCCTGCTGCATTTACTTTTTTTTAAATGCAGGGGTTTTTGCAGTTTTTTTCCTAAATTGCAGTAAACCTACATAGAAGGCAAGTAATTTTCTGTCATTTCAGAATGTAACATCCCAGCATACCTTTATGTTAAGTTTTCATTTCAGAATGTAACATCCCAGCATACCTTTATGTTAAGTTTTCTATTTTGCGTAGGAAGCACTCCATCTTCTTTAAGCTGCTCAGGAATTTGTATGGCCTTTGTTTTGAAGGTAGTATCAGTTGCATTCTCTAGTTTAGGCTTTTTTTTCCCAACTTTTAACTTCACTTTCTGGAAATCCTCCTGGCGTTTCCTTTTTTTAGTCATTCTGCTTCTCTGCAAAAAGATAATTTAATTTGATTAAATACACAACAAAAGCAGTTTTTCCACCAAAGAGCAGCAACTTCCTAACAATGGCTACTGTTTTTATTCTTTTGTCTATGCATAAAGGAGTGTTCACTCCTGAGACAAGATGCTAGACTAAACAGACATGCAGGCTGATTCCATGCAACTGTTCTGGTGACCAGAAAATGTTCTGCTGCTCCTTTGGCCATCTTTGCTCTGAGAACTACTTTATTAAAAAGCATGCCGATATCTGCGTCTGCCACTGCTTTATCAAGAGTTAAGTTGCTGATTTGGTTTTGTTTTAAAAAGTTCCTGCCAACAAAGCAACTTTTTACATAATTGACTCTTGTCAAGCCAAGGAGCTCAGCAAACTGTTCCCTTTCAATTGCACATCGCTTATCAAGTTCATCACTAACAGCACACAGCCTGCACATGTACAATCATAGGTTTAAACAAGCCTTCACCAGTAAAGGGACACAAAAAACCTACGAAAACTTTCACTACACACTGAACAAACCAGCCTGCGCATTTAAAAATAATTAGAAGTGAGTGGGAGAGAAGAGGTCAAATGGGCAAATATAGAGTAAAAAGAATGGAAAACAAAGACACATTTAATAATATAAGTATTAATAAATAAGGTATCTGAGTCACTACACTTGTAAGTTGTACAGACATGCTGGAATAGAAGTACAATAACCAAAACAAATTAAAACCCCCAAAGTTTCTAAATGGGCTTTTGGTTTTGTTCTGTTTTGATACTGAAGTACTCTTACGTCTATCAGGTTAAAAAAAAAAAAAA
The DNA here is from genome assembly GCF_020740725.1 of Corvus hawaiiensis. Taxonomy (NCBI): domain Eukaryota; kingdom Metazoa; phylum Chordata; class Aves; order Passeriformes; family Corvidae; genus Corvus; species Corvus hawaiiensis. Next base: position 4,691,859 of record NC_063242.1, on the reverse strand, counting down.
AATCATCACACTGAAAAGGCCCAACAAACACTACACCATAGATTCCTTAATTTAATCCTCTCAAAAAAACCCAAACAAACCACCCTCTCCCCACAAAAAAACCTGAATTAAAAAAAAACCCCAACAACACAGCTGACTAAACCCAGAAGTTTCTAAATAACCTATTCAAACAATGATTCTCTTCTGGTGGATGTGATCATCATTCCTACAGCTGATTTTCCCAATGGACCTCAAGCTGAAATTTGTGCCGTACTAGAGTATTTAATATAGTTGATATTCCATATCAACAGGAAAATCATTAAAGAATGTTTTAAAATGAACTCATTTCCTATTATTTTAAAACAATTTAAACAACTGATTACACACACATTTGACTACAACTTAATTTCTGCTTTTCACACACTAGCTTAAAAAACTATATGCAAGACCACTTTAACTGCAGTACAAATTTGGCATAAGTAACCTATCAGTTCAAAAGGCTTTTAAAAAGCTTGGAGTCTGGTGCCAAAATAAAAAGGTCCTTTAGTGTCCAACTGTAACAACCATGCCTTTATAAACGTTTGATTTTTACCATATGTATCTTTTAGGAAAGAATTACAAGAATTTCACTACTTGATACATAGAAATAGCTAGAAGCTTTTGATGTAAAAGTTATTTCCACTAACAAGGCTTACTTTTACAAGAGTAGACGTTTGGCTCCCAATTAACATTAAAAACTTCACAATACAGGTGTGCACACACCCGAACAGAGTCAATTACGTTCTTTCAAAGAAGGAGGCCTGTAAAATATCCTTTCTCCTATTAAAAGCAGTGCATCTTACCTCACAGTAAATGTTCTGGAAATGACCGGTAATCTAAGCTTATCCATTTCCAATTCTTATGTACCACACTAGATCAAAAGATAAAATCCTTACCAAACCGAAGTCATGTAAACACCACAGTGGCTACGCAGTAAGACATCAGACAAAACTGTAAACAGCTGCTGAAATTATTTAACTATTTTAATGAAACTTCTTGCTAGAACAACTGCCTTTTGACACAAACTGCATCTTATGAGGAGAGATTGTGGGAGCTGGGCCTGTTTAGTCTGGAGAAGGCTGAAAGGGAATGTCATTAATGCATTTAAATTTCTCAAAGATGGGTGCCAAGAGGATGGTGCCAGACTATTTTCAGTGGTGCCCAGTGACAGGCTGAGGAGCAATGGCCATACACTAAAACACAAGAAGTTCCACCTCAGTATGAAGAAGAAATTCTTTACTTTGAAGGTATCAGAGCACTGTAACAGGCTGCCCAGGGAAGTCTCCGGAGACAATCCAACCGCCATGGATGTATTCCTAAGTCACCTGCTCTAGGTGATGCTGCCTTGGTAGGGGGGCCTGGACTAAATGATGTCCAGAGGGCCCTTCCAAACCTAACTAATCTATGATTCCGTGTATTTTCCCCTGGCCCTCCTGCAACAGGACTGAGCTAAGTGCACCTAAAAGTTTAAGCACTAACACGGTTTTTACAACTCAAAACATCAAAACAACCTTAAATCGATGCAGGATTCCTTTAACATAAAGCAGCATACAGCGCTTTTCAGACACCACTTTAGATGTCACTCAGCCACCCTCACCTCAGGCTCAGTGAAAATATTCAGTTACAGGTTAGCCTCGATGATCCTGGAGGTCTTTTCAAACCAAAAGATTCTCGTTTTACTCCCTCGCAGCTCTCAGGCGGCATTCTCAGGGAAACTCATTACCTTGCTCCGTCAGGAAAATCCTGAGAAACCCGAAAGCAAGGCACACGCCCTAACTAACTCCGCCGATCTGATAAAGATTTCCCCCCGGGCGAGCTCTCTCCCCGCACAGGACAGCTATACTTACGGGCGATCACCTCCGCGCGGCTCCCGCGCCGGCAGCGCATCCCCCGCCGCCGCCACCTGGACCGCACCGCACCGCCCGACCCCGCGCCGCGCACGCCGTACCCGAGCGCCGGAGCGGCCGCTCCTCCCGCGGGTCTAGGCCGTCACGCTGCCTTCCTCGCCGTCCCGGGACATCCTTCGGCTCGTTCTCCGAGCGCCGCTTCCCTCCGCCCCGCTCCAGTCGCTCTACGAGGCTTTTAAATAAAGGCGCGTCAGTGCCGGCCCGGCGCCGGGGAGGCCGCGAGTTCGGCCCCCGGGAGCCCCCGCGGCGGCGGGCGAGGCAGGAGCGGCGGCGGAGAGAAGCCGCCGGGGGAGGTGGGGCAGGGGCGGCGGCGCGCGGCGGAGCCGATGCCGCCGCTTTCCGCGGGAGCGGCGCCCGGCCCGCGCCGCGGCGGCTCCCGCTTTTCCCGCCGCCTCCCTGGCGCAGGAACGTGAGGGGAGGGCGGGTCGCACAAAAGGCGGGCGGCCCTTGGCGCAGGGGCAGGGCGAGCGCGGCGGCCCCCGCGAGCAGAGACGGACCGATAGGGACCGCGCCGGGATCGGGATCGGGATCCTGATCCTCCTCCTCTTCCACCTCCTCCTCCTCCTCCTCCTCCCGCGCGCGGCCGCTCGCTCACTCACCAACCACGCGCGCGGCAGCGCCAGCCCCGCTTCCGCCCCCGCCGAGCGCCTGCCCGGAAGCGGCCGCCCACGTGAGCGGCGCCGCCAGTGCCCGCCCCGCCCGCCGAGGGGACGCGCGCTTCCGCCGCGGCCGCGCGCGCTGGCGCCCCCTGCAGGCGGGGCGGCCTCGGGGGTCCCGCCGGTCCCACCGGTCCCCTGGCCGGCGGGAACGCGGCGCCAAGTGTTCGGCTTCGTCCGGGATATGGCTTTTCTTGTGTACATCTTCCTCGAGAGGGGAAGAGGAGGGGTAGACGCTGATCTCTTCTCTGTGGTGACCAGCGACAGGACCCGACGGAATGGCCTGAAGCTGTGTCGGGCGGTTTAGGTTGGATATCGGGAAAAGGTTCTTCATCCAGCGGATAAAGGCTGGATCAGGCTCCCCAGGGAAGTGGGGTCACAGCACTAAGCCTGAGAGTTTAAGAAGTGCTTGGACAATGCTCTCGGGCACATGGTCTGATTCTGAGGTATCCTGTGCAGGGCCAGGAGCTGGACTCGATGATTTTTGTGGGTCTCTTCCACCTTGGTTTATTCTGTGGTTCTGTGTCAGTGCCCCTTCCCCTGAAGTGGGGCTGCACTAGCACCACAGCAGACAACAAGAACGCATTAATGATAACCAGTACTGAGATAAGCCCGAGTCCTGTGAGGAGCAGCTGAGGGAGCTGGGGTTATTTAATCTGGAGAAAAGGAAATGCAGGGGTAACCTTATCGCTCTCTACAACCACCTGAAAGGAGGGTGCAGCCAGCTGTGGGTCGGCCTCTTCACCCAGGCAATCAGTGACAGGATGAGATGACACAGTCTTAAGCTGCACCAGGGGTAGTTTAGGTTGGACATCAGGAGGAATTTCTCCACAGAAAAAGGTGATTAGACACTGGAATGGACTGCCCAGGGAGGTGATGGAGTCATTGTTGCTGGAGGTGTTTAAGGAAAGACAGAAGTGCCACAGTTTAGTTGACATGGTGGTGTTGGGTCATGGGTTAGTGTTCTCAGATGTTTTTTACAACCTAACTGACTGATTCTTCCAGTGAAGGCACTGCAGAGTCAGCATTGGCGTTTGAGGTTATTACTATTATTTCACGTGTAGGAGGTTATTATTTCACATATAAACCACCAGGCATGCTGCGCACTTCTGTACATGTGTACCTAGATAAAGCTCGCTGCTCCAAAGGGGTAATGAATTCCCATATCAGAAAGAGAGTGCAAAATTCCGGGAGACCCAGAAAACAACAAACGACGAGGGTGTTTGCATACCTGTCTAGAACAGAGATAGTCTCAATTCACACCAGGGAGTAACTCTGCAGTTGCACACTCTAAACTTTTCGTTTCTTGTCAATTAACCTGTGAACACCCTTCTCCTTTCCCCTTTTTGCCTTCTGTGAGGAGTAGGAGTTCTGCAGCTTTTTGTTAAAAATAATTTCCTCGAAGCTCTCTGGTCTCAATAAGATGTTTAAAACCAAGATAAAGCTTAAAGGAAAAATAATTTTCTCTTGGTTTAATTTTTCTTGTTATTGCTTAACTTTTAATTTTATTAATTCTCTAGTTACCTCAGAAGTCTGCCTTGCTGTTACTGTGAGAAACCAGAATGTATAATATTAAATACAGTCAACACTATTGTTTAAATAGTATCAGTAAAGATAATGCCTTTTTTTTCCTTACTTTGCAATACTGGCACAAGAAAAACATTAAACCCTGTTTTGGAACAAATATACAGTTTTCCATTAGTATAAAAATACACCAAGCCATCACAAAACAGAGGCAGATACAAGAACAAAATAATACAATGCTTTTTCAGCCTCTATTTGCACCAGGTAAGAAAGAAAAAAATAAAAATAAAAATAATTGTACAGCTGAACAGATTATGTTGGACTCTGTTCTTTGAAAACATTTCCAGAAGCATGCACTTCGTGACTCTTACCCAGTTCAGGCTTCCCAGCTGACTTTGAGAGGTACAGCAGCACGCTGCAGCACACCATTCAACCATTTTATGTCAGTGTGCTACAGATTCAGTGTAGCACACTACTTTTCTTTTTCAGCATGCTCCTCCTGCACCCAAGCAAAAAAATCCACCTCAAATCCAAGTTATTTCAACTTAATTGTAACTTTATTTCCACTAGGAATAATTCCACAGTAAGAGGTAAAAGAAGCTGTCCCAGAGATGGCCATTTACAACAGCTGAATATTCTGATTTTATTGTTTTAATACAAAGATGGTTCTGCACTTTGAAAACAAACAGGAAAAAGATGTTTCTATTTTTATTTTCAGAATTCAGAGTTTTAACTGATTAAATTCACCTTCTGTAAGCAGGCATTAACACTGTTCCTATACAGAGTAAATGAACTGTAAGAACTCTGGTTCCATCTCTGCCTCTGATAAGAACAGATTTAGATGCATTCCAGAAATTCCTCAGAGTTTCTTTAAAACACTGTTTTAATTTGTCTGTATTTTCCTTCCTGTGTCTGTTCATAGAATAAAACTAATACATTTTGTTGTTGCTTTGTCACCTTAGTTTTACTGCATCTTGCATTCCATGGTATTAAGATGTGAAACCATCAGAATGAGGATTCTCAAATTCCATTCAGATCTCAAAAAAAATTGTAAGTTAACATTAAAAAGTTCATTTGCCATCTGGCCCCAGCATGTCTAAATTATACCAGTATTTGGCTGCAAAGCTGAAGAGCTTTAATTAGAACCACTGAATGCTACCCAGCATCGCAAGCAGGAAGCGAATTTTAATTACACAACTTCACTTTAAAAAAATATTTTTTCCCAAGCACACTAATTTTTAACCATTCAAAACTTTTTTTCACCATCCTACAAAAGTAGAAGTCATTAATATATAGACATGTACATTCAGTCCAAACCAGTACTACTTTAGTTGGAAAAAAGCTCATGTTAAAAGAGCCTGAAGGATGGTATAAGCCAGCTTTCATTTTATTCTCATACTGGTAGGATAAAAGAAGACAAAAGATACTTTTGCCACCACATCAGTGCCTCTTAGCTAGAGCCTGGTTACACCTATTGGGATATATCCCTAAATTTGCAAAACATACCTAACTTCTACTGACTTTGCTGAAGCTTCTATGTTCCCTAAACTGGCAATAATCCAGGCACTTCTCATCTCAGCACTAGACTGACAGCACTGACTTTTTGTTATTTTTTAGTCTTATTAAGAAAAAAAAAAAGTGGAGACCTGTTCATAACCCTTATATGGGAAAGGGTTTTTGATTACAAAGGTTTTTGAGTCAGGCCCAGCAGCGACAGGGAATAACTTCTGAGTATTTGTTGTAGGATGAATTTGTACTGCTGAGTGCAGTAGTTCATTCTGCTGATAATTCTTTGTAAAAGAACCAACAATACAAAAAGATCAGACTGTCAATGTACAGTATTTAATAATACTGAAGAAAACAAATTATCTGTTTTAAAAAGCTGTTTTAACATGGAAAGAATGAACATGAGCTTTACAACCTTTCCACAATACAGAACTCTCAGCTAAATGGAGAAATAAATAACAAGAATATCAAAACCAAGTTATTAATTTAATTAAAAAACCACTATACGAAACTTAAACATAACAAAATAAACTCCATTGAGGTCATATGTAGTAAAACAACAAACTTACAGAAAGTATATAAAACATTGCTATATTCTCTCTATTAACTACCATGTCACTGTGTGCTGCCATTGCTTGGTCCCCTCAGAGTTCCACTTTCAGTCAGGATCCTTATAACATTCGGAATATCAATTCCTTAGTTAAAGGCAAACAAACAAAACCAGAAAATAAGCAATTTTATGATAAAATTCACTTAAAACCACAAGTTATACTGAAACATTCAGATGCTGAGATGAGTTTTGGATCTTTCCTTATTAAAAGAAAAATACCTGAGAACAATCAGAATGTGTCTGAAAACTGTAAGCTTTCCTACAATGTACAGTGTTCTTTTTTAAACCTTTATGATTCTAAACACACTCTGAAAAGCTTAGAAATGTACACAGGAAACTTCTGAAAAGAGAGCAGTAGCTGACTGAAGATGTGGGAAGGTTTAATAGCTAACGCTTACTAGAAAGTTATAAGCAAAAGAAAGACTACTTGTCTCTGATTCATTATTATTTCTATGTTACTGTGCAAATACAGTTCCTTCAGGGACCAGTAAATAAAATTTCCTTCACTGTTGGTATTCACAAAACTAGCCACTTATAGCACAGAGAAGGTTCTGATTTTTTCTAATAATAATGTGCTTGGGTTTAGTTTACTGTCTCTCTTACTGTAAATGTTACTATGCACAAATGAGAGAAGAATTAAAAAAAAAAAAATCAGCAATTATTAATGCCTTTGTGGGAAGGCAGCTATTCTGAATTACCATTCCTAAACTGGATTCTGCAAAAGTTAAAGGGTGGGAAAAAATAAGTCTCTTCCGCCCTCCTTAATACCTCAAAGTTCTTCAACCCATATAAGTCCTTAATATTTCACAGAGCTAATAGATGATGTTATGTATATTTTTATATATGTGTGTGTTTGTGTGTGTATACATGTATATGCAAATTACCTCTGAAAGCTGGATTTGAGGCTGCTATTTTGTGTAGGGTGGCAGTAACTTCCTCAGCATTCATACTTCTTACACTGTTCAAAAATTCAGTCGTGATGTTGTTCTCATACGCTGTTTCCAAAGAGCCAGTTGAAAAGTTTTGGGGTTCATCTTCATGGACTGATAAGAACTGCTTAGCTGATCGGCTGCTTGAGTATTCTAAAGAAGGGAAATACTGTTTTTCAGTAAGAGAGGATTCTGCAGAGCCTACATTACTTATTTCTCTAAATAGGGCTTTTCAAAATAAGCATTTCCAGTCTGGCACAGCAGCATTGCTGGTACGGTTCACATCCAACTTTGCTACGTTTTCAAACAACCAAGAGTCAGGAATGCTTTCCAGTTACAGAAAATCCTGGAGAAACAACGGTGGGGAGGTAGGTGAAAGCTATTTCCATTACACTTACAAAAATGGAATAAAAGTTTCAAATCTCATATATTCTAAGTCACCACAATTTTTGTTATTAGCATTGCAATAACTGAGGTTTTCAAAAGCTAAACTTTCTAGAAAAACTAGAAAATTGACACCACACAGAAAGAAAAAGATCACACAAAATAGCTTCACTAGTATTCTGGCTATCTTGCCTTTCCAAGCATAGGATTGTACTGCCTAGGTTCAAGAAAAATAGCCATTTGTTTGTATTGGAAGGAAATGACCTCCAAGAAATCCAGGATTCTTTGAAAAAATTTCTCAGAAGTACCAAAGCCAAGTAGCTGCAGTATTCAGATACTAGAAAATTATCTATCCTCTACCACATGAACTTTCTACTAACATCTGATTCAACTACACCTGCAGGAAACATCTCCTCCACCAAGAAGGGGAAAAAAAAATCAGGGGGGAAAAAAAGGCCAGAGAAACTTTCAAAGTCTCCTTAGAAACAGTTGCCCTTGAACACAGGAAAGTCAGAGTTGGTACTAATTCAATTCTCCCCAGATTCTACAGTTAAGTAGGATCAATGTTTTTTAATAGTCTTCCCTTTCTAATATCAGTAGAGGATGGTGAAAAAAACCCAAAACTATTAATTTATGCTACTTGACTCTGGCTTTATTCTGTTCTTAAACTCTGCTTTTAGAAAAGCAGGAAGAAAAGGCTTACTATCATTTATGCAAGGTTCAGCGTTAAGATTAACCCACATAAAGACTGCAAAGCCAACATGACCAGCGTCAGAGTCGCTAATACCTGCTGGAGTCAGGCTGGACTGTTCTGTGGAATACTCCAGTGCTGCTTCTCCATTATATCCAGCATTTAAGTGGTCCTATGAGTTCAAAAAAAGTTTAGAATCTCATCAGGACAAACTCTTGAAACAATGAACTACTACACTTTTAATGATCACAAACCAAATAAAAGACCAGTGTTTCTGCTATCAAATCTGAAAAATCAAGTATTTCTTTGCAAATCATTGGGTTAATAACTTCTGTGTATACACTGCCCATGGCATGTCCCTACATCTGAAAAAGCTCTGTATTAGGCAATGAAGAGGTAGTCATTGAGCCTAATTCTCAACTTGTCACATCTAAAAAGGAAGCATTTTGCACTCAAAATAAAAGATTTAGTTAAAAAATTACCAGTTGAAAGACCACAGTTTAGAATACTAACAAGGCCTAATGTGGGAAAACATTTTGGTCTTCCACAACTTGTAGTTTAGAAGTTATTTCAGTTAGAACTTCATTGTTTTGTAACATGTCAGCAGCCTCAGAGAAGTACTCAAAACACCTCCATATGTACTGCCTGTGTAAAGATAAGTCAGTCACAAGTAACAGCAGAGAGGGGAAAAACTGGGTTTCTAATAGTGGAAGAAGAAGGAGACCTCAAAAACAACAGTCCAAAGAGTATGACCAGAAGTTGTATAAGAAAAAAAATCATGTCACTGATGCATGATTGCATGGTGAAACAGAAACAGAATACAGAACAGGAGTGTTAGGCAAGTCAGTAGAGATGACAAAAACCTTAAGTTAGAATTAAAAAGGGGCAAAAGCAGCAGAAAAACTTAGATGTAAGGAAAAGCACGGGAAAAAAGTGACAAGATGATTTTTAGTTTCTACCAACAACAAAAAAATAAACAAGCACCACTGAACAGAAATTATTAAGACTCATCAACAGAAAAGCTAAAATTTAACCCTATCATCACTACCAAAATTCATGTATTTAACAGGCAAAACTTACAATACAGTCTCCACAGCATTTTTGTTTTATTGTATCATCTAAATTAACAAAAATGCACAATCACAGGAATTTACAGGTTTGTAGAACAAAACCAAAACAAAATTCACATTACTTTGTTTGATGCAGCCTGCTGACGATATTCCACCAGAGCGTTTGTGAGAGTCTGTGTAACTTTCAGGATAAATGAAGCATCATCTTCATTCAGTATCTCAAAACTTTGCTAGGGGTAAAAAAAAAAGAAAACAACACACAATAAAACATTTTTCCTCTGAAAAACTGAAGTATCACAATTTATAAACAAACCTGCAGGAACTTTATTTTCTCTATGTCTCTACCCTTCTGTCAGACTTGGCTGAAATTACAAAGCGAATAGAGTTTTTATTTTTAATCCCATAAATGGAGGGCAGGAAGGTGGAATAAAAGAGAATCCTAAGAGAAGGAAGATGCAGCTACAGAACACAATCATTTGAAAAGGAATTACACAAAAATATGCCTGGAAGTACATAGGAGCTAATGCTTTTTCCTTAAGTATTTTGATCTCTTTCCAAGACGTCTGCATACAAATGAATGTGTACACCTTCCCTGAGGCAATATAGTCATAACCCATTTCTCTAGAACAGAGAAAAAAGCCAGAATGCTACTGAATTTAAAAGTACATGCTGCCTTGCCTTACATTACCCTTCTTCTTCTTCCCTAAAAGCCTACAGAAAAAGCAGTCTTGAAGCTGTGAAGCTCTACTAGGGGAGCAAGTTCTAGCACCAACAGCACTCACAGAGAGGGCTACATGTGTCACCCTCTTGTCTATACCAAGAAAGTTCAGCTGAAAACACTTCTCTGGGGGCAAAGTAACAGAACTCCAGCTGTGTCCTAACAGCTCAAAGTCTTCTGGATTATAAACAAACACCTTTAAACACTCCAGACAATGGAAAAGAAGTAATAAAAACCTAGCATTAAGTTCATATAAGACTGCGTAATAGGGATATATTACAATTTTAACATGAATAGTATTTATCTCTCCTGGTTTGCACAAGTTATATTTAATGAAGATCTTGCCAAAAGCTATCTGGAAAAATAAGATTAAACTGTGGCAAGGATAATTTTGCTATGAGGTAATAAAAGAAATATAGTATGGATAATTATTGGACAGCTTTACACAATATGAACAGCAAGTCCAAAAAAGATACCTGTAAAATTACTTTCCACTACATCAGAAACCTTTGAATCCAACAACAACAGAAACACTTAGTGCAGCTTTTGAAAAAATGACTGTAGATGCAAAAATGAACGATTTTCACACTTTCCAAAACAGAACATTGTTCTAATCAATTCCCAACAGTCCTCTTTTCTTCTCAGAGGACAATCATACTAAGCAAGAAGATCCCTCAAAACATTCAAGTTTTATTAACAAGGTGCAACCTCTACACCTAATAATTCCATATAAAAAAAGAGGAAAAAACCATTTTATGATAGTCAATAGTGCCTAAATTACCACGCAGTAGATCAGTCAAGCAACTATCAGTAAAAGATTTTCATAGAGTTTGTCACTGGTGCTTTTATGAAAATCACCATTTCTGTGTGCAAGACCACGACTGTTGTTGATACGTCTAACAACTGGCAACTGACAGTTTTCCACTCTTATTGTTCCTATCACTGGTGTGCATGTGTACATAATACACATTTTCAACAACTGAACAGAACTGTAATGTTCTGACACTTATTTAAGAGAGGGAATAGACAGGTTTTGCAGTTATGGCACTTTGGGCCAGGGCAGGGGGGGAACCCTGTTTTAAATACACTACTTGCATTTTTTTTCTTAAAAATCCCATCTTTCCTTTCTACATATCTCTGATATTTGTCTTCATTCTGCTTCCTTCCATTACTGAATTCCATCTTTCCAAATTCCTCATCTGAAAATCACAGACCACTTGCAGAAACAAAGGAGAAAAGATGTTTAAAAAGGTCATATTAGCTAAGCATGTAGTTAAGGAGTGAAGATAAGATATAGTTGAAAAAAAAGGATTTTCAATACAAGGCATTCCTCTGATAGTAAACCAACACTGGCAAAAACATGTCTAGAAACTTGAGAAACAATAGATACATTATAAATTCAGTGACATTAATTTTATTCTGAATCCTGCTTTCTGGCAAAATGGTAATCTGTTAGATTACCAGACTGCCAACATTCTGCCTTTCATTACTTGCTACATATTAGACTTAGCAAACCAGTGATTTCTTTTTCTACTTTTTTTTCCAAAAATTACCTTGCAAGGTAAGATTTAACACTCACCAAATAACCCAACAGCTCTTCTTGACTAGTGAATTCTTCAGGATTTGCTGTAAATTCTTGCTGTTTAACATAAAAAAAGAGGTCCTGAGATCTATTCTATTCAGTAAATACAAATAAACAGTAGTAATTATTGTTACTCTAATATTCAAATTGTTTGTGCTGTTATGAAATGTGTACATAGGTTTTCATAACAAAGTAGGAAAAAACTTTGTTGTCAATAGTTTTGCCTTAGTCACTTGTAGCTAATTTATTGTCAATAATATTAATTTGAATAAGCAAACACGACTGCCAATCATATATTAATTATTTCCCCAACTATTTGGAAACTGGAGTAACCCATTAACAGAAAAATATTCACCTCAGCTTCCTTGTTTTCTTCCTCTGATTGTTTATTGGTCTCACACCTTAAAATAGAATAAATAAAACATTCAGTTGGCTGATCCAGCAAAAATGTGTAGCCAGCCAATAACTGGTAATTTCAGAGTGCGTCAGAAGTTCTGACACACTCTGAAAGAAAGGTCACATATTATTTCCTCAGAGAAATCTCAGTCATTCCAGATCATCAGAAAAATTATTTATGGGGTTTGTTTTTTCTTAGTGTGATTATCTAGAACGTAAGTTCTAAAACCCAGAGTTAATAAAAAAGCTTGATATTGGTAGTAATAGCTGTAAGGTTTTTGTATGCATTGCAGTAAGACAAGGCTCCTAATTACAGTAGGATTTTTATCAGCACTTCACAAACTTGCTTTTGAAAAAATTCAACTATTAAAAATCAGTGTTTTACAATGCAGCCACACAAATACTGGCATACAAAGATTCACATGGCTAAACATTCCTATGCCATATTTGTGCTGTTCTGCCATTACAACTACTATTGATACATTCTATCCCTTTGCAAGCCCAGGAACCAGGGATGAGAGCGGCTGGGTGTTTCTTAAATTAACCAAAACCATATGACTGCCAAGCCTAAGCCCTCGTCTGCCTTGAAATGTTTCTTAGGAATCAAAAGTTTAGTAAAAGCAGATGATGATAAAATAATTTAAACCTTCAGATGACTGTTTGTTCAGAAACTTAACTACGAAGAAATAAGGAATCACAGAAATTCTCAGATAGATATTACAGAATCTTTAAGAGGAAACATCATTTGGCTGCTTGCTGCCAATTAGAATCTGATATTAATTCTTTTAAGAAACTATATATCGAGTTCATATCTCTCAGTAGTCTCACAAAAATAAATAGTAAAGTAACAAGCTGAAGTCCTAATTTAGTAACTAACTTCCAAGTCAGTCTCTCACCGAAACACCTGGCTGCTCATAATCACCCAGGATCTATCTGAATCAGATTAAAAGAATAACATTAAATGATTTTCCAAAGGAAGCTGTTCTTAATATTTAAAAGAACAAGACTGCACAATGAGGATCAGTACCAGGTAGAAATAGACCTCAGCATCTCCAGATGTGGATAGCTGAGCTTTCATTCATTTCCTATTCTTCGTGTTTTCACAAACTAGTTCTGATTCAGAACTGTTGGTTATTTGAAAGCCAATAAATAAACACAAAGATTCATAAACCTGGACTTGAATTTGGTTTCAACTGATTGTTTTCCATAATGGTTGCTCCACAGAGAGGCAGGTCCTACAAAAATGTCAGGAACATGAAAATTTCTCCTTTACAAGCAGAAGGTGTTAGCCCTCCATGTCTGGGAGAGAGATTACTGGTTTGAAGTCAAAACACATTCCAAGGGAATGTCATTAAGAGCAAAACCAAGTAACTAAATTGTTGGAACAAAACTCCTACGTTTGGGCTGATGCATGTGTATCCCTTACTGAATGCCTTCCTGTGGTTCCTGGTGCTGCACAAAGATGACCCATGTTGGAGATGTTCTCCTCACACAAAGGCTGACAGCTCAAATTGAACTCACAGCGCTGTTACTAATAAGATGCTCACAAGCAGCCAAGCACGGTTTCAGCATTTTAGAACACAATTATTCTTTTAGGACACTTATTGTTCCTCCACAAAATCATTTGCAAAGAAGAAACCCCAATTGTTATAGCCGTTACTGATTGTCTTTCCCTTCCAAAATCAGTTCATCTACTACCCTAATTATCTGATATGAACCTGTAACAGAGGCAGTTTTAAACCATGAGGAAATGTTCTTTTTGAACATTTTCAGCAGCACATGACAACTATACCTTAAGGATAATAGTTAAATACGAAAGCCAATTGCATCCAGAGCAAAGTCTGAGATCACTTTACATACACCAGGTTTTCTGTTGATGACAGAAGTTTACAGCTGAGCACAATTTCAGAAGACATGGATTTTACTATGCAAATCCAATACAGATAATTGTCATGTACAACATTTTCCTTTAAGTTAATTTAAGTGGGTTTGAAGGTGGTGGTTTTTTGTTTCTTTTACCTTTCTGAATTGTTGCCTTTGCTGCTTTCAATAGCATTATTAGGTTCAACATTTTCATCTGGTTTTGTCTGTTCTTTCTGCCTTTCTTCATTCTCCTCTTGAACATTATCTTCATCTAAAACAATAAAAAAGTATACTAAGTAATGTTTTTCCAATGTTTTAATTTAAAAAATATTCTAAACAAAGAATACTTCTAAAGACAACATCAATAAAACCTAAGGGTGGAAGTAAGGTATCTTGTGAAGAAATAAAATAAAAACAGAACCTAAAAAAATCAGTAGAAGTAGAATGTTTTCTTTACAAACACTGGGATTATTCCTGCCTTTGCCACAGACCCCAAGGCCATCCACACAACTGTGCAAATTCACCTCTGTTACTCAGCTGTGGAAGCTCTACGTGGAACAGGCACATACAGAGTAAGTAACTCATGCACTGGTGAAAGTTAAAAAAAAAAAACATTAAAAGAAACCATTTCCCTTCTTACCTTCAGTAGGGTCTGTCAGTTCCCCATCTTTATTTTTATTATCTGTTTTTTCTGCATTACTAAGGGGCATATCCACATGCTGAACTTTAGCTTTTGAAGGGCTGTCATCTGCATTGAAAACTAAACAAACACGCTTGAAATGTAGCACAAGAGACATTACCTTAATAGAGGATGGTTCTACTACTGCACTTTGATTTCACCTAGCTCTGTTTCTGTGCAATAGTACTTACAAACACCAAGAATAATCTTATAAGCATTATTATGTGACAGCATATTAAATACTAACTACAAATCAGCAACAAAATTTAAGATATTTTATGCCCTGGTTATAATTACATGCATTTCTTAAAATATGTAAATATTATAAATGTAGTAGAATGCCACAAAGTCACATGCAAAATTAGACACATTAACCAAGAGGTTACAATCAAGGAATCTAATTTGAATAGGACTCAATTTATTTCAAACCACTTTCCTAGATTCAAAATGGCTATTTTTCCTCTTTGGAGTACGACGCTGCTAATCAAGATGATCTTGTTACTTCTACTGAGCTATTTTAAGGTACCATTCACATACTGATATACATTAAAATTAAGTACTTTAGTTTCAAATCCAATCTTTATTTTTCATGCAATGAGAATGAAGGTCTCATAGCAAGTTTTAGCCATTTCCTCAAGTGGCATGTAGTCATACTGTCTGTCCACCTGGACAACATTGTACTACAATGAGTTTTAAAACATTAAACTGAGTGGGGAGGTCTCACTGATACCACATTCCTATAATTTTGTGAGTATCAATGCCTAGTAAAACAGAAAATTTTCTTCCAGAGATAAGAGGTATGGCAGTGCTTTAAAAATTCTGCATGGCTTTCTGAACTGGAGATTAAATACAAGCATAGAGCCCCAACCTGCTCCTTTTGTCCAGTTCACCAAAATGCTGGTATCTGGCACTGCAGGGACTACCCTGGTCTGATTTAGATCAAAGGAGGACCAAATTAGAAATGGACAATTTACACCTCACTGAGCACACTTACATTCTTGCCATTTCCTCCTCATTGTTGGAACACCTGTAACAACCTAAAAATAAAACCCATTTATGTTAGTTATTTTGTGGATAAAATCATTCCACAGATATTTCATCAGCATTAATTTTTTTTTTTTAAGAATATACGACCAGTAGTGTAAAACACATGTGTGTATATCCCTTAATGGACATTCAAAAAGTCAATAAATTAGTTACCTGGACACTTATTTACCACAAATAAATTTCTTCTAGAGCTTAAAAAAAAAAGAAAATTAAACAGCTGGTTTCAAAAGATATAGCAGTAAAATTAAACCAGGTTACACATGCTTTGTTTAAAAATTCCTTAAATAGAGAATGGATTTGCTATGGATGTAATAAACTACCTAGAAAAACAAAAAGGTCTACAAAATACAGATGGAAGTAAATATTTCCATATGCATGGATATAAATCTCAAGTAAAATAACCATCTCAAGTCAAGAAGAAATTTAAGCAGGTCAAGTGAAAAAGTTGCTGCCAACAGTCAGCTGCTTCTCTTTTTAAACAGAGGTTAAAAATGAAGGATATGCAGACAGAATGGATTTGACAGCCTGAAATCTCTCCCTTCTAGAGCAGGGAGCTCTAGAGAGAGCAGTTCTCCCTTGACCTGATCTTCCGATATTCCCATAACTGTTTTTTATCAGAAAAAGGTAGGATCAGAGCAGGCTCTTATCCTTGAGCCTAAGTGTGATGGTATCACACAGAAAGAAACACAGGTCTTTTTCCTCCAGGATGCTGATAGAAATCGAAGTTGATGGGGAAAACAAATTTAATGTGTACCACGAAGAATAGTGAGCACCTCAAGAAGGTGTCATGAACCAGCATGGAAAGGTACACCTCAAGAAGAAACTTCACCAATATCCCGTCCACATAAAGGTATTATAAATACCACTGCAGTGCAAGTATCAGCACAGAGCAATATGAAGATATCTCCACATGAATGTATTTCTAAAGGTGCAGCTTCCTAAGAATTTAAGCTTGTGGTGCTTCTGCAATCACATGTACTGCTGATAATCTCATGTCAATCTGCAGATTCCCACACTTCCATCTGTACTGTCAGAAATTTTACCTGGCTCCCCTGAGAATTGCCATGAGCTGCTAACGAAGCAGAAACTATTCAGGAAAGTTATAAAGGCAGTTTCCTAGCATCAATGAAACAACTTATTTTACAGACATGCAGAGCTGAGAATTGATTAAATATTAGTATATCTATTTTGCATTATTTGTGCACTCAGGGAAATTTTGTCCAGAATAATCCTGGAAGAATTACTAAAATGACAAAAAGCACCTGTAATAAAGGTTTAAAAAAGCAAGATTTTCCTACCATCCAAAGTAAATCTGCCCACTGTAATGGAAATTACATTCTTTGTTTCTTTATTAAATATAAAGCTCCTGGAATTCTTAAGGGAAATGTACCTGTATTTGTTTTCTTCCTTCTTTCTTCTCAATTGTTAATCCAACTTGCCTAACTCTTCTGTTCAGTTCAGAGCCTTTACCCTTAACTTCATCAGATTGTGCTATCTCTGGATAATGTTGTCTCTAGAAAATAAATGCAAGTCCTTAAATCACAAAACTCCAGCACAGTTAATAATCATGGGAGATAAATCAACTTCTACATATACATTAACAGAACTTACTAAAATGGTTATGCATAGAATCACAGAATAATTTAGGAAACTAAAGCCAAATCTTCAGCTCAGAACAGGGCTGACTCTGAATGCTGAATTGGTTGCATAGGGCTTTGCCCGCTTGGGTCTAAAAACCTCTGGGAAGAGAGATTTCCCCCTCTCTCTGAACAACCTGTTCCAATGCTCGACTACGCTCACAGCAAAAAACTTCATGTCAAGTAGGAAAATCCCGTTTGAATTTATGTTCCTGCCAAGCAGCTCCAAAAAGGGTCTGGTTCTCCCTTCTCAATAACATCCTCTGAGGTACTGGAGGGTTACTGTTAGATCCCTCTGACACTTTTTCTTCTCCAGCCAGAAGAAACCCAATTACCTTAACTTCTCTTCATGGTACAAATGTGCTTCAGCCCCCTGACTATCTTGGCAGCTCTCCTCTGGACTAGCTCAATTTCATAAATAGCTTCCTTTCTGCAGTACACTGAACACAATACTCTGGATATGGCCTAGCAAGGATCAAGAACAGGGGAATAATCACTTCCTTTGATCTACTGGCTGTCCCCTTGTTAGTATAGCTCAGCTTGCTGTTAGCCTTCACTGACACCAAGGTACACTGCTTATCTTGAGCTTGTTATCCACCAGGACCTCCAGGCTCCTTTTTTAGCAGAGCAAATTCCAGGCATTTAGTCTCCTGCCTTTTCCACTACCTAGGGTTAATCCAGCTCAGGTGCACGACTTAAAATTAATCCTTCATGAATGATTATATTTTTATAGTATTTAGGAATTTAACAGAGATGCAGTTAACAAGTGTAAGATTCAGAACTGCAGGAAACAGTTCCAAGTAAGCAAGAAATATAATAGCTGAGAACACCAAAACTCAGCATGTACGTCTGAATCAATGGCCAGAAACAGCATGGTGTTTATGAAAGACATCACTGCAGATTCACAGCAGCACACCCAACATTAGGCCTAAAACTGCCCCAAAATACTATGTGAACTCAGCTGTCTATGACTTCAGGATATGTGGAATATAATACCAATTTTGAGACTTTTATGGGAAGTATCAAAATACTTTTCAGAATATTGCTTTCTCAGTTTTGTTAAAGCCCCCCTTAAGCCAGTATACTCAAGCAAACATTCAAAGAGTGGACAGCCTAATTTCCCTAAACATATTGAAAATAATAATGTATTTGAATGTTTGTGAGCTGTCATGAACCTCAAGAGCTTTGCCAATTGTCATAAAACAGGCCACAGAACTCACACGGCTTGCCTAGCCTCAAAACAGAATATGAGTTGGGTTTTTTCCCCCTGATTCCAAGTCACAGTATCTAATAATTTAATTAGTATGTATCATGTTAATTTATAATTATGCTCCTTTTAAAGCATCTGAAAGATGGAACAGTTTCTTCATTGATCCCATTCTTTTACGTAATACAAAAATCAGTCAAAAATCTACTTCTAGTCCATTTTAGCTATAGATTTCATTACTGGTTGACCAAAACAGAATAAACTAAACACTCAGTGTCAAGCAATGGACAGACATACACATTATTGATGAGAAGAATTTTAAGTATATTCATCACAGTTGCATAATTGCAATATAAAGATTTTCACAAAAGCTTATGTAAAACCTTCATTTTAATTTTTTAAAAATCAAAATATGACTAAAAAATTCTCTCCTTAAATCATTACATTGAAACAAACAAACAAACAAACAAAAATAACTTACCAAGTATGCCAGTCTGTGCTTGGAGCCACAAACATGCATGAACATGTTACTCAGTCCTGTTTTACAGTAGCACAGTTGACATTCATAGAGAAAAGGAACATTGTCTTTTGTTCGGTATTCTATTATGTAATTAAGTCCTGTATTGAAAAAAAAAACCCAAACAACTTAGGAAATTTCGTGTTTGCTGGAACAAATCATCAGCGCTGGTTGCGAAAGCACTGATTTTAAAGCACTGACATATAAGGAAAAGATTACTACTGCATGTCAAATACATCAGTGAAGACTTCTAGAACCATCAGGTATTTTATCTTTTGGGTGGCTAGACTTTTTGAATACCAAAGGTACAAAACTGATTTTTTTAGGATGCTTTATTTTTACCACATAGGACTCAACAATTTCTTAATAAATAATCTAAAAAAATAATAGCAACAATTATTTTTTAACTATTTAGAAGGGAATGTATTTTAATATATGGCCCTAATTGTTTCTTCTGTCAACTCCTATCTGCTTTCCCTCCACTGAATGGGTAGTTAAATTGCAAAGAGCCACACTGATCTTTTAAGTTAAAGTTCATTTCTGTCATATCACTTTAGATTGTTTCTAGAGAATATTGTCAACATGAGATATCTAATCAAATATGTTCCAGGCCAAATCCAATGGTTTTGTCACTAAGATCCATCACTTCCATACCATACTATTGGGTACTCAGTGTAACCACAAGAAGATTTTATTACACACTGCCTAATTTTACATTTTAAAAACTAATCCATACTCTTTAAAGGTAAGCATCACAAAACCAATTACAGTCTTAAAAGCCCTTACCAAGTGCAGGTTCTGAATCTTTACATGTATTAAGCTGTTCTTCCAACGTCTGTCCATGATATGACGTGTCCTTCTCTGGCTCAAATGGCACTGTAAGAAATTCACATACATGTGAATCCCTGCTCATACATGGTCCCACATGACAAATTACATCAGTTATTATAAAACATTATCTTCCCAATCTTATTTTCACTCTCTTTAAAGCATTTGGTTTGCAAAAATTAAGTATTATTACAAAATATTACTGCAGATTGAAAGTACAATGAACAGAAATGAATTCCCAATGACCTGCTAAGATCTAGATATCACCTGTAATATTGTACCTCAACATTTTTAATTTCTTCCACTTTTTTTTTCGGGGAGGTGTGAGGGGAGACATTAAACATTCTTACCAAAATCAGGAAGTTTCCCAGGTGTTTTCACTTTCTTCCCTAAGCAACTTCCTGTTTTAACTAAAACAAAAAAAATAACAGCAACAATAACAACAATAACAACAACAACAACATAAAAAACCAAGGAAGAAAACAAAAGAAAACAAAGAATCCGACAGAGGTGGAAATAAAATTGTTAGTACAACTTAAAGAACAATTTGGTAAAATAACTGACTACTTTGAAAAAAACTCTTTGAGCTTTTGTGGACATGAGAAAACTAAGCTATGTTTAGTTTTGAATGTGCTAAGAGATTCTTCTCATGGATTCACAGACCATTCTGAGTTGGAAGGGACCCACAAGGATCATCGAGTCCCACCCACACCAGTCCCTGCTCATACATGGTCCCACATGACAAATTACATCAGTTATTATAAAACACTATCCCCCCAACCCTATTTCCACTCTCTTTAAAGCATTTGGTTTGCAAAAATTAAGTATTATTACAAAATATTACTGCAGATTGAAAGTACAATGAACAGAAATGAATTCCCAATGACCTGCTAAGATCAATATTACAGGTGATCTAATTATCACCTGTAATATTGTACCTCAACACTTCTTATTTCTTCCACTTTTTTTGGGGGGGGGGAGGTGTGAGGGGAGGTATTAAACATTCTTACCAAAATCAGGAAGTTTCCCAGGTGTTTTCACTTTCTTCCCTAAGCCACTTTCTGTTTTAACTAAAAAAAAAACAAAGAAGAAAACAAAAGAAAACAAAGAATCCGACAGAAGTGGAAATAAAATTGTTAGTACAACTTAAAGAACAATTTGGTAAAATAACTGACTACTTTGAAAAAAACTCTTTGAGCTTTTGTTGACATGAGAAAACTAAGCTATGTTTAGTTTTGAATGTGCTAAGAGATTCTTCTCACAGATTCAGAGACCATTCTGAGTTGGAAGGGACCCACAAGGATCATCGAGTCCTGTACAAGGACTGAACCCATGACCCTGGTGTCACTAGCACCATGCTCCAAAAGATTGACAAAAAACACTCACACCAAACAACAACAAAGTTATTTTATGTCAGGTAATTCAATGAAGCAGGCAGAGAGGAAGATCAATCAAGCTCAATGTCTCTAAATATTTCAGGGCATCCAGGAATTTCAGGGTGTTTATTTCAGCAGCATACAGCTGCTAAATATTTCACCAGTTACATTTCCTTTACAATCCAAACAAAAATTCCCAGATCACGAAGGTCCAATGACTATGTCTAACTTGAACAACAACTTTCAAACTGAATAAGAGCAGTGCACTGTAGAAACCTGTAAATACATTCTGGAGCATCATGAAACCAAAGTAGGAAAAAAATGGTGAACAGAGTTAGACCTTCACTCCTTCTGGAACTAGAGCAGTTCATCAAGACTCAGGGTAGGTTTAATGATTTATTAAACCTATTAAAAGTATTAAAAGTATCTTAATTAACTGAAGCAAATTAAGCCCTTTTCAAAAACAAATATAAAGTATATACAGTATTTCTACATGCTTTAAGAAGCATAGCTTTTTTAAAGTATATTTTAAATTTTGAAGGTCTCTAACATCTTGAATTCTTTAGGGTTTCTCAATATTTTAATGTAGATGATTTTTAGTATTCTAGCTAGTGCTTGTTAATCAACTTTGCATACCTCTCGCTCACATTACTGATTGACTAGGTAGTTATATAATTAAAAAACACAAGACAAGTCTTAAAACACAAGTCTTGAGAAAGTTGTGAAAAGGTTCGCTTTTTGTAAAATTTAAAGAAAGTTTAATAAAAGGGACAATTAGGAGACAACAGCAAAAAGGGTATTACGGCCAGGTGCTTTGGCAGGGATCCCAAAGCACACCTCTACATCCAAAAGATCATCTTTAAAAGTACATCTCTTATTGCATATTCATCACAATCATGCACGATTCATAAATTCTTTGGAGTTTCTGTGCATCATCCCATCAGCCTTATCTTCTTCTTTGGCTCCATTCTGTCTCTGCTCCCTCCCTAAAGTCTTCTCTTTGGTTTCTAGTTTTCTTCTTCTCTGATAAGATACTCCAGGAATGTGAAGACTTTTTCTGCCTATCTTTACTAAATTGACTACATAGACATCCTACATCATGTATTACATTACAGAACCTAGGTAAAGTTTTTTCTAACATTATGTAACATGCGAAAAGCCAACACCACAATATATTCATAACAAAGTCTTCTCATTTGTTTCATAAATAACTACATTGGGGTGGGGAGAAAGAAGCAGGTATAGAACATAGCAGGAAGCAAAAAATCTTGCACTTACCCATGCCATGAGCTTTCAAGGCTTCTTCAATCTAAGTTACCAAGTCATCAAACAACAAAGAAGAAAGAAACTTAAAAGTCAAAAAACAACAATGCAAAGCTTACATTATATATAAAATAAGTTAGATTAATGCCAACAGCATAGACTATCTGAGGTGAACAATTACATGAAAATTAGAACAGAAAAACATCCTTCTTTTCCCTGGAGATTGTCTATGATTTAAGTAATTCCATTCTGCCTGTATTAACAGCCATGTATTCTCATGTATTTTCTTTACAGACATACAGTTGTAACATCTTCTGACAGGACTAATGTACAAAACCAAGTTCTACTTCATCGTGGTAAACAGGACAGTAAATCAGCAAAACTAGTTAAATATCTGAAATTATATGTTTCAACACCACATTAAAAACTACATTCCAAACCCCATATTCTATTGCTAAATAAACTGGTAAAATCTGACAAAAGGTGCATTCAAAAACTGATCTTACCGTCTTGTGTTTTGCTCCAAGGAAGTGAGTCTGCAAGTTTAGTGCAGAAGAACACCAGATTTTGCAAATCTAGATTAAAGAGAAGTATTTCTAGCATTGCACACAGACCAAGAGAAATAAAATACCACTGATATCAAAGAAGATCTACTATTGAACTGTTGGTATAGGTAAGTTCTACAAAAGTACTACTACTTCAAAGACAAACTGGAGCAGCCTCCTAAAACTGAATTTTATAAGGCCCCAAGACCACCAAAACACAGTGGAATGAACCGGAATCTCCCCATCACGTAAGAAATTCTGGTATCTCCAGAACTCTGCAGCCATCCCATCACACTTTTTGTGTGGGCGCGTGTGGATAAGTGAAGACAGATCCAAGATCTTCCTCACACACTCTCAACCAAGCATGAGCCAGAGGCACAGCACAATAGTGACAAGCCAGGACACCTGCCTAAGGTGAGCCAGTTCTCCTCAGTGCTGCATCCACACTAACACAATTACTCTGAGCAGTTTGGGACCTGCCTCTCTCACTTCGGAAAACTTCCCTATGACAGCTGCTCTGTGCCCAGGCCAGTTCAGAATGGAAGCAGACTAGGTTTAAATTCACATGCATGAACAGCAGCAGCCTAAATAGTTCCTTCTCCTCTAAAAATCCCAATATGCTTTAAAAAAAAAGCAATAAACCTGACAACCAGAGCAATTGGGATTTTTTTGTTTCTGAACAGGAGCTGCATTTAATCATCCCCTTTTAAAAAGAATGCCTTTATTTAGAAACATAATATTATTAAAGTTAATTTTAATAAGTCGATTCGTAACACACATCCAAGTCAAGCATGACAAAGACAGCAAAGTAAGTTCAGCTCCAGTGCTATTTATCAATCTTGCTCAAGAGAAAAAAGAACACTTGGTTTAGGACAACTTTGTTCCATCAAAATCACTTTGTATTAGTTACAGTTTTCAGTAAGTAATACTTACATTGCAGTAAAAGGGGTTTACTTGCTTCTTTATTTCATTTTCAGGGTCCATATTCAGTCTTTAGATGATAAAAATACTCTAGGAAAATTGCAGAAAGATTGCAAACTGTTGGTTTAGCTTCACAAAATTATTTACATTTTTGTTCCGCCTATATGAGGGTTAGGCACATTCCAGCTTTAATTTGTGCCTCGTCTTGAGTTATATTCAACCTTTAAATCTCCAGGCTAATGATCCTATTTTCAACTCGGGAGCAGAACTACAGCATGGAAAGAAACAATTGTTCTCCGAGACCTTCCCTCGGGAAACATTAACGTCACTAGAAGATTACGCACACCCTGAAACAAAAACTAATCCGGACCATTTCAAGCTTCCCCCTCCTTTCCTGGGATAGGACTGCGCGCAGGGGCTGGGACAGACGACACACACATTGGGAACAGCCAGCACGCAGCGCCCGAGGCGTGCCTTGGGAACAGGAGGCGTACGGCGGGGTTTGGGAAGAGGACACGCTCCCACCCGGACCGCGGGGGCGAAGGAAGGCGGGAGGAAGGGAGGGAAAGGAAAGGAAGCAGGGAGGGCCCGAAGCTCCAACCCCACGCCAAGAGCGGCGCCGTGCGGGAGAGCGCCCTTCCCGGCACTTCCAGCCCCGCCGGGGAGGACACAGACACCTGCTGCCGCCGGAGCCGGGGACACCGCCGGGCCGCCGCGGCACCCAACTCACCGCGGGGGCCGGGCGCGGCAGGGTCCCGCGCCCGGAGGAGCTGAGGGCGCTCCCCGCTGCCGCACCGGCGCCTGCCACCGACCCGTTCCTCGGCGGGATCTGCGTCACGCCAGGCGCAGAAGGGGCGCGGGAGGGTGGCAGGAGCCCGGCCGTGCCGGGGCACGGCAGCGCGCGGTACCGCGGGCCGGGAGCTCGGCGCCGGCGGGAGGGGACGGGGACGGGGCGCGGCGGAGCGGCCGCCGCAGCACCCCGGGCCCTTCCCGCGGCCGCCGCTGGGGGCGCTGGCGCGCAGGCGCGTCGGCCGCCGGGCGCTGTCGGAGGTAAAGCCCGAGCTGGGTCCGCGGCCGCCGCACCGGGGCGGGGATTCCCCATCCCGCTCCGCTCCGGGGCCGGAGGATCGGGATGCGGGATGGGCACGCTGCGCTAGGGACCTGCGTCCCGGGAGCTCCGCCCGCGCCCGGTGCAGGCGGGCCCGCCCACCCCCTTTCCTGGCGCCCGCTGGGTGTTCGCACGCCGCTCCCCACAACACACACACACACAGGCATCTCCCCGCGGCCGCCTCCCCGCAGTGCCGCCGCACCTGCAGGCTCGGGATCGCCGGGGCCCGGTGTCCCCGCGGCACGGCCGTGTCTCCCGCGGGAGAGGCCGGCGCCGCGCCGCCCGTGGGCGGGAATCCAGCGCGGGGTTTGCGGGGAGCTGGAGGGAGCGGTGCCGGCGACCTGCGGGCGGGGAGGTGAGGGAGGCGGGGAACGAGGGAGGGAGGGAGCCGAGGGGCGCTTTGTTAGGAGCAGCGAGTGGGGCCGCAGGGTGGGGTTGTCCCCGCCGCCGGCGCCGGTCCCCGCGGGCGCTGGGTGACAGCGGCCGCCCGCCCGCCGAGCCTCCCCCGCCGCCGCGGCTGATGCGCCCGCATCCGCGCCGCAGCCTCCGCGCCCGCCCGGCGGGGAGCGGCCGCCTTTGTGGAGCCGGGACCTGCTCTCCTTCTCCTTCAAGCAGAAGAGGAGCTAGCGAGGAGATTAAAAAAAAACCAAGCTCGAGTTAATGTTTGAGAAGTTCAGGTGCGGGAGAGTCTGGTAGGATTCCTGTATTATGCCTATTTTTGATGGATTTCAGGCAGTCGTTCGGAATAACAACCTGCGTCCATTACCTTGCTTGCGGGAAGTGCTTTGGATGTCCTCGATAGGTAGTGGGATGACCCGCTTTAAATCTGTCTGTGTGTATCTATAGTGTAATATGATATACCTATATATATCTTTTAATACCTTTCCGTGTATAGCTGTATAAAATCCGACAGGAGAAATTTGGGCAAAGTACAGTGAATTTTTACTAATAGGTTATCTTGTCTGTTTGCTGGATGATCCATGATAACTATTCATTTGTATTAAAGCATGAAGGGAAAGCACCCAAGGAGGTGGAAATTTTTTAAAATCTGATTAAAATACATTTTCTGTATAGATCTCGTTCATATTTGCAATGTACTCCTAATTACCTAGTGATTTCAAGTCTCAAGGTAGGCAGGGTCAGGCCTGGAACACTGATGGAAGCTCGGTGAGGAAAAGCTAACATTTGAGGAAGAAGAACACTGTTTACTGCTGGGTCTGTCATTCAAATGAAATATAAACCTGTTGTGACTAGTTTGGGTCATTGCATTTCCATGCCTTTCTTTCACCCTCAAACACTGGATGAAAAGGACAGAATTATGATTGATTGCTAATGCCGTTAATTACTGACTATGTTTAAAGCTTCACCTACAATTTAAGTTAAGAGTCATAAATTTTCTCTTTATCAATCATTGAATATTTCTGGTAGTAATTCTGTTGGCACTGGTAGGTGAACTTCATTTTTACCCCATAAGTGGCCACAGTTTGCTAGCAAACTCTTTTCTTTGGGTTTGGTTAGTGTAATCTCCTTAAAATTTAGGACAAATCTTCCACCATAACACTTGAAATAATTTTTTTTTCTTTTACTGGGCTTCTTTGCTACTGATTGGAGCTTGGGTGTCTGTTTAGATGTGTACAAGCAAAATAATGCATGCGTGTGACATATTTATGAATATGTGTGCATTTCCTAACTTGTGTAATTTTTTTTCAAGATATTCTTCCAGCAGATCACAGCACATGCCTTATAGTCTTTAAAAGAAGAATGCTGTACAACATTTCACAGTAAAGATGAGGACCTGAGAGATATTTCTGTTATCTTAAAGCTATAGAGGTTTGTGTGAGAGGACAAATACTTAGGACGCTGATTTGTTTTAAGGCAGGTTGTGAATTGAGTCATGCCAGGAGAAGATAAATAGGATAATGTGCTTTCTTACTGCATGTGTCTTGGAGCCTAGGTACCTAAAAGAGTGGGAGAAGCTTTCCAGTCTTTGTTTCTTAGAATTTACTCTGCAACTGTCCTCAAGCGCCCACACAAATCAATCCAGTTTGCTGGATGAGCTATACACAGTAAACTACTTTCATTTCAGCACAGATTCCTACCTGCTAAATAATATCCCAGGCATATGTCCTGGAAGGACTGCTTAGCCTTGAAATGGAAATTCTGTGGGCTTGTGAGAGTCCTTTCTCTCATTTTGCAGAGGAGCCAGTGGGCTGCAAGAAGGTAATTAATATGCATAAAGAAAAAAGAGGTGAATATATATATTTGGTGGTGTTTTGATGTAACTTCTCGGTATTCTAAGTTCTCTGATATCTCAGAGTGCTTTCTTGTTCACCTAATTGCAAATGGGCTTTAATACATTGAAGAAAATAGGCTAAGTGTGTAAGAGCTTGAGAAGAGTCTTCCAAAACTCTTTTTTTCTATGCAGTAAATGCATTAAACTATCCACTCCAGTTCTTGAGTTCCTTTATATATCCTAGATCATAATCCTGGCTTCTTCACAGAACGGACACAAGTACAGTGTGTATGTTTAGTAAACAAATAGTAGGAATGTGATTAGTGGAAGGAAAGACCAATATATTCTTCTTAGGGTAGGACCTATATTTCCATTCTTAAATGTTTAGTATTTGAACTTATGACTGGGGATCTCAGATGCTACCACAGTAAAAATAATAGAAGTAAATGATAGTGTGGTATGAAAGTGGTACTTAAGTTTGCTCCATTCATGAAAGATCAGCTTTTATTCTACTACATAATTTGTTAATATATCAGAAGTCATATTTGGAAATGTTTTAGATATTTACTGACATCAGTTGATCTCTGCCACTTTGTGGAGCTAGATAGCACCAGCATCTGGAATCCACAAGTCCTAGTAATATTGTTTAACTTTTTGAACATAGTCTCCAAAGTTCTGAAAATCCAGTTTTTCTGAACAAAGGGATTTTCTAAATATATAATGATTTTTTTGTCTGAGATTCTCTCACCTTTTCAAAACTAGAAGTAAGATTGGCATTCATCAGTAGAAGGTAGAATCAGTCCTTTCTGATCACACAGAGTCTCTGATCCTGGTTTTTCGGGATCATAAACTACTGGGCCTTGAAACTTGCTGGTGAGGCTGCATTTCATCCCATTCCTTGGTGGAATTGAGGTTAAGATAGAAAACCAATATTTAGTCCCAAGAATTTCATTTCAGCAGCTGTCCAAAGCAACTTAATGGTTTGGAATGGTGCAATAAGTATGTAAGTAAAATAGATTAGTAGATGGATTCTATTCCATTATAGGTCTTTTATTTTACATATTTTCAGAGTGGTTTCATGGAGAGAACTTGCCAGGTTTCAGTAACTTTGCTAGGAAGTCGATTTCCAGGCTACTTTCTTTTTTTTTCCCCAATTTGTGTTTTATTTAAGGAACTCCTGAAGCAGCTAGTCACTTCTTTTAGACCTAGACATCGTAATGACTGGTATGCACTGAAAGAAGTTTCTTTACTTATACCTAGTTTGTTCAGTGGGTTTATAGCTGTTTAAGAATTCCTGTCACCAACGTGGGGGGTAACTTAAGTTTTCACAGACCATAAAAAATAACTTGATACAGTGTGACAGTGGAAATACTGAACCAAGAAACAGTCTTCCTTATGCTCAGCCACCCAGCTCTCTTCCTTCTTCCTCCTTTTGCTTTCATGTAAAATAAACTAGCTCTTCTATGACCAGTAGCCCTATTAAAGTCTGTTGTCCTATGGGTCGTTCCCTTAGTCCCCTAGGTCTTTTCTGCTACAAAAACTTCAGCTTTCCCATGTCCTCCTGACACCAGGATTTGGTAAGAGAGAGCAGAACTGTGACTATCCAGGACCCACATAGGGGCCAGATGCCCAGGCAGGATATGCCCAGAGAGAACCCAGTCAAGAGCTGACAGAAAGTACAAACCAAGTGTTTGCTGCCTTTTTCAGTAGGGGTGCAACTTAGCTGCTGACTTGACCTAGACTATTACTTATTTCTATTCACTTTGCTTCAGTTTTGCTGTTCCAGGCTTTGTTCCACTGTGTCCTCTGTTCTTTGACTCCTTTGTTTTGCTGCTGTCATGGTTTAACCCCAGCCGGCAACCAAGTGCCACGCCGCTGTTCATTCACTCCGTTCCCCCAGTGGGGTGGGAAGGAGGATCAGAAAAAAAAGTAAAACTTGTGGGTTGAGATAAGAACAGTTTAATAATTGAAACAACATAAAATACAATAATAACAACAATAATAATAGTAATACTTGTAGTGAAAGAGAGAGAGAGAGAGAGAGAGAGGAAAAAAACTCAAGAGAAACAAGTGATGCACAATACGATTGCTCACTGCCCACAGGTCTCAGCCAACTCCCTCCTCATTTATACACTGAACATGACATTTTATGGTATGGAATATCCCTTTAGCCAGTTCAGATCAGCTGTCTTGGCTGTGCTCCTTCACAGCTTCTTGTGCACCTGCTCTCTGGTAGAGCATGGGAAACTGAAAATCCTTGACTTGGAATAAGCACCACTGAGCAACCACTAAAACATCAGTGTGTTATCAGCATTCTTCTCTCTGAATCCAAAACATGGCCCTGTACCAGCCTCAAAGAAGAAAATAAACTCTGTCCCAGCTGAAACCAGGACACCTGCGCTTTGTCATATTTTATGGGCTACTTGAGAGACCTGCTGTTTTCATGCCAGACTTGGGTTCTCATTTTGATATTATCTTGTCTGTTAGCTTTCCTTATAAATATAAATAGTTACCTTTACCAAAAGACATGAGAATAATTGCACATACTAAGATGTTTGGAGGAAAGGAACTACAAGCATGGCACAAAGAAAGTCCTAGCGCAGTGGAGTTAAGGAAAAATATATTGAGAAGAGGAAACTTGATGGTGATATCTAGTGCATCATCAAGGAATGCTATGAGACAAGTAGTAGAAACAATGGGCAAAAGACTAGAAAATTCATTCTGGGAGAGTGCTAGGCTGTTAGGAATATGAACCAATTATCTTATATATGTTGTATTGCTAGGTTTAATGATTAAAAAAGGAAGAAATGAGAGCCAAGGCAGCATTTCTGCCCAAAATCCAAAAGTAATTTGGGCTATGCAGTTATAGTGGGAAGGAATGCGGAAAAAAGTGTGAAAAGATAAAAGAAGCAAAACTACATTTTGTTGCACAGTCATATGTTGTTAACTCAATGCAATACTGCTTTATTCCTTTTTTTTTTTCCCCAATGGCCAAGAATTCCCTGCTATCAGCTACCCTTTTCCTACTGACTCCGTAAGTCCTAGGCTTGAGAAGAGAGGTGGTTGCTGACATGGTGTAAGTGTATAGCTGTGGCTGTACTGAGTAAGGCCAAAACTCCTTTTAGCCTGGTCATTGCCTCTCCAGAGTGACCAGCAGCACCAATGCAAGGAAGTGCCACACGAGCAGGGCCAGTAGTCAGGGGCAAAGGACCTGTACCTTCCATGTGGTTAGCTTCTGGAGTTATTTCTTGTCTCCTTGCAACTCTTGCTGCTTCTCAATATTGTAATACAGTTCAGGATCCTGCTGCCTACTGGGTATCAGCCAGGGGGTGGCTGAGCATGGGGGAGAACCAAGCTGACAGGTCTTTAAAAAGACAACTTCTTACTATCTTTGCTCATACAGTTTTCAAATATTGTAGAGAGAGGGGAGAGATTAGTTATACACAACCAGCAAGGACAGAAGAAGGTATTTTGTGTATCAAAGGAAACCCAAACATGCTGAAGGTGGCTTTAGAATTAAACTTGAGCTAGCAAGGGCTCGATTTTGGAATTTGTTCCTAAGTTCAGGGCTTGGAAAACTTTCTGGGAGTGAAAAAGTGCAATGAACAGGAAAAGAAGATATAGAAGATATTAAACTCAAGATACTAAGTAAATACTAACTATTTTGTATCAAGACAAATTGTAACAAAGACAACTATTCATTATAGTCTACTTCTGGAACTGTGTATCCACTAAAGTGGCAACACAAACCAGCATGTAATTACATTATATCTTACCTGATCGTTCCATTATGTGCTCTAGAACTACTCACAAGCTATTCTAGAAAATGAAATTAATCAGAAGCTATGCTTAGGAGGGTTTTTGCTGAAACACAGTTTCCTGATACTGCAACCAGTTCTAATTTGTGTTTGGTTTGTTTTTTTTTCTTTCGTTATTGTCTTCATAGGAATTTTGGCTTCTTGGAGAAAGAGTAGAAAATGCAAAACGAAATAATAAAGCCTGCTAAATACTTCTCAGAAGTGGAGAAGAGTGTGCTGCTTGCGTTAGTTGAAAAATACAAATACGTGCTTGAATGTAAAAAAAGTGATGCAAGAACGATTGCTCTGAAGCAACGCACGTGGCAAGCACTAGCTCATGAATACAATTCACAGCCCAGTGTATCGCTGCGAGACTTCAAACAGCTAAAGAAATGCTGGGAAAATATCAAGGCACGGACAAAAAAGATAATGGCACATGAAAGGCGGGAGAAGGTAAAAAGAAGTATTAGTCCACTTATAAATACTCACATCGTAGGGAAAGAGAAGATTGCCAGCATAATGCCTGAGCAAATGTACTTTTTGCAGAGCCCACCAGAAGAAGACTCTGAATATCAGCCTGATGCTTCTAGTCAAGGTATAAATGTTGCTGTAACGATGCAAGTAGTATTGCTTTGTATGTCATTTTGCCAGTAATTCTTTTCCAAATCTCTCCACTTAGCTCTGACTGCTGAATATAGAAAAGTAACTTCAGAGCTATGATATTACAAGGCTCTGTGTATTTCCCTAGGCCTCGGGGAGTTAAATGGATGTTCATCTGTTTTTGACATATCTGCTGCTTTGTGGCAAGCATCACAGTTGCTATCATGCTGGCTTTCCAGAGAACAGTCCCAAGGATATCTTTATCATTTTTAAAGTATCATTTTGCTGGTGTAAAAAAAAAAGCCGCCAGCAGCAAATTGATACACAGTTGCCTGCTGCAAGAGTTCCCTGTAGGTCTTTCCTCCTTTGTTTTCAAGGACTAAAAAGAGTATGTAAAGCCGTATTTCACACTGCAGTCCACACTGGAGAATGGCCTTTCTGAAGAAGTTTAGCACTACGTTCTTCCTTGTTTGGCAAGCATACATAGAAGAAATAATTCAATACCAGAAGGGAGGGGGGCTACAACAATTTCTTGCAAATTTTATTATGTCAGGATCTCACACAGAAGACTGTCCTTGCTCAAAAGCCAACAAAAGCTACATTGTTAGATAACATTCTTAGAATATCTCTTTCATAATTGCATTTACTATAATTAATCATTGGGATTTGGATAGGAATGTATTTTGAGACCCTCATTTGCAGTGGTAACTATTCTGTTCCCTGAGTAGTCTCTTTTATTTCAGAAGAATTGGTAGAGCCTTCTTAAAGTTAGAATAATGTGATTTTTTCCTAAAAATATACACTACTGTGTTTACGACATCTACAGCAGAAATACGGAAAAAATGAGAACTGTTCTTCCTAGTATTCCCTTTTTGATATTCATGTTGATACAGCTTCGCCTGACACTCAGATCTTTCATAAAAATATTGCAAGTC
This sequence comes from Corvus hawaiiensis, assembly GCF_020740725.1. Taxonomy (NCBI): domain Eukaryota; kingdom Metazoa; phylum Chordata; class Aves; order Passeriformes; family Corvidae; genus Corvus; species Corvus hawaiiensis. The sequence goes on along the minus strand of NC_063242.1, from coordinate 4,659,312 downwards.
ACATATGGATTTAGCTTAAATGTCTGCATTAAGGTTTAGCTCCAGGCTCAGCCACCTAAATTTAGGTGTCCACTTATAAGTGTCTACATTCACTTTAGTCTTCTGAACTCCCACTATAGCCATGGAGGTTTTTCAACAGAGGCCCAAGTGGTTCTGTTCAGTCCATTATACCCTTAGTATTCTGTAGCAGAACTGCATTATGTAGTGGCTCCTGTGCATTTCTACTGGAGCACAAGGTTTAGATGCGCGTATCAGCAACTTATGTTATCCCATTTCTGTTTCTTGAAGGAGGGGAAGAGAGTACTATAATCCTTTTTCTTCTTTTGTTTGCAGAGTCATTTGTTGTGTCAAACAGAGAACTTTGTGATGAAGACAAAGAGCTGGTACATTTTCCAGTATGTGAAGGTACCTCCCAACCTGAGCCCTCGTGTTCTGATGTCAGAATAGCAGCAGATAAGAACTACAGAAGTAAAGCATCTCAGGAAAGTGCTCTGAAAAAGATGCATGAGGAAGAACATCATCAGCAAATGTCAATTTTGCAACTGCAGCTAATCCAAATGAATGAAGTTCATGTGGCAAAGATACAGCAAATAGAAAGAGAGTGTGAGATGGCTGAAGAAGAACACAGGATAAAAATGGAAGTGTTAAATAAAAAGAAAATGTATTGGGAGAGAAAACTGCAGACCATTACAAAAGAATGGCCTGTATCATCCTATAACAGACCCTTTCCTAATTCACCTTAGAATATAGAAGGGCAGAGAGTCAGTCTGATTCAGCACATTTATGAGTAACATGCACTGGAAAAAGGGTTTTCTACTGTGAATGTACAGTGACAGGATAGGTGCCTGGCTGATAGTGAACACACTATGACTCTTAATGTTTAGGGAAACAGTGGTATAGACCACCACGAGGAAAACTTGTTCATTTGTAGGTAGTTCTGGTTTGTTTAACTCACAGACATGCACAGTGTTCTAAAATGTGAACATATTTTCCCCTCTCAGAACACCCTTGATCCTTGTGAAATTTAAGGTACTCTGGGTATTCTTACATTGGGTGTTCTGAAGAAAACCTAACAGCTTTAAACATCGGGCTGTGGTGTTTGTTTTGATTACTCTCTGTTCCTATCTACCATTTCCCAAATGAAGGCAAGGGTTGGAGTTGCTCTCTGCTATTGAGACAAAGGTGATTGACAGGTATCAGTTGGATCATTATGCTGAGGCTTAAGAAAAATAAACTAGTTAATATAGTCTGTAACTTATTCTTCATAGAAGATGTGAAAATGAAGGAAGTAGCAAGAGGGCCACTGTAGTAATAGCCCTTTCCTTCTGAAGAACAGTAGTATTTTGCAGCTGACTGAGGGAATGGTTGTGGACTGGCCCTCCAGTTGTTCGAGCCTTGACACTTGAGAAGTTAAAAAGAAGGTGACTTCTTCCTCAAAAGCCACTGTGCTTGTTCTTTCATTTCCAGGCCCACCTTGTATTGAAGTAGCATACCCAAACAGGAGGGTCAAATGCTGCTGCTTCACTTCCTGAAGTCATTCTGAAGAGAAGAGCTTTTTAACAATTCATAAAGCTCTCAAAATGCAGTGAGCCAGCCAGTCCATAGGCAAAGTCTCCCTCTATTTTCCTATGCAATACTTGACGGTGTAGCAGCTAGCTTGATTATCTCTCCTTAGCCAGAAGAAAAGACTCACCCTCTTTTCCTTCTCACAGGGTGGGAGGCAGTTCAAGGGAATCATTCCTGTCTTGAAGCACTGTTCTGTTTTGTTCTGTCCTGTGCGTTACGGTGGTGTGTTTCTTGCCTTTGCTGTCAGTGAGGGGTGATGGACATGATTTTATGAAGGCATTCACATGAAGGTCCCCATGGATTTTGAACGTCCAGAATAGTAGATAGTAGGAAAGCACAAATAAAGATAATCCTTACCCTGGCAATCATTTATTCTAGTGGGGCAAGAGTTAAGAAAATGTGAAATGCAGAACCCTGCAAGGATTCGTAAGATCTTCTGGTGTGTGAAAACCTGTTTTACAGGAAGGTGTACAACCATCATTTGAAGCAGTGAGAAAAATGAACAAACCCATAAATTTTCATTGAAAAATCTGACTATCATATTATTCAATAAAGTATTTTCAGATCATGACTCATGAGGGCAAGTGAGCAATCTATTCAGGGTATGTTACAAAGCATACATTCCCAGTTACACTCCTATCTCTTTCCCTGGATGCTCTTTCTGATGGAGTGAGTTCCTTTTGGTTTTGTTTTGGATCGAGTAGGGTTTTGTGTTGGTGTGGGTGGGGGTGTATGTTTCTTTTTTTTGACCAGCTTTCACTGCTGGTGATTCATCTTTGCGAGCGCTGCCCTTACTAGCCGCAGGGCTCACTGTGGTTAGCACTGTGGTACCTGTGCTACCTCCTAAATGTGCTAACACCAGCAGTCACAATGGGAGCTATTTATTGCTTCTCATTGTATATGGCAGAGCAAAAAAATACACTGGGCTGCTGCAAGTTAAAAAAATAGGCCCTGGGCGAAATCTGAAGACAGATCTTTTTCACCACAAACTCAATATTATTATAAGTTGGCTGTGTGAAGAAAGTACAGGAATTCCAAAGAAAGATATTGTTCTGGGCACTTTTCTTTTTCTGCTGTACAGAAACACTTTTGGAAGGTATGATCATAGTAGAGGCAAAAGAAAAGTAAACATTTGAGGACCTTTTTGTTCTGAGATTGCATTCTGTGGTCTGGAAATGAGTCAGTTATTTGACTGGTTGTGACAATTGTACAGGCACCATCCAGAAAAAAGGGATAGGGAAAATGTTTTGTCTTAACCAATGATGGGATTCCTTCTGCACTGGTTCTGAGTGAAAGCAATTTGAAACTATGAAATGGAAACCGGGTGTTAGAACGTGATGAATGGAGACAATTTCAGCACTGTGAAAAGGGCAAGAATAGAGACAATCCAGGTCTAGATAGCCCTGTGAAAATTATTAAATAGTCAGAGAGGATCTCACAAAATGTGAGATAAGAGTAGCTTGAACTCCTGGAAATTACACCACTGCTCATGAAAGATTGTTTTATTTTTATATTTAAAAATCCTTTAAAATGAGCCTGTTTTCAAAGTGTACTAAGTGGGCAATGCCTTGCTTCTTGGTATATTTTCTTACTCTGAGACCAAAAGTTACAGTTCTTAGGCCGAACAACAGATCCTTTTAATTCAGGTTCTATTTAAAAGAAAAAAAATCATAAAAAAAAGATTAGAAAGAGCCAAGAGGAAGATATGAAAGAAAGAATGATCATTACATGCATAGGGGAAGAATCGGAATGTTACACCTAACATAAATTATACAAGATGGTTTTGTGGTACAGGCAGTAGATGGTTCACAGGTCACACAGGCTCTTGCTTTCCCATTTGTAGTTGACTGTTGGTTGCTGTGAAATTGGGTGATAGACACAGAAAAATGTAAAAGATGAACAGGAGGAAATAATGGAAATAATCTTTCCAGGCTTTGGCTTCATAAAGTGATCAATGTGATGGAATTGAAATTACTTGAGAAATTACTTTTGCCTTTGCTGTTGTTGTTGCAATTACTCCCTCTGGTAGTAGGGTTTATTTTTTCTTGTGTTTGACTTATAAGTAATATAGCAATCTCAGACAATATGTCAATTTGTTTCTCTCCCCTTTTTTCTAGCTTACATCATTCAACTACTTTCACATAATTCTGTTTTCCTGTTAACCGTTTGGCCAAGGTGTATGTGCATTTTGTCAAGGTTTTTCCACAGATAGAATACAGCACTATTTTAAGAAGAATTTGCTATAAAAATTTTTTGTCAATAATGAACTTAAAAGGTACACAGGGCAAATGATCCCTGCTTAAGTCCATAACAAAAAATGTGTACCAGATATGTAGTGGCCATTGTTCTCAGCCTCTATATTCTTATGAAGAGAAACAATGGCCTTCCAGACAAGGTGTGGTGAATTCCTTTATGGTCCCCAAATTGACATGAGCCTAGCTCCAGCTGCTCTCTTTCCTTGGAGGTCATCTAATTTGTTGCCTAGTATAATTCTTTTCATTTGTTGATTTTTTTTCTCCTTTACATCTGTTCCCCCTTAGTTTTTTAACCAGCAATATGAGCAGGGGGTTTCATTCGGAGCTATGTGTTTTACTCTTTCCTTCCTCTTGCCCAGACTGCCCATATCACAGCATTTGTACATGAAACAGGTGCTCCTTCTCCTTCCACAGAAATCATGGTTAGTTACCTTTTCCACACAGCTGCCAGTACATTCTGGATTCTGCACACAGGCTAGGAAGCAGAGGATTTTGAAGAGAGGTTAGTATTGAGAAAGGTCTGTATGAAGAAGAGCATTTTCTCCATTCCAGCTCCATGTAATTTGGGAGGACAGTCTGTGACCAGGAAGTCATTCATCAGGACCAGAGCTATGCAGGGTGCTGAAGCTGTGTAAGTGGTTCTGATTCTTCTCAGTCCTTGGGGTTCTGCAGAAGTTAGGTTTGAGGTTTCCTGGTAAAAAACGTCCTTTTTTCTCAGTAGTTGAAGAGTCTCAGTGGAATCCTTTCACAGGTACTTCCTCAAATGAAAAGTCTTACCATGACAAAGAAACAGCCCATCCTGCCATCTATTCTACTTCTTTCAATGCCCAGGCTGCTTTATCACTAGAGCAAGGGATCTTCCTGCTTGCCACAAATCCTCTCTCTGAAGCTCCTTCCTGCACTGCAGAGATGTGTTTAGCCAGGGCTGAAAATACAGCCCAGCCCAGCCACTGCTCAGAGAAGCGATTCTCACAGTGTAGGTACACCTCGTGTGGCTGAGCTCAGCACTCAGATTTTGGGCTCAGCACTCAGACTTTGAACTCTTGCTACTCAGGGTCACAGTATTCCCATTGCAGCCGTGTGACCAGAGAAAGCTCAGGGCTACCTTTTTCTGAGCGTGCAGCTGAGTGTGCTGTGCTGAATTTTGTTTAATGAGCATTCATCCCTGTGTGTTTCCAACACCAAAGTTTAGCAGTCTCACAAGGATGTGTATGATTGCATAGATGTTTTTCAATGATCTTTTGCAGATATATTGTTTTCTGGTTGTAGTTACAGTCGCTTTTATGTGTCCTTTTCCTTCTTCCCCACTTGCATTATTAATGTTCCAGTTTTGTTCTAAATCTCTGTGGTTACGGTCTGTACCACCACACATTCATGTAGTATCACATTTTCAGGTATTTTTCTCATTATGACATTGAAATAATAAACTGCTACACATTTGTATTTTGCTACTCTGTGGGTAGGGGAATTACATGTAAATCCTAAATTAACATCTATTTGATTTTTTTTCCAGACATGTCCCTCACAAGTAGTCCTGTGATTTCATATTTTGAGCTAACTTGCTATTTTTGAAAGACTGATACACCTTAGTTGCTTTAATAAGATAATTGCCTGTCTTTCCACATTATTTTTCTGTTTCTTCTCAAGACAGCTGACTGTATATTCACACATCGTCACTCTTCCTGAATTTTGTACATTTGATAGAAAAGAAATGACCATTTGTTGCCATCTATAAGAATAGGATAATATATTTTCCAGTGAAAGCCAGCAGTGGTCTCTGTTTCTGGTATCACAGATTGACTTCTGTGCTGATGATCAGCTTGATTCTGTTATATCTAAACAAGGTGCATGTAGAAATGTGGACAGATTTCTGGACCTAAAACTAGAGCTATAAAATAGAAATGCACTACCTGTGGCTCTGAACATTTTACTGTTCTGGTGGTGAAGGAATTAGGCATCTGACAACATTGTCAGTCACATTAATAACAAATTACAAACTTGCAGAATCAAAAAAAAAAAAAAAGGCTGGTTTTCAGAATGAGTAAAAGTGAAGACAGCTCTTAGCTGTCCCAAGAGGTAATGTTGTCACACATGTCAAAAAATTTCTCCTCGTAGTCTTCACTTGTCTTTCCTTTGAGACTCTGGACACCTCTACCACAGCATTCACAAGTGCCTGACAATAAGAAAAGTAGCCACTTTCAAGGAGGAATCCTGCCAGAGTTATTAGACCTCACTCTTTGTAAAAGTGAAGTTGGACAATTTTCCAAGACTACATTATCCAGACACACATGCACAAACACTGTGGAAAAGCATGTGAAATCTGTCCAGCACGTAGTCTGCCAAATGGCATAGGATATACAGCAAGGAAAAGGAAAATGTTGTCCACTCCGTGGCCATGGGTTATAAAACCAGTGTATTCAGGAGATGTGTGGATGGATCTCACCAGATGGCCAACCTCTCTAAGAATCAAGAAGTATTTTTGCCAAATATCTAGTCTGTTAAAACAGCCCCACAACAAAAGCAAAAGGAACAAAAAACCCCAAAAAACTTAAGCACTCAAACAGCTAGAAGCAATCTGTTCCCTTCTGGATAGAGAGGTGGCTAGATACAAAGCCTGCACTACACATACATGTATTTAGGGAAACAAGTCTCTATTTTAACAGAAATAAAGCAAGATCGATTTGTAGATTGTCCTTATTTTATTTAGGTCACCTTTTAAAAATGTTGATTGAGATTGTTTCTTTTCCTTTTGTTGTTCAGTCCAGCTTCAGAATAGTTGTGTTCTTCAGTCTCTAACCAACTGTTAGAGCACCTCATTAATCAATTTTGTTTGGCAAGAGAGTTGAAGTAGGTTTGTATTCAGCACAACTTGAGATTAATTGTATTCCACAAATCTTCAGATGTTCCTTCTCAGCTATAAGAGGCTGTTCTTGGATAGACCTGAACCTGAAACTGGAATTATATGCCTATTTAGTAGTAATTTATTTTTTATAGGGCACTTACAAGTTGCCATATGGGCTGCTCAAGCTCTGCCCATTATTTGGTCACATACAAATTCCTTTTCTTTTCTTTGAGTTATGCCCTGAAATTATGTACTAAGCCACAAATGGACCAGCTGAATTGCCCATATAAATTCCTGCCACACATTCTGTGTCACACTGTAATGGAGGGAGGATGGGGAATCCTGCTTCTGTTTAATTGCAGAGTTTTGGAATTTGACCTGTTACTCTCACCAAAGTTTTGCTAAAAATTGTTTTGTTCTGTTTGACACCTATGTGGTCCCACTGAGCACTCCTTCAGCACAGTGAATTGCTTGGCTTTATAACTACTTGAATTCTAATCCCATGGATTTTGTGAAGTCTGAATTAACACACACAACATAAAGTCCATTTATTTGAAAAAGATCTTATAAATACTGAGACTCTGAAAAGTGCAAATTAGGGAGGTGATGTGATCAATTTGGTATTTAAACCGGGGCAGAAATTTTGGCAGGCTGGGAGTTATAAGTGCTGACCTAAGAGAGAGGTTCAATCTCTGCTTTGGGAACAGTAATATCCAATACAAATACTGCCTTACCTCCAACTTTCTGTCTAAAACGAGGCATAATGAGAAGTCCTTGCCAAATAAAGCAACATTGGTTTCCAAAATGCGCTTAATTTGCTTTCAATTGCTGGCCTGTATGAGGGCTCTGAGGCTGGAATGGGCATTCTGTTGCACTCTGTTGGTGGCTGAGAGCATAGGAAGACTTCCCATACTGATTTTATCCTGTTCCCCTCAAGTGCAATACTCCTACTGGGATGCACTTAGGTGCCAGTTGAACCACGGCAAGGTGCTCACATTCTTCAGTTGTCTGGCATATTTTCAGATTACCAAATCAGCAGGGGTGGAGGTATTTGAGTAAAAAATAAGAGGTTTTAGTCAGCAGGAACAACCACCATTGCAAACTGTATTCCTGAGGTGCCTTCTAAAATTGAAAAGGCGGCAAATTTAGAGGTATAATCAATAAATGATCACAATGGTACTTTGTCTCAGCCAGTTAAAGCATCGTGTTATGGGGTAAATCTTGCTTTTACTCCTCTATTAGACTGATAAAAGACTGAAATAAGTTGCATACTTCCAGTTTACATTTTCACAATCCCACTGAAGCCAGCACATTTCTCTACACTGTGCAATGGCCTTGGTAGATGAGTGTTGATCTCTGCTCTCAATCTTGTCCAAATGCCACAGCTACCAGCTCTACTTCTGCAAATCCAGCAAAAGTGCACTGTCAGGGAGCCAGGCTGAGAACATCAGATGGGCAAAAAGACTGGCTTAAACTTAGGCCCTTCTCTTACACCCAGCATAGACACAAGTGGCTCAAGCCCCACAGCTTCACATACTGCCACAGCTTCAAACACAAATAAAGACATAGTGACACCAGTGGGCAACTTTAGTGATCTGTAAAAATTGCTTTGGGTGGTAAGCAATTGATTTTTTAAATTTGTTGTACATTAAAATGTTCCAAATCATGGGGCAGCTTAAAATTATGACCTGTCAGTGTTCACTTACCAAAAGCAATAAATTAGCACAGTTTCAGTCTGACAGGTGCAGTTTTTTGTCAGGATTCTTAAATAATACAAAACAAAAGAGCCAACTGTGTTAATCCATGCCCACTTAGATATATACATAAATTCAACCAAATAAACATCTTTTTTGTAATATTTCATATTCTCAGCTACATGTGGACTTTTGTGTTTGTTTATGCTTTCCACTTTTTCTTTTCCTCAAGAGTTTAAGGCTAAATAATGACAGACCTGATCTTCATCTTCTCGAGATGCAGAGGTTATAACATTTTACGGCAGTATCTGAAAAAAAAGTTCTGGTATTCAGTGAATGCAAATACAGTGATATTCCAGTCTGTCCTGCTTCCCAGAGACCTAGAGGAATAGCCCTAATCATGCCCTTCTTTTTGTGGTTGCGTTTCTGACCTTCCAGTCACAAGATGTACAAGCTGTTCTGCCACCAGCTACCATCCAGCAGCAGACATGTGGTTACAGGGCTTGTTCTTCAGAGGTGCTGACCTGCTGGATTTTTGACTGACTTGTATTGCTGAGTAAGAACCTCTTGCTTCCAAAACATCATGCAGTTTAACAGAATTATTTTTACATTACCCAAGAAGTGGAAATGCTTTAAGAGATAGTATGTTTTCCAATGTGTTATGGCCATCTCTGCTAGTACTACCATCTTGTGGTGGTACATAATGGTGGCCATGCTTTGAGAAGTCTTCTCTCTCCAAGGGGAAAAAGAAACTTGCACTTTAATTTGGCAGTGACCAAGGGTATTATTTGAGGTTGTTCCATGAGGTTCTTTCTCCACCATCACTTTTTCTAATCCTGCAGAATCTTCGCCTATTTAGCGTGTATATTCCACCAGTGCTGAAATTGCACCAAATTTGTTTGGCCAAGGAGACTTCAAGGATCCTCTGAAAACCTCTGAAAGTGGTAGTCTTTCCCTGTGTGTTCAGGGGGCTCAGGATCACTGCACTCCAAATGCAGAGGCATTAAAAACTGGACCTCTAAAATATTGCCGTCACAGGAGCTTGAGAATCCCAAGGAGAATCCTAAATCTAGATACTCCTCATTGTCATTTTTGTATAAATGGCCAAATAATTAGGAAACCACTGTTTCTTTACACTGTGTTGTATGTGACATTAGATTTTGTTGTACTTTAATAGTATGTAAAATTACATTTTGTCCTGTTTGTGCTTACGGTCAGTAGGAATTCGAAACAGAATAAACACTTAAGTACTTGGCTATTTGTCATAAGATACTTGAACATGTATATGCTCCCTCTGATACTGAGTATTTTAATGGAGTATTACATGGTATCTCTTGTGGTCTTTGCCTTTTATTAGCAACAGTTTTCTGGGGTTTGCTTTTTAAATTGTGCTAAAAACTATACATTATTAAGATCTCCTTTTTAGCCAAGTGGTAGCCACGAGGCTGATCTGATTCTCCTAGCAGGGTGTCAACTCAGTCACCTCACCTGTTGTAAAGTGTTGTTTTAGTATTTTAGTGCCTCAGACACCACCAAGGCTGGTTCTGGCTTGCACGGAAGTAGCTTCTGGAATTGCACCTTTAAACAAATCTTTTTTGTACTGTTGTTTTTGATTAATAAAAAATACCCAGATTAGAGTTTGAATCTCTAAGGATCTCTTAGTCTGTTTGAGTCCTTAGAAACATGATGAATGGAGTTTTCATTACCTTTATTGTGTAGCTAATTTGCATAGCAAATTCTTTGTTTTTCCTACGGAAACAGTGAGTTAAAGGAGAAAAAGTAGAGTCCTAAAATACATATATTTTTATGGCTGGAGATGTATGAAACGCAGCAAGAGGTACCACTTGGGGAAGAAATTTAATAATTGTTTATGCCAGGGGAATCTACTGTATGGAACTCACAGCGAATGTAATAGGGATGTCTGAAACTCACAGTGTATGTAATAAGGATGACTAACTGTACATTTTAGTGCCTTTTTTCTTGCAAAATGTTTATTCATAAATTACTAAACATAAATAATTACGAATTTCTGAGAAAAAGTATCTAAATATTGTTAATAGAAACTGTATATTCACAGAAGAGTCAATAAATCATCATCTATTGTTACACATTAATTAGACGAGATTTTTAGTCTCCATTCTTTCACAGTTGTTTTCAAATAATGTCATTTAATTTACACACAACTGTGCTATTTCTGTCTCTTAAACTAAACTCCACTCAACTGCATGGAACAGAGAAACTTTCTTAGTTGCCCTGTCAAATTTTGTGGCAGAAAGTGCTGTCTGTGAGGCCTGTTGCACATATTCACCACGGAACTTTATATTTGGTTTGATTAGGTGCTGATACAGTCATAGGTTCCTCTCAAATGTTCTCGCTGTAGACCTATTGGCGGATCAGGTTTGAATTTGAGTTAAGCACCAGCAGTTTGCTTCTAGGCAGCCTATGTCAGGTGCTGCTGGGCAATAAAAATAGTTGGTCCCTAGTAAGAACAGCTTAATAATCTCAGTTCAAAGACTATGTGGAAATCCAGGGCACTAAACCATGCTGTGACGCATCCAAGAAAGCCAAGGTCTGTCCCATTCACAAGCAGCAAGATGAACAATGGGGTTTGAAAACATACAAGGCTGAGTGTTTAGAAGTTAGGAGAGGAGAACGAGAGCAGTAAGTGGATAAGGTTAACCTGACTGTTCTCCCTGTTTTTCTAGGGTTTTTTGTGCAGACTATATCTGCTGAAAGCCACGTTGGTATGGGAGATTTCCAACGGTGTCTTGTCTATGCCACATGTAGAACTTGACAGTGAGCATTCCAGCATCCAGAGAAACTGGGATGCAACTGTAGAGGCAGCTGGATTCATGTACATAAGACCATGCAAAAACCGTTTTTTGCAAGGTCAGGCCGCAGCTCCATCTAATCCAGTGTCCTGCCTACAAAAGAGGCTTGTAGCATCTGCCCTGTAAAAAGTTAAAATAAATGCAAGTGTACAATATTTCATAGCATGCACTGCTCCATGAGGCAGAGGGTCTGTCAGACCATAGTGGAATCTTTGTATATAATGACCTTTAATGGATTTTTCTTGTAGAAATCTGTGTAAGATATTTCTGAGCCTATGTGAACTGTAAGTAACAATGTGTTCCAAATATAAGCAGAGTGAAGAAATACCTTGCTTGGTTAGCTCTAAGGCCAATTGCTGCTAATTTAGCTTGCTTCCATATTTCCATATATAACCTTGAGTTAGGAACTCAGAGATATTAAATCTGGTTCAAGTAAGATAAGGACTAATAATAATAGCTCATTCAGCCTGTTTCTCTTACAGCAACACAAGGTTGGTTTTTAACTGATACTGAAAAATAACAGCAACGCTCTTCCAGTGTGTCTGATCAGAAGACAACAAATACTTTCATGAGATATGAAAGAAGACAGAAAGAGTAGCATAATTATATATAGAAGTAAGGACAGAACTTCACTTTGACAGTTTTCAAGCAGACACTCTTCACTTAAAATTAAGTTTGATGTTTTTCTTTGCTAACTCATTTTCAGTAAGACGGAGTAGCTCCACTCGTTAAAAAAGCCTTTGTGCTAGATGATTCCTTTTGGACAGAAGAGTGCTCCTCGCATCATTTCATCTTACTGAAGCTTTCCAGAATATGACCACAGGACAGCAAAAGACAGGTTTGAAGGTTTCTGTCTACAGCCTTTATCTTACCACGTTGGATTACTGAACAGAAGCAATCAGGTTTGTGGCTGATGACACCATCAAACTCCACAGTTTTTCCTTGTAATTAAATCTACAAGATTCAGCATGGTATGCCATAATCAGGAATTTTTTTCCAGATAATTTGAATGTTCCATGATAAAGGTAAAACCATGAACTGAAGGATCACATATGACAAATGGTTATAAACCTCGCTGGTTCCCTGAAGTGGCTCACTACCACGCTGCCATCAAACCCCTTTAATTTCTAAACCAGCCAGCTTGGGACGTTTCACACTTCAAGTTCTTCGTGACAAAGTGACGAGAACAACAAGCAGATTCAACTTCAAAGTGGAAATAAATGTACCTGTCGGCAAAGGGCATTGTTTATCAAACAGAATGAAATGGAAATCAATAGTAATAAATATAGACAAGAAGCTAATGAGGTTCAATAGTAATAAATAAACAGTGGGAAAAGAAGTCTTGACCAGCAGATCTAAATACAAGAGAGTTTCTGAGGTGTACAAGACAGAGAACGAAACCGCTTAAAATTTTAAACTCTATGTTCCTATTAGTATATGCCAAAGGTAAATTTTTATTGATACGAAAAAGGAAAATATTAAAAGTATTAATACCGTATGTATTTAGAAAGCTGTGAGATACTCTTTTATGGATGATGGCTGACTCGTCATATGAGGATGGCTAAGAACCCCACAGTCTTTCCTACAAAAAGAGAACATTAGATTTCTTCTAGAGGGAAGAACAAAATTTGGAGGGTTGGGGTTTTTTCATTAGAAAGTACAGGACATTTGTACCAAAAGTCTGAGGAATAATGGCTGACCATTACTGCTCAGCTGATCATCACCTTGGAAGACAGGGAAAATTCTGAAACCTGGAGGCACACTGGTGGTTGCTAGTTGAGAAAAGGGTCATGAGGGAAAGTTGTGTGTAATTAGTGTCCTTTCTCCAGAAAAAACCCCACAACCTTATCAAATAAATCTGTTTTTGTTCTTAGGCAAAGTCAGAATTATGATAAAAAAAGGTAACTGCACTGATAAAAATCACATGAGCATTGATAAACTCCTTGCTTCTGTCCAGCATGATTTATGAAAAAAGAAACAGTCCAAATTAAATGGTCTTAAATCTACTTATCTGACAGGCATAAAAACACTTGTAAAGCAGTTGTTGGTCAAAGCTTTCCCTAAAGATGTTCCACAGGCATTAGTAGCAGGAATAATCTTGAAGGAAATGTGCAAGTCATCACTGTCATTTACACCTGGCACCAACTTAGCCAAGAGAGTGGTGACGAGGGCAAGGCATACATACGATTCAGCCTGGCTTGTTCTGTGAGACGAGCCAGTTCACAAAGGCATCTCAAAGCAAAGACAAAACTCTGAATTTGGAGCTGGCATGCAGAGGCTACAGGGAAAAAGCCTACATTCCAAGTCAGTAGTGTTTCTGGATCCCTGGGGCAGGCATCTGACAGGGGCTCCTGAGGGCTTGCACCAGCAAAGAGGATTAAAAAGGAAACGTAAAGGCAGGATGATGGTAAGACATGGAAGTGCTACCACCCCACATAGCTCTAGGGAGTTCAACAACAAAATATTGTTGGATCTCACACCTGCACTTCACACCGATGTTGAAGCTGAACAGGTGAGGGTGCTGGTGGGAGCTCTCAAACCGATGGATAAGACGGGATATATTCCAGCCATCCTAATGGGAGAAGTCGTTTGGGATTGTAAATTGGAATTTGGTGAACTAGCATGACCTAAGTGCATAATAAATCCACCCAGGAATAAAAAAGATTGTGGCTTTTTAATAAGAAAAGAAAAAGGAGATCTACCAGAGTTATCAGAGTGAGAAGTGATGGGCAGCCAACACGCCCTGAGAAACGCCTCGCAGGTACCTGGGGCTGCTCCTCGTCCCGATGCCGTCCCGCTGAGATCAGGTGCCTTTCCAGGGGGCGCGGTAACTCGGTTATGGACTCGATCCAGAGGCAGCGGCTGGCAGAGAACGAAACGCCAGCGCCCGGGGCCGTGCAGAGCCCGGGCCCCCGGCCTTGCCCGCTCCCTCCAGCGGGCGGCAGCCGCGGGCCGGGGCCGCGATCCCAGCGGGCGGGCAGCTCCTCCCCGAGCAGCGGGAGCGCCTCCGGACCGCCGCTCCCCCGGGACGCGCCGGGCGCCTGCGAGCCCTGGGCGGGAAAGCTGCTCCGTGCGAGCGGCTCCCGGATGAGCAGCCGCGAGCGGGGGATCCCCCGGCCACCGCCGGCGCCCACCGAGCTGTCCCCGGAGAGCGGCTCCAAAGCGGGTCAGGGATGCTGCGCACGGGTCGGCGGTGCCGCTGCCGCGGACGGGGCTGTTTTAAATTTATTTCCTCGTCGGTGTTGGAAGCCAAGCCAGCATCTTTATTTCGTTTCGGGCTAAGCCGGTGAGCGGCTGGCTTACACTGAGAGAAGATCAATCACTTCCCTAGAGAAATCAGTGTTACACACTGCCTATATATAGCCCGCTGTACTTTGCTTGCAAGCCGAGTGAGAGTGAGCAAGGCTTTCCACATCCTTTAACTACTCCCACTCCACTGAATTCTAGGCTTTTGTGGGTTAACACAAAACGTGAAGAAGGGAAACACATTGCAGGTGAAATCCTCCAATTTTTCAGCCTGTGGAAGTGTTCCCATTGATACTGGGCTCCAGGAAATCCTCCACAAGGGTCAGGGCAGGATCCTAACCCGCAGGAGATTTTGGCAGCCTACTCTTTGCTTCCTACTCAGAAAGAGAAATTCCCTAAATTTCCATCTGTCTTGTGTGTTCATTGCACGGCCCGGTCAGGGAAATTCTTGAAAGTCTTCAAGGTATTTGTTTTGTGCCACGTTAGGTCTACCCTAAGAAAAAGAGTTGTATTTCAGTGATGGTAGTTGCTGTCTCATAAAACGTTTGTTAGGGCAAGCTGTGAGCATCTGCTGTGCCTAAGTAGGACTTCTTAAAACACCCTGGTTCTTTCATACAGATTTTTCCTCATCAAGCCAACATATAAGAGGAGTACCAGGTACTAACTATCATGCTTTAAAATCACACCATTTTGCCAATCCAGGCAAAGCCTCAGGGAAATTCTCCCAGATTTTGTTTATCCACACAGTGCATAAATCTTTTAACCACTCCATTTGCCTGAGGCCACTTGGGGGTTACACACTGCACATAAGCACAGGGAACATGCCGTAGCCTTAGGCAATCTGAACTGTTGAAAAAATTGTATGTAAACAGTTATAAACAAGTTTTCAAGATCTCTTTTAAATAAGCAATAAACTAATCCTTGTCATAGACAGATAGGCACCCATGTCTCAGCTGTTTAAGAGCAAATTGCGTAAGACAGTGCCTGAAATACCTCAGTTTAAAAGCACCATCATTGTGTTCATGTGAAAATGAAAACAAAGACAACCAAATACTGAGGAGGCTGATCAGCACAGATAACACTAAAGTACACACAAAATAACCAAAGTCCCCAGTTCTTGGTAGCATTCCTATTTGGGTTGGGTTTTCAGAGAAAACATACCTGTACCCGCCAACTCAGCTTCTAGGTGCTCTTGCTATGAATGTCCTAAATAGAATCAGTTTCAATCACTGTTCGTAGACCAGGAACCTAAATTATGTGCAGAGAACTCAGCCATGAGTAACTTTTTCCCACTCTCAAGCTGAGAGCTAAACAAAAGGGCTCTAGACTACACATTTTTTGACCCAAGGAAAGAGGCCCCGGAAGAATAAAAATTGCAACAACATATAAACTTGGAAAACCTGCTTGACTAATAAGAAAAAAAGACATCCAAACAATCACCCTGACCCAATCTGACTTTCAGCACTGCATGGTTGGTAAGACAGCCACTAGCAGCTGCCCCAGCTAGTAGCACCCTGCTCCCAGCTTATAATTTCTGCCTGGATGTGTCCTGGTGAGCTGGGGGTTAGTATTTACGCACCATCAGTGTTCCTCCTCTGGGAAGTGGCCTCAGCACTGGCCTCAACTGCTGCCTGCAAGTCAAGGCTCTGCTGACCACCCCAGCCACTGCAGTCCTGGCAGACCACTCTCCTTTTGGTCTCCCCAGCCTCTTCAGCTGTCTGAGGACATTACAGACCCAAGGGTGCCACAAGTTTATTTTCTTAGGAGGTAAATGAATGGCAAACAGGATCCACATCAAGTGCCTATAAGCAAAAGAAAGACACACTATTTTATTTTCCCCCCACCTCTCTCTCCCATCTTGCTTGCCAGGGCTCCTTCATCCCGGGCATCAAAGCCTCACAGGCTTCTTCTCACACTTCTCTTGCTCCTCTATCACTGGATGCAAATTTAGTCCCACAGACCTTTATTTTAATGGGATAGCTGTAATCCAAAAGCTACAAACAGACATCAGCTGAGATGCACCCCACTCCAGTCAGCAGCCGGCATAGCTTTTCTGCTGGAGCGAGGAAGTCTGAGAGGGCTTTGTACCTCTCACGAGTGAGCCCTTTCTGTGGCCTCTGGCCACTGGGATCTCATTAGAAGTGGCACAGTCAAACCCGCAGAGGACATAAACACAGAAATATTTTGTATATTTATAATATACAAAAGTATCAAGGAGTTTTCTATACATGAGTGAGACTTCAAGGAGCAAATAGTAAGCTACGTAAGCAGAGTAAAGAATAACAAACTGCTCTCTGCTTCCAGTCACTCTAGGGAAAAATGGAAGACTGCAATGGGCAGTAAAGAGGAACCTTGGGACTCCTGCTGTCCAGGCACTTACACAAATTACATGAAATCAAATCTACAGATACTATCGGTTTCCTTCACTCTAGCAGAAGAACCATCTATGACAAGTTTTCTGGTTTCAACTCTCCCTTCTCCCCAAGTTTTTGTTTTTAATAAAGAGTATTTATGCCAAGACTGAAAAATGCAACAGATCTCTATCTCAAGTTCCAGAAGAGTGGAAACTTGATATTTATTGTATTTCTGAAGAAACAGAATGTAAACAAGTAACTAAAGACCACTGTCTGTCTGGGTATGTCTGGAGTGCTCCTTCTAGCCAGTTTACTGCTATCCACCAGTTCGGTATTATCCTTGTCAGCAGAATAGTCAAGCTGTTTCTGGGCTACATCGTCAGATGAACATCGAGTAGCTTGAGTCCATGTGGACTCTTTACCTTTGGCAAAGTACCAATATTTTCTGGCCATCTTATGTCACTACCTAGTGCTCTGAAATCCAACAAGGCTTATTAGCTCACTGATCAACCAGGCAGCAGCATGCAGCATCTCCTGGGGTTACTGAAGGGAACTATGGGCAACACAGCGATCAGTAAAGGACATAAGGAAGGTAAGATACGGGGGCAGAACCCAGGTAAGCTTTTGTCTCACAGCATTTAGTAGCTTCAGAAAAGCATTCTATTGCTGAAAAACTGTGGTGAGTATATGGGATGCAGATGCCCGGTGGCAGAGCCAAGTCAGTTCAGCCAGGGCCCATTAGCTCGGGATCAGTGCCAGTCCACTGGACCCATGCTGACACAAGGAGAACTCCTTAGGTTCTCCCTCCTGCTCCTAAGTCCCTCACTGTCCACAAAGCTTACTCATTGATGTGCAGGCCCTTATAAGTACTCAGAGGTGTTTTGATTCTGACATTGTGCCCAAGCTGATAAGCCTTGCTGAGACCCACAGTTGGGAAACACAGTCCATGTAAACAGTCAAATGCTGCAGGATCTGTGAGTCTGAGCTCCGTGCTTTAATAAAGTGCTAATGCTAAGCTCTTTCCGAGAAGGGTTACAGCCATGGCCACTTGAAGCAGGTCCAGATCATCTGTGCTCTGCCTTCCTTCTTTTGGCATCAGTACCCTCACCAAAAGACTGTACCACTTGTCTAAGCAGGAAGCATGAGGACACTTCCCAAGCCACCAAGAAAACTGGCGTAAGGATGGTCAAAACCTACATAAAACCTTATACCTCACAGGATTGTCCCAGTTCCCCTCCTTTCCACCAGATATCACTGTAGCTTCACTGGTCCGTTGGCATCTCCAATGTACAGTTCTGAAATGACTGATTCCATGCTTTCCTTATGGACACCATTTTTGTCTGTCCTGGAAGCCTGATAGCAATTTATGTGCCTGAGAGGTCTGTCAGATACACAGACGTGTCAAAAGTACAGACACAGAAAAAGGGTTCCTTCTTTGTCCTGGGGACTTGGAGTGATTCCTGGGGGAAGGATTGTGAAGGACTCATGTCTAGAATATCACCAGGCTCCACTCTCTTTTCCACACTGATACATCAGCAAAGCTACTGCAAACTAAACCACTGAGGATATCTGATTCTTCGACCACTGTACACAGAATTACTGTTGTGCTGTTGATAATACCTATGTTTTCATGAAAAATTCCTTGCTTTTAGGTTTACAGAGTGTGTCAACAGTGCAACTAGTAAACAAGAGACAGAGATCAGGCATCAGATGAACTGAATGTACTCAAAAGTGAGAATAGTGTGTATCCCATTGGATACCACAAAAACCACAGGAGAAATACACTAGGGGAAAGACTGACGCACTTGTCATAGGGATACCCTACATATCTCTGTCTCTGTATTTCCATTCCTTCTGAGTAGTAAGAAAGCCAGAATTCATTGACTTTGAACTTGGACAGAAAAATAAACAGGGTGACTCATCAAAGAGTTGGTTTGTCCTTTCTTGTGCAGTATAGTTCTGTGTGACCTAAGGAGGTCCAGACAAAATGGGTAAAAAATAGGTAGAAATTCCATGTTTTGACACGAAATTAATTACTATCTAATTCTTCCTTAGCAAAATATTCCTTAGAGAATATATAAGCTATACTTAACTGAATTAAAAAGACACTTTTAAACTATGATTCTTCCAACAATTAATTGTAGTGAGAGAAACATTAGATTTTGAGTGAGTATTCTAATTTTTAAATAAGTTTTATTGTGTCTTTCTCACAGAAACATAAATCGCAACAGATCACAGAAAGGCTGAGGTGACAAAACGACCTCTGGAAGTCATCTGAGCCAAGCCCCCTGCACAAGCAGGGCCACCCAGACACCACTACCTAGGACTATTTTCAGATGGCTCCTGAATATCTCTCAGAAGGTACATGCCACAGCTTATCTGGGCAACCTATGCCAGTGCTCAATTACTTTTACATTAGGAAAGTGTTTCTTGATGTTCAGAGGCAATCTCTTGTGTTTCGGGTTGTGCCCATTGCCTCTGGTTCTGCCACTGGACACCAATGAAAAGAGCCTGGTTATTCTTTGCAGCCCCCCTGCAGGTAATTATATACATTGATAAAATTCTCCCTTTTTCATATATGTCTTCATTCCCTTGCTGTGTAAGATACTTTTTATTATCTAAATATAACCAATCAAATGGAATGAAAAAGCTGACAAAGCTACCTTCAGCACTAAGTCCACAGAGCATGCATGAACGGGGCATTCGATATGATCAAAATGGTGTGATGATGATCCATCTGTGCTTTAAAAATACTTGGTTTTAACCCAAGTGCTAGACTGGAAAAGAACAAAGAACTGATTCAGAAAATGAATCTTCAGTGCATGGAAGTTCTGCTGGCAAGTGGCTTGTAGCAAATGCCTTGTTCTTCCTGCATAGCAGGAAAACTCTGCTCCCCATGAGACAAGCCCAAAGCCTGGGACGAAGGAGGCCCAGTAGAGATGAAAAGCAGCACAGTCCCTGCCTCAAACCCTCTCCACTGGCCATGAGGACCGCAGGGGATGACTTCTGAAACAACATCACTTACATTCTTTCTGCACTGTCTGTCAGGGCTGGACTAGAAGATAAGAGGGATGTGAAGAGCGTACTCAAAGCCCTAGCGGTGGGTGACTCAGAAATGACGGCATTCCAGTTGGCATGCAAGAGGGACTGCTTGGGATGCTTCCTCTTTTCTTTGTCTCGCTGCAGTGGGAGGAGACCTTCTTGGGACTAGCAGAGGAACAGTCCACTCCTTTTCCTAGGCAAAGATCTGAGCCATCTGTCCTTACTCCACAGATGATCACAAGAAACAAGACAGCTACTGGAAGGGGAAAGAGCTCTTTTCTACAAAAGACTTCAGTTCCTACATGGCACAAGCTTTTGTGAAGAGGTTAGGAAAGATGGCACATGCCATAGAGAAAAAACACCAGAATACAGAGGTCAGTTGAGGAGCAAGACACACTTAGAGATGCTGGTAGCAGTCTGCAGGTTCCAACAGCTGGTTAATGTGTGTCTCTGCAATCTGCTCAGAGACAGATCTCATGCTGTAGCTACATTTTGAAAACAGGGGATAAAAATGTAGTAGAAGTCTTACAGGTCTATCTTTTGCAATGCACAGTGAATATCTGCGTCTCCTTCTTCCCCCTCCCAACGTCATTAGTGAAGGTAAGATTACCAGTGGCATCATTGAGAAGTACCAGTTCCAGCCACAGTCTTTCTCCATAATGGGAAATGAAGCCTTGAAGGTGAAAAGCTTCCAAATTGCTGCAGAACACCACCAGAAATCACCATTGCTTCATTTTTTCTTCCTGCTGAGACATGTCATCCTTAAAGCTGTGGGGAATGCTATTGCACAAGGCTGGCACTGTTAAGGCAAGAAAATTTCCTGACCATGACAGCCACCACTGACACAATCTGCAAAGCTCTTCATTCAAATATGGCTAAGGGTATTCTAGTGCAAGTCCCCTACCCTAAACAGCTTTGCCAGGCAGTTTCAATTAATCTTGCCACTCTTTGGTGTATTAGCCCCTAATATAAGGAATAAACAGGAATTAACACAAAGCAATGAGCAGCTTGGGGCTGTCCAATTCTAAAGAAGGTGTCATATCTTACCTTGAAGAGTCTTTTTATGGAAAAAAAAAAATCACAGGTTATTCTGAAAAGTTCTCTATAACCTTTGAAGAAAGAGAAATGACATACAAAGTTGAGTTCTGGTTTGGGACAAACATGTACTTTGTCTTCTCTCCAAAGATTTGAATGTAGCAAAACCAGATGTTTTAGAAGTCTGCAAAACATCCATTGGATAACCTCAAAAGGCTTTATTAAAGATAGATATGAGCACTTAATTTCTTGATTCGGTTTTTGGAACCTTCATGTTCCCCAGCCCACATTTTCTCCAGGAAACCATAAGAAAACTGCTTTGTTGCTCACATCTTACCTACCTTTCCATTGAAGGACTGAGCCATGCTGGACAAGCGTCAGCCTATCTTGGCCAGGCCACGTGGGAGTGCTGGTTTCAGGTGAGAGGCTACTAGTGAACTGAAGCAAGGCCTAGTTTTAAACACAAGACCCCCCAAAGTGAACCTGAATAGGGCAGAAAGAATGATGAGAGATTTAGAAATAATGATGTCTGGAAAAAGATGGAAAGAGACTGGCTTTTTTCTGGTTTTCTCTCTTTTCTAGAAGAAACTTAAATCCTACATGTTAGAATGGAATGGTGATTACTAATTACTAGTCTTTACTGAGTAAAGGACCAGAATAAATGGACTTGCTTTGAGGAAAACAATAATGGGAAAGATTTAATAAGTTATTGAAGCACTTAAACAGGATGAAAAAGGAATTTCTGAAACCTCATTGTCTGTCTGTCATCTGCCCATGGTCTGCATACACCTGGCAGTGTCTCAGTGCAGGGATTTGACCTAGAGAGGAAGGATAATCTCATTAAAGCCTGCACCTCACCTGTATAGAGTGGATGGGCCCTTCCATAGCAGATGCAGTGATTAAAGATGGTCTTAAAGGAAACAGCTCTACTTGCTTGTCCTCCAAACAGCTTTGATCCCAACCCATTTTCCCTTACTCCTCTCCAAGCTTTCACTTCCAAGCTTTAATTCTTCTTTTCCCTGCCCACCCAGAGAAGAAGATGGATGATGAATTGTAAGAACAGCAGGTACTCTCTGCAGGCGGAAGTAATGCATGCTATGGAGCAGGACTTTAGGAGGTGGCTGCATGCTTCCATCTGCAGCAGAGGAGGTTCGAATGTGAAATGAAGCTGTCTGCTTGCCGATATTCACAGCTGAGAAAAACAAGCATGACATGAATCGACACAATGGATTTCTCTTTTCAAATCTGTAGAGTATTCCTACTTCTGTCTTTGAGGCTTTGGTAGTTATGTGCCAACTACATCTGTCTCCCCACCACAAATTATGATTTCGCAGAAAAAAGAATGCACAGGAAAGAGGACATGGCTAGTTTCCTTTCCATAGTCAATTAACACTGGAAGGAAAGGAGACAAGGAGTACCTCCCTTTCCTAGCTGAAGTACTTGTAGAGGAATAATTGGTAGATGTGTAGAAGGGGGACCAGATTCTATTTTCAATAGTGGATAAAAAGTTGCTTAGGAGACTGGAGTTCTTCCACTGGAGTTCCATTACATTCCGTTACAAACCCAACTATTAGATAAACTCCTACCTGAAATTATTTCCCCAAATCAGAAAGTGGAAGTTCGGTACACAGCATAACCACCCTTGTCATTCAATCAATTTTAAATGACTCAGACTGGTTGTCTGTGATGAATAGAGGCCTTCTTGCCTTCTTCTCCACTCATTTTCACCTCTTGACTCTACACGATGTCCATGGTACTTTGATCACCATGATGTCTCTTCTTAACAGAACATAACGCGATATTCCTCCAAAACAAGGTAAGTTTGACAGCTATAATCAACACCTTTTCCTCCAAAACAAGTTAAGTCCACACCAAATAGGACATTTGAAGTAGGCCAGGTAAACTAAGCTGAAGTTTACTAAGTTTCGTTTTGCATGCTGAGCTGCACAACACCATGATGAATAGGGAGATTCACTTACAAAGCACCAGCTAAGGAGGAGAAAGAGGAGATCAACCTTTAGAAAAACAGCATCAACAGGCAAACAGGATCTACAATGACACTTATGGCATCCGTATAACCCCTGAAGCCGTGCTACAACTTTTTCCTCAAGAAAACTCTTTCCAAGAACTTCCCAGCCAGTTAGTTCCCTGCAGGCAAGAGCCAGCCCAATGACTTTGGCCCAACACATGAGCTTTCCTGTACCTGCTAAGCCATCTGCTACCCCATCACACACACAACTTCAACCTTCCTCTTCTTTACAGTACCCAGTGTTCAGAAGCCATTACCAGAAGAGTCAGACTAACACTAGATAACAAAATCTAGAGTTGCTCCATAAAAGACACACCCAAACACCCAAACTTTTCTGTCTAGAGAACTCTTCAATTTCTCCCCTCTACTCTGTCAGCAGTGAGGTCACACAGTGTATCCAGTTTATCTTGCAAAATCTACGCATCCTGTTTTTCAAAGGAAAGCTTTAAGAACAAATTGTGAGAAAAAAGGCAAAACACCTCATGTAACTTACAGCAAACCCAGTAAAAAATTCAAAACTTTTCCTCTCATCCTGTTTTCATAGGATTGCAGAAAGCTAAAAAAACCAGAAAACCCTGAAACAAACAAACAAACAAAACCAAAAAACCCAAATCCCAAAACAAAACAAAAAAACATCACAAAAGCTAGGGTAGCTGACAATTTTTCCTTCTTCATATTCACCAGTAGTTGCTCATCTCAAAATAGGGCATATACTCTGGGAATAGGAGACATTTCAGCATGCCTAGCTTAGTCTGTCACATGAACATACCTGACATGAAGTACTGTGCTGTGGTACAGCACTGCCACCCATGGTACCAGCAACTTGTCTGCAGTAAAACCTCAAGAGGAGACTTACCTAAACCACTAACCTAAACCACTTGTGCCTTCTCTATTTTTCTTAGCCAAACTTAGAAGTATTCAACATCCATTCTCCCCACAAGCCAAAGCAAGCTGAAAGGGAGGTTACCATTTTAAACCATGCTTAGCATCTTATCACATTTGAGGAGAGACAGGTTTCCCACCAGCATCCTATGCGATACCACTTTCAAGATTGGAATATAAATCTAAATCCTACAAATTTCCTGCTAGATTTCATTTCAGTTCTTTTCACGAATACAAAAGCATTTTTACTGAGTACAGCACACTAAAATCCTCACGTTAGAGCTTGTTAGTAGACAGCATCTGCCTACAAGTCTACAGCTGCAACAGCATTTCAGAGAGCACCCCATTTTACTGCACATTTCTGGTCACTTGCATTAGCACCAAAAGAAGACATACACCCACAGCAGTCATCACAACTGAAGCTCTTGCAGAGCATAAAGAGCTACACATGACCCTACAAAAACTGTGTGCTTTAATTACATTTGGTTGAAAATTTCAGTCATCTAATGATTGAACAAACCCTATTATTAGGTAAACTCCTACCTGAAATTATTTTCCTGAATCTTAAAGGGAAGTAGTACTCTTAAATATAGGGGAGAGAGGGAAAAAACACTGATTTTCTACCACCTTTCCCTCAAGAGTTACTTTCCAAATTTAAACCTTTCAAGGCAACTTATGGAATCCATACTATACATATGGACAAAGGTAAGGTGCAGGAATGCACAGTTGAGGAGGACTATGCCTTCTGAAACCGCCTGGCTGTTAAGTTGGCTTGCTTGTATCACAACACCCCTTTTGTAAAAGAGTAGGCAGAAAAAGGTTTAAGCACTCCTAGATTCCAGCGATCAACTGAAAACAGGAAAGAAAGCAAGAAAATGCAATTCAGACACAACAGCATATGTAGTATTCCACATTTTAGTTCAATTCAGCTGTATCTGAGAATCACTACAAACCATCCTATTCAAATAACTGGAGACACAGCACAATGTAAATTAATTATAAATAATTATTGGTCAAAAAATAGAAATCTCAAATAGAATTGCACAAAGTACTGAGCTGAAATTTCTAGGAGCATGTTTCCCCCAAGGGTTCCACAGAATAGCATTACAACTACAACAATGATTTAAGTAAACATTGTTCGCTATCCCTCACTAACTGTATCTGTCCTTAAAAGTCACAAGAATGTGGATAACATTAGCAGATCATGCTGGAGCAGGAGAGGAAGAGGGAAATGGGATGCACCCTGTCATTTTACCCATTAATCAGAAATACATTTCTCTTGGTTCAACTGCTTAGAACACATGAAAAGCACAAGTTGCTGTGACAATATTATAGCTACTTACCATGACTTTTTTCTAATATTAGCTTCGTTCACTAAGAACCTAAAACGAAACCAGAGTTTGCATGTGATTTTCTGTCCTTAAACATACAGTATGAGCCTCTCAAGAGCACAGGTGAAGAACAACATAAGCAAAAGTTCTGAAAGTTCAAAATTAACAAGAAGTTTGCAAAAACAGCATTATTATATGCTTCTCACCATTAGTGAGAAGTTACCATAGTATTATGTTCTGTTACCATAGTATTATGTTCTGTATCACCAATGAATTTATATATATGCCTTTTTGCCAACCAATGGTTAATTGTAGAAGGAAGTGGATTCAATTTCCAGGCAGGCATACTAAAATGCTTAAGATGTCTTGAACCTCTTACTCCCAAACCAGGAACATTAATCTGCACATCTGGACACTCAAAAGCTAGAAATGGCTTTCCATTTGCAAAAAGTGGCACATAGAAGAGATTTAAAGAGAATTCTTGTGCAAGAAAAACTATCAGAATCTTGGTGAATGGTAGATGAGCTTCCCACACCACAGTGACTCTGGCAATAGTCCTGATGTAGGCCTCCAATTCCTATGAAAGACAGATGGAGCCAGATACAACCTCTTATCTGATTATGCCCCTGTCTAAAAATTCAGCCCTGAGTCCAACTGCTGCCCAAGTGATCTCTTGTTTCAGAGCGATATGCAATCCTGCTCCACGCATGGGGACAATCACAGGAGTGTAGTCAAGGACCAGCCCGCTGTTCCGCAGATGCCTCTTGCTTCAAGGCATGGCAGTACCTGTTGCTTCATGGGAAGAATGGGAGGGGTGGAGGGACAAATGTGAAGCATTTTACTGCTCCTGGAGTCAGAGTGAACCAGTGGTACCGTTCCACTGTAAGGTTGTGGTACGGCCAGGTTGCACAATCTAGGACTGAACAGGCACATGCTGGCAAATCCTTCTGACGTTTATCAGCTGGTCCTGGTCATCACACACAGCAGATGCCTGCCCCTGGGGTAAAGTGATGATGCAGACGGTCCTGTACAGATGCATAAGCTGGTACCCTTGGTGGTATTGACACCATCATGCTTGTTTAAGTCCACAGATGTAACATTACAGCATAGAATGAAGATCAAGGATTTGAAAGTGGCCAACAACCCCACTTGAGGCAAACAGCACTCTTGGCAAGACTCCTGTCATGTCTCCCAGCTCTGAAATTGGACAGGATTGTTGGCATGGTGCACTCATTCAAATCCACACTTTTAGGCATGGCCAACAGAAGAGATGTTGATGACAGACAACAAGTGCCAAGAAACAAGATTGATGCTTTCTCCTGAAAAAGTGCACCAGATAGCTGACGCCTGACAAGACTTTACAGAAATGGGAGATGGCACACTATCCTCCTGCTCCGACATCAGTCAGCTTCCTTTCCCTGAGAACACTTGTCTTGTCGGCAACATTTCAGAGGAGATAGTAAAAACTGCTCTCCGCCTGGGGTTGGTATGTTGATTTCAAAGCTCCAATGTGCCAGAAGAATTTCCTTAGGATTCCCTAAGGAAAAGATTATATGTTCCTTACCTCACTCTGTTTTATTACTGGAATATCAGAATTAACACCCTAGTGAAAATGACTGAATGTGACCACTTGCACATTCTTCTACGTATGCCATCTCAGTCTGGTTTT
This sequence comes from Corvus hawaiiensis, assembly GCF_020740725.1. Lineage (NCBI taxonomy): Eukaryota > Metazoa > Chordata > Aves > Passeriformes > Corvidae > Corvus > Corvus hawaiiensis. The sequence goes on along the minus strand of NC_063242.1, from coordinate 4,632,536 downwards.
ATTCTGGTTTGTCTCCTTTATTTCTGGAGAGTAAAAGTTCTGCCTCTTGCAAGCTTAGAAAGAATATAGCAATCCAGCCCAGCTCAAGTGATGAGTATTTGGGAAAGCAAGGGACAAAACCATTGTGGCCAGAGCTGGAGAAACAAGTGTAAAGGTCTAGTGCCATCCAGTTCAGCTGACCTGTCACATCGAAACTCTAACATTTCTTTGGCTTTGAGATAATTTCAGGATACTCAGCATGAGACCTGCAAGTACCACGTATCCTGTTTTTACAGAAGATGCCAAAATTTATCTTCAATATCTAAAGTATCCACCAAGGAATTAAGGCAATTCCATAATTAATTGTATTAAGTGTGTTTTATATTTAACCATAAAATCGAGAAGTATTTAATATCTAAAGGGAAAAAACACCTTATTCCCCCTTCACTGCCCGAACTCAATCAAATCAGTCCCTGTAGCACTGCATCAGCTTTCTAACCAGGCCATTTCTTCTCCCGCAGGACTATGTACCTGGCTTTCGTGGGCCATCCCAACACACCATGAACCCCATCACAGAAACACTCAAGAGCAGAGCACTACATAGCTAAGGATTTATTTTCTACGACATATGTATTGGATCACAAAGGAAATCACTTCAGAAAAAGTTTCTGAGTTTTCAGTATGTATTGTTTCAGAGCATTTTTTGATAGTAAAGTTATCAATCACTGTCTGAAGTCTCCTATAAATCACAGTCAAGAAGATGGCAAAGGCACAGTGAAACAATAGTTTGGCTGTATTTTTTCCATGGAGCCTTGTCCTGCCAAGCACAAGCTCTGTGCCTGTTCCTGAAATGTACTGACCTGCTGACATAAAGAAAGACCAAACTTCTGGTTTGAATGAGGAAAGAGGGGCCTCTGGGACAAATTTCAGGATTTTTCAAAGGTGTCTCTGAAATAAGGAAAAGGTAAAGGACGTGACAGAGAGTGAAAGGCCAAGGATGACAGCAGAGGAAGGTGGAAGTATTTAACTTGCCGGATGACCTGGCAGAAGAGGGACTTTAGATAGTTGAATGGGGTATGGCTGTTAAAATTGCCAGTTGATACAGAAGTAGCATGGCCTATAGCAAAGGTGAACAGCCAAACCCCATGAGGACAGGTGTAAGGCCCCAAACAACTCTCTTGATGAGGTTTTTGACAGGGCTTATGGTTGTTCAAGTACTCTGAGTTAGATGCAGGAGGGAAATACCAACAAGATAGTCTTAAGAGGTCAAAACAACAAAAAGGAGTTTGCTGACAACTTTAGAAAATCAGAGAAACTTTGGCAAAAAGTTTAGTGCAACATTCAATTAACGTACAATACCTCTTAAAGGATTAACTTGGCCTATTCAAATTAACCAACTCTAAGCCCATTCGATTTTAAGTTACTCAACAATTCCAAGAAAGGGGAATTAGAAGAGTAAGAAAGAGAAAGAAAGACAAAAAAATATAGAAAAGCACACATATAGCTACCAGCTCCTGGGTTCCAGCAGTGTTCAGATAGAAATTCCAAGGGGAGGTAGGGTCAAGATGTCTGACTACCTCGTGTTCGGCCTTAAATACCTGCTGGCCTTCCTATCTGCTTCCTATCTTCTAAGGTACAGTATTCCCAAACCCAATTTCTATCAGCATGTAAGTCTTTACACCACTACCAGGTTGTTGTAGTTTAACCCCAGCTGGCAGCTAGAGTACCACACAGCTTCTCACTCGCTCCTTGCCCCCATGGGAATGGGGAGGAGAATCAGAAAAAAGCACAAAGTGAGTTGAGATAAGAACAGTTTGATAATTGAAACAAAAAACCAGACAAAATAATAACACTTATGATGATTATAGTAATAATAATAGTAATGAGAGAGAGAAAGAGATAGAAAAACAAACCCCAAGAAAGACAAGAATTGACAAACACCTGTCTCAATTCTCCCCTTCTTGAGGGAGCAAAGTGCTTTTAGATCTAAAAATTGGGTTGCTGTCCTCTTACAACAGCCCTTAGGAATGCAGTCTACTCCAGTAACTTCTTTTTGTTTGTAACATTATCTCAAATTCTCCCTTTTCCTTAATTTGAACTTTCACTGTTAGCACAGTGCATGTATCTGCACTCTTGGTAACACTTACACTTTAGGAACAAAGTCAAGCCCATGAAATACCTACAGCCAAGCCATTTTCAGGGAGAAAACGAGAGACTGTATGGTACTCCCCCCCACAATGTACACTTTGTGGTATGATTGGCAAGAAGCTGTTGATTGCTCAGAGCTCTCATTCAGTTGTACAATCCCTCTGTTCCTTAAAATTCTCCATGAGGAACTTGGTATGTCCAGTTGCTCAAACTGGACATCAAGCTACAGTTTACAATAGTCAACATTTCAAATACAATGCAAATACAAAAATGTGCCCACTTCTACCTGCCTCTTCCTCACCATATGCATGTACACAAGCATACACAATTTGCAAGTGCTGTTCTGACGGTTTGAAATTCATGAGGGCATCCAGAGCATGAGTAAACAAGTGCTTGACATCTCTTCCTTCCACAGCTTTAGTCAGCTCTGCCCTATCCTCAGTTTATGGGCAGCAGCTCTTTGGGAGGGGGCAGTTGAAGGCTTCTCCAAGTATTTCAGGAAGCTCTCCACGAAAGAACTGAGCTAAGGACATCCCTGACCAGCACCACCGTTTTGCTCATCCACATCACAGCCTGGCACTTGTTGCCATCTCACTCAGCTTCATATGACAGAGGCTCCTTTAGGGAACAGCCTCATTTGCACTTCTCAGGTAGTCTCTTGTTGAGGGCTGTAGAGAAGGAGCAGGTTAGGCAGAGGCAGAGAATCAGTGGTGGAGCACTGCGGGATCAGTTCTTGCCAGCCACAATTGCTCCTGATGCCTGCACTGTCCAAGTGAGCTGTGTGCAGGAATGAGAAGCACTGGTGTAGCTTCACATCAGATCTGTGAGTTTACCTCATAGAAGAAATACCCTCTATCTTCTACAGGACTCAGAAAAAAGATCAGGATGATTCCCATTTTCAATGTGGTTGGTTTTGTCCCCTTTGATTTGAGCTTAGCCTCTTTAGCAGTCCTAATCTTCTACTGAAAAAGCTCCAGAACAGTCTGGTGAATGTGCAATTCCCACTGTACCAGTCAATGCACCAGAGAGAGGAAGGCAGCAGGCAATCTTCTGAAGAGAATATGGTTACCATACTGTCATAACTCAGGTCAAAGGAAGAAACATTTGGTGCTCCTCTGCTATTGAATCTCTCAGGATGAAACATTTTGGATACTTACCAGCAGAAGTGCTACGCACAATCATGGAAGCTCATGGGCTGTGCAACACATCACATTCTTCATATATGTGTCAATAAAAAATTTCTCAACTCTGAGCCCTCTACAGCTATAAACAAAAATCCACTGTACTAATACAGTGATACTTCCTCTGTACCTAAATCCAATGTTTCATAACAACTTTTCTGATGGCATGGCTTTTAATTCAGTGACAGAGCTGTGCAGCAAGCATGTTTTCTATTCACTGGAGTACATTATTAAAAATACTTACTTAAAATAATCTATATATATTCTAAATGTGTTTTCCTTTGGGCTTAAAAGCCTAGGTTTTAGGTTGCATGCACCCCAAATTTCTGTAACTATGTGGAAAGAAAGCATATTAGTGTCTTTCAAGTTAGACATCTGTTTAGAATGTTTTGTGGCCACGCTAAGTCTTAAATCAATTTGGTTATAAAAACAAATATTCTTTTCAGTATTAAAATAAAAGAACGGGGATGATTTATTGCTTGTTTTTAGCAACTGACTTGTCTGAGGAAAGATGGACCATGTGGAATGAACCGAAAAAAATTCACTGAAACGATGCAGTTATTTATGGACTTTTTATAAGCAATAATGACTTGTAAGTCATTTACTTGTAAGTTACTTACAAGTTACTTGTAAGTAACATGCTCTGCGTGTTATTTTAGCACCCTTTTTTAATACTTAAGGAAATCAAGTTTTTTTAGCTGACTGTATGATTTCTTACAATAAATGAATAATATGAAAAAACATACTTGATATCTCATAATGTGTTGTTACAAATATTTTCTTATTTTCTTTCTGCTCACTTCCATTGGGAAGATAGACTTTAGATTTCTAAACTTTTTTTCTTTTTCTCCAGTCTGTATGAGTGAATTAAACATTTCTCCTTGCATTTTGCTACAATTCACAGGTTCATATGAACTTCTATGTAAGACAGGTCAGGGGAATTGGTAGAAACAGAACTGGAGTGCACAGAAGCCAGAGAAGGATGCAAGAAGTTTCTTGTTATAAGCACTCATTCTTCTTTTGAGCTCTCTGCATTTAAGACACTTTTTCTTTTTCATCTGCCTTTCTCTGGTGGCTTGTAAAGGTGCTTCTGTGCTCCAGGCACCCACCTACACTTTCTGTGCTAGATACCAGGTCTTATCCTCACTGAAGTCAATGTCCCCTTTGTGAGGAAATGAAGACAAAAGTGACTGAATTTCAATTCCAAGGTCACTGTCACTAACAGAGTGATGCTATCAGAGACCTCAGCTCTACTGCTGCTCCAGGCACCAGTGAGCAGTGGTTTCAGCCTTCTTTCCCCCAAGGCTCCCAGACAGGCTTCTCACTCAGCAAGCAAGCAGAGGTATTGCATGCAGGCAGCAGCAGCACAGCATCCAAAGTTCTCTTTTCTCTCTGCAGCATTCGGAAGCCTTCAAGGAAACATCAGCCTTACCAACCCGCAGCCCTCCAAGGAGTAGGGAATATAAGCAAAAGTAGCTCAGACAATGAAATTTTTGTTGCTATGTAACACGCTTAGCTGAGGTTAATAAACACAATCCTTGGAAGTACATAAGTTTAGAGAGGTACCCAGTACCAGTTAAGCACAACATGGAAAATTAAAAATAAAAAAAAAAAGAGAGCCAACAAAAAACCCAAAAATCCAAACCAAAACAAAATCCCTGGTCATGAAGATGCTTTTTGAGCTGTGATTTCACTTCTTTTGCATTTATTATGATCAGTTGATTAAATTGGGGGCTAAATCCAGAGTGAGGACAGCTTGCAGTTTAACAAGAATGTTATCCAAACATCTCATATGCCTTCTTTCCCACCCTGAAATAGCATAGTTCTGAAACACTATTCAAAGAAAAGAAGTTAATTTGAAATTGTTTGAAATTGCTAGCTCTGGCAATCTGGAGACTGAGTGTATTTCAATCACTTTGTACTTTCAGAGTTTATGAAAGCAGTATGGAAGGAACAAGAAGCAACCAGTGTTGCTTCATGAGGAAATGGTTGTGTTTATGAGAATATTAAGAATGTCTGTCTCTTTTTTCAAAAGCGTATGTTAGTTAAAGGATCAAAAAGAAAATTAAATTGGCTTCCAGCTCTCTGGTAGTTTCCTGCACACTATCACCTTCCTTCCCAATAGTCTAAAAATGATGGGACATATTAAAAAATGAGCAAAAGGACACAGATGAGCAACTAGTTACATTCAAAATGCTGCAACACTAGGGATAAAATGGATGTTCTGAGTGTGTAGGTGCTTGAAATAATGCTGACCATAAGAAGAGAGGTGAAGACTAAAGTCTACAATTATTTTCCAGAAATGAAATGGGATTACGTGAGAAATTCATGGCATGTGGTCTTGAAAACGAAGGTATGGATGAGTCTAAGTTCAGTGTTCAAATCAGCCTGTTGAATGAACACACATTTTCAAGTAGGAGTTTGGGAGAAAGAAACTGATATTTCAAAGACACCTGCTTTGAAACCTCATTCAGGAAAATTTTAGTCAGTGGGTGAAGCAGTTAAAGTCTCTGGTGTTATAGACTACCAGTGAGTCTCATGAATGGTCAGACTGGGGAGTTTCCTTAATAATTCCTCCACATTCCCTGCAGGAAGGAGCAAAGGAGGAGTAAGGAGAGCACTGACCCACTGCATCTATGGTGAGTGATGGAACTTACTGTTCCATTTACAGTTCCATTTTAAAAATAGATGCTGGGAAAGTAAGCAATTAAAATTCAAGAAGGAAAGCAGAACTATCTGGCAGTTGTTCAGTAAGCCTAACTCGTATAAAAATGATCTGCACATAGCTGGTATAAGTATAAACAGTCAGCAGCATGAGATTATGAAAAACAATTCTTGCCTGGCAAGTGTGATTACTTTTAACAAAATGTAAAATCCACGGAGTGTAGAGAACACAGCACAGATACTCTCTCTGTAGGCTTGGTCATTCAGCTGTACGTGGAATAAGCTCCCATAAAGCATCTGAACCATCGTCTTTGGATGTACCAAAGCAGACAGGTGCAAAGGAATCCAAATTCCAAGCTGGACATATGCTACCTTGGGGCTCCAGCCCCCATCAAACAAGCTCAGGAAGATACATGTTAGAGTGACCTGAATACCATGGGGTGACACCATTTCTTATTCAAAGCCAGTTCATGTCTGGTCAGTGATCTCTGATGAGTCTTCATGCACCAAGACACCTCCTAGTTCCCTGGTCTCCTCTGTGGCATTGAGTTCACCGGGAAGAGCAATGAACAGTAGCAGTCCCATGACTGTCTCACCATTATCCAGAACTTTCTGGGCTTCACCCCCTCACCCCCCAATTGTTTTCTGGGTAAATCACTCCCTGTCAATGGCCTGGCAGCAGACGCACCATTGTTCCGTCTACTGGAGAGCTATTCAGTGTTGATGGCCTTTGATTTCTCTTTCCAAACATAGGCCTTGCCTCTGCCAGATAGGATTTTGCTGGTACGGTTTTGCTGGCAAATCCTCCTAACATAAGCGCAGTGTGTAGTCCCTGAAGATTTATTGTGGCCCAAGGGGTCTAACTTGCATTCAGTCCTGTGAATATAGTAAGTGCAGACAATACCAAAGGCACTCAGAAAACATCCAATATAAAATATATACACTAACTTACAGCGAAGGTTGCAATTGTAAGTAGCATTTGGAGGCAAAATAAATAACAACATTCATAGTTTGGCACAGACATGCTGCCAGTGTGTCACAACCTGATGGATTGGGGATATGTCTGTGTCAAACTATGAATTCTGTTTTTGCTTTTTGAATACCATTTACAATTGCAACTGTCCATGTGGATTATTGCATCTATTTTTATAGCCAAGGTTCTGTCTGAGAAGATATAACAGAGCAATCAACAACACTGACTGGTTCTATTTTGCTGGAACAATAGTGTTCCTGTGAGCTGGGCTCTTCCATCTTTATGCACAGGACAGGAGGGCTGGGGTCTGCGTTTCCCCTCATCTTGAACAACATGGGCAACAGAGAGAGAGAAGTTTATTATGTGGGTCCATTTGTCAAAATGCAGTTTCCCTGCTAAAACCAAGACAAAAACAGTCAAGCCAAAGACTTAAAACTGATCGTGAGATCAGGTGGTAGGGCACTCTAGAGAGACAGCTCTGAAGAGCTGGGAAAGCTTGGAAGCCACAAGAATGCAACCATGGAGACTGACCATCGAGCTGGGGCCACCCTCCTCACCCACTGTCCAGGATGAGAGAGGAGAAGGCTCAAGTACTCTGGTACTCCTGTTCCTCTCGTCTTTTTCTCCAGTAAACTAGTGGTCAGGCACTATATTTTTATTAAGTCTGCACCACAAGCAACCTGCGAGCAGAGCTTCATATGGATGAAACATCTATTAGGTCATTCAGACTTGATGAAAGGAAGAAAGTATTTTACAATGAGGGTTGTGAAACCCTGCAACATGTTGTCCAGAGAGGTGGTAGATGCCCCATCCATGGAAATGTTCAAGGTTGGTTTGGATGAGCAACCTGATCTAGCTGAAGGTGCTCCTGCCCCTTGCAGGTGGGTTGGACTGGATGATTTTTAAAGGTCCCTTCTGACCCAAACTATTCTATGATTAGCAAAAGTGGAATTCTTTGCTTTCCTATAATATACATATAGGAAAGAAAATATTTTTTTCCCGTATGTTCCTGCCACCTGTATATTGAAAATTGACCTTTCCCAGAGGACTGCTTGCGGATACAGATCTCAGCCAGCTGAGGCACTGTGTCTAGGGTGAAGACAGGGGGTACAGGGCACTGCTGTCTGATGGGTGGTACCTGCCACTGCATCTTCACCTGAGAGGACACCTCGGCAGTCCAGGTCTGAGGAGCAGCAGGCAGTTTGTTCCCACAGCAACCAGTCCCAGAAATCTGCTGGGGGTTCAAAGTTTGGATCTCCTCGCTGAGGACTGGCACGACACAAAGGAGAGGATGGTTTTTCACTTTGTTACCTTGGATTTTCTGCATCAGCCTGCTCTGGTTTCGTCTGTCCTCTCCTTAAGCCTCCCACACAAGCGCCACTTTAGGTACTTACAGAACTCCAGCATCTAACACCACTCGCAAAAGGCCTTGCCGCTTGACCGGGATCCCCTGCCGCTTCCAGTACAAGCCTGAAATCCGTCGGCAAAACGTTCTGGGGAAATAAAACAAACACTGCCAGTTAAAGAAATTATCCCAGCTGCTTCTCGGCTTCCAGGAGAAGCCGGTAAATGCGGTGCTGTACTGAAAGCACCGGTGATGCCGAGGGAGCTGTGCTGATGCCGCGGGAACGGAACAAGACGGCAAGCGTAGCAACGCCGGGGCCGGGCGGAGCGGCAGCCGGGGCGCAGAGGGAAGTCCCCTCCGGCGGCACCCATTCAGGGGGGATTGAGGCTGTTCCAGGCATCTCCGAGGCGGGGAAAGACCCACACGGCACTTTTCCGTTTCAACTTTTCTGTATAGCCGGCCTGCGCGGCGGCGCGGGCAGGTGCACCGGACCTATGTAGGCTCCCCCTTGGATCCCGCGGTGGAGCGGCAGCAGCCTCGGCGGGGACGGGCGCCGAGAGCCGCGGTCCCGTCCGGCGGCTCCGACGGCCCCGGCCCCGCTCCCCCCCGGCCCCGGGGCCGCGGGAGCCGCCGCAGCAGCGCCCTCTGTCTCCGGCGGGGCGCGGCGCCCGCGGATCGCGTGCGAGTGGGCAGTGTCGGCTCGCCCCGTCCCTCGCCGCCCGCCCGCCACCTGGATCACGAGGGACGCGGCGCCCGAGCATCCTCCCCACCCCCGGCGCCCTCCGGCCCGCTCCCGCCGCTCGCTCCCGCACGTCCGCCCTGCGCCGCGGCCGGGGGCTGCTCCTCGCCCGGAGAAACTTTGCACCCCCGTGTCGTGGCGGGGACCGTGGGGTAAGTCGCTGCATCCCGAGAGATCGCGGCGGGCAGGGGAGGCTCCAGCCTGGGCTGTACGGGGTAACCGGGGGACTGGCGGCTCCGGCCGCCTCGCCCCTCGCTGTCCCCGCGGTGTCTGCGGTCCCGCCGCCCGTGTCGGCGGCGCTGGGACCGCAGCCGCGCAGGACGCGCCGCGCTGCTTCCAGGCGGCCGCCGGTGACGGTCCGCAGCTCCCAGGCGAGAGCCCCGGGGGTGCCGGTGACGGCCGACGCTCGGATGGGTGATGCCCGAGCGGTGCCTCTCTGTCCCGAGGGCTTAAACCGGGGCGGCGGAGGGCTCTGCCGCGGCACCTTGGCCACATCCTTTCCACAGACGCTTCGAGAGACCTTTCGAGGGGAAAACAAGTGAAATAAAGTTTCACATTGCCTCTTTCGAGCCCCAGGTGCACTTGCTTGGAACTGGACAGGGTGGGTTTGCCTTAGGGTCAGCCAGTACTTGCCTTGAAGATAATTTTCAGCGTTTTATAACTTCAGAGCTACGGACCCTTGTGTTTCAGTTTGACATACCAAAGGGCCAAAAAGCAGTGAGGGAAAGGCTCTGGTGCTTTTTCTGACTTCGCGTTACTTTGTTTAGTAAACAAGAATTTTGTACGTCTTTGGGTGAAGCTGTAGTTTTCTGTTCTTTTTAAAGAATAATTTAAATAGCATAAAACCAAATTATATCATGTAAAAGACTTTTTTTTTTTCTGAAGACAGACACAAACAATGTTTGTGCGTCATTTAGTGAGTTTCTAGGAGATGGACTATTAAACCAGAAAAAGAAAAGAAACAAAACCCACCAGAAAAAAACCCAAGAATATGCTTGATGTTTGGTAGTTGGGGGTTTCAAAAAGACAGCCAGGACTGGATTTAAATTAACTGAATGATCTGGTTGTGTTTGGATGTAGACTGTTAAGAAGAATGTTGATGCACATATATTTGGAGTAGATAAAATGAAACAGTTCTCCTTTATGAACCGTAGAGAGTGTTATGATTCAGGGCTAAGACTAAATAATTTTGTTTAAGTGAGAGACTTAATGACTGACAAGATCAAATTCACTGGCAAGACACCTGGTTAATTTGCAACCAAGAGCAAGAATTTATTTCCGTGACAAACAAAGTACCTTATACTGTACGTATTGAGATCCAGAAAGAGTTTCCAGTTAAGGTTTTGGTGGTGACTTTAACACTGTTGCTCCTGCTGGCATCCGCCGGCGCAGCAAAGGCTGAGACAGTCCTCACTTTTCACTGCTCATCCACCACGTCTCTGCGCCCGTATATGTTTGCGACAGCCGATTTTTTTGCCATAGTTGACCATAAAGGTGTATTCAGGTGTTCTTCAGTCTTGAAGAGAAGATTAATATTTTAGGAGCTGCGTTGGGCTAGTGTGTAAACACCTCCAGCCCCTGGCTCTGGAAGCACAAGGCTACTCAGTCCGTAGGGTGAAGGTGTATGGAGGGGGACTGTTTTGGGAAGAGTGGTGGGGAATGAACAATCATATGTAGAAAAGTCGGGTCGTTGTGGTTTCAGGATTTTAATTTCAGCTGAGTTGTGGGAGAGGGGAGGTATGTTATTGCCTCAGCTTCCCATTGATTCAGATTTCTGCTCAGGAATTGTAAGGAGGAAATGCATTTCTAGGCCCTGTTTGCAATGCGAGTGCTTACAAAAGCCAGCCAGCCAGTCTAATATTGATTCATCGGTTTCAGCGTATAAACAGATTTAAACTCCAGCAAGGAGGATTTAGTACTCAGAAATGATTTTTCCATTAGATTTTCCTTTCTGTAGGTATATCAAAAAATATAGTAAAGATGCTTTCAGTATCACAAACTGCCCATATATAGTTGAACGAGACTAGAGAACTCAATATAGCTTTTGCTGTCGTGTTTTTGAGGGGTTTGATCCAATCTAAGACCCCACAGAACATGGGGCTCTGCTATTGAATTATCAAAATCCAGTGCCAAATCTTTCCTTAATATTCCTGGTAATTACTGCTGACTCATGCTGACATGTGAGTTCAATTAGCCCCAACTGGAATGTAAAGGATGTGGGAGTGTCTCTTTGTGCCCAGAGAAAGCTAGGACAAAGCAGATTTTGGAGGAAAATTCAAGGAATTGCCAAGTTTGGGTAGGAAGTGTCAGCCAGGGCTTTTTTTCACAGTAACGTTTGAATAACCATTTAAGTTGAAGCCCAGGAAGGGGATGTTGGATAACATGGACTTGTCTTCACTGTGGAATAACTGTAGTCTTAAGTCAGACATTGCTTCTAATTTGAGTCGTGTCCACACACACAAACTTGTTGCTGAAGAGTGTTGATGTTTTCAATTTGAGCTGGCTTACCCATGAGGAATAAGCTATAGCTCAGATAGCCACAATTCATCAGCTGCTAACCCAATCTGCCTGAATGGCACAAGTGGGATTTTGCTCCACCCTTCCTGCTCCCACTTGAAGGGGGCTACCTGGAGAACAGGTCCTGCCTGCTTCCCTCGTACAGGCAGAGTGCAGACAGCATCAGCTTGGCCGTGAGGTAGGCAACAGGATATTTACCAATGTGAATGTTCCCACACAATTACTGCCTAACTGCCATGTTTGTGACAGGTCACTGGTGGTGGACACTGTCACCACATGGCCATGGCAAAGCAGGACAGGAAGACTCTGCAGCAGTCCAGCACTTTCTGGTGCTCAGAACAGGGCAGTGCTGCAACAAGGCGTGACAAGCAAAAAAAAGTCTTTGCCCCAGAAATTAATTTCCTGTCAGCTACCAGCTGGTGCAAAAGGTCACTTATATGTCAGAGGTATGTGCTAATATGTGTATATACATATACATATACATATATATCTATATATCTATATATCTATATCTATAAATCCAGCCATACTTGGCTAGCAGGAGCAGGAGCTGCTGCTTTTGAGAGAAGCAGTTTCACTGTTGGCTTTCTATGTAAGTTACCACTAGGAAATGGCAGATCAGAATTTCTACAAACATTTTGAGGTCAAAGCAAAGAAGGTGGACAGGACGGCAAATACGCAGCCTAGTGTGTACCAAGTAGGCCCTTTTTTTTTTTAAGGGGAAGGTGACCCTAATGCAGACTTCTGGGTCTGCATGGAGAACGAAAATTTCAAGGTGCTTTGCAAGGAATTTGACTGAGAGTCAGGAACCAGATGAACATCCTGAGACGGAAATGCTTTAGGAGTGTGTCTCTGTCAGTCCGGAGCTCCCACAGAGCTGTTCACAGTCATGTTGGATTTAATTCAACTTACCTTCAGAGTCCTGAACTTTTAGGTATCTGTAGCAAGTCCTGTCTGTGTAGTACTACTGTCAGCATATCAAATATGTCATAGGCAATGTCAGAACTTGAATTGATGGACTTACAGGGTTGCACAGGTGGGGTGGACAAAATGGTGCCGACATAATGCCAACTAAATGTACCCCAAAAGTTATGAACCCCCGAGGTCCCCTGTGCCAGTATGTGATATAACCATTTCAGCACAGACCAGGTAGGATTTGTTCACTCAAGTGCAACCCTCAGGTTCAAAGGTGTGCAGCTACAGTCACAAGAGACCCAGTGTATCTCTTTTACCTTTTTGAGACCTTATTCTGAATCTTATCCTTTCCATCTGAGAGGTTCCTTCTGGTGTGCAGTACAGGGCAAGTGCAGGATGGCTGTGTAAAATTGAGCAAGGTGGCAGTGCTTAGCTGCCTATGTCAGTGGAAGGTGTTCAGTATGAGCATTTGTGAACAAAGCATTTATTCTGTACCCAGGTACTTGTCACAAGAGGGCTGGACCACACTGTCTATGCTTTTGAATTAAGGCTACATCTGCAGGCAACACAAATAATTTGCATGATGCAATCCATATGAAGCAAAACATGGTGTTTGCAATCATGTGTTTGTTCTGTGACTGCAGTGCTGCCTGGTGCACCAGAGCTATTGCTCTGTATTCAACAGCAATTTCTGTGCATGCACTAAATGCGTTAGATATTTATTCCTTGCTCTTTAACTGTATTAGTATCGATGCTGAATGGTGGTCATTTCAGTATGTTTAGCTTGCTGAAAACATGTGTTCATGTAAAATCAAGTTTTGTCCTTTCTTAGGACTGTAGAAAACCACCACGAGAGCATTTCTCCTTCTTCTGTAACTCTTCAGCTGAAACAGAGTGAAGTTGAATGCGTGGCACTTTTGGGGTCATTGTCTCTCCCTCTCCTGGGTGCTGTTTGCTACATTTGGTAATGTACAGATCCCTGGGAGTCATGATGCTAAGTAACCTCCTGAACTTCTTCCTTCACTGAAACTTCAAATGTTATGCTCTCACCTTAAACTCAGGGCAGCATTGTATGGAAAGCAGCCCTTCTTGGCCTCGTTGTCTCTCACAGGGATTTGCTTCTCCAAAATGTGTTTTTTCTGATGTCTGAGAAATCCTAGTGCACTTTTCAGATTGAGTCTCCCACTCCATGTCCTAAAATGAGGAATCATTCCACAAACATCATGCTTTCTTCTTGTTTCAGGCCATTTATAGAGAAGCAAAATTTGATGAGGTTGTTTTGTGGACAAGGAGTTAGGCATTAGAGATTTTGGAGGGGTATACTGAGAGGACTATCATTCAGGTTGGGACTCCACAGGATCTGTCAGAACTGTTCCCTATTTCATCAATGTCTCAAATGAGAGGTCAGAGCATGTGGGCATTCAGCCTGCAGAGGTCACCAAACAGGTTCCAGGCACTCTGGAAGATAAAAGTCAAATTCAGAGTGATTTTTGACAGTCACAGCCTCTAGAAAACCAGCCAGAATATGAGTCTATAAGGTTTAGTGTAAAGGTTTATCTTTAGTCAGTAATAAATCATGTACTCAAATATAGCATGGGGAATGGCTAAGGAGAAAAGGATGTGGAAATGTGGTGGGTCACAAACCAAACATGAGTCAGTAGCATTGCACTGTTGTAAAAATGGTGTGTAAGAATAGAAATGTTTTTTCTGAGGTACATGAATCTTTTTGTCCTGCTCAGCTCAGGTAGGTCCTCAGCTAGTGTATTGCACTCATTTGGGAGCAGGGTACTTGAGAAAAAATTGCAGATAGAATTAAGAGTCCAGAGGAGAGCAAAAGGGATGATCAGATGTGTAAAAACATGATTTACTAGAAAAGATTAGAGTAATTGTTTAGTCTAGTTTAGAAAAATAAAAGGAAGGAAGTTAAAAATCATCAGAAATATAGGATTAGCTGCAAAGTTAGTTGAATTTAAACTGTAATTTAGGTTCATGTCAGTTAGGGCAAGAAATTATGATAGAATTATATGTTACGTTGTAGTAAGGAAAATTTAGTTTAGGATGCTTAGGAGAAAAAATTGTGATTTTAGTGATAGTTAAGTGCTGGAAGAAAATGTCTGGGGTACCCATAGAATGTTCTTCTTCAGTATGAGCATCATTGGGAAGTGGTTTAACAGCTGTGTTGTTACAGCTATGATGGCCTAAGCATGTAAAAGAGTAGAAAGATGTGGCACTTTTTTATTAAATCAATTGATTTAGCTAGAAAAAACAGACAAGTCTTTCATGCTCACAAGACATTTCTCAGATATGCAACCTCTGAATGGTTTTGATACAGCTGCTTCTGTATGAAGCAGGGAATGATGTTCTGTACAGTCTCTTGAGGGTCTTTTCAGTCCCATTTGCAATGATTAACAAAATCTTTCTGTCTTGGGATAGACGGGTGTTAAGGGACTGGGGAGGGAAGGCAGGCTATAAAAGCAGATGAAAGAGCTCTCTCCTACCCTGTAATTGGGGAGATTCCCTACAACTTTCACTCCATGAAAAATGCCTGTTTATTACTTTTCAGGAATGGATGAGAATCAGTAAATCTTATACTAGCTTCTCTGTAAGTGTCAGGTGGTTTTGGATAGTAGCAAATGCTTTATGACAAGTGATATTGTGATAAGATGTGATGTGATAAAATGTTTGCTTTTTTATCTTACAGGCAAATAAATTTCTGGGAGTTTTGAAGGCAAGGAGTCAAATTTTCCCCCCACTATTGCCCTAGTTTTATAAAGTAAAATACTTGCAGTCATGACTTGTTTGTGAAAATTAACATTTTTAAATCTAAGAACTCATGATCAAAACTTTAATGAGCATATCTAAAACAATACTGTTAGGATTATTAATGAGAATTAATTTTTATACATTGGCTACTTCAGGGTAGCAACAGATACAAATAATATTAGAAGAGTGTGGTACTATAGGTAACTTGAAAATGTATTTAAATATACTTTTGTGTCTGGACATATGTCTCTAAAACAGTAAAAGTATTTACAATAAAAAGTTCCAGAAGTTGTCAAATAACAAATGAAAAGGGTAGGTATACCCATAGATCTCAAAACCATAATGTGAGTATCTTGCTTACAAAGGAGAAATTCATGCTTCTGGAGAGGAAAACACAGAATCATAGATCACAGAGTGGTTTGGGTTGGAAGGGACCTCAAAGATTCTAATTCTTACCCCACTGCTATGGGCAGGGACACCTGCAACTAGGTCAGGTTGCTCAGGGCCCCATTCAGCCTGGACCTGAACATGTCCAGGGATGGATCTACAGCTTCTCCAGGTGACCTGTGCCCGTGTCTCACCACCCTCACCTTAAAGAATTTCTTCTTAACATTTCATCTAAACCTGCCCTTCACTTAAAAACCATTATCCCTTTTCTTATCACTACATGTCCTTGTGAAAAGTCCCTCCCCAGCTTTCTTGCAGGCCCTCTTTAGGTACTGGAAGGCTGTTGTAAGGTCTCCCTGGAGCCAAGTGCTTCTCCCCAGAGCTGTTCTCAATCCATTCTCTGCTCAGCCTGTGCTTGGGGCTGCCTGACCCACGTGCAGGACCTTGCACTTAGCCTTGTTGAGCTTTATGATGTTCGTATGGGCCTTATACATTGGTAGTTAAGAACCTGCACTATATTTTAGTACTTATTCAAACCAAGGTGCTGGAGTAGTGTCTTGTCAGCACAGCAGACAAAACTATCCAGTCTTTTAACAAGTATAACTTGCTTAGCTGTATTTACATAAAAAATTAGCTACATTAGGTTTTATTTTTACTTTTGTTTTCAGATTCAGTATCTGAAAGAACAGGAACTTTTGAGTTTCCATTCTGATGTTCATGTACTTCATTAAACTGAAGACTTGCAAGAACTGAGCAAAAACTTGACAGCTCACACAGCAGCCTGGCTGTTGGTGTATATTTTCAAACTGTGACCTGCTTCTTTCAGACTAGGTGTTTCTTACAATGGTGGCAAAAACATTTTAAAACACTCAACTGCAATGGTAATAATAATAATAACAATAACAATGTCAATTTAAGCATCGAGTTAACATAACTTTCAGAGTTCCAGGAGAAAATATTTAATGTTTCATTTCAATTTTTCTCTGCATTCCCATTTTCCATCTCAGGCTTTGAGAAAAACACCTTTTACTTCCTCTTTGTTTGTTTGTTTGTTTGGGGTTTTTTTTGTTTGTTTGTTTTTTTACCTCTGGATCTTCAGACATCTAAGCTCTGCTGAAGCTCTGTTGTGGGGTTCTTGTAATTTCATCCTGTTACTCTTTTTCTTCCACTGAATAACTGAGTAGGAACAACACAGAAGAGCAAAGCCAGGAGAAGAATAAGATTGCATCTCCCCAATAGGCTGATTTTACATCCAGGTTTATTATTAATTTTCCTCTCTGTCTTCCTAGTCCTACCTACATTTCATAACTTTACATTTCATAACTTTTATAGCAGTCCCCATTTTGTTGGCCTTAGATCCAGATCTCTTTTGCTTCTTTTCATAGGGAGAATGCTATGCTGTGTTATCCTGGTGTCACACAGGCTCCTCTGAGGACAGGCTATGTCTCTGAGCCAAAGGCAGCCACTTTTGTCTTTTTCCACACTGTCTCTAGTGACGCAGAAAAAATGCAAATATATGATACCAATGAATTATATATGATCTATATATATATGGAAAAATAGATATTCAAAATATATGAGCTGTCACATATTTTACTCCTGTTCTGCATTGGAGTGGAAGTAAAATCTTTTAAGAAGTATTTTGTGGAAGAGAGAAATCAGGCAATGAGAGTACAGTTATGGTGTATGACAGACTTTTTTGAAAGACTTGGAATTGGATCTTGGCCCACTCGCAGAAGAGCATCACCATCTTACTGGCTACTGTGGAGAGTCGCCCTAAATTTGATAAGCAATTCTTTCCTGATGAAACTTCCATTTAAGTTCCATTTTGGTTTTACAGTAGAAAACTCCTAGAAATGGTTGCTAGTGTTTCTGTCCGATCTCATCTATTCAATCCTCTAATCTGTACGTAGCCTCCCTTTGGATAACTCAGAGTTTCCCATCATGCTCTTTGCATTTACTCCAAAATTGCACCACTGTGGTGGGTTGACTCTGGCTGGATGCCAGACACTGACCAAAAGCACTCTATCACTCCCCTTCTCAACTGGACAGGGGAAAGAAAGTATAACAAAAGGCTCATGAGTTGAGATAAGGGCAGCGAGAGATCACTCATCGATTATCATCATGGGTAAAACAGACTCAGCTTGGGGAAATTAATTTAACTTCTTACTAATCAAAATCAGAGCAGGATATTGAGAAGTAAAACAAATCTTAAAAACACCTTCCCCTCACCCCTCCCTTCTTCCCAGCTATATCTCCTCCCTCCTAGTGGTGCAGGGAGACAGGGAATGGGGTTATGGTCAGTTCATCAAACATTTCTCCCACTGCTCAGAGAGAGGAGTCCTTCCTCTGCTCCAAGGTGGGGTTCTTCCCAAAGGAGACAGTTCTCCATGAATTTCTCCAGCCTGAGCCTTTCCCACAGGCTACAGTTCTTCACAAACTGCTCCAATGTGGGTCCCTTTCCACAGAGTGCAGTCCTTCAGGAGCAGGTTGCTCCAGCATGGATCCCCCACAGACCATGGGGGATACTCACTGGACACACTCTCGCCATGGGTCTGCATGTCCCTGCCAGGAGCCAGCTCCAACACAGTCTTCCGACAGGGTCACAGCCTCCTCTCAGGAGGCCACTTAGTCTGGTGTGGGTCTCCTCCACAGGCTGCATGTGGATCTCTGCATCCCTGTGGATCTCCATGGTCTGCAGGGACACAACTACCTCACGAAAGTCTGCACCATCGGCTGCAGGGGAATCTTGGCTCCGGCACCTGAAACACCTCGTCCCCCTTCTTCACGGATCTTGGTGCCTACAGAGTTGTTCCTCTCACATATTCTCACTCCTCTCTTCTCTGAGTGCAATTTATTCTGCACAATACCTTTTTTTTTCTTAAATATATTATCACAGACACACTACCGCCATCTCTGATTGGCTTGTGCTGGAGGCCTTGGCCTGTGCTGGATCCACCTTGGAGCTGCCTGGCATTGGCTCTGTTGGACATGGGGGAAGATTCTGTCATCTTCTCACAGAAGCCATCTTCTCACTGTAGCCCCCCTGCTACCAAAACCTGGCCACTAAAACTCAATACAACCACACTTCTAGTCCAGCCTTGTGGATGGATGCAGGATGATAAATAGTCTTATCTAAGATTATTGTATTGCTCTGGTATTTCAAAGAGAATCCCAAACCTCAGACACCTGGAGTCTGATGAAATGACAAGCGTGGTATTAAAACACAGGTGTTTGGGAGAATAACACCAGGAATGCCAGTGAACTTACAAGAGGGTTTGAAGGACCAGTCCTTAATTACATTTGCAATCTGTGGCGTGTTCTGTGACTCAAAGTAACATGTCGAATTTACCCCATCACAGTGCTGTGTGGGTGCTGGAGCATATACCACCTTATGGTGGAACAGGGGAGTGGGGCATGAGGATAAAACCAATAAACCCAATAGGCAGTCAGTGCACAGCCACATGTGTCTTGGGAAAAAACATGACACAATTTATCCAAAGGGATACTGTTTTCCTTTTATATCTAAGGATACTTATCCTTCACTTAAAATTGAAGGCAAGCTAATGAAATGCATAAACCTGAATAACTAATTAGCTCTAGAAGACTTATCATGACAGCACAGAGCTCAATCTGGACAGAACCTGTCTGAGAAATTATATATACAGTTAACAAGCATGCTTGAGTTGTTCACTGTACTGAGCTCTGTGTTGCCAGCAAAAAGCTGCTCCCAAAACCTGAACCTAGCTATAGGTAGACAGCTCAGCTGAGGCCTTGCTATACTACTCATTCATGGTAGAAATATTCCATTGACCTATCTTACTGGTTTTAGTCAGATTTGCTATGGAAATGATGCTTATGCTTTCACAGCGTCTGCTTTTCTTGTGACCTGTTAGTCAGGTTCCAGCAAACAGAACAGAGGGACAGAGATCTCAAAGATATTATGTTCCTGAGAGTTTAAAAACGAAACATGCTATGCTAATATCCCTACTGAGGGCAAGATTGCAATGCAAGATTGACTGTCTTGTTAATCATCAAATAATCCATATGGTTCCAACAATATTCTAAATGCTCCAGCTGCAGAAAAACTTCTCATCGCTGCTCACGTCTTCTTATTTAAAGTCCAGCTGATGTGGCAACCTCATATTTTCCTCAGAATATCTGTGATATAGACAATGGAGGACCAAAGTCAAGCCCGGTAGAAAGAGATACCACTCTGCTAACTACAAGGTATTGTACCAGACATATGCCCAATATTTTTTTTTTTGGAGTGTTTTTATATGTGCTACCATGTGTATCCTTCCTCAAGTGACAGTGTGCATGTTAGGGGTTCTAAAAACAACTGTATTTTTCAAACATCGCTTTAAAAAACCCAACAAAAGTGCATCTAAGCTTTTTTAAGAAGTCATTTATTTACATCCTCAAAGCTCAAAAGAAGTGTCCTTGAACTTAATTTCAAGCTTTCTTATATAAACATATAAAGAAAGAAAGGCTGATGAGACAATTTAGTCCCCAGATGAACTTGTTTGTGAAGGAAGAATAATGACAGAAATTTTTGTTCTGCTAAAGAAGAAGAGTGTAGCTACATACCCATCCTGTAGCAAAGGGCTGCTGTGTTTTAAAGTCAAGCACTCAAAAATTAGGAAACCCAGGAGTTAAAGACAAACATAAATTCATAAAATGTTTAGATAGAAAAAGACCTCTAAGAACATCAAGTCCAGCTCTTAAGTTCCTCACCTGTGTGGACAGGCACTAAACTTAATCTCATACTAAAACAGAAGTTGCATATTTTATTATCCTCATTCACCTCGTAGTCTCAGCTCTGTACTATGCACTGCTCAAATCCTGTGCAAACACAGTGGTATTAATTTTGTCACAGACTCTTCAGTGATAATTGTGACTTTAGTATTTAAGTGCATCACAACCACCACTGAATTAATCTGTATTATACTGCTGAGACATATGGTCTTATTAGTAGTGATAAATCTGAAATACTTATTCTCATTTACTCAATGCCAGACACTTAGGAGATGATTTTCCACAAGATGCAGCCTTTGGTGCATGCTCATTCAGAGCTCAGTGCTGGCTGCCTCCAGCTGCAGTACTGAGTGCTCACTGCTTTTAGAACAGACCAAGGCTCCCGTGCCTCTGATGTCCCAGGCTGTGGTCTCATGCCTTGCATCATGCAGCCCTAATTCCTACAGCCCCTGTGTAGCCTCAATTTTTTCCCCCAGCTCTCCAAGTGGGGCAGGAGTCTGGCTCCGCGTGCTCAGATTTCTTCTCGTAAGGCAGGCAGTGAAGGCAAAGGAGCCCACAGGAGACCTGGAAGGGGGATTGCAGTAGGGAGGTGCTGGCCACCTAATTTCTGGCAAAACCCCCAAATTTTCAATGGTTACTTTGAATTCCTAGTGATCATTCAGAAGCAGTGCTCCTGACAGGTCCTTTTTCAGAGTGTTTCAGAGCACAGCATCTCTCTGCAGGTCTTAGGGATGCTGAGCATGGGGACTACAAGCCTTCTGCTTCTGTTCCCTCCCTGCCTTGTCCCAGTCTGTTTCAGTCCTTCCCATGACCGACTCCTTGTTCCCATGCCTTGTATTTGGAGTCCTTTGTTGCATGAGGAGGTGGAGGAACAGCAAGAGGGAAGGTCTAGCACTGCCTTTGCTGCTCCAAGGGGAGGCCTGTAAAGCGCACGGGGATGCACATGCATAGTGCAGATGCCTGTGGGAGGAATGAAGGCGATGATGTGAGCGCAGCTCAGGCAGAAGCTGTAGAGAACTGTCAGACTACAACAAGTCTCCCGAGCACATGCAAGCTGGATTTTTTTCCAGAAGCTCCAAACATAGCCAAATTTGTACACATTTTCTTTGAAGGAAATTAATGAGAGATTTTATGTGTGTTTGTCAGACAACATATGATCCCTTGTACTTGTAGAACACCCTCCGTAAATCAAGCATTACATGCTTTTTTTTGGTCTTATAACAACTCTTCATGTTTGAGAATTAACCTTCTGCTTTTTCACTGGAGAGATAATTGAGGCAGAAAAGGAAATTTTAGAGCTAGAAAGAGCCGCTGTGATCTAGTTTCAATCTCATGTATAACCAGGCCATCAGACATCCTTAAACAAATTCTTACCACACAGGTCCATTAGTTTTGTTAAGAAAAAAGTTTTTGATGAAAAAACGCTCAGTGATGGAGAATCCTCCACAGTCTTGGGTAAATTATTTTGATAGTCATTTATTTGTAACTTGAATTTAATTAACCTCAAGTTCAGTAAATTGGATCCTGCTAGAAATGTTTGTTTCTTGTCACGAAATGTTTGTTTCCTACGTAATGTAGTTACTTATTGTACAGAAGTTCTCTGTTGCTGTTCTTCATGATAACCCAAACAGTCTGAGCTCCTGCACTCTGACTGTGGGGTTCATTTTCACAACCCTTATTCACTCTTTTTTCCCCAGTTATTTTTTAAATGGGGCTGCTTCAGCTAGAAACATCCTATTTAAAAGGATATATCCAAAACCGTTATCATATTTTCTCCTAAGATATGGCCATTCATTAGAAGCAGAAAACTTGGTACAAACATGCCAATAACAATTAATTTAGTGGGAGCAGCCAGATAGATTTCTGTCCTGTTGATGAGCCATCGTGAGTGGAAGTCTTCTTCCAGAGTTGCTCCTGCCAAAGTGGAAACAATCCTGAGAAAAGCCAAGCCACACTCCAGCCCCATCCCCTTCTTGCTTTGCTGGTGAAATTCACCATGGTGCCATGGCATGGTAGGGATGAGCGCACAACCTCCTCACTCCCAGGCTGCCTCTTCAAAAACTGTGCTGCTTTGAAGCTGTGGTCTGCAGAGCCCTTTATTGTAGTTCAGGCATTGAATGCATGGTATGTGATTACATTCAGGCAGGAAATGTTTAATAAAATTTAGTGAAAGGAGAGATCATTGGATAATGTAATCTGACCTCCTATAGCTACCAAAGATTTTTTTTTTCTGAGTATGCCTGCATTCAACTCAACTGTTTCTATTTAATTTAAGTATAACTTCTGTTAGGATAAAGTGCACATTACAAAAAGGCATCTAACAGTGGTTTCAAGACAACAGGATCCATTAAATCCTTTGTACCTTGTTCCAGTGTTTAAATGCTCATGATGTTCCAGATTAATATCTTATTTCTTATTTGGATGTATCTGACTTCATTTTCTAAGTGCTTGCTGTGTATTAAAATATTTCAGTACTCATATCTTCCCCTGGAAGTACTTCATTTTACTCAAGTCACCTAAATCTTTTTTCTATGCAAAGAAATTTCTTCAGCCTGCAAGTATTTATTTTATCTTCTTTCCTCACTCTTACCAGTTTCTAACATTATTTGAAAAACACTCATGTGCGAACTGTACACACTATTCCAGCATCAGTCTTATCATATTGTTAAACAGATGTAAACCCATACCACTTAGGTTAGCATCTGCATTAGCTGCCTTTGCAGCAGCTCCTCCCTGGCAACTCAAACTATGGATTGTATTCATTTTCACTTTGATCCCTAATTCCTTTCAAGAATCACTCACATTTCAGGATGCAGTCCCTATTCAGTAGTAATGATGTGCATTCCCTATTCTGAGATGCAAGTGTTTGCATTTGGCTGTATTAAAATACATTGTGGATAAAGAGGAACAGCCTACTGGGCACTCCAGATTGCTCTGTTTCACTGTTTCAACATTATTTATCAATCTTCTAAATTTTTATAACTTTGTAAATATTATCACCAATGAGTTTGTATTGAACCTCGATGTCTGTAAGGTCTTTATAAAGCCTTTTTTATTTAGCAGTGATTTCTCTATAATTACTTTATTTTTTTATTCTGTCACTTGAGAGGTTGTTTACTTGTGGAAACTGTGCACTGTAATACGTTGTTGTGGCTTTTTAAAAGCAGAATAATGTGCTGCTAACTTACTAATACAAGTGAACTCCTCTGTCAGCTAGAGGTGATAACTTCTCAGCAAGCTAGTTTCACTCCAAAGAGCATGATATTCCATAGAATTCTGCTAAGTGTTGTAATTCATCTTTCTTATCAGCTTTTCTGGTATTTTGCTTGGGATGGATGTCAGTCTTGCCATCCGGTGGATAGCCGGATCATTATGTTTCCCTTCTCTGAATATTATCATACAGCAGCTGTCTTTCAGTCCTTCGGCTTTCCCCGGTGTTCAGAGGTTCATTGTGAATTAATGTCAGTAGAGATTACAAGCATCTGACAGAAGCAAATGATTATGGTCCACTTCTACCCTTTTCTGGCACTTCTGTTCCTTTTGGTCCCAGCTTTCCTCCTCCTGAAGCTCCTCAAGCTTGTAAGCCCCCTTTCCCGCTGCTGGAATGGTGGAATATTGCTTCTTTGGGTTCCTCAAACATGTGGAGAGAATGTGAGGACTCTCAAGTGTTATAGGTAAAAAAGAAAGAGCACAACTGTTCTGACCAGCCGAGTGCTGTCCACCCAACTTCTTCCTGTTTTTTATCCACGTGAGACCAGTGGGCTCCTGGGAAGGAGCCCCCAGCCTCCTTCAGTGGTGGAGATGGGCTGCCCTATGCTACAGGTGGAGAGCAGAGCTCACAGTTGATCAGAAGAAAAACACAGTCCAGATAAGACTGTGAATACCTGCTCTTCTCCAGTTTTTAAAATACATATTTTCATGGTTTATGGATCTGTGCAGCTCAACAAATTCAAGTGCTGTTTTCAGACATATTTTTAGGACCATTAGCCATGAACCTTCTGACTTTGTCTTTATTCCTGTCCATGCATTCTCAGACTCATTTTAACCACATGCCACTATTGGCATTAGTGGCAGTGGCAGAAGCACCTCTTGGTGGTGTGTATCTAGGACGTTGGTGTTCAATTGCTGGGGCAATGCTTCATACCATGTTGCTGTGGTAACCCTTTCTCCTAATTCTGTAGAAGGTTCCTGTAGAAAGCTTGAAGAGCGCGTGGCTAATTCTTGTTTGATGGGAGTGCATGATTCTCCTTCTTTTCAGAGACTAGAAATAAATCTACTGAGCCCTCTTAGCTTTTATGTAGTTCTAACTTAAAGCCATCTCCATCTAATTAGAACTGCACACACTTTTTAGAATTATTTTCATCATAATATTATTCTAAAAAGGACATTATCTTTTGTCTTTAGTGCTGCAACTTGTGAATTTTCCTTTGGGCCTTTATCTTTCCTAACTAGCATTTTGCACTCCATAAATTCTACCTCATATTGTTTGCTATTTATTTCCTGGTTTTGTTTGAATACTGAGGTCCATTTAGTTATTTCTACTTGCTGTCACATATTAATCAGCTGATCCAGAATGGGTTTTAAAACAAAGTCGCCCTTTTGGGAAATTGAATGAACTCTTAACTTTCAGTTTTCAGTTGAATTATGCCGTTCAAGCCTTTCTTCTCCTTTTAACTTTGATCATGAAGGCAAGAGAAGGGAAGTCTAGCATGTGACACTGTTTTGAAACATGAACTATGAGTCATAGATTCATATTATGGACAGGAAGGACTCAGAACACAAAAGTACTACAATATTGTATTAGGTTTTCATTGCAAGGACTTGGTAGTGGGGGTCTACAGGGGTGGCTTCTGTGAGAAGCTGCTGGAAGCTTCCCCTGTGTCCAATAGGTCAACAACAGACCTGCTGCTGGCCAAGGCTGAGCCCATCGGCAACAATGGCAGCGCCTTTGGGATAATGTATTTATGAAGGGGAAAAGAGCCTGCACAACTGCATGTGCAGTCAGAGAAAAGAGTGAGAATATGTGAGAGTGGCAGCCAGTAGCCAGTAGCAGTCAGTGAAGAAGGAGTGGGAGGAGGTGCTTCAGGCACCAGAGCAGAGATTGCTCTGCAGTCCATGGTGCAGCCCATGGTGAGGCAGCTGTGCCCCTGCAGCCCATGGAGGACCCCACTCCAGAACAGGTGGATGCCTGAAGGAGGTTGTGACCACATAGGAAGCCTGTGCTGGAGCAGGGTCCTGGCAGGACCTGTGGACCCATGGAGAGAGCAGCCCACAGTGAGCAGGTTTGCTGGCAGGACTTGTCATCCCAAGAAGCCCCCATGCTGGAGCAGCCTGTTCCTGAAGGACTGGGCCCTGTGGGAGGGACCCTTGCAGGGGCTGTTTGTGAAGAACTGCAGCCCATTGGAAGGACTCGTGTTGGAGAAGGCCATGGGAGATTGTGAGGAGTCCTGTCCCTGAGGGGGAAGAAGTGGCAGTGTCTGATAACTGACCACAGCCTCCATTCCCCATCCCCTTGGGCTGCTGCAGGGGGAGGAGGTAGAGAAAATGCAGTGAAGTTGAGCCTCAGAAGAAGGAAGGGGTATGGGGAAGGCATTTTTGAGATTAGGGTTTATTTCTCATTACCCTGCTCTGATTTGTTTGGTAATAAATTCAACTAATTTCCCCTAGATCAGTCAGATTTGTCCATGATGGTAAGTGGTGAGCATTCTCTCTCCTTCCTTATCTCAACCTATGAGCCTTTTATTATATTTTTTCTCTCTTGTCCTGCTGAGGAGGGGAGTGATAGAGTGGGTTTGGTGAGTACCTGGCATCCAGACAGGGTCAACCCACCACAAATATAAAGAAAATACTTTTTAATGCGAGGTTTCAGAAGAAACTACAGTTCTTTTGGCATCTCCACATCATTTTAGCTTCCAGCTGAAGTAGGAAATCTGTGAGGGTAGATGTAATCTTAAAAACAGGCAGACTGTAAAAAAAAAGAACTTGAAGATTAAACCAATTTAACAAGGTCTTTGAAGGTGGTAAGAAGGCTTTATCTGAGCAAAGACTGCGGCATACTCTTAACCTGCAGCAGTATTTATTGCACTGTATCATATCCCTCATCAGCTTTGGACAGGCAGTTCACCCATCTGACATCACAGGAAATCATTCCAGCAATAGTAAAAAAAAATGGTTCTGCTTCTGGAAGAGCTTTATGCCTGACACTGCACCAGCTGGAGAATGACTGGTGTTTCCACCATAACCTGCATTTGAGAGAAGGCATCTAGTCTGATCTCTATATTATAAGTCATTTCAGAATGAATTCTCAGAAGGAAAGAACAAGTAACAGCTCTGGTCATTTGGAGTAAAAATAGAATGTAGATTTAAATGATTTTGACAAAGTAACCTGATAGCTGTCTGTTGACACAATAACTGATTTTCCAGATGAGGGAAGCACAGTAGACCTAAGGTATCTCAATTTAGCAAGGGATGCTGTGCTTGCATGTATGAAATACATTTTAGATTTTGCTTAATAAACTGTGCTCAATCCTGTTCTCCTAAATGATAGGAAGAAAAAGCAGTTTGTAACATGAGAGGGAAATAAAAGAGTTTTGGTTGTCCCAGAATAGAAAAATGAAGGCTGACTGAAGATATAACTGATATTTAAAAATATGCCAATGAGTAAACACAATGGAGGAGGAAGAGCTATTTAAACTAAAAGACAATGTTGGCAGAAGAACAAATGGGCATAAAATGACCATGAACAAATTTAAGCTGGAAGGCGAAAGGTTTCTAGTTATCAGAAAGCTGCCTTTCAATGAAAAAGAGAGCCCTTCTAAATGGCTTTTAAATTAAGCTCGGTAAGTTTATGATTTGCTTTGCACGACACACATGTTCAGCAGCATGGGATTTGATTCAGTGACATAGAAATTCCCTTTAATTTTATATCTTACACAAAGCAGCAATTACTCTTGAGATATACTAACCTCTCTGGCAGCATGCACCCACTGTTGAGCAGCACTCAGCATGACTAAAATATTCTTTCAGACAGAAAATCAAGAGACTTTGATATTCAGCTAATCTCCAGAAGATTTAAACAGACTGAATGCAAAGACTTTTTCCAAGCTTGCAATGTCTCTAAGGCTAACATACTCAAACAAATCAATAAGACCAAGTTTTGTGTGAAAATTGTCACCTCAGTCAGCACTGCATTGGGTCCTAGTGCTAACCACAAAACTGTGTGTCACATCTTGAGCTGCCGACAGCTATATTCCCAGCCTTTAAAAATGAGGATGTGAGGATTTGAAGAAATGCTGATTTGAATAATTGAAACCTACTAGTCACAATGTCAGTAATGGAGAGAATATTCCTGTGTATTTTAAAAGCTGTGAAATCCTCCCTGCAGATGACGGGTTGTATTACTCATTCTTATTTGTTTAGCTGAATTTAGAAATGAGCCTGGAAGGGAAAAAAAATTTGGATATCCAGTAAACAGGATGTATTTTATACACATTTTATATCATATATAGTATACTTAATTGGAAAAAATGAAAATTGAACATAAACATCAATATTCTAATAATATTAGGGTAGGAAATTGGAATAAGCCGTAAGCTTCTATCTTAACTAATGCCGCCGTGATTTTTGGTGTTGCTGAATGTCACACTCAAGGAACAAACGTTTTCCTCGGTGGAATTTTCTCAGTGCTGTCATTTTGTACAGCAGTCTGAAACACAGAAATCTCCTAACTAAGAAACCTATTCCTTTTGTTTTGCAGTGTCAAAGCCATGATTCCTCCGGGGGAATGCCTATATGCTGGGAGGAAAAGGAGGAAACCCATTCAGAAACAGTTAAGTATCATATTCATCAGGAGGCATCTCCCTCCAAACATACAGGCTGGAAATGAGGTAGAAGAAGGCTTCCCTTCCTCCTATGGTCCACTGATGCAGGAGACACCTAATCTTCTCTGCAGTGAGAAACCCTTGGTTGGGAGGCTGGCTCTTCATGGGTAAGATGTCTCCAGAAAGGATGCCAAGCATGGGTCAAACCATCCTTACCCATCACTAGGAATCCCAGGAGGAGGCCAGTGGTAGTTGTGATGGGTACCATGGTGCTGATGTGTAGAGTGGAGAGGGACAGTGTCCTTTTGTAGGCAGAACTCACTGGTTGACTAAATGCCAGCTGGGCAATGGGCTGCAGGGGTGGCTGCCACCTTTGTGCTTCCATGCTCCCTGATTCCCTGTTCAAGGAGCTTTTTGAGAAGCTGTGTGTTGAGTGCCACCAGAGCTCTGGCACTGCGCTCCCCCCTTCCCCTTTCCAGGGTTTAGCCTTGCTTGGGGCACTGCTCAGTCCAACATGTGCAAGCATGGAAAGTGGGTCAGTTCAGCCAACTGAAAGAGCAGACTGGTGACTCACTTTTTGCATATAGAACACATAATTTTCAGACTTCTATTTACTATAGGATCACTTTCATTAGGAGAAAAATAGGAAAGAGGAATTGTATGCATGAAGGCAAAGCAGAAAAAGAAGAAACGCAATGGAAATTTGTTACAAGATGCTTGAAATGGGAGGGGGAAAAAAAAGGTTGCTATTAACTCAAATGTAAATGAGTTTCAGATGCCATGAACCGATCTGTGAAATAAAGCTTTTTAATATAATCATCCCACATTTACATTTGATTATATGATTATGAAACACACATTTTTACTGTGTTAAAATTATGAACTGGCACTGGTGGCCTTCACACACAATTTAAGGATGAAAAGGTAACTAAAATAGATTTCCCTATCTTCAGTTGTTCAGAACTTCTAAAAATAACCCACTTGGCTTAAAATTGTATATATTGGTCTAAAGTCAACGGGGAGTTTCTCTGAATGTTTTAATGATGTCTGTTGATATTTGGATTTGGGACAGTATTTGCTCATGAACCACTTGTTCCCACTTAAAAAATTGTTTCTTTTAGTATAAAATGTATCATATTTCAATAGACAAAGATAATGACATAAGCAAATGATTCTTACTGCAAAAATCTTGAGTGTTGAATTCAAATGTATGTAAGATTTCTGCACTACTGTTTCAGTATGGATGTGGATGTTTGATTTTATAACAACTGCAAGAGGTGTGGAACATTTCCAGTTTGTGAAATTACCTCTATGCAGAAATGTTTATGGATCATTACTTTTGTGAGAAAGGAAGGAGGCTTGCAGTTGCTTTGAGAAACATTAAGCTTATGTTTGGAGTTTACATGCTAGCTAGAACTCCTCTCAAAGATGACTTCTAGATAAATGCAATGGCTAAGAAAACGATGTGCTAACAAATCACAGAAATGACCTCATTAGCCTTTTTTGAAGTTCTGGCCTTAATACCCTCAGAAGTAAATTCTCACTTACTTTATACAACCAAGTTTTCATTTTGGGAACCACTGCAGGTAATGCTACCTTGCAAGTAGCTTTTGTATGATGTTGCAGTGCAGGTACCTGAACATGAGCTTATCAAGCCAGGATGTGAACAATTTTGATTAAGAAATGTGGGTTAAAATAAAGGGAAATATTTGAATTGTTAGAATACTGAACTCCCACACTGGAGACAGCACTCTATTTTCTGTGGTTAGTTACTTGCCACATGCTGAGGATGATTTCTCAGTTCCTAGCAACACTGGTCTCTTCCTCAAATCTTATCTGTGAGCTTGGTCTCTGGTAAGCCTTGCCTGTGCTTATTCCCTCGCTCAGGGACTTACTCTCCTCTAAAGAGACTCTGAATGTCCCAGAATGACTGGCTGACAGAACTCCTTTCATGGTCTGTATCTTTCAATCCTACTGGTCTTACTGACATTTCAGGACTTTGAGGTATCCTTACTGTTATGCTGCCTTGAATGATTTGTCTTGAATTTAGAAGGGTAGACAAATCTTATTAATTGAGCAGCATATTTAACCATGATTTTGATCCATGTCGTACCATCTTTGTTACAGCTTTTTTCTCCTGTTTGATGGCATAGCACTTTCTCCTCTACAGCCTTGTTGTACTTTCCCCCCTGTAATTCCAACAATGAATCAAGGTAGATACTGGCACCTGTTCTGGGAGGAGTATTTGTTCACTTGTAAAACCTGATTTTTCAGAGGAACTAAAGTTGATGGGTATTCTTTGGCCAGTCCTAGTGGTGATTCCCCTCTTTTTAGTGTGAATAGTCTCTAGAATTTAACCTTCTCTTAACAAAAGAATGAATGAGCTTAGGTGCCTCAGTGTGAGCACGATACTTGGATTTCAACAGGGATTCATGGACTAGTCCTTTCAAAGGTCAGAATTTAAAGGACAGAGGTGCAGCTTTGCCCTCTGCAGAACAACTGGAACATTTATATCTCCCCATACTCAGTGCATCCCAAGAAGCCAACTCTCTGACTCTACATCATCTTTTCCTGATCAGGCTGTCAACCAGGTGGTGATCCTGCAGCTGGCTTTTAACCCAGGATATCACAGAATGATACTCTTCATTATGCTCGTGAATGTTTTTCAGGCACAGGAATTCTGTTCTGAGGTGGTTTTACAGAACAGTGATGAAAATGTGTGAAGAAGCTCCATGGGAGAATATAGAGACCCACAAGACTGTTGGAGAATCTGTTGCAAATTTTACTGGGAGGAGCTAATGTTTCAGTCTTGCTCTCTACACAGAACTAGCAGAGACTATCTTCATTATGTTGCCATTATTCAGACTATATATAAGGTTCAAGTTCTACTTTTATACATGCAAGTAAATTAAAAAACTGTAGCTGTTTTCCTTTTGCCCCCAGAAACTTCCAAACAAGCCCCATTAAATGTGATCTACACTAAAAAGTTTTGGCATTTATGGACACAGTTCAAACACCTGGAGCTCAGACAGATTGAACATTTTCCATCAGATATGCTTTTCAGCCAGACAGCCGGCATTCTGACTAAAGGAAACATTTTCTACCAAGTGTTTACTTCCTGTGGAAATCTAGCATTTTACTGGTAATTCAAGCATCTGGAAATTAAAGAGATCTTGTCTTTAGCCTCAAGCCAAAATCACTGTGCTGAAATTAATACTTAAAAAGGCTAAGGCAATGCTTCAGGACAATTAGGATTTGAGAACTTCAGCCACTTCTTCATCTCAAACCCTGGCATCTTGTAAAATTCTCTCCCTCTACAAAACATTTCTTGTAATGTTTTACAGCTCTTTAAAGGCAACTACACCTGCTGTAGCTCCGAGTGTATCTATAACTGCTCCAGATTGACCACTTCAGCCAGAACCGTGCCAGCACCAGGGTAAACAGAGACCTTGGGAGGTGCAGCTCTCTCCTGCTAGTTCTCATTTTAAAGCCCTTTGTGGCATAGCCCTTCCTCTTACTTGGTACCATATGATCCCACCTCTCTTCTGCTCTGCTGGTGTTATGTCTTCTTGACCATTAGTTCTGCTTTCACCTTTCCTTGCTGTGAAGACACAGAAGAGACATAGAAGGTTGCAAAAGGCCGTCTTTCCTTCTTTGAATGAGCAGCTTTCTCTCATTCTGTCCTTTTGGTTCATGG
Source organism: Corvus hawaiiensis (assembly GCF_020740725.1). Classification (NCBI taxonomy): domain Eukaryota; kingdom Metazoa; phylum Chordata; class Aves; order Passeriformes; family Corvidae; genus Corvus; species Corvus hawaiiensis. Next base: position 4,600,650 of record NC_063242.1, on the reverse strand, counting down.
TAGATGGTGAACATTCACACATGCATGGCTGCCACTGGAGCTCAGCTCTGCCAGGATTCCTATACAATGTCCAAGCACAACTCAGTGACAGAGGGTGCTGGTCAACACACTCATGCTAATCATCTGTTGTTACTTTGCTCTCAGCCTATCTGTTGCATCTTATGGTCTCTCTTTTCCCTTTTGCTCCTTAGTGAAAGCTTGCTGTCACAATAAATGATTCGACCTTTCTCAGCTCAGATCTTCTGCTGTTTTAACAGTTTAGCATACTTAAAAAACTTACTCAGAGTGAAGTTTTCATTAACAGGGTAGGGCTCTGCAGAGGGTAGAGCTGCAGTTGCAGGAAATTCCTCTGTGAGCTCACCAAACTGGTTTACACTAGTGGCGGTCTGTGTGTCATGGGCACACTGAATCACTAATGCGCAAATGGCTCAATGCCTTGTGTACCACCAGAACAGAAAACGTTCTCCACACCAGCTCCCACATAGCTCCCACCACACAGGGACTGCTCATGTGGGTCCTGCACGGGTACAAGTACTTGTTACTGCAGAGCAGAATTTGGGCAGCTTAACAATTTGAAGAAAGAAGAGCCAGATTTATTGTTTAAAGTACAGATGCTCCTTCACTACAGCCGTGTTATATGGAAAGCAGAGTAAATGGGGGATCATCAAGTGACTCCTATGTCTCTGTTTACAGTTTGACAATCCCAAGTTTAACACAAACACAACAAGCATAATCTACTTTCAGCTGAAAATAAAGGCTAAAATTTCCATTTACCTCAAAGCAGCTCACTGAAGATTTTCCCTGCCTGTGCCTTTCTGTTTATGGTCAGCTTACCTAGCCTTTCCATGGAACTCACATTGTTTTAAATCACATCCACTTGGCACCTTATTACCACTTACATCAAACCCCTGTTTGTTTGGATTCACTCCCTTACTGAATAATTTCCTTGAGTTTTCAGGAAGACTCTGCCCTGAACTTTCTCCTGTAGTCTTTTTACACCATTAACTGCCGTCTCCAGAAAACTATTCCTTGTGCTCAGTACAAAGGCAGACCACCTAATTGCCTCAAACCATTCTTCTCTGGCATAGAGCAGTCACTATTTTATGTAGTAAATAGACTTGAACAACTTCTATTTCTATTTCATGTTACTCTTGACAATTTTTACCTCTTGAACTCATCAGTTTAATTTTCCTCATTGGAATTAATTTTTTTCTGTCCTACATTGCTTCCTTGCTTCAGCTGGTTTGTCAGATGTAAAGATCAATTAGCAAAAGCTTATGTTCTTTAGCTTCTGCTCAGCTATGGGCTATGTTCCCACAGAATTACTGCCCTCCATAGATCAGACATCCTTTTGGTGTCATAGGATGATTGAGCCTCAAGGTTTACTGCAAAAAATAGTTAGCTTAGAAAAAGTAAAAACCACTATTCCTTCTTTGTTGATTACATTATTTGTTCTTATATTTCCTCTCTCTAATAGAGGAAAGTCGATCATTTATCCCAATCAGCAAAATCTTCTCCATGTCTTTGGAAGTAACTCATGGTGTTATAGAAGAACTACATATTAGTGTTTGCAATTTTGAATGAAAAAGCAGAAATTATATGTTTTCAGTGACACCTGCCTCAAATTTTTTCTGTCCATTCTGTCCACTGATGCTGTCCTCTTGGAGTGAGGGTCTCAAAAGTAGCAATTAATTTTTCATACCTGAGTTGCTTTAAGAGGTTTTCAGTTGGCAGCAGTCACACGTACAAACCTGCTCTTCAAAAAACAGATCTTTTTATACTAATTCCTAAGCAGAATTTTTTTTAGAATGACAATTGCAATGACAAATTAATACTGTTTTAATTTAACACCTTAACCACCTTGTGAAATGCTAATGCTCAAAATTAAAATTATGATTGAAAAATGCAGTAAACGTGGGTAGCATGAAAATGCAGTAGTAAAATGCTACAAATAATTAGTTTTACTCTCACTGTCCACTGGAACCTCAGCCAGCTACTTGTCCTGGGGCCACTGTATGATACTGTATTCCCTATTGATTCCCTGTATGATATTGTATTCCCTATTTCCTCTAGTTTGTCTCAAACCAGGACACTAGTTAAGATTATGATCCTTGGATTCAGTGAGGTGAAAGTAGAAACTGTTAGCACAACCATATTTTTCTTACTTGCTGTTTCCCATTCTTGAGTATCCATGTAGTTTATGGCTCCAGTATCCCGTAGCTCCTACCTGGATAATGCACTTGACTACTGCTGGGTCCAGCAACAGCTGTCTACTGCAAGGAACCACCTTCTCAACCTCCCACTCAGGTCTTCTTGCTTAAAGGAGAAGTCTGTGCTTCAGCACTGACCATCCCACACCGCCAGGCTGGAAATGAGGCCCCCATTTCTGTGTGCAGAAGCACCAGCTTTTCCATTACTCCCTCTTGAGAACATCTTACACTGGGATGTGTTCTCTGGGAATATTAGCGGACATTCCGAAATTGAGGTTCCTCACTAGTGATGTATTTAATCTTAATGCATTTTCACAACAGCTATTCTAGGTTATCTAGCACTGTCCATTGCATAGGAGGAACACAAAATGGACATGGACTTGCTTGGCCTAGAAAGCTGAGTAATGTTAGTCTTTATGTTTTGTGAGGAATATCAATGTTCTTAAGAAACCAAATTCTTATCTTTGTTATTACTGATGTAGGGAGGTAAATGTGAGAACGTACACAGGAGTTTTGAGCTTGAGGAAAGAGTCTCTCTTCACCTTGCCCATATTTTTTAAACTCATGTCTAAAGACAGGTTCTTTTCTTAATTATCTCCTGACCCACAGGTTAGCTTTGAGTCATTAAACAGAGGGAACTAAGATGCTTTGAACCAATACAGTGGATATAGAATGGGTTCATGCATTAGTGGTGGTAATTTTCCCCTGCTGTTCTGCCCCTCATTTACGCAACAAAGATGAGAAATTGTTTTTCCTGGCATTGACTAGAACATGAAGATAGTTCCCAGTTCCCTAAGGTGAGAGGTCCTGAGTAAGAGATACCAGTTCTTCACTTTTTTCCAGATGTGAAAAGAGAAGACAAAGCCTGTGTCTTTGCACTATGGCAAATACAGAAAGGTCGATCTTTTTTTTGTCAGAGGACAGACTTTAAAGATTTTCGTAGAAGCTAAGAAAAGTATTCCCGTTATCAACTAATTGCAGACAGCATCTCAGTCTCTGGAAGTAAAACAGGTAATCGAGAATGTGTTCTCTACCACAGAAGGCCAGCAGTTGGGAATGAAAAATCAAATCCTTCGAAGAGGCACAGAGACCGTCTGAATGCAGAACTGGACCACCTGGCCAGCCTCCTCCCTTTTCCACCCGACATCGTATCGAAGCTGGACAAACTTTCAGTCTTGCGCCTTAGTGTCAGCTATCTCCGAGTCAAAAGTTTCTTTCAAGGTAGGTTTCCTTAAGATATCAACATTCCATTAAAAGTATCCCTCTAATTTATTGCTGCTTTGCACCAATCCTGAGTAAAAGTAACTAACAGCATATATTGAGGAAGCCAGGGAAAAAAAATCTATTATTGAATTTATTTTGTGCATGGGATGTTGCATTGGAAAGTTCATGCCTTTCCTCTTACGCCATTTGTGCAGTTTCACCAGTGGCATACATCCACCTTCCCTCAGCAGGCTTTAGAAAAAGGGAAAAACACAACTGTAAAATCACTAAACTGGGAAAGAAGCTTGGGGCAGATATAATACCTGTAGATACTTTGAATTCTCTATGTGAAGCTGTTACCATGCATGTTCAAAATGCCTGTTTCAGTATGATGTGAAAGTCAAGCAATCACTGTATTACCTATGTTTGCTGTATGCCAGGAGTAAACAGGTTTGCTTGCAAAGCCAAGATGACCCCTGTCTTTAAGGATAAGATTCAAACTTTAAAGTGTTGAATGTAGTTGTACTAGGCTATGCTTTGTTTTTGTAGTTGTCTGGCACACAACACAATGAAAGCCAAATGTGTGTTTTCAGATGCACATAAAAAGAATTCTTCCAAATATGAAGATATTTTGAGTTTCTTCTGTTACTGAGGAGTTCACAAGAGCAAAATCCAGATTAGGGATTTAATAGTGGAAATCCTCACTAGAGTTGTTTTCAAAAAAAAAAAAGGAAAAAGTCTATTTGAAGGAGTATAGTTGACCAAAACTTATAGGTCGACTGCAGAGATAAACAGAAGTATTTTTTACAGACATTATTTTTCCTTTACTACTCCTTATTATTTCTTCCTCTTACTACTTCTTATCATGCACATTGTGTACATATATATATTTTTTTTTTTGGCTTTGACCAGAGAATAATATCTGTTGGTTGGATTCTTGCTTTTAAAATGCATTTTAGTATAAAAGAAATGCCAGCTTCAAGAGGCTTTGGCAGGCTGGAGGGCATTTCACAAGCTGACGTCAGATTACAAAGGGTGATATCACTGATAGCAGGAGCCTCCCATGTCAACTCTGGCAGCTGGTTGCCCAGCCTCCAGCAAGCATCCTGCAGTTTACAGAGTCCCTCTTTCCCTACAAACACATACCTGAGTGTTATGGCCCCTTCCTCTAAGCTTGACTTCAATTTCTCTTGGATTCACAAGCAATAATATCTCTTCAGCTTCCTCTACTACTCTTCTGCCACAGTTTCTAAGATCCATTGTCTTCTTTTCTTAAAGGGACGAGATAAAAGGAAAACAAGTAAAGCCAGGCTGCATTATGCTGAAATGTTCCATGTTCCAGGTTTTGAGAGATTTCATTTAATTTAGTCCCCAAATTACCTAATTGAACGCATAGTTTGTGTTCCCTTCATTCTTATTTTTAAGTGTTTACATCATGAAACTAAGGTTACAGAAAGCATTGTTTATAGTAAAGGAAGGAAACTACATACCATTTTAAGACAAGAGAGCTGGCTGGAACTTCAAAAGTGTGGAGTGGAGGAGAGGTGAGCTGTGGAAACAGAGCTGTGTGAGGAATGGTTGCAAATGTTTGGGTAAGAGCGGAATCTGCTGCATCCTTCATGAACATCACGATCTACTTCCTTGTAATTATGGAGAAATAAGGCAGAGTCTGTTTGTTTGGGTTTTTTTAAAGCAAAAACTTTGGTAGCAATTCACCTAAAAAGAAAACAAACATACCCATCCCAGTGTTTCAATCTTTGTTGTGATGAAAGGGGATAGAACAGCAGAAATGGATTGTTTGTGGTTTTTTAAATCAAAGGATGGCACTACAATGGGAGCTGTTATAAACACTCTGAGGACAGAGAACAGACCAGTGGCATACAGAGATGTTAGAAAATTGGATAAAAAAATGTATCTGGAAAAATGGCTTAGTAAATCTCTACTAATTCACTCAGGGAAGATTAATCCAAAGAAACTGGTGTTCAATAGAGAAGACAAACCTGGAAAAGAGAACATAAAAACAATCATTAAAGAGGGACAGTGGTCAGCAAGTTGTTCCATGCCTGTAATATGATATGTCGACATAAACAAGAAGGCTAAGTGTGGATTTTGGTCTGTTTGCCCAGAGGCAGCATGTCACTACACAGTAAGGTTATAATCCCTCTCTGCATGAGACCAGCATGGCTCCATCTGGAATAGAGCTTTCTGTTGTGGGCATCTCCTGGTCACAAGGGCATTAGTACATATTAAAGGGTTTGGAATAAACACAGGCAAGAAGTGACTATAAAGTTTCACGGACAAAAAAAGTCAACCAACAAACAAACAACCCCCCAAAAACTAAAGTTAGCTCAAATGTGTACAATTTGTATTCTCCAGCTATTTGTCTTCATAGGAAAAGAATAGAGGGAAGGAATTGCTTAGGATATTTTAGAGTGGCACAATGGAAGAACCAAGGAGTGATGATGCCCAAGAGGAAATTTGGCCTGAATATCAAGCAAGATATGCCTGTAGTGAGTTCTGTTCAGCTATCCGATGTTCCTAAAGTGGATGCAGTGGAGATTCGGTTCATTCTATTTTGTAATGTGTGACAGACAATCCTGTGCGTCTTTCGCTTAAAAAAATTGTTCTCTGAGTTTTGAGGAAGTGTAAATTGCAGGTTTTTAAAACATGCTTTTAAGGATATCGCTTGCCATTTTTAAAAAAAACATGAGTAATGCTACTTGACACATAAGTTCATATGTGACATTGCATATTCAACCCATAACAGGTCCACAATTCCCATGGCAATTACAGTGGCACACCTTCAACAATGCCAGCGGTTTCTGGGCACGCTCATTTACTTACCACTAGGTGTCCTTTTAGTAGCTACTCTGCAGAGTCTGTGCACAGCACAAATGTATTTATGAAGATCAATAGCCAACTGGAGGGAGCGGCGTAACCTCACCATATTGACTCCAAGTGTGACAATGGTTTTACAGAGAATTAGGTATTAGGGTATGCAGAACATCTGTCAGTCATTTATTCCCTTTTTAGTGACCATTAGAGGTTAGTACCTTGAAGCATTTGGCAAATTCATCTTACTTGAGTTGTTTAAACAAAGGCCAGGTCCCTTTCCAAAATTTAGACCTGGTTGTTGAGGCAGATATTTCTAGGATTCAGTCTGAGTCATTGTGGTGGATTCCCTTCCTCATTCTTAGAAATGTTTTTCTTTTGCTTCAGAACAATTCTTCTGTCTACTTGTTTAAGATTCTTCATATCTCTGTTATCAGTTGGCAGATTAATAGCCCCACTACCCCAAAGCTATAGCCATTTAGTCATTTTGCATTTTCCTGATAAGCACTTCAAAATGGCTTGCAGCAATAACCTTCCAATCTCACCGAATCTCGTGTATGAATCAGCTGGGTCTGAACCAGGCTTAGCTGATGACTGAGGGACATCAACTGCTACAGGAAACTGTGACTGTCATTTGGCCCTGACAAAGATTTGCTTTGGGTGGGGCTCCTGCGAGCATGGAGTGGTACTTAGTGTCTGTGACCACTTGAGTTTGCTGGGCCTCTGTCTTGGAAATATTCCATGTCAGTTAATTGCAGTCTGTCTTCTTTTACCACTCTTGACAATACATCCTTCAGTACCTCTTATTTCTCAGTTTTTCCACTGGTGGGGAAATGGTGGTCTTGCTCCACTTCAAAACCAACTCCCTTTTGTTGGTTGTTTAAATTGTTCCCTTCTAGTATAGGCAATGATTTAGTAAATAAATGTCAAAAGAATATCACCTTGTCCTTTTAGCAGCTCAGGTCCTTTCTGAGAGAGAGTTAGCTTAAGTTTCCCAGTACTTGTAAGGAAGCCAGTTATGACAACTTAGATAGACCAGCACAGTTACAACCAGGGCTGTACAGTTCCTCATCTTTCAGTTCTTAATGTAACTAACCTTGTGTGAAGAGGCCACTCAGGCTTTCCTTCAACATCTCATTCATTAATGTTAGACCTTTTAGCCATAAGCATTCCTGATAAATGATAGCTGATGTTGAGTATAGTCTTAGATGGGAAATGTAGAGATCTTAACATGGTCTTAAAATAATTTTTAAATTTTAAATCCCTTACTACATAATTTATATAAAGCACAATTTAATTCAATAGCTTGTAATTTTGCTCTTCTGGACATTTTTTGCATACATGCATATACATATGCAAAAACAGAGATGTGCATGCACGCACAAAAGCAGCGTCTTCCCAACAAAAATCTCCCTCACAGTATTATTTTGAATCTCTGTGTTTATTTCAGACTTCAGAGCCGTCTTTATATTTACTTATTTCCAGACTTCATTTGATTTTGAAAGCTAAAAATCGGGTAGATTTATGGACGGCTAGATATGGATTGTAGAGTGTCACAGATGAACTCTGCGAATAAATGTCTTAAAAGTTTCTGTAAGATTTATATTTAAACTGCAATCCAGATCTCTGTAAAATTAGTGACAGTCAAGCATGGAGACATGTTGTTTGACCTGCCTTAGACTAAAGTTATGGATTTTAAACTGAATTACAGCGGAGTTTGAGAAATTTGTCTACAAATGTTAGTTCATCTGTTTCCATGTAGAATTAAAAATTTTAGGAAACAAGCCTGTAGTGAACTTATCTTGAGTAAAGAGTAAGTTATGCCTTAACCTGAAGGTCATTGTCTAATGTTTTTGCGAATCTGCAACATGAGTGATTTAATACTTTCCTTTGCAATCCTTATCATCCAAGCTGGAAGTCTCCTGCTTCAATTATAGAAGAAAAAATTGTTTCCTTTTCTTGTGGCACCACAGCTTTTACAGCCATGAAGGTGATCCTAGCAGATGGAAGCAAAAAGAGGCAATAAACATAAAACTTTCTTGTTTTCATTGTATGTAGCTCCCTCTCTGCTGAGTAGCAGAAAATTATTTTTCCAACCTTGTATGGTTAAAGGGCTTCTAGCATGCTTTTTATAACCTTCCCTTTCTTGCTACACCTGATATTAAACATTGGCTTTTCTGTTTCTCTTCTTATATATGTGTGCTTTATTTTACTCATTTTTAAAAAAGATTTTTTGTGAGCTTCCAGTCACTAAAGAGCTCAAGATCTTGTTAAGGTGGTCTTTTCTTACATTTGCCATTCTTCACTGCCACTGAGACAGTTCACACTTATCTTCTATATATTGATTTGTTGAAAGAACATCCAGCTTCTATTTCCCTTTGATATGCACCCTCTGAGATTTTTCCAGGTGTACTGAAATCTCCCTCCTGTTGGTCCTCTGTCTTCATGTTGCTGTGCCTTGGATTGCTGCTGCTGAAAGAATCATCAGTTCCAGGATTTCCTGGTCACTTTTACCAAGCTCCCCTAACTCCTTCTAACCCACTTCTCCCCTTCAATTAAACCTCTTTTACATACATATATATACTTTTTTTTTTTTTTCCATTTCTGACAGGATAGCACACACTGCGTGGTTTCTGTCTTTCTTCTGATTAAGCATTTATGTTAGTGGGTCATTTCCTTTTACTCGTCTATGTGTTTGGCGTGATCCAATTCACATCAATGTTTATCTTTAATGGAAATTGAATTTATCCCTTTTAAGAAGAAAACAACAAAGGATTCCTCCCAGCTGGCCTGATTTTCAGTATCCTCAATTGCTTGCAGGCTCTTCCAGCATTGTTCTCCTCCTACAGCGTCCATGGCTCTTATTCTCCTAGATCAGTAGCATACTACCGTGATAGGGATTCCTCAGGTTCATTGATTAGACCCTTCAGGCTGTTATTTATTGTAGTATTTGAATATTTAGTGTTGCAGCCCCCACTGTAGACCTGCTTCTGGTGTGACATGTATGACACTCCAGTGATACTCATGGAAAATTAAGATCTTAAAACCTGAGATGGGTAAGGAAGCACAGAGTGATCTTGCTTTCAGTGCATAATCTGCAATGTAATGCTGCTTAACAGTGCTTTAGGAATGCTGCTTACATGAAGCAAAGCTCCTGGTCTGACGGTCCAAGATGCCTCAGCAGTGCATGTACTGGGGTTCTCAGGCATCCCTTTCTACCCCACTGTCTCTTCCTAACAATTCTGTTTTCCCAGCATTTTCTTTTCAAACTGTCAGCAATTTTTTCCCTGGATTGACAAATTCTGCTTCTTTGGTGTAAATATGTTTTTTAGATTTTATTTTATATAAGCACGGAAAATTTTCTCACAACAAGTTTCAACTGATACTGAAACTAAGCTCATATGGTTGAATTTATTATTACATTTATGGCCTATACTGGATCCATTTCCATGGGAAAAATTCTCCTTTCATTTGTTAGCCAGTTTCAGCAGCTTGAAGGTTTCCCTTGAATTTAAAACCATAGTCTTAGTGAATCATAGATTCACAGAAAGATTGAAGATGGAAGGAACCTCTGGAAGTCACCTGATCCACCTGTCCTGCTCAAGCAGCGTCATTGAGAACCAGTTTTCCAGGACCATGTCCAGATGGCTTTTGAATATCTTTAAGGGTGGAGAGTCTACGATGTCCCTGGGCAACCTCAGCCAGTGCTTGGTCACCCTTACAGTGGAAATGTGCTTCCTGATGTTCAGAGAGAACCTCCTGTTTCACTTGCACTCTGATCCTGTCACTGGACACTTCTGAAAAGAACCTTGCTGTTCTTTCCACCCTTCCTTTAGGTATTTATACACTCTGATGAGATCCGCCCTGAGCTTTCCCTTCTCCAGGCTGAACAGTTCCAGCTCTCACTCTCTCAGCCTTTCCTCATAGGAGAGGTGCTCTAGTCTCTTCATCATCTTTGTGCCCTTTCACTGGACTCTCTCCAAGCCCTTTATAATGGATATATCTAGAAAAGACATAGGAAAAATAAAATAATAAAAAAACTGAAATATTAATAAATAACAGAGATTTATAAGAAGAGGATAAAATGCCTAAATTAACAACAAGAAGGAGGAAATTATATCTCCTTGATTCCATCTCTTTGTTCCCACCAGTCTTTTCTTGGTATGACATATATTGATTTCCATTATGTAAATAATTAGAGGCTTTCAAATTACCCTCAAATGTCTATTTTTGATGAAACCTGTACTTTGACACACAAATCAAGGATTTAAGTTCCTCTGCTTAGTTAGGGTTCAAGCTGATACCTTGAGCCAAGAAGTCCCCAATGTATTTGAGTTTTTTTAACAATTAGAAGTTTGTTTTTTAAAGACATATTCTACTGAGTTAGAGCATTCCCAGTTCTCTCCTCTGACACCGAATGTCTGAATGATTTCTTTCTCGGAAGAGAAATAAGGACTTCTCTTTTTTGAACACATACAGAATGTCTTTAGCATAGGTATTGCTGCAGTCCACAGTCGTGGCTTATTAGATTGTAAGCATGCAGGTTGTTTATGTTTCTTAGGACAGAATATTCATTGGCTTGTACTGAGGAGAAACATTCATGGTCGGGGTGGGTAACAGGTAAGTTTTCTCCTGTGGCTGTATTGAACTGGCATATTCAAATTGCAACATCATTTGGAGTGTTTTGGCAAAAAAAGGACTGTTCATGAAAGAAACATTTTCCACTCTCTACTGCTCTCTAATTTTACCATCTTTTTAGTGATACAGCAACTGAAAAAAGGAAAAACTCTTCTGCCGCATAAGTGCTATATACGTAAATCACTGAAAGAAGACCTACTGTCTGCAAATCATTGTCTAATCAAGTGCTAAAATTCTACACCAGTGAAATTTTAGTAGAAGTTTCAAGAACTTAAGCAGGGTAGCTGCATTCATTACTCTCTGAGATCTGGCAGGACTCCTTTCTGGAGAAGCAGCTGCAAATTAAATCTCCTCCACATTACCCATTTTCAAACATTATTTTGGATTATTTTGACTAGATTTTTTAATATAGTTAATTGCCAGTGAGACCATTTTATTGGGACATATTGCTTATACTAATGGGTCACTATTTTCTCTTCCCCTTCTTTCCTGGAAACACCATTCCTTCCATGTAACAAATAACTAAGGCTGTTTTGTACTCCATGTCCTCTTTCATAACCTGGAGATCTTTCTGCCCTTGGAAGGCCTTTGCTGACTCTTGGAGGAGAACTGTGTCGACTCCTGGAGGAGAACTGTGTCTCCTCTTGGTCTCTTGTTGTAAGAGGGTGTACCTCCTTGTCCTGGCTAGCTTTCTCTTTAGTTTCCTGCAAACAAGACGGGTTTTGTAGGAGGAGTGTTGATTTACAAGCAGGATTTACTTCAGAATAAACCTATATTCAGGAAGAACAAGACAACTTTTAAATTACTTGAATTCCCATAACTTTTGAAGATCAAGGAATGTGTTAGTGCCACACTGTGTTCAGTGTCATGTTCTGAGACTGGCTCTAAATTCAATACTTATTTTTTTGAGTAATGGCGAATGAAGGATCTTAGTTATAAAAAAGTTTCATATATTTTCTGGTGCTCCTTGGGTACTTTTGTCATGTGCTGTGGGTTGTTTGTATTACCAGAGCTATTACAAACTCAGAGCTGTTAGACTGACTCAGTCACCTGCACGACAAGGGCTGGACTACATAGATTTTATGCTGTCTTTTGGAAGCGCACCCTCATTAGGATCCTTCTTGCAGAATTTCCTCTTGTAATTCTGGATCTGTATCTCATACAACTTTTCTATTGCTGGATGCCATCCAAATGAACATCCCTGTAGGCTTCAATGTTTCTCCTGATATTATCAAGACTGATTAGAAAACCAGGGAGCTGGAAATGACAAGTGACATGAGGGGAATCTTTGTTAGATTTCTCCTGAGGGCATTTGGCACTGGGAGAGTTCCACTGTTTCTACTGACAGTAGAAGTACACTCAGGACCAGACACGTGGTCAACCATGCACACAAAGCCTGGTTTTATAGATGTTCCCACAAACCACAGCTTCTACGTTGGTCCAATGCTAGGGGAAGTCCCCAAAATACTTTGAGCCTTTAAGTATGGGTCTTCATCTTTCTCCATCTTGCTCAGTCATTCTTAACCATTTTGATTTGGTAGGCTTTTGTTCTCAGTGCATTTGGTTAGCTCACACTGTGCATCTTATGTAGCATCGATGTAAATTGACGTGGCAAGGATGTGTAAATGAATGTGGTAAATGCAAGTGGCAAGGAAAAATCTGGGTCCATCTAATCCAGGAGACCAGTATACACACTGTCTTTTGTATTCAGTGATGTTCATCTTTCTTGTGCACTGTGTTTGCTTAATCCCTGCTCCGCAGCTAGGGCCCTTCTTGGCCCAGCCTGGCACCAGCTGTTGAAATACTCTCACAGTCCGCCATGGATCAAATTCCATTATCCTGTGCTATAAGTAATGGACATTCACTGGTCTATTCTCTTGAATTAAACTGTGTTTTGATCTTGGAAACTGAGAAAAAACTTGGAGTTTAATTCCACTCTAACTCATGTTTTCCTTGGATATGGAAACAAGACTGGTTTTCATCACAGGGAAAATGGCATTTTTACTTCAAACTTGCTAGCAACTTCTGTGACTGTAGAAGATACTAGCAATAGTTTTGTCCTTATCACTGATGCAGTGGATGAGAGGTAGGAAAGCATTCCCCCAGGCATGAACTTTGGCTTGGTTTACACTTGTTCTCAGCTTCATGAGTGATTACCATCTCTGAGAGGAAGCATGTATCTTTACTGTCAAGAAAATGATTTACTTTGTTTCTTATTTTAAACAGAGATATGTTTTAAAGGAAAGACAATACCTCTTATCCAACAGAACAAGGAATTTAGTTTGTCATATTGTAATTGCACAGGACTTTGAAGACGAAGAAGACAAATAGTTCTAGGATAGAGAATAGTGTGGGAGATTGTCCTCTTAGCTTCCCTTCTCACTTTGCTGCTGCTGACTTTAGGGTTACTGCACATAGTAAAGCTCTGCAGGGAATGCTGAAACAATACAGATCACAAAATCACAGAATCATTTAGTTTGGAAAAGACCTCCAAGATCATCAAGTCCAGCCTTTGACTAATGACCACCTTGTCAACTAGACCATGGTACTAAGTGCCACGTCCAGTTGTTTCTTGAACACTTCCAGGGACAGTGACTCCATCACCTCCCTCGGCAGCCCATTCCAATACTTAACTACCCTTTCAGTGAAGAAGTTCTTCTTAATGTCCAACCTGAGCCACCCCAGGCACAGCTTAAGACTTTGTTCTCTCATCCTGTCACTGGCTGCCTGGGAGAAGAGGCTGACCCACACCTGGCTACACCCTCCTTTCGGGCAGTTGTAGAGAGCGGTAAGGTTACCCCTGAGCCTCCTCTTCTCCAGGCTAAACATCCCCAGCTCCTTCAGTTGGTCTTCATAAGATATGTGCTCTAGACCCTTCAACAGCTCTGTTGGTATTTTCTGGATATGCTCCAGCTCCTCTTTGTTGTACTGAGGGGCCCAAAACTGAACACAGGATTCAAGGTGTGGCCTCACCAGTGTAGAGCACAGAGGGACAATCACTTCCCTAGTCCTGCTGATCACACTGTTTCTGACACAAACCAGGATGCTGTTGGCTTTCTTGGCCACGTGGGCACACACTTGCTCATGTTCAGGTGGCTTACCAGCACTTTTCCCTATTATGACTTTCAAATGGAATTTGTGCCCCACCAAAATCAGCCAATAATTTCTTTCTTGCCCATTTCTCTGAATGAGCAGCTTGCTCTGCCACTTCTATGGGCATCTCTATACCTGGTTTTTTCCCATGTCCTTACATGTAATTGCAATAATCCTTGGCTATAGCACCCTTATTCTTACCAGCCCTCTCTCCTGCTTCCATAGCTTTGACTCTTTCCCCTACAGTCATCATTCATTTTCTTCACAGTATCCTTTATGGACAAAATGACCTTCCTGAAATCTTGCCCAGGCAACCCACCAACTCCACCTGCACAAAAATCTTCTTAGTTATAAGTAGAGCTACAGGAGCCTGGGAAGTTCATTAGAAGTATGAAACTAAATGAATACACTGATGATTTAGTCAGGCCCAAAGGTCTGTGATTTGTCCTGTGGTTTATGTGGCTGAATCTGTGCAAGAAACCTGCCTTTCTAAGCTGTGACTAAATATTTAGGTGCTTGGAAGTTATAAAATATGAGTAGGAGGCTGGTTTCTGCAAAGCTTGCCTCACTTTGCTATGTGACAGTCCTACAGTTTGGCTCAATGGATTACTCTGAAGGGCTTGTCTTCATTTAATTGTATTTGGTTTAGTGTCTTTTTCGTTTTATTAGAAAGAAAATCCCATGTGACTAACACAGATGCATCTCTTCTCTATTTAATGTAACAGTAACATATTAGGCAGTGCTTTCAACATTCCCCACCGTGAAATGAAATGAAAGTTTTTTAGATGAGGCTCAGCAGGTTTCCCTTTACTACTCCAGTTTTAATTTTATTATAATTTTCTGTGCAATACTGTAGATAATATAACTGACAAATTTTCTAAAATCTTGACTTTGAGTAGAAGTGGAAGCAGAATGCATAGCAGCAAACTAACTTAGATGCTCAGTAAGAGAAGTTACAAAAAGACTTCAAAACTTCTTTAAAAGAAGCTCATAATTATCTTCATGAAAGTTTGATGCTATACAACAGTCTTGCCAAATACATTTTATATGAACTTACTGTGTGCCTAAAATTCTATTGAAATACCCTCAATGCGCATTCCCTCTTTAAATCTGCATGGAATATACCAAGTTGAATGTATATAGAAAGTAAGTATTTGTTATAATAAGTAAATGTCCACTATTCCCATTTACCTCTGAACCTGCAACACGAATTGACTACTTACATATTGGAAACAGCTGAAATAAGTTAAGAGAAGAGGACTGAAAACAATCAAAGGTCAGATCTAAATCAAAACACAACATACTTAAAGTTGGTTTTATTTTTTCTAGTCCACTGACAACTTCATAACCACTTTACTAATTGTATACCTGCAAAACATAGGTCACCTTATAGTAATCTTCTATATTCCCTTGACTATTTCAATATCTGTGCAGAAAATGCTATCTTCTGTGTGTTGCTACTCTGTCATATATCAGTGTTAGTGAAAACCTGTCACAAACCCTCCATATTTTGTTCCAAATAATTTATTAAACTGATGTTGTGCCATCAAATGACCCCTATAAACCTTGTACGGGAAAACAGCACAATAAATAATGCTTTATGAAAACATTTCTTGAGACGATAAATAATTCAGCCTTAATAGTGTATCTTGAGCTGATGAATGCAAGGGTTTATGTGGAGAATATTCTTATATGTTATTATACGGACCACGACAGTACATGGAGAAAAATGAAGTTGAATTTCTTCTTTCCATACTTTTTCCACGCTGCACCTACACCGCTGCATATAGGAAAAGGCTGTACATCTCACAGCAAGTAATAGTTGTAAGAGGAAATTAACAATGTTTACAATTACTTTAATAATTCTTAAAGATGCAGTCATGCCAGATGCAGAGTGCTCTCAAATTACGATGTGTTCAAAAGGTTTTGATTGTTTTCAGCACTTCTTCAAGACCACCAGAACTGTGTTAAACCCTAGCAATGTAGTTCTATATGTCCCCCTAAGGGAAGAGCTCTTTCTTCTGAGCCAAACATACTCAGTAACGTCAGAGAGTTTGAAGCTATTGCATATTGCAACATACGTTCTTCATTTTTATTGATGCTAACAAGCATTTTAGAAATACTTAATAAGTCTGGCAGTAAGTGCCATATCATTTCAGGACAGGGATGCACCCTGCATTTGTTGCTGCCAACTTATGGTTAGGAAAGCAGAGACAATGTCAATTTGAAGGTTACTTCGCCATCATACTTTAAAAGTATCATGGTAGTGGCTGATAATATCTTTAAAACCAGTAGGGTGGCTGAGATTGTCACCTCTGTCAGCACGAGGTGGGAGTAGAGGTCAGTTTCTGGACAGAAGATGTGCCCCTTGCAGCAACACACTTAGTTCAGGGGCACTGAGTTCCAAAGGGTCATTTGGAAAAGAGGAGCTTATTTATCTTGTCTTTGTCTTGTCAAGTCAAGTGAAGTCACTCTCTCCAGACAGGGGTCAGCTTTCTTACTTTAGCTATTGTAGCTTCAGCAGATATTCTGTCTTCTCAATCTTTGAAGATAATGTTCAACTAGTATGGTTTCTCCAGCAAGAGAAAAGCTGCAAACTACAGTGTTGTGACTCTTCATCACTCTCTTGCCAGATGCCAATACAACAGCATGTGAAAAACATGTTGGGGAAGATGTTTAAGCTGTGTATTCCTGTGCCCTGAACTGCCTGTATTGGAGACTGGGAAATGTAACAGAAAGTTTCCAAGAAAAGAGGACGTTGAGAAACTTAATCTCCTTTCCACTGAGGCAATCTGCCAGGAAAGACCTACTGTAGGCAAAATTTGGGCAAAAAGCCTCTTCTCAGAAAACAACAGCTTTGGTTGGGGAGGAAACATAAAGACAACTGGTCATGTCCTTAATTCCTTATTATGTTTTGCTTAACCTTGGCATTAGTGGAGTAATACAAGCCAGGCTTTCAAAATCTGCCCCGGTGCTTCAAAAAACACATTGCCTGAAGTCAAATGTATTTTTCAGAGTCACAGCAAAAATGCCATTGAAAATGTGGAAGCCTGGGAGGTCACGCTGTCACCACGCCAGTAATTTGTCTGGAGAATATTCTGTGCTAGTTAAATTGGGTACCAACTAGCCATATTATAGCCAGATTAGCAATGGTAGAAGGCTGCTGGAGGGAATGAACACTCAAAAATTAACTTAGGTCTATGTGGAGATAATGGAGATACATATGAACAATTTGGGGGATTTTATCACTGTACTTTCGTGTTAAGTTTTAATTAAATAGGCCAGTTTTCTTTTTTCTTTTTATTTTTTGCTGTTTAACTTGGTGACTTTCCTTCCCTTCCACCTCTTTTTCTCTAGCAGCCTTTTAAGTGATAATCCACCTTACTTCTTTGTAAAATTTTCTTTTCTGCATCTTCCTCTTCTGTAGATTTTCTTGTTTTCTCCATATAGGTTTTTTCCTCTTGTCTTTTCCCATCTTTGCTACAACATTCTCCCTTTTCTCTATATTCCTTGCTCCACTCCTAAAAACTTTTTGTTACATCTGCTGTCTGCCATTCCAGAAATCGATCTCCATCTCTCCTCTCCAGTAAAAGACTGACTTTGGTGGGAAAGCAAGGATCACAATAATCTCCACTTTTTTCTTTTTTTTTTCCCCAACAAGACATTGTTCTCGAATCCTGTTGGATGAAAGCAGGACCAGGCAAACCTCTTCCATTCTCCTCCATGAGGGCCTTTTGCCCTAAGTGATCTGGGTGTGGTGAGCTCAGATAGCCTGCTGATGCTTTCATTGCATGGGCCACAGGGAGGGGATGTACCTTTCATTCCCTCCCCTACAAAGAGCCCTACCACAGCGCCAAGATGATGAGAATCACTGAAGCAGAGGGATGAGCCTTGGGGCGGGAGGGGGGAATAAATAATGGCTTGTTGTCAACCCTCCCTTCTGCATTAGGCTGCCAGATGATTGCTTATTCCTTGCTCCCACCCACACCCTTCATGCCACCACCAGCATTTTTGGTCCTTTGTGGCTGAGGTTGTGGGCTAGTCAGTGGATGAGTCAGCTCTGCTAACCAGTGCTTTTCCAGCTCCCCATGGCAGGGATAGCTTGGGCGGAAGAGTTTCAGCCAGCACTATCTGCTTGGAAGATGGGGGCTGCTTGGGCACGTTAATTGATTTATTTAGAATTTCACCATTCTGCAAATAAAGAGCAGGTTTCCAGGGCTGTGCAATACATCTCCTCTTGTTCTCTTTGCATATGCTCTGATGCAGGAAGTTTTGAAGCTACACCCTTTATACCATCTGTTAGTATGGGAGTGTGGAGTGAATGGGAAATTCAAACTTTGAATGGGTCAGGAAATTCAAGTTTTGCTCTCACAACTAACTACATGTTGGTCTCAGATGGGACTGTAGCTCATCGGGTTAATGTACAAAACGAATCTTGCACCACAGCTGAGCTCCCGCACCACAGCTGAACTTGGCACTGCGACCGAGTGGGAGAAGAGAGGATGAGAGCTTCAAAATACCTTTGTGCCTCCTCAATGCTGGGCAGGCCTGGGCCTCTTTAGTGCTTCCCAGGGGTCAGAACACCCTCCGGGACTGGCACATGCAGCCTCTCACAGCTCATGTTGACTGGGGAACATCTGGCCAATGGAAAATACATCAGGCAGAAGAATGTTCCAGCTGCCCCGTTCCCAGCCTGCCCCATCCTGCCTTGGCTCCATCAACTCCCGGCTGTGTTGCCGTGGCTCGAGAGCAATCATTAGGTACTCCAGCTCCTTTTCTTATTCTCCACATCAGGCAAAGGCTATGCTGTGCTGAGACAGGTGATATGAACCACCAAATGTGGAAGGCTCAGTCACAGCTAGTGACTAAACAACTGAAAAATTTGTTTTAAACTAATTTCTACAGCCACACTATTTGCTGTCCTTTTCAGTCTGCGTAGTACGAGCGTATTTCCAGGCATCCTTCAGTGGTTCTGACCAAGCTAGACCTTACTGCAAGCTAGACATTGCAGTAGCAAAACACTCTTTTCCTCCTCTTCCAGACAAAATCTGGCCATTTACAAGTATGTACAGTATATTGGGGCAGAAGGAATAGGGTGAGGGTAGAAGTGATTTTGTGAGTATGCTTGCTGTAATTTTTATAACCAAATTATTCAGAAATCCTTAGGTTTGAGTCTAATGGCTGTAATTTGTCACAGTACTTAAACTTATTTCCAATGAAAAAATACCTCTTAGTAGCTATTTAAAGTCAATTTATTCATTAAAAAGTGATTTATGGTACACTAATCTGAAATAGTTTGATTTTGGATTATTAGTTGGGGTATCAGTGAACTCTATTACATTTCTTTGGATAATTTTCAGATTAAATAAACTCCATAAAGGACTAAAAAAAAATAACATATAGGCAGATTGGCAGCTAATCCAAATTACTGGATGCATGTTCTTTTATATACATAGGCAATGTACAGATCTTCCAAATACCAGGTGAAAGATATTAAGAGCCATGGAGGGAGTGGGGAAAGCTTGCAGTAATTACTTGGAAATTGGCATATGAGAAGTCATTGTTTATCCTTATTTCACTATACTAAATTACTGACCAATTCTTTCTCCAGAATTGCAGATCCAGTGGGACTTAGACACATGTATTAGCTGCCTCCTTGCATCTCCTTAGAAAATGGACCAATTGACCACACTGTCTTTGCGTATGAGAGGTCATATTCTTGAAAAAAGATTAGTAATATTTTACTTTCATATAATAGGGGTTATAAAAAAGATTCTCAGAAAGGCAAGACTTGTTAGGTACCAGATCTGTGGCCAGACTGGCATGCAGAACAGAGCTAAGCAGCAGTATTCTAGCAGCTGTTTACCCCCAAATGCCCGTACATAAACTCATTCCTGCTGTTAGCAATGATTTCTTTGCCAACTGCCTCCAGAAGAGCAGTGTAATTTGTTTGTATAGGTAAGGTAGCCCAACAGCATTCTCACGCATCTCTTTCCATACGTAGAAAGGAAAAAATGCCATGTTAATTAAATACTTGCATTAGTATCAAGTGCTGTTTTTTTCTAGATAAACTTCTTGTGCTTTAGCCAAAGTCCGTAAACAGGGACAAAGTCTGTTTAGGCAAAAGTTGATCCTGTATATTTTTCATTTCCATGGGAAGTTGTTGTAGTGGCAAGTGAATAGGCACAAGTCAGTAACATAGGACTAAAGGTAACATCTTCAGAAGTCTCAGAAATCTTTGAAATTGGGACTTATCTTCAAAAACGCCTGTGGCTTTGTCTGCACTTGTACTGTTACTCTCTAGGTCACTCTGGAGGCTGTCAGCGCCTTCCCTTTACATACTGGTGTCTCTGTCTCATCACCTCCACAAACATTTTGACCAAGCTGAGAAGCTGCAGTGATGCTCGGCACCTGAGGTTAAGCCTGCCTCTACAATGTGAGTGTGCCAAGCTCTGACAGTGAGGTCCACCAGCAGTAAAGGCACAATTCTCTGTCCAGCTTCCAACCTAATTTCTCTCCATAAATATGGGTGAGACCTGGAGCAGAGATAAGGCCAATTATGGGATGTCATTAGTTTCATATCAAAGCTGGACCGAGACATCATCTTTTGTGTCAATGGCAAACTGCAGTGCAGATGGGAGAGGACCTCTCCCACTGCTGGGTGAAGATACACATCAAGGTCAAGCCTAAAGTGTAAAAAGCCCTCATTTTGGATAAAGCCAAGGGTACTTAACGGCCTGTGGGTGCATCTCCAGAATGCCTGAAACTGTCTGTAGCATGTGTGGGCACACCTCAACAAGCTTTCACCTGTTCAGTGTGTCTAATAATAGCAGTGAACTTGCAGGACAGTGTGCAAACTGCATCCCACACTGTGAGTCCTCAACAGGCTTAGTGCTGTGCCCTCATTCCTATTGTTACTTATTTAAGCTGGATTATAAAGCTGGTTTGGGCAAGCCTGTTTGTGCTGCCTTTAAATGAAATGTGTCTGTACGCTAATCCTCACAAAATATCAATGAGCAATATAGCCACCATAATTTTTTAAATTACGGGCTTCAAAGTAATTTAACAGCTTTTGAAAACTTTCTTTCAGGTAATTAGTGCAAATAATTAATGATGAAACAACAACGGTTGCTTTCATAGCATTAACTGCTTGTGAAAATAGGCCAAGCCCCCCCTTCATTGGGTAGAGTTCACTTACCTTAAGAGGAAAAATATTTTAAACTTTTTTCTTTAGATTCCCAACTGCCTCACCACCCAAAGTCATTCCAGCTATACCTGCAAGGCATGTCCATACAACAGATTACTATGTTGGTCATTTGTGGGATACTTGGCTAAAATAAAGTAGACTTTTCTGACCTAGGAACAAGCTCTAACTAGAACTTGTTGTACGTTCAGAGTATTCCTTCAGAATCAATCCATAAGCCTGTTTCCTGCTTTACTATTCCCGTATTGTTGTTTCTAACAGTGCAGAGGGTCAATGTTTAATTCAGGGCAATTGTATTTGTTGTTTACTGAATCTAATGTTTGTTTACTGCTTACCATGACTTTTAAATATCTTAATTAGCATAATTCACAGTAGCACCTGTTTGGTGAACATGGACCTTTAAGATAATAAAAAGGAACAGGCTAATGAAATATTTGCAAAAGGTGCCAGTATAGTTTAACAGAATTGTAGAGATATTTAGCTTCAGCTTTTATTGCATTCTACTCAGGCAACATCACTCCACCCAGACAGAACTTGAAGCTATATGCTTCCTCCCTGATCCAACTGAAATAAAATAATGCCATGGCATATTTGGGGGAATCCCATACGATAATATGCATGTCCCTTATATCTGTGTGGGTTGAAGGGATGAGCTGCCTCTTTAAAAAGCTTCCATGAACCTGTGCTGTTGTAGTAAGCTCTGGTAGGCGAGGGGTTGCGTGACTGCAGCAGACTCATTTGTGACCTCAGAAAAGTGGTTATGAAAGTGATCTCTTGATCAGAGGAATAGAGCTCTGCTGCCTGCAAGACCAGCAATGCAGAAATGAGCCTCCTCCCTGCAAATCTGCCCCGGCAGGAGAAAAAGTGTTCCTCTTTTCGATGCAGTGTGATGATTCCTCTGAAAAATTCTTGGGCTTAAAACAAAGTGGGCTCTAGAGTATATGCTGTCTCCAGTTAAATTTCACGTTTTTAAAAAATGTGCAAGATCATATTTGCTTTTTGCGGCTTGTAGTTTTCACTTTTCTGCCTTAAACTGACGCCTATTTTCCTTAGTTCAGCTTTAGTAAGCCTTGTTTCAGTGGTTATTGGAGTGACTCTGGCAGTAAACCACAGTGTACATCCAATGGAGATCATATTGTAACTGGTGAAAGTGCAATATAAACTACTGTTCATGTCACATGATGAGTAAAACAGATCTGATGAATCAGTAGGTAAGAAATCACTGTTTTTCATCCAGAGACCTGTGACAGGAAAGAAGCACTAGAAGTAATTTATCTATCATAATTCTCTTTATACACACTATTCACCTCGCATTGATCACTCAGTGAAAGCTGCAATTGGCTACTATTGCCTAGAAAGTTGAAGCCATAATCCTATTAATTTCATGAATGAGATACAAGATTCTTGTCCTTATCCCATAAGGAATACTCGTTATTTCTTTGGTAACTTCTATGAGTCAAGGTAGCAGGCACCTTTGCAAGAGTCAGACTTGCCTGTTCAAGTCAATGACACATCTGCAGAAGAGTTGAAACTGGAGAAAAGGTTATGTTTTATTAGCTAGGACTTTGTTTCTGAAATACAGAACATTGGTTTTCCTTATCTTCAAATGGGACAAGTCTGATAAGAACTCTATGCCTGCCTTGTAATTTTATCATTATATCTAAGTGATCTCTGGTTTTAAAAATTGAAAAGCAAATCAAAGAAGGGAGACGATTTACAGTCTTAGAGCATTCAAATATTACCTTTCCTGCCTTTTATAAAGACATAATTTTTATTACTTTTAGAAAATTTGAAGGTCCTAATTCTGGTTGTTGACCTAGGGACCATGACATTTTTAAAAAACTTAATTTGTCTAGTGCTGAATGGGAGAGAACATGTAAGCCCACTACTGGTCTGCTTAGGGTATTTGGCATCTGCTTGGGCTCTTCTTCTGAGCATGGAACATGGCTGTCAAAAAAAGCAAAGCAAAACCTTTGTGAGGAAGTGAAAAATAAAAGTGATTGTAGTAATTGAATACATTGTGTGCATACATTTTCTAGGTCTGCAGAAGCTTCCTGTTCTGCAAAGGAATTTATTTTTGGACAAACCATAGCATCTTCTCTGCAGGCCCTCTGTCTTACCAGGGACTCCAGTTGGAAACAAGGTCCATCTGTTTGGATAGCTTCACAGGACTAGTCTTTAAATGCATACATTAAAATATTAATGTGGATAAAAACATATTTAAGAGATCCAGTGATTGTAACATTATCAGTTTAGGCTTCTGGCAGTTCAGTTTCTGACTTCTGTTGTCAGATAGTTCTTAATTTTGAGCTTTTAGGTAAGATTGTCATGCTACTGTTTTTCTTCATAATTCTAAAAGGTTCTGGAATACAGCTCAATGTTTTAAAATTACCTGCAAATTGATTGTGAAATAATTCTTTCAAACTTTTAGATAATATCCCTGATGTTTCATTTGCACTTATCTTGTCTCAGCACGCGTTTTTACTTCCTGAAGTAGAAAATCCAAAGCTTAAGGACCTCCTCTCAGGCATACTTTCCCCACAGCACATGAGGTGCATTTAACTTCTCAAGGCTTCATGCAGCCCATGTCATCGTGACAGCCTCCACAGACTGAGCAGAAAAGACCAAGCAGAGCAGCTCTGCCTTAGAAAGAGAGCGCCAAGTTCTGTGGGGTGTGTGTGTTTGTCTGTGGTTGTGCAGCAGTGTGCTGTGATATCCAGCTGAGTTAAAGGTGGAGATTCTCCTATTTCCTCTGTCAAGCATATTTGCTTATTTTAAGTGCACTGGAAAGCAAACGTGTCTTTGCTTTTAATATTGGATACAGTAAGGCTGTATATTAAAGAACTGTTCTTATGGTATTCCTGACTCTAAAACTGTTGGATCCAGATTTGGTTTTCTGGGTAACACATGCACATCCTGTGCACTAAGGTCTCAGTGTGAATATTTTAGATGCAGTGTTTATTTCATCTTAAAGGTTTCCTTTATCCTCTCCAGATCATGTGCATTGGCTATTTTTGAACAGTTTCTTGGATGATATACTGGCCTACTGACACATGCTTTTTCAACTCTCTTCTAAGAGACACTAACTTAAATTCCTCTTGGAACTAGCAGGTGTGAATTTAGCCTGTGTCTTTCCATGCAGAATGGTGCAAAGAAAGTTCTAAAGGGACAAGAAATGGAGGAATGGAGGTCCAGGAGGTAGTCTGTTTGTTTCCAGGATCATAGTCCTGGAAAAGAGTTTATCAAATCCAAAAAGGGTAGCAAAGATCATGTAAATCTCACGTAAGTTAGTCATTGTCAGGTTGCTTTAATCAAGAAGGGGAAGAGATGTTTTCTCGTGCATTTTCCTAGTTGCGTTTATTTTCATGCTCAGTCTTTGATTTGAGTTCATTCTTCAGGGATTAATTACTAAGTGTTCTAAACTATAGACCTAAATTGGAGACGCTAAAATGAGGCACATCTTCTGTAGACAATAGAGACAAAAAATTATCTGATAGTCTCAACATAAATCTGTTATCAAGACTTCACTGCATTTCTTCTGTAACATGCAATTCTTACAATCACCTTTCCAAAAGCGGGAAAGATTCCAGTAGACTTCAATTGCTTACTTATGAACACACATAGCTTTCCTTTTAGCTGTCTTTTCAGTAAAAATGGATTTTGGTCTCATTACTTATGTTTCTGAAAAATATTTCAGACTCAAGTTTATTTCAATAGGCTGTTTATCATTAAATAATCTTTTTTGTTGTTTTTGGATGCAATGATTAGTCACAAGCTGCTCTTTCATCCTATGCTTAAATTTAGTCACATACAGGCTTTCTCATAAGGTTCTGATTTTTCTTATTGTCACTTCTGTGATATACTTTGTTTCACGTCACAGATGCTGCTGTTGTGCATCTGTTGTTTATTTTCTGTCTGCAACAAATTTTGTGGACAAGGCCGTGGCATTGCAGTGGGAATATAACAACATAAGAAATGCACTACTGTGTCATACCAGTGGTCCATCTAGTCTGGTATTCTTGTCTTCAAAATTGCCATCTTTTATCTACTTTAAAGCATTATTGTGCTAGTGTTACAGGGCACTTCACAGTCCTCATATTGTGGGGTTGGGCAAACAGCAGTTCTGCGTTCAGTTTATCCATTGCCTTTATAATTTTGAAAACCTCTGTTGTATCTCCCCTCATCCTTCTCAGTAAAAAGTCACAGCCATTTTAGTCTCTCCTCAAAGGGCAACTGCTCCTGCTGTGGACATCAGGGTCCACTGATGTATTATTTTCATCAGGAGAATCAATCCTGAAAAAATGGCCTGATGACAATGAAGACGTATGAGCCATATCAAAATAGGATAATATCCTTGGGCCACAGAGAGAGAAAACTATGGGAATTCAGAGGATATAGAGAACCACTTTTCAAAAATATATCTCAACAAGGGAAAAGATGAACAGCTATTCAGACAAGAAGCCATTATGAAGGATGTTTTGAAGAATGGGGAAACTCCTCAAGTGTTTTTGATAGATCATGTTCTCCATAGATCCTAGAATCAAAGTGCCCTGATCTGCTGTTCCTCTGAAAATGTATATGTATCATGATCCATGGGATTTGCTGAGGTCCCATTCAAGCAATCAGGATGTAGCAGGTCAGAACACACTGCAATACACTTAAGGCTAATTGTGGATTAGTTTGGTGAAGTCATGAATGAAAATATAAAACTACATTCATCGTACATTCTGAGGTCCTTAACTCTGAAACTAAACAATGTTAAGCAGGCTTTCTAAATACGATACACTTCTCTTAAACTTTTTTTGTTTCTGCTCTAAACTTATGCTGAGTATCTTGATTCTGATTCATAGACATGTAATTTGCCAGCTTAAGGTGCAAGGAATCTGTTGGAATCATCTTAATTTTTTGTGAGGGATGTGGGTATTGATTTTAAAGTGAAATAAGTGGTTTGCAGATTTCTTACTCGAGGTTCCTCAGGCAACCTCAGGTTTGCAATCCATTATATACTCAGGTTTGCAATCCATTTTGTAGTTTGACAGAATAGCCATTTTTATTTACATTTATGTGTTTATTTAAAAGGATGTGCAAGCAAACATTCAGGCAAGCTAACGTATTACAGCTTAATTAAAGAATGGAATAGTACACATATAAAATTAAGGCCTCAGGACTGAACGTATAAATCGATAAGTTTCCGTGATCAAATCATCATATTTAATGCAGTAGAAAATAAAATGGAATTGTGAAGACAAACAGGAAGACTGTTACTTGGAATAAGTCTTATATCTTGGGATAATTTCAGAGGACTTCATGTCTTCAGCAGTCTTATAGCCAATGTAGTCTACCAGACCAAGTGATAACTCAAATATTTACTCACAGTGATGCAAACAGATCTCTAAAATATCTCCTTTGCCAATGCACAATGTGGGGTTGTCTGCTGGGGAGATGGTCTGTTGAGTCATATGAAGAGAGAAAGGTTGTAACAATAAGCTACAGAGAAGAAGTGTGTTTTCCAGACAAGTTCTTTCGAGTCTGTTGTTTGTATAGTTAGCACACAATTTGTTTCACATGAAGGCAGAGCTTTTCTTTGGATTTGTGATCCCTCAGAAATTATAGGATAAGGGAGATGTTACAGTCCTAGACTACATTTAAACTTGACATCCAAGTGCGATTTCTCATGAGGTAGAGAGAATAAACCAGCAAAAAACCAGAAGAAAAGCTAATAGCTTTTTTTGCATATTCTCATATGCATACACATTTTATAAAAGCCACTTCACCCCATTCTCAGCATTTCTTAAGTTATTCTACACATTTACAAACCAAGAATTCTGGAAACAGAAAGTGACCATCCAGAATTTACCCTAATGCT
This sequence comes from Corvus hawaiiensis, assembly GCF_020740725.1. NCBI lineage: Eukaryota > Metazoa > Chordata > Aves > Passeriformes > Corvidae > Corvus > Corvus hawaiiensis. The sequence goes on along the minus strand of NC_063242.1, from coordinate 4,573,604 downwards.
CATTCACCTAAAACATTAAGCAACTCCTTATCTTACAAAATTAATCCCATTTGTGATTAAATAATGAAAGTTTTCCTGGAGGGAATGTGAAATGTCCTGGGAATACCCAAAACCTCTGAGGAACCTGCCTAAGTGAAGCTAGCTCTTGTTCTGATCAGGGTGAGGTAGACCAGATGACCTTCAAAGGTTCCTTGCAACCTACAACTTACTAAGTTTTTGTGGTTCCCTATCCTGACTCAATTGACAGACCTGGGTTCCCCATGGGTGAACCACTTTCTTAAAGCTTCACAGAACTCCTTGCACTGCAGCACAACAACATTTGCAGGCAATTGTTTTCAGCTTCTCAGCTTGCCTCATGTAAACTCTGTTTCCCAAAGGCACACAGACCTCTTTTTCACATGCAAGAAAAAAATACCCTGACTCGGTCACCTCTGTAAGAAGTCCTCAGTTTGTGTTTCTTCTTTCACCTGCGCCTGGATTCTGATGCTGCCTTTTTGCTGGCCTACTCAGTACTGCCTGCCCTGGCATCATACCAGGTCCATTCCAAGGATCATGAATTCCTACCCCAAGCTGATTCTCTTACTGACAAAACCTTGCTCGACAGTTAGGTCAAGAGGGAAAAGATAAGACTGATGGGTTTTAGAGGTCAGTGTGAAGAAGATGGTGGATTTTTTCTGGGAACTGGAGCAAAGCACACCAGGACCTCCCCAAGGCAAGAGGCTTGTCCTTCTTCCCTTTTTGCCTGCTGGAAACCCTCTCTGAGATCTCGTCCTTAACATATTGTCAGATCACCACTAAATTTTCTAATGAGCAGAATCTCTCAGAGCTGATGTTTGTAGAAAAACTATAGGAATGAGAGCTTTTTTGCTCTTTTCTCTGTCTTTCTGTAGAAATAATTTCCATGTGTACTCTTACACACACACAGACAGCACTGGCAGCTGGATCACTGTTTTAGAGAGTTTATCTGATCTGCAATAATTTCTGAAAACACAAAACCCTCCAGTGGGAGATAATGAAACCGACCGCATTGATGATCGCTCCAGCAGAGTATTTTACTGTTTGCAAAAGGATTTGACTGCGGGGAAACACTCTTCACCCTTCGCACAACGGGCTCTCTGCCTTCTCCTTGCTGCACGAGAGTTATTTTTCTGATCCTTTACTCTAAGCTCCTTTGCTTTTTTTAGGCAACTTCCAGATATCTGATACAGTATATAATGAGGAATTAGGTTCCATTACACGAAGGCTTAACCTTCTCAAAAAGCATTCAGCGCTTGCCAGGAGTCATCAATATTTAACAGCTGTTGTTATTATGAAATACTTCATAGGGTAATGTGGCTCGTCTGCTCGCACGCAAGGGTTTGAACGGCAGCCAGGCCCCTGTCAGAGCCGCCGGGAGATTGACAGGCGGCGAGGCTTGCGTGACAGCGGGGCCGGGGTTAGTCAGCACTCTGCCTCCTCCGCAGCGGGGACTTCTCCTCCCCCTCGCCTCCCTTCAAAAGGGCTCCTCCGGACGCGGTGGGACACGGGGCTGGGGGCTCAGGGGGGCTCAGTGGCCCCACCAGCCCCGCGCACGTCCGTGGGGAGAGGAGGGCAGTGCGGTGGTGGCATCTCTTTGATGCTGCTCTCGCGCGGGGGAAAATGGATGAGGCTCGCTGGGAAAGGGGAACGGTGGTTCGGGAAGAAAGAGCGGATGGGATCTGGAAAGCAAACAGTTCGGTTTGTACCTTAAATAAATGTCATGCTGTACTCGAGAAACTTCAAAGGGAAGTCAGATTTCAAAGCATCTCTTAAGAAGAAGCAGACTGAGAAAACCGCTAAGTTGGGAAGAAAAACTCTGCATTACTGCTAGCGTAATTTCATCTGGTGTTCTGGTAGCCTCCGCAACAGGACCAAGCACCATCCAGCTTTTATTCAGCTTTTATGCATTTTGGTGCTGATTTCTTTACCAAAGCATTTGTACAACCTGTGTGTTGTGGCCTTTCAGAGTGCAAATGTCCCTTTCATGTTGTTTGGCAATGTATAATAACTGCTCCTTATGCTGTGTATTTTTTAATTTCAGTGTGCATCTAATGACCCCCATCCTAATTGTCACTTGGTGTTCTCTGTAACAGAGCCAGAGGAAACAGACCATTTCAATTCATGACTCTAGGTTTGTGAAGCAGAATTGCTCATACCGAGTGTTTCCGAGTCAATTTGTTTTGTTTTCTTATTATTCAGAGTAACACGCAGAGCTGATTCTTCCTGCAGCTAGAAGATCCAGGAAGAGAGACCCTGTTCTCACTTCCTTTCGAGTAACAGTTACCAAACGTAACATTTGCGTGCTTAAAACAGTGTCTCTGAACCTGCAATCTCGATTCGGGTATTTTCATCTGCCCGTTTCAAGAAATGATACCCTGGGCATCATTGGAGAGCACTGGTAGTCCTTGTAGACGGGCTTGAAACTGATTCACCAACTTGAATCTGATGAGGACGGTATGGTCCCTTCTTACACCCGAAAAGAACCCAGGCAAGGTGTTCAGTTCAGAAGCAGCATCCCTTCACTGCTCATTTCTTGCCTGTGCTGTTGCTGGATGCAGGCACCTGGGGCAGCTGAGGTACAGTTTGCCCCCTCATTAGTTTGTTACACACCCTAACTCAGGAGGTAATTTTGCTGATTATTTTCTGAAGAATGAATGTTGTGCTTGTGCAGGATGAGGTACAGAAACACTCCAGAGAATGTAATCCCATGAGTTTAAAAACTATGGTTTTATGAGAGTCCTGAAATCTCCATCCCTTTGAAGTAAAGAGTATCCTGCAATGAATAAATGTTCTGTTATTTCTGGGGGAAAGGGAATGGCTGGTTTTATAATGCTTCTATAGACTGTGTTAGGCAGCTTTTCTCTTCTTTACAATATTCCAGATTTGGTTTTTTAAGCCAAGGAGTTTGCAAATGCAGATAGAAATGCTTGTATCAGAACTGGAGGCTCAAAAGAGATCTCAGGTTTTTACATTGTTCTGGGCAGAGACAGTGCAGCTGTGAAAGGCTCAACAGCACTATCTGTTATAGTCTCCTCTGTGGACGTTTTTCTCCATTAATTAACTGTCAATTCTAACTCTACATTATTTTTTTTTGTTTCCACTCCTTTCACTGCTTTCAGATTAGAGATTGAAACGATGTCCTCAGATCTTTGACCTTTCCTCCAGGAAATTGCATAGGCCATTTTATTTCACTTTTTCTCCCCCTCTTGCTCTTCCTAGCCCCCTTTCCCCTTGCCCTGTATATTTCCACAGTGTTGTCCTTTGTAGGACCCAGCGTTTCCAGACGTGTTGGCTTTTAATGTTGCATGGGATTGCACCGTGCTCACTAGATCGCACGACCTCGCAAAACTGTCAGCCCTGGTACATGTATCTCTGGTATTTATCATTCTATGGTATCAATATGCTCATTCATCTTCTTTGGCAGAACAGCTCCATCTTCTGTTTTATTTCATGTTCTGGAAGTGCAGGCTCGATACGCTGTGCTCAGAAAAACATCTCTGGTGTTACCACTTCCCCTCTCTTCTGTTTGCCAGTTTTGAGCCCCGTAGGTGAGTGCTCTATGCTGACCATCAAAAGGGTTGCCTCTCCCATAGAAAGTAGTCAAAGCTCCATAAAGATACAACTCTCCATTTTTTTTTACAGCCAGCAGCATTCATTAGAGTGCCCGCAATATCAGCTTTTCTCTTGCCCCATTCTTGATATATGGGAACTCCAGCAGCCTGTTTCCCCCTCAGGTCACTGAGTCATCCTTTGCTGGTTTTTATTTTTCGGCTTTCCGCTATTTGCTCCTCCCTGCCTACCAGAGACAGTACTCCTGCCTTCCTCAAGCTCTCGTTTTTTTTCCCCATCATAGGCTTCGCTGTTGCTCCAGAGGAACGCCATTTTATGAGATGTGTAAGCTTGATCACAGCTGTCTTGGCATCAGGGCCTTTTCTGTCAAGCCACCCATCATAACCAATGATTGCTGTCCTGTTCTCTCTCATGATTCTTGGTGGTGACAGGCGTATTGTTAGACTGTTCTGTTTTCTTTTCTCTGTTTTTCTGCCTAGTCAGATAACATCTTGCAAGTTTCCCTCATCTGCCTGTCATGTCTTGCTTTTCCTCCTCCTCATAATTTCTTTCAGGGATCTGTGTGGTTTTCTGCCTGTCTTGTTCTGCTTTCTCCAGGTGACAGGCTATCACCAGCACCTCTCTTCTGAGGTGTCACTGCAGTACCAGCCCAGCTGTGGGTGGATTAATCAAGTATTTCCAGTGCGGGGAGGCAGAAGGAGAGTGAGCAGTGAGGGACCGCTCTGCTGCCTCAGGTGCAAGGAGCAAACGTTCCAATCTCTGAGGAGCATTTGCTTCTTGGAGCAATGGTGTTATTCATCTTTCTCTGATGGTGCAGTGGGTCTCCTTGCAGTCGAGCCAGTGAGTAGCACATGCTCTGAAACGGATGTGTGTGGCCTAACATATGGGTAACTCTAACTGGCAAAATAACATTAAAATACTTTCCATTTGGAGATGGAATTTATAGTAGCCAGACGAGTTGCAGAACAAACATCTCTTGTGCTTCTGCTGCTGTGTTTGTATGAGCCTGAAGGCTAACAAGCAGGCAGGGAGCTCTGGCCCGCTCAGCTGAGTAAAATAATAGTTTCCACTAACGATGAATTTCGAACGGATGGAATTTTCGCAACACCAAAAGAGCGCATCAAAGAAATAAACCTTCGTTTCCTCTCACCCCTCCCTGTCTGTCCTTTAACCTGCACAAAGACCGCAAACCACCATGTCAGTAATTACAAAAACATCTTTTCTGAGGAGGGAAACTCTGGAAGAGGCCATTGGAATAGGGGCTGGGCTTTTAAAAATTTTTGTCACAAGGTATTTAAACGATGTGTGATGTGGCACTTAGGGACATGGTTTAGTGGTGGACTTGGCAGTGCTGAGTTAGTGGTTGGATTTGATGATCTCAAGGGACCTTTTCAAACTAAATGAGCCTATGATTCTATGTTTGTTCTTATAGACAGGCCTAGCAGAAGGCCTAGCTGATCAGGGGGAAAAAAACAACCGGTTCCAATTGCTTTAAAGGTACACCAAAATGAAAATCCAGATTTAAGAATCTGTATATTCTACTCACAGCAGCCTAGCTTAAAAGTCTGAAATCCCAAAATTGTTTTGGCTGGAAAATATGGGTAGGGATCTGTTTAAGCAGCTTGAGATTTTCCTGATGTATTTTCCCATGCCCAGGGGAGGGATTTATTACATCTAATTATACATTTGAGATAATTGCTTTGGGGTAATGACCGACATTATCACTTTCAGCAAATATTTACAATGTAAGCTAAAAACCATCACAAATACTCAGTTTGCGTGGTTCTGAGTTTCCATCATTTGTTGCAAAATGCTGATATGTCTTGCAAACATCCCTTACTAGGCTGTTAAATAGATAAGAAGCTCTCGCACAGACTCAGGAGCTTTAGAGACTCACTGCCTGCCTCCTCTTCTTGTTCTGGTTTGGTACAAACTATTCCTGCCCATCTCAACCCTTATTTGGGGGGAGGTTTTTTTTTCTTGGTTGGGTTTTTGTTGGGGATTTTTGGTTTTGTTGGTTTTTTTGGTGTGGGTTTGGCTTTTTCTTTCAGAGGGGTGTTTTTTGTTTTATTAACCATCTTTGGCTGTGGCAGTTCCTGCTCCCCTTTGGCTCGAAGGGAAAATGTGTATCAAATGTCCCAGACAATATCACTGGGATGCTCTCCTCTCTCATTCTCTCTGTGAAAAGGAGAAAAACCAGAAAACTGAATCTCTATTTGCTACCAGGATATTTGTATGACCCTTCTCTGGAATGGGGCAGTAGGAGTGAAACTGACTTAATTTTTACTGACCAAGTGATAAAGACAGGTTCCTGTCATACTGCCTAGATGATGCTCAGCCCAATTATGAAGTGGTGCCAGCCTTCTCAGAAATTCTTTCATTATCCCCACAGATGGTATTGTATTTCAGTGATATTTCTGTAGGATATATTGATAGGAAGAATTTGAGGATTCAAAGATATTTGAGATCAAGCAATGTGAAGGAAGAGCACTCACCAGCTGAGTTTTCCATGAAAGCTGATTCAGGAATAAGCTTTTTTCCGCTATTGTTAGAAAAGTATATGGAATTTTAATCTATAATGAGAGCTATTCATGAATTTAATGGAGAAAATGACCTGCTAAAAACAAACTTTAAAACTCTGTGTAAAACTAAAACATTTTAAGAACATTCCCTTGAATCTTACAGTCAGGCTGAAACTTGTAAAATGAACAGGGTAAAGTGAGACCAAAAATAATCTGATGTCAAGGACGTCAGTGCTGAAAAGAAGAAACTTATTTCACTCCCTTTTCTTCTGAGCTATATAGACATTTCTCCGTATTGTCATAATACATATTTTTATAAACAAAACAACTTGCTAACTTTCTTTTGTTTCTTTCCTGTGGGTTTTGGTTGCTGCTTTATGTAGAGTAGACTAATGGAAAAAATATGTTCAATAAAAAATGTGATAGATATTTCACATAAAAAACATCTGGACTGCAAAATATGTATCTATCTCCAGCACAAGAAGAAAAAGAAGGAAAAGAAAGTTGTCAGTAACTGAGATCCAGACCACAAAGACAGTAACTACCAATTAAATTCAATGCATGTTAAATGCCTAAACAAGAGTTTTAGTCGTGACCCTAATCGTTATGCTTTCTAAATTGATGATAACTCCTTCCAACAGCCATTCAAGAAAAGCACTTTAAGAAGCAAGTTGGCCAAACAACAAAAGAAGACAATATATCTAACAAGACTGCTGTACAAGAAGGTGGACTTCTACTAGAAGTGAGTGAAAAAATGCTGGTTTTTTTCTGGCTGTAATTTATTCAGTTGATGATATATTTGGGCTGATGATTTGTGTCAGCTTTGAACAAACAGTCAGGCTTGGTGTGAATCTTTCAAGAACCACACTCGTGATCACTTCTTGCAAGAGCAAGACTGGCAGTCGTGACAGTCACGGTGTCCATTGGGACAATTGCACCTTGCACCCTTGCTTGCATCCTTGAAATTACCAGTGAACTCCAGCAGGCCAGTTCACAGTTCTTTTTCACTTTTAGGTTTATTTTAGTTGGCCCATATTTTGAGGATGTCAACATCAGATTTCCTTGTTTCTGATCTGAGCTGAGAATATTCTAGGATATTTTAGTTCATCCTACTTCCTCAGCTCTGTGCTCTGCACACACACCATGCACCATGTCAGCAAAAGTTACCCCTTCTATGTACTTTTATCCCCCTTAGGCTGACTTTATATTGGCAGAGCAGCATAAAGGGCCCATGCTGTTACTGAGAATTGGATCCATTAATCTGAAGGAAGAATTAATACTGCTGTGAACTACTGAACCAGCTAGAGCACAGCAGTCCATCCCAGATACATCTGCATTTCAAACACATGATGTAATAATGCCTCTTATACACTTAGGTCCTTGGAAATTCCTATGTGATTAAGATTACATATGTACAGTTGTTTTGGATAGGATAATACTCATGGTATAAAAATTGTGTTTTAATGACAACCCTGAGATGCATGTAAATGTAAATTAAATAGTAGACTCCAGCAAATAATAGCTGAATACTATTAAATTAAAGCACATTTTACCATGAGATCCAATACCATAAGTTACTCAAGTCTGTGGAATGGAAACTTACACCCTGCTTTCCTTCCTCTTAATATTTTAGAAGATTTTAATTTTAGATTTCAAAACAAGTAACACAGAGGCATCTGATTAGTTAGTTCTACTGCCAAAACAAGATGTTTGGCTGTCAGGTGTTATTTTGCAGACATTTCCATTCTCAATGAATAGGGAATAAAGGGTGTACAATAAAAGATAAATATGGTGAGTATATAATTTTTTAACAAGGGTCTCCTATATTTAGTCTATGTTTTGTTGTGTGTACATTACATGCCCACAAGTTATCGTCACTCAGCATCTTCAAACAGAAGTCCTACTGCTGTGAGTACCTGGAGAGAACACTGGCACACAATTTGGGGCAGGTTAAAAGAGATTGGTGTTACTAAATATGCTCTGTTTCCTGCAGGGTATGCAGGAGTCACATTCCCTCTGAATACAGGGGAGATATTTTATCCTGGATCATACTTAAAGTGGATCATTAACTGGATGATTAAGTGCATGTTAATATGAATGTACTTGCCAGGCTTCATTTATGGGCACGTCTGACCTAGAATAAGAGGGTGAATTTTCCTTGGGGCTTGTCGGGAATGTTCTCGGAGGAGTGAGTTTGGCTCGGATCCTCATTCAGTGGTTATGGCACATGAAGAAAAGTGGGTTTTTATGTTCCCCCAAATTCACCATGTTGGTTATTAAGAACTGTGGGATTTTAACTAAATATCACATTTTGGATTCCTTCCAAGAAGAAGCAAACCATGGTTGCTGTTCTTTGTATACTGACTTGTGAATCTGACCACTTTATTTGCTCTCAAAAGGTATTTTTCAGCTGTTGAAAGCCCCTTTTCATGTCATGACAACACCTTGCACTGTGCAACCTCTCCTAGATGCTTTATATAATACAAAGCAGAATAATCTGAATCACCAAAATATGTGTGAATAATACTGTTCCTGAGTGCAATGTTAATGGAAAATCAAGAATAATTGCTTGCATTTTTTTCCTAGTGGGTATAGTCACTCTGCTTTATGTATAGATAGAAATAAGGGATAAGAAGAACCTAGTTACTGGTAATTGTGTATCTGGGACTCTTGAGTCTTGGAACAATGCAGTATTTCCCCTTTCAGCTTGAAAGAAAACAATGGAATTAGGCTGTCTTCAAAATATGTTTAAAATGTTTTTTATTTCAAAAGGCTTCTGCCACAACATGTGTTTTTTATTTAAGATTTTATGGAGATTTTTTACAGCTACAATCAAATAGCTTTCATCAGCAATAACAGAATAAACAATGATACCAGTTTATCAAAGACTTTTTAGTGGACCACAGCAGGTATCTAAATAAATAATTTCTTCTGGTGCTTTAAGATCATTTCTTCTGGATAAGAGAGACTTTTCTTGCCATCTTTGTTTCCCTTTGAAGGGAAGACAGACAAAGCTCTAAGAACTAAAGTCTTAATTTCTTAAGGGATTTTTTTTGAGTACGCCCCATTCTTGCAATCTTTACTGTCCTTGGAGACTTCAGATTCCAACAGTTTGACTGCAGTAATGATTTTTAACTTTGTGCTTTCAAAATATTTTCCAAGACAGGTGGTTTTGCAACCCTTGTGCCCCATGCCTTCTGGCAGAAAAAGGGCCGCATTCAGTTTCTGAAGCCTGTTAGTGAATACTTAAGGAACACTGGGCCAAACCCATAACCAGAAAAAGGGGAAAATAAGCTGTATTGGCAGTCAATAAACCCAGATAGAGTTTATGGGGTGATGGGGTGGAGAAACACAATAAAATGGTGACTTGGGAAAATAATGAATCACAGGTGGGTATCTAGGCAATAGCCTTGATTGCAGGATTCATCTCATGGCTGTTAGCCACCTCCTGCTCTTCCCCCCCAGCTATGCTCCACTTGTAATCTTAAGTCCAGACTCAGAGTCTACGCTATGGTGCTGGTAATTGCCCATCCCAAATGGCTGTGGAACTGTCATGTGTTACATTATTCACTGATCATTGGAAGGATTAAATGCTTGTTGTTAAGAGGGAGGCCCTATATGGACTAGCTTTCTTAATGACACACAATCAGGCATCACCCCATCATCACCTCCGACACTGCTCCTTCAGTAATCAGCACTCATACACCAAGCAGTACCCTGCTAAAATTGTCACTTGGGCTTTATTGACCACTTCACAGTTGCTCCTGCAGTTTTTCTGCTTGCTATGGAAGAATAACTGATGTTCAAATTTCTGTCTCAACCCTTGCTGCTAAAGAGGTGCCTTGATGGGCTCTCTTTTCTTCTTCATTTTGTCTGCTGGTCTTCTGTTAATGCTCTTGTAGGCTGAAGCATGGGATCTATGGCATCTCTGTCTCCAGATGCGTCGGACATAATTCTTTTCAAGTGTGAAAATAGTGTTTTATAACCAAAATGTCACAAAAAATAGAAAAAAATACAGACAATGCAGGCAGCTCCCAAACAGATGCTAGTGGAGGAAGACTGCCTGGTTTTATCCCTTCCCTACTCACTGATGAATATCAATAAAGGCCAGACCTGGCCTTTTTTGTCATTTCTGTGCTCACTGGCAGTTCAGACTCTTTCAGAGAAGATCCATGTTGCTTTTCAGGATGCTCCAAGCCACGCTTTTGTACAGTTCAGGGTCAGATTTCCACGATTCTTCTACTTTTAAGGCTTCAGGGCACAAGAATCACGTTTCTCTGGTTTTGTCTCATGGTTTTCTTTATGGCTCCTGTTGAAGATGCCAGTCGTAAGACTGTCCTGATACATCTTATTCAGTGACACTCTACATTCCATTTAATTCCTTTATCAATGACCTGGATAATGGGATTGAGGGCACCCTTAGTCTGACAAGACACAAAATTGGATGGGATTGTTGGCCTGCTTGAGGGCAGGAAGGTTCTACAGAGAGATCTGGAGAGGCTTACTACTTACTTAAATTTTTAGACAAAGACTGTCAGGTGCCTGGCATCTTAAATATCTTAAAATCACAGTCATATGGTCCTTTATTTAAAAATAAATATGCATGTTTGAAAGGTATTATTTAACAATATGTTGCTACCTTAGAAATGGGTGCAAATAAGAAGCTTTCTGGGAGTTACTTTGAAGAGAGAGGTGAATGTGCATATTTTGGCACTGAAAGGTATCTCCCAGTGGCCTCTACTAACAGCTTGAACTAGAGTTCAAGTTTCATTCTGAGGGAGTTGGAAAATGATACATTAGAAAACATCCTATGGGTGCTGTTCTTCACTCTGCATGAGGAAATAACATAGGAAACCCTTTTCCCTCTTGGTTTCCTGTCATTTTTTTAAACTTGTTAGTGTAATTCCACTTCCTCCTTCCAAACTGATTTATGTAATCAGCTCTTGATAAAACTGTGCTCTTGAAAAAGGTATTCCAGTTTGAATTTCAGTCTGAAAGCAAGAGATTTTCCTCTTCCTGTTATTTTTAAATTTAAACTTGAAAAGGCAAATTGCAAGTCCAATAAAGTGCATGGTGATTATATGGATCTACGACAAAGGCACAAGCTTCACAAATCAAAAACTGGTAGAAAGAGTTGTTTTTGGTTTATTCTGGTCTGGAATTCCTTTTCAGCTTCCAATGCTGCTGACACTTTCCTAGCACAGTCCTTCTAAAGTAAATCCTGAGAGATGATGATACAGTGCTTCATTTTCTTAATCTACATCAAAATAGGAAATTCTCATAAAAAGCTCATAGTCTAGTGGTTTTTTGTTTCAGTTAATGCAACTTTTTAAACTTACCCAAACAATGCTTTTGCTTTCCTTTGTTTTCAAATGTGAACCTTCTCCCAGTAAATTAGATGATATGATTTAAGCTGATATTAGTGACTTGGGATGACTTATGGAGAATTTATCCATGAAAAAAATCCATAAATGGGGTTAGGAGTGCTGTTTTATCACATGCATGCATTCAATTTTTTCTTGCCAGGCGTAGGCAAAACACAAAGGAACACTTTAGAGGCCCTGGTCCCTTTTTATCTTGCTTTTCAAATAGGCATATTTCTGAAATCCAGACTTGAAATTTGGCATGGCCACAGCTCTGTGCAAAAAACATCCTTTCTGTTGCCCTTTAAACAAATAACTAATGTTCTCGCTTATTCTTTTCTTTTATTTTTTCTTCTTCTCTGACAAATCTGGATAGAAAAGCCATGACCGCTAAATTCCATTTGCTCTCTCCTCCAGTCCTTAGTGCTACTATTACGACTGCAACAATCATGATGCTGCCACAGTGCTGAGATTTCTGAAATACAGGAGGTGGCACCATCCAACTTGGCAGGGTGACAGAGAAAACCAAAATCATGTTATCCCCTCCCTTCAGATTTTCAGCCAAACTACAAGAAAAGTGATAGAAGGTGGGTTTTGATGGGCAAAACTGTGTGGAAATAGTGAACAAAATGGTAACCACAATTGCCAGCACACATAGTGTCTGAGAAGCTTGACTTTTGCCAGGACTTTTGCAAGAGTTTTATGGAGGGATTTGAAAAGGAAAAATAGGTTCTTCTGTAGAGGCTTGTGTGGAGCCTTTTCGCAAAAGGGAAAATGCCAGTAAGTGCTTGTTTTCAAATCTCGTCTATGGGTGACATATTGGGCTGCTGAGAGTTAGTATTTAGATTCTCCAACACAAAATTACAGATTATAATTGAGAGGGGAGCAAGCTGGAAGTGGATTGGAAAATCAGGACAAGCAACTTATGTTTAGCGTGACAGAGTAGGGGGAGCAGGCAGCTGGCACAGGTGTGTGGTGAGGAGAGACAGTTATCATCCCCTAGTTGGTGCTGGCATCAGGAAAAGTGTCTTCTGTTTGTCAGGAGAGAGGCAAACCTGCTGTCATATGAGGAGGGCTAGCTGAGAACTTTTAGTTGTACCAGTGAAAAGAGCAGCTGTCCATCCGCAGTGTTAAGGTGAAGAATCAATAAGCTTTGGGCACAGACCAGACAGATGCCGATCCGAATTTCAGGCGCTGTTGCTGTCTCCAGACTGTTCATCACAGCCAACTCCACCCGAGCTCACTTTTCACAGCCGCTTCCTCTGTTTCTGCTCAGGCTATTTCGGTGCCTCTTGGAGAGAGTCCAGTGGCCACATAACTTCCTCCAACAAAACATATTCTCCCATTTCAGCTCTGTTAGGTTTTTTTCCTCTCACTGGCTTCAGAGCTAATCCTTGACAACTATTTCCACCAGTCAATGGGTTTGGTATCTGTATCTGAACCCTGCATCGAATAGATGCACCAGGACTTAGTCTGCTACTAGAACTGACTTCTTGCATTCAGGTAAAAAAGGCATTCATAACACACTGCTCCTTTCCTACTAATTTCTTAATTTACTTTTGAGGAAGTGTTTTTGAAGATGGCAAAGTCATGTATTGCAAAAAAAAACCCCCTAAAACATAGAAGAAATAGAAATACACTTTAAATAATTGCAATCCTACATTGTTTTAATTTGTCTTCAACTGGTTGAAGTGAAATTATAAATGAGCAGCCTAAACTGTATTCACAGATGACACTTGCTTTCAGTATATTCCTCATTCTCAATTCAGAAAAGCTCATGAGCTGCAGCCTTGCTATCTTCTCAATAAGATGAAGTGATGAGCAAGAAAGCAGGTCCAGGCTAGACTGTGTCCAGTCTGGAGAATTTTTGCAAATTTGCAATGATTTTGTTTAGGATGTTTCAAAAGAAAAACCTACATATTTTACGAGAAATATTGAGTACATTCCACTTTCCCTTTTTGTCTGCCTTAATTAATAAAATTTAAATGCTTGAACCAAAGCAGAGGCTTGCAGAAGAGACTTGGGGAAGGATTCATTTAGTCTATAATGCAGCTTAAGAGCTGCAGTCATTGCTGCTGGTTAGAGCAGTTGTCTCTAACTTTCTATCCTCACCCCTCTCCAGATAATCCACTGTCATTCACTTGACATCTAGATTAGAGGAAGTGTTGCCTGCCTCTCTGGGTCAGCATAATGCCTTTATAGCAGGATTCACCCCTGCTGTCAAAATGGGTTAGGGTGTGTTTGATACAGGATACTTACAGGATACAAAACATGCATAAGATGATAACTCGCAGAGTAAAACTTTTCCCAGAGTCAACTTCAGGAATGTCACACTCCCTGAAAATTCTGCTGAACTGAAACGGTGTTTATAAAGGCTGGTTTAGCATATATTATTGAACAGAATGTGAAATACAGATTGTTTTGCTCTTCTCCCCACCCCCTGAAATAGTTTCATGTTAGAAAATGTGGTATATAGTGCTAAATACACAGAAAAAGAGTGCTCTGAAATTAGGACATAACACTCTGGTTGCAGTATATAGGCTGCAACACTGTCTCTTCTAGATTTTGATTCCTTACAGAAAGAGATGTCTGCCATTCATCCTCATTAACAGTTTGCAAGTACAAATAAAAGTCAGCTGTGGATGGAATATTATGACGGCTTCCTCTCTTCAGAACTTGATGCACTTACATGTAAATAACACTGAAAAAAAAATCCAGACATTTGGTACTTACATATGTCTAATTGTCCAACTTGTTGGATAAATATTATTTGAGACTCTTTTCAGTAACTTATTTCTGTGAAAGATAATGCCTAATCTTACTACATTTGTTATTGCAAAGTCTACCTACCTAAATTTGTTATTACAAGTGCAGAGTAGTGAGCAATTAATGCTTCATTTTGAGTCTTCTCGAATGGAATTAATCAGGCTTGCATTTTCTGCATTGAAATTGTTGAAGAGAAGACTGAAAAGCTCAGAGCAGCTGCAGAATTCAGAAAGGACGAAGAGCTGAACTTGCACTGAAGATACGATATTGCCCCAGCTTTGCTTCCATCTGTGAATACAACATCTGCTTTTGAGGAAGTGAAATGAGAAACTGCATAAATCAATATAAAGATAGTTTCTATTTCCAAGTGTAGTCCAGGGCATAGTATTTGTGAAAGAGCATTGACAGGAGGGTTCCATTACTAGTAGAGCACAACTTTAAATTCAACATCATGATTAATGAGGAGGCTAAAGGAAAAGATATAATGATTACGTTGTAATTTAGTATCCTTTCATGATAATTGCTAAGGGGAACGACATGTTACTCATCCATGTACTCACTAACTATCTAGCAAACATCATATCTATATCTATGTATTAATAAACAAAAATGTGCTTTCCCCTAACAATTTTAGAATTAATGATTTGAATATTCTTCTTGGTATTATTTTGAGTAGTCTCCAGTACTTGTATACTGTCCATTAACCTCAGGTAACACTCATATTCTTGCTTCCCATATGAAATCCTAAATGGTAATGCAAAGAAAAGAGTCATGAAATGTTTACAATTAGGCCTGAAAAAATTCACCAAACAATGCCATCAATAGAAGACATTTTTGGTGATAAAATTCTTTTCTAAACAAGCATGCCACATAACAAATTTATATTGAGGTGTTCAGCATCACCCATGAATTCACTTTTGCATCAACAAAACCTTCCCTAACCTGTCTTGAAGCTATTAGTCATCAGTACTGCTCCTCTGTGGGAGCATGGTTTGTATTCTCTTTTCCAGAGCTTAGTACTTGTGGAAAAAAAGGGATTTGACTGGGATGCATCTCTTTCTATTATGCACCACATCAACTTTCTACACAAACAGAGTCAACTGAGGCTTCAGGCCTTGTTTCTCAGTCCCATCTTGGGCAGAGTATTTGATTTTGAAGCACCAGGCTCATCGGGGGCCAGCAGTTCACGTATAGGGTAACAAAGAGAGGCCCTATCCCAAGGGCTTGACACAGACTAAGCAAGCTTTGTTACAAAAGCTTAGCTTGGAAGGAATGTATAATGGAAGAAAAACTGCATTTACAATTTTGCATCATGCATTCAAAACAACTTCAAAGGCAAAGCTGTTCTTGGTTGTGTCCAATACTTATTACATATCAAGCATATAAAAAACATCACCATGGTTTAAAATGTGTTTACATGTGTGCACACATTGCAATCTCACCCTCCAGGGAACTACTATGTTTTCTTGAAAGTTTATAGCTCACAATTACCGGAGCCCAATGACTTACATTTTCCTAACTGATTTCCAGGAGGCCAGTTTTGACTGCTGCCTCTTGATGAGCCACAGTGTTCCAGCTCCCTTGTTAGGCTGAAGACACGTATTTAAACAAGTATCTCTGAGGTTTCCCTAATTTCTTCATGGAACTGATGGAATATTGAAAAATGGAATAATGAGAAATTTCACCAGCTGAATGATTCACAATCATTTGTGCCTTTCAGATGGCCCAGCTGTTCTCTCTGACAGCAAATGAGGGGGCCAGGCTCAAATCTATCTGGCGTTGTGAATGATCTTTGAAAATGTTGATCTTGGTAGTGCAGCACTAGGTGCTGAATTTCCTTACTGAAAGAAGCCTGAAGTGATATCCTGGGTCAAGGACACAAGCAGGAACACGAATGTTGTTTTATCTGGGGTGACAGAAGGAGTGACAGGGGCATAATTGTCATATATACATATTTTTTTGTATTTGAAAATAGACGTTTCTGCTGCCTATGAAAAACAGTTTATCAAATTGAGCACTTTCTCTCTGACAGGCTTCCCATAGAACTCCATGTCTGTAGATTTCAGCTAGTACTTCCTTCCCTGGCTCAAATGATGGAAATTTGTCTTCTGTTTTGTTTCTTTTGCCTGAAATTTAATCTGTACACGCAAACCCTTGATCAAAACTGAATGCTAAAACAATTCTGCCACTCTCCTTTGCACGAAATAGTGCTTACTCACAGAAATATTCCTTTTGAAGTTGCTTTGTAGATACCAGAGAAATAAATAAGAGTCCAGAGGGCTAAGAGATATGGTACTTGTTGAGCAAAGGCCATATTCTGATGTCACCAGATATGGCATTTCTGAATAGTCTTTTATGCTGTGTTTTATTTCAGGGTTCTGTAAGAGTTAATTGTTTTTTTTAATTTATAAAGAGAACCTCAGGGATTCAGAGGGATTTTTGAGAAGGGCAGTTATGAGTCCTAAAAACACCAGTGGAAAGAAATACTAATTCACTAAACAATGCAGTTTAAGACAGAAGACACGATTAACTGTCTGCATTTTCCTCCTAATATTCATAAGACATGAACGAGTATATAATTTCCAGAGTTTTTAAATAGCTACTTATTTAGATCACCAGAAAACCACCCCATCCCACATAGGATGCAAAAACCCAGTGATCCACTATTAAATGAAGCTGTTCCAGATAAACTATGAGCCAACTGACCCTGGAAATGTAGTACCCAAGTTGCGTGACTTGAAAATCTGTTCAAAGCAAGGCATGGCTGCAGGCCTTGACTGTTGTACTTTAGTAGCCATAGTAACATGGTCTCTGGAGACCTAATGCTAGTGAATTTTCCTTTATTTCAAGGAAGAGTAATGAGAGAAATGTGCATTGGAACTTGTTCTCTCTCTTTTTTTTTTTTTTCCTCCTCCTTATTTTTACTATGCCATGACCTTGACCAAAATATCTTTGAAGTATTTTCTGGCTGATTTTCTGCTATGAGACCAGGAAAAAAAATCAGGATATATAAAGGATCTTGCCAAAGGAAGTCCTATCTTCCTCAAAATATTTGCCTTCATTCCCAAAGAGAATCTCTTGACTAATAAAGTTTCAAAAACTTCTTAATGGAAGGAACTGATAACTTTCATCTCACAGCTACTGCGGGCACCAGAATAATATCTTTCTTTCTTTGAACTGACAGATTAATTGTTTTTTTGTTTCAGTAGCAGGTGCAGCTTTTCGTGAGTACATAATTGGATGTACATGTTTTTTCAAAAGAACACAGGCCCCTCTCTGGTGCCAAGCTCTCTTTTTTTTTTTTTTTTTGATTTGGGAAAATTGTCCCACATGATTTCATTTTTAAGTACAATGTAGAAAACTCATGTAAGTGTTTTTAAAAAGCCAAATACAAACAAACAAATGTTCACAATACATACTTAAGTCTGTCTCACATGTTTCAGCTATTATCCTGGATTTGAAATTCCATCTGTCATTGAATCCATATGGTTTACCAAATGGCAGTTTAAAACCATGTATTTTTTTTCAGATTTGAAGTCAGTTGTTTTTTGTTGTAAAAGTTTTAAGGTCCATATTAATACTTTTGTGTGTTTGTTTCTGTGTGCATGTGACCCTCTGTGCATGTGTAAGAATAAGCAATACTGCAAAAAAATTTTAGGATGCAAGGATTTCAATCTTTACTGATTGAAACACACTTGTTGTACGCAAAGCAAATACCACCAACATTGAGTTGTGGAGTTTGGTTATTTCATCTGCTAAATGCAAGAGCCCCATTTAGGATTTCCATTATTTCTGCTGAGAGGATTAAAATGAAATGAGGAGAGCTGCCTTTACCTCTCTGTGCTGTCCCCTCAGTGTTTGGGGCAAACATGTGCTTACATTAGGGAGTGCGAACTGCACCAGTATGAGACTCGTTCACGTCCCCTTTCCTATTTCACCTCCCCAGGTTATCCATTACTCAGGCACATGGCTGCTGTGGTTCTGACACAGCACACCAGTGCAGCCTCCTGTTCACTGGGAATGAGAGAAAGCTATTGCTGAGAATTTTATTTCAATAACTGAGAATGCTTAAAAATTGCAAGTGGAGCCATATACTTTGTTGTGCTGTTTAATGTGACACGTGGTAACTTAGAACAAAAAAGCTGGGAATCGTTTTTGCTCATTCCCATGGACTAAAGCTGCTTCCCTCTCCCACTTGGTCTAACTAATCACTAGGCTTCTGGCCAGAAAAATGGAAAAATCTCTATACAGTGTTACTGTAAAGGATTTCAGTATGTATTTGGTACCTGAGAGATTTATCTGAGAGGTTGGAAAAGGTTTTTACTATTTAAAATTTTACTAATTTTCAATCACCATTACCCACTCGGGGTGGGTAATGTGCTAGCAAACACCCTCCTCCTTATCGCCACCTGTGGAAAGTAGATAAGAAAAATATAAATCCCAGCCCAGCTCTGACTCTGTTCAGAGTCTTCTGTGATGCAGATGTCTGTTTTCCCACTGATCTATAGTTTAGGGTAATATTGAGAAAGCAGAAGGATTTGCAGGCGTGGATGAGACTCATTGGTAAAAAGTTTTACATGATGTCCAGCTTGTCCTTTTTTAATGTGGCTGAAGCAGCAGGTTCCCTGGATAAAATGAGGTTTAGAGACATGGAATTTGTGTTAATCCTCAGTTGAGTCATGTGGCTCCATAAAAGTTGTTTTTTCACCAAAGTGGATTTTGCTTTCCTTGCTTGCAGAGCAAAGCATCTGTTGTCTGCAGTTGGGGTCATGAAAACCAGGGGGTGCTTATTTAAGATATATAACCTCTGGAGAGGACACCAGCATTTTGAGAACAAACCAAAAACAAAGCAGGAGAAATTTGTAAATCTCTTCATTTACATACATGCCTCAAATCCATACTTGTTTCTGGCTTAACTTAAACACATGGCTCCTTGAACTTTTCTTCCACTTCTTTCTTCTTCCTTCCTCCCACCTCTTTCTTAATACGTCCTCCAGCCTCACAGATGTAGTTGCCAGTGCACTGATGTGAGCCCTTGGAAATACACATGGTCGCATTTCCCTTTCCAATTTTTAGAAACTGCTGCACCTAGTCCAGCCTGACTCTAGCTCTGTGAAAAAAAACATGTGTAGAGAAAAACCTTCCTGCTTTCCACTGTGGAGGATGAAGTCTTATGTTTTAAAGGTAGAGACTATCTCTTTTGTATGTGTCTAGGCCTAAAGAGTACGTACCAATATGTTGAAGAAGATTAATTTATTGAATAGAGGAATTTATCTCTTGATTCATACAAGCAATCCTTGGCAAATGCAGATGTTCCTATAGGGGCTGAAAAACTCCAGCTTGCCTGCAGGACAATGGAGGACATTTTAAGGATGTTCAGCATGATAATGTGTAAGATTCTTTAATAATATTCAGATCTTGTGGTCATTGTTAAGCTTTTCCAGATAGGGCTTGGTGTATCAGTTTGTGTAGCTTAAGAAATTTTTTTTAATTAAGCACATTTCTTTTTGGTTTTTTTTAATATTCTTAACTTCTACCTGGTCCAGTTTCATGGGCAGGACTCAAGGTCTTTCAGAATTTGCATGATAAGAGCCACAGACAAAAAGGAGCTCCTTTAAGTGTCCTACAGTTATCTTTATGGAAAATTTTAGTCTATCCAAATTAAAAGGCCTGCCAGATGTTCAAAATGTAATAAAATTCCTAACATTACATCACTGATGGTTTCACTGCTGTGAAGACAAGTCCAAAGAGACAAGATGCCAAAAATGCTTTCTTGTCTCCATTTGACATTGGAAATGTATATGACAGTACCATCTATGGAGGTTCCTCTCAGTGCAGTGAAAGGTGCAGATGCGAACATGCAGAAATCTTGACGTACCATCTTCTGGTCGGTGAGGTGCTGGGACAAATTTGGGCATTATTTAGGGCAGGAAATAGCACCAGAGCAATTCTTTGTGCTTGAAGAGTTGACAAGGATAACTAGTATTCAAGCCCAACTAGGCAGAGATCACACTTATTCTGCAAAGGATCCGTAGCTATGGAGCTGACCTGGAGCAAAACAAGATTTGCCATTGACTGTTCTTAGCATTGACTTATGGTTAGCGTTGACCTGATTGAATCACTTGCTGCTACAGCCATTGAAGGCTCTCCACTACTTTTCTCAAGTCATTGTTTCACAGGTTTTTCAAGGCACAGAGCCTCTGGCCAAGTGTGGTTCCACGGGGCCACGTTTCCAAAGGTGCTCCACATTTATGATGGGGGCCAAACCTTCTAAGGAGGTCAGTCTATTGTGCACTGAACTTTTGAAATTCTGCCCACCATTGTCACAGTGGGAACAGCCTTCAAGCAGTCTTGGAAATCTGGTCCTTATTTAGGAACCAAAAAGAGAACCAAGCTCACAAAAATATGTCAGTGTATCTGGTTACTGAGCAATTGAAAATCTGTCCTCGCTGTGCTTTGGGATTAACTCAGGATTAATAGGCACATCAGTAAATTGAGAGTAAGATGAAGCAGGGATAATAATAATATAGCAGGATTTCAGCAACAACTATTTGAACTGTAATCTCAAAGACCTCAAAACCATCACATGAAAGAATCTAAACTACGTTGGAATGCAAGCCTGCTGGAGCAAAGATATGTTACCGAACTTTTATCAAGGGAAGAGAAGCAAAATTAGTCAGTCTGCATGCAGCATGATCTTAATGTTTACATCCTGTATTTAATTTAATCCTTACTTTTATTTTTGGATTTCTCTGGTTGCTTTCCTTGCATCACCAAGTGTATAAGAATTAATTCAGCTCTTTTCTCAATTAAATATTGTTTTATACCAGTGAAGTATTTATTGTCTACTTTTTATATTCATCGCATTTATGCAATTATGCTATGTCCGTATTTTTATAGCAGCTTAAGAAAGTAGCCATATAAAAAATACAGATCCAGTTTTAAAGTCATAGCTACACCAGCATATGTATTTAATTTTCTCCTTGGTTATTATTATATTATATGTATTAATGCATACATATTCAAAGCAATTATTATGGAATGTGAAGTTTTAAATTAAAAGGAAAAACAAAGTAGCTGACCCTTGCTATTAAACTTTTAATTCTATGAATTAATGAGAAAATACAATTATGCAGACAATTAAGCAAACAATAAACTAGTAATGTAATATGGTTGTTACACTGTAATTAACTATCTTAACCTTTTTAGAAAAGGAAAGAAAGCATGTTCCAGGTTGATATTCATTTTTCATGGTAGGAAAGAAAAGGCCTTTCTGCAAAAATTTGGTGTTCAACTTTTTGCAGAGTGAGTTTTTTCATATGTAGAATATTCTTAAAATGATTACATTCATACTCATTTTATTCTTTATCTTCTGATTACCTTTTTAAGTATTTTATTTTCCTTTTTTAGTCACTGAATGGTTTTGCCTTGGTGGTGAGCGCAGATGGAATGATATTCTATGCGTCATCAACAATTGTGGACTACCTAGGGTTTCATCAGGTAAACATACTGAGAAATACTGAGAATACCCAGTCACTGATGTTGTATTTCTCGTCACCACTTCTGCTAACTATATTTTTAAATGCAGCACTGTATGTTGCTACCTTATCCACCTTATCCACCCTATAATTCTACTGCTGATTAGACATACACTCTTACTGAAATAAGGTTATTTTATTACATCATTTCAGACTACTTTTTTTGATAAATCTGACATGTGAAGATTTATTTCTTGTAATTCCCTTTTATAAAGATTTTGTTAGCAGAAACATGATCCATTATAAAACTATATTTAGCTAGAAGTTTCTTTTCAATTTCAGTATAAGATGCTGCTTTTCTAGGCTGATTGTCTGTGTGTAATAAATATATTCTAAAGTCACAGAATAACAACCATGGAGTTGGAAACGAACTCTGGAGGTCATCTAGTCCAACCTCCTGCTCAAAGCACATAGAGCCAGAGCAGGTTGATCCAGGACTCATCTAGTCAAGCTTTGAGTTTCTGTGACCCCTCTGGAAGATGTGTTCCAGTGTTTAGCCACCACGACTGTAATTTTATTTTTGCTTACTATTAAGTCTCAGTTGTGTCTGTTGCTTCTTGCCCTCTCACTGTGTTCTGAGAAGAGTCAGGCTTTGTCTTCTCTTCCCCTGCTCATTTGGTTGATGTAGACAGCAGTATGTTCTTTCTGAGATTTTCCCTTCTGAAGGCTGAATAAACCCTGTTCTTCTCTCCTGGATGGGCTCCAGCTCTCTTCAGTGTCTTGGTAGCACTCTCCTGGGCTCATTTTGATATGCTAATCTCTTTCTTTTCATGGGGTACCCAAAATTGAGAGAGAAATTTGCCTTTGCTGAACTTCCTGAGATTCCTGTCAGCCTACTTTTACAGCCCACCAAGGAGCTGTCTTGCCTTTCCCAGCTGGTACCCTCTGCAAACCTGCTGAGCATGCATTCTATCCCATGATTCCTTAGTCAAGAAATTAAACAGGGTTTGTCCCAGCATAAAGCCCTGGGGGATGCCACTAGTCATCAGCTGCCAGTTGGATGTTTTTATTACTCACATTTGCATATGTACAAAAGAGTTAAGAATAGAAAGAATCATCTTAGCATGTGAACAGAAAAAGCAGATGTTGAAAAGTAGGGGCCTCTGAAACAACTTTCCTCAATCAATCTGCTCTGAAGGTGTTCTACACCTGCCATTATTTTAAGCAAAGTATCAATCTAAGGATAAGTGGCTACCCCCCTACAGTTACTAATTAACTATTCCTTGTTGTAATTGTTTCAGACTGATGTAATGCACCAAAACATATATGATTACATTCACGTGGATGATCGCCAGGATTTCTGTAGACAACTGCACTGGGCCATGAATCCTCCCCACATGTTGTCTGGACAGCAACTACAGTCAGAAACAGGTGGGATTGTGTATGTTGATTGGAAACATAGGCACCACTGTACAGAGGTAGAATTCCACTCCAGCTATGCCTGTGTCAGTACCATGTCAAGTCAGATTCTTCACTGGAAAGATGCATAGTGGCCATTTATTTATGTTATTGTCTCAGAGGTGACATTTCCTCCTGATCCTGGGAATTTATAAGGTAGAATGTGCCACTGGTGCTACAAAGTTGTTTCCTTTATTTTTCTCTGACTGATGTGCCTACACATATTCTTACACACGCAGAATGAACAGCGTAAGTTCTTCATACTGCCAAACTTTTGTTGGCAACAGATCAGGACATCAATAGTCCTCTCACTAATGCAAAAGGTTTCTGTACAGAACCACAGTGGCAGCACCATTGTCTGCCATTTGTTTTCACATGCAAAATGATGTAGACAGAAGCCTTCTGAAGAAAAAGTAGGTTTAGCAAGGCACTTTTTCCTCTGAGGCTGTATTTCCCTAGGATAGGAGTTGGATGCCTGTGCTCAAGGTTTCTCCTACACGAGGTGTTAAGCTGAAATCACAATTACAGAACATATAATCAGGTCAAAACTGTTAACCTTATAGAGAATTATTGATCCCAGCAAAACATATGCATTTCATCAGAAGGTGAGGTAGTAACTGAGGAAATAAGTTGGGAAGTATAGTCACTAGATGAGAGGGGAGAAACCTGCAAGAAATCCTTCAGCAACTTTTATGAAGCCCTCAGGAACAGAGTCATGAAACTTTGGTGGAATTTCTTGCATTTCCTGTAAAACGGTTTCTATGTTTTACAAGAGTCTTACAGATACCTGAGGAACTTTGCAAGATTTTGTATGCAGGAAACAAACTAAACAATGTGCACTAATATTTCAAACAATTTAAAATTTAACAATATTTTGAATTTTTGTCCTAATGTATATCATGGAGAATTTCAGTTCCTGAATTCATACTTTTGTAAAAATATTCATGTCTTTTGGGAAATATTTTAAAAGCTGTGCACTTGTCCAAAAAAATCAAGGAGGCGCAACAGCTGAACATTAGCTAATCATCTACTGTCCATTTTTTAGTTCTGTTTTCTTTCTTGCATTAGCATTTTTCCTTGTTTTGTTCTCTTGTCTAACGCATTTTCTGTGATCTCTGATCTCAAAACCAGCAACATCTGTTACCCTGTTTTGCATCATTAAAAATCACAAAAACTCAGGAAATAAAGTCCAAATTTATATAGAAACTCACCCGAATCCCATTGCAGAGCTTTTATTTTTCTGTTGGTAGAGCATGTGCAGGTGTATCCATACATGACACAATTGAATATTCGTCCATCCATAATGCAATTTTTAGCAATTTCCGTAAGAGCTTCCTCAGTTGGCTACAGAACATTTTCATTATTTCTTAGTGTGATCTGATATATGTTGCTTCCACTGTTGTTCCTAGGAGAAGAATATATTCTCAGTAAATTGTTTAAAGCACAAGAAAATGACAGCATGACAACAGATTACTCTTCCTTTTTAACTCGCTGTTTCATCTGTCGAGTTCGCTGCTTGTTGGACAGTACTTCTGGATTCCTTGTAAGTACAATTTCACTTAGATGACTGTAAGCGTGACATAATAGATTTTAATTACTTCATATGAAAAATTCTTCAACATAAATATTGTGGAGACCCATGGACAGGATACACTTTTCTTTTGCTGTGCACTAGCAAGAAACACCTAAAGATAAGTATTAATATGTGTGAAGAGTGATGGGAGAAAAGAAGGTTGTAATACTGGAAATTGAAAGAATTTAAAACTTCTTATGTTTTAAGATCTTTTTGACAATATCTGTCCTCAATTTGTAATGGGCGCGGTACAAGGGTGGCAAGTCTGAATTTCAACAATTAACATTTAAGCACAAGGTATTTGCTTTAAGGAGAAGAAAAAATAATGATCCATTTTCCCCTTTTGTAAAGAATCCTTTAATAACAAACCCCAGAATTAGAAAGTCTCTTGCATGCTCTGTACTAGGAGTGGCTCATTTCTAGAAATCACATCTTCTCCATTCTGTTAGCAAAGACCAATGCTGCTTCTTCTTAGGGGAAACTCCAGCACGTGCAAAGAAAATGAGAGGATCAGCATGAGACTGGGAAATGCGAGTTCTGTCTCAGATGCTCATTTGCTGGAAGCCTATGGGTCTTAACAGCCATCATTTCTGCATCCCTGCTTTAATCTCTGGAAAATGCCTACCTCAAATGGGCTGATTTTTCTCTGGGCATTTTTTGGTAGTTAATTTTTTCACTGAGAGGCAGCAGCTTGCTATTAACTTGATCCCTGCCTTCTGTCTTAGACATTTGAGGCAGGGACGGATGGCTCCTCCCAAGCTATGCACTCTGTACCTGGGTATCTTGGCCCTTTTTTTCCTTTGGCATCTGGCTGCACAGTCCTTGGGTTGTGCCAGTCCATATACTTCTCAGAGAAAGTGCAGAGCAAGAGGAAAGAAACTAAGAGACCTTCTCACTGGAGAGAACAGAGCATGGAAAAATAATGGTTCCAGCTTCAGTGGGGTACAGAGGAAACAACTGTTTGCACCGCTGTACACTGCCTGTTTTGGTGAACAGAACATAACACAGATCTTCTACTTCTGAGTACACAAGAGAGAAAAAAACTCAACCAGCCTCAAAAGACTCATTTTATAGTTGATAGTACCTCCACCCACCCTGTCTCTGAAATGGCATGGCTTAAATTATATGAGTAAAATTAAATTCCTAGTTTTAATCCCTGATTCAAAACTGGGATTAGTGTTAAATAATACAGTCCATAGGTTGTATTAGTATTTTAAATGTTTATACACTAAATGCTTAAGTTGTTGTTTGGTTGGTTGGTTTTTTTTTTTTTCAGACAATGCAGTTCCAAGGCAAACTAAAGTTTCTCTTTGGACAAAGGAAGAAGTCCTCATCAGGAACAGTATTGCCACCTCAGCTGTCCTTATTCTGCATAGTGGTACCACTTCTGCTCCCTTCTGTGACAGAGATGAAGATGAAAAGCCTGCTTGTGAAAGCAAAACACAAAGCTGATGATGCAGCAGCAGTGAACACCAAGTATTTACAAATTATTCTTTTGGCATTTAGTGAAGATTATGGGCTATTAAGCATGTAAAAAACACAAATTATGCTAAATATCTCTCCATTTTAAAACTCTTTCTTAGAAAAGTGAATAATTTATCTGGATTTAACTATTGAATACAAAATAAATATAATACAATTACTATAATAGAACATAATAGGATACAAGACGATGTAATATATTGTACTCTATTTATAATATATGTTAAGTATTATATTTCAATACACAAAATTTTATATTAAAAATGGAACATCAGGATGTCTTTCTAACCTTCAGGAGTTACCAATGCAGTAAGCCAGTCTACTAGCTATAAAAGTGGAAAAGAAAAAGTATTTTTACTGCGAGTTTTCAAATTTCAGTATCTTTTGCTAACACTATTATTTCGACTGGCACATTTTGGTAACAAACAAAGGAAAAGGAAAACTTCAGGAAGGTGAATGTGTGTCTGTGGGGGCTGTTCACATAGAGTCTAATGAGTTGTACTTGGTGTATGCATTTATCTTTCAACAGAAGTTTTATGAACACGTAAGTTTACAATTGCACTAAATGTCTTGGGGGTGATCATTTGGTAGCAATCACAAAAGATCAGGACGGATTGTGTTCAGACTTATCTCCTTCCTAACACATATTTTTGTTACTCTTCTATGTCAGAATTTTAGTTGATGTTTGGGGCTAGGATCATACTTGCCCTTATTTGCTTAAATATAACCTTACAGTAATGAGTTCTATTGCTGTGAAGCAAAATGCTTGTCAGCATGACTGACAGTACCATAACTTGGCTTTTAATTGGATTATGCTTGTGTATGTGTGGATTCACTATCCAGATGTATAATGTGGTTCTAGCACATACATCCTTTTGACAAGAACTAAATTGCTGGAAGTCTGGTAAAATGGACTATGCAGGCTTTTGGAATAGAGTAGGAAAAGCATTTCTACTTGCTAGTTTTTCCAGTAGCCTGGGTGAAATTAACTGATGATTGGAACTGAGCTCTTAGAAGAGAGGTGTTTTACCATCTGACTGGACAGTGGCCAAGGATTTAACAAGTATGAAGCAACCATTTATCTTCAGGATTTCCTTTGGTTCAGGCCTGAAGCATGGTAGCCAAGGATGGTGGGCAGATTTACACAGTCTTTTTCTTTTTTTGATGGTCTTAATGAAGGGAAGCATTTGTAACACAGTGTTACAGACATTGCACTCTTTTCAAACCCTGATTCAGGCATTTTCAGCTAAAGATTGGAAGAAATACATTCAAATCATATGTGCTTATTGCAAAATTGAAGTCACGCTAAGTCTTAAATGCATTGCTGATCACTTTGATGTACATACCTTGAATGTAACTCGAATAGGAAGACCAAGGATATACACGGCGTTTGTCTCAATTCCAGATGAAATTTATTTTTCCAAATATAGTAAGCCATGAGCAGAATATTCCTAAGCATAACTATTCCTCTTAATTGAATACAGAACTCCAGTCACACACTACTTTGAGCGACTAAATGATGCAGGAAAAAGATAATTATTTAGTGTTAGTTGCTCCATACTTAAAACATACGCTTTTGCTAATGGTCACCAGCTTGAAGGTCATATCTTTTAGACTCTGTGATTCTACTGTGTTTTATTGACTGACAAAGAGTTTTCCACATTTTCTGCCCTCTACAGCTCCAGTTCAAAAAGCAGTTCAGGACCATGTGAAGCAACAGAATTATATGAACGAAACAGTCACCATGAAGGTGCCGCCTTCACTAATGCATTACAGATTGCTGAAAACCAAATCAAAGGTACTGCTAAGCACTTCTAGATTATATACAGTTTATGGGAAAAGAACCTCATCTTTTATTTTCTCCTGATAGGTTTTTCAGGTTTTGGTCCCAATGCTCTCTTTCTTCTTCTCCCGAACACCTCTTCTTTAAAAAAATGCAAAAAAATTATCCACTTCGAAAGATAATACTGAATCAGTCTGTGACTTCAGAGTGGGCAGAAAATTTACAGAGAAATCAACAATCATGGTAAATAGTAAATAGTAAATAAATAGTAAAAGATTAATAATAAAGAAAAATAGTAAAGAAAAATAGTAAAAGAATACTCAATGTATGCTTGCTTAAAAGTTGCAGCACTGAATTTAATAAGATTATGTGAAAATCCTAATAATTAATAACAATATCTATCCCTCTCTGAGGAAAACTTGGATGATACGTTACACATGTTAGTTTTCCCCAAAGATTAGAAAACAGAGGAAAATTAGAATGCATTGTCTTTAAAACTCATGATGCGCCCACAGCTTTGACTCATGCTTTTCCAGTGCTTGGCTGTGGAAAAATTGTGAGAGTCTATGCTCTATTTCAGATTTTACAGTGGATAAAATTTTGATGGTAAGTCTACCCCACTGGGCAACTTCTTCTTGAGCAGACTTGTACTCATCCTTCCATCATATCTGCTGGAAATCTTTAATGTCTAAAACCATTCCTCTCTTACAGACCCATTTTCCATGAACATTTTCTTGTTGGTATAGTACTACTACTACCGAGAGGAAAATATTATAATGAGTAATACTGAAAAATCCTTGGTTACAGTTTAAGTGCTTTACTAGGCTTTTCAAATTTCAGTTTTAAAACATGATTTTCTTCATTTTGTGAGATATTTTAGCTTGTACTTTCCTATGCTGATGCTTCTGGGGCAACAGAGAAACTTTTTTTGCAGTTTAGGTAACAAAAAATACTTAATACTGCTTGTATTAAAATCTATTTTCTTTTAAATTATATAGCAAAGAATAATGGAGAAAATGGCATTTCTTTAGTCAAAGTACAAACAAATGAAGATCACTGGGTCTGGGTTCAAGCTAACACTCAACTTCTGTATCGAAGTGGTTGTTCAGAATACGTCCTTGCCCAACAGCAAATGCTAAAGTAAGTATATTTTCCAGTACCAAAAAGAAAGAAGAGTAGAAAAATGAATGTATTCTTTTTGTATGAAATCTTTAAAAGGCTCCACTGACCTAAGAGAAGAGCTGAATGAGAAAAATTTGGTTTACTTATGATATGGAAATCTATTTCTATCTTGGAACATATGAAATGGCTGTTACAGTCTGAAACAATATTTCTGTCTTCAGTCTTCTCTTCTTCTGAAGTTGAGTGTACATATACACTACGTCAGAAAGAAAATACTTGTTTATTAATATTTGACTTTCTTACACAAAAAAAAATTTGGATTTCATTTTACTTTGCAGCTGAAAACTTCGTCTCCCAGTTTTTCTGCTTATCAACACTTGACTATGTTAAGCTTTTTTTTCCCTTCATGTATGACAGTTGTGTTCATGTTTTTAGTTGTGTATGTGCAACATAATCTAAAGAAGGGTTCATACTCATATTCATTGTATGTTTGTAGATAGATACATCTAGTTGCTTGTAGGCTCAGTCATGGAGTGTAATCTAATCTCAGATTTGCACTCAGAGAGGACTTCTTGGATGAGTTTTACCCTTTCCTCCCAAACAGGCTTTTCATCTTTCCCCCATGGGACTGTCTGTTCCAGTTCTTGTGGGCCTTGTTGAAGTATCTCTTCAAGATTGTCTGAGGGAAGAGATAAGAGAGTGGACACAATGAGCAGGGGCCAGGAGTTTTACGTAGCCACCATCTGGCCCAGTGTTAAAAATGTGGTTGTTATCCTGGATTTTTTCCTTTAGAATGCCTTGCAGGTGGAAGAAATAAATGAAAAGTCTTTGCACTTCTAGAGTAAATATTCCTTGCAGGTAGTGTATCTCCCAATATCCACATGACTGCAGGGCAGCTCCTACCTAAGGATGCTGGAACTTTTTACCTTTACTGGGATGGTGCAAACATCATCTTGCTGTGTGAGGGAATGAATTTCTATTAAGAAGAAGATTAAAAGGGGCTGTTTCCTTTATTAGTTTCTCTACTTCCAAATTGTTCTTTTGTGTAATTAAGCATGTTTCTTTAGTTACATTTTTACTTTCTGAATGATTAAAATCCTTCCTTTCTTCTTGATAGTTCCCGCAGACTGAAGTATTACAAGATTTGGCCTTGGTGAATATATTCAGTTCCATCTTAGTCTGCAAGAGACTTTGTATTTGCTACTACGTTTTTTTTGTTGTTGCTAAAATGTATGCTGTCTTCTGGGAAACATACATTCTTTTGGAGAATTTTCACGGGATACTATTTCACTGTAAAATTCTTCATTTGGAGGTTTAACTTTTTTTGACTATTTCATTTTGTTCGGTCCTTTGTTTCTCAATTTGACCATTTTCTGAGAAGCGTGTTCTGCAGCAAACTTGTACCAAACCATTTGCATCTCAATACTGTCAATAATAAAAATAAGAATATTTAGCAGAGGACTGAAAATATTTAAAACGTTAGAAAAAAAAGAGAAAATATTCTTCTTTCGTGGTGTACATTATTACAGTTTCTCTCTTTGTAACAACATGGACTCCCTCTACTGGAAGATCCCTTACTTGCACATTGATTCGATACTTAAGAAAAAATTTTATTGTGACCTAAGAAAAAGACTTCTAAACCCCTTAGTAGGTTTTCAGGTTTTCACATGAAGTTTCCTATTGAGATGTCTGCTTCTTGTTTGGAGAGGGATGAGGTGGTTTCATAGCACTGACCCTGTAGGGTTGGGAATCAGCATATTAGTGAATTCAAGACCTGAATCTCAGGATTTGGACCCTAGTTCTGAAAACAGCTGCTTCAGGCATGGAAGTGCTCAGGCAGCACTCTCTGCCAGTGTTCTTCTTTAATGTTGAATACTTCAGCTGGAGGTCATGGAAAATTAATTTACTGGCCATCTTAGAAAACAAAAGGCAACATAAATTAAGTTAGACATATAAAACAAACCTACACCCAATATTAACATCTGTGACTATTCAGTTATTTAATTTGGGCATTTTATTTCCTCTCAGCTGTATTCTTGAAATATAAGACCCCTGTGGTTCTCCCTCAAATCACTCTGATCAGAAAGCTCTTCTGTGTCCAAATAACTCCTTGTTAACAAAATACATCTCATTTAAGATACTATTTGTATTTTATCTCTAGAATTTTCTACACACAAATATTATTTAGATATATTTCAAGGGAAGAAAAAAAGTGTAAGGGAATTACTGTACACATAATTAGGTCTTTATTGAACTATGTGCCCAAAATGGAAGAGCAAATTCATGATGGAATTCAAATGAAGCAATGCCTCAGAAAGTTAGCTGTGCACACACATTGACACCCAGGTGCAGGGACACTCTTGTTCTCTCAAACAAATGCAAAGGTTATGTGTACAACAGTGTGAAAGTCCCATTTTGAGGACAATGTATGGCTTGTAACACATGTTGAGCCACTCTGTATCCCAGAAAACAACCATTTAGAAACCTCTGACTGACTGACTTTCTTTTCTACTCTTATTGAAAGGGAAGAAGATGAACAACTGAAGATACTAAGTGGTTTTGCCAGTTTGAAAGGAAACCTGGAGGGGCTTTCCTATAATAGTGCCATTGAAACTCTGGGCCAGTGGAAGCATCTTAACTGGGCAGCAGTGAAGAATGAACAAGATAATGTAAAAGTGAAGTTTGAGCCTCATACTAATGGTGAGTGTTTTATGCAAGAGGAACCTCTCAGTTCTAACACATCAGTTTTAGGCATTCAAAACAACTGCACCACAAACAGTAGCTGGACTTTAAGAAACTCGAGTTCTTGTTCTATGAGCCAGCGAATGAACACTTGTCCAAACAGGAGAGCTGGATCATTCTACAATAGAGACCAAAATTTCTTAAATTTGGCATCAACTTGTTCTTCCCACTGGGGGAGCACAGAAAATGGCCAGTCTTACTTGGGGCTCCAACAACGCTGTGCAGAGAACTATGCAACAGACCACCTGAAGCTGCAGAGACCATTAATATCCTCAGAGTCTCTCTATGACACTGCTGTTCCCTTGGAGATGCCTATCAAAACAGAATACGATTCTGATTCTGAAAACATTGCTGATAACTACCTGCTGTCGCAGAGCCGAGCCTGGCTGGATGAGAGTGGCTCAGTGAGAAAGCAGGTGTCCAGCTATCCCAACAGAATGTACCTCAAAACAGAACCGGACCTCTGCGAGCCAGCCCTGCCTTGCCAGAAGCCAAGGCACTGCCTTTACACACCACATAACTGGCAATGCATCATAGCAAATCATCCCAACAACCTGAACTTGAACAGAGCTTGCAAGGGTTCACGGAACAAGGAGGTGGCCCCATTCTGCCCTCAGAACACCTCCGTGTGTTTGGAAAGCATGCCCGACCTGCCACACACAGCTTGCTACAGCCACTTCTACAGCCCCAGCCCAGGGGAGGAGAAAGAGCAGATTAATGAGGTGTTCAAAGTGCCATGTGAATTTAAAAACCCCTGCTTGGTTCAAGCAATCAAGCGTGAGCCCCTGGATTCTCCACCGTTGTCCAACAGTGGACAGAACAGAGTACACGCGAGCTTTCCTGAAAATACATTAGCAGGTCCTGTGCCTCATAAAACCACTGAATGTACATTTTTGCAATAGATTTTATAACATTTGAAATATTTATAATGTTAAAAGCAAGAAGTTGTAGATTCTCTTCCAGTTTGGTTAAATGAGTTACTAAAATCAAAAGCCAGTGGAAAGATTTTGAGTGTGTGTGTGTGTGCACCTGTGTGTGAAAAGAAACAGACACAGGTACACACATCCTACCCCCCCCTACTGCCCTTCTCTTAGTGATCCTTGTGAAGAGGAAAGAAAGATTAAACCTCAGGCACAGAAAAATAATTATTACTTGCTGCACAGGTATACCTGATCATTTTTCTTTATCACCTTTCCTCTCTTGTCTATACTTCACTAGCAAGGTCTAGCAATTTCTGTTTCCTTTGGTCTGTTTTTCTCAAGGTGATGTGATGCCTCTGTGCAAACCAAAAATGTTTATGGTCTTCAGTGTGGCTAGTTCACCTTAGGAGTTCTTGCTTTATAATTATTTTTCTACTCTCATAAGAAGGATCAGCTATTCCTTCATCCCAGCATTAAATTAATGGCAATAGGAAAGGGCTTCACAACACAACATCTTAATTTAAAAGGACCACATTAGTAAAAACAATGACTTTCATAAATGCATTATAAATTATTTCAAACTTCAAACTGAAGTTACTCCTAAGTTTCTTGATAATATTATTGTTTTAGAATCCATTTTTTTCCATTTTAATGCCATCAGCCTTTCATGTTGCTGCTGAAAGACTGAACAATGGGATGTAATCCACTTCTATAAATCAGTTACAAAATGTTGTTAAGTATATGGGAGAACAAAGTATTTCTCCAATTATTTTCCTTACTGTTACTTGTAACATTAACAAAGGAAAAGCACTTTTTCACTTGATAGTATTTCTTTGACTGATAGCAGCTTATTAGATATCGTCACCTTACATCAAAACCAAATCCCACACTAAGATTATTTTCAAAAACATCCTCGTTTCAATCTCAAAAGAAACCCTTAATCTCACTGAGAGGTAACTGGTGGATGCATACCTTTCAAAAGCACTTCAGTGCACTTTAGTGCTTTTGAAAACAGAGTATATACTTTTCTTTGAACCCAGACAGTAATGTATTTCCACAACAAAAAAAATAAAATAATATTTTGGGTTTTTTTATTGTTGTAGTTTGACTCCTGCACTAACTTTTGTTTTAAAATTGCACTATTTCAACTTTTTATCAACTTCACCTATATAAAAACCACATCATTTAAAAAAAAAATGCTTAGATGTATGTATATGTGCTTTTTGAAAGAAGCCCTGTAATGAATGTTTTCTTTTTCAAAATGTTATAAATAATTATAACGTCTTCCTTTCTCTATCTAAGGGCATGGCGTTTTTTACATGCCAGAAGAGAGGCATAAAATTCTTCAAAATATTTTAAATATGTGGGATAAGTCGAGTTTTCAGGTAGTGCAATGGTTCTGCACCTGGGAGGCTGCTCTTCTCCAAGAAGACTGACCATCTTTTCTGATAGAAATTACTGCCTGTACATTAGAGTTGGCAGGTGTAAAGATACACATTCTCTGCATGCCAGTTAAGTGCTTATGAACTGTGGTATGATCTGAAATGCACACTGGACAGTAAAGCAGGGCAACAATATCTTACTGTATTTCAGGTTAAATCTGCCATAGTCCACTTGACTGTATCCAAGCCATGAGAATGTTACCTTTCTGGTGTCTGAGGTACATCAGCTCCCTGCTGGCTGTGTGCTGCCTCTTATTTGAGACAGTCTTGATATCCTTGCTTTAATACTCCTGCTAGTGGTTGCAGTGCAATATCAGACCCTGTTCTGAAGTGAGACCACAGTGGTGGAATTTACACTGCTCTCCAGTACACCACTGTCCATATCACATAAATTCAAGCCAAACTGCAAAAATACTTGTGGGCAAGCAAACTTGTTGCTCATGCAGAGTGAGACTGCCATAAATCAGTGTTGCTGCACAGCCTCTGCCTCACTGATTCACTATCTACATAATTACAAGCAGCAGTTCTTTAGACTCTCACAGAGTTGCTGTCATAGTCCTTTGCTTGGCATGCAGCAGTGGCACTGCTTATGTGCTGGTGCCAGACACTCTACTGTGTGCCTCATAGCTGCTTGTTGGGTTGTGCTATGAACCCTGTAACATTCTCCAGTCCAGCTCCTTGTGCAGCTGCCTGGCAGAAATGAGATGATGGGGAGAAAGGGTAGTGTGGGAATAGGTGGCTGGGGGCAACTGGAGGACACACCCACATGACTTCTGAAAGCAGCTTTTTAAGAATCACTGTCACACCCCTTCGAATGAGAGTACCTGGGCTTGGTTTCACACTGCCTAGTACTTTCTCACATCATTTGCATTGATGAAGTAAAACACTGTTATCTTCATCTGGACATGCTGGTGCCATTTTGCAGGATGGGAGTGGTTACACCAGGTGCAACTCTGTAGAGGACTGTGCCACCAAAAGCCTTGTCTATGCTTAGAAATATTACCTGCTGTGACTACAGTGGGAGAGCTCTACCAGCCAGATTTCTCTCTTCAGTGCAGAAGTAATTTATACTAACAACAGAAAATCTCTATAGTTCTCTCTGTTACAAAATTCATTCTTTTTTATTGACATAACTCTCAAGCTTTCTGGGCTCATATCAGTTATAATTATTTTTCTCATGTTTCCAACAAACCCAGACAGATTTTACACATCTTGATTGATATTACAGAGGTAGGTGAAGCTTCTGCCTGTAAGGGAATGTAATCTGATACATGAGATGTAATGGCCTTCTAGAAGGATGGATGAATGTGTGACTCAAAAGTGAGATGTCACCTTCTGACTCCCTGCTGTGTAAATGCAGTTACATTTATTATTCCATAAAGTCTGAAACCAAGAATAAACACACTTATCCTGTACATCACATTTGATTTTGGCCCACTTAATTTGTGGCTGAGTTCTTATTTCAGGTCTCACAAGAAAAAATGTGGTATGAGTAGAATTTCTTCTAAATTACCACACATGCAGTACAGCAATCTCCCAAGAACTGGGCTTATGGAGAGATCAGCAGTTTATCCTCTTTTTGGGCAATTGCCAACCATTGTTGGTAGTAAACAAAGACCAGTTCCTTCTAAGTACTTAGAAAGAACAGAGGAAATAAACGCTTAAAAATAATCTCTTGCCATTTGTGTTTAAGGCACAGATATGCCTTCATCCTCTCCCCATGATATGTGCCCTGGATTGAGTCGGGCCTGAAATCTGACATTGCATTGTACCCTGTTAAATTACCACTGATTTAATCTATAAAACCTTTTTGTATGAAGACATTAATGACCCCCTGGCACTGACCAGTAAATAGGATGAAAGAGAGAGCAGTTCTTTAAAATGGTTACATTTTCTTAGTGGTTGTTGCCGCTTTGGTATTATTCTAAAAACTAGCACTGAGAAGTAGGATTTAAGATATTTTCAGTCACTGGTGTTTAGCTTTTATCCTTAATGAACTGGTATTTGTATCCCTTCAGCGCAACCCTAAAGTCTGTTTTAGGAGCCTCCCAATGCATTTATTGTAGCAACAATAAAAAATTATTCTTGTAGAAGAAATGCCTAGTCAAATGGTTGCCTAATAGGAACTTGGGGCATTCAGGCCGTAAGAAATGCCTGACTGATAATAGCATTCAAACTTCCTCAGCCATAAACTCTTCAGAGGCTGAGACAGAATGGACTCATGAATTCCCTGATCTTTGGGGAGGGTATATTTTGGTGTGGAAGGTGAGCAGTTCCAAAAGCTGTGAGAAGGTGTCTCCCGCTGGGATGTTACTTGGTCCACAGAGAGCAGAGACAATATTATCAGTGCTAAAGCTGCTGATCAAGGTCTTGACTTTACTGAGAATGTGACCTGATTTCAGCTGTCAGTGGACAGCTGCTGAGCACCATACAAATGCTACTCAAACACTATTGAAAGCTACTATTTTTACTGAGAAACAACATGATTTGAGGTAGGAGCTTGAACAGCAAAAAGAGGGGATTTTCCTGCACTTATATAGTGACTGAAACTGGGGCAGACCTCCACTGTAGGTAACACTATAAATAATTTACATTGACTTAAAAGTCTTCAGATACCAAAGTAAAGCTCTGTTTCAAAAATTCTGTGTGAGGGCAGCACTGTGGGAGTGGTAAGCTTGTTTCAGTTGTCCTCAGTTTGGAGATTTAACAAGGGAAATGAAAGATTAAGAGACTGTACCTAAATCCACTGTAGGAAAGACTAAACTTCCTATTCTTTGATTGTAACATGGTAATGCAAAGTTTAAGTCTGTGGTTTACCCACCTTTTATTGGAACACAGCCATGTATTCTTAAAGTTCTTACATCTGAGTCTGCTCTGGATGGCTTAGGGAAGTCTGACATTTGAGCATCAGTCAGTTCAGTAAGACTTTAGGTGCTGATCTTTTGATATAGTATTGAGATCGACAGAGCATGTGCAATTCTTCTGGAAATTCCTAGTGCTTAAAATACTTAAGAGGCAACAAGCCTGAGACAAGGAATATTCTGTGGGATAAGATCAGCTTCTGCTGCCTAGAAGCTTTTCTTAACTCTTTGTGTTGAAGCCATACTGGAACTTAAATAGGACAGCCTCACCCACTGTAGTTACTTCAAGAAACCCATTATTTTCTCTTAACAAGGTGTTATGTTTCAATTAAAATAGTTAAAAGGCATAATTTCCCCTACCTATGAATACATATATTGCCTTAGGTAGTGGTAAAACAATTAACATACTTTTATTCTTTCATTTGAGTGTCACTTAACCAAGAAAACCAACCTCAGAATGACAGGGGTATAGAACGGTTCTATTTTTCTTGTCTATCTGCTCGTTTCCTCTCTTTCTCTCTCTCTACTCTTCTAGAGTGTAAACATTCAAAATGGAAATACTTTCCTGATCATACTGAGACAAAAAAACCTGAACGTAAACTAGACTGTAGAAAATGTCTCACTAGAACAGGACTTTCTCTCCCTGGAGTTCCTTCTTTTAAATCTTGCCAAGTCCTACGTGAAACTGTGAGTCTCAACTGAAAACAGGCATCTGTAACATGTAGGGAGCAAGAGATTGTGCAGGTGGCCATGCTCACATTGTAGTCACAAGACTTTTATCCAGCTGAAGGAGATTCATACAAGAGGGCTGCACCGGGTAGCTTATGTTCATAGGCACTGCCACCCTGACAAACAGATCTTTGTCACGTTTCAGTGACATGTGGCGTGTTCTTGTTACTATGAATACGTTTCCCTATCATGCTATCAGAAATGCCTCTGAGCAAAGGCTGAAATACATTCTAAACTCACAAAGTACTTTTAAAAAAAACCAACCCAAATGTCTGGAGATCCAAGCATTTGCTTGTGGTTAGGCAAAGGTGTTCTTTGAGTGGAAGTTTGGAAGAAAGTAAAAAAAGAAAAAAATTGTTAAGACAAATTTTGGGGAGAGAAAAGATATATTGCCATCAAGGTGTAATTATTCTGTGACTACAGCATTAATTCTTCATCCACTGTTAAAAATTCTGTGGTCTGAAATCACGTCCTCTTTTTCTTTTTTCAGTAGAACTGATTTTGTAACTTTTCAGGTTAAAAATAATTCTTGAGAACAAGGATTGAGGCATTTGAATGCTAAGCTGCATTTCTCAATCGGACTGAAAAAGTCATTCTAGGAGGCATGAAGTGCTCCCGTTCCTTTCCTGGGGCTAGTCTTCCAAACTCTGGCAAATTCAGTGTGTGCATTATCTCTCTTGCTGCTGGTAATTGTGCAGCTGATGCTCTAACTATGCAGTCCAAAGTTT
Source organism: Corvus hawaiiensis (assembly GCF_020740725.1). NCBI lineage: Eukaryota > Metazoa > Chordata > Aves > Passeriformes > Corvidae > Corvus > Corvus hawaiiensis. Next base: position 4,535,047 of record NC_063242.1, on the reverse strand, counting down.
TTCAATATTTCCTTGATGCAACAAGGCTCCAGGGACAGCTCCAGTTTCACATTTGTACTGGTAGAATTATGGTAAACAAAGATGTGGCAGAAGGCAATAGAAAGAACATCAGCTGCTTGGCTAGTCTTATTAATTCTATTTCAGCAATTAAAATGCTATGTTAGAAAAAAACATGTGAACTTCTGGTCTAGAGCGCCTCATTCTGCACCACAGGATGGTGTAAGCTTTCCCTTCTGAACCTCTTTTTTTTCCTTTTTTTAAAATTTTTTTTTATTTTTAATTTCTGGACCACATGTATCCTCCCTGTGCTCATTTAAAACGTGAAATAAGGAGAGGCAAACATCAACTGTTGTATGGGGTTTTTTTTTTCTGTCTTTTGAGAAAGAACTTCAAAAAGGCAAAAGTTATCTTAGTTCTCAATAACAGGATTCAGTTTTGTTTCTACTCTTACCATAACTAAGAAAATTCTTCCTCTGCATGGTCAACAAACTTCCCTCTTCTGAAAGGGTTCTTCCTGACACCCTCTCCCCCCTGAACTCCTTCTTAACCAAACCAAAGAACACTTTCTTCCTTAAAGGCAATTTTCTTTTCTTTCTCTAGCTTTTCCACCTTTGTGATTGCTTAGGATGGTACATTTTGGTCTCCACTCTTGCTGTTTTCTGAGTCTGTAGCTTTATTTCCACTTCAGGCATACTTCAAAAGTTTTGCCAAAAGAACAGTGTTAGGCAGAAGTGCAATCCCCCATTTCTCCCTGCCCTCCTTAATAAGACAGAGGTACTCACTAATTACAGATGTACCCCTAAACCAGACAATAGGTCACTCTGCTGGTGAAACATCCTCTCTTCAGGAGTCTGTACTGCCAAGAAACCACCAGCTACCACCAACAGTTTAGTGCTACAAGTATATAAATAATGCCAAATCCTTTTTTTCTTTAGACACGGTCTCTCTTTCAAACAATCAAGGAACTAATTTTCTCCTTTTTTCTTCTCTCATTTTTGTCTACATGGGTTTATTCTTTCACTGTGCAATTGCACTTTAAATTTGCAATTTTTTTTTTTTTTTTAAATTAAGAAGGGTATGGAAGCATTACACGATGTGTACAATGCAGTGTTTTTAACTAGTCCATTTTAGATTTGGAGATTAGAACCACAAACACGGATCAAGAATTTTAATGTGACTCCATGTAAAAGACTGACTGTTACAGAAATGCCCATGAAAAATATGAGTACCAATAATATCATCACCAAAGGGATATAATCTGCCATCACACTCCACTAATAAACCTGTACTAAAAGTGCCATTCCTTCATCTTCTGCAGAAACACAGTGCAGGACAAGACTAACTCTTAGCAATCTGGTCTAGTGGAAGGTGTCTGTGCCCATGGTAGGGGGGTTGGAACTGGATAATCTTTAAAATCCTTTCCAACCCAAACCATTCTATGATTCCATGATTAACAAACAGGTGTATGGAATTCTACCAACAGTTTTGGCCTATCTGGCACTCCATGATCCCCCAACATCTTTTGGGGGAGTGTGTATTTCTGGAGAGAACACTGCAACCACCCCAGCTCTATTTGAAAATGTGCTAGATGTTGCAGCTAATGCCTGCACTGGGGCATGTGACCGAGGCATGAATGCTGCCCACCTGGGGAGGTGAAGCAGCAGACAGGCACATCTCCAGCCCCGGAGAAGCCAACGCAGGGAATCCTGTGGGATCACCTTTGGTCATGTGTAACCCAACCAGCACCACTGGCTGTGCTGCTTTGCGTACAGGAGTATCATAGGTGTCACGGTATATCACTCATATACCTGTAAAATATATTGTGGCTGATTCAAAGCAGGCAGTGACCTGTGGATTTGACGTTCTGGCATGTTGTTTAAACCCGGTGCACTTTTCTGTTGTGTTTTGTACTGTCTCCTCAGCCTGCTTTTAGAAGGAACTTTCAAGCATACTTCTTAAATTATATTTTACATTTATTACCAGGCAAAAGCATAAAGCTGAGACATTTTAAAATAAAATGTTTGCATTTAAATTAACGCTGCTGCTGCTTGTGTTTCTTGCTGCTTCCCTGTACTGGGCCCAGTAACCCCCTCGCAGTGGGCCCAGCACTCCCCAGCCTCAACTGGTTCCAGTATCCCCTCTGGACTTGTTCCAGCATCTGTCCACCCTGGGCCCCTCCCAGGATCTGCTCTGGATTGGTCCCAGTACCCACCCCCAGCCTGAACTGGTCCCAGTATCCATCCTAAACAGGTACAGGCACCCACCCTGGCCTGAACTGGTTGCAGTATCCTCTCTTGGCCTCAACTGGTCCCCGTATCCCCCCTGAATTGGTGCCAGCATCCTCTCCTTGAAGTCCTCCCGGAGTCTCTTCTGAACTGGCCCCAGTGTCCATCCTGAAGTGGTCCCACCACGCACCCTGGCCTGGTCCCGGGCTCCATCACGGCTCGGCCGGTCCCGGTTTCCTCCCTTGCTCCAGAGGGATCCAGGCCGGGGGCGGGCGGGGGGGGCGTGGCCTGGGGTGGGGGCGTGGCCTGCTGCCCGGCGCGCGGCGCGGCGCTGGCTCCCCATTGGCCAACGGCCTGGGGGCGTGGCTGCGGCGGTGACGGAAGTGACGAACGCGGTGGGGGGCGCGGCGGGCGCGAGCTCCCGGATGCTCTGCGGCTGCGCCGGCGACGGAAGATGTGGATTGAGCCACGAAATAAAACAATAGCGCTTAAATAGCAAAATAATAACCCGGCTCATCCTCCCAAGGCGTGGCTCCTGCCCCAGCTGGTCGCTGGAAAGCACCGTGTGAACAAGAGTTGGTTTTATTTATTTTTTTTTTAAATTTTTTTTTTTTTCGCTGGCCGTGCAGGATGAGCGCCGTAGCTGAGGAAGTTAAGGCAGAAGATGGCAAAGCGGAGCCTGAAAAAAAGCACTTCTACTGCGAAGTGAGTAGGTTTCTTTGGTGGGTTTTCAGCCCGGGTGCTCGAGGACAGGCACTGGAAGGTGTGCGGGGGTCGGGGACGCGGGGAGCTGAGCCAGGCGCGGTGGGCAGCCAGGAGCGAGGGGGTCTGTAATGTGGAGAATAACGTGGCCGGTCCCTGGGAGAGCTGCTGGTCTCAGGATTCGATGAATTCAGGTTGTTCTTGAGCAGTCACAGGTGCGGTGTAATGGTTCTTAATGGTGCAATGGTTCATTGCAGGCTTTCCAGTCTCTGTTGAGGGTTTCTGATAGGCGGCCGCAAAGGCTCATTTATCTCTAAAAGCTGCAGCTCCGGGTCAGACCGTGTTAAATTTGTCAGTGCTGTACTATTGTAGCACTGAATGTTTTCCTGGCGCATTCAAGTTCTGCGACGGTATCTAAAGGGAACAGACAATACTAGCATGCATTAGTCTTTGCTTTTTTAAAAGCTAAAGACAGTAAGAAATATTTGTACGTCTGTATTGTCTTCTGTTAATTATTGCAGTGGTATATGCGTGCCTGTGGGTCTTAAAGAAATTCATGTGTCTTCCTCCATTGTTTTTCTGGTCCCTTTACTGTAGCTGTGAGTGAACAGTGAACGGAGTTGCAGTTATTGTAGGGCATGATTTTGCCGGTGTTCCTTTCTAGTCCCTGCACGATCATCCCTTTTTGCTGGCTTTCCAGTTTGGAGAAGTTTAGAAGACTAAGAATTCAGAAAGTGCCGGTAGCAGAGAAGGGGGAGGCTCTTAAAAACTTCTTACCACCTGATTTATTTAAACACGTATTTAAGTATCGTTTGAACAGGTTTGCATACTATTTCTGGTCATTTTAGTGGTATGCTGCTCTCTTAAAAGCCATGCAAACTGTACTGTATGAGCCAAAGAAGACATTGAGAATTACACGGTTACTTTGTAGAAATGGATGTATTTCGTATTAATAATTCACCAGCGGTGGAATATTCGTAGCATAACTGAAGATGTGCTTTCAATTTCTCTCTTTCAGGTTTGTAAAATTTCATGTATGTGTGCTATCAGTCTTCAGTCACACTATCGTGGTGCAAAGCATAGAAAGGTAAACTTTTTCCATATTAAATGTATATGCAGATTTAATTGTAAATCCGGGACTCATGAAGGTTCAGTGCTTGATTTCACGCGGCTTCATGTGCTTATCTAACTTACTGGTAGATTTGTAACAGTAATTTTCTTGAAATATCTCAAGAAAAAGATGAGGTGGGAATCTCACAACTCTGCTTTGTGCAGCAGGTAACTTGAAACATCAGCCGTACCTAAAGGTAATTGTGTGCTAATTGTGAAATCAACGTTTGATTTACACGGGAGCCACAGGTGGTGAAAGAATTCAACCTTCTGTTTTCTGATGCAGTTGGTAAAAGTGCTGTTCTGTCTTCCACGTCTATATAACTCACCTGTACTTTGAATAAAATGAGCTTACTCTTTACTTTGATAGTAGCACCAGTTCGGATTTCCTGAAGGAGTTACACAGATAAACTAGCCAGTCTGACACGTCTGTTGGTTTGAAGCATCTCAGTAACAACTCACTGGTTTAAGCACAAGACAAGCAAAGGCATTATATAGTTAAGTACCGTTCTGTAAGGGTGTGTTTAGAGATGAGGCTTTTACAAATGCTGTGTGACAGAACCTTTGGCTGTTGATTGGCTGATTATTGTCTTTGTTTATAATTCCATGACATTCTCAGTCTGTAAAAGTGAGACATAAGTCAGTTGTCTGTACTCCTCTGCTGCCATCAGGTTGTATTGTTGTAGCACTGAAGAACCTGCTCTGATTTCTCTTAATGACATTTTGTTTTTCCTGGAATGTTAGAGACTAACAGCAAAACTGCCTTTCTCAAGTGTTTGTGTACCCTCTTCTTTTTTGTTGGAGATGAGGTGCATCTCCCCACCTCTGCTATTCAGACAGATTAATAGTGTTCTGGTATCTCTTTGCTGATCACTTTAATAGCATTGATTCTTATTTGAGTCAGTGGCTCTGCTTTCTCCAACTCCTTTTTTTTTTTTCATCCCAGGGTTGAGTCTTGGTCCCTGTTGATCCAGTAGAAGTGTACAGTAGTATTTTTCATATCCTGTAAAATATTCCTGCTGATGCAAAGAATTCCTTTGCTTTTGTGGTTGTTTCCTTTTTTTTTTCCTTAGCCAACCTTCTTAGCAATCTAATTATTGCTGGTTTTCCCTTAAAAAGTAGAAAAACCAGCATTTATTTTCTTAGAAAATCTGCATATAGTTTTCCTTCTGTTTCACGCTTGGATGTATGCTGGGCTATATCAGTCAAAGTTCTTGTGTCAATGAAGTCTTTGAGGTGATAGCAAACAAGAGTAGGGCAGGTTGAAAACTGGATTTCTGTTAGATGTGAACTCTGTTGTGTGCGGAGTCATGGTCAGTAACACGGCTGCATTGCTGTAGGAATAACTCTCCAAGATTGCATCATTATTCTCTTAAATTATCTCAAATTTCTTTCTTTAAATTGTGAAATCTATTGTGCGTTTTGGTGGAAAAAGGTCAGAACTCAGGGTGATTTCAGGGTTTTGTACCACTAGGTTTGGAATAACTACAGAAGTCCTGAGCCTATGTTTCTTTTTGATGCAGGGTAGGTGTAGATACTGAACAGCTCTTAGTTTGTTCTTTACTGGAGGAGTTCCTGTTCAAAATAATACCACAGGATGTCCTGACAACATAACAAGATGGAGAAGGCAGTAGTTCTTTTCCGAAATCACAATATTGGCCTGGCCAACCCATCAGTCATTTTTTATGACTTTAGTCAGATTGCTTTTTTTTTCGTATCGGTTGCCCATTTGTTTTTAAAATGGCATTGTTAAAGATACTCTGTGCTTGTCTGCCACTAGAAGGTGTTTCAAAAATGCAAGAAAAAGCCCTTCATCAGAAGGACAGTCATTAAGAAAATTTCAAGAAACAAATGTAAACATGTGCTACATATGTGAAATGATTCTCATTTCACTGGCCTGTGTTTCCTATTTCCACATTCAAAGTAAAATGTGTTATTTTGAGTAGCTGCAGTAGTAAAGCTTGTCTATCTGACGGATTTGTAGGACTACTTCAGCTGACTTTCAGTGTACATGGCTATTTTATCTCTTTGTTTGGTTATTCTGGATTTTGAGTAGGTACATAAGATAGTTATTTAGGTTGTTTCTTCATACCTTTCATGTCTAGTTTTTTTCTAGTGCTGTTATTTCATAAGGCCAAACCCTTGTCAAAAAGGTGCTGATGGCCAAAAGATTGTGTGGCTGGCATGATCACAGCACAAGGCTGTGTGGATCTTGTGCATTGAGTGCTGTGTGACCTCTGTATAGTTGCATAATGGTGGGGTTTGTGGTTTCATTGCAGAACAAGTATTAATGGGATGGGGAGTTGTGGACAGTGACTTAGCCAAAATATTCACAGATGTGTGTATAATTCATGGCTCTGAAAATTGGAGCTGGCTGGTATTGGATACTTTGAAAAACAGTTGAATTTTAGTTTTGGCCATTACGATAAAATGTTTAGAAAACAACATTTATATGCATTTACTGATTCTTTTACTTGAACCAAGCCTGTGAGAGTAATGGGGGATATAATGTGTGAAAGGTGGATTTGTTTGGCCTTTTATTTTGCACAGCTGAGGAAAAATCTAGGCTTTTTGGGACAGCAGTCTCCAAATAAAATACACCTGCTCTGTATATACCTGCAATATGGTGGTATGTGATGTAATTTATTCTGTTTTTGTAAATATGCATTAGTTTTATAGCTCAGTTTGCTAGAAAGGAAATCCTAGTGTGGAACATCTCTTTTCCATGTATTTTGAACAGCCCTTTGCAGGTATGGCATCAGCAGAAGAGCACTGTCTGTTTTGTGAACTGTATTTGGAACACAGATGAAGATTGTTCTGGTTCTATCAAAGATTCAAGGTTTCTCGCTTCCCTTCAAATCTGGACTTAGGTAGAAATGCCTGCCATGTCCCAAAAGGAGAAAAATCCATATTCGAGACTCTACAGGCTCATTAGAAACAAGGAATGTTCAAATGTGAAGAGAGCTGTTAGTCTTTGTCTTCACCGTTTCAGTGTTCTCACTTCTTCTACCTCTTACCCCTGAATGCTGTGCATCAGAACCTGTGGTTGAAATACCTAATATACAGGCAACTTTTCTGTCCTTTCTGGTGGCAGTAAAATCAACCGTTGCTGTGTAACAAGGATTTCAATCAGATGTATTTGGGTTAATACTTGGAATGCTAATATAGCTAGTTACAGAAAATTACCTTACTGTCGGATTGTTTATATTTGGTCTCAAAAAGCATGCTGTTGTGTTCAGCATATCTTCATGCTCCAGAGAAACTTAAATTGTGAAGATTTCTTTTTGAGGGGAAAAACCAAACAGAAGACAAACAACCCCCTGAAACTTGATTTGCTTATTATAAGCTGGTAGAATTTCCATGCATATCCTCGTATATCTAACTGATATATTTCAAGATTGTATATTTTTAAGGAAAAACTAAATTATGTTCATGTAATACTTAACTATGCACTTGAAACTGTTCTATTAGATAACCTGTGAACTTGAATTGTGTGGACAACTACTTATGCAGTAGTTCGTGCAGATTACAGTGTGCACGGAAGGTTTGAACCTTTAAAACCAGCAGGTTTTGAGTTTTGGCTTCTCAAAGTTAGACACTTTGCTAAAAGTTACTCTAACTTTTCATAGTCTTAGCTCAAAAACAGCTGTTCCAATCCCTGAACCAGAACAGAGAATAAGTTTCTTACCTAATGTGTGAGAATCTTGATTTCTGATCTAGTAACAGGGATCACAAGTAAAATGGACCCCTTAGCTTCAATTGTGAAACTCCATTTCTAATACTGACAAAAGCAGTACCCCAGGTGCAGTCAAAGTCAAAGTTGATTGTCTGAAAATAGTCAGGAGGACATTCTCTTTGAGCAGCAGCTCACAGTTGCTAATGTTTTCTGCGCTTGTCTGAAAAATTTGGTGTTAGCAGCTGTTTGTTGTAAAACTGGAGGAGCAACAAAAGCACTTGGAATAGTGTAACTGCAAGGAACACTGTGTCTATTTCTAAGCTTATGGAATCCTGCTGAGCTTATACAAAACCATCCTCTGTCTGTGGCAATTCTGGGACTTAGGTAACTTCCTTATCTTATAACTGCCATGAAAGTACAGCTACTTGGCTTCTCAAACAATTAGTTATTGTATCAGTCTTGCTTCCTATTGAATTGTCACACCCATGTCCAGCATATCTTCCATGCCACTGAATACGGAAAATACAGCACTTAACTCCATGGACTGCACTGGACAGACAGCTGCTGTACTGGTAGAATGATCACACTTACTGTTTCATTCTTGTAAAGTACAAGTTTGTGTTTACTTGCCAGAAAATTCTCAAAATGAGTCAGGATTGCTTTAGCTATTAAATGGAAATTTAAGTTCCTCTTTTCTTTAGATTCTGCCAAAAAGCAATCATCTGCTCTGGATTCATCCAGTGAAAGACACTTTCCCTGTTCGTCATGATATGAATGCTCTTACATGAGATTTGGCTAGCCTTAAGGTTTAACCAAATCCACTCAAAATGCTGGGGGAGCTGCTTTTAGTTGGTTTGTTTTTCCTTTTGGGGTGGGATTTTTTTTTTCTTATTTTTTTATTGGAACTACACCTTCTGAAAACTTAGAAGCTGTAATCATACAGAGCTTGAGGTTTTCCTGGCATCCTTCAGATGTTGTGTTTCAAGCCATAATCATCTCTTAAAACTTCATTAAATAACAGGGCTTTCTTGAAAGTAACCGTGTGTTAACTGAAAGTACAGCTTTGTCAGTACTTCCAGCTTTTGCAGAAAATCATAAAGGCTCTAACTTTTCCTATTTGACAATGGAAACTTTGGCCTGTAATGCAATTTATCTGCAAAAGCTTCTCAGGAAGTGCTGGGTTTTTCCTTCGAATGTTGCAGCACATTAATTTCTTTTTCTTATTTTATTTTGGGATGACTTGCATCTTCATAATTAAAGCGAGAGAAAGCCCTGAGACGCAGGACTGTCTATTGTAAGTATAATTCTTTTTTCTTCCAGCCTCCTAGGGATAGGTATTGCTTGGGGATTTAATGTTTGTTGCTTTTGTAATAGTTCAGGTATTTGCATTTGCTGATTTATATGCCTATAACCGTGTTTCTCTTTATATGCTGAACATTCTTCTGAGATTTCTGTCTAGTGAACTGCTGAGCAAAGAATTGTTTTAGCATATGAAACCTTAATTATGCCTTTTCACATATAAATATTTATATATCTGTCTAGTGGAGGGATGTATAGTCAGCGTTTTAGTTTCTCACCTTCCCAGGCTAAACTGTCTCCCACTTGTCTGTCAGCTTGATGCACTCACTGCTAAGCTTCAGGCAGAATGCTAAGGAGCTAAATCAGCAGGCTAACACAGCGCTGTTGCAGATGCAGCTCTACCAGTGCTGAAGCTGCTTAGCTGCATCACAGGAATGTTCTGCCTCTCTTTATTGTAGTGAACTTGGAGGAGCGAAGATATATTCAAGGTGAATTCAGTCCTCGGGGTGTCTTTTCCCCCAGAAACTGAGAATGTGAATCCAGGCTGTCCTATGTCAATGAAAATGAGAGTTGTGGTGAAGATGTGGTATATACCTAGCTCACAGTGGAAATGAAAATCTTGTTAAACTACTTATGATGATGTACAGGAAGCAGAGGCATAAGCAGATGTGGGAATACTGATAAAAATCAATGAGATAATAAAAAACCAAAATGGTTATACAGTCAGTCACACAAGAAACAAGCCTTTCACTTCTACTTTATCTTCTTAGCGTGTTCTCACAAGAAACAAGGCTTACATTCCACCTTTATCATCTGTTCCCCAGTGTCTTTTGAACCTCTCAGCCTTTTTGAACCAAGTTGATCAAGGCTGCCTGAAAATACCCATCTGCACAGAGAAGAGTGGCAGTGTCAGTCCTGTACTGAGGGAAGTGCTGCAGGCTGAGCTCACTACTTACTGGACCCTGAAGAATCAACACACAAGAATGATCTGGGAAAACACTGGTCAGAGGCCCTTTTCTGAGAGACTGGGCTTCATTAGCTGCTCTCATGGTTTTGTGCTGATAAGGGAATTAGTGCAAGACATGTCATTTAAGTGTGAGAACAGTTACGAGATTTTGCCTCAGAAGCCATGACTGCTACATGGTAATGAAGCTCTCTGACAGAATTTGAAAAGTTGTGAAAACTTAAAAATCTTCTCAAAGTCCAGTGGATTCAAGCGCTACAAAATTGTATTTGTACCTCAGCAACAAGAACAGATTTGTGTGGCTCTGGTCAAAGGCTTTTAGTGGAAGACACTTTCTACAGATTTCTTTAAATTTCTTGTCAGAAATGATCATTAAAAGTAATACTCATTAAGTGAAGAGGTTCTTTCTTCAAGATCATGAAGTCTGGTTTTGGAGGAATAATGTATGGGATGCATGGGACAGAAAGTAAGACTTGAGTAAGTGACAGAAGTTGTGGCAGCAAGACTGAGAAAAGTGTGGTGCAGTGCAGGAGCCTATTGCAAAGACCTGTGACTTTAGAAAACAGTACTGTATGTACTACAATCTCAGTGTTCCATGAACAGTTTGGATTAAGAATATGTGCATGCTACAAATACTGTATCTTTGAAAATGTGGATGATGTGGAGTCTTTCAGCTGGGATGTATCCTGCAGAACAAGAAGTCGAAGTATCTGATTATTAAAGTGAAGAATCTAGAAGCTTTGGTAAGCAAGTTCCCTCTAACTTCTAGAGGAATCCCAGCATCACAGGGACTCCTGTCAGAAGCATTGCAAGATGTGCTTTTATCCAGAAAGTTCTCTGCCTCAACAATCACTTTGAAGCAATCAGCAACTTACTTCTAATAAAAAATTATTATACATACTATTCATGTCTCCTTTATCCTACTCTTATCAATATTGCATTCTGCTTCACGGAAGATTAAGATGTGGGAGGTCAATTTGCAAGCCACTGGTAGGCTTTATTTGTCCAAAGAGGCTGAAATTCAGCCTGATGAAATTTATTTGTTTCAGTTGTGCTGGTTTGGATTTTTTACAAGGACAAAAGCTTTTTGCCTAAGTAAGCTTTCAGGGGTGTTGGGAACTGCAATGCAGAATTATGTAGTCAATATATATGCAGAACTTCTTGAACTCTCCCATGGACATATTACCAGTTATATAAATAATTCTCCTTCAAGATCCAGCAGATCCAGTAAATTCATTGTGTTCTTTCACTGATATAAGAGAATAAATTATGAATTTGTCTAGCCTTTATTTTTCATATAAAATAGCTGGGGTTTTTTTTCTACTGTTTGTAGACATATGAAGTAAGCATGAACAGAAAATACACTGCATTTATGCAGTTTAGTAGTAAAGTTTTGTGAATGAGCATGGAAGTATGGATATTCTTAAATTAGGTGCACTATGTAAAGTACGAATCAAATTTTATTTCAGTATACAAGTTAATGAGATGCTTTTGTTGCTGGATCTGCAATTTTGTTCTAATGTTCATGCTATCAAATATTCCAGTGAGATGGAAATGTGACAGCATGTTCACAGAGTTGCAGTTCAAAGAACCAGGAAAAAAATGTTGTGAAAGTGAAGGATGAGTTTTCTTGGAAATCATTCGGGACAATACCTGGCAAATATCTGGATTGCACACTGTCTAAAAAGGAACAGGTACTTCAGAGGATGAGGCTTGGCGTATTTAGAATATTTTACACCAACACCTGCATTTTCTTCCTTGCTGCAGAATTTTAAAAATTCTTTTGTCAGTAGGGAGAATACCTCCAATGCTGCTGCCATTGGTAAACCAAAATTTTAAAAGACTGATTACTTGGATTCTCAGCGTTTTCAAATGGGATATGCCATATATCCTTTCTGAACTCATCAAAAGTTACTTGATAATCCAGAAGTGGTGAGTGTATGTAACCTGTGTGACTGCACAATCATGTTTGGTTTGAAGTCAATTAAGTGAGGAAATGCATCTGATTCCAGATATTTGTTTTTGGAGGAGTTCCACTTTGCCTAAGAAAGGCATCTACTTACCAAGTGAGTTTCCATATGGCAAAACTATCCACAAGCTATTTTTGTGATAATGACAGAATTGAATATCTTGAATTGTTTTGGGTTGGGTTTTTTTTTCCTGTCTTCAGCAGTTCAGAGGAGAGCAGCGTAATAGAAGACATGGAAATAGAAGTTGCTGGAGTTCTGAGACTTTACTAAGAGTTAAATCAAAGCTCAGCTGAGTGTATAAAGTTCAGTCATGTGATTCCTTTGTACGGTGATATAATTGGACAGATGGAATACTTCTTTCCCCTCTTTTTAAGGTAGTTGCCCTTTTGTTTGGGGATAAAGAAGGGAGGAAACTGAACATTGCTTTTTTTCCCCCTGGGATCTATTGGCCAAAATAGAAAAGTATTGGAAGCTTTTTGCTTTGAGCAAGAGGCATTAAATGATGGGGCAATGCCAGTATACACATTAGGCAAACATTTAGTGGGCAATAACAAAATGCAGTGGTTTCCATTCGTGAGGTCAGGCAAGAGGCATAATCTAGAGCATGAGCTCTGTTAAAGCCCTTTATAGGCTGCCTAGCTTTGTTTGTGAAATGAATATGGCACAAAGAGGAGCGGCTTAATGAAATTTTTTTTCACAGCCTGTGGAATTCTTCTTGCATTACAGTATGATGCAGAGGTAGTTTGTACTGCTCTTACAGCAGTACAAATGAAAAGTGTAATAAGGGATGCTGTATATGCTTAGCTACTGGATCTACTAATCTGCATCTACATCCTTCAACTTTAAACCTGTAAATAGCACCATGAGTGAGGAAAGCTTCATTATGGTTGTTCTGTAAAACATGGAGTTGAGGAGAGGAATCCAGTCTGAAGATAAACTGCTGTTGTTAAACAGCTGTGATGACAAGTTCTTCCTCCACTGAAGGCACAAATGTTGTGTATTCTGCATTGTGTTCACCAGTGACAACCTTACCAGTATTCTGATCAGCATTTTAGCTTAATGTTTTAAGAGATTTATATGTTTTAAAATCTCTCTCCATGCTCAGTGTTTGTTAAACATGGCTAAGAATGTGGGTTTGGGGTGTATAACTACTGCTAAATCTTCAGAGGAAAAGCTTGAAAGTTCGGACTTAAAGACTAGAAGAGAAAATGTTTCAGAAGCTGTGATAATAAAGCATGAGATTGAACAGTACTTCAACACCCTTGCTACTTTTCTCTTGGAGAGCTCCTCTCTGCAATGGAATCTGGTGTCTTTGTGCACTTCCCCTTTTGTATTCAAAAGGGAATCCGCAGTTCTGAGCTCGGGACATCCTTGTTGCTGCTGAGTAGCTGAATTGACAGTGTCTGAAACTGCCCTTTTGTTTTGAAACGTGGCTTTATATTTCTGACAGTCATTAGGAATGTGTATGCATTACAAATACATATACAGATGTTTCTTTGTTCTTCTTTTATATGTTCAGCACTCTGTAATTGAATATTGAAATGAAGGGGTTTTTTTTGGGAATTGTTGTTCTTGGGGGTTTTGTTTGTTTGTTTGTGTACGTAGCTAGTATTTGGAAAATAGCTCTTACTAAATAAAATAATTAGTTGGAAGGGATTTCCTGAGACTGATAAGGTGATTTCCTAACTTCCTGGTTGAATCAGGACTACTGCCACTGCTGGATCAGCACTTGCTTGCCAAATCCTTGAACATCTCCCCAGGCAGAGTCTGCTACCTGTGATTAGTCAGTCTGTAGTTGCTCCGCTGTTTAGAAAGGAATTTTTATCCTGACATCTAATCTTTGCCCCTGAGGCAACTATTTCTGGCTGCTACTTTTTAATGCTTTTGTCACATCCCCACAGGGTTGGACACTTTGTAACTGCTGTTCAGGTATCCATGCTAGTGTATCTCCTCTTAGTCTCCACCAGACTAAAGAAGTCCAGCTCCCAAACCTGTTCTCATAAATTATTTGCCCTGGGTTGTTTGTCATGGTAGCCACTTTGCTGGACCCTCTCTGCTTTCTCTACATCCCACTTGAACTGAACAAGGATGATACTAGTCATCCTTACAAGTCCCAGATAATGGGGGATACGATATTCTGCAGTAAGTGGCCTGTGCAGTATCTCAGTGTTCCCAAGATCCCACTCAGCTAAAGCTGTGGCATTGGTTGTATCCCCTAAATTACTGTTGCCTGTGAATTTTCTGAGGGTCTTCTATGAATACCAATGTCAGTAACCTGGTTGGGGATGCATCGTTGTGGGCCCTGGAATTGCTCTTTGGGGTACTCTGTTGCTTACTGAACACCAGGAGGCTGCTTTGTTTCCCTTTGAGCCTGGCAAACCAGCTGATTTTCAGCTCATTGATCAGTCTGGTATGCTTTAGAGAAAATATTGTTTTGGTTTGGTTTTGAGATGCTTAAGAAATACATTATTGATAACATTAAAAGCCGTGTGGCTAGTAGGCATGAATTAAATGTTAGCCTGGAAACCTGCTATTGCTAAATGGGAGAGTCTTCAAGATCAAAACTGCTTTGTTAAAATTCTGCGGCAGCAATGTTTTTTACTTGATGCTTTTTCTTTTTTTTAATAAGGGAAAAAATCTCAACTCCCCAGTCTGCTACCTTTGGTGATAGCAGCAGCTACAACTTGGTTTTTAGCTTGACCATATTTGTAAAGTCTAACCATGTTAAGGTAGAATGTGCTGTGAACTGCTTCTGGTGCAATTCTCTGTAAATTCAGTTTGTTCCTAGAAGTAAACAAAATAAAGCACTTTTTCACATATACCTATTCATGTCATTTAGCATTTGGCCATGTTGTCTGCACATACTGGGCCCGGAATCTTAACTTGAGCTTCAGACACTAATTGAACAACTCTGACGTTGAGTAATTGTTGTACTTGCTGCATGCCTGGGGATCTTCTTTTGTTCTTGCTACCAGATACTTTGAAGCTTTTAACTGAAAAAGATGCATAATTTATTTTAAGGAATTGAGGAAGATACGCTTTCTTATACCCCTCCCTTATGTTAATATTGCAGAGTTGTTTGCATAGTGTTTGTTTGATTTGATTTACAGCTTTAACACCTATCTCTTAACTCCCTGTCTTACACAGAAAGGGGAAAAAAAATTATGTATGCAACGTTGTGTTTGCCATGACTGTTGAAAATTTCTTTTACCTCAAAATTACGAATTACATTTGCAAATAATTAATAATTTAACTTAAACTTTTACTTTTTCCATCAAATGAGTATTAGTATATCACCCTGTTTTAATCTTGAATGCTGTGACTTACAAAATATTGACATCATTAAAGCATGGTGGTTTGTGTCTGTCTATGGATTTGTGGGGGAGTGGGGCAAGGGAGAAGTTCCAACAGGAGTGTTAAGTACACATCTTAACATTCAGTCTGAAGCTCTGAGAGGTTAGGAATAGATACAGACTCCTATGTAAAAGAAGATGTGGTTTAATGACTATATTAATTGTGTCTAGGACTGTGTTTAGGCTCTGCATGTTTAGACCAGAAGCTTTTGTCAGGTACCTGGAACACAGATTGATTGTCATGCATGATATTGAATAGTTAAAATAATTAGAATAAGTGGCCAATATGAAAAGCACTTAAAAATCAAATAAGAATTGAGTATTCTGGGTTTCTGTGAGATTAATGTGATTGGTATTTTGTGTTTGGGGGCAAGGGGAGTGGAATGGGAGACGTGCTTAGAGCACTTAATGAATTTAAAAAAAGAAAACTATCAAGATGGAATGCTGAGCCTATATTAAACTGCAAAATGAAGATAACTGTTCAATTCCATAACATGTTTCAATGATCTACTAAGTACTTAATAAAAGCAAACGAGAAGAAGTAGTCTGACTGTCCAACTCTTGTCCTAGGTCCTTCAGCTCCAGTCCAAGCTCCAATGAAGTATCGAGTGCTCAGACGAGGTAGCTGAATATAAACAGCCTTTTTCAAATGCAACTTTGAAATCAGTGGTTTTATTTTAATGGTGACTAAAGCAGGTGGTCTAGAAAGAAGCGATGCAAGCTGCCAAACATTTGAACCATTGCTTTTCTTTTGTGCACTTGTTAATTTATGTAAAAAAAGTTCTTAGGAGAATATGAAGTTACAAGTATTTTTACAGAAAGACTTTCAAACTTGAGACATATTCATGATTCTCTGACAATATCTTAGTGAATCTAGCTAGTATTTTTTTAGTTGGTGAAGTTTTCAGTAAAAATTTTGCAGCATGCTCAGTGTACACATATGATACAGTGAAAGTATGACAAACCAAAAGCATATAAACCAAGAACAGTATGGGTTGTTTAGATGATACGAAGACAAGAGTATTTGGTTGCATGTTAGGAAACGAGAATGGCCATCACTTTGATGAGACCTTTATCTTTTTTTTGCGTGTATCTGTCCATATTAAGTCCAAAAGATGACGTGCCTTTGTCTGTCATCTTGGGAATAACCAGCTCACACTGAGCTACTGCGCAGGCACACAAATGCATGAGAATGACATAAGGCATTTAAATGTTGATAAAAATCTGTCTATGGAGATGAAGTATGTGGCACTGAATTGTTACATGTCAGCTCTGTCGCACTATGCTACTGCTGTCACAGGCGAAAAAAAAACCCCAAAGAAAACAACATGGAAAGATTTTAACAAGACTGTGAAATTTTGGTGGGAATAGGCAGCATTGTTCTGTGGCAGGAGGTGTCCCATGAGGTATTTTCCAGCACTGTTAAATTGCAAGAGATTTTTTAACTAAATTCTGGAACTTAGTGAAGTTTTTCTTTGTGTGCAGTTCTGGAGTTTGACTTGATGGAAGCACAGGCATATTTCTAGTGGAATGAATATTTAAGAATGAATATGAATTCCCTATTCTTGTGAAGTTGTGGTTGGGTTTTTTTTAGCCATAGCCTGATATCCTAGTGGGAAAGAATACAGTAACCATTGAGTGCTTGTGGTATTTCTATTCGTTTGCTCCAATTTGAAGAAATTAGCAGTGTTAATTACTCTTATGTAATTCATTGGTCAATTATGTGTAATTAGGTAGATGAGTTTTATTTCTGAACTTTTTTTTTCAGATTAAAAATACATATTTTAGCACTTCATCATGTTCTTTTATAATGTCCAACATTTGAATACACTTAATGACTCTTTGAGATGGTTTTGCAGGTGTATTTAGGTGAATTCTGCTGGTGGTGTAAGCTGAGCAGGAATGCTTTAGAACTGTTTTAGGCAGAGCAAAAACCAATCTGTTAAAACTCAGTGAGGAGCAAGATAGAGCCCTGATTGAAACACTGCTAGTTCAGACTCAGGAGTATACCTACTGTGTTTGTCCAGCCTTTGGGCTGCCCAGAACGCAAAAGGTATTTGCTGTATTAGTGGAGATTGTGTTCTTTGTTAGCCTTAAGGCGGTATAGTTCTTGGACTTCAGATTCCAAACAAGCAGTCCCAGAATGCTGTATGAGTATTAGAGTTTTAAGGGGAGGAGGGGGAGGTTGGTGGCTTTTATTTTTTTGTGAGAACTGACACAGTCTGGGACATGCTATGAATGTGAACTTTGTATCTTTCCTCAGTAAACTGAACTGTATTTTAAGTCTCATTTTGCTTATTTGATTATTTTCTTGAAGACATTAAATCCTTGTGTATAAAATTGTTATGGAAGACAAAGTGTTGGAATCTTTCTGTGGAGGACTGAGGTCTTGCCTGTTTTCCTTATGCATTTCAGAATGCAAATGAATTTTGTCTTCATTAAAGTCTCCATTAGAAACTCCTTTACATAGTTTGCACATAATGTCTATGATCTTAATGTGTAATGTCTATTTATGTGTTTATTTTTTACTTCAGTGAAGAGAGGCTTCACAAGGTACATAACCTGTCTGAAGGATTTTATGAATGATCCGAGAAGAGAAGAACCTCTAATTGGTATGTTTTTTTGTTTTATAAATTGTATGCCTTTGAATTTGTGACCAAAAGGCTTTCTTTTGAAATAAAAGGTGGGATTTTAGTTACTGATTCATTTTCTGTAAATGTATTTAATAACTTACCTATCTCATACCTTTTAAATTTTAGTTTATTACACTGAGTATTATAAAGGCCTCCTTAACTGTTAACTTGTTCCTGAAGGAGCCATCTAAGTAAAGAAGCTTTTCCCAGATCACAGAATGGTTGAGGTTGGAAGGGACCTCTGTTGGTCTTAACCCCTGCTCAAGTCCCAGAGAAGGTTGCCTGGGACCATGACTAGATGGCTTTTGAATATCTCCAAGGTGAGCAGCTCTAAAATCTCTCAGGGAAACCTGTGCCAGTGCTCAGTCACCCTTGCAGTCAGACAGTTCAGACAGTATCTCCTGTTTCAGTTATGCCATTGCCTCTTGTCCTGGCACTGGGCACCACTGAAAAGAGCCCGGCTCCCTCTTTGCACCCTCACCTCAAGTATTTATACACAGTGATGATCAGCCCTGAACCTTCTCTTCTTCAGGCAGAACAGTTCCAGCTCTCTCAGCCTTTTTTCATAGGAGAGATGCTCCAGTACTGTCGTCACTTTCATGGCCCTTCATGTGTCCGTATCTCTTGTCCTGGGCAGTCCAGGACTTGACACAGCACTCCAGGAATGGCCCTACTGGTGCTGGGTGGAGCCTGCTGTCAGCACTCCTCCTTGTGCAGCCCAGGATACCATCAGCCTTTGCTGGTTCATCTTCAACTTGGTGTCCACCAGGTCTTTTCCTGCCTATGTGCTTCCTGGCCAGCCAGCCCCCAGCATGTACTGGTACCTGGGCTTGTTCCTCTCTGGGTGCAGGACTTGGCACTTCCCGCTGTTGAACTGCCTGAGCTTCCAGCCCAGCTCCAGTCACTCAGGGTCCCTCTGGATGGCAGCACAACCCTCTGGTATATCGGGCATCCCTCCCAGTTATGTGTCATCATCAGCCTTGCTGAGGTTATGCCCTGCATCATCATCCAGATCATTAATGAAGGTTTTGAACAGGATTGGACCCAGTACTGACCCCTGGGGTGCACTGCTACCTCCTGGCCTCCAGCTGGACTTCATGTGACTGGTGACTTGTCCTCAGTCATGGTTCTTTATGGCTTTCCATTTGGTGGGATATAACAGATGTTTCTGTTTAGTGAAATATTTTTCCTCACTGTCCTTGGCTGTACTAAAAGAAATGAGATTAATTTTAACACTTGCTTTCTTTCTAACTGCTAGATTAGCCAACCCTTTGGAGAGAAGCAAGGCTACTTGTCAGCGGCCTTAGTGTTCCAAGTGTGTACTGGTGGCCTAGAGAAATAGGTTCTCTGATGAAGGCCTAAGTAGCAAATTTCCTAGTTTTAGCAGAAAATATCTCAGTTCAGTGCCTTGTCTTGTAGTTACTCCACATAATAAATTGCTAGGCTTTTTAATACTAATGCTTTACTGTAAGCATTTGTAATAGAAAACACTCTGGTTGCAAGAACACTTTCAGTTCATTTGGTGATAGTTTATTTTCAGAGTTAAGATTTAGCAGTATAATACTGTAGCAGGTCTGAGATGGAGTTGAATTTCTTCATAGCAGCCTGTATGTTTTGGATTTTTGACTGAAGCAGTTTTGATGACACCACAGTGGTTTTTCCTGTTGCTGAGCAGTGCACCTGCATCAAGACTGTTTTGTTACTCTGGGTCCTCACCCCTTGAATAAGCTGGGGATGGGCAAGAGACTGGGAGGTGGCACATCCAGGGCAGTTGACCCAAACTGACACAAAGGATATTTTGTACCGTGTAATGTCAGCAATCACAGTTGAGGTAAAGAAAGAAAAAAAGGGGGGGAAGCGGGATTGAACTTCCAAGGCGGCTGTTCAGAGACTGTGGGTGGGTATCGGTCTGCTTGTGGGGAAGTGAGCGATGGGTTTTTGCATGCTGGTTGGTTTGGGGGTTTTTTTACCCCTCTTTCCTTAACTTACTAAACTGTCTTTAAGTCCATGAGTTTTGTTGCTTTTGTTCTTCCTGTGTTCTCCCCACCCTGCTGAAGGGTGTGGATGTGAGTGAGCAAGCAACTATGTGGTTCTTGGCTGCTGGCTGGGATCAACCCATCACTAATAGAGAGTACTGGAAATTATGACATAAGGGAACAGCTGCAGGGTTTTCCTATTTGTTTTAAACTGCTTTTAAGTTTACTATGTTCAAACTTTTCAGAGTAAAACTTTTCATGCTGGGTAATAAGCCTCAAACTTGAAGATTTCTGACTACTTCTAAGGGATAGTCTCAGTAATTTCTAGGAAAAATGAAGAAAAATCCCATTTTCATTCTTGTAATTCTTAAAAGTTTATGTAACATTTTTAGATTATGAAAGATTCAGTTTTGTGAACTGATTAATGTCTTTCCTACGTCTGCTTTTACTTGGACACTTTCCAAATTATGTTTTATTAGTATTTTAAATGCAGTTTTTTAATCCAGACATTTGCATGGCATTTCCTATTCTCATTCTCTTTCTTAGTTTCTTGAAAAAATATCCCAGACAGGAGTAAATAATTTAGTAATGAAATATTTTTGTTGGGCTTGGAAATCCATAGATGGTGTACTTCCTTTCAGAACAAGACATTGGAAAGAGATGAATTAAGCTGATGTGGGTAATAAATCTAAAGAAGTATTGAAGTGATCCTGAAGGAGTGTTAAATTCTGAAAATGGAATAATTTCATACATTCATTTTGAATTTAATGAACAGCATTGAAAAGAATACATTTGTTTTTAGTAGTCTGTAGTAAAATAGAGGTATTTGTAACTCTTGCTTTTACAGGTTTAGAACATGTGGTTGAAATCAGATTTGAAGGAAGAAAAGATCCACGTTACGAGTGCAGGCTGTGTGGGTGTAATACAGAGATGGCACCTATGATAGAGCATCTTAGTGGATATAAACACAGAAGAGAATATATTGTGAGTAATTTTGATGCATTTTGATCAAAATTTCTTTCTAATACTCCCCTTCTATTTTTTTTTCTAAATAATTATATCATGTGAAGTTTAAACCCCCATATGATAAATTGTCAGTACTAGTATCGTTGACTCTCCCTGGGTGAGACCAACATGAAGAGCTGTGATGCTGGGAGCTATTGAGGCAGTGCAGTCCAGGGCTGCCTGTCTGTATCAGCTCCAAAGTTGGTTCCTAAGTGTTTGGATTGCTTTCAGGATCAGCTTCCTAAAACATTGTGATTCTTTTTTATTCCCCAGCATGTCCATAGCACTGCTGGATTTGGTACAGAGGGTGTGTCCTTTTGGTAGTAAGCTTTGCATGGTATCCATTTTTTGTTTCGAAGCCTACTGAAGTAACTCTAAAATTTGATTAGATGTGTTGCAGAGAAGAAATTAGCTCATAATGTTCAAATCAATGTTTACCAGTCTTGTGGAAGCTTGTCCAGATGGTGAAATGTGTAAATTTTTTAATATTGTGATATATTTTGATATTAACCTTTTCAAGCTGGTTTTATTTACAGTCTAAAGAATTTCCAGATAAAATTAGGAGAAAACCGACAGATGTAAAAGAATGCAAAGTCTCATTTTTCAGACGCGTAGCAGGAGAGCTAGAGAAGAGTGAAGGATTAAAAATGTATAAGGTAATTGGAAGTAAATGTAAAGTATCTGTTAATGTGTCTTTTATCAGTGCATTTATGTTTGATATAGTAAATTTTAAAAGTAATGCTGGCAAAGCTTGTTAAATTTGTGTGTGTTTCTAGGAAGTGTAGTAGTGAGTTGAACTAAGGCTTAACTTAAAGTTGCCCTGAAAAATCTGGGGAAAAGAGCAGTAGTATTGAAATCTGTCTGAAAAAAGCCAAAGCTTTTTATTTTTAAGGTTTTAGATGTTTTAAATTGAAAATTCTTTAGTCTGAATTCAGCGGTTTAGAAATTTCATTACTTTAACTTCAAAAATTTTTAGTTTTTGCAACTTAAATTTTCTCAAATGTAAGCAAATTTTCTCTCAAATTTCAGTTACATTTACAGGATTCTCTATCTGTGTGTGAGGAACCAATTGAATTACGTAGACATAAATAAAAGTACTTGTTCCTTTCCTAAAGGCAGTTGCTGTAGAGACTGTTTTTATGAAATTTTAATCAGAAAGTCTAATATGAAACTTTTTCTGTTTTTAGATTGAAGGTTACACAAGACCAACTACCTCATGTAAGTCTGTGAATTTCTTGAGTATAGTAGATTTGATATAATTGATATTTGGCCTAATTTGCCTTACTAGTTGAACTCAAAGTGTTTGACTGATGTAAAACACTCAACTTATAATGCCACGAAATGTTTTCAGAAATGTTTCTGGGTTTTGTGATTTTTGAAATGAGGAAAGAAGGAAATTGCCAGACTTCCAGTCTTCCTTAGATGTTTTTTAACTTCTTTGTTCTGGAGGTATTTGTGATACCTGCAGTAATTTGCTCATCAAGGAAAGTGAAAAAGTATGGAAAAATGGTACTTGATGGCTAAATTGATAAAGTCTCCTCCATCTCATTTCTGTCATCAAAAGGCTTAAATGCTGAATCACTGGTGAAAGTGGAAATTACTGTTCTTTAGCAAATCCATTGGAACAAGCAATGGAAACCAAACCCACAAACATAAACCAAACATTTTCTCTCATACTGTATGGCTGAGTTACATCCTTTGTTACTGTAGATGTGCTATAAATCCTTAATGATGCCAATCTGAAGCAATACCTCCTTGCTACGTTTTGACCCTAGTATTAATACCAGAAGGAAGGTAGGTTTGATTGAAATGGGTGAAAGTTGCGTAGATCAACAGAATTTGTCAGTGTGAATCCTGCTCCTGTAGGAGCCTACCACAGCAGTGCCTTTTTTCTTTTTGATTGATCATTGGTGGCTTCTGTGCCTTGTACTTTTTAATGTTGGTCTGCAAAACAAGGTGGTGGATAATCTTTTTGATCTCTTTTTGTGTCTCTTGTGAAGAAGAGGGAATGTGACCCAGGAATCAGCTCAGTAATTCTCAGTTCAGAGTAAACTGACATCAGTCAAGTCAGCAGACTTCTGTAGAAGCGGAAGACAAGGTCAAATATCAATCTGTATCATCAAAAACAGTGATCCCACCCAGTCCTATAGGATATGAAACTCTGGAGAAATGGACAGGAGGGAAGTTATCTGCAAAAACGTTGTGCCTTTCAATATAAAGGTTTGCTGTGGTTAGATGATAGGATCAACATCAAGTGAATTCCAGAAAAAATCCCTCTGGTTATTTCAAAGAAAATCATGGTTAAAGGTTTAGCAGCTGTGTGTCTTTAGAATAGGTCATACTGGCAAATTTCAAAACTCCCTTCTGACAGTGAGAATGAGTTTGAAGATAGAATTAAGAAAGGTCATTTGGTGACATGTACTAGTGTGCAAGCGATGAAATGGATGTTACAGCTTCATCAGCCCATTTTACCCATGTTAACGGGAGCTGGTCAGCATGGTAACACAAGTCTTTCAGCCTCATCTTGTAGGGCCAAAGATGTCACTTGGCTGAGAATGATTACAAGTCCTGTTGCTTATCCTGGAATACCTGTGTTGATAAATGCTTAAGAAGTGATAAGTTATGTACCATGCAGTAGCTGGTTCTCTGAAGCATAGTTACTCTTTTAGACCGCCTTGTTTTGTTGAGCTTTTCTTCCCTCCCTCCTTCCCTCCCTCCCTCCTCATGCTTATACATTGACAGAGATGAGATGGTCAGACATTCCAACCGCCATAAGTTCTTGTTGGAGGCTTAACGATTGTACATGCAGCTTTGAGGTTCACTGGTATTTACTCAGGAAAAACCCACGTGCAAACCTTGTAACTTTTTTGCATGGAGGAGACACGCCCACCTCAGTTTATTCCATACAGGCTTCTTGTGTGGGAGTCAGCTGCCAGAACATCGATGCTGTAGGGTACCCTGCAAAACCTTTAGGGCTCAGGTGTCCCACAGACTTTTCATCAAGGATGACTGCTGGTTTCTAAGATGGCAGCATGTGCCATCTGCTGCAGAATCCTGCCCTTTACAGAAACGGCAGCCACTTCACAGCCAGTAACTGTTCTGTTTGTGTAATGCTTCCGTTGCAGTAATAACAGTGCAAACCTTGTGATGTTGCTAATAATTCTTTTTCATTTTCTAGCCCCACAGAAGAAGAAAGCAAGGTGAGAGTACTACATCCACAGGGAAATCAAAAGAGATTTTTAAATCTATTTTTCTGTAGCAAACATCATGACATATGGGGAAAATATTTTATATTGTCTTTCCTCTGTACTTATTCCTCTTCTGTAAATTGTTCTTTTTTGTCTGTGAGGAAATAGTAGCTATGGCTTTTGAAATACTGCACCCAAAAAGAAATTGCAATTGAAATTTCAAGCTGTTTCTATTCTATGTGGAATATCATTGGCTGAGTAGGTTTTATAAAAAGCTGTTTATATAGGAAGAAAAAGCCCAACCCACCATTGTTTTAGTCATCTTCTTTAGCTGATTTGTGAAGAAGTTAATCTGTACTACTGATCTCTTTGAGAGTCAGTCAGAATAAGGATCTTTACAGCATACTTAAAACACTGTTACTTTTTAGAGAAAGATATCCAGTATTGATAATTGATATAAATTTGGAAACTGAAATATTTTGGTTCTATATACTATGAGTAAACCTAATGTTTTGGTAATTTTTAGAATGCAGCTTAATACTGTAATTTCTTTCTTTTAAGGTGGGAAGATGATTATAAGCATGAGGTATGTAGAGGCAGTAAGTCCACACAAGTGTTCACATGCCCGCAAGTGTCTCATGTTGTTGCAGTTTCTTTATGCTTGCTGCTTTTCATTTTTCTGGAAAATGTTTACTCTTTGGCTTCATTTACTATTTTATTAATATTGTTGCAGAAGCAATTGACCTAATGAGTCAGAATTTTGCGTTCATCACAGCAGAGGGGAAGAGAATACAGTACCTTTGCCTCAGCTCTCATAAATCCTGTTCAGAGCCACTGAGAGTGTCAGAGCCAGTGTCTGCAGGCCAGGTCTCCCAGCCTGTGCTGCAGTCTCCCCTTCCCTGTTTTGTCCCTCTTCAGATCAAAAGTATTCTATACTGAAAGTTCGGTTTGAATCTTAAGATACCTCTAAAGATTTACCATCCTTTTTTCTAACTCAGAGGTGAAACTCAAAATGATCACTGAAATATCTGTCCTGATTGGTGCTGGACACAAACACTGAGAAGTGCCTTGTTTTTTATCTTAGTGGCAGAGTTGGTTGTGTAGGCCTCAGGCTGGTCAGGTACTATGTTAAACACAGCTGAGCACTTTACTTTTTTAAACATGATTTTGGACCTGAGTGAGGAAAGCCTGGGAAAGATAGCTCTTGTAGGTGTGTGGCTTAGATGTGAAATGTGTTCTTCCTGGTAGTAATGGAATTGGAAGTAATGCAGTTGTGTTTGTAGCAGCTGCTACCAAACTGATATTGAGCATCTAAGGTTACATGTTTATGGCTGTGACCTAAAATGATATCTTTTCTTTGTGTTGACTTTTATTGTTGGATAAAAGATTAAAAGGTTTTGTTCTGTACAAGATGATGCAACAACTGCTGTAATATTTAGTCTTTTAAAGTTTTTTCCCCTATTCTGCAATCTCACAGAATGATCCTGTTCGGAAACAGAAAGCTCTGGAGTTCTTGGTATGTATGTAAAATAATCGTGATGAGAGTTGTGAGGTTTCATCAGTATGATGCAGTGAATATTGTGAAGGAGCCTCTGATTACTGATCAAACTCATTTGACTACAACATTAATTTCTATTTTAATGGACTCTACCCTTTGAAAAATTAGTGCAGCTGTAGCTTAGCTCAGAACAATTGGCTGGATTAAATGTGAGCTCTTGGCCTGTTCTAGGGATGACTCTCCCCTTTGCTGAGGAGCCACTCTGACAAGCACTGTTAATTAGCAGCACTGATGTTGCTCAAGTGCTGCTGTCTGCCTGTATCTAAAGGGATTGTTGATAATGCTGAGCGAGAGGAGCCAGTCTGGTCTGGCTGCCAGAGAAAGCACAGCTGCTGGTCTTGGAGTGATTGGGGAAGTTTTATCAGCTCTGTTGCTGTTGACAGTGGCACAGTAAGCCTTGGTTTGTCTTCTGAGTTTATGAAAATACCTGACCATTTGTGTTCAACATTGTACTCTGTGAAAATCATGTTCTTGTACCTAAGGCAATTGGAAAATTTCATTTGAATTTGAATTGTGTTTATACACCAAAATCAGAAGTAGAATGTTGTGAGATGTATGCTTCATTTCTTCCACGCTGTAGTTACTTGTGACTTCAGAAAGAGAGAGAGAAAAAAAGCAAGTCTAAGGGATAATCAGTAAACTACAAAAAAACTTGGTAGTTAATTGACTTTTATCTACAGGAATTACAACTATTCCTTACAGAAGACTGCCTATATTCTTTTAACTTACTGTAATCACTTATAAATTAATTTACTTACTAATCAGCCTGAATCTTATTTTTTATTCAATCTTCTACACAGAAAACATAAATTTAGGACTTGTCCCCTTCTCTGTCTGCAACAAAATGTTTATGACTGTCAGTACAGGAGTGGCACAGAAATCCATGTTTTACCTTTTATCTGGCCATAATTATGTTCCCAATTTATTTTTTTGATATTTGTGTATACATTTATTATATATGCCATATGTTAATTAATAGTATAAATTAGGTTATACCAAAATCAAAGTGTAACTTTGATCTGTTTGTGTATATGACCCTTCAGCACCCTAGTGACCAATTCTAACCGTGTTTTTTGACAGGAGACTTTTCACATCACCTCAGACTCAGAAGCAACACTTGTTCTTCACATTACACAGGAACTCATGGAGGCTTTGAAGACCTTTTGTGAAAAGAAAGCAGCAGTAAGTAACATCATCTTGTCCAGAGTTGTTTTACCATTGGGAGGAAAGGAGTGGTTAAACTCTCTGTGTTAACACCCTGCCAAACTGAACAGTTCAGGCATGGGTCAAAACCCCCTGTTAAATAGACTTCAATTTTCTTTTTTTACAATTTCTAGGTAACAAAGGTACTGATTGCATGGCACATTTCTCTTAGTATTCCATCATCGTGTATCTGTTTTGGTTTTTTTGTGCGTTTGTTCTGTTCTGGGCACCATTTTGCTTCTTGATGACAGGTTGTCTTCCTTTTTGTGTTGGTCCCTTGCTTGATAGCTTTTGTTCTAAGATCAGTGAGGCTTTAAGCCCCACACAAATGTGCCATTTTTTTCTTTGGTGGGCATGGGGGTAGGTTTGTCTTTCTTATAACTTATATCTCTGCTCTCAGTTGAGAGTTCTAATCTCTTAAGACTAAGGTAGGTAAGATGTTCTTGACTATCTGTTGGTCCTTACAAAGCTCCATAGCTTCTTTGCAAAGAAGTTGACTACCTGTGGAAAAAGGAGTCTGAAGAATGACTAGAATCTTTGAAAAAATGATTAATGACTCTGGCGGCTGCTGGTTCAGAAAATGCAGGATGTGTGTTTTTCTGAAAGCTGTTTCAGACTGTTTTCTCAATTGTATATTCCATGTCGTGTGCTACAGTAACTGTCTCTGTGCAAATGCTGCCACCAACACCAGTTAAATATTGCTTCTGTAGCTTAATCTCTCAGCTGGGCCTTCCATTCTGCATTCCCCAGTGGGAGGCAGGATTTGCATATGTACCAGTTTTATATTTTAGCCAGGTGATGATGAGAGAAATGAGGCAATAAATTTGAAACAGGAGACGTTGTCTTCACCAGACACCTCCTTCTGTTCTCCAGACACTTACCTCTTCCAAATAACACTTTGGAAAATTGTGGTATAATGTGGTAACAGCACATCCCTCATATGGACTTGGCTATCACCTAAAATTGTACTTTGCTAACTTTCTATGGGAAATTTATTGCTTTTTAAAATTCTTAAAGTTCTTAAATTCTTGCATTTGCAAGCAGACATTCTGACCTTTTGCTTTGCCTAGGTTAATTACACCAACAGTTTAGGCCCACTGATGTCAGTACCTCAAGATGAATTTCCAGAAGGGAAAAGCAACCCAGAACACTACGGGCCAGATGGAGAATACGAAGGTAATTTAGATATTTTGTTCCACTAGTTTGTTTACTCTTGAGACTGCACAGATTGTGAAAATTTAGTTTTATGGCCAGCCATAGTGCTTCTTAGCTGGTGTACTGTGTGTCTTTGCCCTCTGAGTCAGTTCAGGATATCATTTTCTGAAGCTTTAATGACTTAACTGTCTGAGAACATTCCTGTCTCACTGAACAGTGTTACAGCAGTAAAGGTTAAGGAAATTCAAGCAGTAACCCTTCCTGATCTATTTACTGTTAGAATTTTTGGATGGAATATACCAAGCTCAGTTAAGACATAAAGGCAGGAATTGGGAAAAGAACAGAAGGACACTTCATAAAATCTCAAAGTAGTTGCGTTTGCAGTTGGTATTCTAATATTTTGCTAACTTTTATTGCCCTTTATTTATTCAGGAAGTTCTGACTGGAATCAAGGTTTTTTGTCTCAGTATGAAGAGTGTTCTGAAGATGCTTCTTTTGCTCCTGCTCACTCTAACAGTTACCAAACAGATGATGGATCATCTTCCTGTCATCTGAGATCTGATGACTTTGCAATGGTGTCTCTGCTCAGGGACTCTCCTGCTGTTGAGCCTGATGGTCCTGTCAGTGGTATCAGTGAATGGCTGAGACAGCTCAGACACTCGGTATCTGGCAGGAATTTGGCTGCTGGGGCCTCTTCCTACAAGACCAGCCCACTGAAGGAGTGCTCAGCAGAATATATGTCCAGTGATGTGCAAGGAAGTGAGCTCCATGATAAGAGACTCTCATTTGGCAGGGAAAATACAAAATGGAGGAATCAACAAGCAAGTACAAAAGCAAGGCATATAAGTGACCAAGAATTACCCTATCCCAATTCTTCTGCCTCTCATCCTTCATCTGGAAGATACTCTACAAACTATCCTTCACAAAACTATTCCTCTTACAAGAACGATGAGTCTGTGAATACTTGTACATCTTCTGCAAATTCTGATGTTTCAGGAAGAGGTGGCTCCAGGTGGCACCAGGACACTAGGTGGGAGTGGAATGAGGACTCTAGGTGGAATGAGGACTCTAGGTGGAATGAGGACTCCAGGTGGAACGAGAACTCTAGCTGGAAGCAGGAGTCTAGCTGGAAGCAGGAATCTAGGTGTCAAGGATTCAGGTATCAGAAATCAGGCTACCAGAGAAACTGGAGTTCCCATCAGAACTCATTTTCTGGCAGTGGTTCGTACCGAGATCACCAGCAGTTCAGAAGCTCAGAAGAGATGTTTGATGGAGTTGATGTTGGTCTTGCTCCCAACGCTGTGAATAGACTACTAGGAAAGGATGTACCTACAATGACCAGGACGCTCAAACAGTTGGCTCCATATTATCCAGCACTTCAAAGTAAGATTGTGATTAGTTTGCATGTGAAATGAGTTGATCAGCATAGTTGCTTTAACATAAGCAGGAGATTGCAGGCTGCAGAGATAGGATGTGCTGTTCAGGGGAGTCGAGCTCCTTTTGCTCACGTCTGTATCAGCTGAAGAAAGGCATTGTTGCCTCTCTGAGGACACTGTGCCTCTTGGCAACTAAATGGAGCAGCGAGTGAGAGGAGATTTCGATAGCACAAAAATTTCCTGAATTGAAAGGTTTGAACTAGGTCATCTTTCTAACTAGCAGTTTGTATCATGAGTTGTACTGCTAGGTTTGCAACGATGGGAAGGGAATGTATTGCTGTAAAGAAAAAAATACTGAAATGCATGCAGAACCAAACCTGGATGGAATTATAATAAATAATCCAAATGGATCAAAACCCATTGGGATAACAAGAGAAATGTTATCAAAGAGCTGGTTCATTACATGCTGATTTCTTTTTCCAGTTACTGTAGAAATAGTCATTAATGCTGAGAATAGTGATACACTTTTCAAAATGAAAGTTTCTCCTTTCGAAATAGATTATGAGAGGGATTTAAAGAGAAGTGGGCATATGCTACTGCATGGCTGTCATTGGGCATGAGTTTGGACAAATGCAAACTATGCTTCTGATACTAGAATTAGTTAATTAACTAGGTAGCTACTTAATAGTAAAACTTTCATTTTCACATTCTCTATGCTGTATTATGTGAAATATTGTGAGATGGAAGTAACTGTAAATGTCTTTATCTCCCCTTTCTAGAAGTAAATATTCAGACATTCGTCAATGTGCTAATAGAAACTAGAGAGAAAGATTAAGGAGCAACAACGGTTGAACTGGAAACAGATGAAGAGATTTGAGAATCTCCATCACTTGGCTTTCAGGAAAGAGACTGCATTTGACTCTGTTTGGCTTGGGAAAGGTAAAGGGAGGTAGTAGAGTTTTAACATGTGAAATATAGCTGGAACATGAACTTGCACATAAAGGGTGAACATACTATTTTGTTTAGGCTTTTTGTAATGTATTTGTTATATCTTAGTATAGTACAGAAAAAAATCTTTTGTTATTTTTTGAAAATATGTTAAAATTATTCTGTCAGCAAAAAGTTAATAATCCTTTGAATACCCCTCTCAATTCAGAGGAAAAAGAAAGGTTTACTTTTATGTTACCTACTTAAGAAGAATATTCATTGAAAATACAGGTTTATTTTTCTTCACACAAAGGTAAGGCCAGTTCCATTAATTCTAGGCTTTATAATTAGCATATTTTTAGAAAATGACACACTACATTTCTGTTTAGACAAAGAAAGGAGGATGTCACAGCAAAGGTATTCTCTGTCTTAATGTGATGCTATATGAGGAAAATGTATTCTAGAGAACTGGTATGCAATGGGGCATATTAGTTTCGTTTTTGCAGAGTAAGAAATGGTGTGAAATATATGGAGATTTTTTAATCATGTTGTTCAAAATGAAATCATTATAAATTTTCTGAAAAACTCATTTGGTGGATTGACCCCTACAAAAATAAAAATTACTGATTCTTTCTACTGGTAAAAGCATATTGAGAAATAATGGAACCCATAAGGCAATCAGATAAAATAACAGGAAAAAAATAAATAATCAAAATGTCATACTAACTGAGTAATACTTACCAGTTCTGATGTGTATCAGAACCACATGCTCACGAACACCTGGCTTTGGATGTCTGTTTTATGTAATTAAAACCAGCTTACGTGGAGCTGAAGAAAAGAAGTAAAGTGAGACAAGTTTACTCCTGAGTGTCTGTCTTCCTGTTCACTGCTGCATTGTGGACTATCATTTTTCTTCTCACCCATGCCTGAACTGTGTCTCTGTGCATTAAATACCTGTGCTGAAGCAGGGCTAGCCTTCATGAGCTGTCATAATACATTTTGGATTTTGTCACATAAATTTTAATAAGAAAAAACAATTTATTATTGAGCATATAAACTCAATTCCCTAAAATTTTCCTTCTGTCATTATTTTGCTTCTGCATCTGAAAAGATCCACTTTCCTTTTTCATTCCTGTTCACTATTTACTGCTCATACTTACTGAAGTGTTGGAGTGGTTTATAATGTCACACACTTTGTAGCTGTGCCATACACTTTCGTCCACTGAATTACATAGTCAACCTTGCTTAAAAGGCAAAATTACGGTTTTTCTACCACGGGTGTCTTCCAGAGTTTTGATTTAGAAGTCTGTAGGATTGATCAATTATTGTATCTGATTATTTACTTCTGGTAAATAAAATTAGCAGAAGTTATTTACACAAATGTTACTGCCATAGTTTTTTCCCTCAGAAAGTGTAGTGCAACTAAAATTCTGAAACTGTAGAAAAAATGTTGCTAGAAAATATTACTGTTGCAACTCTGTCAATTCAAGTTAAGACCTTTTCCTTTGAAGTTGTTGTAGAGAACTCTTCTCCCATTTCTCACTCCCTTTGGGATTTTACTGCCATTACTGTATACCCCAGTGGCATACAGCAGCTGGATGACTTCCATCCAGATTAGATGCTCTTTCCACCTATATGTTCTCTTATTTTTTCTTCTGGGCATCAGTTACTACCCCTCCTTTGTTGTTGTGCAGAGTCCTGCACTGGGGAAACAGTTCGTGCATTTTGAAAGGGAGTTGGAGTTGTTACCAAATTACGACAGCATGGATTTACTAAAGCTTTCCTGAACTCTGGTGTGCTGAGTACTCCTTACTCCCAAGAAACCGCTTTGCCATATCTTGCTCCCATGTAGTATAGAATTGGAGCAGAACAAATCCTCTGTCTAGACGCCAGTCACAACCTTCACAAAGTAGGTCCTGACAGCCTGCAGAGCAGCACTGGATGCCTGGCACTTGTCAGCACCAATGCAGCTCCATCACAGGCTTTGGCATGGAGGCAAGAGTCCTGAGAATGCACCTGAGCCCTTGGAGCAAATTTCACATTTCCTTAAAAAGCCAGTGATAAAAATCCAGACTGGGACATGTCTTGGACAGGGGATAACTTTTCAGCCAGTGTCTTGGCCTGTGGTGTACCTGCTTTCACACCTTTAGAAGTGTCTGTTTCCCACTGGGACAAGAGTTGCTCCAATCCAGAGACACCTTGGTGGTTCTCTGCAGCAGTGATGCTCCTTTAGAAAGTGCTGGAGCCAGCTGTTCTGCACCAAGGGCAGTGAAGTAGAACAAGGCCAGCTGGACATGGGCGACATCCTTCAGGGGAGACAACTTGGGAAGTTTCTTAGATTCCAGCTTTTTTAGTTTGTGTCTTGGACTTAACTAGTATTCCTCAAAGTGCTTCCCAGAATTACTGCATTTTATGTGTGTGTATGATCCGAAGGGACAGATTCCTTACTGGGAAAGAAATGGGGAAGCCCTTTTGAGCCCAGAAATTTGGGGCTCTTCTGTTTTGTTTCTGAAGAGAGCACATCTAGTTATCATCCCAGCCTTCTAGGGAGGGAAGGTTCAAGGACTAACTGGTGGAAGTCTTTTTCCCTTGTTTTCTTAAACATAAGTAACCTTCACAGTTCATCCAAGGCTGTTGGATGAGGTGGTTTCTGACACTGGTCATTATTCCTGATCTCCCTCCTCAGCCAAAACCAATTCCTTGCTTTTTGGGTGATGACGCCCAAAGTGCTTTGGGAGAACTCCTTGTTTTGGTGCGCTTATGCCATGGAGACCATTGGTCTTTCCCCACATATTTCACACCAGGAAAGTGTTCAGAGTGTTGCTGAGCTGTCACTAATGGTCTGATTGATTATCACTTGACAAACAGTAGCAGCTTCTCTGTGTGACAGATGTTTGATAACTGCACAGTTGCCACTTTGCTGCCTTCACCCTTACACCAGACACTCTACTCTGGCTGAGACACAGAATCACAGAACAGTCTTGAGTTGGAAGGGGCCCACAAGGATGATTGAGTCCAGCTCTTCAGTGAATGGCCCATACAGGGATTGAACCTGCAACCTTGCTGTTATTTGTACCATTCTCTGACAATCTGAGCCAATCTCAGGGTCACCTGGAAGTAACATCGTAACTTCGTTTTTTTGATTTGTTGTTTTTTTTTTTTTTTTTTTTTTAAACTTTTCTTTGGTTCCTCCAAGTTGCTTCTTCAGAGTTACTGCAAGAGATAGTGTTTGACACAGAAATCAGTCATTACTTGTCTTGAGTTTTTCCACTCTCTCTCAGCTGTAAATGGTGAGATGTAGGGTAAAGTTATGAGAATGTCTGTCAATTCAAGACTACTTCAAATAAGTCCTTCAGCACAAAAAGGAAGACTTTTGATGTTAAATGAGACAACTAAGCAAAGGGAATGTATTCAGAGGCAGGGTTCATCTTTGTGGGGAAACTTACTGAGGGAGATGCAGTATGATCTGCTTCAGAGCTGGAAGAAGTTGTATTTGAAGCCATCCCAAGGATGGCCTGAAAGAAGGCGGCAGCTAGAAAATAAAATAGAAAAAGGCCATCCAAGTGGAGAGACCCCTGAATCATAGAAAATGAGAATACAGAAATAAAATCACCATCCCCTTAAAGCTGTATAAAAGTGAAACAGACTAAGAGTTGACCTAGTATTTTTACTTAATTTTAAATTCTGTATTAAAAATTAATACATTAAACTCTTATAAAAGTAAGGCACATGCAAAACATATTGTGCAACTTCTGACTTTCAACTCATATAAACTAACAAGCATTACTTTAATTTGGCATTTCTAAAGAGTCATTGCTCCCATGCAGGATATGTGTAAGAGGTTATGTTTGACATTGCACCAGTTAAATCTAGATTCTGTGCTTTCTGTACTACAGTAAGCAGAGATGGTCATATCATACAATAATACAAATAAAAACCAACTCAAGTACAGATTCTGACAGTGATTACCAACATACAAAATTTAAGAATGTGATGTTACATCCATTATAATACATCAGTGATCTTATTCAGTAGAGGATGATTTGGCAGCTCCAGTCTGTGTAATGCCAGTGTGCAATTCCTGGTTATCAGTGTCATACGATGCTGAAGACCATGGAAAGATACTGCTCATAGGACACCTGAATCCAGCCATCCTGATCAGTATCGTATCGTCGGAACACATCAGTCAGCCTCTGAGGAGGAGAGAAAAAAATAATAGACATTTTTGTTCTAGGGGAAGGTTCAGACTGCCACATACTCCCCTTGCCACCTGGGCTTCTATAGCTATATGAACCCCTTCTGTTCAACCCCTTTGTAGCCATTTTACAGTCTTATTTATAAAGATAGCTCTTTGCCAATAATGATACATTACCTAAGGCTACCTAGGCACTTCTTTATAGACAAGACTATATAGACTATTTATAATTGGCACGGGGAAAAACAATGTCACATTTGAGTCAGCTGGAAACAGAATCCAATACATACCTTGTGCATATCTCACCTTCTAGGCAAATGTGCTTCCTGTGCCATTGCTATCTGAGCTGTCACTGTATAACCCCAGAGCAGTATGGACAGTGGACCAGAACAACTACCAGCACGGTTTCATAAACATCAGCTGATACTGCATTTCAAAGCCCTTTTTAGCAGAGTTCAAGTCTATAGTTAACTATAACTGCCTTATATTACAAATAAATACACAGGTGACTGATGTGTCTAAGTAACAGAGATACTGCTTTTACAGGGAACTGCTTTCCCTCCAGGTTCTCTCTCTCTCCCACTGAAAGGTTGTGGGGCTTTTTGTGTATTTCTACCACTACCCCTGCAGGAACAGCTCTGAAGTCTGTATTAAACTAACAGACACTGTGAAACAGTGAGACTATTTTGCACTTTTTTGTTCCTCACCCATTGTATCAAATTTACTTGAGAATCAAAGGAATTACTAATGAAGACCAATACACAAAGATGTTTCTAGCACTTGTCATATACTTAGTTCAAATGGTTTATTATAAATAAAAGCAAGTTTTAGATCCACTGTTAAAGTGAGAACCAGAAAATCTTAGGAAAAGGTAATTTTTTTTCAATTGACATAAAAGTATATCTCAATCTTACCTGTAGAACAACACAGCATTGAATAAAATCATCAAAAGCAACTTGTCCTCTTCCTTGTCTGTCAAATTTCCGAATAAGGATATCGTAGAATTGATCAGACAGTCGGTAACCTTGGAAAAAGAGAAATACTTTAAAAGGTTTCAATTACTGCAGTCCTTCTATAAAAAGAACAAGGTTGTCTAGCAGGCATGTGTAACAAAACCAGAAAACAGTAAAGAGTTACAACGATTTTTTTTCCCAGTATCTCTGTTAAACTAAAATGCATGCAATAAAACCCATGCTTAATAATAATTATGTACAGAGTCATGGTAAATATAATTACAGATTAAGGTGACTATTTGATTGAGGGAATGGTTTAGGGCTGCAGATCAAGTCTTTACAAGTGAAGTGACAGGAGTGAAAGTTCCTTAGGCATCAGAAAGCTCTGGTAGCATAGACAGCTGGCTTTGTTTTAAAAAGTGGCAAGTTCTATCAAGTACCCTGTAAGGTCAGACTTTGCCTGAAGCATTGGTAACACTCTCAGAGCATGTCACAGAGGAGACTGGAACTGGATGTGTCAGGACATGTGTGGAATGTTTTTTCTCTATTTAAGGAAAAAGCTCTAAAAAACATGTGCTGCTGGCATGGACATCGTTAGAAGGTACCTTATACCTAAACGGAGAGCTGCCCTTCACCTGCCTCATTTTTAGTCACATATGTTAGAGCAGTACAGTTCTGCAACAGTAACAGTAAGCAGCTCATTCTATGACATAACCCAGTCATAAAAACTGTAATTACAAATGAATTACCAAAACCTGTTAGTGCTTGCTTTAGCTCATTTTTGTCAATCATTCCAGAATTGTCTCTGTCATACGTTCGAAAGACGTTCTGCCAGTCTGTGATGTACTTCCAGACTCCTGTGAATTCACTGAAGTTCACACCCCCTTTGTTTTCTCTGTCAAACATGCCTGAAATAAAAAGTAAGAAACACATATAAAACCTTAGTCATACTACTCAGCAAGATCTGCCAGGATTTTAAGAAGACAAGAATGCTTTGTGGAAGGTACTGAAGAGAGAAAAGAAACTGCTAAAATGCAAGTGATAATTTGGAAAGTTCTGCCAAGAAAAAGCAAGCAGTCATCCAGTGAAGGAAAAAACGATAAAGCAAGATAGAAGAGTACCAGAATGAATCACAGAATGTTTCTTTTTCCTGGGTTTTCATTTTCAGTTCGAAAATACTGAGGGCTTGATTGATCATCCAGTGATAAATCAAAATGGGCATTGTGGATTATTCTTTTCTAAGGACACATTAAAAAGTCTTACATCTATTCCCAAGAGTGCTGGGATATTCATCTGCATTTGACTTACTGATACTGTTATCTTTATACAAAGCATATCACACGGTGATGGAACTCGGACTGCTGCTGAACTTACTGAAAACAAAGCAAAAAATGTAGTCCTTGGATTTATGAACTGTGTGATAAAGAAGATTTGATTTATTGTGCTTGAGTCTTTATCCTTCTGCCACCATCACCTTCCACACTACTGGCGATTATTTTAGACACTAACAGAATTTAAGCATTGTAAAGCTTCTGTTTGGTATTCTGGAGCAAAACATAGGCTTAAAATGCAAGACAGGAAAAACTACTTCCAAAGACAAGTTATGTAGTATCTTTTTAGAAAATTTGAGATGACAATCTCCTCATGCCTGAATTACATTTATTATCTAATCAATTATGCAGTAACATTTTCTCAGGCTACTTTGACAAGTGCACATGTGTGTATGCAAAGGGCATTCCTGTATTAATCAAAAGGGAAAATAATTTAACTTACTACTGCTGGGCACTCTGAGGAAAAACAAACCGTGTAGCAATTGAGACCATTCTCAATCATCTGAACACATTACAAAACATTATCTTAGGACTATGTCACATCACACAACTATACTCACCAAGAATTGACCTGACTGTTGCTGGATTAAATGGAGTCCACGTGCCTGAAACAGAAAGAATTACTTAGTTCCTCAATACTAAGCAATGTTTAAAAAAAGTGCAACAAAACAAAAAAAACCATGTTAAGAACAGTGAATTCCGAGCTACATGACATGGAGCTGGCATATCATAAAATATGGCTGCTTGGAAGTAATAATGTTCTTGACGATTCAGAGATTACTTCAACTAGAGCTTTACAAATACCACACAGACCAGCATTTTTCAGGCTGCAACAAACAAAACTAACAAATCTTGGAAGATCTAAGAGGGACTTTTTCATCCCAGGCTGTCAGGAAGTATTGGATAAAAGGCAAGATCTAAACTGAATTACCTCTTTTCTACTGACAGGAGCAGAAGTGTTCTAAGTTGTAACTCAATCAAGGTCTTATATCTGTTCCTCAGTAAAAACCCATCTCCTCATTTCCTTTTTACAGGACTACTCCAGGGCATTTAGTTTCTGACAGAAGTAAAAAGAAAGGGTTCCTAACATGGCATAACCATACATTGCAATTGAGAGTTGTTTAGTACAAATCCCACCTCCACTGCTAAAACAATTAAGTGTTAGCTCGAATTAGTACTTTTAGACCAAGAAATGTTGCTGCTTGAACGGGCCTGAGCAGTAGTCATCTGGAGAGGAGCTCTGTACTTCTCTGAGTATTTAGAGGCTAGTCATTATGAAATAGTTTTCACTTGGTTGACAGCATTCCCGAGCACTAGGAAGCATTAAGCTTTAAAGAAAAGAAATCCTGTGCCCCATCTAGAATTTCACCATCGATTCTCTAGAGCCTGCGAAGGAAGCAGGAGGACGAAGCAGCACATACTGAACTGGCTGTGATTGCCTGCAGGGCCTCAAGGAATCGCTGAGACCACAAAGGAGTCGCGGAGCCGAGGGCACTACGGAGCGCTCCCAGGGATACGTCAGCTGACCACAAATCCCAACAGAAGGGCCGCGCTGGGATCCAGCACGTCGGCTTTGCTGGCTCAAGTGGCGTAACTCTACAGGGGGAATCCTGCACTCTAGGCAGGTCCTGTGACTATTTGCACATAAAGAGAAATGTAAGCAGAGAAAGAGAAGAGGAAAAATGACTCTAAAAATGCTTAAGCAGTATTTTAGACAGAGAACATCAGTACCTTAGTTTTATGTCTCTTCACAAAAATAAGAAATAATGGAATTAATAAGGTGCCAGCACTTAACACTGAACAAAATAAGAGGAAAAAGTGAAAATACAGTCTGAAAGTTAACTTATTTCATCTTGAAATATTCAAGTGACTCATATAGATGCCACAGAGTGAAATCTGAGCAACTCCAGAGGTGAAGAATTGTACTGATTTCAGCCTGTTCCAATAAACAGGGAAAGCTGTTTCTGTCTCTTCTCTCCTGGCTCTACTGTTAACTTCCCACAGCAGCACAGAAAAAAACAAGAAGGA
This sequence comes from Corvus hawaiiensis, assembly GCF_020740725.1. Lineage (NCBI taxonomy): Eukaryota > Metazoa > Chordata > Aves > Passeriformes > Corvidae > Corvus > Corvus hawaiiensis. The sequence goes on along the minus strand of NC_063242.1, from coordinate 4,496,220 downwards.
AGCATAGGATTTTACTGTGCAAACAATTAGACAAAGTGATGATCAGCCCCTCCCAGGTAAGCACATTGTTATCTGTATAAAACTTCACAGGTTGAAAATGTCAAATTGTCAAAACCACACTGAACTTCAAATTTCAATGAGCACGACGCAGACTTTTTTAATGTTTTAGAAATAAACACATAATATTATTTTAGCCCAGGTTAAATTGCAGGACAGCCACGCACAACCATCCACTAGAGGATATATTTTAAATATAATATAGTGAATTGTTAGTGACATTGATGTACAAGATCTAGAATCTCTTGGAATGCAGGAAGCTTACAGTTCTATAAATATTTTGTCTAACAGTGAATTCACTTGGTAGGCATTCTTCATAATTGCAAAGCACTGAAACTGCTAATCTACACTGTAAATAAGGAAAGAAATAAACTCAGATAGTCATCACTGCCTATTATTCTTAAATTCAACCATATGAGGACATATTTAAAACATATGAAATTAAAAATGGCAGGTTCATGTGAAAAGAGATTTAAAATATATAAAATTTAAAACAGCAGATAAAATTAAAAATGACAGGTTCTCACAGTTCTAAACAACACTGTAATCTAAATGAAAATGGTGACTTAATTTAACTTAGTTTTTGCTAAAGATTTTAGTCAAAATTTTAATTATGGATCAGGTCTGGCAGCCACAATACATAGCTTTTAATTTATCAGATACATTATTAAACAAATATTCTAGTAAATCCAGGTCATTTACAAGACTGCAATTTTACTAAATAGAGCTTTATCAATTTATTTCAAGTCAGGCAATTACTGACAAAAAGGGCCCTTCAGTCTGTGTATGCTGCAGCTCACATCAGTTTAAGCCCTTCTCAGTCACAAAGCACAGGAAGGATAAAAGAATAAACTTTGGGAGAAGGGAAACTTGGTATGGACTCAGAGATGGACAAACAGCCTGAATATGCCCTTTTTCAGATTTCCAAATGGAAGAAAACCCCACAGAGTACAAGCCTACCCGCCCTCAGTCATGGGAGGAAAGTAAAAATAGGCTGCTGGAAAAATGTTTCATTTTTTATTTTGTTTCCATGAGTTATTATCAATACTCTAGTTATTCTTTGAGTATTACAACAAGGAACTGACAGACTATTAGGAAGTTTTAATACTAGATCTAGAATGCATCTTTCTACTCTGTTAGGAAAAATGCCAAGCATACTTTATTTCCTGCACCATACTGTATGAAAAATAAATTATGTGCAGTGAAAAGGCTGGTTGTAAACAGCTTTGTCCACGTTATACACTGATCCAGGTTAAAAAACAAAGGTTCAGTAGTGATCAGCAAGGAATATATAAATCACTGATTATGATTTCTAGGAAGCAGAGCTGGAAAAAAAATAAAGGGATGTGCATGCCTTCATTCCTCAGAATACAGATCAGTAATGGTTACAACAGATATTCAGTTTAAAACAAACAAAAAATTAGGATTGTCCATTTTTTCTTCCCTTTCCAACCTTTTGCTGTAGATTAAATAGTATTCCTCAGTGGTAGGAACACTTCCCACCCTCCTCCATACAGAGAATGAAGGCATTGAGTAGCCACCGTCACAACAAATTTAACATGAAATTTACGATGAACTACCTCACTGCTCATTTACAGACTTACCGTTGGATAATGCTTGCTGGAGTTCATTATCAGATATTATTCCACTCCTGTCTTTATCAACTCTGGAAAAAAACCAAAACAAAAACACGTAGTAAGTTTTAAATGGCTGAAATTAACAGGTTCCACTTGCTGAAGACTTCAGCATTCTGGTTCTTACTCATCAGATGAGATTAATCTTTTCCTGAAAAGTCACTGGCACATGATAAAAGCTCCAAAGAAAACTGTAAGGCTTACTCATGAGTGAAGAGATGCACAGAAACACACACTGCCAATGAAACAGTTTGGGCATGCTCTGCACAAAGAAGTATTTTAATTTATTTCTGTTTAAGAGAACTGCAGAGCACACATGCTGGTTAAATCCACAAAATGCCTAATGTCACAGTAGTAAGCTGTTTGTTTCCCAAACTGGAGCAACAGGTTTGGCACCCAGATTCTCTCACATGTTGGCAATGGAGAGGAAGTCACTAATGTGACCAAAGTACTGAAAGACTCAATCGACTGCCAGGCCTTGGCCCCTTTCAAAGGGGGTCAAAGAGGAAACAGCACAGCCAGCTTCCAGCTTTTACTGAGCCTTCACAGTCTATTGTCCTAAAGAGTCAAGTTCTATGCCAAAATGAATGAATTAAGTAATTTCTGCCCAAATAAAGAATGATCATGCCTTCTTTAGAAGGGAAACTGAAAGTGGTGGGGACTTCCCTCCATCTCATACAAGGATGTTCCCCTTGGACTGACAGTTTTTATTTCCCCTCATTTACTACCACTCCAAAGCAGAGTCCTGCTCAGTTGATCCCTGTTCGCAGAAGCTGATTTTCTTTTCCTTTAGTCCTTGCTGTCTTTTTCTAAACACTTCCAGTTCATTCTATTGCTTCCTTCCCCATCTCCAAGAATTATGTAACCTGCAACAAATACATCAAACACTGAAATTGCAAGCGTAAGTTGCGAAGATTTCAATAACAAAAAGGTATTTCCCTTTTTTATTCTGTTTCTCTTCTTAGTATTGTGAACATTTTTTACCTTTTATGAGCTGTTACCAAGTGCTAAGCTGATATTTTCATGAAAATGCATTATGACCTACTTATCTTGCTGCTGAGCATCATCAGTCAGCACATTCCTTTTATAAACAAAATTATGCGAAATTAAAATGGGTTTTCCTCATGGACATCAGGTTCCTACTCTGGGTTCCACTTGACATATGGGGCTCACCTGTCACACAGGGATCATGATCTGGCCATGACTGGCTGATACAGCCCAGTAATTCAGGACCGTAAGGTGCTCCTGCAAGCTTTCACAGGCCTCAGTTACTGCAGGAATCAGCAAACCTCACCTGACTATTCACCCTCTTCTCACAGAATCACAGATCCACAGAATGATTTGGGTTGAAAGGGATCTTAAAGATCCTCAAGTTCCAACCCCTCTGCTGTGGGCAGGGCCACGTTCAATTACACCAGGTTGCTCAGAGCTCCATCCAGCCTGGCCTTTAACACTTTCAGAGATGAGGCATCCACAGCTTCTCTGGGCAATCTGTTCCAGTGCCTTACCACACCTACAGTAAAGAACTTCTTCCCACCATCCAATCTAAACCTACCCTCTTTTCCCCAGCTGCTCCTGAACAGATTACATAAAGATCCCAGGAGAGTTCCATCTGTCAGTGTGGCGGACGACCACACACACTCCTTCAGTCAGCTTTCCATCCACTGGAGAATGCTTCTATTCATTCTACATTTACTGAATTTCTGTAAGAGCCTTTTGATAGTGTTGGGAGTATTTTTGGAAAGCATACAGATTATGCGAATTGCTCCAATTCTAGCCATCATATCCATATCCAATCCTTACCAAACATATTCCAGGATTTATACAGTAGTCTGCCAGACAGGAATACTTTCAACAAAAGCTGTGCAACTCTCCTGACTAACTACATTATTTAAAATTATTTTTACTGTTTTTCCTAGTGCAGAACAGATGGTTGATCTGTTTCTTTCTGGACCCTTTGAAAAGAGAAATGGCTTCATGCATGCCTCTGCTGAGTTCTCAGAGGAAGTTGTTTTACAGCAGGCTGGGTAGGTAAGCAGCTGCATTCCTGAGTCACTCCGTAAATATCAGCCAGTTTTAGAAACTTAGTACTGTTTATCTACTGCTTAACTTCTTCTTGCTGCTGCTTGTGTCAGAGGATCTGTCTTGACTCATCTCCCATAAAAATGGATCCAACGTAGGCACCTCCCCAGTTTCCTCAACATGACATAATTGCAAAATTACCTTTAGCTTCTTTACTGATAGGATCTTGCCAGTGTGTTTGTTTAGCATAGGCTTACTAACTCCCTTCCAGGTCCCTCTGTTCCAGGTGAATTCAAGAGAATATTTCAGTTTGGTTGGAAAAGACCTCTGAGATCATCGAGTCCAACCTGTGACCCAACACCACCGTGTCAACCAGACCATGGCACAAAGTGCCACATCCAGTCTTCCCTTAAACACCTCCAGCGACGGTGACTCACCACGTCCCTGGGCAGCCCATTTCAAAGTCCAATCACCCTTGCTGTGAAGAAATTCTTCCTGATACCCAACCTAAACGTCCCCTGGCGCAGCTATGCCTTCTCGTTGGTAGCTTTAAAGTTTTCCTTTAACATTTATGAGATTCCTTTTTACAAGCCTTCCCTGTACTGCTACATTGCTCCTCCAGACTTTACTATCCTTTCTGCAATCTCAGGTTAAAAATTACTTCAGCGCTTTCACGGTTACCTTCTCGCTCCCATCAATCCCCTTTACCCTTGTTATAAAATACAGCCACACTTATTCCTCCTCAGCCCTTTCTTACAGAGTCCCTCCCACAGGGAAACCAGCACGGTGTTTACAGCGCTGCCAGCCGCCCCGGCAGCCAAACCCCGCGCTGGAAGCCCCGGGCCGGTGACCGGATTCCCGCAGCAGCCGACCCGCTTCCGGCCCCTCCCGCTGCCCGCTGGGCGCTCTGGGGCGGCGGGGCTCACCTCTGGAAGACGTTCCACAGGAAGGAGGGGTCGGGCAGGCCGCCGCCGCCGCCGCCGCCGCCGTTGGGCCGGTGCGCGTACCCCGCCGCCATGGCCCCCGCGCGCGCCTGCCCCGCGCGCTTCCGCCACCGGCCGCCCGTGACGCAGCGCGCCCGTGACGTCACGGCCGGGCGGGTGCGCGCCCCGCCCCGCCCCGCCCCGCGGAGGGGAATCCCGGGCGGCTCCCGCGGCACGGGGGCGGTGCCTCCGGCTGCTCCCGCCGGGAGGGGCCCGCGGGGCACTGCGGCACGGCTGGAGCGCAGCGGGCAGGGCCTGGGGAGCCGCGCCCGGGGAGTGCCGGCCCTACCCCGCCAGGAGCCGCCACGAAGGCTCCGGCAAGGGCAGGAGCCGTCCCTGTGACCGATCCCCGCTCAGGGGAGCTGGCTTGTCCTGGGGGGGAAAGAGCGTAAGTTTAACATCCAAGAGATGCCTCCGCACTATCGCTGAGAGGAAGAAGGGATAAAGGGAGAAACAAAGCCCGCTGAACTGATTCCCTTATACAAGTGAGGACTAAAGCACACAGGGAAAGAATTTCAGGTATAGGATGGAATTAGAGTACAAGCCAACTTAGTATCACCTCACTGGTCTTTAACGGAATTCTTTACTGAGGGCTGAACACAACCCTCTGAGAAAGAGTCAAATCCCCCTCCCTGTACCTACAACTTCTAGGCACAGTTTATGGTCCCATGGGACCCAAGGAGCTCCTGTGCTAAAATCCCTCAAGCACAGAGATTGCAAGATGATGCTCTACTGAACCATCCCTGGGGGACACACTGTCCCCATCACTGAAAAAAGTCACAGTCGCAGTTCTATCCTTTGTCCAAACTGCTGACCTTGTACATTGCTCATCTGGGGTGCAGAGGAGCTGGGGACAGGGCTGGAATGGCACACGGCCCGGGCAGCCACAGGCCACAGGAGTTACGTACACAAACTCCAGCAGGTTAATGAAAGCAATGGAGGCTCCTGTCTTCCTTGTGCTTACCTCTGACAACTCTGGGCAGGTACTAAAAGATAATGCCTTAAATGTGTCCTTCATCAAAGAATTTTGAATCCACAATTGTCTAGTACTATTTTATAATTAGATTAATCTGAAAATATTGTGGAAATAAAACCCAGTATCTGTGTTTTCAGAAAACTATTAAATCCAATTTTTACTCACACTTAAAACAACAACAAAAAAAGATTTACATGCTCTGTAAATCTACAAGGATGCAAATAATAGTAGCTGAGCATAGCAATGGTTTAACATTTTATTGAACTGGTGTGCTTTATGTGCTGTTTATAGTGAATCAGTGAAAAAAAATTGTACCTTATGTCTTTATTTATTTATTCAACCTATAATCAAATTGCACTGTAGCAATTTCATTCATTCCTTTAAGTCAGGAAACAGATTTCATAATTAAGTTTTCTGCAATAAACTATTTTACACCAAAGTAAGTACATACACAAAATATAATGTGAAAGTAGATTGACATTAACACTCAATGCAGTGCCATATAAAGACAGTTCTAAAGGAGTCTGCTTAGGTATTGTAAGTGATGTATGTTAGTGCTGGATATACTAATACAGCTCTGCAGGTTTTGGTATAAATATCTTTATATAGCATTGCAGTGCACTGTGCAAACATATTCCACAAGAAAAATGTATTTGCTGACACCAAAACCAGATGTAACAAATGGGTCAGTAAAAAAACCCCATGCCATTAAAAGCTTTGTTCTTCAAACATAACCTTTAATCCTTCTTCTTTCAGAAAGCTTGCATTTCCTCACGTCCAAGTCTTTCAAAACAAACATGCCTAGCAAGCATCAATGTATATTGAACTTCACTCGAAATAGCATTGCCAAATTTGCCCACAAATATTTCAAACCTGTTGATCCCAGAGCAGTAATGACACACAAACAGAGTTGTCAATTACTTAAGAAGTTTTGGCACAGTGAGGGTAGGAACTGTAATTTCTTTAAAAATTGGCACATAGTTTGGATTTGGTTGGCTTGGACCTTGATCCAAAGTCTCAATGATAGTCTGCTTCATATCTCTGCTGGCATCGCCTCTCACTGTCAGCAAAGCTGCAATGTGGTCATCCCTGTCAAAGGAAAAGGGTAAAACTGCCATTAGGAAGCTTTGCACAAGTAAGATTTTGTCAAAACCAGCATTTAATTGGCAATCCTTTCACTCAGTTTCAGCGGGTACTTTTTATTCTTAATCAGATCTCTACTCAGAACTGGTTTTCCCTGCTCAATATAAAGCACTGTTTTGGCTGCTTGGAGGACTTTAAAACCTATTTTATCCTCCCAAAACACAGAAATGAAGTATTTTAAGTATTCCTCCGCAGTACTCAAGCAGTTCTAACTCCTAGTCTACATACACATATATTGTACATTAGCCTTATTTTCCACAAGAAAGTGGTTGGTTACATTCTAAAATATGAAAAATGTGAACACATTTTCACATTGTTTTAAAATTTTAAAATTTGCCCAAGACCACAAGGAAATTATGATGTTATCTATCTTTAAAATTTGAGGGCAAAGAGAATTACCTGATATCGGGGTATTTACTGACTAAAGTTGAAACTTCCAGATAGAGCAGTGAAGGATCAGTCAGCTTGATAACCTCTGCAATGGCTTCAATAATGTCACAGAGTCCTTCAGTGTCCTCTCCAGAGCCCTGCAAAAGTAAACAAAAAATATTAAAAATGCCCCAAACCAATAGCAACAACCTCTCAAATCTACAAACAATCCTTTAATTAATACTTTGTCTGACAATGCTCTTGAATTTCCCAAAAAGCTGAATTTTCAGACATTAAAAAACCCAAAACATTTGTGAATTGTCACCATAATCCTTTTCTCTCCCTGTTCTTCATTCAGAGACCTACTCTGAGAATATCAGTGAAGAAAGTAGTGCCCCACAAACACTATCTTGTATTTATCCACATGGTGATACATTCTAGTCTTCAACTTTAGGTAATCTATGAGCATAAATGTTAGGAATAACTAAAATGAAAGCCAGATCTCTTCTGAAACATTATTTCATAACTGGCCCTCCATTAGATTCCTTCAAGTCATCTGGCCACCAAAGCAGCTTTCAGCAACTGATTGATTACCTGTATCTTTTTAAACTGGACTATTTTAGTACTTTTAATTCAAGGTTATCTGGTTCTGCCAATCAGGTATGGTTTTGTTTCATTTATTCCACCACTGCTTCCATTAATTCCCCCAGTTTTTCAGGCTTTATCTTTCTGAGCATTCTTTTTGCATTTTGTCATCTGTTGGCCCTAGGACCTTTCTTGAAAATCCCTGTTTCTTATGCAGTTAAAACTTTTAGGCCTGTCTTGCACATTGATTTTCAAGTACCTTTTTTAGCCTGTCTTTTCTATTTCTACTGGACTTTAAATGGGGTCAACACACTCATCTTATTGATCCAAATGAACACACTGCATGCTCCTTAGGTAATAAGTAATGGCATCTGTTTGATGCCACATCAGCCTTTCTTCTGGCCAGGAAAAGCGAAGACAGATTTTTAAAGTGTTGGTTTTTTTTTTACAACTGCTTTTTCCTTTCACTTACTACTATAAATTCAGGGTACCTATCTCTCTGAGGCCATTCAAATACTCAGCTGCAGAGAGCTGTATAAACACAAAGCAGTAGAAACTGGTGCTCCAGAATTTCAGCAGCCAGCCTGTGTGTTCAGAAACTCCATCTGTGCCCTCAGTTGGCATCTTTGATATTCCCAAGTCACTCAACATTCTGGAGACATGGAGATCTAACTCTAGCCATTTCCCCCAAGCAGTAAATATGTGGGGTTATTGTAAATTACCAGGTTAACAGGACTACCCAAAGCAAATACTTACAGCTGCAAGCTTCTTAAACAAAAATCTGAACTGTTCTGCTTCTTTGATCATTCTTTCTGCACCCTCTTTTCTCTCTTCTGCATTCTTGAAAGATATACGTTTTAACATGATTGCTCTGATGTATTCCACAACTACTCGCCGATGGGCCTCAAGAGTCATTGTCTGAAAGAAATGGTAAAGGTGGTGGATTATGCCAGTGATACCTGCAAATGTAGCCATTATTTTTAGGCTTTGAACTGTGTAATTGCACTTAATCATATACAGTTTTTGCTAATAATACAGATAGAGTGGTTTTAGATTTCCACAGTGCTAACAGAAATGAAAATCTCTCTTTACCTAACAATGTGCCAATTACAAGAAACAACAAACCCAAGGTATCTTTAATGCCATGTCTGAATTTTTTGAGGAGCACCAAAGAATGATCACTTTCTCAGATCTTCCCTGTGTGATCTGCTGTTCTGCACTTGTCTGTTTATAGGAAATATCTACTGGTACCTGGGTAATGCTGAGGTTTGGAAATAAAGAACAAAAGTAAAACCCTGAAACCTTTACATGCTTATTTTTCAACAGTAATGTAAGGATAGTCCTTAAATCCCACAAGTCCTCAGACGTTTTTTCTTCCCCTTAAGCACAGTGACAAAGTTAGTTACAATTAACAAAAATCTTGCATAATAGGTAGTCAAAAACTTTTTATTATCTTTTATTAATAGTATGTATCAAATTTTAGTTTTAATTAACATGTTCTCTGGTCAAAACTTGAAAAAAAAGGTTTCAGGAAAGAGAGAAAAGGGGTAGTGGGAAAAAAAAAGGAGAAAACAACAGATTGCAAAATACTGGAAGTCACAACCCTACTCCAGAACACAGAAAATACTATTTCAAGTTCTGCTCTCAAGACTCTGCAGAAATACCAGTTAAGTGGCTGCTCAGGAATGGCTTCTCTTGCACTGGTGGAATTGATGCCAATTACACAAAGGAAAATGAACTGCACAGAACAGACTGTGGAGGACTGACATGTACGGCCCATCCCACTGGAAAGGGACTGAGAACAGCTCTACTACAACTGAGAACACTCCACAAGAGCCAACAGTGCTATGGTAGAGCATTCAATTTACACATGAGGAAAACAGCAAAGCAGAATGACTTAGATCCAGATTTCCTCTATTCCAGAACAGTGTCCTTTCCATTAAGCTACAGTCTTCTTGGAGGTGCTTCGTTTGTGTGGCTTTTAAAAACTGTCCTTTCAAAACAGGGTTACCCAAGAATATTTTAAAACCAGAAAAAAAATCCCATCACAAATCAGGGAAGCAAAAGCATGGTCCAGCCTGTGCTAGAACATATGGCATCTTTTATGGGAGGTTTTTTTGTTGGGAGACAGTGGAAAAGAAGATATGATGAATGCCAAAGAATCTGCTTGTAATTTTTTTCCCCACAGGGTGGCAATAAATGCTACATGATGAAACATATGTGATTACAGAGATTGATATTAACACTTCAAAACTCATGCCAAGCATTCATACCTCACAGTAACAAACTAAATCTGGAAAAGAAAGCTGTTCCACGGATATAGACTAATTCTGGGACTGACCTAACTTATTTTGTGCACTTTTTCTGGTCTGAAAATACATATACTTACATAAGGCCTCTAAGATCTGCAAATACTGAAGGTTAAAAGGTCATCAGAGAAACTCTGAGCAGTTCTCTTTATAACTTTGAGAATTAAGGTAAGAAAGAATAAGTGTATGGTTTGGAGACAAAATATCTTTTAAGCCCTTCCGCTTAGTAAGAGGTTTTTCAAAGACCTCACCTAAATACTGATCTTGCTAGCTTCTATTAGGTTCCTAAGTGTTAGACAATAATTTAACACTGTCTTATTACATGAACCTGCCTTTAATCTTCCACATTATTGTACTTGATTTTATCAGTAAAGAAATCCAGATATCCTTTGGCAGACCACAAGGGAAAAAAAGCACCTAACCTAGCACATTTGCTGTTCTAAGAGCACTTTAAACATAGCTATTATGCACTTCTTAGCCCTTATGGCACTGAGTTCGCTATGCTTTATTGTATATATTAAAACTAAGAATTACATGATGTGCATTTATAAAGAAAAGTAATTCAGGCCACCAAAACTAGTTTCAGAAGAGCTAATTTTATCTGACTACAAATTTCTGAGGAGAGACAGAAACTTACAAACTCATAAGAATAACTAGTAACATGCCAAGAAGTTTCCTGGCCTAAGTCCTGCAACTTAACTCTGCCTTTGACAATATTATATGAACAGAACACCAGTAGCTTCTGCAGTATGACGATGAACATTTTTTCAGTTCCAATGATGAAACAATTTCAATTTTTGCATTCCAATTCTGATTTCCATGTGGTGTTCAGAAATTCCAAATCAACTTCATGTTCAGAGTACATTAGCAAAGTGTCACTGAATATTTTGCACCTACCTTTTTGTAAGGCTTTTTAATTTTTGCAAAGTCATTGAAATAATCCTCCACAGTGACACAGATAGTCCCCACTGCATTAGACCCCATCAACCACTTCTTCGTCATCAGCTCGTTCAGGTGTGGCTGAGAAGGTAACAAACAAGAGATCAGATCAGGTTTTTGACAGTCCAATCAGATCAGGGCAGTTACTAAAAAATGGGAGACAATTTTAAGCATTGTCAATTTCTAAACTATGTTGCTCCAACATCCTTCCTCATGTGAGTCATTCAAGGTGTTTACGTTAGTTCAACATTTTATTACAAATCTAGCAAGTTCCAGAGCATCTCTCTTGACCATTTCCTGCTGTTTCTCTAATTTCCCTCCCCATACTCCCAATTTCTTTATAGTAATAATTCCTTCCCTGAGGGATTCTATACAAGAAGCTAGAATTCCTAAACATGGAAATCTACCAGACAGAAAGGGCCCACTGTTAGAATCAATTAAATTTGTTAATTACACATGAACTGTACCTGCAATGGCAACTTAATATCAGCAGTAGTTTCCCAAATAATCCTTAAAATTCAACAACCTAAGTATAAGACTAAGTATATCTACTAGAAAATACTAATTATATACAGAGCACCTGCCTGATGTCATCCCATGAAACCCAATTAAGCAACCTTCCAGTCTCCCACATCCAGTGAAGAACAATACTAATGTTTACTGACATTTTGCTAGCCCATATATATACACCACATATTTTATATGTTTAGCAATCAAAAGGCTCCACAACTACTTCATTCTGAATTATTTTTTCTTTCTAAATAAAACTTGGGGTTTTCTGAGGAAAAAAGTTCTAACCTCTAAATCCATGAAGACTTCATCTAGCAGGCTAGAGCATCCTTCTTTAGCAATGATATCTAAAGTTGCATCCATGTTTGCATGACTGATTGACAACGTGTCTTCCATGTCACTTTTCAGGTATTTTCTTTTCAGACTGATGATAGATTCTCTGTGACAAAAAGAAAAAAAGGTTTCTCATGACCCACTGATGCACAGATGCACTCCTATTGAATTTTTGGAGTACAGGCACAGAAGAAGACACAGCAGACAGTTATTTTTGCAAGGGGAAACAATGCCTGCTGCTTGCTTTGGAAGCCTTAATTTACTCTCCAGCATGATTTTGGAGTGGTCAGTGTAGACTAATTGTGTGTTGGTAGCAAACTGCTGATGATCTGTAGACCTGCTAATGGCAGCAGATCCAGATGAGTAGGAAGATGGATTGCTCATCACTGAAACATGAGCCACGTTCTGATACTCTTGACAGAAGGTCTGTCTTTACATTTCTCCAGTTCAGTTCACCTTGATCACACTGCTTGAAGGTGATATGTGAGAGAAGATGGCAGGACCCAGACAAACTAACTGAAATGACTTTTTTAAATTCTGGAAGCTGAAGATAAATTTTTCTTTGGCAATGAAATTCTTGGAATAACAAGTGGTTTTTCACGGGTGAGGGGCAATGGCTTGGCTTGCCAAAGGCAAAAGCAATCACAAAACCTGACTCTTAAAACAGCAGTATCTTTAAACTTATTGCCTTTGTTTAGTCAGCTAAACTACCTTAACTGAAACCCTCTTTGCATACAGAAGAAAAGGTTCTGTGAAGAGGTAGTATGACAACTGAAATATCAATAGCTATTTTTCTCACAATACTGCAAGAATATGCAGACTTACTTAAAGGTTTGACAGTTGTTGATGACTGCAATCATGTACTGAACATAGCATTGAGGATACTGACGATTTTTAAGATGATCTTCTTTATACAATTGTGCTTCATCTTTGTACCTGTAACACATACAAGGAATGGCATTAAACAGACACAAATCTGTAATAACTCAAATACACCCATCAGACCAAATGCTCCATAAGGGTCTGTCAGGTAATTAGAAGTAGTTTATAACAAGTGTGTTGCTCATGTGGTATTGTCTTTCTGTTCAGGACAGAATCCAGCCAAGAAGGTGTTTTCTCTCTTCCTTAAGAGAAAGAGGTATAAATTTGAGATATAAAAGAAAGTGGAACTGACTCAAAAAATTACAGAGCCGTTTGCAGACAGGAACTGAAAGTGCCACTCAGCAGCACAGAGGAACTTCTGCAGAGAAATTGGGGAAGAGAAGAAAGGAAGAAAAGGAAAGGGAAGAAAAGCTTGGTTGGCATGAATGTGACAGGAGAAAGACAAAGCAATAAGGAAACATCCCAACAGAAAACAAGTATTGGAATTGTAGAAACAAAGAGAGACTGAGGTAGGATAAAGCATTTGTATTTTAAACATTATGTTACCTGGTTAAAAAGGAATTCATTTGCTGAAGACATAGAATGAGTACCTTTGTTTTCAAATCTTCATTTATCTGAGCAGCCACCTGAAGATTCTGCTCAAACATCTAAGACAAAAATAGCTTAATTAGAAAGAGAGGCCTTTATCAGTGGTAAAACAAAGGAAGGACTTTCATCTTGGAGTCTTGGAGACTCTCACTAGCACCAGCACTACACATGCCTTTTGTTGCCTTTGTTGTTTTTGGTTTTTTTTTCAGACAAGCCCACTGACTAACCAAAAGCCACTATTTTCGTAAGTGTAATTAATATATTACTGACAACCATTAAAGCATACTGCAGTGGTCTGATACTGAAAATAGGTGCATTTTTTCTTCAGCAAAACAGTACTTATCTCTTTAATTCAGTAGTGCTTTGGCTTTACAGTGTATCAAAGTCCTAGGGTCAGCTCCTGCAGTTAGTAATGAATAACCCTACAACTCAAATCCCTTTGCTTCTCCCATATATGAAAGTAGAGAGCTCACAATAGTGAAGTAAAGGAGCCTCTAAACTTTAGAAACATAAGCAGGTACAAGATCTAGGTGACTTACAGGCAGCTGTGTTTGAGAGGAGGGAAACTAGGAAGGAAGGATACAAAGCCAGGTGGAAACATGAGCTGTTTTTATGCTAAGATCATTTTGAAAATTTCACTGTTACATGGATCTCAATACTGCAGTCCTTCTCAGCATGACACTAGAGCCAATAATCAGCCACCAGTTTCTTTGATATCACACACTTTCTGAAAACGATTCGATGAAGTAAACCTTGGCACTAACACAAATGTGAAAGAATGTAACAAAATCCTGGTATAAGCTGAAAAAAAAAATAAAATGGGAAACAAATGCAGGAAGAAGAGATAATCTATCTTTCATTGAAGGTACCTAACACAATATTTGTAAAGAAAAATTAGAAAATGAGCATAATAAGCTGACATTTTTCTGGTTGATAAAGATCACTTTCAAAACTCTCCACTACCAACAACAGGGTGGTGCAGGTTTGGGTATTTTTGTGGCTTTTTTTTTTTTTAGGATTTTAGAAACAGCCTTATCTTTTCTGGTTTTAATTTGGACAGGCATTCATGTTAACTGAAGTATTGTTTAAAACAGCAACAGTTTCAACCTTCAACAGAACTTTTTATTCTAGTATTAAGGTGTTTGTATAATGAGTAACTTACAGTAACAAATACATGCCTAACTACCTCAGCACCACATTAACAAACATGCCTAACTAATTCAGAACTGTATTAACAAAAACTCTTCTACTAAGTCACAACCATCTCATCTGGTGGGCTTATAACATAGCTTTACATCAAGAGACCTAAGTAAAAGCAGCTCACTAAATACAAATACCAACTAAACAGGGTGAGAAAAGTGTGTTTCTAATCTACACATAAAAAAGAACTAACTCTTTAAGCATTAAAGAAGGTAAATAAAAAGCTCCAAAGAAACAACCTCTCCAACTAACAGCTCTACAGGAAAAAAACCCACTCTACTTCAAAAGACATAGAAACAATAGCACTCCAGAAAGTTTGGCTTCCCTCTCCATTCCCCCAAATCCATGTACTGCTTCTATAGATTTTCTGGAATAACCAAGTTGTCTTATACCTGAAAAACAATAGCTGGGAGTGTAGTCTGGTAGTATCCATCTTGATCTGCTTCTGGTTCAGTTTCTTTTATCCAGTCTTTTTTATCTGTCTCCAGTGCTTTTCGTAGCCAGCCAATGATGTTAGACTTCATTAAATAAAGCAACAAAGAGAAAGAAAAGATTTAATTCGATGCAACAAAAACTCCTGCTACAATATTTAGAATAGCAGTCATTTCCGTAATGAAGAGTGGCATAGTAACAGATAATGCTGACCACTCTTGTCATTCCGACAGGATAGAGGTAACAGACAAATTAAAATTTGCATTGGCAAAGGTTAGTACTGGTACACAAATGGTGTAGTTTGAAGCTTAGGCACACTTTGGAAGAGGAGTGCTCCTAACACAGAGGGCAAGTCAGTTCGTCAGAATAAATGTGTTTACTAACTCTGGAAGAATTTAAGGCTCAGGCTTTAGGTTTCAAACTGAATTTTTCCCCAACTGAAAACATTAGGGTAATATTTAATGTAGGAAAATAGCACATATCTGCCTGTACTTGCTTTTACACCTCCATTTTAGGAAACTGGTGCTCGTTACTGCTGGGGACAAAACCCCAGGATTACATTAAATGGGTTGTGTTTCTTGGAACACAAGTACTGCAGAACACAGCCACGGATACAATGGCTGGCTCTCCTCCCATCTGCCCAGTACATTATACAGCAAAGAGACATTAAGAACAACTGGGTTTAGAAGGAGATTAAGCCAGTTTTCTGCATGACACATAGCACAGACCTATTCACAAGAGTAAAGACCAGGATGCTTGCTAAATATATAACTGGATTCTTTGATTCCTGTCTTGCTTGGGTTGATGATTTCTGCCTCTTTTCTGCTTTGTTCACATTTGCTTAAAATCCGTAGTAATAGAAATGTTTGCACCTCTTTCCAACATGTAACAGATGTATTACTGCCATGCAAAAAGTGCCCTGCCATGCAAAATTACACATTACCAGTAAGCACAAACAGAAAGGCCATGAAAGTCCATATAGTACCCTCTTCAATTGTGTGAAATGATGCACTACCTTTCATCCTCATAAGCATGGAACTGCTCTGATGAGATATGATTTGCAAAGAAGAATTAATCTTTTAAGCCAGCAGCCCAGGGGACTTTTTTCACCTTAAGATCAGCATGTGCCAGGACTTTTTTTCAAGCTGAGGTGATTGGAAAAATAATATGCTAGAAATCTGTTAAAATCTACTAGCATTTTCTTTCTCATAACATTTTTGTTGATGTGAACATCAGTATTTAAGTTGATAGTCACAATTACTTGTATTTATCCATACAGAACTAGTTATATTGTGTTTAAAAACACATTTAAACAGCATCAAAAGAAATAAAGTAGAAGTGAAACAAATAGGCAGTTTCAGTATTTTCTGTCTTAAAAGAAAGATACAGCCAAAAATCAAAACCAGCAAAAAGAAAGCCACTCTGTTTAATACAGCAGCAACTTTATTTTATTTATATTCTATAAATAAAAAAAAGCAATAGTCTATAAATAATACTTTTCAGTAGGTAAGGAAAAAAACAATTCTGGAAAACCAATATAGGTGTATTTTTTTCATGCTACGTGAGGAAAAATGAATTCAAAGGCATTTCCTGAGTCAAGGAAAAAGTAGCTTGAGAAAGCAAACCAATGTATTTTTCGTCCTAAAGGTAAGTGCAGAAAAATAAACTTGCATAAAAGTCCTAATAAAGCTAATGGGAAGCAGAGCCTCTACTGGCAACTTCCTTAACCCATTACAAGATTGATTCATATCAGTGTGATGAGTGTAAAGTCCAAGTAGTTGCTGTTGCTGGACATGTTTTAGTAGCTAACAAATCCAAAGAAGCATAAAAATTTCCCTCCTCTGCGTGGCAAAGCTCCTAAAGTTAGGAGGAGTAGGAGTTCATTGAACAATTTAAGAACAGCAAGTCCAAAGTTACAACTATTGAAATATCCACTCTTGGAGGCAATTATTGGATCTGACAATCACATAGTGCTTGCTTTGCCATGTAGTTGACCACCTTCTAGTGACTCTTAAGATAACAAAGAAGCACTGCATTTATAGTTAAGATACACTTGAAATGGCATCCACAAAAGGAAATTATGCTCATGCAGTTAACAGGCATGAAAGGAAAAAGGCTGTTAAAAGACTCAAACTGGCAAATGTGAACATCCTGATTACCTTGAAAAGATCACATCTCTATCAAATGTTGATGTAGTTACTATAGGGACCAAGCTGCCTACAGTGTCTTTTTAAGTGCTAACCTACTAGCACTATGGATTTAGGCATATGAAGACTGGAATCCCTTCCTTTCCAATAAATTATTATTAGTAATCTGTAAAGCATAAGTACTCCTTGAAATGCCATGATTTACATATATAAAATCATCTGATTATGACTTTATGAAGAAACCTACACATACGATATGAAAATTTTTATAAAAGTAATAGTGCTGGATTCACATTTGTCACAGTTTTCTCTGATGGAGGAGCAGCACTGAGGTACTAATGCAGCTATAAACTCATATCTGCATGTGCCTTTGCACTGTTATTACTTACAGTGAGTGTTGACATATACTTGCTGAGAAGCTGGTCTACCACATTTTGTGAAATCAGAGCATCCAGAGAATTTACATCCACTTCGGGAGACAGTTCTGAATTTCCCATCATCTCTGCACTGAATTTAAAAAAAAAAAAAGAAAAAGAAGAAAAGAATAAAACATTGCAGATTAGTAAAGAAAAATGAAATAAAAAGTTAAAAACTAAAAAACTATGCAAATTCTTCTGTATGTTCACTGTAAAGGGCAAATTTCCAATACCTACACATTTCAAAAAGTTCTTAATAGCAACTGCAACAATAAATGCATTACAAGAAATGTAAATAAAACTGTATGAAAGAAAGAATGTAAAAGCTACAGCCCAGCATATAATAAAAAACATTAGAGACATTTAAATATACAACCTTTCCATGCATTTCTTACTTTTATGTACAAGAATTAGTGATTACTTGAAACTGAATAAACCAACTGGTTCAGCCTGTGGGCTCTTTGTAGGGGACATTTTTATACATCTTTTAAATTTCAGAGGTGATGACAGACAATTTATACATTTTGAATTTTAGAACGGTAAAGATCAGTGACAAGTACAAATTACTGTCCTCAGATCCTCAAAAGAGCTTCTGTTTTGGTACTTGTATCAAATCCATGTAAAAATTAGAATATATTAAAAGAAAAGCTTCCTGTCTCGGTAGAGAATATAGCTAATCTAAGAGGAAGAGGTATCTTTGAAGACAAATCAAAGGTGCACTTCATGGGTACTGCATAAGAGCACTTGCTTGCAAAGGCAAGTTCTTGATTTTATAGGATTTGAAAGAAACTAGAGCAACCCTCAAAAATATTTTGGTAAGAATTATATAAAATTAATACTTTACGGTAGTATTTTGCATCTATATAAGATTATACGAGTGGTTTGTGTAATCAACAAACCCCAAAGCTATGCCAAAGAACAATGTAGCAAGAACTCTTAATATTTCATGCTCAAAAAATCAATAAGTCAAACCCACACTCTTCAGAGAGTGCTTTATTAACAGCTGATGGAAATACATTCAATCATAATAACATAAATTGTTTCACATTCCATTTATAGTGTGCTTTTCAGAAGGAAACCACAAATTCTGTATTCACAGAGGCTACTATAAAAACAAATAGCAACTTAAAAATAAATTCTTAAGCAAGTGTCCAGTCTGTATAGTTCTGCAAATTGAAGCTGTTCTTTGGGTAGATGCAGTGAGTCAGCACAGTGGTGCTTCCACATCCTGGAAAAAAAAAAAACCACTGAAAAAAACCACTACAGCTACCAACTTAGAATATCAAAGTTCTTGTATTTGAAACCATAAAAGCTACTGTGACTGAACATCCTACACTTGTAACATCTTCCTGAGCCTGTAAGAAAAGAGACTGAAACTATTTTAAGTGGCTCAATCTAGTCAGAAAACTGAATTCCATTCTGTTGCTGCTTACAGAAAGAATACACGTAATAGCAGGACCTGCTCTAGGTTGATTTAGGGGAAATGAGAGAAGCTGTTTATGGCACTGTGCCATGTTAGAAAATATTTCTAGCCTCATTATCCCTGTTCACAAGGCCACAGAAACATTAACCTTTTATCAAAGCACATCCCCTGAAACCCCAAAACAAAGACCACAAGCTTCTACCTCTGGTCCCCAAGATAAAAAATTCTTCCTATACACAATTTCGCTTTCCTGATTGTCACAAGCCAAGTGCCTGGGGGAAAAGAAGCAACAGACAACCCTCTTCCAAGGGTCACAAGGTTTCTGACTGTTGGGAAGTTATTTACCTTCAACAAAAAGTTTATAATCAAGTTGAAAATTCAAACATAATTGTATTATTTGGAAAGTAGCATTTTAGAAAGCTTCTATTCTGCCCCCAGTCCTGCTGTATCTTGTGAAAAGAGGTACTGGCTCCGGAGACAGCATCCAGCTATATGTGTAGTAGTATTCCTTCTGTTCCTCAAAGTGAACACTGTTGACACTGTCTTTAGCAATCCTGGTGAACTCTTAGCAGTTTTGTCAACACTTGATCAGTATCTCATAAAATGATGCTATAAATCTGAGCATCAGGATCTTACAAGACTTATAATTTTCCTCAGACACAGATAAGAGGCCTGGTCCCAACCCAACACAGATTTTAATAATAACAGTATGTTTCCAAAACTCTCATTGACTTCAACACGAAAGAAATCCACCTGACACAGTAAAACTGCCTCTCAAATATTAAAGGCTATTATTCCACATGTAGCATCACTTTATTTCTGAGCTGTGAGTTGAGCACATTTCTAAAAACAGCTTCCATGCAGACATGCTCTGATTAAGAAACCCCCATGATTCTTTTTTAACTCCTATGTTGCAAATACTGTAAACAGAAGTTATGCATGACTTCATCAATTCATCACATGGAAAAAACCCTCAGTGCTTCTTCTCAGTTAGTATTCTCTCAGCTGCTTTTGAAGTGCAGCTGTAATATGCAAATACAATACAAATTTATATTTTCCCTCTATTATGCACAGTTACCATAATGCCATGTAGTCCATCCTCCTTCCTAGTTTATTATAAACATATCCCTATGGAGAACTCTTTATTGTATTGTTAAGAGATGTCCAGCAACTGAGATTTGATAAGCTCTGCAAATATCCCTGTTGAGAACTTTACCTTCCCGCTCAGAAACCTGAGCTGATTTCTTCTCCCACTG
Source organism: Corvus hawaiiensis (assembly GCF_020740725.1). Lineage (NCBI taxonomy): Eukaryota > Metazoa > Chordata > Aves > Passeriformes > Corvidae > Corvus > Corvus hawaiiensis. Next base: position 4,476,016 of record NC_063242.1, on the reverse strand, counting down.
TGCACTACCAACATACACAATGGCTCATTCTCATAGAATGGCTTGGCTTGGACCTTAAAGACCATCTAGTTCCAACCTGCCTGCCATGGGCAGGGATGCCACCCCCTAGAGCAGGTTGCTCAGGACCCCATCCAACCTGGCCTTGAACACTTCCAGGGATGGGGCATCCACAGCTTCTTTGGGCAACCTGTTCCAGTAATTATCATCCTATTTATAACCTTTTATTGTAATATACAAGAACACAATTCCTGTACTGCCATCTCCGGCCTTTTTTTTTTTTAGAGCAGAGAAAAAGTCAAAGCCTTAATTTTTTCCTTCAAGGTACTTCCTCTAATTTCCATCCCACTTGTCATGCAGAGATGCAGAGAGAAGTGCATTCTCAAAGATCCTGTACTGTGTCTACTCCTTTCACTGTTTCCCTTCTTCACAAGACTCAGCCACCAGGTGCTATAAGCCACATGACTTGCTTTAGCAAGATCTGTTTGCTTTGCAAATAGAGGTAACACTGACTTTGCTCCCTCCCTTTGCCCTTCCAATGATGGAACACACCAACTGAGAGAGCTTTAGCTCTAAATTGTCTAACTCAGTACCAATCTCCTCTGCTTTCTGGAAGAAAGGTAGAAGAATTAAATAATTTTAAGACCAAGAATCGCCTTACTGGAACATAAGCCCCAAGACATAAACAAAGAGCTCGGGAGCAGGATTTCTGCCAAGGTCATGCATGAGAAGGACTCACGTATCTGTGATTTTCATTCACTGTAGAGTTATTCCTCTGGCCTTCAAAAGAAGAAAAGGCCAATTAACTCAGCTCCTTATTAGTGGCTGCATCTCTCTTATACCCTAAGTATCTAAGTATGCACAAGTGGGTGCTCCTGATTGTTCCTTGCAGGGAAGAAAAACCAGGAGAACTTTGCAGTGTAAAGCACAGAGTGCCGAACACAAACCTTAAAGCTGGTTATTAGAATTCTCCAGAACAGTATTATCTCCCACCTCTGTGCTTTATGGTATTATACTCTAAACCCACAAAGTGTCTAACTTGTTGCATTAGTGATATTGAACAACTGAAGACATCAAAAGTACACACGGCACAGAACCTGGGTCAGTGCCAGCTATTCAGAACAGGATTACAGTCCTGAGCCACAGAAAGGCTAGCAGCACGTTTTCCCAAACAAATCAGTTGCTCTAGTAACTACACGCCAGCAAAAACTCAACAGTTGCCACTCGAGCTGTTTCTATCTGGAGGATTAAAAAAGGAGGCAACAAACCCCCCCCTAAAGCTTAAGTTATCCCAACAAATCACACAACTCAAAAGAAATACGCTTTCAAATATCATAGAAAACAACCTGTAAGCAGAAATTCTTCTAAAAAACCAAATCATCACATAGTTTTGAGAGAAAACCCAAAGGAAGTTACTACATTCTTTCCATTTAGCAGTAATGAGGCAGCTGAAACAGTCCCACCCCTGTAGAAGAGAACAATAGAAAGTTAATAATCATACAGATCTTCCGGGGCCGTGGCTACAACAAACATTATGTTTCACACACGAGCTCTCAGTCTCCTGTTCTTCCCAATACTTCACCAAACTGGTACACCAATACAAGGTGACTGTAGCTTCATGCAGATCTTTAACTGCATTAAAACTTGAAGCAACTCAAAATTAAATATTAGAAAATACAAACAAGTTTTAAGGAGTAATTTCCAGGATGCAAAATGTGTAATGAATAGTAAAGAACTTGCTAGTTTGATATAATCCCTTTTTTACCTTCTTGTATGTTAATAGACATGCCAACATTAACACAAACTGTGTTTTGCATGTTTCCTCTCACTTATTGCTAACAGAAAAGGGGGCCTTACCTAGTGTAGGTATTCAAAACCCAAGTTAGAAGGCTAACAATTTCATTTGCTTCCAGATCCTCTGCAGCAAGTTCTTGCATTCGGGTGGCCAAAGCTTGATGGTACATGTTTAACAACCTGTTGAAAATGTCATAATGGGGAGGAAAGCATTGATCCAGCAGGGTCTTGGCCACGAGCAGGTCATCAAGGACGTATTTGCGGATGATTTCTAGATGTCGCACAAGCCACATTTTGTCAGATTCTCTGGTGTCTGCCTGAGTGCCTTCAATCCGTGTGCTCACAGTTCTTTCCAAAATATTGAACATTTTTTCTTTCCACTTCTTTGGTCTGCCAGGAGGTATGAACCCAGTCTGCTTCTTCCTGTCTAACATGCGCCTGTCAATTTTCTCCTCCCTCTCAATTATCCTCACAACAGAGACAAGCAAAGTTGGATCTCGACGGACTGTAACAAGGGATCTTTGAACCACCATCCAAAGCTGCTTTGCCAATTCCTCAGACAGTTTCTGCATATCCCCAAAGTATGTATGGATGAGGTTCATGTCATGTGTGTTTTTGCTGTCCATGCGATACTGCTCATACATCAGGTTATCACGAGAACACTCCAAATCCATCAGCTTCCGGTGAGCCTGCAGAAGTTCCCCTCGCTCAATCAGATCGTGGGTCTCCCTGACTATCTCTGGAACTGGAAGAAAAATCACATAGAGTACAACACCACTGTCAAAATACAAACACTAAATACAAGACAATAAAAGCACTAGGAAAACAGCTGGAGAACGGCTGTAGGAATTATTTTTAAATAATTTAATGGAAATTATTTTTAAGTATTCAAAACCTGTTAGTAAATGTTACGTATCTTTATACATTATTAACTATAATGCTCCACTTTGATCAGTGGCTAAACAAAGATCATAGTGCAACACAATTTTCTCTCTCCCTCCTGATGCCAAAAAATAAATAAGAGACTCCTGGAAAGCCTACTATGAAACAAATTGCAGTACTGGCCTTCTTATACATTATATAAAAGGCTTTTAACTTACCTGACTAAAAGTCACTACTTTGTTGAACCTGAGGCTACATAAACCCAACAAATGCCAAATTTTACCTCCTTCTTGAACAGTTTTTGCCTGCCTAAGGCACGAAGGAAGGATAGGGATAATTACCTGTGCAGTTAAAATATTTAGAAGATTTTCTTTCTTTATTATTTTTTCAGTATTTGAGGAATCCTACAGAAGAAGATTAGGATCCTGTGGGGGAAGAACTGAAAAATCTCATCAGAAGAACTGTCACTGCAAAAAAGGCAGCTAGTGATAAAACTGGCAGCCCACAAAAAGTTCTAATGATTGCGTGTAACTGTCTTTTCAATCATGATAAAAACCACTTTGTTTATAAAACATTTGATCATCTCTGAGCAAAACAACTATACTGTTTAACAGCTCCAGGGGGAGATGCTTCATAGTAAAAACCTCTCAGAAAGACTGAAATGGTTTATTGTCTCAGTTGCATTCATCTGTGTGAAACGAAACAACACCCCCAAAACAACACCACATTGGAACATGCACAACTTGCTGTTCTTTGTTTTTAATTGCTAGACATTGCTTGTAAACACTACTCTTTTCTTGAAATTGCACACTGTATCTGATACTGTAAAGGTTAGATACACACAGAGAGTGAACTAATCAACCTGGTATGGCTGGGAAGCAATTTTCCTTTATAGGTACACTTTGTGTATTAGTATCAGGAGACAAGAGGGGAGAAGTAACTATTTAAGTAAAATCAAATTAGTATGATAGGTTTATCCTTGTTATGGGGTAAGACACTTTAAATTATTTATAAGTAGAAAAGTCCTGGCAAGGAACTCATCATGATTCAAGATGGAATGCAATGTGCACCAAAACAGCTGCACAAAATGACACAGGTAATCACGTTCTCCTTATCTTTACAGTATCCATTCTATCTCATTCATCTTATTTCATTTTTCAAACCCTCACAGTTGTACAGTGGTGCAAAATGTTCCTGCCTCCTTATTTAATTTCATACTATTTGTACCAAACAGGCTTGCTGTAGGTGTCCAGCTCAGGTGGCAACACACCAGAACTTTATTAATATTCTTTCTGTATTTGTTGCTTGCATATTTCAGTTTTTTATACTAAACATGTTATCCCTGCTACTGATTACTTGCAAGAAACTTCTTTGTGAGTTGTGTTTCATGGCCAGCCTAGAAGTTCCTACAGCACAATGTAGTTTTCCTCTATATCAAATGGCTACCAGCTACTTCCCTGTGTGTGATGTGTAGGTGATTCTTCCTTAATTCTTCATTCCCAGTGAGGTTTAAAGTTCTCAGCATTGCTTGACAACCTTACAGCTGTTAGCACCATTTTAAAGTGTTTTCAGTATGGAATGGATTATATAAAGAACATTAGATTACCTGAAAATATATTCTTGAGATTTTCTACAGCAGCTGCCAGTTGGCTGTGTTGCACTACAGCATCCTTAACATCCTTGAGGTTTTCTATAGTGTTGATGCTCTGTCTCCAGTCCTTATTGACATCTACCAAAGATTGCTGAATGTCCTTCACATCATTCAGTGCATTGTGCAGTTGGCTTAAACCTGTTCGTACTCCATCTAACTGTGACTGAATTGCTGCCTTAAATACAAACAAAGAGACAAAGAAAGAACCCAGGTTATTCATCATTAAGTTTCGTATTTTCAACATTTCTCAAGATTTAATTTTCATTTCAGTATCTAACATTTTCAACAGAAAAAAATGAAAAGGAAATATTGTAATTTACTAGAAATGTGTAAGTTGGCATGTGCACAATGTTGTTTATGCCCACATACCATTTTTTTTAAGTTCTGAATTTGTATCTAGTTTTAAAGGACCTAGATACAATTGATTCACCCACAAACTAACATAGGAGCTTAGGGAGATGGATCATAAACTTTATAAGTCTATATTAAACCAGGATCAAAGGAATGAGACTTCTTTGCGTTTCCTTCATAAATTAATTTCAAAGGGGGATATCAAAAGAAAGTCCAGATGTTTCATCAGAATGTTTGGTATGTACATATTCTCAAAGCATTTTACTAAAGCAATTACAAATTTTTAACCACAACGGAAAATGCTCTAAAAAAGCCCAAATTGAATTCTCAAGTGTTCTTTAAAAAAACCCCAAAACTCCTGAAGGCAAAAAAAAGTAATGTAATTCAGTAAAACAAACAACAAAACCCCAAACTGAATAAAATTTTCACACTGTGAAACATCAACGACCAGACCCACAATCCAACTACCAGATTATTTTGGCATAAAGACAGGTTATTGATATGGATATCCTGTGACAGGTGACACTTGAAATAATGACTCTTCAAAAAGGCTGTTAGGCCTGATTATCATTCACGTGTCCAGACACCTTACTGAAAATGCATTATAGTGCATGTCTGAGTGAAAGAAATCAGATCACATCCACAGCACATTTTTTAGATATGTATGTGGTGAAGGTGAAATCAGGGGAGTGGAAAATGCAACTAGAAATAACAGGTTTCAAAAGACAAGCAAGTCATTCATGAAAACTCAGCTGCATAACTTGGGGAGGCAAAGTAACCAGCAAAGAAAATGAGGCACTAATGGTTTTGCTAAGCTCAAAACACATTTTTTGCCAGACTTTTAAGGGCCAAAAGCTTGGAAAGTTGTGGAACTTTTTGTCGAATACTAGAGGCCAAAGAGGAAATCCTGGTAACTGCAAACAACATGTACTGTGTTTTAAATGTACTGGGAAAGTCTCAGAAAAATGCAGTGACTTTTAAACTAAGATTATTTATGTCCTTTCAAATTATGACCTGCTGTTTTTATTGATAAAAATGTATCTTCCTGGCAGACTCAGCACAATTAAGCAGTGGTAAGGCATTTTTATACAGTTTCTATCTATAGAACTGCCGCATTAACACAATTTTCCCCTACAGGAACTGAGATAATTAGGATACTCAAACATTCAATACAATACTCAAACACAATCTTCTGCAGCTGACCATAAAGTATTTTAAAAATCACATGATCATTAAACGTTCAATACTTCTGCTTTGATAATTTCTTCTGAGGCAGATCTTCCAAGTATTACATATTCAAATTTCTGCCTATTTATCTTTTGCAGAAACTTGATAATGTTGAACTGAAACAGTTAGTGATCTCAGTCTCTGACATAAATGGACAAGGAAAATTCTAAAAGCAGACATCCATCCATATTCAGTTTGTCTTCTAATAGTCAGCTGGGACTGACGGGGATCGGGCAGAGAACAAAGCACGTCCCAGACTAGCACTGTAGACTGCTTCCTAGAATTCATATTCATCTTAGATTGGACTGATCATCACTGTATTAAAGAAATGAAAACAAAACTAAGCCATCCTGGAAAAAGGGCTCAAAACTTATCTTTTATGTCTTGTCAAGTGACAGCTTTCAACATGAAGCCATGGAACCAGAATCCTGGCTTTCTGGTCTCCCTATGGTTCAAATTCATGACTGCACAGCAGCTAAGAATCAAAAGGGAGAGGATTAATGGATGTTTATATTCTGGAACACCCACAACCTAGAAACTTTCCTAGGATATGTATATTTATACAGTGTTTCTTCACAGAGAAGTTCTTCCATTGACTGGATAACTGCACAAACAAAAATGATTATAATTTTACAAGCTCTGGAAGAGAGTCCAAGCAGCTCTTCTCCTGCATTCTGGACTACAGAACACAAAAGCACCAGCCGACAGTGCTACCTGGTGCTCATCCACACATCATTTCAGAGTTCTGCTACTGAACCCCAAAAATACTGCTTCACTGAATGTCATCAGTCTCATACATGAAACTGCGGAGTTTGACACATTTCAAAACAGTTTTTCCTCTAAGAATTTATGTTCCACACGAAGAAAAGCAATGAGGCATATAAGAAATGGACATAACTAAATATATAGGAGAGGATATAGAGAGGATATTTAAATTCACCTGAAGAAAGTGATGACAAAGATGAAAGTGTATCCAGTCAGAGATACACACTAACATGTTCACACTGAAAGATTTCCCATGTGTTCATTCCCTCAGATGAAGCAGTAATCCAGCCTGAGAAGGCAGCAACTCCTCTGGCTGATGACCCTGATGTCTGTCTCCCCGTCTTCCACAGCACACAGAGAAACAGTTTAAATCCACAGCAAGAATACTTCCTACATCCTCTCTGTGCTGCCATCCATTAGAGTAATTCTCATGGGAAAAACGGCACCGCTATCCATTGCATCACTAACTGGCACCTTTTTCAGGAATGCATCCTGAGTGGATTGAAGGGTACTGAACTTCTTTTTGGAACAGGTGTTTCTGACCACCTACAGATGACTGAACTAATTTAAGGCAAACAATAGGGAAAATAGCTATAAAGTGGATTTAGGCATTTACAAGACTTACAAAGTTTAGTCATGACTGTCTATAAAGCAGCCAGGCAAATGACTGTTCTCATATATTATAAATAGATCACAGTAACTAAACAGCTGATCCATTATTAATAGACTCTATCTGCTTCCTGACTTAAATCTGAAAAGTCCAAGTCATCCGAAAAAATTCTGTTTCTATGCTACAAAAATCAACATGTAATTTGCTATCTGTAAATAGCACATTCTATATAAATAACAAATCTTTTCACTGTGAAAGAAAACTGGTTTTCTTCTACTGCATACAGACTCCCACAAAGAACTAGCCATTAAATAGCTATAAGATTAACTAAGTGGAATACAAGATTAGATACAGTGTATACCAGCCATTTTGAGCTAGGAAAATGTTACCCAAAACACTTTTCTAAGACTGTACTCCACCTACTTAATACAGTGGTCTAAAATGACTGTTGGCAAATACCAGTGAAGGAAGGAAACACAGAACTCAGTAACATATGGACAATAAACACAGGATGACCACACTCATATGTCAGGCTAAGTCTGTGTGTGTGAATGTCCATCCACTCACACATACACATGTGAAGGAGGAGCAAAATCACAGGGTCACTTCCACAAGAGACAAGAACATGATATATTTTAGCTATCTTCCCTAACCCATGTAAAAGTCAGAGGGGTAACTGACTGATCCTTTTTCAGATGCAATCATCAATTTTTTGTTAGAAGTTCAGTATTCAATCACTAAGATAAAGGTTTGCTGGCTGACAGGCTACACAGCACAAGGGTAGTTGTCCATGGACAAACTGCAGAAGGTACAGGACCTAAGAAGACTTAAAATGCTTAATAAAATGTTAATAAGATGTACACCATTCATTTGCATTAATTTTAGGACACAAATTTTCTGGTTTGGACACCAAGCAAAAACTAAACTCCCTGATTTAAAACTATCCATCTGGCTGAAAATGTAGAATGAAAAAAAAAAACAAAAACAGAAGAAAGGAAAAAAAGAAAGTACATTCATGCTGCACCACAGACATGCAGCTTTATTCAACTTTGTACCTTGAGTCGAGCTTCTACTGAAGCCTTCTTACGAGCTTCCCTTCTGCGATACTGCTCCACTTTATCCAGCTGATCAGGACGCTGAAGCATTCCTGCCACTCTCTGAACAGCTGTTGCAACTGCTTCCCTATCCGTTTCCTCCATTGTTGATTAGGACCTCAAAATGCCTTCATAACTTAACAGTACTGAAAAGAAATAAATTATTTTTTAAGAACCCACTTTTTAAAATTTTATGGCTATGTGACATTTCAAAGTCAACAACTGGAGAATTAACTTCAGCACCAAAAGCAGTGAAACTTGACAGAAGCATCATTAAACCACATTACAAAGAGAAGCAACTAGAATTCTACAAGAATTGCATTTAAAAGCACTTAGCTCAGTCTCATTAGTTCCCCTAAAATGTTTTTGGTTGCTGATTTTGCATATACCTTGCTCAAACCTTTAGTCTGAATAAAAAAAAACCCTACAAAACACCACCAAAAAAACCCACCACCACAAAACAGGCAAATCTTCATTAAAAGAACAGATTGTATTTAATCTAAGAGGAGGTTTGCCTATTAAAAGGGCAATGAGACAAGCATAATGGAATCTTGTAGAAAGTCCAAGCAAAAGTCCTAACTCATCCTGAACTAGAATTGGGTGGAGCTGAGAGAACCACAGTCCCCCTGCAACAATAGGTCAAATTTGCCACCAAAACTGTGGAGAAACACAGCTGTGGAAGCTCCAAACCCAGAGACTTAACTATAGAGCACTTCCATTTAGACTTCTGATGGATAATTTTTTGATTTCCAACTCTTGTTTTCAGCTCTTCTCACAGTATCAGTCCTGTCCATCAGGAGTGTAGGGAAAAATCAATCAAGTGATTTCGCCTCAGTCTCCAGAAGAATTTCCAGTGAAGCCAAGACACGCAGGCAAACAAGTATGGGAAAATGTAACATCTGCTGGCCATCAAGGTTCTCTCAAACTTCACTAGTGACTAACAGAAATTAGGGAGGATCCCATTACCAAAGATACAATACCATGGTGTCCACAGACCTCCGAGGAACATTATCTGGAGCTCCTCATTGCTTCCAAATTATTTCCAACATATTATGTCTTTAGTCTTGCAACCAAACAGAACATTTTAGGTTCTGCTGCCACAGCTAGAGATTATACTCTCTCATACCCATATTATTCCTTGAAATTAGATATCTATTTTCAGAGCAGTCTGCATTCATAAATCCAGCACATCACTTAATCTCAACAGAACAGTGATCTGAAGAACTGTGTCAAGTGCACAGCACTGAAAGAGCAAAAGCAAGAAGACTTGTGAGACAAGAGAAAAAGTTTGATAAATGAAGGAAACTGGAAACACTCCCCACCCCAAAAAACAACTGAAGCAAAGAAAATCGCTCACCACCCCTCACAGGCAAACTAATACTCCCGCCAGTCTGTGAATAATGGCCACCCCAGAAGCAAAACCATCATATTTTACTGCTAAGTGTGATATACACTAGGAAATTTCCCTTTGGTCAGCTTGGGTCAGATGTCCCTGCTGTGCCCTGTCAATCTCTGCCCATCCCCAGCCTACTTGAGAGGAGTGGAGGGCAGATTAGGAAAAAGAGAAAGCCTGTACACTGTACAAGCCTCCTTCAGCCAGAGCCAAACACTGCGGTGCGAGCAGCACTGTTTTAGCCACAAATCCAAAACACAGACTGTACAGACTGTTATAAAGAAAGTTAACTACATCCCAGCCAGACTCTGTAGAGCATTAGCAAAATTCCTAATTTTAGAATTTATCATGACTAAAAAACACTCCAGGCAAGGTTTGCCCATGAGCTAGTCTGCAAGAGCCTAAGTCTATGTCTCAAGTTCCGTATCTCTAGTACCTCTAAAAATTACATGCACAAGTATGTACTTGTTCCAAATTATTTCTACAGTGTAAACTCCTGTACTTCTTTACTACTGGCCTGTTTAGCTCAAACCATGCTTGATTTCTTACTCTTCATCTAAACATGCAAGATCTATTTCAATCACTTGCGTTTTGGAATTATAACTCCAGTTTTGTTTGGCTCAATCCATTTCCAAGCTATCAGGGCTCTATCTAAAATTAAACAAACAAACAAACATTTTTTTGAATTTGCTACAGAAATGGTATTCTGCAGCAGAGAGCTTTATCCTGAATTACTGCCCTTATTAAAAGCTCTGCATACATTCCACAGAGTTACAACACCTTTAGCCCACACAGCCACTACCCAGGCACATCGAGCAGACCTCGTCAGCAGAATCAGAAGCCAGCGCACTGTAACTAACACGCCGAGGCAGACTGGCTCCTGTACAACCACCCAAAAGAAACAGCAAACTTTAGGAAACCATGTCAACTTCACACTGAAGCTGTGAGTCAAAACTACATACACCTTCAGCGAAGAATACAGGCAGAAGTGAACAAAACTACGTTCTGAGTCGATTTAGGAAGGCTCCGGCTGCCACCGCACCCTTATCCTCGGGACTCACACTCCAGAGCCGAGCCAGCGGGGACGACAGGCTCCCAGGGGGAGGCCCCTGCCCCTCTGCAGAGGAGCTCCTGGGCTACAGGAACGCAACGACCCCTCCAGAGCCCGGGGGAAGCAGCGGCGGCAGTCCCGGCCGGCAGCCCAGACCCGCCCGGCTCCTCCCTGGCACAAGCGGCTCAGCTCGAATCATTCGCACCGACGCAGGTGCCCGTCCCTTGCCGGGCAAAGGCCGGAGACCTGCCCGCTGGCACGCCGAGCTCCTTCGCCCTCCGCCGCGGCCCCGGGACAGGACGAGCCCTCAGCACCCCCTTCGGCCCCGCCATCCCGAGGGGCTCCCCGGACCGCCCCGGCCCATCCCGCCCCTACCCCCTCCGCTTCCCACTGCCAGACCAGGGTCATTACAGCCCGCGACAGCCAGGCAGGGGCCGGCACGGCGGCGTTCACCGGCCGGCAGGGACAGGGCGGGGAGCGGCGGGATGCGCGGCCGCCACTTACCGGGGCCGCGGCCGGCCCTCCTCGGGAAGGCGCTGACAGCCCCCGGTGCGCCGGCGCACGCCCGGCCGCGCACGCGCACCACGCTGCCGGCAGCACCGCCTCCTCCTCCGCCTCCTCCTCCGCCTCCTCCTCCGCCTCCTCCTCCGCCTCCTCCTCCGCCTCCTCCTCCGCCTCCTCCTCCGCCTCCTCCTCCGCCTCCTCCTCCGCCTCCTCCTCCGCCTCCTCCTCTTCCTTTTTTTTTTTTTTTTTTTTTTTTTTTTTTGACAGTTTTGTTGTTAAGGGGCCCAGTGTGTGCTCTTGGAGCCTGGTTCAAAGTCGCCGAAATCGGTTATAAAAATAAAAAAATAAACTTCACGACTCCCGTGAGGTGTTAAAGCTTTGGGCTGGAGCGGTCGCCTGCTGCAGTGGGTGTCGTCTGGAAAAAAAGAAGGAAGCACGCGGAGTTATTTCTTCACGGGATGGGTTGTTAAGAGTTGGAATGGGCTGCCAAAGGGATGTGGTGGAGTCACCGTGCCTGGAGGTGTTCAGGAAATGACTGGATGTGGCTCAGTGCCATGATCTGGTTGACACGGTGGTGTTGGGTCATACTGGTTGGACTCGATGAGCTCAGAGGTCTTTTCCAACCTAAGTGATTCTGTGAGGGTGGATAAGCTGCACATCACGCGGTGCCTTCAGATCCGTGTGGAAGCTGTTTTTCCGGGCAGAGGAGAAGGGACACTCCTCACTCAGCCCGCTGTCTCGGCTGTCTCCTCACGCCTTGCCCAGACCCAGGGCGCTCCCGTGCCAGGAAGGGATGTGTCGGGAGCGTGGTGTGGCCGCCGGGATACAGCTCTCACCACGAGCACCCCTGGCTCAGCACCTCAGAATCTCTGAGGCTCAGGGAAGCTGCGTGTTTAGGGTTTAATTTATATGCAAGAGAAACCTACGGTGCTTTTCAAAAGACAAGTAGTTATGAAATTAGCACTGGATTGCTGGGTGCAGTGGGAAATGGGGACAGGCGAGGTGCCTCGTGGGGGCTGGGTTCTTCGCTGGGTTTGTGTAGGGGTTGCCATAGCAGCTGCCAGCCGCTCCAAGTGTCCGGGAAAGACCGCAGGCGTAAAAACCTGCTTGGGATTGAGCCGGTGCCGCAGTCAGCACTCGGTGCCCAGCGCTTCGCAGCGGGAGCTGCGGCTGCAGGAGCTTCGGAAGGAGCTTAACCTGTCCCCCGACGCGTGAGTTCCCACCTGCGGCAGTCTGACTGGAGAGAAAGTATAGTTATGCAATTAGAAATAAAGTTTTGGTAACAGGCACCCTTAGAGGAGCTTTTATCATTTTAAAAACTGCTTAGATCTTCTCTTTTTAAATCACCGACTGCAAGTAGAGATATTTCTTTTCCCCTTTCCTTGCTAGTCTCTCTCGCTGTAACAGGGATAAAAATACCGAAAGTGTGTTTATTACAATGTTACACTGTCCAGTCATTTTCTGTACTGTTGATTTAGGTTGATTTTTGTGTGGTGGTGCAGATGGAGGATTCTGTGGGAGGTGAGACTGAGTTAGGGGGAAGAGATGAGCCCAGTTCCTCTCACGGTCACTCTGCGCAGCAGGAGTCCGAGCAACTGAGGGCAACACAACTTTCTTCTAAACCTCATATTGATCTCTGTCCACCTCTAATTGCCATAAAAAAAGGTAAGGGAGAAAATAATAAGTACTTCATGTTGGCTTTGCATGGAAAAAAACACAAGAAAAAAAAGAGAAACCAATTATTAAGTAGAGTGTTTAAGTTTATATATACTGGATGGGTATGTGCTATTTTGAAACTGCCAGTGTAGGAACTGTGTGTGCTGAATGTGCAGTTTTCAGCTTTATAAATAAATATGTACATATAAATAAGCAAATGCATATATGTTTTTATATATGTATGTATTTACAGGGTCATCCACAGTGCAACTCTGATCCCATACCAGATTTCCTAGTGTTGAATCATAGTAACACAATTCAAACAAATTTTCTGGAATTAAAATGAGTAGTACTCCATAATACAGTGTACTTTACGGTATGACACATAATATGGCATCTCTTTTCTGGAATATTTTAACAGTGATAATAGATTAAATGGTTCAAAGATTATTGAACATAGCAATCTCCCTCTGTGCCTGTGTGTGCATCCCTTACCTATGTCCACTTTGCTTATGTATTTGCTGACTTTGTGTAAGAAGCTCATGTACTGAATTATAGTATTGAAAGAGTACTGAATAAATAAATATTCATGGCAACTGGGAGAGGTATGTGAGGCCTGGAGGAAAGCTAATGCCACTCGTGCCTTCAAGAAGGGCAAAAAGGAGAACTAAAGTCTAGTTGGCCTCACCTCAGTCCCTGGGAAGGTGGTGGAGCAGCTATTCCCGGATACCATTTCCAGGCACGTGAAGAACAAGAAGGTGACTGGGAGTAATCAGCATGCATTCAGCAAGGGAAGAAATGTGTGAACAACCTCATTTCCTTTTGCAATGAAATGATTGGTTTGGTAGGTGAGGGGAGTGCAGTGACTATGGTCTGCCTTTTCTTCAGTAAGGCTTTTGACATTCTCCTGTTGGGAATTTTTTCTTGTTTCCCTTGAGGTGGATTAAACACACATTTGTGCTGAAATATATATTAAAAAATTAATAAACAATGCATTGGACAGTCTTTAAACCATAACCAATTCTATAAGAAGTCTACAAAGATGCTTCATGAAGCAATTCCTTATATACAATTACACCAGCACCAGTCCTGTGAGCATCTGCATGGAGCACCTCAGCCCAGCCTTTGGTCCATACCCCAGCTCCAGCTCTGCTGCCCAAAAGTAGACCCTAAGCCAGGCATTCCAGGATGGCTACAAGACAAAGCTGTGGCTGTTTCTTATCACCAAGGGAAACTATACTGCCTTACAAGGGCTTGTTCTGCCTCTGGTATTCCTGCTTCCAGCCAGCTTAACCCCTTCTGCAGTTGAGCAATCTCCATGCCAGATTGTTCCTGGGTTACAAATTATTGCTGATGAGCAGTTACAATCTAAATTTCCCCTTCACTCCTGTAAGATCCTCATAGAGAAGCTGTTGAAGTGTGGGCTGTCTGAGCAGAAAGTGAGATGGATTGAAAACGTTGAAGAGACAAGCTCAGAGGGTGGTGATCATCACAAAGTCCAGCTGGAGCCCAGAAGGTAGTGGTGTACTCCAGGGGTCAGTACAGGGTCCAGTCCTGTTCATCATCTTCATTAATGATCTGGATAGTGGGGCAAAGGGTACCTTCAGCAAGGTTGCTGATAACACATAAATGGGAGGGATGGCCAATACACCAGAGGGCTGTGCTGCCATCCAGAGAAACCTCGAGAGGCTGGAGAAAATTCCTGCACCTGGGGATGAACAAGCCCATGCAACAGTACTAGCTGAGGGCTAAACAGCTGGAAAACAGATTGGCAGGAAAGAACCTAAGAGTCCTGGTGGACACCAAGTTGAACATGAGGCCACAATGGCCCTTGTGGCAAAGGAGGCTGATGTTACTGTGGGGTGGATAAGGTGTATTGTCAGCAGGTTAAGGGGGATAATCCATCCTCTCCATTCAGCACTGGTGAGGCCTCGCCTGGAGTAGGGTGTCCAGTTTTAGGCTCCCCAGTACAAGAGAGACATGGATATACTGGAAAGAGTCCAGTGAAGTGCCATGAAAATGATGAAGGCAGTGGAGCACCTCTCCTTTGAGGAAAGGCTGAGAGCTGGGTCTGAGTGGAATCTTGTCTGTGCATGTAAATGCCTGAAGGGAGGGTGTAAAGAAGAGGAGTCAAGCTCTCCTCAGTGGTGTCTAGTGATGGGACCAGAGGCAATGGCAGAAACTGAAACACAGGAAGTTCCCTCTGAACATCAGGAAACACTATGAAGGTGTCCGAGCACTGGCACAGGTTGCCCAGGGAGGTTATGGAGTCCCCGTCCTTTTGAGATACTCAAAAGCCATATGGAAACAGTCCTGGGCAACTGGCTCTAAGTAATCCAGCTTGAGCAGGATCCATTCCAATCTTAACCATTCTATGACTCTGTATATAATACATATTAATCAGGTAATTTGATAGAAAATTTGTATGGAAATCAGTCCTATTAGAATTTTCATTTTAGTCACAATCTTATTATTTATATGAAATAGATTAAACAGTAATTCATGAAAGTTTAGTGAGCTGCTCATAAGCATTACTGCATGCTCCACTGGGAATCTTATTTGCTGCCAATGATGGGATGTAAATATCATTTTTTGAGAAATAAAATGGTCTCATTTTCCCAGTGTGAGAAGAGGTTAGCTAGCAAATATGAAGACACAACACTGCAGGTCTTGTAAATGCATTTGTTGTACTTGAATAATTAGAACTTGTAATTTCTTTTAACCAGACACAGAAAGTAAATATCACAGACATGGAGGGAACTTGAAGACAAGGAGCACTGAGCTAGGATCTGCTGTCACAGGATCGTCTTTGACTACTGTTCTTCCGGCAAGTGTTTTTGTTCTAAAATAGGTGGTGACTCAACTACCTTTTGTCTGTTAAATGTTCTTCTATACAGTTTTTTCTTTAAGTCTTCACTGTCAAAAGCTTGTCTAGTACTGAAGCTCTGTTAATTGCAAGGAAAAAGGAACAGCGAACCACTCAAAAGTGTCTACAGTGTTGGGGCACTGACTTTCTGTGCTCACAAGGTGTATTGCTGGGATTTTGGGTTCTTTGATGATTTTTTTTTAAAACCCATTGCTTAATATCCTTTCTTTGCCACAATTTAAATTAATGTTGGTTAAGAATACTTGAATAAGGTCATACTGCATCAGGGAAGGCATATGCAAAATAAGTGATCCAGCTGTTGACGTGGAAACCAGAGATGATAAAAGACTGACACAGATGAGTTGGTACCTACATGATGAATCACAATTACTTTTAGAGACATCATAAGGGTACTGACTGTCAGCTACAGGTATTCAGACATTCTTAGTGTCTCCTGGTCTCAAAAAGATGCAGGTAGAGAAAAGATTGATGTAAAACATCCGTTCAGAGTCTGGGGTAAGACCAAATGATAGGAGGAAAAGGTGGAAAATGGCCAGCTTTTTTGGTTTTTACTCCAGGAGTAGGGTTGATTAATTACAATTCCAGTTAGTGTAGAGTACTGGGAAGATGATCTCCAGTAAAAATTGTGAGGTACAGAGACACTTCAGACATTTCCAAACCCCAGATACTTATGTCAGTGGGAGCTGTGTGTAGAGGGAAATAATCAGTGTGGTTACTTACTTACCCAAATCTTTAGTTTTCCATATAGCTTCTGAAGATTTTCTGTTGTTGAAGATTTTATGTTGGTCACCATATCTGTTTTCAGTCTTGTTCACACTGATAGAAAGATTTTGAAAAATCCTGTCATACATGAACTCCCTAATTAGCTTGGTCTTTGCATGTGAAGTGTTTTAATTAGTTAATTTTGGGTTACACAATTTTTAATTGAGTGTTAATGTTCACCCATCAGTCCAGGTACAAAAATCAAGTTCTGCTATTAGTGTTTTCACTTGTTCAAAGCAGTTTATCTGCACCAGTTCCAGTTAAAATCCCCCAGTTAAAAGTGTCCCAGTTAAAAATCCCTTTCCAATTTTAAACCACTTGTACACTGTAAGAGTTGTTTTTCTCATGTTCTCTGTATACTTTTACAAATGTTTTAAGATGTGTTGGATGTATTTTAATATTTTTTTTAAGGGTTTCTACGTTGCACCCTAAGTCTCAGAACCAGCTCCAAACCCCAGTTTCTAACAGCCAACAGCCAGTTTTAGACCTTTAGCTGTTGGTCTGTAAGTAAGCTCCACGGCAACCTGACTCTTAATGAGGACATGTTACCACTCTTACTCCAGCTGCTACTACCCCAACCCTGACAACGACGAGCTATTGGTAGACAGAGATGATCTGTCAAAAGGGAAGCACCAATC
Source organism: Corvus hawaiiensis (assembly GCF_020740725.1). NCBI lineage: Eukaryota > Metazoa > Chordata > Aves > Passeriformes > Corvidae > Corvus > Corvus hawaiiensis. The sequence continues at coordinate 4,458,754 of NC_063242.1, read as the reverse complement.
ACTTGGGACCAAAGGGGTGTGCCATGGGCGGTCTGTGGGCGGACTGGGGGCGGAGCAAAGGTACTATAAAATAGCCAGTCAGCCTCAGAGCAGGGGCAGACCACTGCAGATTTCGGCTGTAGAGGGTGCCAGCGCTGGGCACCTAAGCCTTACTCCTATTTGGGAGCCTTTAATAATTTTTCTTTGACTTTTGGGTTAGCTAAAAGTCAGCCCAGCACTGCAAGTTTTCCGCCAGAGGTCCAGTGCTGTTTAAGCCCAAAGATCTCTAATCCCTGCGTTCCTGGACATACCTCTTGAGCCACTAGGATCCCAAATTTTTATGTTTTTCTGATTTTTGTAATTTTTCAATTTTTCTGTTTTAATAAATTATTTTAATTTTTGTAAGAGTTGTCTCGTTCCTCATAATCCTTTCATAAATCTCTTTATAATTGTGCTGCTTCCTTTATATGATCTGTATATTAATCATCAATTGTATATTTGTTCCTGTGGTAACTGCTTTTATAGTGATTTGGTTTATTTATTTCCTTTAAGGTAATAACTTGATACTATATATGAAAATGCTGGCAGTGTAGAGATCAATCCCAAATCTGGAATATGGACATATAGAAGTTTGGAACCTGGATTCACAAAGCTGAGATTTGAATCAGAGCCTTTATTGTGCTAAAGTTGTATTTTGACCTTAGCCTGGATCCACATTTGGTTCTGAATTCCTGAGCTGAAGTTCCAGACATGTAGTTTTCATAGTAGCAGCTTTATATTGAGAAATAATTCTGGCCTAACTAGTTAATTATTACTGTTCTATTCCCTATACATTCCTTACATGTAATTTTTTGATGTTCTTGCTTAAAGTAGTTTATGAAACCAGCTTAAAGATCACCAGTATAAAATACAATCCTTAAGTGTGGAAAAGTAATCTCTCTATAACAAACTTCTATTTTGTAGACCACTGTTAAGAAAAGTATAGTACTTTCCAGTGAAAGTAGAAAAGAACTAGCCAAGCAAGCCAAAGTAACCAAAGAGGAGAGAAGAGCTCAGATAGATGGAAGACACAGGTATTTGATATCAAGATTAGCAGATGGGATAGACTTGAGTGAGCAGCAAGTGGAGGAGACTATTATTTCTGATGACAAGGTAAATATTAATTAAATTGTTACTACAAGAAATATTTCCAAAATTTTCAGTGTTTTGAAACTGCCTCACAATTAACTACAAGTGTAATTTTTAATTTTTTTTCTAGTTTCAACTAATAGAACAATTCTTTGCCCCTAGTGGACTTAAAAAGTTGCTCTTCTTTTACCAAGATGTATCGCAGGTATGTTTCTGTTATTGTTTCTGCAAAAGCAAATTTGCATTTTTAAAAAAATAAATCACATGACTGTTGCAAAATTCAAAAAAATCTTGACTGGTTTTTTTTTTTTTTTTTTGCTATGTATGCCAGTGTGCAAAGAGCTTGGATCTCATTGTTTAAATGTTTACATCTTGGCTTACATGGAAATGGGAGGGTGCCTTGTGGCAGAGTTTGATACTGTTCTTGTTTTCATAAAAGAAGACTTAAAAATGGCCAAGTAGAGTAAAAATTCAGAGTTCAAAAATGGTGAAGATAACTGAGACAAAGTGTTCATGCTATTCAGAATTTAAAATACTAGATTAGCTAGGATAAGTATTACAGGATTGGGGGAGCTGCCTGTGTAAGAACCAGTTTGTCTTCTTTTGGTTTGAACTGTACCAACTCCACTATGGACAAAGCACTCATTCAGGAGGGTGAAAAATGATGCAATTTCTTTCTAAATTAAGGTGGCCTCATGTTCAGGTCTATCCCATTCTGCAGAAAATAAGCTTGGAAAACTGTGACTAGAAGTAAGGCAGTTGTGGTCCCCAAGATGTATTTTTCTCCCTTTGAGAAGGAGAAGCCTCTGCATAAAGAGCAAAATAATTTGTTCATCTTCCACTGCATGTGTGATATCAGAAGGGGCCAAGTGACCTTGACATTGTCAAACATGACTGTTGTGGGCTTCCAGAACTGCAGAAGTCCTTCATCAGTCCTTTCAAATTATGCCAGTGAGGAGCCATGGTAGGGAGAGCTAACTCAGCCTGTGGTGGTATTTTGGGCTCGTTGAGGAGAAAAACTGATTGATAATTCTTGATTGTCAGTTAAATGCAAGAGTGAATTACAGAATTATTACAACTTAGATAAATTAAAAGAACTTTTGAGTATTCACAGAATTCACTGGAATTGCTTAGAGATTTTGCAAAGCACTGAATGATCTCTGTTGTCAAAACAGTTTAATCAGTTTTTCGTTTCACTGGGACTAGGCACGCACATTTCTGGGATAAATGTCTTGTTCTCTCACTTAAATCAAGATGAAACTAAAAATCTTGACATTGTTTTCCTTAACTGACAAGTCAGAAATAAATGCCCAGCCTGGGTTAAATGAAACACTTCATTGCTGTATCTAATTTTGTTTTATTTTGACCCTTTTAACGATAAAATATTTCTATTCTGTTCTGAGAGTTCTGTTTCAGAAGCAGCATAGCATAAAAATGTTTCTGATGGGAAGTATGAATGGCATCTCTGGCATCTTCCACCGCATTCTGATGAGTGAAGAGATCTCATTAATTTGGCGGTTCTGTCAACAGTTTGATTTCAAACACATTGGAGAATTGGGGATTACTCAAGGGCAGTATTAGACGTGCTTGCCCTGTTCTTAGAGACAAAATACTGGCCAGGGCAGACTATGGGCTTGAGTAGTAGACATGTCCTTACCAAGATTTATCTAGGATCCATATCAAAGATATGCTTCCCATATCTCTTTTTTGCCGACTTAGGTTCATGGTGTTCATTTGAAACTGTGCATAGGGGTCAGTAGATGCTGATTTGGGGTGGAAGTGAGGAGCCACCACTGTGTATCACATATTACAGGTTAGTCCAGCAGGAGCTGAACACTTGACTTTCTAGGAAGAAGGCTCTCCTCACCTTTAAAGAGAAATATACCTGCAAGCATCTCCCACATTATTTCTGTCACATTTTTCCAAGTTTCAACAGATCATTTTCCCAAATGCATGATACAAACTTAGGGGGAAGCCGGTCTTTATTAGGTTTAAGCTTTTTTGCTGCTTCAAAGAGAAGAGGTTGTAGATACATCTCAGTGGAGAGGGATGAGTGGCAGCAAGGCTTCTCGGAGAGAAAGCTTTTCTGTGATGTATGGTTAAAGAAATGGGCAGAAAGCTAAATTTCACTGCATTGTTGGCAGGATTGAGCTGATGGCATTGCTTGTGAGTCCCATTCACAGTTACAGTATGACTTTGCAGACCAAGCATATGATTCTTCTTGTGAGACACTCAGTTTGTTTTCACAGAGGAAGTTGCACTAGGAAACACTTCAGATTTAATTTCATTCTATTTTCTAAGACTTTTCCCCCTTCTTGTTTGATTTTTTTTTTTTTTTTCCTGAATGAATGAGGCTGTGAAACTGTTTACTGGGGACTGTAAGATTCAGGCAAAGCTTATTCTCCAGAGAATGCAAAACTCATGACTTCTATCTGGGAATTACAAACTGAATCAGAATGGACTTAGTTGTAATTCACATATTCAAATGGATGAAGTATTTGTATGATACAGTTTTTATTTTATTAACCTCTTATTTATAATTTAATTGCTAGCAAAAGTTGAATGCATCGAGATCAGATGGGTCAACAAACAGTTTGCCTCAGAAGAAGTTATTTATTACCATGGGTTCCACTGAGGTATGGTTGAAACAATTCATTAGATGACATTTAAAAAGTAAAATATTGAAAAGGCATAACAGTTGTGCAGTTTTATACAATTTTTTTAAATTCTTGGACAGATATATAAGTACTTAGTCTCTATTCTCATAATGCAGGATTTCTCAGCATTTCTTGAGCTGAGGTTGGCCTTCATCAGTAAAGGAGTAGTGATCTGACTATCTGAGAGGAGAGTGGGTCGAATAAACCCTTGTTAAAAAGTTGCAGATCCTCACATTTTTTTTAATGACTGCATTTAAGTATTTTCCGGGGCTTGTGCACTTCTAGTTTAAAAGTGCATTTCTTCAGTGGCTTTTTATGCCCTTTCACCGAATAATACTGCACATTACTCAAAAAATACCTTTAACATATCCTTTATTCCATTCAAATTCTTATAATAACCTCCTCCCTGTAATATCTAAGCATTATTCAACAACATATTCAAATTTTTCATTAAGATTCCTGATTAATTTTAGTTTTCTCCATCTCTTTTGGGGGAAATTGGGTCTTCTGTATACAATGGTCTTTGAATAAGACATGGTGATGCTTCGGTTTTCATTTTGGTTGTTATTGTTGTTGCTTTTTGTTGGCCCCAAAGAGCTTATGTTAACATTGTAATGCCAGGAAAGACACAGCAGAAGAATTCTTTCTTGCTTCCAGGGGAAAAGTGAGGTTCATTCTTCTGCCAATTGGACCAACTAGAATGGCTTTTCAGAATTGTTGCGGTTGAATTATTATTAGGTTTTTTGTTAGGTTTAATGGATAAATAGATAAAAATAAGCATCATTCAAGTACAGTAATAGGAAATAGCCTAGTTCACACGCTCTCCCCGAACTGCATTTTCTTAGTAGAGGTGCAATACTGAACCGGTCTGTCCAAAAGTGCATTTTTAATGTTCTTATGTCAGACAGGGAAATAACAGTGTCTGATTTGAGAGGGACAGATTTTCAAATATCCTGCAAACAGTTCACTTTTTGAGTAATTGATTTTCTACAATTTTGTTTTCAGCACACTTTTAGGATAAGTAAATTTTAAAGTAAATTACTTTTACTGTATACATGTATTCTTTTTAACTGTATGCATTTGGTCCTATTTACAGGACTTTACAGGAACTTGTGCATTTTTCCTAAGGACATCAGATGAAGTTATAACTGCATCAAATGTCTCCCAGGTAAGACCAAAATCATGCAGTGTTCGCAGTTTACTTAATATTTTCTCAGACCTTTATTCATACAATTGGAGTCAGAAAAAAAAGTAGGGAATGCTTATATGAAAATGTCTCATTGTATGATTGACAGTTCTTTTTCATAAGAGTAAGCATTTGTATTGAAGTAAAATTCTAATGATTTATAAATTAGCTACTTCATTATTATTAAACCTCAAGGTTTTAATTAATAAAAATCATTATTAATTAGTCATTAAGATATAAATTTTAATGACAATAGGGAATAAAGACATAAATTGGAAGATTTTATTTTAAGTAATGACCCTAAATTATGGAAATGCTGCACTTAAGTTGTATCTTTTAGACTTTTAAAATAAAGATAATTCTTGAAACTAACATAAGGTTTTCCGGCCTCTCATAGTTTATTGTGTATAAGAACAGTACTTTAACAGCCTTCTCTGACTTTCAGAGATACTCATGTTACTAGTTATGGACTGTATATGTGTCTGCATGTATCTAAATTTCACTCAAATAGTGTAATGCTGCAGAAGTTTACATGCATTGTGTTAATTTTTGTTTCTTTCCAAAGGAGGTGAATTTTGGCATGCTTGATTGTACTAATGGAAATATCCTTCAGGGCCTGGAATTTTTCTTGTCCCAGATCATGATACCAGCACTTAAATCCCAGCAGGTAATCAAACAATCAGTCTTTTTTTCTCAAGAACACGTGGAAGTAAGGCATGTTGCTGCTGCAGTTCTGTTTGTGCATCAGTTGGACCTAAAACAGAGGATATAAGAAGATACAAGTCTAATATAGGCCTTTATGAGAGTCATGCAATTTGTATACCAGTGTTTGAAATTCATGTGTCTACTGTTTATTTTCAAGCAATAGTACCAGCTTTAATTATTATGACAAAGGAGAATATAACACAGCAACCATACTAAGGTGAAAACAGTGATGACTTGATGAAAACTAGATTAGACCTGGATTGAAAGAAGTGTCAAGTCCTTCTGGCAGCACAAGGGATCAGTCCATGACTATTCTGGAACATGGACAGCAAACACTGTATTATATCTGGAATATCCAGCTTCTTTGATATTGTGGCATTTATTCTGTGGCACTCACAAAGCATCACAGTTGGTTCAGTTGCCTCTGGAAGCACACATTCAGAGGTGGGAAATACAAAGAAGCTCAGTGTCTGCTGAGAATGATGGTGTTGTGTGCTGTTACCACACACTGTCATTTTTTCTCCCCAGGAGCAGAAAGGGAGATAAGAGTCTGTTTTCTCTGTTCAGAAGGAGAAAAAAAAAAAAACAACCTAAAAAAAAAATACAATCGAGTAGAGAAATCAGTGACTGCTGACTTCAGAGTGAAGTCAGAGTGAAGTCAGAGACTTATATTTTTTAGAGCCTCTTGCTTATTTTTCTTGTCTAACAGACTAATTAAATCAATGCACACTTTAAAGTACTGATGGGTATTTTTTAAAGGGCATGTTGATAACTCTTTGTATACTGCCATGAATAAGAAATACTTTTCTAAAGAAAAATACCTTTTGTGTCAAAAAAAAAGAAGAAAGTGTGATCTTCACTTTTTTTTTTTTTTTTTTTTTGCATAAATCATAAAATAATCAGAACTGGGGAGCTGTAAAAGAAGGCTTGAAGAACAGCCAGATACAAGAGTTTCTGTATTCAGTGCATAAATTTGTGGGTACTTTGTCATCATCTAGACAGAATATAGAAGATAAAATTCAGCTCACAAAAGTGGATATTGATATTTATGTCAGAAACTTACAGAACCCATCTGACTGCATAACTGCGGGTGAGTAATTCCTACACCAAAGCAAACACAGTGATGCTGTTTATAAAATAAATGTTATGTCATTAGTAAAAATTTACTTTGAAGAATTAATGCATCTTCCCTGAGCTGTATACATTTTTCTGCTAACTCTTGCCAGGTTTCTGATTGTATAATTATAAAACCATCAATCATTTTCCCATATTTAGTTCACAGATCTTAAAGAATTAGGTAGTTGCTTGATATATCATGCAAGCAGTTGTCTGTATCCCTCCTAGTTTACTGGCCAGGTAGTTGCTGAGTGAATCCATATATTAGTGTGTGTGCTATTCACTTTCTTTGATACTGGAAAAATCCTATCCAATGTTATCTGACTCTGGGAACAAAACCAGATGTATTTATAAAAAAAAAAAAATTATAGAAATACATGTTTTTGTAAGAAAAAGAGTAGTTACGTCTCTTTCAACAATAGCTTTCTACCATTTCTTATGAACTCACTGTATTTCTAACGGTTTCCATTGTAAAGGATATGCAATAGTAACAGAGTAGGTAGATACAAGTATTACGCCTGTGTATCTTGATTTTAAAATCTCAATCTTTTCCTGCTGGTTGGTGATTCAAATATGCTGAGTTTACATAGTTTCAGATTATGTTTGACAAGAACATTTCTCTTCCGTAGTTTAAATTTCTGTATTTATTTCTTGGTGCTTATAAAACTGTCCAATTCTATGATTTTGAAGGCACTAACACAGAGGTCACTGAGAAACTTGAAGAAGTGGTCATGATTTGGACCAAACAGATCAGACAGGTTTTAGTGGAGGGTGAACAAATAAGAAGAGAAGCTGATGATGTTGGTCCATCTGCAGAGCTGGAACACTGGAAGTCAAGAATGTCATCATTTAACAGGTAAAATCCCTGCATTATTTCTCACAGAGTCTTAAAAAAAAGGATTTTTAAAAAATAAGGGTAAACTTTTATTCCAGAGAGAGTATTAAGTATGTTTCTTTCTTCAAAGCCTTTTAGATGAGATCAAGAGTTCAAGAGTAAAGAAAATTATAAGTATTCTTCAGGCAGCAAGATCAAAGACACTAAAGCAATGGAAAGAACTGGTAATTATTACTTTCTAATTAAAATTTTAAATTATTATGGTACTCTATTTGTCATATATACAGAACTGAACACAGTGCTAAAAATAAAAGTAGCTTTGAGTGTTTATTGTGGTTCTGCACTATGGTTTATTATCCATTTGTTGGAACATACAGCATAAATGATTCCGAAATTAAATAGATAACTTGAAAAGAAGTCAGTGCTTTTGTAATGTGTCTTTCATTAACATAATAGATAGCACAGTTGTGCGAAAGTAAAGCAGTTTTACAACATTTTTCTGTCTCTCACAAGCTGAACTCTGTGCAGGCCAACTGTAGAAGTCTGAAAGTCCATCATAATGCTTTCAGAATTGTTGAGAGCTGACTTTAGTGGCATAACTGCTACTTCATGTAAGTGGATATCTGTAATGGAAACTTATCAGGCAAAATTGTAGGCAAGACAGAAAATAAGCTGTAGACCATTTACAGTAAATGAGACCCCCACCCAGCCCCACCCCCCAGAATGTAGGTCTTCTATTGCTTAAGAAAGTATTCTACTGTTTTAAGAATAGACCAGGAAAAGTTTTTGATTTTGTGATTACCATATTTGCAGACTTTTATGATAGATGGAATTTGGATAAAAGTGTCTGTACAGAGCCAATACAAGCCAAAGGTGATGAACTAGTTTTCTTTCTTCCTAAAAACTAGCCCCCTATGTACTGGATAGTTCCACCTGACATGAACATAAGGATATACAGGCATTAGTTGCGAACTCATTGTTTAGTAAGCACCCTGGTACATTTCAGGGATCTTGTCTAAGTTTAGTAGAGTGGGTCCTGTGCTGAAACCATTCTAAAATCTAAGTTGGATCCATGAGGAGGAAAAAACTTTGTGGGTCTAAGTAAGGTTTTGCTTTAAACCACATCCAAAATGTTGCTGACCACCAGGAAGATCTTACCTATTTTTGCATGTAAAAGCAGTTATTTCCTATGTGAAAAATAAATAGCATATTTGAAAGCATTTCTGTGGGAAAATGTTTGCAAGATGGAATCATAGTCTTGTGTGCTATAAAAGAGAAAGAACTTGTTCAGAAAATTTTCACACTAATAATTCTATTCCTTTCTTTTTTTCTCATCCCTTCAGGATGGTAGTATAACAATTGCTGCCAATGAAGCTAAGGACAACGTGAGATATTTATATACATTGGATAAATTTTTCAGTCCACTTGCAAATGCTTCACCTGTAAGTCTTGTAAAGGCAGTTAATGTGAAATTCAGAAAAGGAACAAAGGGCTTTTGTTGCTATAAAACAGCTATTTTTCCTTTTAATATATAACTCTTATACTTAGTTATTAGTGGACAACTTAACTCCTTAGGCATTAGTGAATTGAGCTTACTGATTTTAAACTAGCCAGCAATAATAATACCTTTTTTTTTGGTGTAAGAAGTAGTTATCATTCCAGAAGATAATTAAAGGGTATGAAAAAACTAAGCATCAGATTGTGCTTTTCTAACCCAGTAATGAGCTGAGTTGCCTTTGTGAGCTTGAGTCTTACATATGGTACCTCTGTCTGCATGCTTTAGTTAGGACTTACTTGTGATTGTTTCATTGCAAAAGTCATAAAATGATCTTAAACCTTTGGTTGAGCTAAAATTGGTCAGCTTCCACTTATTTTACAGGTTAAAGCTGTTTCTCTTGTAGGTAGCACTGTTATCCTGGTTCATAAAACTTATTTTCATAACCATATAGGTCTCAGAGTTCATTTTTTTAAGTGAGAACATGAATTTTCGTTATACTGACACTAGACAAAATTGTCTAAGCTTGCATAGTTCAGAACATTTACACATAATCCAGCTGGTAGCAATTTTTCTAAATAATATTTTCAAATCTTTATCTCTTTTGCATCCATTGTGTTATTTTACACTGCTCTTCTGCAAATATTCACTGTTCCATCATATTGGACTTGACCTTTAGATACCATACTTTTTTTATCCTTTTCTAGACCAGTCACTGTCTCTTGTTCTGGGTTCTCAGTGTATTTCTGTGAAATATTTCCTTGGGACAGAAAACTCTGTAGTTCAGTATCCAGTAAGAGTGAGATTATTGTTGCCTTGCCTCCTGCTGGATTTCTCTTCTGTACAGACCTTGGCAAAACAAGCAAAGGCCAACTTTCTCCTTGTCCTTTCTACAGCAGACCCACTCTTCTGTAGCAGGGTATCACCTCTTTTCCTCAGGTATTATGTTCCTCTGCACCTTCATGTACTGGAGGCCATGGCCAAGCAGAGTACAGCCTCTGGTTTTCCTGTGGAAAATCCTGCTGTGTAAAAGACCTATTCATTTATTCATTACCCTTTTCCCACATTTTTGTCTTGGTCATAGTGTGATGGGTCTCCGCAAGTGAATTGGATGGTCCATTTTGTAATGATCTGTCTACAAGAACACAAAAAGATGATTGTCCACTGATAAACATATTCCCAGAGCTGTCACATTTTCCACTGTATTGAATTTCAGGAAATTCAGATTGCTGACTTCCCCATTCTTTTGCTGTTATAGGTAACAGTGATGGAGCACATTCCCAGTCTAATGAACACTGTCTGTATGATCTACTGTACATCACCGTACTACAACACGTCAGAGCACATGACATCCCTGTTTCTTAAAATCACCAATCAAATGATTAACACATGCAAAACCTATCTATGTGAAGGTGTTTCAAAAATATGGGACCTGGACAGGTGATAGAACTTTAGTAATTTCAACTGCTGTTGTTGACACTAGAAGTAAAATTGTAGATTAGTCATCAAGATTATTAATAGGTAAATTTACGTAGCCCTTTGTCCTCCTATTAGGCAGTGATTCCTATGTTAATTTTAAACTGGTGACTACTATTTCTGTGTAGAATTAAGTACTCTGCAAAAACAAATTTACTGTGTGAGAAAACCCGTTATTGGAAACCATGTAATATATACTAGTATACAACACTTGATATATTGTCCCCATGGATTTTTTTAGACCAAAACACATTCAAGAAATTTGAACTGGGAGCTTAAATTCTTCATAAAAAAGCTCCAAGGACAGACTGGCAAAGTTCCATCCAAGATTTATATTTTGCTTTTACTGGACATGAAAGTCAGTTTGAGGAAGGGAACAATATCCAATTTTTGTGACCAAAATCACAGTTCAGTTGTATTTGGGACATTTCAGGGAAGGGATGAGTTAGCTGCTCTACAGCTGCTTGTCTGAGTGCTATACACAGCATAAATGGGAGCACAGAAGTGTTTGTATGAAACTTATCCATTGGGTGGCGAATTCTGATGTCACTGGCAGAAAAGTGTATCTGAAGGTTGACAAGTGCAGATAACATAGGCAGAACACATAAGAGCAGGTCAATTATTTTCATGCAAAAAAGAAGGGGGAAATCACAGAGAGAAGTTAAGATGAACATGACATCTGAAGCTGTCAGCTAGAAAATTAATAGTTGGAATAGTCTCTTGGAATAGTCTAACTCTGGAGTAAGATTATGGGTATTGACATGAAAAGGTGTTACAAGCCTCATCAAAGCAGATAGTCAGGATGTCTCTGCTTAAATTCCAGCCAAGTCAAAGGTGACTCTGAGGTAACAGGCTAGGAGACAAAAGTAAATCTAACCATTTTGACTTCCCCTGTATTTTGGTGTAGATAAAGGGAATTTTTCAGAAATTACCTGTAATCAATTAAGTACTGATTATGTTTATTCTAAAGAATTAATGTAAATAAAAGTAGAGTACTTTTTTTGTTTATTCTAGCAGACTTTATTTCTGAGACATTCTTCTCATTTCCTTAATTGCTCTTGCTATCCCTGCGAAAGTTTTTCTCTGTCCCAGTTAATGGTTTCAGCCTATAAATTTGACTACAATTTTAATTCCCAATGATCTTTTGGAAGATGAAAGACAAAGCCAAAGTGGAGCAACAGCCCTGGGCAAATGGCTTATGGCTCGTTTCCATGCCTCATCTATATATCTCGTGTGGTACCTCAGGGTTAATGAACAGCTGTGTATAAGATGTAACTGTATTTGGCCTTAGGAACTAAGTTCTTCTTGGTGTATCTTTTTTTAAAAAAAAGACTCCTCATGCTTATTTTAGTGTGGAAAAATATTTCTCTAATCCTGTCTGCTTAGAAAAAAGAAGGAAACAAACAAAGGAAAACCTATCAGCAATACTTGATACAGAAGACGAGAAATGGCCAAACTGCAAGCATTCAGTAGCCAGCATTAACCCAGCATAGATCCTTTGTGGTGTATGCCATGAAAGTTTTGGATTGATGACAATGAACCCTAAGATAAAAATATCCAATCTAGATAACAGGTTTAAGTAAAAAACTTCTGATGTAAACAGAATAATTTGAATGTTTTTCATATAATATATAATTTTGTGTTTTTATTTTGTAAAGTTGCATATTTGACTGAAATATTTCATTTGTATTTATGCTCTTTTGAAGACCTTAGGATGATTCTCTGTCTTCTGTATTTTCTTCTTTAGGGAAGAATTGCTGAAGAGGATACAACAATGCATTTCCCTCAAAGAAAAGTACCAAACGTCCTTTCAGAAAATTAGGGAGGAGCTAAAGGAAAATCCAAGTGACAGGCAATTTGATATCAGGTCTATAATTCACTCCAGTATTGAATCATATTGATGTGTACAATTTATAAATGAGATGTAATTATATCTGCTGGCTAACAGAAAAGCTATATATTCAATTAAAATGAAGTACTTATTATAATCAGAACGTGATCTTGCAGAGTGTGTTTTTTTATTTTTATTCAGGAATAAACCAGGTTTTCGCCAGTCACTTGTTGATTCAGTAGAAGTCCAAGGGAACTTCAGAGGAATTTATGAATTTATTAATTGAATACAAATGTATGTGTATGGTATGAAATCCTAACAAATTTGAATCATGAATGTAAGTGAAAACACTCTCAGGGAATTCAGTCAGCTTTGAGCTGGGTTCTCGATCACAATGCCAAGGAGTGTTTTACCTGTACTGGCACTTAAATCATGGGGTGTTTCTCAGTATTGTGCATTCACATTTTCTTCTGCAAATGTCTTATTTAAAAGAGTTACTCCTGTGAAATGTGGTAAAGAGTTTTTAATGACATCTGTAAGGATTAAGCATTTTCTGGTTTATATACATGAATTGAAGGAGTTTTTTTGTTGATATGTAATCATTACAGTATGATTTTTTTGTGGTGTGAAACTTGATAGCAGCTCTGGTAGGATATATGTGGGTTAAATAAATCTGTTGCAAAGAGATTTTCATAAAAAATCCCTCTGTTGTTTTTTTTATTGTTAGTGAAAACTATATATTTGGAAAATTTGAAACCTTCTGTAAACGTTTGGAGAAAATTTCAGACATGAGCAATACTATGGAAAGCCTTTTAGAGCTCCAGCGTGTAAAAATAGAAGGCATTGAAGAGATCACTGCTCAATACCAGAGCATTGCTACAAACATGAAATCCAAACAGTATGATGTTCTGGACCATAGGAAAAAAGAGGTACTTATATTCAGCACTTGTGTGACAATTATTCTGTTAATTCTGTACTTTTCACCAGAGTTTTGCAAAGAATGTTGGATATTATAACAATGCATATATTATTTTTCAGTAACTGTAATACCAATACTCTCATACCTTTTAATACAAATTGAAAGTGTTAGGGTAAATTTGCTTTTTACTTCAAATGTTTTTGTTAACTTTTTGTGAACTAGGTTTTGTGTGATAGGTAAAGCTACAAACAATTTTTTCTAAACTTGATTGTTTTGAGATGCATGTATTTTGAACTGCAGAAAGAAAACTAATTTAGGTATATTAACACACTAAATACAGTTTCTCTAATAATAAGTTATACTCAGTATTATTAAAAAATAATAGTGATGGCAGTATTCTAGAAAAGTTAGTAAAGGCTCATTTTAGGAGGAGAAGAGAATGATATCACTCCAAGTGCTGAACAGAATGATAAAAGCTAAAGTGGCTTTTCAAATGCTCCAGTCTCATGTTTTAATACATGCTGCACAGGCTGGAATTGAGCTGCTTTGTTTGAGCTATAGCCTGCTTGTTTTGCAGAGTTAATGGTCTCACAATAGAAGTTCTAGAAGTGTTGACTTACTCTCCTGCCTTCCTGTACTGAAGCTTGCCACTGTCATTAACTTTCCTTTAAACATTTAACCTGGAATACTTGTGGCTTTCTTCTGACTGTTTGATGGCTTATGTTTCTCTAATACTTGCTGCGTGGCTCTTTTGTGAAAGAGGGCATTTACTGTTCACTGGAATTTGGAGGGGCTAAAAAATGGCATGGCTTGTCTACACCTGCGTGTTTGGAGCAATATCTATTATGGACTGTCTTCCCAAGCTTGTGCAGTGCTCTCTTTGAGAGAAGCTTACTCTTTTTGTTAGAACCCCATTATTTGGGACTCCTAAGAAAAATTTCTACAGATAAATACACAAATTACTTGTAAGAGCTGCCAGATTTGGTAATAACTTCCCTTAGTGTGTAAGGTGCTCTAGAGAGCCTGCCAGTTTGCTCACCTTTGATGGTTTCATACCTGGACAGTAAGCTGAGCACTCTCCTGTGGCAGGGCTGCAAGTCGCTGATGAGCGTGCTCTGTTCTCTCTGATGAGGTTATGAGTTTTCCTCGGCCTGTCTGTATTCCTCCATGCTCCTTTGTGTCCATGAAGATGAGGTTTTAATTATTTAACCTAACACAGTTTTGTTTGCTTTGCTTAGAGCCTTTGTTGCTGGTGTTGTTCCTGTTGTTTTTAGTGCAGTGCTGAACACATGCACCGGGTAGATAGATTCCCAAAAAGCTTCAGAGAAAGGGTTTTTTTATAAAATGAAAGTGGCACTACAGATGATTTTTTTTTCTTTTGCTCTTATTCTAGTTTGAAAAAGATTACCTTGAATTTAAGAACCAAATTGCAGCGCTGTATGAATCTATACAGGAATTTGTGGATTCCTGGTTTGAGAAGGCCGTAACTGTAAGTTATGTTACAAATGCAACCCCCTGCTTCTCGTGCTCGGAAGGGCTGAGTACCCATAGCTCCTACTAAACTCCTTCATTACTGCCAGTGTTCTGTGCTGTGCTGGTGGCTGCCGGAGATAATGTTGGAGGACATCAAGCCTATTACAAATGTTCTAAAAGTTGCTTGCTGTAAAGGAATATTCATTCTTACTTGGTGCCAAGTGTATGTTCCATCTTTCCATGCCAATTTTATAGCTCTATATTTTGAAGTTTATTTTCTTTCTTCATCCTGGTGTTTTCTGTTGCTTTTCTAAGTTATTCCTGTTTGACCGGCAGGAGTAATGAAATAATGTCTGCCATCTGTTTCCTTGATGTCAATACTGTTCATTGGCTCAGGCCCTGATCATGATATGAGATGTTAATGAAGTGTGAGTAAAGATGTAGGTGTTCTATCACAACTGTTTGCTGAAAAAAAGGAGTGAGGATTTGAGAGTCAGAAAAAACCCAAACTGTAGTGGTAACAGTTTCTTGGTTTATACAAGGGTATGTATCTCCTGTGTGAGAAAAAATATAGAAATAAAATACACAAACTTGTCTGGATTTTTCTGTATTTCTTAGAAAACAACTTACAAATTTACATGGCATATTCTAAATTAATAAAATGCTGTATGGACAATGCCCTTCTGAACTGTTATCTTCTGCAATAAATGCTCTATCTTCCTTTTTAGACTGAACAGATGCTGGGATTTCTGATGAAGCTTGAACAAATAGGAGAAAATAATATTGATCTTAATGAAAAGTATATCATTGTTCTTCAGCAGTACAGCCAAGACTTGGAGTTTATTCAAAACCTCTATCAGAAGGAAAAGGAAAATCCACCTATACCACGTAATATACCACCAGTAAGAATGAAGTAATGGAGAGAGAAAAATTACTTTACTTCTTGACTGTTTTTAAGTTAATGAAAATATAACCTCATATCTTCTGTGTTTTAGGTAACAGGGAAGATTATGTGGGCTCAGCAGTTATTCAGGAAAATTGACCGTCCAATGACATTTCTTAAAAAGAAAACCGCACTTCTGAAGGTTGGAAATTAGCAGAGTAGGATTTGTGCTAAGCTTTCAAGGATGTTATTAACAGATGCGTGATTTACTTTTATACTTCTACACTCACTTTTCTTTCTCACTGGGCCATTAGTGCCTTGTATAGGTCATAGTATAGACTTTGTTCTATGGGCAAGATTGGGAGGAAAAATCAGGAAAAAGAGTTATGTTGGTTAGAGTGGTTGAATACTACTTAATAATTGAATTCCTAAATATATTGCTGTGTTTCTGTGTCTTACCTCATTTCTAAGACAGCATAATTTAGAGCTTTCTATTTTTGAGAGGAAAAGCCTAATGGAGGGCCTTTCTACTGTGTTAGACTCATTGAATTGTTTAAGTGGTGCTTTTACTTTTTTCCCCCCTAAATTGCAGACACTGGAAATGAAAAAAGTTGTCAAGAACTACAATAAAATGGCTGCAGTTCTTTTGGAATTTGAGCTTGTTTATCATAGGGCCTGGTGCAGGTTTGCTGACCAGGCTAGGAATGCTCTGTGTGCTCCCTTACTTGTCAGGCACCCAGAAACCGAGGTAAATATGATTTATTTTTTGTATTACTGTTATATGATGTAGTATTACACACGTTACTTTGGTCATATCACTGATAGACAAGAAAAAATTAAAATAACCTTAATAGGGTTAAAAAATGAGCTATTTGAGTTGGAATTTTTTTTCGTTTTTGTGTATATTTATGATACATCTCATAATGTCTCTTTCTTATAAGGTTTCTGTCTTATTCAGGGTGTAAAAGAGGCAGTGTCCAGCAAATACATATATACTACTGACTTATCTACATTCTCTAGATATTTTTTCCTTGTTTGTTTTCTATGTTAACCAAAATTTTAGTTGAGGAAGGAATTTTTTGTTAGATCATGGTCTTTTCTGCAGTGATCAGTATCACTGTGTTGAATATATTGCAATAATTCATTAATTTGCTTTCAAAACTGCTGAGGCAGAAAGTCTTACTTCACAGATTTTTTTTTTCTGCTGTAGTGCAGAGAAATTATGGTTAAAATGTGGCATTTTTTGTACTAATGATTCCATAATAGACAACTAGAACATAGTTTTCAAATTTATGTAGCATCTTAATAACATTTAGTGCCCCCAAAAGTGTAGAGATTATCCTTCACAATATTTCTCCCTAGTTACTGATGGAGAAACTGAGATGAAAAGGCAAATTAGCTTCCAGAGAATACAACTGCAGAACAAGAATTAACAAGAATTAAACTTAGGATGTCATGGGAGCCAAGTGCTTAGGGCATAGGGAAGGAGTCACAAGAAATTGAAATCAGTGTAAGATATTGGCTGATTAATACTTTGGGAAGCCCATATACTTGTAGGGGAGGTTGGAGAAGAAACATGGGTATCTCTTACAAATTCTCTCCAGTCATCTTCATCTCTTTTTATGATCCAGTTATAGCACACTACATTTAACTACCAAACTAGTGTCTTATTTTCTATTTCTTTTTTTCACTCTACATGAAGGAATTATTTGTAAACTTAGACCCAATGGTCCTGGAAGTACTTTATGAGACAAAATACCTGAGAAAAATGCATTTTGAAATTCCGAATGTTGTCCTTGTCTTGTGTGCAGCTGAAGAACAGATCAAAAGACATCAAAGGGAGTGAGTGAACACTTTCTGGATTTGTTTCTCATCTGCAAATGGGAATCCCTACCTTTGAGTCTGTTGCATATATTGCTTTTGATTTATTATAATTTTTCTCTTTGATGGAGTTTAATTGAATTTTAGTTGCTTTCCTCTGTATTTGCATATTAACATGCAGTTGTTCCTATTTACACACATATCTCATTGCTTGGAAATGCCTAGATGTTTTTGTTTTGTTACTTCAACAGCTGCTGTAAAGTGGAGCTCTTAGGTGCTGCTATTATTAGTACCAGAGTGCATCTGTGCACTCTAATATAGCAATTACACTGCAAAACATTACACCTAACATAAGATTTTTTCCTCTTAGAAAAATAAGCTGGAATTTACCACTTGATTACAGCACTGCCCAAACACGTGTATAGGTAATACATCACTTAAGTTATAACTTGGTCTCTCATGTTGAATACCTAAAATCACTTTTGTTGATTTAAAATAATTTCTTTCTGTTTCTTGTAACAGTCCAAATCTCTGCTGCAAGAGTTCTTTTATTCTCAGGGATGCTGATGGTTAATTCTAGAACTCTCTAAACAGGGATGTTCAGTCTTAAAAAAGCAATGTTTTGTGAGGAGTGTTCTTTAGTTCTTAATTAGAATTGGACAAAAAGGGATGAAATTTAAAGAATTTCATAAGTACTTCAATCTCTCCTCCCTTTTTCTGTTAGTTTTCACAGTTTCACTCTTACAATGCAACGTTTTTCATTGATTTTCTGTGGAGTGTTTAAGGACAATTAACCATAAATTTTTAATGTGCAAGACAAACTTCTGTATGTTACAGACCTCCAAAAAGCAACAGCCCCAAATTTTGCCATCCAACAGGGAAAAAAAGTACAGATAATGTTTGCAATAAAAAAGAAATCCAAACCCATTATGTATCTGACCTTGGAATTATCTTTGCTTCTAATTCTTGTTTACGCAGTTTCTTTGAGTAGCTCCATTTTCATGGAGCTATACTGGTAAGTGTACTATTCAGACTTTGGGCTCTTTTTCTTTGGGATTCGGGGTTCTAAGTGGTTTGTACGTGATTTTTCTTAGAAGAAGTGTCATTTCATGCTATGTCATGTGAGATGGGAAGAAGGACACAAAAATGCCATGTTTTCAATTTCCTGTTTCTATATTTTTTTTAAATTGTAGTTAATTTTTCTTGGGAGAAAAATTCTCTAAATTGATCACAGTCACTTTGCTGGAGGTACTTATTTCTTCAGTCTGGTTCTCCTGTTGGTAAGGACAAAGAGGCCTGGTTGGTGTCAGGAAGAGCTGGGAAAGGTTCATGTTTTTAAGATGAGATCAGAACTTGCAAATCTTACTAACAGAAAATGTGTCCAAAATTCTGTGTGTTTCAAATATCTGAATGAAGCACATTATAAGCATGATTGCATGTTTCAGACTCCAGAACCTGCTGATCAGTTATAAGGAACATCTGAATAGGATCCCTGATGTGCTGAAACCACTGATGAAGCCATTCATAGGACAAATTGAGGATGCCCTTACTCCGGGCCTGATGCAGCTGTCATGGACTTCTCTGAACATTTATAAATGTAGGTAGTAGGAGAAGAAGTGGTGAGCTGTTCATACTCTTAGATGCCTGCATTCATTTTTATTTCTCTGTGAAAAATGTGTTTGTGTGAGGCAGCTGGTGTGGGGTCTGTAGCTCAGACCCAGGAAACCGTAACCAGTCTGGAGAGATGGTCCTGCGAAGAACCGTCTTCCCGGAGCCCATGTAGTTTTCTCTCAGGCACCGGAGTGCCTTTGCAGAGAGGCTGTCAGCTCTTTGGTGATAATCAGCTCATGATTTCAGCTCTTTGCTCTTCGAGGCAATCTCCAGGCCTGACCAGGAGGAGAGAGATGAAGGGACCCATATAGCAGTTCTGCATGGGGCAGCTTTATTAGTCCGCACCCCGCGAAGGGGAGGCCAGGGATGAGCACTCTAGTCTCACAGGGACAGAGGGCTGGGTCTTATAGGGATACAGGGGTTGGTGTGAGAGGGTAAAAGCCAATGGGTTACAAAGGATCTGCATAGGTTCTCCAAGAGGATCATGGGTCTGTGTCCTCTCTCACCGTAACTGAAAGGTGGCTGCCTTTTCCAGGGGGATTCTGCTGGGAGGTTGTGCAATCTCCCTATCTCAGCAGGCCTCCCTCCAGGGCAGAGGCTGGGCATACCCCACTTTTGTGGACTGACCTCTTCACTTTAGGTGGATAATTTTAGCCCAACTGCTACAAGAATGTGTGACAAGAGAACAGCCATGGGTGTTTTGATAATATCTTTTCTATAAAAAAATCTTCATAACTTATGCTGAACATCCTAGAAGTGACATGTCTGAAATCAAGGTTGGAGGTTTTTGTCCAAATCCTAATTTTTTTCCAAGAAAACATTTTTTTTATTAGGCACTGAGATTTTCCACCCAACCAGTAAGACACAACCGTAACCCTATCAAATACAGCATAAAATTGATTAACTGTTGTTAAAGTGTTATTGAAATGGGCATATATAAAACCATCACCAAGACTTTTATGTTGCAGTTTCATGGGAAAACAATAACTCATGCTTGTAAATTAGTTTTCAGTTGAGGTTGATTGCTGTTAGGCTTTCCCTTTTCTTCTTCCAAAGGAAAAGCAGCAATATAAACAAGAACAGGTACAGTCTAAATCTGAAAGTGAAATGTGGCACAGGTTTGTACAGCTGTTCATTTATGACTCTGCCATGTGGCAGTGGTTCACGGGGTTCTGACCAGTGCTTAAGGCAGGGCTGGTCACCTTTCAGCTTTACTTGACCTTTGCCTGACCAGAGCACAAGAACCAAATATCTGTGCCTTAGATATCGTAGTGATTTCTTTCTACATACAGTAGAAACATATATGTAATACCTTATGGTAGTAAAAGTGACAGAGGACATCAGATGATGTATTTTATATTTTGCAATGGAAATACGAAAGGGAAAGAATTTTTCCAGTCTATTCAGAAACAGTCAATTTTACCTTGCATTTAATAAACACATTTGTTAAAGCAGTCAGTTTATCTCTTTCCAAATTAGGTCATACATATGAAAGAAGAAATCTAATGGTTTAACAAGGTTGTAGTCTTGACTGGGGGAATTTTAGCCGTTTAATTTGTAAGTTAATTAAAATTACAAAAGTACTGTGTTTTGGTGCGTGTGTATGTAGGAGGACCAAAATAATTTTTGGGCACTTGTGTCCTCTCTGTTTTCTGTTCTATTTTGTTGATCCTTTTCATTACAATGTTGTTACCAAAAGAAGAGATATTTTGAAGTATATTGTTCTATTTATTATAAAACAGTTTAACTTAAAGATTCAAAAGTACAGCAAGTCCATCATGTTTCAGGCTTTCATTTCATATTTCATTGCCATTAAATCCTGATTTTATTGTAATACCTGGGAGGAGGCAGAGGTGAGTGGGAGGAAGGGGAGATGAGACTGAAGAGGTCTGTGTTTTGCATTGACTTGTTTTTATTTTGTTATCCTTGTTTAGTTATTCAGAATATTTACAGAACCCTGAGGGAGTTGGACTATGCAGTCAAAGCAGCATCTGATACCCTGGAATGCAGAATTGAAAGAATTCTGAAGGACATGTCAAATACTGCTCTGATAATTTTGCCAGAAGACAAACCTATAGATGTGACTTCATTCTTGGAACAAATAGAAAATCTTGCTATCTCTACTGCTTCCAAACTGTCTCAGTAGGTTTCTTAATTGCACAGACTTGAAGGCCATTTTTTGGGAAGGTTTCTTTACTTACTACTTTTGTATGCATAGAGATTTTACTTTTAAAATGTTATTGTAACAGAGTAGTAGTCTAGAGCAAAGTGATAGTCTTAGGATGCTGGGGAGAAGCGACAAAGTATCTTGAACACAGCAGCTGTGAAATAGCACAGTATTTAGCATTTAGCATTTATTTAGCATTTCTTAAATTTTTTCGTATACTATTCTGACAAGTAGCAAGAAAAATGGAGATGGATAGGACTTGAAATCTCATCCACATGTTAATTGCTTGTTTCTTAATACTTCTTTTGCTTTTATTTTACTTTCTGATTTCACAGATTATCTTACTGCCTCGTCATGATAAACCTGTTTTATTAGCTATAGCTGGAAAAAAAGCTTTTTTAAAAAAATTAGTATGAAGTCCAGTTGACTCAGCTATAATAGGATCTGACAAATGGGTTTCTTGTTAGTCAGCATGTTTTAATATCTTAAAATCTTTGTATGCCCAAGCAATGGGAACAAACTGAAAAACATTGAAAGGGCATTTCCCTGCACGTAAGTGCAGTGGGACTGGGGGTGTGTGCCTGGGAAATGACAAAGGGTATTCCTTATGTTTGATTCCCCATGGGTGACTGTAAGGTTGTTTTTGTAGGCAGAGCCAACAGGTGGAATGCTCTGTGTATGAACTTATAGGTATTCTTGAGCACAGTCTGAAAGCAGATGCTGGAAGAACTCTGGAGGTAAGACCTCTACAATGTAAAAAGTAGCCTTTTACAACCTAGTCAGATACTTGATATTTAATTTATATGCTGGATAATATGATTGTTTTCCTCAGAATTTTCCTTTCACTCTTCAGGATTCCTTCGCCTGTACACATCTTGACATGAAGCAGAAAACACGCTGCCAAGAATGTCTGTCCTGTAGCTACTATAACCTGATGGGACAGCTTTGTCAGAAGAATACTGACTCTTTGATCAGATGTGAGTTTGTCTTTTTCAGATATGGTTAATTTTTTTAATAAAATGTAAAGATTTTTTTCCCCTCAAGCTTATTGTGGTAAAAAATAATCCTCACTTGAATATTACATTTATTTAGGCATGAAGATTTCTTTAGAGTCTTTAAGACATCGATTGCATGTTATTGACTCCAGATATCAGACAACTAAGTTTGTAGAGGCACACAGGTTTCCTTTGTTCAAAGCTGAAGTTCAACTGGCTATTCCAAATATTGTTTTGAGACCAAGTCTTGAAGATATTCAGGTAACAAAATGATTGCACATATCAGTCATTTATGATAAAATGTTTATAAATGCATTGTTTTAAAACAATATATGCAAGTTTAGTTCTGGTATAAGAACTAAAAGGAAGGGGAAGAAAAGGTAAAAAGTCACTTAAGTTCATGATGCCACTGGATGCTAAGGACATGAAGCCATGGATCAGGTTTGTTATGCAGGAACTGCATAAGAAAGAACTGTTTTTCTCAAATCTCAGTAACTCAGTAAATCACAAACCTCTCCTTAGAGGCAAACATTTCAAAATGAGTGAAGAAGTAAAAATGAATGCCATCAATACAGCCTGATTGACTTTCTAGTCTCTTTAAACTTTCAGAACATAAAATCTGTTTAAAGTGTCATTCATAAATCAGCGCTCAACAGTAGTGAAATGTAAAGAAGAATATTACCAGCCTGAAGCCCTAAAGTGTGAAAAAATTTAAACACTTTTTAAAACTTATACTAATTTTGCAATATTTGTACACATATATTTCCAATATCCTATGACGTCTGAAATTATTCACAGAGTATTAGTTGTTTATGGTGTTGATTTGTGGACTTTTCACTTAGCATGGTGACTGTCAAAATCAGTAGTTGAATTAGTTCTCAAGTTTCATGTGCAGACTTCACAGTGTTGTCAGTAAGAAATCAGGCCACAAAGTGTGATTTTAAAATATCATACATAGAAACAGTCATCTGAAAATTTATGTAGCTGCCTGTATAGGTTATAGACTATACCATCACAAATTCAGGCAAATGTATTCAAGCATTCCAGCGTGAACATGAAAACTATCATTAATACCTCATAACAATGTTTATAACAGTTTTTAAGGGAAGTAGTACCATAACTAAGTTATAATCCCCAATGATTCATGATTACTGTTCATAAAGGCCTCTTATGTTCTTGTCTGAAAATCACATAAAGTTGGAAGGACTGTGATAAAACTTCATGGACTACTCTTTCCCCTTACAAAATGTGGTTTTGGGTGATCCTATGTCATGCTTATTTAGAATATTTCCTTTAAAGATAAAGGTATAATTTTTCAACCTTGGTATTGTTTGGAGGATCATCCCCCACTCACGTAATATCTCTGTGAGCTCAAGGTGAATGTTTTGCTTTTTTCAGAGTGCTGTAAACAAAGCAGTAAAGATCATACTGTCAATAGCCAAAGATATTCCCCTGTGGAAATTTGCTTACTTACATCATAAACAGCAGCAGGTGAGTATTTCATTTTGATTATTTAAAAAGATGTGGTATTTTGGTTAACATTTCTTAAGATTATATTCTGTACCAATACTTCCACTTGTTACTTTGTGGATCTTCCTGTGAGTCAAAGCCTAGTTTTTAATCTCTATGCTGAGTAATAAAACATAAGAGTAATAGTTCATAAATCTTATGTTTGGTAGTTTCTAATATTAAAATCAAAAGTTGCTTTAAAAGAATGTTTTAAGTATACTGTTCAAGTATGATGATGATAGTGTAGAACCAACACTATCTGTAAGTACTAACAGCTGAATATACATTATTATCGCTCTTCCCAAGCAACAACTCTTTTAAGTTAAACTGCAAGCCTTCATATGGCACCTATAATACTACAGTTCATACAGTAAAATATTTTAACTGGCATCAAAATTAGCACTAAAACCTTGGGAAGGTCTGAGGTTTAGATAGAAACTGAAATTTATTAAAGGACAAAAATGCACAGTACTGGTAATCATATGGCCTTAATTGTCTCATCTGGGAACAACATATGCACATATGCATGTAGGTCTGTGCTGAAAAGTGTCTTGGTAAAAATATTTTATTTTGTTGATATGACATGAAAAACAGATCAGCTCATTTCAGTGAAAAAACCCACATTCAAGTCCTACAAATAAATAATAATTAAGATTAAAGAAAAAAAGAACTAGGAGAATGTGGACTAAACTCTGTTTTGTCAAGCAGAATGTTTGCTTATTTCCAAGCAGCCAACCCTCCACTTCCTCCAGAACTTCGTACAGCCAAGAATGGGTATAGATTGTAATTCTACACAGAAGAAGGCAGAAAGATCTTAGCAGTTGTGTAGGAGAGAACAGCACAATTGTACTTTTATGTGGTGCATATTTGACTGATGTAATTCAGAGATGATTAATATAGAGCTCTGTAAAAATCCAAGCTGAGAACAGGGAGTGTCCCTGTGGATGCTTCTCTGCACTTTCTGTCTGTTCCTAGGAGTAGTTATTATTTGAGCATCACTGAACATTCCATGATTTAAAAATAGAAACAAAACTACAAACAAACTAGTGGATGTATTTCTTTTTTCTTGTTTAATTTATACCAGGTTGAACAAGCTGTTGCTTTAGAGATAGGTGATGAGAACAAACTCACCAGGATGGTGGCGCTGAAACCTTTAGACAAGCAGATCATCGAACATAAGGATGTAAACAAAGTGGTGATCCAACTAAATACAATTATTTTGTCTCTTAAAACTGAAGCACTGAGTCTTCTGAAGACCTTTTCTGAATTTTCAGACATCTGGAACAAGGTTAACTGCGTGCTTAATATAATATGTTGCTGTGTTATAAAATCTAAATAGTTTTTTAAAAAAAGTTATTGGTTGCATAAGGAATCTGTGCTCAGTAGAAATCACTGGTTTCATGGTAGAATCCATACACCTGTAATTCCTCTGTCTGCTCTTATGTTGACAAGAACCTGCAAATCTTTACCAATTAAAGCATCTAAGAAAGCAAGCAGAAGAACGCAAAAGAATTAAATTTAGAATTTAATTTAGAATATAAACAAGCTTATGCTTTCAAATGCTCATACATCTTTTTCACAGCATCTTGTCTGCATGTGTTGTGAAAAAGAATAGTGGAGCAGTCTCTTAGAAATTGGAGACTACAAAGCTATTCCTGAGTATTAAACTGACCAGTTCTTCTCAAGCAACCACTGCTGAAATATTCTTTTCTATTTTTTCACAAAAAAAGGGATAACCTATATCTAGGAAATCTTTCAGCAATAAGGATTCAAAAGCTGAAGTGAATCTGGGCTGATGGAGTTATCTTCATTAGGAAGTGAGTCTAGTCACATAGATGGTAAAGCTCTGAGGAGTGTTTTGTCAAGAGATTCATCATGAAATAAAACTTTGTGTACATTCTGACTAGTGAAATTCAACTCTGTGAATGGACAACTTTGATCTTACCTAAGATAGGTTTTACCTATCAGAGGTGCTTTAATCAGGCCAAGAAACAAGCAACCAAAACAGGAGTAATCCTATCGTTGTAACTGCTCCCTATTTTTAGCTTCCCTTTCCTAAATCAACCCTTAAGTGACTCCGTTCAAACAGCTGACTCTTCTGTCCAGGCTGAGAGCCAGGCTTCATGGCTTCTGAGGTTCCAAAGCTTAATGCTCAGTTTGGCTGAGATACTGCTTGAGCTAAGCACATACTGGTAGTGTGTCATTTCACCCAGACAAGACACAATCAGGTTGGGTGATGCAGTAGAATGATGTTTCTTTTTTATTAAAATCTTGTAAAATAGTCAATTAACCTGCTCCTTAAACCTAAATTCCTCAGGAGCTGGCACTGTTCCCCCCATCTTTATAATCTCTCTTGGACCATTGGGAGCTGTTACTGGTAACTCATTATTGGCCAGAGAGGTGCAAAGAGATTCTCAGGGATCTCGCAGTGCAGACTGCAGGGGAACGTTGCTGAGGCAGGTGAAGATCATTTGTCTGCAATTGAACTGAGCACCTTGCACATTTGTTGAACTGGTGACATTGATTTCTCACCTCTGCAGAGACTGGCCTACCTAATGAAAAGGAAGGATGCTCAGTGCTCTATTGCCTATAAACAGTCTTTAACAAGCTAAATGCCCTCTCTCCCCTTAGATCTCTCCTTCCCTGCCAAACTGTTTTCTTCAAATGGCCAGGAGGCCATCTGTACCTAGAAACTGCAGTTTGAAGATGCTGTTTCAGGAAGAGTGAAGATGACTGAGTACAATTCCTCCCATTTAAATACCTGTTAGAGGATGTGAACTGCTTTTGTGGGGTTGCAGACAGAACGGAGACTAGGAACGAAATATTTCCAGCAAAATTTTAGCAGCTACATTGTAAATTTTGTAGTAACATTTGGATGGATAAGGGATATTCTGACCTGTGTCAGTTTTTGAGTTACAGATTTCAAGTTCTTTAAGATTATTATACAAAAAATAAGAGTCAGGTAAGGCAGATCAAGTAAAGTTATTTGTCCTTATACTAATTGATGCTTATATTTTAAGTTCTTTTACAGAGGGAACATTTTGTGTTTGTGTAACACATCAGGCAGCTGTGTGCCCTGTAGGTTGTTATAATACCAATGCTAAATAGTAATGAAAATAAACTTCTTTTAAGTAGGATCCAGAAGAAAAAGTGAAGGAATTTATAGATACTAAACCAACAATGGCTGAATTCCAATCTCAAATCAGATACTTTTCTGTAAGTATTTATCTTCAATAAAAATGAACTGTTGAGATAAATTTTAGTGAAATTAAATGCTGAAAGCTTGTATTTGTCTTAGCAATTAGAAATGCAAATCAGAGAACTGCCCAATCATTGTGCACTGCAATCAGTGGAAGTTGCAACAGAGTCATTGAAAATAGCTTTAATTCAGGAATGCCGCTCAAGACAAAGAACATTTGGATTATCTTTAAATAAAAAGTCTGCCACAGATGTGGGCAAAATTTATTCATTCATCGAAAATGTTAGCAAGAGGTTAAGCAGACCTATCCATAACCTTGGTGATGTACGGGAAGCAATGGAAGCACTGAAGGAGATTCGAGAGAATGAGATTAAAATTGACAGGACAGTTGGACATATAGAAGAATCTTATTCTGTGCTTCATAAATATAATCTGCTCTTTCAAGATGAAAATACAGAAAGAGGTGATGGATTGGCCTATGCCTGGAAGAACCTAAACACACAGGTATTGTAGTTGTATTATTTCTCAAATCATTATTATCAACCCTCTTAATGTTGAAATGATAGACCAAACCTCTTTTCCTAATTAATTTTTTTGTTTCCTGCATTCATTCTTTTGTGCCTGTTTTTTCCTCTTTGCCTATAGGCACAACAGGTTGAGGACTTGCTGCTGAAGGTACAGCCCGACATGAAAACAGATTTACTGAGAGGTATTCAAAAATTCCAGATTGATACTGCAGGATTTTATAAAGAATATGATGAAAAGTAGGTGACCTGTGTTGCAATGCAATTATGCTTCATTAGTGATTGTTTGAAAATGGTGTATCTAAAGGGCTTCAGAAAATAAACACAGCACAGCATCACTGTATATATTACATCTGAAAAAAGGCCTAATTTCAGATTAATATAAAATGAGCATACAGTCTTACTGTCAAAGATTCATTCCTGTAACTTCGGTGCTGGAGTCAGGGAAATTCCATAAGAGTTAATAAATTGGGGAAAAAAAATAAACCAAATTCTCAATCCACATCAAAATGTAAAGTGCTTTTTTTGAGTCTTAACAAAGCACTTCAGGAGAGATTTAACAGTAAGTATTAAAGCAGTGTCTTGGATGTAATTGGAGATTCCAGTTCTAGGTATTTCTAAATTCACTGAGTCTTACTCAACCTTACTTTTAAACTTGCTTTATCACTTTTGAAAATGTAAATTGTGAGATATGTGTGGTTCGTTGGACACTCCTACTACAGTAGCAACATGGAAAGAAAGACAGGATTTGGCTCGCTGTGGTCTGTTACAGCTCTAGGACAATACCTAGCCTTTGAGGGCTTCCCTCTTGCTTTGGTGACAGAGGACTCCTAGGCAGCACTACTGAGAGGCCTCAGCAAGGCTGACACCCCGTCCTGTGGGATCTGCTTTTGAATTGAGGCTTCACTGCTTGGTCCCTGTCTGCAGCTCCAGCTCTGCCAGAGCTATGCCTGTGCCTGTCCATGGACCCTGCTGAGCTGAACATGGATCCCAATGCACAGACTCACTCCTGAGGTTGACCTCAGAGCAGCCCGGTTCCCACTGGACTGTGTCTCATCCTGGTTACCTTCCCTAGACCTGCCCCTGACCCTGATTTATTGACTCACCTTCCATGCTTGACCTTGGTCCTGTGTAATTACTGTGTGGACTTGTCTAAAGACCTGGACTATCATTTGAACCTGATCACAACCCCGAGGGCCCTGCTTTTCCTGCTCAGGTTCTATGGGATCCTGCCTTGGCTGCCTTTGCTGACTGTGTTTCCACTTTCATCTCCTGGTCCCATTTTCCTTTCCAAGCAGCCAGCCTGCTCCACTTTCTGCCCATCTGCTTGAATTTCTTTCTAGAAATAACCATGGCACAACGGCTGATGACAGAGTTCTCATCCCAAAATATTATTATGTGGCCAAGAAGTGGTCTCAGGTGTGAGATCTGGGAATTGCAGCCTGTCCTACAGCTGATCTCTCATTAGGGAAAATGACATCTTTTTCTCATATTTTTCTGACTACTTAATTATGGTTCCAGTGCCAACTACACAGTTTTCACTCCTGATTTATATACCTGATATCTTTCCCTTTTAAAAATATAAATGAAAATAGTTATTAAAATGTATTTTATAGGAGAAACAGGAAATAACAAAGATAAAACATTTGTAGATCATTTTTAGCTGTTTGTAATGTTTATGGTAACAGAGATGAATTTTTTAATTAGAAAATAAATTGGGCTTTCTTTCAGCGACTATTGAATATGTGACCTTGGTACACTGATTATGTGCTGCATTTTCTCTTTTAGTGTCTTGTGAAAGTTTGTAGAAAGAATGCTTAAAACTATTAAATAGTGTTCAGTTAGTACGGTCTGGGTTCTGTTGTGCTTCTTTGTGAAACCTGTAGGGTTGATAATTTCACTGAATTTGTTTTGGTTTTAACAGGGGCCCCAGTGAGGAGAATATTCCTCCCCATGAAGCAAGTGACAGATTACAGATCTTTCAAGCCAAATTTAATGAACTATGGAGGAAGTATCTCTCTCTTTCTGGTGGGGAAGAATTATTTGGTCTTCCCATCACAGGTAGTTTCTCAGGGGATAAGGATACCTGTTTCTAGGCTATTAAATTTTTCTTGTGATTCCTGCTGAATGCATTCAGTGCTGGATTCATTGCAGAAAAATTCCTTGCAGTAAATTATTACTGTCTTTCCTATGAAAAGCAGCTGTGTGAAACTGGCTCTCAGTGTGCACATACATAAACATCAGGTGTAAAAATACTGCTCTGCACTGCTCTGTGTGTCTTGGGGTCCAGATGCTTAGTTCTCTTGCTTTTTCTCTTCAGAGCTAAGCACATCTCCTGCCAGTATTCTGCTCCATACAAATTTGGGAAACTTGTTGCCAAAGTACTCAAATTGTCCCTGCTCCAGGTGCATAATGAATTCCCTTGGGCTGTGCAACTGATCTGTAATGTCCTTATGTCTCCTAGTCAGACACAGTTCCTTTGGAAGACTGTGGTGTGAACTAAAGTTACAGCAGGATGTATGATAAGCACTTTAATTTGTGCATACTAAATTGAGTATATTTTCCTGTCTGAGGACATATGCAGTAATCCAAATACATTTAACCAGGAATTCCAAAAGATATGAGAGAAAGTAAATAAAACATTTCCGTTAAGGATGCCCATTTTAAATACTTTTATTGTCTAATATATTCTATATATCTCATTTGAAAGCACACCCCTTATCCCCAAACTCTGCCTCTTAAGTAAATAGTGTAAATTGACATAAGGGATATTTTAGTTCTTGTCTAAAATAGTGTTGTGTTCCTTTGCCATTTCATCCACTTTTTCAATATTGTTTCCCTCACTTATAAGATTACATCTACTGCTATAGAAGAATATTTATTTAAAAAAATCAACAATCTACACAATTACTGTGCATCAAAATCTGATATTCTTACATAATTTAACTGGAAAAGTTTGTCTTGTTAGACACTATCTAGAAAACTGCAAGTCTGATTTCATCAATATATTAAATAACATTATTAGAAGTGTGTTGATTCTTATGTTCATGAATACATTTGAGATGAATACCTAATTAACAGGCACAAATTTCCAATTTTACCATTTGAAACAGAGTATCCTGAACTTCACAAAATTAAACATGAACTTTCGTTGCTTCAGAAACTTTACAGTCTTTATAATACAGTTACTGCTAGTATCGACGGATACAATGAAATGCTTTGGAATGATTTAAATATTGAAAAAATTAACAGTGAACTTCTGGATTTTCAAAGCAAGTAAGTTGTTTTCTGTCGAAGTGCATGCAATTTTTATTTCTAGCTCTGTTTTTTAATTAGCTTGTGAAAATTGCTCAGAGTGGCCAAAGAATGTTGGTCCATCTCAAGCTCAGACTTACTCAAGTGTTGGGCACAGCTGCACTGTGGTGCAACATGCAGCTGGTTCATGAGTCACTTCAGGCTTGTTGAGGTATATTGACATGGTAGGCTGTAGCTTATTTAATAAATAAAGTGCACAAACCTGTGTCAAGGTGGTTGTAAGTATAAATAACTTTCATAGCTGATCTTATACAGTACCTTCTCCGTGATTTAGTTTACAGCTAATTAACTGTTAGTCTATGATATTAGGTGGGATTTTTGAACCTACTGTTTACTTCTGCACATTTGTCTAAATTGTAATTGTTATTTCAAGAAGGGTAGCTAGCCACACTAAATTCTGAGGGGTTATTTATGAGGTTTGAGAGCAATAATGCTTTCCACAAAAAACTGACTGAACTTTTAGTCAATTATTTGAAAAAAACCCACCAAACAACCTCTTTAAAAATCAGAATAGTAAAAATTAATGTATGTGAAATACATATATATATATATATATATATATATAATATATGCTTCTGCATTTGGAAAGTTCAAGTCTTCATCTTGAATTTCAGGAGAATTTTGGAATCTGCATCATGATTTTTTTCTGTAGTTAATTATATTTTACAAGCTGTAGGACTTTTTATGCTTCCTTCTCCAGAACCCTGAAGGAAGCCATTGCACGGCAGTAGTTTTCATTTATGTGTTTCTCTTTGAACTTCATGTGTGACATTTTTGTTTTTCCTCTCAAGTGTCAAGCTATGTTTGGAGCAGGGTGACTACCAATAGGCAGTAAATGTTGTTTTTTTTTTTTGCAATAAATGTCTAACCTGGTACTTATCCTTCTTTTGGCAGTCTGCTAGCATTATTGCATCGAGCAATGCTCTTTTAAGCCAGAGAAATTGAAACAATGTACAGAGGGTACTCACAGAAATAGCTGAGATGGTATGCTGTGTTATGAAAGAAGCAGAAATGCTGGAAGTGCAATTACTGCTTTAGACTAATTGTAAAGATCTGCATAGTTCTTTAATGTAATTTTGTTTTGCTACCCCTTGTAACAATAGTAATATAATAGAAAACGTCTAATCATGGAAAAAAAAAATTTAAGAAAAAAATAACTAGGTAAAAATAAATCCAGTTAGAAAGAGATAAGAAGGACAAATATTTAGACAGCATTATAGAAGTTTATAATAACAGTTGGAGAGAAGTTTCCCTTTATATTTTACTGTAATACAGTGTAAAGAGAATGTCCAGTAAGTTTAGGACAGAAATGTAAACCTGATCAACGGAGTAGTTTTTTAACATAGTGTGCAGCTCATGGAATTTGCTTTTAGAAGATATTACTGAGACTAAGGCAAAAGAAAAAGTTATTAGAATAAAAAAAAATAGCCATTTTCATTACCAAGTTAAGAGATCCCATTTCTAATAGCCATCCCCAGAGAAGTTTATTAGAATTGTTCCTGCTGAGCCCCAGGATAGAAGTTGTCAGGAACTGCCCCTTAAAGCCTTCTTGATACAAGACAGAGTATAAATTTTCCATTCTGCAATGTTTTTCTCTGGCATATTTAATGCTATCTACTGTTGGATTCAAGATGAAGGGCTATAGCAGTTATTGTAGTGCCATGACAGTGTGCATATGTTCATCTGCCTCTTACTAGCAAGCAGTGAAGAATTTGCACATGTTCCAGCATTGTGTGACAGATCTGTCTGATTTTGAACTGTGAAAAACGGAGATTTTTTTGGAAGGAATTTGTCATTATGGGCAGGTTTTATGCAGCTTTTAGTTTCTGGAATTGAGCTGTAAGAGAACTGCTGTCAGTCTTTGGTCCATAGCTTTGGCAGACAAAAATTGGCATGACTGGTTTAGAAGCAAGAGGAGCTGTGACAATTCACAGTGCAAGAGGTTCTTTATTTTTAATTTCTTTTCATCTTAAATTGTGCATAAAGGAAAAATTTTGCTTTGAATATCTTTCGTACAAACCAGGTATGAATTAAGACTTCTTTGATTGAAGCAGAAGTGTTTTTCTCTTTGAAAGTAGACTAGTTTTAGTTTAGGATATACTTTATTTTGCTTGGAAAAGTTATGTTTAATCCTTTTACTGCTTTTCAAAATCAGGTGCACTTACAAATTTTACTAAAACAATAACACTGCAGGAACTTAATTTCAGATATGGGTTTGTACATGAAATTAACTTCCTTTAATTCAAACTGAAATAGGATCCAAACCATTCTGGTGTAATTTGTGCTGTCTTTAGCAGTGTTTCATGCCTGCAGTCACAAATGACCCACCATACATAATATTGCCAGCTTGCAACTGGATTATTATTTAGATTCTACTGGTCAACTCATTGAAAAATGGCAATATATTGTACTATTAAGTGGTGAATGGTGATTATTAAGAATAAAATATTTTTTCTTTCTTTTTGTGCTTTTTAAAGAATCCGAAAGTTGCCAAAAGCATTGAAGGAATGGCAAGCTTTTCAAGACCTAAAAAAAAAAATTGATGACTTCACTGAGACCTGTCCTTTGCTTGAAATGATGAAAAACAAAGTATGTTCAGCATAATAATTTGGAGATAAGAGTCTCTTGAGAAACTCTAGTGAAGGCCATGCTATATGACTATAAGATGCTTTCCATAATTCTTTTTTATAGATAAAAGCAGCTGTATTTTTAGCAAAAAATCTAGTTAGGCTTAGTTATAGAAAAATAAAAGACTTTGTAATGTGATTAGAAGAACTACTAATGCTTTCAATGGAACGAAAATCAAGACTCTCCTATTTGTTTAACAGATGCAGTGTGAAAGTATGTGATCATTCTAGTCCTAAAATTAATACAATGTTAAAAACCCCATCCCTATGGACTTTTCTAGGCAATGTTGCCAAGACACTGGGAAAGAATTGAACAAGTAACTGGGCATCACTTTGATGTTGACTCTGAAAATTTTGCTTTAAAAAACGTAGTGGATGCCCCTTTATTAAAATATAAAGAAGATATTGAGGTACATGTACTTTCCTGTTTTGTTTTGTTTGTTTGGGGGTTTTTTTTGTAATTATTAACTTGTGATCTGGGAGTCTGTGCTTTTGAAATCCTGTTTCTAGTCAGCTTTGTAGCATTAAAAAAAAAATGTTTTAGTTGAAGAATTCCTTTGAAAAAGTGGGGTTTGGTATTGGCACTGATGGTTAGTTTATTTCCCTTTTATTTAGGAGAAGATTTAAATATGTACACAGTATTACACTAATCCTTCCACAGGAGGACTTCTGTTGGTTTAAGAGTAGTGTGATTCTGTCATGCTTCTTATTTAGGGTCTGCCTGCTTATATATTCTTTTCTTCCCTTTAAATTTGTAACCAGAGAGAAGAAAATAGTTGATGTAAGATTGATCCTGTTAAATGCTAAAAATCCTTGGAACACAGTAGAAGTGGAGGATATGGGAATAAAGGAGAATGAGCTTGTTTTGTATTTCAAAAGTGACTCTTCACAAGAGCACAGATAGATGAGAAGGCATAGGGAGTGTGCACAAGCTACAAAGCTATTGTCTCCTCAGTTTTGGGGACAGTAGTTATCTAGCAAGTGCCTTGGCTTCATGCTTGTTACCTTTTACAAGAACAAAGCATAGCTAAAACTAAAGAAGTAAAACCCCAACAGTTTCTAACTTCAGTTCTGTGGTCACTTAGCTAAATCTGTATTCCTTCTATAGTAGTGACCTGTTTTGTCTTGTTCCACAAATGAGCATTTTTAAGGGAAAACCATGAAATCAAACCTCTGCTGTACCCAATTCCCAGAAAAGAATTTAAGCCTTGTGAACGGCTCATAGTTCGAGCCTTACACTCCAGAAAACACTTTAAACCTGTGATAGAATCCGATGTACTCCTGAACCGGAATTTGGGATCCAGTCTGAGTATTTGATCCTTTTCTCTCTGATGCAATAACCAGCTCATGACAGTCCTGTCCTCACTGTCTTCAAGAAGTAGCAGACAGTTATGTTGTCTCTCTACATGCTGTTCTGGGAATATTTATTGGTTTTGATTGGTAATGTTTATTTTCTTTAAACTCCTCTGCCAGTTTATTTGATTTCAAATATTAATATGTACCGAGAGGAAAAATCTTCCTGCAGATTCACTGACTCAGTGAATTTCGTGTGTATAAGGTGCTAGTAGTAGTGAAGATGGAGTATAGCCCATAAAATGTACCTGTTACAAGTAGTACTAGAATATAATCTTGTTTGAAATATAGTAACTTTGAGGTGTTTTGATGTGTATTTTCATTAGCTTGAACTCACACTGAGATCTGGATCAATCCAATACATTTTAATAGTCTTTATAAGTGTGCTTTATAATAGTCTTAGAGGAATGTAATTTACTATTTTAATTTTATGCAGGATATCTGCATCGGTGCTGTCAAAGAAAAGGATATTGAAGCAAAATTGCAGCATGTCATCAGTGAATGGAATGCTCATACTTTCAGTTTTGGCCAGTTCAAAACTCGAGGAGAGCTTCTTCTGAAAGGATCAGATATATCAGAGAAAGTAGCTTTGGTGGAAGACAGCCTCATGATACTGGGGTCACTCATGATCAACCGGTACAAGACGACGTAGTAAATGCATATATTGTGTAAATCTAATCACCCCCCAGGGAAAACAATTATCATCTTCAGTTCTTCCCTTTGATTCATGTTCATGCAGGTATAATGCACCATTTAAGCCCACTATACAACAATGGGTTCAGAAGCTGACCAATACTGCAGAGATAATTGAAAACTGGATTACTGTACAAAACCTCTGGATTTACCTTGAAGCTGTGTTTGTTGGTGGAGACATTGCAAAACAATTACCTCAGGTATATTGCTTTATAATAACAATATATTGTACCAGGAAGTTAGCCACATCATGGGTGGTTTTTTGCCTGCATAGTTTATTTTGAGTGCATATAATTCATATAAGATTTGTGGGCTGTGCATAGGCAATTCAGAAGAAGCTTTGCCAAACTAGAATCTGTCTAGTTAAATTGCTTAGAACTTGGTGAAACCTACAGGAACACAACTGTTTGTAATTCAAGCTCAAATGTTCCTGCTTGCAATATTAGTGGGTTAGTACACTTAATGGCATGAAACTGATTTATCGCTTTTGCCATATGTACAAATATCTGTTTCCTCCCCTGTGCACACGTTTATAGGTTGTAAGCTGTAATAATGGAATGACAGATTTTGTATATGAATTCTGTACTTGCTAGGACTCAGTTTAATGAAGTCCCACAGAGAGATGCTGCCAGGCTTGGGAACTGTATGTGTGCTAATCTGTGTGAACCATTGCAACCTCTTCAAAAGGCAGTGATGACATTTCAAGGCAGCAGCTGCACAAGAGTTAAGGAATGAACTGAGCAGGAGAGAAATAGCAGAAAAAAATCATTCTTTTTGCTGTGTCTGCTAATGAGGGGTTTTCATGTAGTTCTAATACACCACAGTTCAGTTGCTCTGGATCAAATGGTAATTTAACAAAACAGCTATTAACGGGAAATTATTAGATATTAATTTATTTCAGGCCACATATTTTATAATTGAAGCCTTGCAATAACCCAAATTAAGATTAATTTTTGTAAGTTAAATAAAGCTTTCTTAATTGTTGTTTAGATAACAATTTTTTTTTCTTAGTTCATGAGATATATTTATGTTGTTAATGTTTATTAGAGAGTTAATAAACAGCTTTTGCAGATTAAAAAAAGCTGCTAAAGCTACTTCTTCCAAGGATGACAGATACGTGAACCAATGTTCTGGAAAAAACAAATGTAGTGACTGTTTTTAAAGAAGGAGGAGAAGGAACAGCTTGGTGGAGGAGTAATGAGGAGTGGGGCTTAATTGCAATTTCTGGATGAATACTGCAACAAGTAACTGTTAGCATCTGGAAATTAGCAAGGAGATTAATAATGTTCATTCAATGTGAATTTGTTAGGAGCAAAACATGTTGAACAAATCTAATTTATTTTTAGGGTGGGCAAGGGGCTTTGTGGATAGAGGAAAAACACTAATTGCCATACATTGTGGTGGGCTTTTGCCATTGTCTCTGATAGTACTACCAGAAAATGAATTTTAGCTTGCTGGTTTGTAAAATGCAGAAGAGTGGAATGCATAAGCATCAATAACTAATAACTAGAATATTGTACCTGGTTTTGGCCAAAGAAACACACAGACAAATTTGAGAGAGCACAGAAGAGGGTGGTAAGAATGAGGAACTATCCAGGAAGGATGAGGCACAATAAAAGATTCAACAAACTAGACTTGTTTGGCTTGAGGAAAAGGAAAAACTGAAGAGAAGATGTGATAAGCTTTTTTAAATATAAGGGTTGTTCTCAACAGGAAGAAAAAACCCATGTTCTCAGTGTCTGATTAAGTTTAGATATTAAAAGAGAGTCACCAGTGTCAAAGATTGCCTGGACAGGCTTCTAAATCTCCATCACTGAGCATCACTAAACACGAGACAGATAGGTATTTTGGGTATGATCCTGCCTTGTGACAGACAAATTGCTTTGGATCTTCTTCTAGCTCTCAGGCGATTTATGATTTCATTAACATTTCATTTGTTTTAGGTGAAGGAAGAGTTTTTAATGTAAATATACCCAGTGTATAAAAATATTTTTCAGCTCCCAGTCTGAGATTTTTTCTCTGTTCACCTGCAACACTTGTAATGTACAAATGTAGCAGGTTCAGACTGTGTATACTGGTTTTGTTCCTCAAGTATTGCTGCTAACAGCTTACATGACTTTGTGTATTGCGGTTAGGGAGGCTATAATTTCTGAGGAAGCTGCTTTTTGAGTTTTCTCATGTGTGTTGGAATCCTTTTATGTGGACAATTTTGGTGCCCAACATGAAGTAAAACATTTCCGGAGCTTTCCCATTGTACTCTTTCTCCTGCAATTTGAAATCTGGTCAATAATAAGCATGCCTATAAATATTCATATGTTAGTCCTGTAAAGAAGACTTGAACAGCAAGGGCAATATTAAACTGCTACCTTGTCTGACAGAATTATTTAATTTTTAGAATATGAAAAACAAGAAGAAAAGCTAATGCATTTATCATGTATTTCAGGAAGCCAGAAGATTTCAGAACATTGATAAATCGTGGCAGAGAATTATGCAGAGAGCCCATGAAACATCAAACATTGTGCAGTGCTGTGTTGGAGATGAGACTTTGGCACAGCTGTTACCACATTTGCTGGAACAGTTGGAAATCTGTCAGAAATCACTGACTGGCTATTTGGAAAAAAAGCGGTTAATATTTCCAAGATTTTTTTTTGTATCTGACCCTGCTCTTCTGGAAATCCTTGGTCAAGCATCTGATTCTCACACTATTCAGGTACAAGTAATATAGCAATAGTGTTCTTATGGTCGATATTACTAAGTGAGGACCATGGAGGATTTTGTTGTTTATTTGAGAGAACTTCTTTCACTTATGGAAAGATTTATGGACTATTCTAATACAACATTTAAAGACCAAGTGGCAATGCCATATCAGATCAGTTTATGGAGGGTTTTTTTTCTGATTCTCTTGTAGGCACATTTATTAAGTTTGTTTGACAATGTTAACCGAGTGGGATTTCATGAAAAAAACTACGACCAGATTTTACTGTTTGAATCTCAAGAAGGAGAACAGGTCAATATTATTGAACCAGTTTTAGCTCAGGTAATGAAAGTATATATTGCAGTTTTTCATTACTTGATTTAAAGTAGATTTATGTTTTAGAGGCCAACAGTATTGCATCATGCTGTTATTTGACTAGCTGAATGAAAACTTCCCAATGTGAACAGCAAGAGCAAAAAGTAGAAAGGACAGGACATTTGTGTCAGTTTGTAACGATTGCTTTACCTGTTTTCTCAGCAGTAGTGCTGTGAAGTGCCAAATCCATCACATACCTCTAGAAGGGCAGTGGAGCAGAAAGAGGAAAGGAATCTTTTAAAAATCAGGGAATAACAAATATGGAAATGGGATTACGAATGATTGGGAAAAAAGTCATGTAGAACTCTTGCTCCTTGTGAATTATTTATAAACTAATTCTTTAAAAGTACTTTCTTGTTTATTTCAGGGCAGTGTGGAATTCTGGTTAGGTCAGCTGCTGAATGGGATTAGGAAAACAATCCACACCATCATTAGACAGGCATCAATGGCCATTAATGATTCAGAATTTAAGATGTATGACTTTCAGGCAATGTTTCCTGCACAAATAGGACTTCTGGGAATTCAAATTATCTGGACCAGAGATGCAGAGAAGGCACTGAACAGTACCAAAACTGACAAAAAGGTAGTATTTAATGAATCTTTGGGGATTTATTAGAAGCATTGCTTGTAACAGTACATATTGTGAAAAGTTAAAAGTAACATGTAGGAAAAAGCACAAAGTACTAGTTAATTAACCAGAATTACAAATAAGCTAACGGGAAAACAGAATAATAAAAAATGTGTTAAGAAGTCACTCCTCCTCATTATCCCCCAGCATGTGCTTTAGAGTTGTTCCTAATCCTGTGATTTTCTCTGTTGTTTTGTTAGTGCAGTCATCTTGGGAAGGGACAGTTTCTTAATTTGGGAATATGGGAAATCTTATCCTGTTACTTACACAAAATCAAATTTGGAAAGAAATAAGAACTCCCGAACTTTG
This sequence comes from Corvus hawaiiensis, assembly GCF_020740725.1. Taxonomy (NCBI): domain Eukaryota; kingdom Metazoa; phylum Chordata; class Aves; order Passeriformes; family Corvidae; genus Corvus; species Corvus hawaiiensis. The sequence goes on along the minus strand of NC_063242.1, from coordinate 4,419,250 downwards.
GGGAAGTAACTGTGCTTTGTGGACATTGGTCTACTCTATCCAAATGTATTATATCCTTCAGCTGATGAGCTCTTTTTTGGGGAAGGGGAAGAATAGAAACCATTTCAGGAGGTGTTGGTTTAATCTCAAACATGTGGAGAAGATGCCGTTAGCAACCAAGGTGTTATTACTAACAGTGAATCTATGAAGGAGGAAGGGGAGGATGTGAACTAAAGGGTTGCAAACTACCATTTATCAGGAACATACAGTGAGATTGAACAAAGAACAAGTAACAACATCCTACCACAAAAGTAAATGGAGGGCAACTGTACCATGCTGTACTTCGATACTGCATGAAAGCAAGGGCTTAGACTATAGAGAGAACCATTTACTGCTACTTTTTCTGCAGTGTTCAAAATTTAAAAACGGCATAAACCTGCTTTTAGTCCACTCCAGCTCATAGAATAACTAGGTGCAAAGGTTCTTTTGCATTAGCAAGAAAACAACTTTTGTGGTTGTTTGGGCTGAACTGCATGTGTGTGTTTGGGGGGGCTGTGGAGGTTATTTAATTCTCTGTTAGTTTTAACAGAGTTTTTAGCATTTTTTTTCTCAGCAAACCATGTGAGTTGTAGACTCTGCATGTATTTACAGAAAGCTAGTGTGATTGTTCTTTCACACATTTGGAAAAGAAGTATAAATGAGCTGCTCTTTCTTAAATCTCAGTGTTTTTTGTTGTGTAGCAGGAGCATCACTGACAGAGGCTGATGCTGTTTACGTAAGTCAGTATTGTATTGTTGGTATTGTATTTTGTGGAACTTTGTAACAGATTTGGTACCACAAAATAAATTAGTATTTTAGCATCAGCATCTAAAATTATGCTACATTTTCTCCCTCCTCTGGTTAAAGGATGTCACAGATCTTCAGGTTCTTGTTCCCCCTAAAGAGTAGATACAGCTTGGGCTGATATATAATACCCAAAATCATTGACTGATGGCTCTGAATATATGCAGGGATGCAGTCAGCTGAAAATGTAATGTATAGTAGAAGGAGCAAGAGTCTTGGAATAAAATCTTACAGTGTGACCTGTTTATCTAGATATAACCTTATTGTACTCTGTTGGGTAAGAATGTGTGGATACAATATTGCTGTTAGCAAGGAATTTTCCTGCTTCTTTCTAAGCCGTGAGATACTTTCCTCTCTCACGAAGATATTTGCAGAAGTTCTGTAAACAATGAACACCTGTGACCTTGTAGAGCTTTGTTTATGGTACAGTAGAAAAATATTTTGACAATGGATATTTAGGATTTTAGCCAATCACCCCAGGGGGGTGGCTGATCCTTTGTCCAATTAGACTATGAAGAAAAAAGTCTATAAAAGAGTTTGTAAAATAATTAAGTAAATCAATCTTGCTGCACAATTCCTGCCTGCTGGATCTTCTCTCCTCCCTACGGCTGCCAGACGCAGTAATATTTTACGGCGTTAATAAGAATGCATGAATGGAAAGCAGCCTGCAAATCCAAGTTTAGGATTCCAAGCCTAATAAATACAAAGCAGAATATGGACATTATAAGCCTGGATGTTTTCAAAATTTTTTTGGTTTTTACTTTTTAATTCTAAATACTGGAAGAAAAAATGGTGTTCGTATTAATATGATCATTCTTGCTTGTGGAAAAGGTAATGCACACAACAAATCAGAAGTTCTTGGAACTTTTAAATGATTTGATTGACATGACAACACACAATCTGACAAGAATGGAGCGCACAAAATATGAAACTTTAATCACCATTCATGTGCACCAGAAGGATATCTTTGATGATTTGGTAAGTTTTGGAAAATCTTCAAGGGGCTTTCTGTATGTTAGGTCTCGCATATATAAAAAAATTATAAGCAGATCTTAGAATCTATTCTCTTTGAGTATCTCTGACATGACTGCTGTGATAGAGCATATCAGATTTATTCTGATTTAATATAGATGTCATGCAGTGAGAAGGGTGAATTATATAGGTGTGCTCATAGGTTTAGACTTCAGTTTTTAAAAAGGTTGTTTATACTTATCATGTACAAATTCACTGTAAGCAAAAAAGTTTAGCTTTTAAAATTAACCTATCTTCTCAACTTGAAGATTTAATGCATTGATTGAAATGTAAATGTAGAAAATCTCCCTTTAGTATTCCCATCAATCTTGTGATTTCTAACCCAACCTATGTGTTGATGTAAGGTAATAATTATTCAAAGGTAAAAGCAGTGAGGCTTCAATATTTGAAGAGGGTAGCAACAATAAATACAACAGATATTTTAATTTTTTTTATAACTGAGTTGCCTCAGACTTCCTTTAGATAAGTATGTTGAATAAATGAAAGCATAATTATAAAAATGGAAGTAAAATAACTTCCAAAGGGCTTGAATGATGCAATTCATTCAATAATTCAATAATGCAATACTGCATTGCTTAATTTATGCATATATGTTAGGAAGATAAAAATCCAGTTCATGTGTAAAGAAAAATAGAAAATAATAAGGAAAAGTACTGAACTCTAGAAAGAAAACTACTGGCTTCTAAGATAAGTGTGGGGTTTTATCCTCTGCCTGTAATTTTTAATTTATCTTCATAACTATTTCCTTAATTAATTTAATGTCACATTGTAATAAAATTATGTAAAATTGGTTAAATTTAAAGGTCCTGTATATGAAATAAAAAGTCAGGAGCAAGTCCAAAACTGGGGAGAGGGTTCTTAAGTGGTATATGTAATAATATCCTTCTCTCTTAAAACATTCTATTCTCTGCTGAACACATCCTTTTGTGATTGAGATAAAGGAGAGGGAAGTGGCTGAGGTTCCAGAACCTCCTCTTCACCTTACACCATGTTTTCAAGGCCAATAACCAGGGCAACGTGGTTATTGTAAGAGGCCAGTGATTTTGAGATCCAGCGCCAATAATAATGAAACAAGATCTATTAATTACCACAAGTCTAAATATGTCCCTGGCAAGTTCATACTGAGAAACACAACCCAAATAAACAAGCACATAGATGTCTATACAATGTGTTCAAGTATTGTCCACAATTTGGTATTTCTGTGAGTAATGGTGCAGATGCCATGCAGGACAGACAGTATTGTTAATTTTTTATGTTTTCCATGACTTTTTCAATATCTCTGTAAGACACAATTCATAATCTCTGTGCAAAATTCAGAGGAAAATCAAAGTGGACAGAAGTTTCAGAGCATGTCGTAGAGACAGGTTTGAAAAGATAATTCTGGATATCTTGACTCCTGACAGATTCTGTGCTCATTCTTCAAGGTAATGAATTTATATGAAGTAGGCCTTTTTTTCCTGTACTGATTCATTTCTGCGTTAATGATCTTTCTTTTCCATGATAGGTCCGCATGAACATTAAATCTCCGTCTGATTTTGAATGGCAAAAACAGTCTCGATTTTATTTTCTGGAAGACTTGGATAAATGCATTATCAAAATCACTGATGTAGAGTTCACCTACTGCAATGAATACTTAGGGTGTACAGACAGGCTTGTTATAACTCCCTTAACTGACAGGTATTTATAAAAGAAATGAAGTGAATAGTATTGGAGCTAAGATTTGATTCCTTTGACTTAATTCTTTTAACTTTCACGAGCCAGAATTACTTAGGTTGCACTATAGTGCTGCAATATCGCTGGTGAGCAGCAGAGGCCAGTGCTTATATATTCAGCTATTGAAAGCAGGTTGAATTTGAGTGTTTGCTTGAGCGTTGTGATTGGCGTTGAAAAACTTACTTGCTCTCAAGATAAATGCACCTGAACACCATACACTTCACCAGCCTAAACAGAGTCAATCTAAGCACCAATATATTGCTGCCTTCAATAAGCAAGTAGTTGCATGAGAATTTGGTATTACAGCAAGTGATTAATTTGAAGTCACCCTGTAGGAAAAAGCAGTAACACAGGACATACCATTGGATAACTAGCACAAGTATGGTTTTAAGCAAGGCCTATGGGGAACTTCAGGACTATAAACATAGAAAAACTCTGAGGGCAAACATAAGGAGAACTTTTTATTGCTGGAATGTTAGTTACACAGCACAGTACCATTAGATGCCTATTTTCCTGAAGTACTTGGTTAGTCCAGGCAAGAGACAGATGTATTTGCTATGCCAGAGCTTGTTCTTTTATATGTGGATATGAATGTCAAAATACTTTGCATGGTCGATCATTTATAGGATCATAGCATTATAGGGTGTTTTAGATTGGGTGGTTTGGAGGGCTTCAAAGATCATCTGGTTCCAACCCCCTTAGGTTGGGACATTTCCCAGTAGACCAGTTTGCTAAAAACCCCATCTAGAGTTAATTTTGGAATTTTCTTTGCATTGTCTGTGCTACTAGCTTTTATTTACTAATGAAAATTCAGATTTTTTCCTGAAAAAAAATTACTCCCTGTGAGCTATTTAAGAAAGCCAGACCCCTGCGTGTGGATACCTGGCTTTTAATAAATAACACACATCTCCCAAATTCTATGTTATGCACTACTGTTCCTATGTTAGACAGAGGTTTGTTTGCAGCAGTACACATGCACTTGATAAGTGGCTATGGTTGCACTACCACACTGACAATATTTTTGCCCACCAGGAGAGCCAATATCAAGAAAATGTTGTCGTTCAAAATTTATTCACAGAATTGAAAATCCAACATGGTCATGGCACCAAGCCTGCCAGTGTTCAAAAGGTGTTTGGACAATGCTTTCAGGCATGTGATGTGGTTTGTCCTGTGCAGAGGCAGGAATTGGACTAGAACTGGACATTGGATATATTATGATTCTACAACGTGCTGTGTCACACGAGATTGAAAATTAGCACAGGGTGACATGGTTGAAGAAAGCAAGCCTTTTAAACGAGTTTAAACTATAATAATAATAATAATAATAATAACCACAATGACGGAGAGAACAGGCATATCTCTCTTTGGACAACCCTGGAAGAGCCTAACGAAGCTGCAGGGATTGGAGGCTGTCCACTATCATGTTGAAAGGGTATTTGAAGAAGACATGTTTCCTAGTGTTAGCATGGGAAACTTATGTACCTAAGCAATGTTGCACAACAACAGGTTTTATTCCCTTTGTGGGCTTTTTCCATTTTAATATTTGTAATACTGCTATGTGGAGTTGTCTGAGCTTCTGAAAATTTTCAGGTAATGGTGTGTTTGCTCTGTTAATCAGTTTGGAGTCAAATGCTGTTTAGCTAATGATTTCACGTTCAGAGAGATTCCCTAAGCACATTATGAATACACACAGTTGGTAGTACATTGCATGATGATAATGGCACTGAAACTGAATGCTCCTACACTTCATATCAGACACAGTCCATGTCATGGCATACACCAAAAATGAAATGGAAGGTCTATATAAAACTTGTGCTGTGTATTCAGTTTGTCCTTACCTTATTTTCAGTAGCAACATTGTTAGGGAGTGCTATTTTTTATGTGTTAAATGACTGCCTGTTAACTGATCACTGAGTAATAAGATGATAAAGCATTCTTACTGCTATATTAGAAGGAGTATTCTGTTGTTTCATAAGAAGTCATATTAGGTGCTATCATTTGGGTTTTTTTCCAGTGCCCATTTTATCTCCCCACATATATAATAAAGCTGTTGAGTTTCACAGTGATGAAATGTGTTTGCTGTGATTTTTGACCATTGGAGACTAGAGCAACAGGCTTTCTACACCCTTCAGTAACCTCCAGACCATTAGGGGAGGCTGAGACTTAAACCTGAGGGTCTCAACCCAGGATGGAGACTGAAGCAGAAGATGATCATAGGACTCATGGATTCCTTCTCTTTCTCCATTGCCCATTGCAATCTTCCCTCTCATCCATTACCCTCCTGGAACTCAAAGACCTCATGTGACTGGCAGCAATGCTATGGTTTGGCTGCTACAGAAATGTCAAGAACAGGAGGTGCTTTCATGCTCTGTGCCTTCCTACTGCCAGATCAGAGAGCCCATCTTGAATGCTCTGAGGAGAGAGTAGGAGGGAGGGGGAAAAGGCAGAAATCCAGTGGCTCTGGGTGCTGCAGAAAGAGGTTAAGTCACGGAGGAAGGGTGTATAGTAGTCTGAAAAAATCACAATACTATAGTATTTTGGTATTCAGCATTTAGAATTAGCCTGTGGATTTCCTGGGCTGTTGCAGTCATGGCTGTGCTGGATGAATGCTTTTCTGCAGGTCAAGCAAAGTTGGTCCTGGTAACTCAGCTGCACAGTGTGCAAAGAGGGTGACTGAGGACTCACCGTATGGAAGTACAACCACTTCTGCCCCCTTCCCCAGCTCTGGATAATATAACTGTTGTGGTTGCATTGATGGACCTCAAGTAATTAATGGAAGGAAAAGATTCACAGATCTGTTTGTTCTGTCTTTAGGTGTTACATCACTCTGGCACAGGCCCTGGGCCTGAGTATGGGTGGTGCACCAGCAGGACCTGCTGGGACAGGGAAGACAGAGACAACTAAAGACATGGGCAAATGCCTGGGAAAGTATGTTGTTGTTTTCAATTGTTCAGACCAAATGGACTACAGAGGACTTGGTCGTATTTATAAAGGTAAGAAAGTATCTCCTTTGTTCATTTTAGAGTCATAAACTTTTGTCCCTTCAGTAGTGAATTAGCAATGATTTGGAGGGCATTTTCATTCCGTTTCCTCTTCTTTCCAGGCACTCATCAACTTTACCTGATATTTGATTTTATTTGATTTTTCCCCTTTTTTTCCTGCATGCTTTCCAGTATTTTTTTCTGTTCAAATATTATTGGATGGTGTTTCCTATGTATGTCTACTTTTCCTTTTCCCTTTTAATCCTACTGGTTTTTTAATGCCTCTATCCCACCCATCTCATGTGGAGAGGATTTATATTTATTATTTGCCAGATTTGTGTTGAACAAGACAATCAAATGTGAAGCTTAATGATATCGTGCAAGGAAGGGAAATATGCAAAATGTTGCAGTGTCTCATTTCAAACCCTGGGACTCTCTTGAGACCAGGAAAATGAGACAGTGGTCAAATTCTGATAACTCTTCATGATAAACAAAGCTTTGAATTTAGTTTTGCAAAAAGTGATTAGTGATCCCAAATGTGTAGGCTCCATTATAATGGTCTGTTTTCTTGTGTATAGCTGCATTTATATATGGACTGACAGACCACAGAATGCCACCATTTTCTGTGAGTGGTGGGCTTTTAACTCTAACATAAGGTATCATAAACAAAATTTTCACAGTTGTAATAAGGCTAAAATATAATCTGGGGGTAATATTTAGTTTTAATTAAGAAGCCAACAAAGCTGGCCATGATTTTTTAAACAGAGGAACATTTCTGAGCTAGAGACTGAACCACCTATGCATGTGAATACCTTCAGTTAAGGTCACAAGTTTCTCAAAGCACCTCTTGTAACCCCCACAGCTTTCGGCCAACTTTTGATTGCACATCTTGTATCATGTGTGCAGACCTTTAGTGTCAGAGGTTTATTTTGCTCACTGTTATTGGACAGAAGAGGCCTGGGATGTCTGAATATGCTCATAGTGCCAATATACTGGGTCTCTGCTGTACCTGCAGCCATCAGTCTGTAGGGGAGATGTTAGCCTTGTTTCTCCTTGCAGTGGGTTTGTTTTTGATCTCACCAAGCTCTTGTCTTCTTCTGCTCTACTCCTTCTGTGAGAATGTTTGTATCTCTTTATGTTCACTTCTTTGTATTAAACTGTTTGTGACTTGTGTCAGTTCAGACACCTAGTTTTGTATCCTTGCTTTTTTTTCTGTCTTCTTATCCTGAGCACTTTGGTAACCTATCCTTTCCCATTTCAGATTGAGGCAATAGTGGCAATTGCAGCTTGTCGTTGATTTCTTTTATTAAAACTGGACACAATTTCTGTGTCTAAGAGCACAAGTTGAATTTTAGGGCTCAGCTTTCTTTTTCTGTTGTTTTTCTATAAGCTGACCATTTTCCATGTAATATTGTCATCATATGCTGCAGAAGAAAAGTAGTACTGTGTAGTGTGTCCTTCTTCTCTGGCTGCCTCATTTAATGGCATGCTGGTGTTCAATATGAGCTAGAAAAGATGTTTATAGAACTCATCTAATTGCTGCTCAAGCAACCATGATGCCTGTGACTGCTTATCTCAGTAAATTTGCAAGTGGGATTGTAGCTTGCCTCTCAGAGAATTTGCCTGAGAATTAGGTAATAGATCCAACTAAATAGAGCCTGAATAGGGTGGGTTTTTGCAGCATTCATCAGGCTGTTGTGTGTCTGGGAGTAAAAGTATATAAGACATTATTGCTTTAATTTGTGAAGGGACATATGAAGTCCATTGTTTTGGACTTAGTGTCACTACTTGGAAGGACCTGGCTTGCAATCACCTTTTTTATGTCTTTAAAATATCTGCTATTTCTTGAAGAGTGGATATACTGAAATTAGGGAAGGAAATGAGCTCCTTTTGATTTAATATAAACAGCAAAGTGAGTTCAGATGAAGATTCTTTACTGCATATGAGGTCTTTAATGGAAAAAAGGGATAGTTCTTCTCAGCCGTAGAAGCACTTTCATGCAGACTGATAAGAAAGTTCTCGTGAAACACACTACATATTTCAGTGCACACAATGGGAAATTTTTCAGACTTCCACGTCTGTGATAGGTTTGGTGCTCCATCACCAGTGTTTCCAAACCCAAACTTTTCACTTTATGTGGTGGTGTGGGTCAAGTCATCAGACATTAGCAGGTTTAGCAGTGAGGAGAAAAGGGGCAGGGAGAGGTGGTGTTGGCCTGCCTGCAGGCATGTTTCCAGACTTCTTCTGTAAAGACGAGAAGTTGGATCTTCAGAAAAAAAGAAACAGAAAAATATAACTAATACAGCATATATGGTATACTATAAAATTATCATTTGAAGTTCTGGTTGGGTCAGAGTTGAGGTTTGGTCTTCCTGTTTCCCTGTTCCTATCTCTTTTGTTTTTCTGTGTTACTCAAGAAATTCATAAGCAGATGATCTAATTGATATGTTCAAGGCCTGGACTTTCATCTTTGATAGTTTTGTTTCTCAAATTTGAACCAAAATGTCGGTTGAGATACAACTTGTCACCTCAACTGGACCAGAGGTAACCTGAGAAAGTACCAGGGATGCAAGAGGGAAGATGAATTTCCAAGTTTTCTATATCAAATTCAGGGTTGTAATTGCCCATGAATAGCAAACCAGGGATACTTCATCACTGTTCCTGAGAAGTGTTGGTGGATACCCTTTAAAAAACATTTTGTCTGTGGTTGCCAGTAGATGGGTATAAAAGTTGTGTTTGCTTTGGTTCTGTTTCCTATAGTTACAGTCAAACAATTCCAGTCTTACCTGAAGTAACTTTTTGTGATTTGGTATTTAATGCAATATTTAATGTAAGATTTTATATTTATCTTAATTCAGAAGGTGAATACACAAGTCTGGCACTCTATAAATTCTTTCAGAACCAATGATTAGTTTCTAGTTTGCTGCTTCTGGGTTGCACTTTGGCTAGACAGAGCTTTGTTTCAGTGACATTTCCATTGAATTATGTCACTATGGTGCTACTCCTGTGTAAAATCTGGGGGGGGAAAAAAGAAAAATACACAGATATGCATTTTATAGTCTGAGGGGCTAATAGCTATTCTGTGAGATTCTTACAGCATGTGAGAACCAGGTTTGGAGGATATCTGTACTGATTTGGGCCGGGTTGTTGCCACAGTTTTTAGATATAATTAAAGATCTCTTTAATCCTGTCCTTTATTTTCTGCTTTTACTCCATTTCTGTGTTTGATAACCGTAATATATTCAGCATGGGAGCAGAATTTAATTCACAATATGACAAAATTACATTGTCTCTTGTTTTGCAGCAGAGAGTTTGCTTGCTGTGCCCTTGCTTGTGTGTATGTTTTTAGCATACGTGTGGTTTTTTTCCTTTTTCTTTTTAAGCACCACTAGAATTAAATAATTTAGCAAGAACTGAATTTATTCAAAGCTGTGGGATATTGGCTTTCCTGAGAATGAGGTTTCCTAATTCCATGCAGCAGGTGGCATTATAGAACAAGTGAATTTTTTTTCCTTTCCCAAAGAAAAATTATTTGGTCAGAACTGAATCTCACCATTCTATAGAGAAATTAATTTCAAAACCCTTTAAGATACAGACAGTAAGTGTAAGAGACAATATTATATGGAACTAAGTTCTTAGATAAAGAATATCCAGCTTTAGAGCTTTTCCTTGTTGTATCCTGAAGAGTAGATATTAATGTTAAATAAACAAAGCAGAAACCCCACTTTTTTGGGTTTCTTTTTAGAATGGATCCTAGGAGTCATGTAACACATGTAGGAAAAGGGGACAAATGCATTTGAAAAATCTCCACAATAATTTTTTTATAGGGAGCAGCAAGAATGGGGCAGCTCCATGAGGGAAGACAAGCCAGGAGCCCAGGGTGACCAGCACAGAGGCAAGGGCAGGGACTTCTCTCACCAGGGCACAGTCCCACAGTGCCTAGGAAGGGCAGGTTGTTGACAGCTTGTTCCCATCAGCAGTCCAGTGACCATTAGACAATGTGAAAGGACCAGCTGGATACAGGGTCCATCTAGGAAGTTCAGTCAGAAACAGCAGGAGACAGGACTGGAGGTAAAACTGTGGAGTTGTGGGCTCCTCCAGGAAGTTCATTCAGCAATTCAGGATAACAGGAGATGAGACTGTGCCCAGCCCTGCACACAATACAGTTTGGACCTGCCTGAGCTAAAATGGAACTCCTGGACTGGAGGACAGAGTGTATGTAGAAGCCTCAGGGAGGGCTATTGAGGGCATCCAGGGCCCAGATATTCCTTACAAAAGGAGGGGAACATCAGTTAAAGGACTTGCTGCCACACCAGTGAAGTCAAGGAACATTCTTAATTTGTTTTCAAAGACAGTAGGATTGAGTATTTAATGTTTTAAATTTGGTAACTGTCTATAGAATTACTTTAATCTTTGTATCATTATGGCATTGTGGTTTTGTATATATTCCACTTGCTTTTAATTTTTAAAATTAAGTCCATGTAACTTTTCATTCTCTCCAAGTTATTTTCCTTTGGAGTGTCTTTTTTCCTTACAATATCACAGAAATTAATTAGAAGCAGTTTAGGGAAGGATTAAATATGGAATTGAGATAAGTTCACGGGAGATCTGCAGTATTGCCCAGACTGAATCAAGTCTTAAGAAACCAATTTTGGTTGTACTACCACTGATTTTTATCTGGTTTGACTCCTCTAGTTTTGTTTTTCCAAAATTACATGGGTAAAAAAGACCAATTGATGCAACATTATTAGAAGAATTGGTTAATGGGCATGAAAAATGCATAAAAAGTGAATGTCAGAAAAGAAACATAAAAGCAGCCTTAATGGCATTTGGAGTAAGATGAGAGTTTCTAGAGGAACATCTTAAAGGGCAAGAGAAGATCAGACAAGGAAAAGTATAGGGAAGGGAAGTAGCAGATTATGAGAACAGGCTGAGAAAAAGCAAGAGAAGGAAAAAAATTGAAAGCGAAAGGAAGACAAAGTGAAAAAATACGTCTTCATAGTATTAGTATTGATTTTTTAATACTTTCTCTTGGACTATCTAAAGTTCTTAAGGAATTAACATAAACCACCCATAGATTTATTTTACCAGTGCTATAGACATTGCCATATAAAGTATGGGGATTCAGGGGAGCTTTGGGCACGGTTATTTAGCACTGCAAACACACAAATGCCTTTTCTTGGACATGTGCTTTATTTATGCATTTAGTACTGCCTTCAAACTGCTTAAGCCAAGCTGAGCTCCACCAGTCCAGTGGAGTGAATTAAACACTTCTGAACATTTGTAGGTACGGACCCAGGCAATAGGAAATAGGAGTCCAGTGTGGTCTTTGGGAAGGGAGAGAGGGCATCCATGAAGCTCCCGCATAGACTTACTAGCCTTTGTCTCTTGTGAAATGGGTGTGGAACAGCAGGGGGTTACATAGCTTTCCCACTACTGCTCTGGAATGCTGCCACTGTGGACCCTCCTATTTCAATCCTGTTAGCATGGCACAGGCGTACTTGACTCTCCCAAAAGCCATTCATTTCATGATGTTTGTGGGTACTACTGTCTGTCTAAAACTCCATGGCCTGTTCCAAATAACAATTCTAAGTGTGACATCAGATTCTTTCCTCGCTCTTGAACGGTAGGACATTAATCTCCAGTAATTTTTTACCTATGAAATAATTGTTATAAAATGCTACAATGCTTCTGTCAGAAATGTAGTGGTCTCTTATTTGGTTTTGTGCTTTTCATTTAGGTAGGTGTTTCTCAAGCTCATCTTTGACAACTTCACCCCCTGCATAGATGAGTTTCCATGCTATATGCACATTTATGCTATTATATGGTACTGTATACAGTATTATTGAACACTTTCTCCCTAATGGTTGCTATAGAAGTCTAGGATTCTTTGTGAAGAAGTTTATGTATCTTTCATTCAAGGGGTGATACTTTTTCTGCGTGTCATTAACGCACAGCCCACTTTATTTTGAGTTTTTACTTTCCTTTTTACTCCGTGTTCATGTTTATTCTTCTCATGTTACACTAAGTTGCATAGACCATACTCTATTTTGTATAGAAATTACTCTTGTTTGATCTGATATTTTAACAGAATATTTCCCTTTTTGCTTTTCTTAGGTTTAGCTCAGTCAGGTGCATGGGGTTGCTTTGATGAATTTAACCGCATTGAACTTCCAGTTTTATCAGTGGCTGCTCAGCAGATACATATTGTACTTCAGTGTAAGAAAAAAAAGAAACCTCAGTTCACTTTCACTGATGGTGACGTCGTTGACATGGACAGAGAATTTGGTATATTTCTGACTATGGTATGTCTGTAAATACATGTAAATTGCATCATTGTGAAAAATCTTTCCTGTTTCATTTCCTGTTGAAATTTTCCTGTTGAAATATTGGAACTGTCTGTTAGAAAATAGTTAATGAAACTTGAACAATAATTTGGTAAAATCATTATGATATTATTTTCTCTTGTTCATATTTTTTAACTGGCTCTTAGGACTTGAGGTATGGATTTACCATTAACTACATATTTTAAGGACTTTTTTTAGTTAATATTTGACAGATTGAGATTAAGTTTAACCCCCTTATATTTTTAGTCAAAGTCTATCAAAATAAACCAGAAGTAATTGACCACTGCAAGGACTACTGTAGTTGGTCTGGTCAGTATTTTACCACCTGTGAAATACTTTTGACCACAGTCCTAGAAGACAGCATGAAGGAAACCACCTTCACTCTGGTTCACTGGCCTCCTGAAGATTTTTCCTTGGTGTCTGTGGACTGCTTCTAGCAGTGCAGGAGGCAAACCAGCTGGAAAGTGTAAGAATACCTTAAAAGCATCTTTGTATCTCTCCCTCCTTAGCTACCTATATACCCTTAACTCAAAATGGAAACCTTTGTTTTAGGGTGTCCTACCTTTGAAAAAGTGTTAATGTTATCACTGTAATTTGAGAAAGAGGGCAAATAAGTGCCATAAAAAGGCCAGGGGGAAGACAGTTTGGAAAGAGCTGAAAGAGATTAAGAAGTTACCGCTGCACAGCTAGTTGTCACAACTGAGTCATGCAGTACTCATATGAATGACTTAGACATCTTCAGTGAAAGGTCAGATCCATTAGTTTAAATTATACTCAGTAATGGCTTGCACTGCTTGACTGACTTTGCACTGAAATGGTTGGGAATGCTCACAGGGGACAGTAACCTCCTGCACTGGAACGCTGTCAAGATTCTGAGGAAGTAACCATCTAAAAGAGCTCCAGCAAGATCTGTAAGTGGCTGTCAGTCCATATCTGTGGGTCTTGGACATCTCCAAACAATATGTGATACCCCACAGTTCATGAACTGCAGTATTGAGGCAACTGTGTACTGATGGGTAATTGTGACATGCTCAAGTTTATCCTTTGTAATCTCGCATGTGCTCATCATTTGGCATGTGTTTGCCAAATGATAATCAGGAAAGATAAAACTTTCTATTGTGCCATTATTATATATTGTTTGGGTTTATAAATTGCATTTTCAGAACCCCGGCTATGCGGGACGACAGGAACTTCCTGAAAATCTGAAGATTCTGTTTCGCACGGTTGCCATGATGGTGCCTGACCGTAGCATTATTATGCGAGTCAAGCTGGCAAGTGCTGGTTTCCGAGACAACCAAGTCCTTAGTCAAAAATTCTATACACTCTACAAACTCTGTGAAGAGCAGTTATCTAAACAGGTAAAATAAATATTTGTCCAACTATAAGCTGTCACTAGATGGATATGGAGATAATATACTTTCATAGAATATGTAATTATTTTCACACTCATGAGCCTATACATTTTTAGGGTTTTCAGTTTCAAGTTCCAGAAACAGAATCTGAAATGATCATGTTGTTTTTACTTTTCACAGTAAATTGAGTAATATAGGGAGTTTGATTTGCGATTTGTAGACAGAGTGCAGTTACCGGAGGAGTTATGAGGAATGGTGTATATTGCTGTGCTGAACTTGCAGAGGACACATTTTTCAATGTCTTCACTTATGAAGGCCAGATCTATTTCAGAGGCAGTGTAAGAATTGTAACTAACTACAGAGTGCCTACAAGGCTCTGGTTTGCTGAGTGGTCCTAGAAACAGAAAACTGCTATTCCCTTTAGGATAGGGTATTTAAGTAGAAACAAAAGTGGTTCTTGCCTTTTGAATGCCCTGTACTGGCTGTCCACTAGAGGGTCTCAATGAGAAATTGTTGGAACAGTGGATAAATTGTAGCTCAAATGCCTGCTTGGGTTGAATAGTGATGAACCTGGGCTAACTGACGATAGTCTCTATTAAATAATTTCAGTTCTATACCATATATATATTAGTGCCTGGCCTTTGTAAGATGAAGTTTTCTTATTGCCTCAGTTTGTGTGGTCATTTTTTGTCCAGGAGATGTTTCTTTCCTTTAGTGTGAAAAAGGCATGTAAGCAGGCATCAGAAATTTGACCTTCTACCTCTGCAAAAGTGCTTTGCTTGTTTTGTGTTGTCACAGATTCTGGAACTGGTTCACCCTTGGGCAATGTACTTAAAAATTTAATGCACACACCCAAACAAAACCTAACTGTGTACAAAACTTATTTTAACTATCTTAAGGGTGTACAATGTTTTATGCACAATGATTACTGCATCTACACAATGAGTGCAGAATTTCTCTCTGTAGTTTGGTCATTTCTTCAGCAGATATTGCCCTGCAGCCTCTGAGATAGCAAGATTCTCCATTTATCATGTTAATCAACATACTGAGCATATAAGCAAGCCTTATCAGTTGGCCTAGGGAATCATAGGAACTGCCCGGAGGACTCTGTGAAACTGCCTGAAATTCCCACCCGGAAAACTCCTGTGCCAATTAGTCAAATGCTTTGTTGTCAAGGCAGGTAGCTCAATCACCTTGTCTCAGATCAGTCCTTTGCCTCATATATGCTGATGCTAGCAAGGAAGTTCCTTCATATTTATGAAAATTAATGACCAAGTGCTCTGGGTGTGCACATGGGCACAGCCCTTACACTCAGCTACATCACAATTTTATATCTGCATCTTACGCTTATATCTCTCTTATAACTTAAATTCCATAGTTCTTTCTATGTAAGCCATGATGTCAGTGGGGAATAGTCTTCCATGAGTATTTATAATATATCTTCAGAACCACCTAACATTTCTACAGTATTCATCAGAGAAGCCTGCTATGGTGATCTTTCTTCTAACCATTTATATCATGTATCATATAATGGATCACTATACTCGGTATCATGAACTAGGAAGCACAGCCCATGGTAGTATGCTAGTTTGTCCTGCCTGTGCCTGTGAGCAGCCCTTTGGACAGTCCTGCTCTTGTATAAATCCATTATATACTGTTATAAAATCAGAGAAAAACTGACGGGTTCTATACATCTTCTCAAAGTGGCGTCAGCTAGAGAGGCTCAGCACCTTGTCTAGATGAGCTTTGACTATCTCCAAGGATAAACACTGCACAGCCTCTTTGGTCAAGCTGTTGAAGTGTCTGACCACCTTGTCTAGTCACTATTTGGTCTGTGAGGATGTTATTGGAGACAGTGTTGAAATCTCCTGGAATGGCTCTGCCAGGCTGTGTTGCCCTTCTAGCAGATATTGGGGTGTGTCAAGCTCCTGCTGAGGATCAGGGCTTGCAAAGATGAGGCTAATTCCAGTTGTTGAAAGAAAGATTCATCAGCTTCTTCCTTATCAGGATGTTTGCAGCAGACATCTGCCACAATGTTGTTGAGCCCTCTAATTCTAACACAAATTCTCTCAGCTGGGCTCATTAGCCGTCCTAAGGGAAAGCATTCCCACTCTTTCACTTTTAGGGGCAATTCCCTATCCCTCCATCCTGGCTTGTCCTTCCTAAAGAAGCTGTATCCATCCATTGTGCCTATCCCCCCCCATTTCCTAGTTTGACTGTAACCCTGTAAAGCTGTACCTGCACACAGAGCTGTAATATTTCCCTGTTTTGTTGTCATGCTGCATGCCTTAGCAAACAGGCACTTCAAATTAGCAGCTGCTTCTGCTTCTGCCACAATGCTGTTCTCTTCACCCTTCCTTATCTGCACACATACACTCGAGAAGGGTCACTTTCCACACTGTTCCACAATTCCTGACGTCTCTCTTGTCCACCACAGACTGGATCTTCTGCTTCTCTGTTGGGTCCACCACTTCCTCACTTGAATGTGTGTTGTTATTGTAGTAGTAATGAAATAATTTGAAACACTTGCTAAAGTTCCTTGTGAAGTTTGTTGTAGGTTGGGGAATACACCCAGTGTAATATGTAATTATATAGAGAGAGATCTAATGAGTTAATCAGATTAGATACAGGAGTCTCATGAACTGAACATATTTCTAAGAGTACTGTGGGACATAAATTGCTTCTGTGTAGCCAGAAAACAAAAATTATAAAGTACAGACAGTCTTAGAGGCATATTTGATTAGACATTAGGAAGAAATTCTTGACTGTAATGGTAGTGAGACACTGGAACAGGTTGCTCGGTGAGGTTCTGGACTCCCCATCTCTGGAAGTGTTCAAGGCCAGGTTGGATGGGGCTCTAAGTAACCTAGTCTAATGGAACATGTCCCTGCCCATGGCAGGGGGTTGAAACTAGATGATCTTTAAGGTCACTTCCAACTCAAACCATTCTGTGACTCTATAATTCATATTAATCTTTCTTTCCTAGTGGAACTTATTTATTTAATTTTTTGATGGTAAATTTGGAATTCCAAGTTAAGTAATGCTGGGTTTTCCAGGCAGTTGACTGGAAAGATCAGGGTCACATAAAGAGCCAGTGCAATAGGAAATGGCAGAACGCTGCCTGTTTTCAGCAGATGCAATATATCAACAGAAGAAAATAATAAACAAACAAGCATTCACCAGCTGAACTTATGCCGCAGAAGATATAAAAGGAATGTGCCGCAAGAAATACATGAAGACCTCCAGACATTTTATACACACAAATGCAGACTCTGTAGAAAGAGGAACTCTGACTCACAAGTAGCCAAAGGCACCCAGAGTGACTGTCATCTCCTTCGGTAAAGAAAAACAATAAACAGTAAAGTAAAAGAATAGTCCTTAGCAAATGTGGGAAGCTTGAGGTGTCCACAAGCCTGTGCAGGAGTTATTCTGACAGAGGCCCCAAAGCTGAATTATTTGGCTTTGTTACAGGACTTCTTCCCCAGTACCTCCTTCCACAAAGCCTCACACAGCTTAGGAAAAAACAGAAACTGAAAAGAAAAACCTAACAAAGCTTGAAAGCAAGTGAGGTGATAAACCCCTTCTGGGAATCATCTCTTTAAGGTGCTTTCATATGGAAAAAAACACTGATATTCCTTTTTTCTTTTCCCCATGGAACAAACTATGCTTCTAGTACTGAGACCTTTTTTTTTTTCAGATTTTTTATTCTTCCTTACGAGAGCACCAGCTATACCACTGCAATCCATTTTGCTCAAGCACAATCTTTAAAGATTGCTGTTAAAAGATGTAGCAAAGAAATAACTCATAATCCACATTTGTCAGTAAACACGCGCTGTTCTGTGCCATTCCTGAAAGGCAAAACCATTGTAAAACTAGAAAACAGATTAAGGTAAATACGTGATTGTCACCTTGAACCACCCATCATGCATGTCAATTGGAATGCACCAGAAATTCTGTCTTTAAAAGTCATTTAAGTTTATTTTATATTTTCTAGTAGGTATGAAAGTATTTCTTCAAATTTAACAAAGTCATCGCTTCTATAGAATCATCAGCTGGTGTAAGTTGGAAGGGACCTCCAGAGGTCACCTTGTCCAACTTCCTGCTTAGCACATTAGTGCAGGTTGCTAAGGCACTTTCTGAGTTTTGAATATCTCTGAGGATGGAGATATTCATTCTCTCTGGGTACTTTTTCTGTGTTAGGCCACTCTCATTGTGAAGAATTCTTCATTACACAAACTGTTGCAATTTCCCCCTTTGAAAATTTTGACCATTGCCTCTTTTCCTTTCATGTAGTCATCATTTGCTGGACTCATTCCAGTATGTCAATGATAGTCATCTAGCATGGAGAAAAAGAAATGTATCAGTCCTTGTCATGATTCTGGGCATCTCACTAGGACATGCCATTTACCAAATAATGATGAAGTCAGGTGACATCTGACTTCATCAATGTCACATGAAGTTGTTAATCTTTTTGTGTTATTGTTACATCTACAAATAAGATTTCCTGGCAGTATGCGGCTGCATATTCATACCTAACTTTTTCAACTGGTAACAACCTGGCACCTGATTAAATAATAGAAAATGAGGCAGGGCAGAGCCTTGAGGAATCATCCAGTCACCTTTCTGGAGGAAAAATAATTCTTAATTAAATAATTTGCTATAAATGTTTGTCACTGTTCTTACCATTTTCTATTGATGGATAGGTTGCAGTTTCCCAGGCAACCTGATCCAAAGTTTCATTTTTGTTCTGGTCACAATATTTTCTCCAAAAGTTCGCTCGAATCCCCCTTGCTGTAGTTAAGCGCATTACTTCTTTCCCTTCCTTTTCCTCCTGTCTTCCTCTTTGCAGGTCTCTTTTGCACGTGGAAGACTTTTACCATCACTCATCCTGCATATTTGCTCTTCCTACTTCTACAGTAGATTTTGTATTACTTTTTCCAGATATAGCATGTTTTCTAGTCAACTGATAACATTTTTTTCTTTTCAAATTTCTCTTCCATAGGGTTCATCTTCAAATGTGGAATCCAGCCTTTGGGCACAGTATAGAAATGCCAGCTACAATGGAAATATATTTTCAATCGTCCTAAAAAGGATACTTGTATTTTTATTGCCCACTAAAATTGCAGATAAGTCATTGGGCAGCTTGTGACCTCAATGCAATGTCAGATATTTTTCCACAAAGCTTTCTGCACCTGATTTGTTTCTCAACTCAGTGAAGGAGAGTTGTTACTCTGTATTTGTGCAGTTGGTTGTTACCATCTGTAGTATTTTGCACTTGCCTTTAGTTAATTGCATCACACATAGATAATGTGTTGAATTTCTCTTGGTAATTTTGAACTTTAGATGTGATCTAGTTCACCAGTTTGGTATGATCTGCAAACCTAATCAATAAGTTATTTCTTACTGAAAATTCTGGGATTTATAGGGTCATTATATTTATTTGTCAGCCTGGGAAATAGGGGTGGGCTTTGTACCACCAGAAAGTACACTTTCTGGTATGGACATACAACACTAGAAAATATCTTCAGGATTTGATAGCGACAAAACTGGAAATCTATTTGAAAAGACAAAGAGCTGTGAATTTAATCATATTTAGAAGTTCAATAACATTTATTTATTTAGTGAATTTAATTTTCAGCCCTCTCTTGAATTTTGTTTTGATCAGTTTGATCTCTATAGTTCCAATTTTGTTTATGCTTTATTTCAAGGTTCACTATGACTTTGGGCTTAGAAATATCCTGTCTGTTTTAAGAACACTTGGAGCAGTGAAAAGATCTAATCCCCAAGAGCCAGAGAAAACTGTTGTGATGAGAGTTCTGCGGGACATGAACCTCTCCAAACTGGTACTGTAACACTGGTGACTTTACCCAACAGAGTATTTTGTTTGCATTTTTAAGGATCTTTATTGTGCACTTTGAAAAGCTATTTTTCGTCAGCAGTTGGATACATTATTTTGCAGTTTTTAGTATGATTTATAAGTGAGTTGAGAATCAGAATACAGTTACTGTGTGAGCGCAATTTGTCTTTTAAGGAGAGGAAAACACATCATAAGCTTTAGCTGAAATAGTCTTTGGAAATACCATGAGATCCTAGGGGATCTACCTGGTCCTCTAATTGGCTCTTGTTTTTAATTCTTTTTACCCTAAGGAGAGAAAGAAAGAATACATTGTATTAACTTTTAATAATGTCATCAAAGATCCTTCTTAATCCAGAATTTCAATTTATACATTTCTTGGGACTCTGTTGCCTTTTCAGAACATCATAAGAATTGCATTAAGTGAGGTAATTGGAAGCAGCTAACACCTACTTGTATAGTCTAATGTGTTTAGATAATACTATTTAAAGTATTCATCTTTCTTTCTATTGCTGTAATTAAAAGGTTATAGCATGTCTAGACTCTGTGTATTTACCTTGGGAGCCAGTTTGGTGATGGAACCAATTATTCTGTTTCTAATGTTAATCTATTCAGTGCATTGGTATATGTGTTCAAACCTATAGCCATGCTTCAGTGATTTACAGAAGGAAAAAATCATAAAAGTTCTAAGGCAAAGTATGATTGGAATAAATCTTGCTGACTTATGTAGCAAATGAAGAAATGTGTGTGTATACACTGAAGAAAACTGTATTAAGTTGTTAGAGTTTTTATCAGCCTAAAGTATTTAATTTAGAAATTACTACTTGTGATTTCACTGTATGAAATTCACTTCATAAAACTGATGGATAATTATAATATTTTCTTTGGAAGAGATAAGATTTTCACTGCCGTCTTTTTAACAGCTTATCTTGAAGATTGTTTACAACTATAATAATAATTTTGATGAATAAATAATGTATTTCCCCTTACTTTATCCTTGACAGGTGGATGAAGATGAACCTTTATTTATGAGTCTCATTAATGACCTGTTCCCTGGAATTACTCTGGATAAATCTGGGTATCCTGAACTACAGTCAGCCATCCAAAAACAGACAGAAGAAGCAGGGCTTATTAATCATCCACCATGGATACTTAAACTTATTCAGCTGTATGAAACTCAACGAGTCCGACATGGTTAGCATGCTAGATGAGGCTTTGAGACTGCGTTGTATTTGAGACTATATTATATTATCTGCCACTAGAATGCAGATTAATTTCATGAAAATTGTTTTAAAAATTTGAACAGATGCCATTTTTAGAGCCTACGTGGGTATTTTGCTTAGGAAGCTGTTACGACCTTTTTTTAGTGTGCAACGCTTTGTTGTATTATGTTTTTATTGGGAGTATGAGTGTGGCCTTTGGTGATTGAAATTTCTATAGAACAAGTTAAAATTGATACATTAAAATCCAGAAACAGCAATTTTGTTCAGTGTTCTGAAAACAACTGCTGCTCTCAGACAGATTCAGTCATGAAGCTCGAGTATAAAGTTACTGTGAGATTATAATGTTGAGAAGATTACACAAAATAATCTCTCAAACCTTTACTTTGATAGATTCTACCATGTATGAGATATAATTCGAAGTGTTTTCTTTGTGATCGATTCTTGCCATTTATACTGAAGAGAAATAAGCTTTCTTCCTGCTGGATCAGGGGAGTTAGACAAGATGGACTCCAGAGGTCCCTTCCAGCTTCAACCATCCTTTGATTATATGAAAATGCATTTTTACAGTGCAGAAAAGGCCATTGAGTAAAGTTTATCCTGTCCTAGGAAAGGTATCAAAGACAGTAGTAAATCCAGGTTTACAATTCATAGCTCAGTGGAAAAAAAATACCCCCACTTTGAAATGTCCCCCATACCCCTAAACTCTAACTAATGATTTTTTGGTAAAATAAGGGGAAAATATAAAGGAAATGTAACTAAAGCAGCAAAGATTTATGAAGATACCATCCTTCTTATTTTCATGTCATAATAAAAGAATAGTCAGCTTAAACTAATGAAATAAATGAAATACTCCTTCACATACCACAGTCTGAGTCCTTAATGCCTCAAACTTGTAATTCAGACCAAAGAACTGGTTAGTGCTGTGCAGACTTACTAATTTACGTCCAGATCTCTGGATGCAGTGTTCCATATCAAACCATAACAACTATTTCTATATAGGAACCATGGAAGTTTTGATTATTTCAGTTATGATTAAATGTGTCTCTTTTTAAAAGAAGCTGTTTGATTTGTGATACACAACAGCTTCACTGTTCCTCAGAAATCTTCATGATCCACTGTGGTATTCTTCTTAGATGCCTCTTCTCTCCACACATCCCTACTATTCTCCTACAGGAGATCATGCAGCTCCAATTGTCCGAACAGTTGGATGCTCAGACCTTTCTATGACAGAAGTTACTGCATTGAGGGAAAAAGATTATCTTTTCCTTATTTCCATTTGTCCTACTCATGAACTTGAATTTACAGAGAGGTCACCATGGGATTTCAAAAATTTATTACTTAGTTGAAATATGGCAGTATGTGCACATGAAGTGCTTCTACACACATACACACGCATACACACATAGAGATTCAGTGCATGGGTCCTGAAATCTGTTTGGCATAACAATTTTGGTTGAAATACCACTGAAACCAGCTGAAAAGCCATTTGGTTAACATTGAAGAGCTTGTATTAGATTTCCCCATATGTAACATATGGCACAAGTAAGTGATTTTCTGAGTCCTCAGATTGTTTTGGGGAATGTCCAGCTCCCTTTAGTTTTAGAGAAAATATCACACAATCTGCATTGCACTGGATTAGGTTTGTAATTTGGGTTTGTGCTTGTTCCACACCTTTGTTGAAGATGTTTTCAAAGCCAGCTAAGGATTACGTTATCCAGTTGCCTTTAGGTCTAATAGGAGCTGTCTAGGTCCCTTAAATGACTTTGGAAGTCTCAATTTGAATGTCCCATCTGATTTTGGACAGATTTATTAGGTGATTTAGAAAACATAACAAAAAAAGTTCAACCATAGGCTCAATTTATTATTGAAGACATGATTTATTTTTCTTTGGTAATGTGTATACACTGATGAAATTAAGTGTGGTTGCTCTTAAATGGTTTTATGTAAGAAAGAGGTGTTAAAATGCCAGCATGGATGGATGCAGGTACATGTTTTTGTTACTTTTGCATTGGAAAGATGCACTCAATTTTGTATATCATTGGACAATTCTCATTCTCATTAGATAAATTTAGAAATTACTGCGTTTGTTTGCCACCATTCATGTCAATGTCATTGCATGAGAATATCAAGAGGCAGTTGTGTTTTCCCGTTAGAAAAAGGAAAATAACTGCCTGAGGGAGGATACAGACCCACGTAGGCTTGCGTATCATACTAGAGAGACATTTACAGAGGCCTTTTAATAATAGTTTCAAATTCTGTTTCAGTCAACATTAAGTGGAATGAGAAACATGGTTATGTATTGGCTTTTGATAAAAATAAAACAGGGATCATTGATGCAATGAACCATTAAATGGTAAGGCAACACATTGACATTTCATTTTAAACCATATTTGTATTGTTTTAAGGTATGATGACTCTAGGTCCAACTGGTGCAGGAAAGACAAAATGCATTAATATTTTGATGAAAGCAATGACAGATTGTGGTGCTCCTCATAAAGAGATGAGAATGAACCCAAAGGCAATCACAGCTTCCCAGATGTTTGGTACCCTTGATGTTGCTACAAATGACTGGACAGATGGTATTTTCTCTACATTATGGAGAAAAACTTTAAAAGCAAAGAAGGTAATGGATGTTGCATCATGATAGACATTTAATACTGTTTCCATAAGGTGTTTCCATGAGTGTCATTATCTGTCATTTATCTGAAAGGTCATCCATTATAAAATCAAATGGGAATATGCAGTGTTAATTTTACTTTGTGTCTGATGAGCTCAATGTGCACAAGAGTCAGAATTATATACACATCCCAGACAGCACTAGGCTTCCCAAGCATTTGAGGTTCCAGAATTAATTTAGAAAATATTTTAAGGGGTTTGCTTCCTTCTGTAAGCAATTTAAACACAAAAGCAAAGTGTGTTCATGTTTTGATGTGAGAACAGGAAAGTCAATTTTCTCCTGTCTGGTTTTAATTCATTGCCACTCTATTTCACTAGTTATATAGGAATGTAAGGCTTTGGTAAGAAACTGATGTAGGCATTTCCCAGTTCTCTTATCAAACTTGCAGATCATGTTTCATGGAGTCATAATTACACTCACATCTTCTGAACAGCCACTCAGTTCTGACTTGGAAAAGGGGAAGCCTTACATGAAATACTTGGGTAACATCCCACAAGGACTGACTTTATGCCTGTGTCTATGACTGCATTTAGTGGGAAACATTTTCATCCATCTTGATGGATGCTGGGTTGGCTGATGTACTTTTGTAGAAGAAAGATACAATTTTCTGGTTAGTACAGCACAAATTAATTTTTGTCACTGTTTCTTAATATCCTTTTTGTTGTGACACAAGATGACAAAGGAAGAATTAAAATCACTGAGCAAATTATAAATATTGCATTTTTAGATGGCTTTTTTGCTGAGCACCAAATTATGGCATTATTTACATCTAAGAGTACGTTTTCTGATATTACATGAATGTGTATTTTTGGTCAATGTAAGTAAAGTTGAGTGTGTATGTCTATCCTTTTTTTTAGGGGGAGCATATCTGGATAGTTCTGGATGGACCAGTTGATGCAATATGGATTGAAAATCTGAACTCTGTTCTGGATGATAATAAGACCCTTACTTTGGCCAATGGAGATCGTATTCCGATGTCCCCCAATTGCAAAATTATTTTTGAACCTCACAACATTGACAATGCTTCCCCTGCCACAGTTTCTCGTAATGGGATGGTCTTCATGAGTTCTTCAGTGTTAGACTGGAAGCCTATTTTAAGGGCTTGGCTGCAGACACTACCTGTTACGTACTCTGACATCCTATGGAATTGCTTTAATGATGCATTTCAGGTACTTAATTAACTACTTCAGAAAAAAATTGCATTTTTTATTCTTTATTTAATGAAACATTGCTGCTTCCTAAGTGCTCTTTCAATTATTTACATTTCTTTGTTTATGTAATAAACTAAAGATGAAGGATTAAAAAAAAGAGAAAATTATCTCTATCAGTAATAAATGACTGAAACTATAACAGATGAATAATCTGGGTGTTTTGGTTTTGCCTCCATATGATAGTTGGCAATGAATTGTTAAACCTGTGATTATTTTATATTGCATGTTGGCAAAAACAGATACTTTCTTTACTTGTAATTTTAATACTGTAATTTTAATTCCTGTTAGGATACACAAAGGAAGTGGGTAAACTTCTTCTTTTGTTTTAAATATAAAGAAGTAAATTCAGAAAGGAATCAGGCTAGGTTTACTCTGTGGAACAGGAATGCATTTGGTGCATTAGCTATTTTTAAAAGACATTCTATAATTCAAATTAATCCAGAGCAGTTCTGTGCTCTGTGCTGCTCTGAAGCTCTGACTATAATGCTGGAGTTCTGACTATAGTTGTCTCTTCTGATTTTATCATCCATGTTTCTGTTCCAATGGAAATTTTTGAAACGTCATCTCTTTGATACATTTTCTGACTAAATTGTGTTCAATCAGTAGATCAAAAGCAGGAATCCTGAATGTTTTTCCCCCTATGTCTGGCCTTACCTTACTGAATCATTAGAAAGGTTCCAGCAATATTATGGATGGTTGTACTTGATACTGGGTATAAAAGCATAACCTCAGTAGTATACTTCAATCAAATTGAAATATTAATTTCTGTTTTTGAATGTTTTTAAAGAAATAATTATGCCTTTGCAACCTTTCAGAGTTGTTATCTTCTGATTTCCTCAATATTTGTGAAATAAATGCAACTTCCAACATACCTTGGTTTTCCATCAGCTTGGTCCTGCCTGTTTACTCATTTAATTGGTGTTGGATTTCACAGTGGTTTCTCTTGTAATATTTTTCATTGCTCTTGCATTTTAAAAACATGGTTTTTAATGAACTTTGAGTGACATTTCAGAAAGCTTTTTATAGATCATGATAAAAGCAGTGATTGATATATACTTAGAATGCCCGGAATGTTAACAAATGTCTTCTTTCTACTTTTCATTTCAGTGCACATTTACTTTAAAACCAATGTTTAACAAGCTATTCATTTTGTTCTACCTCCAAAACATAATGATATGACATAGTATTTACTGCAGCAGAAAGAGAAACAATTCTGATAATGAGTTTTAAAATATGCTTCCAAAGTAATGTATGTGGGTCAATTCACTCCTTCTTTGCCACAATTTTATTTATATTTTATGCTACAACTTGCTCTGAAAACATAACAACAACATTTAAAATGCCCAAGCCTGAAGCAATAGCAATAAAGTCCAGAAAAATATGTATTTTATTAGATTAAGAAATGAAAATGCAGTGACATATGAAGTTAGTTCAGTGCTGAAGGCTGCATTTAGAACTATCAAAATGTAAATGAAAGCTGTCATGCTGGCAGTTTTCTTTCACTTTTAATGTGCTGTCTTTGCTTCTCAAATAATAGAGGCAATAAAAGTGATTTTACAGATGAGAGTAACACTACTTTTGTGTTCACATGGCTCTTTTTATAGTTATTATTTTCTCCCACATTAAAATAAAAGGATAAAATTCAATAAGAAAGTTTTTCAAATAAGTTTCATCAACAGTGGTAGTCAAACCCCAGATATAGACCTTGATGAATTTAATGCTAGTATTAAGAAAAGCATGGATATAAACATCTTAGGAAGATCTGATTTTTCAAAGAAAACGATGATTAGACTATAGATGGAAATATAGTAACCAAGGAGACTCAGTCTTAAGTAGACATACAGAGACTTTCTGAAATTAATCTAATCTCAACTAAAATAGATGTAAGACAACTGCTATAATAATTCCAATTTCCTACAAAACACTCTCATTATTTATGCTAATCAAAATAGTATTTGTCACTGAAAGTCTTCATGTTGGATAAAGTAATTAACAAAGTTAACAAAGGTGCAGCAGGTAGCAGTAATGGAGGAGGAAACATCAGAGAATAATAGTTGTGAATCAGCAGAAAGAATATATTCATTCATTTCATGTGTATTATAAATGGCACTGTAAGTCATCATTTTTTATACATTAAAAAAAAATCAAAATCAAAGTACAAAAGACAGAAAGTCCCAAACCAAAACCAATCCAAGTCCCAAACCCAACCTTATTTTGATTTAAGATTATTTCAGAGCCCTTTCTGTTTCCACAGGTTTTTTTTTTTTTTAAACAGTGATTGAGGCGCTGGAATTTCCCCCTTCCTTTCCCAATTCTTTCTTCTCAGCAACATTTCCTGCTTCACAGTAATTTTAAATAAACTCCCATCCCTATAAAAAGACTCTACTCTCTTACATTTAGAAGCTCTACTGCCAATTCCTGGTCTGTGAATGATGCTGCTACCTGTAAGAAACAGAATTGCTTAGCTGATGGAAGTAATTATCTGAGACAGTTTCAAAGAACTGAAATTACTAAAATAATTACCTGAGTGGTGTTATTGAGATTGTCTGTGAAGTGTGAAGCTCAAACCAGTGATGGATGTTATGTGAATAGCATAAGTTTCAGCACATCTATGTATTGTTTAAATGAAAAAATGTAGTAGCAACTTAAGTTTCAGATTTGACTAATTTTCTCCCTCCACATTAAATCTCACATTAATCCAATTTGTGTAAAGGCTGGCATTGCCCCTGGAGCATAGAGCTGAATATATAATCCAAAGGGTTTCTTACCTTTAATATTTTTATGTTAAAATTAATATTACAAGTGTTAATAACTTTCTATTACTGAGTTGTTCTTTTGCTTGTCTAAATCCTTTGAGTATATTATGAGCTTCCTGTCCTGAGGAGTATTCTGTAGTCTGAGTTCTATAGTGACTGTACCCTATGCAAAAGGAGTCTTCCTTTCATATGAGCTTTTAGCCTCTGACTTCGTTTTTCAGTCGCCTTGTAAGGGATAGCAATTTCCTCATCCAAATTCTTTAAAATTTATGTATATTTGTTATGACCCAGCTCATTTTTCCAGTCCCCCTGTCCAAATAATTCATGCAAATTTCTGTGTTAATCTTGCATCCTTTTTTCATTGTTTTAAAAATTGTAGTAGTAATAAAATACTAGCATATATGGAGGTGACTTTTTTTTTCATAAACTCAAAGAAAAAGAAAACATTAAAAAGCCCTTCATAAACTTCAGAAACCTCACTGGAATCATAAGTACCATAAAACTAGTTCTGGTGAAAATTGGGCTCTTGATAATACAGAATACTTTGACGCATGAAATATCTTTATTCTGTGTGTGTCAAATCAATTATTAAACAATTTACAGTGCCCTATGAGACATCTAGTCTATTTTACAGATGAAGAAGCTGAATCTCAGTGAGACTTAGCCCCAGATTCTAAGTGTCTTAGATTTGAATTTCCCACACTGCTTGTGGGCACTCCCCTGTGGCACCCACAACCCCCTCAGTTACTCGGCTGAGCCCCCTATGTCCCACTGGGGGCAAACCAGGCATTTTTGAGGGAAAGCCACAAAATGACAGTGCGCAGAGGTGGTAGCACTTTTGCTTGTCTGCAAGGAATTACAAAAGAAGCAACCTGATAGAGTGCGTGGTATCCCTGCCCATGGTGGGGTGAAGGAATTAGATGACCTCTAATGTTCCTTGCAACCCTACCCATTCTATGATTCTGTGTATGCCCACACTCAGACTGTCTTCTTAGACCACTTATCCATGAGCCTACTCCAGTTTAAGAGGCCTAAGTGAGTTTTTTGATCACAATATATATTTTTGTTGTGTGCGTTACCTGGTATTCTTGTGGGATGGAACTCAGGTGGATGGGTAAAAATATTGATTCATTCTCTGTAACAATAAATATCAGCATAGGAGAACTTCAGTGGCAAAAATGAAACTGAAAAGTGAAACAAGGCTGGTGAGCATGTGGGTAAACAGCTCAGTGATTTTTTTAGAAGTATATAAGTAAATTGTTTATGTCTTTGGGTGATTGAATGTTTCCACTGTCTTAGCTTTCTCCCTGACAAGACATGACATCTATGAATGGAATTCCTCTGAAATTACTGTGTCCTATAGTATCCCTCTTATACTTCCACTTCCCAGAATGAGTGGCCAGTGTTGATTTCCAAAGATTACGAGGGCAAATGGAACCCATAGGGAGAGAGTTATATTAAAGATTGTTGAACGAAGGTAGAAGTAGGTCATAATTTACATCAGTCCGCACTATTGGATGGCAATTGATATTTTAAAACTTTGCACTGCAAATCTCAGGAAGGACTTTACATCAATTTGAAACTTTGCTCAAGATGTCGCAAAACACTTGACAGAGGCAGACACAGTAGCCATCATTATGAAGAAACCTGAGGAAAGTCCAACTTCCATTAAAACAAATTAAAAAAAATATTTTTGGATCTTGCCAGGATTCTACAGGAAAATGAGAATATTGGTTTCAAGAGGGACTGGTACAGTATGGTGCAGTCAGAACAGATCAGACAGATAGAAATTTATAGTGGTGAGCTTGTGCATTGTATATATATGTATCATCAGTGCTTTTATCTTCCTGTACAAAAATGTCAGTGGTAGATTAAAATCTCCAGCGGAGAGCACAAATGGCAGGCAGATCCTTGAAGTAACTGAAAAGCAGTCTTCAAATTGCTCTTCAGGAAATTACTCTATGGAGCTCATACAAGTAGCTCTGCTGACTCTGGTACATCAAAGTTATTTTCCTAATATGCTATTGTTAGAAAAAATTCATGGTCAAAGACTGAATATTTATAAGCCCAGAAATGGGGAAAAATGTTGTTTTGAAGGAAAGTTTAGAATATATTTGAAAATAAGGAATTGGTCTCATCTAAGAAAAAATCATACCATTGAAACTGGTAAAGAAATCTTTAAATAATGTTTTTTTCTTCCCAGGATTTGATGGATTTTGTTTTCTCTGCTGTGACACCAAAAATGTCGATTTTAGAATGTATGTACATCAAGCAAGCTATTGACCTCCTACAGGTAGATATGGTATCTATTTTTCTCTCTCAGATTCTGTGATTTTTTGTAGGAGGGCAGTAGTTCTGTACTGCATCCACTTTGCAGGGTTTGCTGCCTGGCCGAGACGAGAAGCAGCTCAGTGAGGAACACATTGCTCGCTTGTTTGTTTTCGCTGTGATGTGGTCAGCTGGAGCCCTTCTGGAGCCAGATGACAAGCTGAAAATGGAGCTGTTCCTAAGGAAGCACTCTGCTGTGAAAGAGCTTCCAGCTGTGAATGGAGAGGAAACCATGTTTGAATTTGGTATCAATGCCTGTGGCCAGTGGGAGCACTGGTCAAAGAAGGTTCGTACACTGCAACATGCTAAGCTTTCTTAATGGGTATACAAAGTGTATTTGGTAAGAGACATTTTATTTCAAACCCTACATAATTTGGTTGGGAAGATTAACCCTACCAAATTCTCCAGAGCTTCTTTTTTTTGAATGATATTTTTCTTTTCCCGTAAATGTCTTCAGCAAAGAATAGAAACGTGCATTTGAAATATCTTTGGAAGTGAAACAGAAGTGATCTTAACTCTGTCTACTTACTCTATCACCTTACTCTTTAAGAAATTCCAGCAAGGAAAAGCTTTTATCAGGTACCGGAGGAATGAAAATATCCTGTTAGTCTACCACCCATTTAGAAAAGCATGGTAAGATGCTGATTGATTATGAAAGGATACTTGGCTTTCAGGCAGAAAAGTTTTGCTGATGTAAATTTTATGAAGTACATTTGATTTTGTGTTCTGATGCAAAGTGATTCTGTGGGTAGGTAGGAATTCTCAAACTTTTTGCATGTCTTTCTTATGCAGGTCCCTGAATATATTTATCCTAAAGATTCAGTCCCAGAATATACTTCCATTCTAGTTCCAAATGTAGACAGTGTCCGAACAGACTTTCTAATGCACGCTATCATGAGGCAAGGAAAAGCTGTTTTGCTAATTGGGGAACAAGGAACAGCAAAAACTGTTATGATTAAGGTAGGTGGAATGGAAAAACATATGTAATATATTAGGATGATAGCATTGCAATAATTGACATTGGCACCAATATTAAGCGGAAGTTGAGAATAGTTTGGTTTTTCTTCAGAGTACATACTAGAATTCTTACAGAGGCTTGTTGCCAGTACTCACATGGACCACAAGCAAAAACCCCCAAGTCTTTTATATAAAATTTTATATAAAGGTTTCTTTTAAACTTTGCTAACTGTGGCCACAAGGTCAGATGATAAATGCTCTTTCATATGCTTTCTTTTCTTTTGAGTAGTCAAACAGAAGATTTTGCTAAGAAGATGGTGATCCTTGGAGGCTTTTTTATTTTCCTGTGCTTTATCAGTGGTGCCATGTGTGAACTGGTCTTTTTACACCCTTATTGCACAGCCTTTCTTTAAAAGCCAAATGAAGAGAAAAATAGAGCTTCCTTCTTTAGTCAGGGTGGTTTTCAGAGGGTAAATTTACTGTTTATTATCTTGTCTCTCAATTTCTTCACTGAAAATGACATGTTTGTTCTCTAGGAGAAAATAACTACAGGATTGCTATTAAATTAACAAGGACAGGTTTAATAACTTAATATAGAAAAATCAGTAATCAAAAGGCTGAACAAACCCAGATGTCTTACCAAACTCAGCATCCCTTATTTAAAAAAGTGGAAGCATAGTGTTTTTCATTAGGGTTTCTGTGTTTTTCAGGGGAGCGTGTGGATTCTTTGATCAATGAGAGGTAGCTAAATAAAACTAATCTACTCTTGGGACAGCTGACTTGGCTATACAAGCATCTGTACCTCCACTGGAGGATTTGCAGAGGTCCTGAAATGGAAAATAGCTGAAAAACACCGGTCTAAATTGACCTTTGGCTTTCTTAAAATCTGGAGCCATTTTGTGTGCCCCGGCCATGTTCTCTCTGAGCCCTGACAGAGAGTGAGTTGTACCCCTGCCAGCAGCAATTAATACTATTTTTTCAGCATAGCTGTCCATGCCAACAGGCATGCCGGTGTAATGTCAGCTTCTGTTCCTGGCACCAGCTGGAGAACTATTTTTGCAGAGTGAAGAGGCGGGGTCTGGGTGGTGGTCTTGATATTCTGCATGCTGGATTTTGTCCAGATACTGGCAACCTCCAGCTTTCAGCTGCCATTCCTGTCCCTAAAAATAATTGGAACTGATTCTTGGGAGTTGCTTAGGCTGAGTCTATGCTATAGAGCAGAGTATGTTCCTTACACAAGGGAGCATAATGCCAGCAGATATTTTATCTCGTGTAAGGTTAGGAGTGAGTGTTAACTGCCTTCACAACTGTTCCCCTTCTGCTTTCATCTTCTGTAGAATTTTGCCTTACTACACCTTGTGGAAAAGAAATCTCCAGATATAAACAGTTCATTTCATGAAAAAGTAAAAGAGTCTTAATATAGAGCACTTCAGGTAGTAATCTGAATTAATCGGAATAATCCTCAGTGTTGAGTAAACCATCAGTATAAATCAAAATAAAGAACTTAAAATGGAATGTTAATTTAAGACCTTTATTCTCTGTACTATTAATTCATGAATTGCAAAAAATTTTAAAAAGTGATGTTAAACTGGTAAAGGACAGTTGAAAGTTCCCTGACAGTTTAACTAACAAAAATTATCCTATCCAAGACCCTTTTCTTTTTTGAAGATAGTTCTCATTTCTGTACTGTGCAATATTACTGTTACCATGTAAACATTCTGAAGTGCCATAATGAATAAAACACAAATGTGTTTTTTGAATGGTTGAGAATTCGTAGTTGCAGTTTGTTGACCTTGGCCAGCTGCAAGACCCTCACCCAGCTGCTGGTTCCCTCCCCCTCCTCAACAGTAAAGGGGTTGAGGTAAAGACAGGGAGATCTCAACTCACAATTACTGCTATGGGAAAAACATTTGACTTGGGGGACACTTAAAAAATTTATTTCTAATTAAAAATAGAATTAGATGGTGAAAAACAGAATACTGAAAATACCCTCTTCTCACACCTCTCTTCTACTCAGGCTCACCTTCAGTCCCTCATCTCTGACTCCTCTACCTCTTCCCTGGCCAGCAGTGCAGCAGGATGATACAAGGGCGCTGTGGTCAGTACATAACAGCTCCCCTCTGCCTCACCTTCCTCCTCACATTGCTCCCTCCTCCCACATGGGATACAGTTCTTACCAGAGCTGCAGTTCCTCATGAGCTGTTCCAGCGTGGGTCCTTCATGGGGTCACAAGTCCTGCCAGCAAACCTGCTCCTGTGTGGGCTTCTCTTTCCAGGGGTCTGCAGGTCCTGCCAGGAGCTCCAGTGTGGGCTTCCCAAGGGGTCACAGCCTCCTTTAGGCATCCAGCTGCTCCAGTGTGAGGTCTTCCATGGGCTGCAGGTTAACCTCTGTTCCACTGTGAACCTCCATGGAATGCAGGGGACAACTTGCTTCACCATGGTCTGCACCACAGGCTGCAGGGGAATCTGTGCTGGAGCACCTCCTGCTCTTCTTTCTGCTCTTGCTTTGGTGTCTGCAGGCCTGATTTTCTCACATTTTTTTGCACTTCTCTCTCAACTGCCAGGCAGCATTTTGCCCTTCCTGACACAGGCTGAGTGTCTCCAGTGGGTCTGCTGGAGGTGGCTGGAACCAGCTGTGTCTGGCAAGAGGCTTTTCTTGCAAGAGGCTGCCCCATAGCCCTGCTGGCAGCACCTGGGCACCTGCACTTGGCACATGAGCTTTGCAATTTGTAAATTGTTGGAGCCCTGAGGAGAGATCTGAGCACTGACCTGCACCAACCCCTCAGCTGTCAGGAGTACACGCCAAAGACAGGACTGTTGCATTTACAGTGCACATGTAGGTTGTCATTTATGTCAGGTCTGAAAAAAACCCTATTTCCGAAGGGCACCTTTTCTTGAGCTGCTGTCACTGTATCAACAAAATTGACAATATTCATCAAAATATTTTGAGGGGATCTAGCTGTGTCTTCCTTTATGTTGTCACAGTAAGTGTATGTCTCACTGGAGTTGTTCTTACAGCACTTCATCAGCAATGATACAGATTTCTTTTTCTGAGGTGCCAAAATGGGAACATTTGTAGTCAACCCTCTTTTATGGATAGGAATTTAAATTATATTCAACTTCATCATCATTGCAGAAGAATGGAATCTTTAAAAAGAAATTATGTTGGAAATATGGAACTTTTAGTACTATTTCTAAGCTCCAGAACTTTTCCTAAACAAAATATTTCCTATGCTATATATTTATCCCTCGGTGTGACTCCAGGGTTACATATTTTTATTATAAAACCTCACTAAATATGAAAAGTGGAACTTTGTTGTTTTGGGGCATCCTCAGCAGCTGTGGGAATTGTACATATTCATAAAATTCAAGGATTTCTTTCTTCATTAAGAGAAGAGAGCTATCAGTAAGTGTGATGTAGCTGGGTTTAATTTTACACTGCCATTCCTTTGCACTGCTTTTGTTTTAAGAGTTTTGATGTCGTAGTGTAAACATGAAAATGGATTTGGTTTTTCTCTTGTTCTTTGCTGTCTGCTGTAATAGATCATCACTAACAGCTTAAATTTAGAAAAACCCTGACAATTGCTAATGCAAAGTTTATTTGCATCTTGAGTTGGCACACATCTGCTTGTAATACTTAGTGAAGTCTATTAAGAGTTTATAAATTTTAATACTTAAAAAATTAATGCAAAGCATTAACTGACAGTTTGTTTGAATTTCAAGTTGTAGATGGTGCATTTACTTAAATAAACTGTGTTTGGAGATTTTGAAGTTAATAGCAGGACTGAGATTTTTGCAGGGCTGCTGAGCATCTGCATCTCCTTTTGTCTGAATTCACCTGGAGTTACTGGTGCACTTGACTTAAAAGTAGTTTATCTTGCAGAATTACACAAGCAAGTATGATCCTGATGTTCACTTGACCAAATACCTAAACTTTTCTTCTGCAACGCTGCCACATATGTTCCAAAGGAGCATAGAAAGCTGCATAGGCAAAAGAATGGGCACTACACACGGTCCTCCAGCAGGGAAGAAAATGACTGTCTTTATTGATGACATCAACATGCCTCTGATTAATGAATGGGGTGATCAGGTAAAAGGAAAATACTAACTTTTGGGAGTTGGTGGTCTTACCATTGTTGCTGATACTGATCAATGGGTTGAAAAAATGGGACAGGTTAGAAAAAAGATATCTTAATATGGATTAGAACAAATACATTTACTAAAAACAATTTCCCCAAGCCAGTTTTTGAGATGACTAACAAGCTGTCAGTCCCAAAAGATCAAGGATGGTGTCAAGCCACTTGGTGCAATCACTGTAATATTTAAGCCTTTTGGTTTGGTTGCATACAAAGCTGGTAGGATTTCCAAACTAGCAGTCCTGAGAACCAGTTTGGGAAAGGAAGCATGCAAATCCAAGAAACACTCAGAGATTTTTCTTTGATCTGCTATGGACTTTAAATTGCAGTAACTATTATGCGAAATCTAAGCTGGTGGTGAGTCTAAAGAACAAGACTTATGAGAAGTGGCTGAGGAAACTGGGGTTGTTGAGCCTTGAGTAAAGAAACTTTGGGGGAGATCTTGCTGCTCTCTTCAGCTACCTGAAAGGAGATTGTAGTGAGGTCGGTGTTGACAGGACAAGGGGAAATGGCTTCAAGTTGCACCAGGGGAGGTTTAGATTGGATATCAGAGAAAAATTTCTTCACCAAAAGGGTTGTTGACCCCTGAAACAGATTGCCCAGGGAAGTGGTGGAGTCACCATCCATGGAGGTATTTAAGAGAGGTGTAGATGTGTCACCTGGGAACATGGCTTAATGGTGGATTTGGCAGTACTGGTTTAATGGTTGGACTCGATCAAAAAGGTCTTTTCCAACCTAAACAATTCTGTGATCACAGTTGACATTAAAGACTAGCAAGCTGTCTTGAGGTATTGATAAAAGAATACTTATAGACCAATACCCTGAAAATCTGACTTAAAAAAAAAAATCTGCTGAGAAAAAGTAAATTTTCTGCTTTTGGTATGGCTCTGTAATTGTGTTCTCTCACTGCCTGTGTACAGGTGGACATGTGACTACACTTTGTGCTAAATTTACCATTCTTTGTCACTATCTGTCTGTGTCAGTCTGAAGCTATAGCCAGGATTGAAAATTTAAAGTGCTGGTTTTTCTTAAATTGAAATTATGCAAATCCAGTTGAATGTCTGACTTCCTGTCCACAACTACTTAGCGCATGAAACTTACATAAAGCCAGTGTACTGCATCTGAGTGCTTGGTTGCCATGTTGCATGTTGACAACCCTGAAACACCTAAATCCTCCTTTTTTTTTTTTTGTTTTGTTTTGGCAACATTTAGATCACCAATGAGATTGTAAGACAGCTGATGGAACAGAAAGGTTTCTACAGTTTGGAGAAGCCAGGGGAATTCACAAATGTAGTTGACATCCAGTTTGTAGCTGCTATGATTCACCCTGGGGGAGGTCGGAATGACATCCCACAGCGCCTGAAACGCCAGTTCACCATCTTAAACTGCACATTGCCTTCTAATTCCTCTATTGATAAGATATTTCAAACAATAGCTGAAGGCTATTTCTGTGAACAACGACATTTCCCTGCAGAAATATGTAAACTGGCTTCAGCATTAGTATCTACAAGTCGAAAGGTTTGGGAAATGACAAAAGCAAAGGTAAAATGACATCTATTAAGCCTTTGAAGCATCTGACTCAGGCCTTTTGTACTGTCGTGTGTGTTTGTAGTTCATACTGTGAAGCTGTGACCTATGTGTGTAATTGCTGGCTGATGCCTCTGTTCTGAATTGGTTGCTCTCAAGTTAGCTGACAAAAATCCTAATCACATGTAGTGTCTTCTGTAGCTGATACAAGTATCACATAATATACATATGATATAGTAAGCATAGCTGATAGGAAGATTGAGACATCTTCCAGTTGAGAAAATGCTGAGAGCACAAGAAACCAGAAATTAAAAATTAGATAGGAATCTTCTGTAGAGCTGTTTGGGATCGTGAGAAACTTTAAAGATCTGAATTAAAGGAAAGAAGAAAAATCTGGCAGACAGGGAATCAGTTCAAAACAAATAAAATCTGGTATTTAGCAATTTATAAATACTTACATGTTCCATTTCAAACAGACTGTTAAAAACATTTGACTGCAATTCCTGGGCAAATTTTGCTTTGAAAAAGACAGAAAATATTAGGTATAGAATGCAATTTGAAAAAACAAAACTACAGCATAGAAATGTGTGTCGAATTTGTTCTTCTTCTGAGAAAAGTGGAGGACAGTAGTGGAAAGAGAGGGATTTGTTAAATGGTATTTTCTAGTCCAATAAAAGTTGGTCAGAATTTCACAAACAACTAACTGTAGACCTAAACTTACTTTGCACACAGAACTAGAGAGACTTCTAGCAAAACTACTGACTAGTCAATATTGACCAATATATTCAACAGAATTGGTGCTTATTACCACTAATTAACTTCCTTTCCTAGAGGAAAAGTAGCTTTTTCTAGGTTGTAAATATTTTCCCAAATATTGTTTGCTCTTTTTTTTCCCTTTTCCCTTGCCTTTCCTTGCCTTTCCTTGCCTCTCCTTGCCTCTCCTTGCCTCGCCTCGCCTCCTTTCCCTTTCCCTTTCCCTTTCCCTTTCCCTTTCCCTTTCCCTTTCCCTTTCCCTTTCCCTTTCCCTTTCCCTTTCCCTTTTCCTCATGAACTTTTCCTCCTCATTCTTGGAAAGGATGAAGAGTAACGGAAATGATCTGGAAGAAAGGGCAGGAGCAACACCACAGGTTAAACAACGTTGACATTTTTACTGTGGTCATCAGTGTCATCATTAACTAACCTGTCTTGGCTTCAATGCATGTTCCTGGGATTTGAAACATTCAAAGAAACTCAAATGAAATCTATGTGAAATTAAAGAGCTAGCTGTTGCTAGTGTCATTTCTTCATTTTACCTTAATGCCTCTTAAATGCCAAGCATGTATTTCTGCTTTAATACAAGACTGAAGTTTGTGAAAATATCCACATTCACTTAATAATAAGTAGAAAATATTTTTATTTAGCAGTTATTTGAATATAGTTCACGACATTATTTTGTAGATGTTACCAACTCCAGCTAAATTTCATTACATCTTCAATTTACGAGACCTCAGTCGTATTTGGCAAGGAATACTTACAGTTACTCCTGACGTCTGCCAGAGCATCAGTGTTTTGGTAGCCTTGTTCCAACATGAATGCAGACGTGTTATTGCAGACAGGTTCATCAGCAAAAGTGATAAGGACTGGTTTGAAGATTTGATGAGGAAGGTAAGCAAACAGTATTTTAGTATTTGCCACAGAAAGAGGCCAAGGACATAGTTCATTACTAAATCAATCCTTCATGTATTGCTGTAGATTGTTTCTGAAGAACACGGTCAAAATCTACTTGAAGATAAATCGACAGAATTATACTTTGTGGATTTCTTGCGTGATGTCCCAGAGACTGCTGGAGATGAACCTGATGATGCAGAGTTGAAGGCTCCGAAAATTTATGAGCCTATCCCATCTTTGGATTACTTGGCTGAAAGATTACGGATGTTCATGCAACAGTACAATGAAACTGTCAGAGGATCTAAGATGGATTTAGTATTTTTCAAGGTATTACTGCTTGTAATTGTATTAATACAGAAAGTGCCTGGTCTTCTGCACTTACTGATACATCTTGTATGTTTCTATCACATTATTTTGGAGATAGCTCAGAACAACTAGGTTGTTTATACAGTACACACTGTGAATGTCATCTTGCTTTCCTGAAAGTTACCTCCTTCTCGAAGGTCTTGATGCACAATGCTCTCCTCAGCTTTAGACTGGGTGGTTTGATAGAATTTTAGGGTGTTTCAGATTAATTCTCACCCTAGGATGACTACAGCAGTAGAATAAGAAATGCCTATATTGCACTTGTATTTTACTTTTGTCAGTCTATTTAGAGAGCTTGTAAATAGGTCAGCTAAAAAGTCTGGGGGAGTCCTTTCTGCTTTACCTTCTGCCCCTAAGGAGCATGCCCTCAGCTCTGCTGATGACAAACTGTGCATATGACATTGCTTCATACAAGATTGATACAATGACATTTCTCTTGGGCTAGCCCTGCTGCCCACAGAATTCAGGGGGGAATCTCCTGTTGATTTTGATTACTACAGGACTGAGTCTTTGGCATAGGCTCCAGAGAAGCCATCCAGCTGTTGAGAAGCAGTTGGTTGGTGACACGCTTCTAGTTGATTATACAATGCATTATTTTTGCATCTCTTCATCCACTTTTCTCTCAATACACAGGATGCAATTATCCATTTGATTAAAATATCACGGATTATTCGTACTCCACAAGGAAATGCATTGTTGGTGGGCGTGGGTGGATCTGGAAAGCAGAGTCTGACCAGACTAGCATCATACATTGCTGGATACGAGAGCTTTCAGATTACTTTAACAAGGTAACACAATGCAGTGTACCTGGACATTTGCTCCTTAATTTGCCATAGAAATGAACTCCTCACAATCATCTTAAAGAAATGCAAACCTCTCAACCTTTTTATCCCTCATTGTAAACTACATTTCTGGTCAAAAGTAACTGTCCAAATGTACATCTATAGGTGACAGATCCTGGGTCTTTGTTTTGTTGACTTTATGCTATTGACAAGAAATATATATTTTCTTCAGCATTTGAGTCTGCAATGCACCTCTGTGAAATCACACTGAAATACAATTTTGCACTAAAAATAACAGGGAGTAATCTGCTGGTGCATGCTGCTTAGTAGGCAAATGCTGATGGCCAGGGGAAATGGTAACTTTTTCTATAGATCCTTATGTAGATAAACTGTATTATGACAATTTCTGTCAATGACTTACTATTTTGTAGTGCTGGAGTTCTGTAATTTATAGAAATTTGAAGTGAAAGGGAGTAGCTACTGCCTTCCTTCTGTTTCTCTTTTTACATAGAGTTTACAAGGGTAAGCAATGAAGACTGGCAGAGTGCATTCTCCTTTGCAAACTGCTTAACATGCTGAGAAATATTCTTTAGAGAGACATATCATGTCTATGAATAATGTTATGAGGCTTCTGATGAAAGGAAAGATAAAGAAAGATATATCACGATCTCTTCCTCTGTCCCAGAAGCAGAAGGAAGGAACAGTGAGAACAAAAAAAAAGGAGGGGAAGAAAAAAAACAAAGTGATAGAACAGAATCCCTAGATTTCCAAGATTATTAAGGCAACTATTAATAATGGCAATGAATATGGAGGGGGGAAGAATGAAATTAGCAGTGAAGAGTGGATGCTGGCTCATGTTTTGTCTCTAAGTATCATTTCCCATTGCTGTTGTTAGGTTATTGAACTAGATAGACTGCAATTCTGACAGTAGAGAATTTCTTATATTCCTATCAGAATAGCAGAAATCACTGTAATAACTGTAGCTGACACATGCAAACTGAAGAGTTGGATTGTTTCACAAGCTCTGCAGTGCTTGCTCTATGGGTATTTATAGAGCAGAAATAAGATGGAAGGAGAAGAGAACTGTGACACTTCCTGTGTGGCATATTTAATACGTGTAGAATGGGTTGTGTGTGTATTGCACAAATTACTTATGACTTTGAAGAGATTATTGGAAATAAGAGACTGGTTATAAAGAAAAGAGGTTCTTAATTTCATCTTTAATTGGCTAAGGACAAAATCTGCCATTTTATTAACCCTGGTTTACATCACTTTATATTGCACAATCTGAAATCTGTAGTTGAATTTGTGTGGACTTCATCTGAATCTTACTTGTGTGTACCAGCTACAAGACACATAACAACAGAACCAGTCATGGTCTCCATGTGCAGAAGAGCTGCAGAATCAGCCCAAGTGATAATGTTCAAACATAATTTCTGGGGCTTGATTTTAGTTAAACCATATAACACAATAAGCCCCTCAGTTTCATTCTCTCTTGTTTCATAATGATTTCCTTTAACCAGCTCTCAATATCTTCAGAAGATAATCCAGCTGTATTTATGTAATGGTTACAGGTATCATAACCTACTTGACAACTTAATCCAGCTGTATTAACCTACATATCTAACAAAGAATTTACGTCTGCAAACCATGGGGATACAAAACAGTATCATAATTAGATATAGTATTGCTCTCACCATACTTTTTTCCAGCACATTATTTTTTTTGACTTCACCTCATTTCACATGATTTATGTTACTGATCATTCACTTTGGGAAAATGTTTAAGGAAAAACTCTAAAAAATGTAACCAGGAGCTATGGTATTAAGTTCTCATCTAGATTTTTTTCCTTGCCTTAAGGAAGCTGATCCAGATGATACATACCTCCTAAGATGGTCTGTAATTTTTGTTCTCTCTTTCTTTAACCCTTCTCTATTCCAGAACATATGCCAGCAACAACCTTTTGGATGATCTGAAAACATTGTACCGCACTGCTGGGCAAAAAGGAAAGGGTGTTGTCTTTATATTCACAGACAATGAAGTCAGAGATGAATCTTTTCTTGAGTACATGAACACTGTTTTGACTTCAGGTGAAGTCTCGAATCTTTTTGCACGAGATGAAGTAGGTGAAATCACACAGGACCTGATTCCAGCAATGAAGAAGGAGTACCCAAGGCTTACTCCCACTAGTGAAAATCTTTATAATTACTTTCTTGCTCGAGTTCGGAATAACCTGCATGTGGTTCTTTGTTTTTCTCCTGTTGGGGAAAAATTCAGAACTCGTGCACTCAAATTTCCAGGTCTGATTTCAGGCTGTACCATGGACTGGTTTCAGTGTTGGCCTAAAGATGCTCTTGTAGCAGTTGCACAGCATTTTTTAGCTTCCTACCATATTGAGTGTACAGATGAAGTGAAACAGAGTGTTGTTAACACCATGGGAACAATTCAAGATATTGTAGCTGAAAAATGTGTTGAATACTTTGAACGATATAGGAGACGAACATTTGTGACACCAAAATCTTACCTGTCCTTCATTGGAGGCTACAAAGCTATTTACAAAGAGAAGTTTGCCAGTCTTGGAAGTTTGTCTGAACGCATGAGAACAGGTACTGTAAAAGCTGTTGGATTTTTGTTTCTTTCTTTGTTTTTAAAAAGGTGAGAAGAATCTGAATAAAAGGATGTAAAAGCATGGATTTAAATTGTGAGCTCATGTTCATTTGGAAGCCAACTCATATATTTTTAGCTGTATTGTGTGTGATTACAAACTCTGCAGAGGTTTTGTTTCAATGAACTTTATGAATGTGCAGATTAGAGAGGAGATTTGAAAACAGTATTAGTTAGCAGTTAAAATGCCTGAAACTCCTGCTTTGACGTTTATGTATGCCAAGGAACTACTGAGATCCTAGTTTTCACATGTAAGCATGCCAAGAGTAAGTCTGAGAAAAGGTAAGTAAATGTTCATATTCGGTCCCTCTGAAGAATTTTTTAAAGGAACAGTATATGCCAAAGGTAAAATTTCAAAAATATAGCTGTGCACATGGTCAGACATGGTAAACAATTAAACAGTTTCCTAAACTGAATGCTGTTTGGAAGTGAATGTGACCTTAAACTGTTTATTCTCCCACCGTTGACAATTGTAGACCTGACCTATGTACACATACATCCAAAGGTAAAGGGTGGCTGGCTATCTGGAAGAACAAACGTGGGTTTTTTTGCGTTAGAAAGATATATATGATGCATTTACATTTAGATGCATGGATTTATAATGAAGATGCCTATACTTAAGAGTTTTTCTCATAATTTGTTCAAACTGTTGGAGTATTGTATTGCTCAAGAATCTGTAGGTTTTTTTACCCCATCTCATCTGGACCTTCATGTAATGTTGAATTTAGAAGCTCAGCCTACTCTCCTTGTGTCTTCACTTTCATTGCCAGGTTCCTCCTCTTTGTCTTGTACAGAGTACAGCCTAGTGCTTTTTATGTTCTCATGGATTTCAGAAATTTCACACACATTTCTTAAGTGTCATTCACCATGCTAATGTTTTTCAGCATGTGTGTTTAACATTTAGTCTCCTTCTCATATAAAAGAATATAAACGAGTGATCAAGTGACAGATTCTGAAGGCTTTTACACATTAAAAAATAAAAATTGTCCTGGTTAATTTTAGTGTTCAACCAATGGGATCACTCACTAGTATTCCTAAACATGAATCCGAGCGACTTATTTTAAATATCCACTTATTGCTTCAGTGAGGTTACTCTCTCCATAGGTCTTTCTGTTGCTAAAATGGAATTTGTTCACCACAGGTCTTGCAAAACTGATGGAAGCTGAGGTTTCTGTAAGCCAGCTCTCCAAAGAGTTGGTTATGAAGGAGAAAGATTTGGCTATAGCTTCAAAAAAAGCCGATGAAGTTTTATTGGAAGTAACTATGAAAGCCCATGCTGCAGAAAAAGTGAAAACGCAGGTGCAAAAGGTAAAAGACAAGGCTCAGGCTATTGTGGATGACATTGCCATTGATAAAGCAGCAGCAGAGGAGAAGCTTGAAGCTGCAAGGCCTGCACTGGAAGAAGCCAAGGCAGCCCTGCAGGTCAGAAGCAAATATATTCTGAACGTGCATGTAGTTAATGGTCATTATGTGCAATAATATGGCTTGTGCTTCTAACTTGGGGGATGGGGAAAGATTGAGGAACTGGCACTGACCTGTAAATCCTTGTATAAAAAACCCTGAAAACTGAAGAGGGAAAGAGGTAAGATGGGCAGTACTCTACTGTCAGGTAGTAAAGCAGCCACAGAGTGGTACTACCTGTAGGGACTTTCTGCAGTAGTGCTTCTGAGCGACCTGCAAACCTGCAGCCACTGCATTCCATACACAGTCCTCCCAAAAGAACATCATTCTTTGCCATCAGGTGACTGCTTAAATAAACGGACTATTTTCTAATTTTTCAGACAATAAAACCTTCTGACATTGCAACTGTTCGCAAACTGGGTAAACCTCCTCACCTGATAATGCGGATCATGGACTGTGTGCTACTTTTATTCCAAAGGAAAATAGACTCAGTGACACTAGATCAGGAACACCCAGGTGTCAAGCCATCATGGACTGAGGCTCAGAAGCTAATGAATAATTCAGGATTTCTTAGCATGTTGCTTACTTTCCAGAAGGTAAGTAATTAATAGGGGCACTACTGCTTCAATAACCATCTTCAGAGTTCACATGAAAGTGTCTTCTACCATCAAAGGCAGTTTGAAACAGTTTTGTCTATCTATAGTTGTGGATACTTTCTGACTTTATTCTTCTTTATTTTCATGGCTCATTATCTCAGTAGTTTTTCTCCTGGGCCACGCAGTGGCTCCTAGCAGACAGAAGTATCCCGTGCACTAGACCAAATCTTGAGGAGCTTAATGTTATCTTATTCAGGCAGCTCCTGCTTCTAAGTAGGAACTTGCCTTAGAAGGGCCCAGTCTTGGTTTTTCAAATGGCTCACCTTCTCCAGTGCTACCAGGCCTGTTTGCTCGTAAGACACTTGACAATTCTGTCAATTTGCTAGGGAGCTAGCAGGAAATAAGAAAAAAATGAACAGGGAAAGAAATG
Source organism: Corvus hawaiiensis (assembly GCF_020740725.1). Classification (NCBI taxonomy): domain Eukaryota; kingdom Metazoa; phylum Chordata; class Aves; order Passeriformes; family Corvidae; genus Corvus; species Corvus hawaiiensis. The sequence goes on along the minus strand of NC_063242.1, from coordinate 4,374,449 downwards.
ACATAATTTGGGAACTTTTGAGGTTCTTTCACTAGAAAAGTAGTGAAGTGAAGAATAATCTCATTATCAATTGTAAGAAAAATAAGAGCAAGCAGGTTTTTATTTCTGTCAGGACAGGAACTTTTGCAGCAGGGTTCACTGAACTGTGAGAAAAAGGAAAATTCTCTATAGGGAAGAGAAGAAAGATGTCACGGGTAGCTGGACCAGAAAAATACCTAGGTTAGAATATGAAATGGCGGAATCGTAGCCCAACTTCATAATCCAGAAGACCAAGCAGATTTCAGCAAAACCTGGCATTTCTGCAATGTTGCAGAACATACTTTCTCGTTTGCACACTGATGTTTTAATCTACTTATCTGTGCATTTTGCTGATGCCTTTTCTAAGCTGCTGGAGTGTTTTTGTTGTGAAGATCATTCTCACTATCCCCAGGAGCCATTTCTCCCGGAGAGCCATATTGTGGAAACTTGTACTGCCTCTGTAGACAGTTTCTTCCTGGGGCTGTCAGTCTGGTCACTTTTCCAAGTGCTCTCTTGACTAAACAGAAAGAGGAAATGAGTTTTAAGATAGCAAGGACTAATTATGTACTCCTTACTCAAGCTTCTGTCTAATGAGGCTTCCAGTTTTGGCACTTGTTAATAGTGCACATATTCCTGCGGGTAGCTGGAAACACATTTAACTCAGAGAAGTCAGAAAAACTTTTGTGGGACTGAGTTCTTGCAGAAAGTGATACTGATAAATGTGGGGTAGGATACTGGACTACTTAAATCTCTGAGGAGGTACTTCTGATGCTGTCCTCCTACCCCATTTCTCATTTCAGAGTATATATGACAGGAAAGTTAATTGTGTCTGGAGTTCTGAGTAGACTACACTGCTTACTTGTTTCTGAGATTTGGTTTTTTTTTTTTGTGTTCTTTCCTAGTATTTTTTAGGCAATGAAAATTAGTGGATGAAGTAGCTAATTGAATTCAAAATTAATTACTTAAAAGGAAAAGCATGACATTTCCCAAGCTTTTGAACAGAGATTTAGGCCACTGCTGATTGATCTTTGCTTCACCTTTGCCAGCTTGTTAGCTCATAATTTTGAGTAGGAGAACAAAAATGTCAAAATGTTTGTCCAGCACTATTTTACATTTTAGCAAATGATCATAGTGAAAACACCACCACGGCTGATCTTGGGAATAATATAGTGAATGTCTTTTCTATTAGAGTAGCTAGGGATCAGAACAAGTGCAAGGCAATCCTTTCTGCTATGCAGAAAAACAAGAAAAGGGTAAATTGCTTGACAGTATGAATGGTGGATGATTTTTAGATGCATTAAAAGAAAGGCATTAATACATTGCCAAAAAAAGGAAAGATTCTTTACATGTCTATTGTTAAGCAGTCATTTTTAGCCTGTTTAAGCTCTTCTACTCTCTACATTGCTCAAGGAGATGAATTCCATTTTCTTCTGACACTTACATAATTATAGATTAACCACCATCATCAAAGATCTGGCTTTTCATGTTCTCAACAGATTGTGAAAGGGAGAAAAAAACTGAGATTAGAATAACAGCTGAAAGAAATCCCTTTTACGGTTAAGGAAAAGGGTTAGCTTCAGTGAAGTGAAGACAGTGCCTTGCAGTTTCACCCTTTTCCTTCCTAAAGATGCTTGTTTGGTTCCTTTACCTGTGTTCACACCAGTGCCTGTCTGATGCCATGGTGAGCTTGTTTATGGGACTAGACTAGAAGAAAATTAATCAGTAGTTTGCTGACTTATGTTTCTGTCGTAACAGTTTCCAAACTAGCTCACCGAGCATTGGTGAGGGTGTTAAAGATGGGGCAAGGACATCTGGTTGAGGGGGAAAGGGAAGAAGGTGCACTGTTGTAGCAGCAATAGCTTAGAACAGCTTAAATTGTCATGGAGCTACAAGCCCTAGTAATGACTGTAAATCTTATGTGTCAAATAGGGATATTAAATGCCACTCTGTTGCAATGGAAGTAGGAGTTATTTTCACGAGTTCACAAAAACTACTAATCTGTCCTTTATAAGAGTGAAAGGCAACAGTGTTGCTTTGTTAATTTATTCTGTAAGAAGTGATAGCCCCATGATTTTAAAAATGAAAGTGTTTCTGTGAAGCAGACCTTATTCTAAAATCCATTTAAAAAAATAATATTTCCTTTCCATTGACTAGGACTCCATTACAGAAGAAACTGTGGAGCTTTTAGAGCCTTATTTGGATATGGAGGACTATAATCTCGAGACTGCTAAAAAAGTGTGTGGAAATGTAGCAGGTCTTTGCTCATGGACACAAGCAATGGCTTACTTCTATGGTATTAATAAAGAAGTTCTTCCTCTTAAGGTATTTTTTATTGATCATTTTATTTTGAGGGATGAATCTAGTCAAGTGGAAAAAATGTCGAGTTATTTTGGCTAAAAAAGAGATTCTTGTTTCTTCACGCCGTGTGGTGGAGCCAAGCACACAGAGGTTAAATATGTCCTGGCAATTTTTCCTCCCTTACACACAACTACCCTGTGGTTCAGTTGTTACTTGTGTGAACGCAGTAAGTGTTCAGTGGGTTCTTTATAGAGCCTGTCTAGCTGTATGTGGGAGATAATGGTACCTTCTCTGCCCTCAGAGTGGGTGCCAGGCACTATGGCCTCAAGAAAACTCCTCAGTCCTACTGGCCTGGGAAGGAACCTACTCATTGTGGTTATGATAGAATATGGGAAAGAGGAGGAGAGACCATTCTTGGCACAGAAGTATTCTTCAAGGAATTTAGCTGGAATTCATGTCCCTAAAAAAAATTTTGGAGTTTCAAATTGCTAAATGCAAGTGTACATATATAATAAAGAGAGTAGTTGCCAGGTATAGAATTCTGTTGTAACATTGAACTGAAGTAGAAATGGATCAGCCACTGTTATGTGCATTCTTACAGATAGCTTTATTGTCTTGGAAATGTTTCATTTATGAGCATATTGAAAAAAGGGACTTTGCATATTTATATAATGATTTACAGTCATTGCTCCTACAGTGAGTTTTATGGCTCTTTTCTGAGGAAATACATCCAATCCATTATGCTTCCACTGCACTGATGTTTGGTTTCTTATTGAATAAGCCGCTGTATCAATGGTATAGTCAAAATTCTTGGCATAATCTTTTTGTATACCTAGACAGATCTGATTCAAATATGTTAAAAGCATATTTTTTTTATTCAAGTAACTCAAGAGAGTGCTATATTTTTGTGATGTATAAGTAGCTATTCCCTTTTCAAATAATGGGATGTTCACTAATGAAAACAGAATTTGAAATGTTGCTATTGAGAGCCACAAAAGGGAGCAAGACCCGGGGGGAAATAGTGGCTTTATATGCAAATGTAACCCTGAAAGTTGAAAATGTGCTTTTGTAGATTTTATTTGAATATATATGATTTAGGATTACATATAAATTTAGCTCTGTGTTCAAGTACTTGCATTCTTGTCACACTGTAGCTGACAAAAAGTGAAACATACATTTCTTGGCAAAGTGGTGCCTATTGTCAGGCATAGCAACAGTTACAAATATTTTAGAAACAGAAGATGACAGAGGGAAGGAGGAAGTGTTTAAAGTATGCAAGAGATATGGCAGGAAGCAGTGGAGTGATGCTAAGAAAATAATTGAAAATAAATGTACAATTAGACTGCATAAAGTACTAGCCCAGGCTAATTCATCCAGTGCTAAAAGCAGGTTTACTGAATGAAATAATCAAGCTGCTTTATCCTAACTGCTGTTCCAGGACATAAATCCCCTTCAGCACCTGCCAAATGGATTCAATATATTTTAAAATTGCATCTTAAGTGAGACTCATTGCCTCATTTATCTTAAATATGACAACCTGTGAAAACTAATTAATAGTGACTTATATTATAGTAAATATAGTGTGCAAAAGTTACCTTATTCCTAGGAATGGATACTGGCATCCTTTATATAGGTGGCCTGCAGCCCACGGGTCATTAGTTAGACTTTCCTGTAGACCTTCAGTGTGAGGATGACCTGTTTCTCCCCAGATTGCTACCTAGTAAACCAGCCTGCTGCATTAACCTGAGAATTTAGAAACACCATCTGCTCCTTATCTGTTAGTTGAAGAATGTAAGAGCAGAATGGAGAAGCCCTGACTTTTGCTGTGATGCTGTTAGCCTCTAATTAAAATACTGTGTATAGGAGTGTAATTTCCCTTAGGGATGTCTCCAGTGACTTTAATTAAGTTCTCCTTAGGCTGTTATGGTGGTCAAGGGAAGTTTGTCTACAGTTTATAAATTCTGTTTGATATTGAGGATTCTCCCTGTGAAACTCAGTTTTAAGTATGAGACTTTATTGCCTTTTCTACTTTCGTCTCCATACTGAACTAAAAACTGCAGCAGGCAATGAAAGGAACTCTTGCACCTGAAGAAGAGGTAATAGTCAAGGAGCGTTGAAATTTGATAGTTGTCCATTTAAATAAGTGTGTCCTTGTAAAGGTGATGCCTACTGGGCAGGAAAACAAGCATGCAAGTCTGAATTCAAGGTCCACAATAACTGTGGAAGGAAAGCATGTACTCTGGGGGTGAGGGGGAGGATTATGTCGCCTAACAAAACAGAGTGGGGTCAGGACATGTAACTGAACAGAGAATATGGAGTGTCTTTCACTAGCTAGCACAGACTGTGAACAGCAGATAAGAGATTTCTGTGCTTTTCAAAGGTTATTTTAATCCCAAAGAATGGTCACTGATAGCAAAGAAAGTGAGGCCAAGATTTTATTAGTGTCCCTCTGCACATGTTTGCACATATACGTATTTATATTTGTATGCATATATGCATCTGTGTATATATATATATATATATATATATCTTTTTAAATTTTGTATTGTTGAGGTAAAAACATTGATTTTGGAATGTCTACAAAACCCGTGTATGTCTTTGCCTTTTTTACAATCTTTCCCTAAATAATGGTGGATACAAGCATATCATGATATTGAATCTCTGAGAAAGCTGATCCAAAACCAATGGAGTGTCTAGAGGAAAAATCTGCAGTAATCTGGGACAGGGGCAGTTTAGAAATTGCATTTCCATGAAGAGTTTTCAGTCAGATGCCATGTGCCCAGAACAGGACTGAAGCAAAGGCAAAGATGAGCACTCAGGACATCCCCAGAAGGTCAGGAGCAGAGTGACAAGTGCAAGAAGCCTTCTGGCCTAGTCCAGCCGCAGTGAGTGCTCAATGGACTGTAAGAACAGTGGACTTGGAAAGCTGAAATTCTTTAACAAGAGAAGTGCTAGGAAAGCTCCAAATCATTCTTACCTTTTCTGAAGTTTTGGATGCTTTTTTTTTTTTAATGGGATTCTCCTAGTAACATTTCCTGAATTTACTGAGCAGCAGTTGCTCTTCAGAGTGATTTGGGGTTGATCTGGGCATTCCATTCAAGAGCAGGTATAGAATTAAGTGGTGTGAGGCTTCTTTTTGTTGGAGAAGTCATTTTTATTGAACAGCTTCCTTGGATCAGGGTCAGATACACTTCGTGCTTTGCAAAATTGAGTTTGCAATGAAGCAGCGAGAAACTTAATGTCTATGTGAATACTAGTAAATTAAATAGTACTAGTGAATTTTTCTGGGCACTGGAAAGTCATCATTTGCACTATTAAATTGTTAGAATGATCCCTAGTGTAGATTTTGTCTTGGCTAAGCGGCATTCTTCAGTAGTCTCTGGGCACATTTCAGGAGCTAGCCTGGTCCAAGAGCCATTCCCACAAGGCTGTCAGTATGCAGTCATGTTTTAGAGGCTGGGAGAGTTTAATGTGAGCTGTTTTATGCTGGTTAACTTCAGTGCCAGAGAAAGGTCCTGGGCATGTTTCATTTAAGAGTCTAGCTGTGACTGTAATTATGTGTTTATTTGTTCTGGTTTTGTGTGGAATGAAAAAATCTTAAAAGGGGCAGGATCATTTCACCACCTGCTGTGAAGTCCTCTGTGAGAGCAGCTTGGAAAAAGGCAAAACAGCTGCTTAACTCTTTAGGCTATGGCCCTTGTTGGCACAGGTGCTGTCTCAGGACCTGCCCCATGCAGATGGATGCAGAGAGCAGGTAGCAGCACTGGCTGGAGCAGGTGTTGAGAGGATTGTCTGTCTGGTTCCCCACAATGCCAAAGGCAAGGAAAGACTGAAGCTGGTGCTCTCACACGAGTCCAGGCATGTTCCAGCATAGCACCACTTCTCCAGGAGCACAGATCAAACTGTGGACCTCGTATCTTAAATCCTCGTGATTCATTTGCATAAAATCCATTTTTTCAGGCTTTCACACTGCATCCAACTGGAACAAGTTGTGTATCCTTGCTTTGCTGCATGATTCAGAGGGATGAAATTAAGGGTGTGAAGCTTGTTCACAGAGCAATGCCACTAAAATTAGGAAGGCCGCAGTGGTTCTTAGTGGTTGGGAAACATGTTTCCTTCCTGCCTATTATAGGCTGGAAGTGTTTGTATGGGGCTGATTGCAGCTGTAATAGTCTTCTTGTGCAGAAGATTCTCTTTGGCAGCAGAGCTTGCCTCCTGCTCTCATGGCAGAGCTCTATAGAGGAGGCTGCCAGCCAACCAGCCAGTGATGTCAATACAAAAGCCGTGTTTGTACCCATGTAATTTTGAAAAGTCAAGTTTGGAAAAAAAAATAAAAACCAACCAGGGAGAGAGCAAATAGTGATGATTTCTAAGGGTCATCTGGAACAAGTAGTTTTTTTGCCTTTGGGAATCACATAGGTTGGTCATCCTGGCATGCTGGCTGTCATTCTCATGCAACCAACCATTGTTTATCACATATGATCAAGTAGACTATAAATCAAACTAATATTATAATGTCTTATACTTTGTTATGGTTACTCTAAAATTGGCTGAGAACTTTGGTTAAATTGCCTATAAAATAATTTCCTATTATGGGTCATCTTCCAGAAAAATCTGTGAAGTCTTGTGTAAATAATTTTAGGGATTTTTTTCATGTTAGAATACAATGTACTTTTTTTTACTAATCTGGACAATTTTTTCTTTGTGCCTACACCTTCAAAGCTGATAGCCTTTTAAGAGTTTTTAAGAATGGGTGTATGTCTTGGGGTGACCTTATGATGTGTATCCCATATCGCTGCCTATGCCCAGAAATTAATTCCTGTGCCTTTCTATACCTCTAAACCGAGCCTGAGAGGGGGAAGGAAAAAACTGAACAAAACTTTTTCAAAGCAGTTTGCAGCTTGTTCAAGGTCACACACAGATAGCAATTGGTTTTCCCAGCTGCAGCAGGGGAGGGAGGAAGCACCCAGCTTGCTGCTCCCAGAACAGTTTTTTTTTGGCCAGTGGTTCAGCTGCTTTGTTCTCCAGAGAGAGACTGAGAGTTGAATTCTTCCTTCCCTGAAATTTTGGATATTCTCCCTTTTTTACTGGACTGCTTGATTGCTTCAACATCAGAGCCCATTGGGAGGACTTTCCACTGGGCACAGAGGGCCTGGCCCAAGCCCCAGCTCCAAGGAGACCAAAGGGAGGACTCTAACGCTTTCCCAGGTTTTTCCTCCACAGGGAAAGATTTTATCATTTAGCATTATTTTCCTTTCCCGTGTGTTTGTTAAATAAATAGTTTTATCTTCACTTTCCTTCGAGGAAAATTTATTTTTTTTCCTGAACCTGGGGGAGGGGTGGTTGTACCTTCTCCCAGAGGATATATTTCTAAATTTAGCCAAACCGGTACAGTGTACTAGTTTGAAAACAAACTAGTGGGAGACACCAAGTCAGAATAACAATTTAATAGGGAAATAAAAGGAGGGGGAAGAAAAAATAAAGGCAGATAACACTGGGTTAAACTGACAGAGTTAGGATACAACCTGGCACCCTGTTAGTCAGGGTGGTGGTAGCAGTCTGGTAGAATGGTGACTGCAGTCCTCCCAAAGCGGCGATCCTGTAAAAAAAGGGTCTGCTCCTCCTCAGAAGGTCCAGTGGTGGCTCTGTAGCTCCTATCCTCTGGAAACCCGGTGGGAAGGTTGTCTCTGGTGTTCAGAATCTCAGATTATATCCACGATGGGATGCTTGGTTCCTCCCTCTGGGTGGAGCATCTCACAATGGGATAATGAGTCATGAGGCCAAGTGTTGATTAGGCTCATTAACAGAAAATGGTCCGGAGGGAGTTATCTCTGAGTCAGGCAGCAGGACAATGATGGGCCATGAACAGAAAGATAGTCTGGGGGGAGGAGGCAAGGAAACACTGCCCCACCTGATTTCAACAGCTCCTGAGGATGGTAATAGAATACACTGCAACCCAGGACAATGGGGAAGTCTGTTTTATCAATCTTTGGCACTTTTCTGAGTAGTTTATTGCTGCACAAAGACCTGCTTTTCATGTTTACAAGGCATCATTGCTCCATATGTATTGGGAATTCACATGCCCATCCTCTTCCATTGAAGTTCGTACCCTGCTGTGATGAATGTGAAGGTGTTACATGAATCCACACAGCCAGTTGTAAGTTCTCCATTGTTCCAGCTGTTCCAAGGATCTTGTTTCCTTTGTAACCTCAGTATCTGTCAGCTGGGGCTGAAACAGTATGTCATAATATTGTCTGACTCCCATTTTTAGCCCTCAGAGAATTTAAGGATACAAGGATGCTCTGCAGTGGGGAAGGTGCCTGGGGGAGGTAGAAGAGGGCTGGTGCAGAGCTCTTTTTGGATCTCAGTAAGAAAGGCCTGACAAGAGATGGCTAAATGAGGTGACTGCTTTAATAAGACGGAATAGTAAGAGGAGTTTAAAATAGTTTGAATGACCAAAAGAGAAAGCTTTCTCTTCATGGACAGGATCTGCTCTGCGCAGGATACCCTGGGAAAAACTATCCAGGCTCTGTCTGATGCTGCATGAATGTGGAGTGTCCAATATTTGAAGGGATGTGAAGTTCACTCACTGTTTGTCTTCTTATGAATCTTTTAAGGCAGTTTTCTTATTAAACCATTTGTTGTCAGACCTTTCTTATTCAGATGCAGAAGGAACCCTGCACACACTTTCTCTCCCTCTCTTTCTCTCTTATATCTCACCCTCCCCACCTTTCCCTGGTGCAGGACACAGTAACACTACATCACCTCCTCAAAACTCCTTTGCTGTTGGAACCCAATGGTCCAAGATTCACTAAAACATAACAGCAGTTCTGAAATCTGCTTATCTGGGTTTAATCAAGACTCATTGATTGAGCAATGTTTATTTCCAGGTGATGCTTTTTAATGTGTTTTTTTAATAAACAGTGAGGTAAAAATATTTCAGCATCCTTATATGATGGAAATTTTATGAGCAACCATTTTACTGGTTCATCTGGATTCCAAAATATTTTTTTATCTCTAGAATCTGTCAACAGACCAGGTAATGAAATTTTACTGACAGTGCTTTTCTCTAGCATATACTGTCTGCATATACCTAGCTTGCTAATATACCTGGACACAGAACATGTGATTCACCTGTATCCAATACACATGTATACAACATACATGTACGCAGATATTAGTGACCTACTTCACTGGTTAGTACATATATGCTTCTCTAATTCCCTGCTCACAAACCTCTCTTTTGAAATACACCAGACCCCAACCCATGATTATACTGTTAACTAAGAATTATCCCTTAAAAGAGATACCTTCTATTGCTACGCTTCTGGTATGATGTAATGCGAGTGTCAAGTTTCATATTCATAATAAAACAGGTTTTACAGATTCTTGGTTTCCATCTTCATAACTCTTATAGGAGAAAAAACCAGAAATAAGATACATAATATTTTGCCACATATTTAAACAAGCTTTTTTAAATATTCAGAGTAAATGGAATCAACCTTTATCTGTAAGTGTGAATTTCATAAGAGCTTTGTCAGGCTCTAATCCTTTGCAAATGTATATGGAAATACATTCTGAATTCACAGAATATTTTTTTCAACCCTGTTAGGAATATAAAAGTTAAGAGGCCACATTTAAATGACTGGTAACTCATCATGCAAATTTATAGAGAGATGTGAAAAAAGTCTCTAGAGTTTTACTTTCCAGAGGAGCAAAAAATATATTTGTTATATATTTGTTGTAGAAGTAATTGTTGGAAAAAGAGAGCAGAAGACTAGTTTCTGTTATAATTTGCATTATTTTATAACTAATGAAGACAATATTAATTTTCTTTTGCACTGAGAATGTATTACAGGAGGCATATATATAAGGCCACCAATTGTATAGGTTGCCTCATATGTCTAGTTTACAGCAATTTCAAGTGAATTGGGATTTAAGTAATTGGTCATTGTGTGATCAATAGACCATTCTGAAAATATTATTAAAACATCTTAAGATTGCCTTGAATAACTTTAATGCTATTCTTCTGTTCCAGAAATAAAAAGAAAAAAGCCTTCTGTCGTCTTAAACATGTATTATTTTTAAAAGTACCCAATACAGTACAGTATGTGCCATTAAATGAATCTCATTTTCTTCTGCCAAATAATAGGTATTAACTACTTTTTGCTCTTAAATATCTGTAGGCAAATTTAGCTTTGCAAGAAGGAAGACTTGCGGCTGCCCAAATGGAACTGGACAGTGCACAAAATCAGCTGGACAAGAAGCAAATGGAACTGGATGAAGTACAAGCCATGTATGATGCTGCTGTGAAAGAGAAGCAGGCCTTGCTTGATGATGCTGAGGCATGCAGAAGGAAGATGAGCAATGCCACAGCTCTGATTGAAGGATTGGGTGGAGAAAAGGTATTAGCACACGTGCGTAGGTTTCCAGCACAAAACAGGTGCGCGGTTTTGAGAATGCTCCGTGATGATCGTAACAGTGCTCGAGAAACTCAAAGTGTGGTGACATCTTGATATCATACGACCCTTTTTTTAGTTATAGGTAGGGGTTTTTTTCCTTGAAGTTAATGTATCTAACAAAGTAAAGCAATTTCTTGTGTTAAGTCTTCTGTATGAAGATTTGTGTTATATCATATGACTCTAAGTATTAGGATAAAGTTCAGATTTAAAGCCAAGGAGCCAAATTCCTTTTAGCTTTAGTAAGAAGAGGAATTAGGCTTAACCTAAATAATTGCCCTAAAATATTTATAAGAAGGATTACTCTCTTTTTCTCACCAAGTATACAAGAATACAAATTTGAAGCTTGACTAATTTCCTGAATTATAATTGAAGCTTAGATTTCTACTGGAGCCTTTTGCAGAATTATGGGCTAATTGTTATCCTCTGCAGTGAGCTTGAAATTTACCTTTCCTATGCAGATCTTTCTGGCTTCAGCCTGAAGGTTTTCAGAGGAAGCAGGATACTCTTTTTTCCTCTCTTATTATTTGCTTTGTTAATTCCTTCATTCATTTCACACAAAGTCAAAATTGATTAGAGTTTTGACTTCAACCATTGGGTCCTGTGAGGTCAGGACCTCAGCATTTCTTTGCATAGCTGCCTTTCAAATTACATCAGTCAAAAATCTTCGATGCTTTATCACACTTTTTCAATGAATTTCTAAATTTAAGAGCAATACAAAAATAGGAAATTACAGTGTCTTTTTGTGGGTTTTCTGGTGCCTTGTGCTATGAGGTCTTGTAAGACCTGTTATTCCACTCTACGTTTGAAAATTCAGCCAAAAAAAATAAAGACTCTCTATGGCACTTTGACTATTGGGCAAGACTGACACTGGGTTAAATGTGTGTTTTCTAAACTTGAAATGTGTATGTCCTTACCAAGATTGCATGCAGAGTGACTGTAAAGGAACAGCAATCTGGAAAGAAAGGAATAAGCAAAAATATTAGTTAAGTATTTTTAATTTTTTTAATACATTAAAAAATAATTTTTATAAAATTGCAGAATCATGGAATAATTGAGATTGGAAGAAACCACTGGAGATATCTAACCCAAAACACAGCCTCCCCCTCCCCACTACTCAAGGCTCAGGCCATTTTTTGGTTGGGTTTTGGATATCTTCAAGGATTCCCCAACTTCCCTTGGCAGCCTATTCCAGTTTTTGACCACTCTCACTGAAATAAGGGATTTTTTGTGTGCTGAATTTGAATTTCTTATATTCCAATTTGTGTCCACTGCCCTTTGTCATTTCATAGAGTACCAGTGAAAAGAGTCTGGCATCTTCCTCTTTACACCTTCCCATCAGGTATTTGCATGCAAAGATACCTGTGTAAAAATTTCCCCTGCACTCTCGGTGTTCAAGGATAAACAATCTCAGGAAAGGCTGCCCCTGAATTTTAGATCCCTGATCAGTTCTTTATCTGCAAGTCTGAGGTTAAGCAAACTGCCTTTCCCTCCTTAGATCCTCACTCAACTGTGTTCAGAACATTTGTCAATACCCTCCTTAAAACCTCAAGGATTGCTTGTGTCTTTCTGTGTTGTCCCTTCAGATATTGGGCAGTTGAAGGCCCCTGTGTAGACCAGGGCCTGTGGACGTGAGGTTTCTGCCCACTGTCTGAAAAAGCCCTCATCTACTGCTTATTAATCACATTGTCTGTGACAGACACACACATCTCCCACGTGGAACTTCCCTCTGATGCTAGCCCATAAGCTCCCAACTGGCATATTGTCCATCATTGAGTCTCCCATGCAGAGCTACATGCATTCCTCTGCTCTCTCACATGAAGGAAAACCCCTCTTCTCACCTCCCCAGCCTGTCCTTCCTAACAAACCCATAGACAGCTGATGCTGCTCTCCAGTAAGGGAAGTCTTTCCATCATGTTTCTGCGACCCCCATGATATCACAACACTGCAACCACTTGCAGAGCCCTCGTTTGTTCTCCATGCTGTGCACATTCATGTAGAAGCACGTCAGATGGGTGCCCAGCTGTGATAATTAATGTCCTATAAGCAGTAGAAAGCTGTCCCCACCGTTCTGTCTGGTGGACACTTCTTTGTTTATGTGGGTGTCCTTAGGGTGGTCCTCCGTTAGCCCTGTTTTGTTAATTATGAGGTCCCTACTGTTTGTCTCACCCCACACATTTTGTTTGCCAGCCCCGTTCTCCACTCCCTCACACTACTACTGGTCCTCCTCTGACTGCCACTCCATTCCTCCTTTAAAGCCCTTCTTAGCAGTTTGACCAGCTTGTTCGCAAAGATGCTTTTTCTCCACTTGGTCAGGTGGTTGCCATCACTTCCAAGCAAACTTCTACTTCTGAAATAATTATTTAAAGCAAAAAATACTACTGTTCTCAAGAAAAAATATTTACCAGAAGGAGATGAATTCTTAAGTTAGATCTTCCTGTTAGTTTTGTGTCTGCTTAAGCTAACTTCTTTTCAATATTTTACATACAGCTTCGCTGGACAGCAAGCAGCAAAAACTTTCAAAATCAAATTATTAATTTGGTGGGGAATGTTCTGCTGGCCACTGGATTTCTCTCTTACTCTGGACCTTTCAATCAGGAGTACAGGAATTTGCTGCTCCAACTGTGGAAGAAAGAGATGGACAATAGCAAGATTCCATACAGTAAAGTAAGTGTTCATGTTCTGATCTGACCTTATTCTTTGCCTTGCTGAGAAATTATTTGTGGAGCATTTCATTCCAGAAAAGTACATAATTGGAAGATTATATACAGGCTGTCATATTCCATCCAATCTTTAATAAATAAAAAATCTGAGCAGTTGACAACTGAGCTTCTAAACCAATATGTTTTAAGTTCCTCTTTATACTGTCAGGCATTTCAAGATTGGTATGTAGGACACTGCTCTGTCAAATCTGAGAGAGAAATGCTGTCTGAGGTCAGCTGTCTGGGGAGAAATAGCATAATACTGGAAACAAAGTAAAATTTATCAGCTTAGAATACATTTACTTTTTCATAAGAGGTAACATCACCTTTGCACCCCTGTGTATTATCAGTAAATATCCTCCTGTCATACCCTCTGCTGTGTACCCACAACATTTAATTTAGTTTAATTTGAAGTATCTTGTAGAAATTACTGATTTAAACAAACCCTGGATTTTGCAAGGCTTGGTTTGCAGCACTTCAGCACTTTGGCTTGCTCCAGTGCTAGCTTTTAAATCCGTGCACCTTTGTCACCAGTGAGGCTGTCCCAGTGAGGCTGACATTGCAGCATCTCCTTCACTGACCTGTGTCTGTGTGAACAGAGGTGGCCTAAAATGCAGTGGAGCTACGGTTCCATCATTCAGTTTCTGTTTCCTGCCACTTCATATTCTATCTTCATTAAAGTGAGCAACCTGCATGCTTGGCTATGACACAGGGCAGGATGCCTTGCATGAATCTTGTCCTTTCCTTTTATCACTATCTGCCTCAGGAGTGCCAGACCTGGCAGATGTTCTGGTGCAGAGGATTTGCTCATGGCCAGCAGCAGCCTTGCTCCTATTCCTACTCTTCCTTTTAGGAGGTCTGTCTAATATTCTTCCCTGTACCTGGAAGACGCATTCATGCTGAAGGCAGAATTTAAGCCATAATAATCAAAACTGTCTTTCTGAGTAATCTGTGTTGCCTTCCACTTGGTTTTGTGAGTACCTGTGTACATTTTCTTCAGCAGTAAAGGTTGGACAAATAGTTGAGGAGCTCTCTCTTCCTCTCAGCACAGGAGTTGAGGCATTAAGCTCAAATAGCCCCTGTCCTCAGCTGTCAAAGGTTGTGACAGAGCAGTTGCTGCTGAATAGTGCTGTGAATTATTGAGCAGCCTGTGTACAGCTGTATCATTGTGAAACAGCTAAAGGTAGAGCTGCATCTTCTTTTCAGTTTTTTTGGGATTTGGCACTTAAATCCTCTGTTAAGGAGACCTCTTTTCCATGAGGTGTTTGTTCACCTCACAGAAGTTACTTGTGAATATCTTTTTTATTATTTTTTATGTTAGGTTAGCATATTGCTTCTTGTAATGCTGATTAACCTTGACCTGACAGAGTCAAACTTGCAATCCAGCCCAGTTTATGCCATGACTTAAAAGATGAATGATTCTGATTTGCCCAGTAAAGCTCTTTGAAAGCTCCTGATGATAAAAAATATGTAAGGCCAAGATGGGTTTACTAATAAAGTACCAGCAGCAGTGCAGTTTCAGGCAAGATTCTTTACCAGTGTGGCATGGGAGTTATCCTACATACACTCCTTCCAGGGAGACTCTTTCTCAAATTCAGTGTACAAAATGTTCTTAAAAGCAACTAACCTTGGGGAATATCTGTCAAGAGTCTTACCATTTAAGGATAAGAAATTGGAGGTGTAATGTCCTTAGAAAGCAATACATAACTAAAATTCTGCTTCCATGAAGGTGTTCTGACCACATTACTATTTGGCTGCATCCTTGAAAATTTGAGGAATGCTCTCTTATTGTTTCTATTTTGCTTCCCCTCCCCCCCCAGTATGTCTCAGTTAGATGGAGAATGCCATAATTAACAAGTTTCAAAACATATTTACCATTCTGTTTAGATAGTTCCCATTAAAGACAGAATTATGATTTCAATCATAGTGTATGGAAGAGAGTTTTGATTTTTCCCTGGGAATTAAGTACTCACAAAAGGCAGCATATAGGCCTTTCTTGATACTTCACACCACAAGAAAGAAAGCAGCTTTGCAGTTCAAGGAAAAGGCTTGACATCTGCCTTACTTTGTCACAGACTAACTGATTGGGGGTGTATGAGTCATTTAGGCTTAACAATTTAAAAAGAACTGTTTAAAATTAGCCACCTATCTGTTTAGTTAGGCACTTAAATTAACTGAGTTTCAGAGTTGCAGGGTGACTGATACTTCTAGCTGTAGGTCAGAAAAAGTTCAAAGCTGTTTAGATCCTACTCATCTGCTTAAGGAGCTAAATATGGTTTTAGGTTCCAATTGCTGATAATTTGGCTGTTAAATGCTTTTCTGTCCTTCACAGAAATGGAAATTTGATTCCTAAAATTTCTCTGTCTTCTGAGAATGGTTTGTGTTTCTTCATTGTGAGTCTTCAATAATATAGCAGTAAAAAAATCAAAGGGTTAAAAAAGCTTTGGAGTCTTGCAACCCCTGGTGTCATTAGATCTCAGGATTGTATCACAACTCTCACAGTATTTGAAGTTTTTCTTTAGGCTTCAGATGCTGAATTGTGTGATTTTTGCAAGATTTACAGGCTTTTACTTTCTTTCTTTCATGTCTTTCTTTCAAACATATTTTTAGAAAAAGCCTACAAATAGGAATTGTTGAATGAAAAATTAAGGAGCAAATGAAAAAAAACCACCTTCGATTTTATTATTTTTAAATTCTCAATCCTTGCTAAGGTGTTTTTCTAAACTGGAGAGTTTGGCTTGCTATTTTCAGCACTGTTTTCTTCACATACGCAATTTTGAGAGGCCAGTCACTTTTCATAGTGAATATAATAAAGCAAGTTATTTGACAAGTGCAAATCAGACTTTAGGAGGATGTGTGAACTGTGAAGGGTTTTGGCTTAGCAGCAATAACCTTTCATGATTGTTCATGGTTATGAACATGGTTATGTTCATGATCTATAGCACATCTTCTTTATTCTCTAAGTCTCCCACAGCCATCCTGTATTGATACTTGGAAGGCAGGTGGAAGCTCTTGTGAGAAAGATGACACATCCACTTGAACTTACAGGAAAAGAGCTTGCCAATACCAAAATCAGTTTGTCATTAGATACTGAACTGGCTTCTGAGTTTTTCTGACACTCTTTGATGGACATCACAATCTCAACAGAATTCACTTTCGTTACTGCTCAACTGCAATGATCAAGCCACTGAACTTTAAAGAAAAGAGAGTAAGCAATAACTACCAAATACACTATCATGCATTCTGATCAGAGTAAGAAGAAAAACCATTCATGAGATGTTTTAGTATAGCTCCTCTAACTGGCACTTATTTTGTATTTACATATTTTCTACTGGTACTAATTTTGTAATTGCATATTTTCTATTAGAACTTGAACCTTACTGGTATGCTTGTTGACAATGCTACAGTGGGTGAATGGAACCTCCAGGGTCTTCCAAATGATGACCTTTCAATTCAAAATGGCATTATTGTCACAAAGGCATCTAGATATCCTTTGCTGATTGATCCACAAGGTCAAGGAAAAATCTGGATTAAAAATAAGGAAAAGAATAACAGACTTCAGGTAAATAGTTAATTTACAAGTTTTTTTTATGTGTGTGTCATTTGTGTCATCATACTTTGGCCATGTATAATTTAAATCTGATGTTTATTGGTATACAGTTATGCGGAAACTAAAACAAGACCGGCACAGAACCTGTACCCTATATCAGGGTATCAATATCAGGGCAAAATAGCTTGGAATGATACGTTATGGCATATCTGCTTTTATGATGAATCTTTTAATTGCTTGTCATAGTGAAAGAGAATCAAAGAGAGAAGTAAAAGGTTGTGTCTCATTCTCCACCTTCCTGGAGACTTGCATCTCCTCCTCTATATCTGAGTTCTCCCCAGTAACATCCAGGAGGGACAGAGTTATGTCAAGAATCCAAATACACAAGTGTTTAGACTATGGCTTACACCTGGGATATTGTAATTTGCTGCGTTCTTGTTAGTGTTTTGTTGTTAGTCACCCAGACACGAGCTTCATCCCTCAGCTGAATTTGAAATAAAAATGTAGGCAACATGCTGTTTTGGTGGATACACATATGCCTACATTATAACAAACAAAAAGTGCAGAGTGGTGGGACAGAGTATTGATTTTTAAATAATATACTGGTTTAATACTGTTTAATGTGCCTCTAGATATTTTAATTATACCTTTTTCAAAGAGCTTTGCCTGCAAGACAAGGATTTATTTTAAAAACACATCTATCCTAATTTTTTTTTCCTGATAACAAAACCACCCAAAACCCATGACTTAAGAGATGTCTGGAAAGGCTATTCAATTATCATCTCAACGGATTATGTTAATTATATTAAATTTAAATAAATGAAAAGGAGTCTGTGTGATTTTTAGCAATTTTAAGACTGGTGGAACTGAATTGGAAACTGAACGTCTGATGTCAGATCAGGCCTCCTATGTAACACTGGTTCCCTTTCTGAACTCCATAAATATATCCCTACTTTACTGTTCTAAACATAATACTATTTATATTTAGGATATATTAAGATATTACAATGATTATTTAGATATGAAGATAAATAAGTAAATAGATAACAACAAAGAAATGTGATCTCCTATCCTCCTAAGTTTAAAGCAAAACTTCCATTCATGTCAGCAGAGGCAAGTGTTGGTCCCTAAAATGTAATCATTTGTGTAGATATCCCAGGATGAGTATAATTTTTTAGAGCTGCAATACATTTTATGCTGTTTTCCATGCGCTTTCAAATGCATGCTGTATGGTGACTCAATCTTCCCAGGTTACAGCTATGAACCACAAGTTCTTCAGAAGTCATATAGAAGACTGCTTGTCCCTTGGCCGACCTTTGTTAATTGAAGACATTGGAGAGGAACTTGATCCTGCTCTAGATAACATCTTGGAAAAAAATTTCATAAAATCTGGTTCTGCACACAAGGTAAGATGAATTGTAGACATAAAATTAAAACCCCTAAAATAGGACAGGTGTTGAGTATCAGGTAGTCTGAATACTGACATGATTCATATCTTTAAAACAGTTAGAAAATGAGTAGTGAACTCATGGGGTTGTTTGAGGGCCTTTTTTACTCTTAATCAGAAAGTTTAAAAAGTGTAAATGAAAATGTTAAAAAGGGAGTCAATAAATTTTTCATTAGATAAAATAACAGTTTTTCTGAATTAGGCTTTTGAAAATTGAGAAATGTGTTTTATTTTCAGGTCAAAGTAGGTGACAAGGAGGTAGATCTGGCGAAGGGGTTTACCCTCTATATGACAACAAAAGTGGCTAATCCTGTTTATACTCCAGAAATTAGTGCAAGAGCAGCTGTGATTGACTTTACTGTTACTATGAAAGGGCTGGAAGATCAGCTCCTTGGCCGTGTCATCCTCACAGAAAAGCAGGTATTGAGTCTTGCAGTATTTGTATAGAGGGAAGTCTTGTTCAGTATCTGCACCAGGAGTGCATACATATTCAATGGCTTGGTTGAAATCAAATGCAGGAACAGAAATGTGAATGAAAGTTTAAAGGTTGCTCATTTGCTGAAAGACAATGTGGAGCTGTTTTTTAATTGAATGGGGGAACCTAAACATTTATTTTAAGATCTGGCCTTGGAAAGAGAAGAAAGAAAATTATTCATTAAAAATACATCATAGGCATATACATGACATACATAAAACAACTTTATTCCTTCATATACAGCAAGGGCTTCTTGTTCAGTCAGAAATCTCTTTTATTTCTGAATTCCTTTTTAAACTTAATTTGAATTACATGAAAAAATGCTTATGAACTTGAACTACTTTTGCCAGCCAGGCTCTAGTGTACAAGATAAAAGATTCTTAAGGAGCCCTGAACACTGACTTGACTCTGCTCTTACTAAAATTTGCATTGATTATGTGGAAGTTAATATAAGGAAGAAAATTCTCTCTCAGGTGAGAGAAAAAAATTAAGGTTTGGATTAGCAGAGCTGCTGCTTTCAGTAAGTAGCACAGGTAGACTTGCTCATGAGAGAAGAATTCCCTACCCACGGGAATTCACTCCTCCTCTGAATTCCCCAAAGCATATTCTAGTGTTCTTTAGTGGTGCTGTCAATTTCTCCAGCCAACACCCTTCCACTTTGCTCAAAATGAGCCTTTACTGAAGTAAGGACTGGTATTTAAGTGCCCTTCCTTCAGTCTGCCAGCCAGAAACAGAGGCTGGAAAGTCACTGCAGTACACAAACTTCCTGTGAATTGTTCCATGAAAAACAGAAAAACTGTAACAGCAGGTACTGGGGAAAAAACGGGGTGGGAAAAATGCTATGCAAACTTTTAATGCAAAAACTTTTAATCTTTACTCCAGTAGATGTAGGTTTCTGTAAGCAAAATTGAACAGCATCAGCAGGAGTGAATGGGAGTATCCTGACTAACCTCTGAAGGGAGGGAGAGGTCTAAATCAAGATAGAAGTGAAATGGTTCCTCATGACCTACATATAAAACTCCTCTTCCCACAAGATACCCTTGCTCTGTGGTTTTTTTTTTCCTGTACAGAACTGATAGAGACTTCATACTGAATGTGTGTAGCAGCACCTAGACTGCATTTTGGGTCCAAAATATAGTCACTGAAAAGTGTTCCTCCAGTGCTGTACATCCGCTGAAGAGAGTTGCAAAGGAACCTGGTTAATATCAGCACTACTTGCTGCACAGGGACATGGTTGCAGCTGATCAACATTTATTAAACTTCTTTTGGCAGATATGAAGACATCATGGTTGTTCTGTCTCTTCTGTCTCAGTAAGAGATGAATGTTGTGGTGTAGATAATCAGAGCCAATGGGATTCTGAAAAATTTAGTTCAAAGAAAAGACACAACATGAGCAGAGATTCTGAAGAACAGGTTTTCTATTATAAAGAGACAACTTTATGATCGCTGAGCTAAAGTAATAGATTAAAGGAACCAAGACATTCTTCAACATTGCTCTAGTGATCAATGAAATATGATCAAAGAAGTGTTTATTCTTCTCAGCTTTATAGGTTGATCCTGTAAATATATAAAAAAAAGTCAGCATATTTTTGTACTTTGATAATGAAGTTGCTGCCACTATTTTTGTTCAGAACAGGTATTTTTATGTTACAAATATGGTTGTGAAGTTCCCTTGCAAACAAAAACTTGCACTTGGTATATTTGCTGATTTTCTGAAAGATGCCTTTTAAAGGTTTACAAATAGTATGGATAAAGTGTCTGATCTTGGACAAGCACATCCTTATGTGGAATTTAGGCATGTAGCTAAATGTATTTTTGAGTGTTTTGTGGAAGTATTCCTTTTGTGTAATTCTAATCTTTTTTTGCATTAATGGTATAGAAAGAGGAGTAAATGTAGAAAGCTGAATTACTGATGCTTAAGCCATTCCCCTCTTTTGGGAAGCAGTTACTTGTAGCTTCCACAGAGCTACACTCTGTAGCTCTAGAACATATTTCAAACAGGTTTCCAAATGAGAAATTTGTGAAAATAAAGAAATTTGTCACTTCTTTGAAATACAGGAGAATCTCTCCTGTACTGTATAACTCTGTACATCTCCTTTTTCTTTAACTTGACATGTTGACAAAAATGAAAATAAACTGAAGCCATAGGTGTAGATAGACTATTATTAACCACCCCTTTTTTTCGTATAGGAAAGTTGACTTGATTGATTATAATAAAGGCAGGCAGCAAGGGTATCCCTGAGCTGTGTAGACTGTGCAGTCTAGATGCCTCATTTCACTTGGCATTGCGTTGACTCGTCTGCCTTTGTTCTCTTGTCATTGTCTGTCTTGTAGAAAGGGCACAAAAATCCATATGACATAGATAATAATTGTAACACTTCCTGTTTTATAAGGAGTAGAGCATTGTATCTTTCAAAATCACAGAATTGTAGAAATTAGAAATGGAAAGATCATCCAGTCAACTTTGCTCACAATGTAAAATCCATCCATACAAAGCATCTTTCAGTCCTTTATCTGATTTAATTTTCAGTACTCAATGTAATGTGGCTTTTATCACTTCCTATTGGAAACTATCTTTAGTGGTTTGTGCACCTTACTAGGAGGAAGCTTTTCCTGGTAATTCTGATATGTTTTCATTCTCCAGCATTTATGCTGCATTAATAAAAAAAATGCAGTATAAATTGTTTAAATATATATATTCAGTGTGCATATAAATTATTTTAGTACAGAAATTTTAGTAATATTTCTGTATTTTATGAAAAAGGCAGCAAAGTCCCCAGTCTGACATGCATGAAATCCCATGTTTTCTGTGTCTTTATAAGGAGTCTTTCTTTGAATTGATGTTAAAAATTCTAAGGCAAATTTCTTGAATACAGGAACTGGAAGCAGAAAGAATCAAACTGATGGAACAAGTGACATCCAACAAGAGGAAAATGCAGGAGCTTGAAGATAACCTGCTCTGCCGTCTAACCAGTACAGAAGGCTCGTTGGTTGAAGATGAGTCTCTGATACAAGTCTTAAGGATCACTAAAACAACAGCAGAAGAGGTGAATTTTGAGTGTACTGATGATATATTTTGTAATTGTAATTTGGAGACTGTATATCGATTTTCATTCCTGGTTTTTTTTTTCCATTCAGAGCCACTATATAACATCTGACTTCTTAACAAATAAATAGTAGAAACACTAATTTTTTCTTCATAAAAAATTCCAAAATTAAACTGCTACCTGGGTACTGTTCTATATTCCAGGCATGTTTTGCAGGTGTAAATTTGAATCAATTCCCATTGTGACAGGAGCTGGAACACATGAAGACACGATGCCTGTGTTAAAACAATGACAGAAGGAAGCAAAGCTCAACTGAAAATACTATTGTGATCTTAATCAAGACCTTTTCTTTTTGCCTGTGTAGTATAAATCCCAAGTAATACAACTTAATCTTCATGGTCTTTTCCATTAATTTTAAGGTCAGTGAAAAATTAAACACAGCAGTGGAGACAGAGGTGAAAATCAATACTGCACGTGAAG
Organism: Corvus hawaiiensis; assembly: GCF_020740725.1. NCBI lineage: Eukaryota > Metazoa > Chordata > Aves > Passeriformes > Corvidae > Corvus > Corvus hawaiiensis. Next base: position 4,351,973 of record NC_063242.1, on the reverse strand, counting down.
AGTATCGGCCCGTGGCAGGTCGTGGTAGCATCCTTTATTTCCTAATCGTGGAAATGAGCTCAGTTAATGCCATGTACCAAACATCCTTACGGCAGTTCCTTGGCATTTTTGACCTATCAGTGGAAAGATCTCGGAAATCTCAGATCACAGCAAAAAGGGTAGTTTATATCATCGAGCATCTCACCTACGAAGTCTTCAAGTACACAGTTCGAGGGCTGTATGAAAATCACAGGTTCCTGTTCACACTGCTTCTGGCACTGAAGATTGACTTGCAGGCGAAGAAAATTTCACACACTGAGTTTGAGACACTGATCAAAGGTAATTTCTCTGAAAATGTTCCTGTTTACATATGGTTGTGAACTGCCAAATTCAGATTTTGCAGTTCTTGCATTAATAATGTGTTATATCCTGTGGATCTACTGGTTTTTAACTGGTGAATGAAAGCATGTGCAACCCAAGAAAGAATTAAGAGACACATTTTCTAAAACAAGAGCAATATAGATTATTTTTTATCAAAACAATGCTTAGATGAGGATTATTTTAACAGTTATACATTGCAAAAAGGGAAAAAATTAAGTCCATGACTTTGTAAGAGAACCTATAGTCTCTACCGTCTGCCTCTTTCTCAAGCTGCCACATTATGTGTGTCTGTGAGATTGTAGAAAATAAGCAAAAGCTCTCTTGATGGCTCCTGAGCAGGCATGTGAATGCATCAGGACTCTGTACCAGCCTTAAGTATCAGCACAAAAAAGTGGAAGTCTGTTACATGTTGGAAAACACTTTTATATTGCATTGCATTATGTCACCACTATATGTCACTACTCAGACACAAAGACAAAGAAAAATTTTAGTAAGGTGTATAAAATTTGATGGGGGCTGACCTCACTGTCTCCAAGATAAGATAAGTGCAACCTGGTACAAAGACAAGTACAGTCAGGTGCTTGGCATCCAAATATCTCAGTTTGTTTGGCAAGCACTGCGTAACTGTTCAGCTGTGGCTCAGCTGTGCTGGGTGTGCAAATGGGTGTGAGGCTGAGTGGTGGTTGAGCTAAGAGGCTGTTGACATTGCACAGTGCTGGAAATGAATGCACCATGTGCTTTCTTTTTCTTTAGGATAGATGAAAGGAGGCTCTACTAACCAGAGGTCCTTTCTACATCTGGTATGAAGAACTGGTTTTGAGTATACTTTTAGGTAGAAGTGTTTTATTCCAACTCTGCAGATGGAGTAGAAGCAGCACAAAAATTAGTGGGGTATCAGCTTTGGGAGGAACTGAAACCACTTCCCAAAAAGGTCTTTGTTAAATGATTCTTCCATGCAAATTGTAGGTCTCTGTATCCTGGTTTACATAAAATGTTACTCCCTGAATTATATAAAAAAGTATTTTTTATTATTTGTCATTCTTCTGTTTAAAAATGTTTGGTTTTCTCTATAATACTTTTCACTTTGCAGGTGGTGCCAGCTTGGATATGAATTCTGTGGAACCAAAACCAAAAAAGTGGATCCTTGACACGACATGGCTCAATCTTGTGCAGTTATCTAGCTTGTACCCTTTCAATCAACTTCTGGTGCAAATTGTTAAGAATGAGAAGTCTTGGAAAGCTTGGTTCGATGAGGAAGCTCCTGAAAAAGCTGTTATTCCTGATGGTTATGACATCTTACTGGATCAATTCCATAAACTTCTCCTTGTCCGTAGCTGGTGCCCTGATCACACCATTGCCCAAGTAAGATACACTTTTGTACAGTGGTTATGCCATGTGACATCTCCTGAAGAACTGCTAGTTCCAAACTTATGTTCTCTGAATTTCTTGTTACCATAATATTTGTTGCAGAGTGAGCTATTTTGAAAAATCAGATATTGAAATGCTCATTAAAAATATGGGTGAAAACACTAATTTATTTAATTGCAATGAACTAGGAAGCAGGACATGAAACAAATTGAATTGGAGCTGCAAGAATACCATTCTTTTTGTGTGGTGCTTTCAAAGTGGAGTCATGAAACCTGTAAAGAAGTTGCATTTCTTTGGAGAATCAAAAGAGACATCCCTATTCTTTTTCACAGAAGAGGTGGAAAAAGAACAATTCACTTTTATGACAGGTGCACTAAAACAGCAGATAAACTGTTTACTTACTCTCTCTACTGAGGAAGTAATAATTAAGGCTGTGTCATGGCAAATCTCATAAAAGAAACTGAAGTAGATTAGCAGTTTGTCCACAGTCTGTGATATGTTGATTTTTCTTCTCTATGTAGGTGTAAAAGTCATATGAGCCTATGAGTATCCTCTTTTCACTTTTTTTTTCTTTCTCTACTGGATAGTAGTTTTTCTTTCCTGTATATCTCAACTTTACATGTTACATGCTGTGATAGTATCTGTGTTGTATTTAGGGGACACCATATTTTCATGGACCTCTTCTTCAACAAGGCTTGCTCCATCCTTTTTCATTTTCTACTCCTCAGTCAGGAAGTGGGAGAGAAGTAGGTGAGCTCCACCTGCCATAATTTAAACAGAGCAAAATAATAAAGCTGCTACTGCTTATTTATCAATTATTTATTATTGTCTTGCACAACTATCTCTGAAAAAGAATGCCTCTGAACAATGGTTTCAAGAAAAAGTAATTATTTTAATTTTTGAGGAGAGAGGGTGTCTCTTTTGTTACTCTCTTCTTTATCTCTTCTTTTCCTACTGTGTTATCCCAAGTATTAGAAATTTTACCTGTCTTCACTAGGACAGAATTACGTAATAGGGGATGACTGAGAGGTTTTTTCCTGCAATTGACATCTTCCTTGGTTCACCTTGTTCCTCAGGGCTTCTCATCATCATACATGCCTCAGAACCTGTGGTAGTCATTGCATAGCTAGGAAATTGCCTCAGTCAGAGAAGATTTTCATGCACTAGGGTATCTTTAGAAGTTCTTTTAGAAAATGTCTGTGAAAAGAAAAAAAATAGAGGCATAAGGAAGGTTTGACCTTTAAGGATCAAGTCTGAACTGAGTTTATGTTTTGTAGAAATAGATATTCAGCCTAAGAGACTTGAATTGGATAACCACTGGACAGGAGAATTTGTTTGAAGTTCCAATGAATATATGGGAGATTGTAACTGGGTCAGATGAAAGATCTGTCTAATCCACTATGCTGTAGAGACAGTGTCAACAATACACGCTTAGAGGAGCTGAGAATGGAACTGGTATAGAGAAACTCTTTTATTTGGCTATCCACCAAGTTTTAGCAGGCAGTAATTTAGGGGCAATATCTGGGCTGTCCTCAGAGCTGACACTGGATCTATTCTGCATGGATTTTTTTTTTTTTCAGTTCTTTAAAAAAACCCATTTAGCATGTTCTAACAACAGTGTTCACAGGATGGCTGTTCCATGAGCAGAATTCTTTCTCTTCTTTGTTTGAAGTTTGCTGTCTGAGAATTTCAATGGTTGCTTCCTGTGGGCTGTAACTTTTGTTATGCCAAAACTGAAAATTAAAGCTTAGACAATCATTGCCTTCCAGTGCAGGTGCTGGTAAATTCCACATCACTGGTTAATGCTAAATTAAAAAAAGAAATATATATATTTTTTTCTGGTAACTTTTTTCCCAGGCTCGTCACTACATTGCAGAATCTCTTGGAGGGAAATATGCAGAAGGATTTATTCTTGAAATGGAAGCAATGTGGAGAGAAAGTGACTGTCGAACACCTTTGACATGCCTTTTATCAGTGGGGTCTGATCCCACTGAAAATATAGAACGTCTTGCAAAATCAAAGGTATCCTCCTAAACTGAGTTTGCTAGATCTGATAAAGATATTTTTAACTCTTCTTTGCACTAGAAGTGGTATTTCCACATTTTAAAGAAGTTGGAATAATGATATTCATACTAGTGTTCTCTGGAAGTTAATTTTTGACCAGTAGCCAAAATGCATTTACTAAGAAGTAAAAATGTCGCAGTCTTGCTTTTTGCAGTGGTTTGATTGCAATGAGACCTCCATCTTTATCCAGCAGACTATGATAGTCTACTATGAGGAGAGGTACTGAGCTATGAGAACAAAGCAACGCTTGTAGTTTACATTGTGTTGCATTCATTGTAGGAGCTGACAGTAATGATGATTACAAGAAGATACAGAAAAAAAATCATAAATATGGTGACAAGAGAAGTTAATTTTAACACCCTAGCATTCAGTCTGTGCACTTGATGGAGACGTTCAACATTTCCTACAGAACAGCATCACTTTAAGGCGCTCTGTGCACTGTTTTATGGTTCACAATGTAGATGCATGTAAAATTTTCCCAAGAAGATGTTATTTATGGTAGACCTCCATAAATTTTCCCCCTTGTTAGAATGCATCTTCATTTAATGGTGCAGAATTTTAGTATACACTAAGTAAGACATACTTGCAAAAGTGGGGAGGACCCACAAATCACTTTAGCTTATTTATTAGAAAGTGGAGATGCTTGTTCTGTTTGAAAATCAGTACCATTATTTGTCTGTCTGTGTTGAAGATGGCTTAAATTATGACTTCTCACTTAGTGTTTAAATTTAGGAATCTTAAATCTGAAGTCATTATTTTGATCCTTGTCTGCTGTCAGACCAAAAGTGTATTGCAGTGGTGTACTAGTTTGAAAACAAACCAGTGGGAGGCACCAAGTCAGAATAACAATTTAATGGAAATTAAAGAAAAGGAAAAAAAGTAAAAGAGAACACTGGTTCAAACTGACAGAGTCAAGGTACAACCTGACACCCTGTTAGGCAGGGTGGTGGTAGCAGTCTGGTAGAATGGTGGCTGCAGTCCTCTGAAGCAGTGATCCTGTAGTAAAACAGTCTGCTCTTCCTCAGAAGGTCCAGTGGTGGCTGTGTAGCTCCTGTCCTCTGGAAATCCAGTGGGAAGGTTGTCTCTGGTGTTCAGAATCTCAGATTATATCCACGATGGGATGCTTGGTTCCTCCCTCTGGGTGGAGCATCTCACAATGGGGTAATGAGTCATGAGGCCAAGTGTTGATTAGGCTCATTAACAGAAAATGGTCCGGAGGGAGTTATCTCTGAGTCAGGCAGCAGGACAATGATGGGCCATGAACAGAAAGATAGTCTGGGGGGAGGAGGCAAGGAAACACTGCCCCACCTGATTTCAACAGCTCCTGAGGATGGTAATAGAATACACTGCAACCCAGGACAACTGGACAGTCTTAATATATCTTCATGCTTTCAGGAAATTTGTATAGAAGAAATGGAAAGTGAGGTTGCAAAAGAGCTGAAGGGATTGCCTTGTTTATTCACACATGGTTTATGAACAAGGCAACGTCAGCTAGGCCATCATAACCTGAAGTTCAACTCTAGTGTCACCTGTAAATATGAAGTCAACAACACTGTTTAACTGTAAAGTCCTTTCCTAATCTCTTGAAGTAAAGACCTAACCATGCAGCATATAGAAACCTTCAAAGTTTACAAAAGCCATCCAAATTCCACAAAAAAAATACAAACACAGGTGTTTTTTAAAAAAAAATGTATATAACAATGTGGAACTTGAGGAGCATTTCAGCAGTTCTTTATCTTTTGAAACATGTGTCTAGAAATAATTTAGTTTTCAGAAATGTTTGCCAGGGACCTTTGTGTTTAGTTTGCTAGTATGTCAACAAATTGTATTTAGTTCCTGTCTTTCTTTGGGATTTCTCTGCTGTTTTCCAGACTAAATCTTTAATATAGGTTAGCTGTACCAAGGATCTGATCTTGGAGGGGGGTGGTGATGGTGCTGGGATTTTCTTCTTCTTAATGAAAAAAACTTGGACCTCTTTTTTCAATGATTTCCCTTTTACAGTCATGATTTATAGTCTTAAGATGGATTGCCAGTTCTGATGGTACCTCTAAGTATGATATTAACAGCATAAATCAGTTTTCTGCAGTTGGTAATGTTCAAATTTGTGTCCAGAATGTATTTTTCACTCTAAAATTTAGTTGTTCAGGTGGCCTTCTCCCAAAGAAATGAGAACAGTATCTGTGGCTACTGAGCTATATAACCTCGTTTATAAACCAAACAAGCTCTATCTTAAAAATAATTGCATTTCTGCCCCCCTTTACTTTCACTCTAAGATGGAGTGAAAATGTAAGTTTCAGGATTAAAATGAACTTTCTTATACCAGCACTTTGACTCCATTAAAATCAGATTTTTTTTTTTTTTTTTTTTTTTTTTTTTTTTTTTTTTTTTTTATTGTCGAGATAGTTTCTTCTTTCAGGGAATGGTGCACAGAAACTTCAACAGAACTGTCAGGACCACTGTGGTGACTAAAATGCCAGCATTTTCATCTGTATAGTAATGTATTAAGATGACATGGATATGCTGATATGACTCACTACTGAAAGAAACATTCTCTATGCAGACATTTCGATAGAGTTCTTTCAGAATGGGTAAAATGAGGACAATTCATAGTGAAAAATATTTTTTCCTTCTCTCGATGTTTCCATAACCTTTAATGATTGTACATTTGAGAGGTAACATTGATGAGAAGAGCAAATGATGAGAAGATGCTTTGTTAGGGAATAATGTACCTGCTGAATGCTTATGCACTCTTATGCAGGGGTAGTCACAGTCTTTGACTTAAGGGGGTGCTAGCTGTACTCAGATGCATCTTAGAAAAGGTGAAGTTTTTTGGTCCTCTGGCACATAGCCAACTTCACAGGCTTTCAGCTTTGCTTCTTTTAGCTACAGTTTCAGGTTTCACTGACCTGAGAGTAGAGTTTAACTGCTTTCTTATCTTTGGCATTCTTGTCTCCTTAAATCTTGCCACGATATGGGGGATCATATACAGCAGCTGTATTTATACTGTTCTGTAAAATCAGGTCAGGGCCCATGCTCTGACCCTAAGGCCAAATGACCCAGCACAGTTTGTGTCCACATGCTTAACCTTCTTCTCCTGCAAAAGTAGGGCAGCCTCCTCCATGCTGTTTAGGAGCGGATGTCTCCCTTCTCTTCTGTTTCACAGTGAGACAGTCTGAGCAGCTGTATAGGTCAAGATTAACCTTTGTAGCTCTCAGCCAGCTGAAGGCAGGCCCAGATTGATAATGCAGCTCATCGCTCATTGCATGAGGGGTACACAGCTGTAGGTCTTGAACATTAAACTGTCCACGAAACAAAGTCTTTTCACCTATTCTTTTGCCCTCAATATGTATGCAGAATAATATGTTTAACTGGGTTTGATAGTTCTGGTTTTCTCTGGCAGGAGTTAGGCAGACAACCTGAGCCAGACTTAAAAAGTACAAGAGTAACAAGAACAGTAAGCACGAGAGGATCTGCTTGCACGTTACTGACAGAGCTGTGTGGTCCTGATCTCAGGCTTATCTATTTCAGATCCCCTTGTGACAGCTTGTATCATCCTCTGGTTTTCTGAACAGCTGGTTTTATTCTCCCATAGCCTCTAGAGAAGAGACCACAAACTTCCAGAATTCTAATGTTTGCATTTATAAGCTTTGTCTCTTCTGAATCTAGATCTGCTCGAGATCTGCTAGAGCTAGCGGATCACCAGACTAGAATCCTCTGAATCGGTGGCTCCACAGCTGCCATTTAGCAATACAGGATGTTTCCTGAGCAATGCTTAAATGTGAACCAATGTTTCCTGTCCTACCTGATTCACCAACAGTTTTCCTTTAAATGCAATATGTTCAGACAGTAAAATGTCACCAGAAATGCTGGGTTTACACTGTGTGTTAATTATTATCTGCTCATCTCAAGATAGTCCACATCACAGGAAAAAGAATGGTCAGGCTATATTTATGTCTTGCTTTATTTGGAAAACTTGTGAAAAAGCTGAAAAAGTGTTTCAGTTGTCTTATCCCATAGATTTTGTTAGACCAGCAAAAAGATATTATTTCCAGTGGGTGTAGTTTTCTTCCAACAGGTGGAAGATAAGAAGAACTTGAAGGGTTTTACTTTTTTGTTTGTTTGTTTTGCTTTCTTTACTCTGTTTTAATATAATCAGTCTCCATTTATATTGATGGTTTTCTTTGTGGCAGAATATCACTACACATGGATCTATGGAACCAATACATCCTGCGTATAATTCTAAGGAACTACATACAAAATGAACTTTCTTTTTTACTTTTAGAACGTTCCATGTCGTGCCATTTCAATGGGTCAGGGCCAGGAAGCCCATGCAAGGCACCTGTTAAATCAGTGCATGCAAGATGGAGGATGGCTCCTTCTACAGAACTGCCACCTTGGCTTGGAGTTTCTTAATGAATTAATGGACACCATCATGACAAAAGAGTCTGTGAGTGAAGATTTCAGAACCTGGATCACTACAGAGACTCACCCAGAGTTTCCTATTAATCTTTTACAGTCCTCTATAAAATTTACCAATGAACCTCCTCAAGGTAGGAATGACTTCCCTTCCCACTGGAGAGATCACTGCTGGTCCAGGAAGGTTGGGCAGAAAGTAATGCTGGTTTCACTGTGCAGCTACTTGCAGCTGCCAGTCTTGGACAATACTGACCTGTGTCCCTGGGCATCCCCTGGTCTTCTGGACCTCCATGCACCTCCTTAGGTCCAGGATCTTTCCCCACTTCCACAATGTTTCCTCATATTCAGATGTTTATCTCATGTTTTCTGGGCCTCTAAGCCCCCAGTTTTCCTAACCTAAGTAGCCTATGTGCAGAAGCACAATGTGAGATCTGCATCTTAACTGGCAGTTTGGTCTCATGTTTCTATATTAATAGGAGTGCAGGAAAGATATGGAATGAGTCCAGTGAGAGCCCACAAAGATGCTGAAGGGATTGGGGAACATGCTATGTGAGGAGAGGATGATTATTAAACTTAGAGGAGAGAAGGGGTATCTTATCAGTGCATATAAATAAATAAATAAATAAATATGCCCTTTATATATATGTGTTACCACTGGTTCAAGTTGATGATGTCAGTAGGAGCTGAGAATTTTTATCCAAGGTCCTATTTAAAGCTTCAGACATTTAAACCTCTTATTTCAGTATTTAGCTTCCTTTGAACATTAGTAAGATGTCTACAAAATATTTGATCTTGTGAAAAACATCCTGTTTCAGCATTTATACTCCATCTCAAGAGAAGATAGTCAGTCTGTTGATAAAAATTTCTTACTTCTTCCTCTTCTCCTCTCCTCCTTTTAAATTCAGAGCTCAGCATCTTTTTATTGCACAGTGGCCCACCCCTAATGATTCTAATGGTAACAACCTATAGTTCCAAGAGGCTATTTTAGAAGTCAAGTTATAGCAAATTTGCAGCTTGCATTTAGTGACATAAAAAAGCCCAGTGTAAAAATTTAAGTCAAGATGAAATATAGATAGTTTTAGTTTTCTAAGACTGTCCTGCCACACTGCTAGCACAATATGATAAGACACTTTTGTTTGATTTTGGAACTCTCTTATGATACCTTTTCAATATTTTGAAAAATGATTTGTTTGAATATTGTTCTACAGAATCTTTGTGAAATATGAACAAAGCAAAGTACTTTTATTGTACTTTGTCATAGGAAGTAGGATGACTTGGACAGTCTATTCCCTGCACTTGAAATCTGTCCTTCTAGACTCGTGTGATGTTGATTAGGTGGAAGGTATCATAAGAGGGACCTGATGTCAGTAACTCATGCTCGGGTTGTCTGCCCAAGGCAGAAGATGCTTGAGTAGCACTGCCTGAAAACATCTGGGAGTAGTCAAGCTTATGTATTCCATGGAAGCTGAGACTGTATCAGTATCAACTGCCTGAAGCTGCTCCTGGGATGTGAAATGTCAATGCTCCAACAAACCTCCCCAAGTATTAGTATTTGCACTATGAATTTAGGTTCTCATCTCTGTCACCTTGGTGCCTGTAGGCCAGATGGAGAACCTGCACACAGAATTTTGAGATTTTTATAGGAATCAAATCTAAACAAAATTATCTTAAGTAAAACTAAAATCTCATATTATAAGTAAATATCAAAACAAACTCTTGGATACCAGTGCTATATTTCATATGATGTTAGGTGTCTTTTTCATTGCCATATAGTTGTGAAATACTTTTTTTTATGTTTCAGTTGTTATTGGGAACATTTAGAATACAATTATTTAATTTCAATTCCTTCCAGACTCATGAAATTAATTTGTTGTATTATCTACCTAAAAAAAAATGTTATTGAAGTTTGCCTGCTATGACCAGCTGATCAGGTAATTGATTCTAAGATATTATTTGAAGGTGTAAGTAAGATGATACTGCAAATTAGAATAGAGAATTATGCTTAACAGGTTGGATTTATGGATTCCATATTTTTTTTTTTACTAATGTATTGCACTTTTATACTTTCTAGGTGTGAAAGCTGGCTTGAAACGAACATACTCAGCTGTAACTCAGGATCTGCTAGATGTGAGCAAAATGCCACAGTGGAAACCATTGCTATATGCTGTAGCATTCCTTCACACAACTGTTCAGGTTTAAGAATATATTTATTTTCTTCTGTCGTAAATCCATGTTTTATTTATTAATGAACCTTGTTATTAAATGAAAAACATTTTTAAAAGGGCAGTCCCATGTTGGCAAATTAACACAAGTAAAATAAGAAAGAGAACAACATATGTCTATTACTGCAAATGTGTTAGAACTTAAAATTTTGCTCATGTTGGTCCTGTAACTCCAACATGGATGGTATTTCAGAGGAAAAAAAGGACAATCAAGCAGTGGTCAATTAGAGTTACTCTTCTATTAAAGTCTTGACTGTGTGATCTGTCTTTCAACTAACTGAACTTCTACTAATATTTTAAATCATAAAAGCCTATTAAAGAAATTTACAATTTATGGTTTGGAAAACCATAGTCTTAAACTGCTGCATTCACAATGAGAAGATACAAGAGAGTGAATATAAATCCCTTCTGCTCTGAAACCTGTAGGAGGAAATGAAAGTAGATTTTGGGTCTTGACTTTCAGGACTTCCATTAAAGAAAGTGCTTTATAGATTAACCACAACTTTTCATCATCCTATCAATAGATTTTGCAGTATCCTTAGTTTATATTTGGAGCCTGGTTAATTTAGCTCTGTGGCATCCATGCACTGATATATTGTGGTCCAGTGGAAGCCTGTGCTACGTTTTTTTTTGTATCACTTTGGTATCACTTCTTTCTTGGTGGAAATTAAAAATTTGCAATTACCAGATATTGCCCTAACAGCTATATACTGCCAGCTGAGTCTGTAAATTATTCACTAAGAAGCAGTTTTTCCTACTTCCATCTGCACCATGCAGAGACAGCAGTGACAGGAATATATCTAGTCCATAGGAGGACCACACACAATAATCATGGCTGATGAATTTGGACACCTTGCCTCAAACACTAGCTTAATTTTTGAAATCCAAAAGCTATAATTCTACACTCAGAGATTTGCTGCACTTAAAAAAGAGATTTTTTTCTTTGTGAAAATGTTAATATTCCTATTCTTTGTTTGTATGGGGAGATAATTAATCAAGTGTTCGGCATTGTGTGTGTTAATTTTTTTTTTTAAAAAGTTGATGAAATAGAATTCCAGCTGGACTACTGCATTCTTAACATATTTCATGTATTCTTCTGCACTTAAGTTTTCTCCACAATTACTATCAATCAGTCTTTTACCTTTAACTCCAACTCTTTTACAGGAAAGACGAAAGTTTGGCCCATTGGGCTGGAATATTCCTTACGAATTTAATCAGGCAGACCTCACAGCCAGCGTGCAATTTATCCAGAACCATTTGAATGATGTGGATAATAAACATGGAGTGAACTGGAGCTGTGTTCGCTACATGCTTGGAGAAGTGCAGTATGGTGGCCGTGTCACTGATGACCTCGACAAGGCACTGCTGAATACATATGCAAGAGTCTGGTTTGGAGAGCACATGTTCAGTGAGAAATTTTGTTTCTACAAAGATTATGCTATTCCAAAAGGGAACACAGTGGAAGACTATCTCCAGTACATAGAGCAGTTGCCAGTAATTGATACACCAGAGGTAAAAGATTTTAATATATTAAAGGGAGTTTTTGTCAGATGAGTAACTTAATGAGGTGGGGTTTTTTTCAGAATCGTGTATGCAGAGGTCAAGATTAGTGGGCAGACCATTATAATGGGTATTCAGTGTAGATCTGCTGACCAGGAAGACATAGATGAGGCCTTCTTCAAACAATTAGAACAAGTCTCATATTCACAGGCCCTGGTCCCCATGGAGGACTTTAACAACCCCAATTATCTGCTGGAAAGTTGATACAGCAAGGGTCAAGCACTCTTATCAATGTGCATGAAAACCTGTTGGAATGCTGTGAAGATGGAGCCAGTCTTTTTGATAATACCCGGTGAAGGGACAAGAGGCAATGGGCATAAACTAAATAACAGGAAATTCCTTCTGAGAGCAAGAGAACCCTTTTTAAGGGGAGGTGATAAAACCGGATAAAACTGGAAGTTTGCCCTGAGACATTGGGGCGTCTCGATCTTTGTGGACATTGAAATCTCAATTGGACACTGTCCTGGAAACACTGCTCTAGCTGACCCTGCTTGAGCAGGTGATTTGGACTAGATGACCCTCACAGGTCCCTTCCAAACCAAACTATTTTGTGGGTTCACAATTCTGTATGGGATTGAGCAGACATGCAATCTGAGAAATAATGAAAGTAAGAACCCCTATGGTCTCCCTTTGCAAGTTATAATTAGGAGCTTATTCCATTTTGACAACAGAAAGATACGGATGTTGCCATGAATTTCTGGGGTGGGGTGCACGGCAGCTCCTGGTTGTACCCAGTTTTACATGGCGCAATGTGTGCATACCACAGTGGTCACAGTGATTGGAGGATGGTGACTTTCTCCTCCCTCCAGTACAAGCACATATGATGGAGTTAGTTGAAACTGAAACAGAAAAGAATCCTCTGGAAAATTGAAACAGAAGTGTATGGTCTGTATTTTTGTCTCATTTCTATTAAGTTGATAAATGCCATTGGAAATAAGTTCTATTAAAATTAAATAGATGGAACAGAACAGAAAAAACTGGTTTTCACTTACTGATAATGTGCTGGATGAGAGGGTGAGAAGTTTCCAAGGTCATAAAATAAGCTTGGAAAGTTCTGAATCTCTGAAGGTAGTGAAAGCAGAGTGCAAAGGTATTTGTACCAGCAATGATGCGCCTTTTCCAAGTGAGAATAAATGCAGACATGATAATGCATCAGTGGGATCCATTTGAGCCCAGATCATGAAGTGGTTCCTATCAGCATATGAACCTTGGCTCTATCAGATTTCAGGTGCTGCTTTCATGGATCTGCTTTTTTAAGCACTTGAGAACCTATCTCACAATGCTGCAATGTATTTTTAAAGTGTTTTGATGCCTGTTGAAAAGTCTGTATGTGGTTTGAGGTAGGGGAATTTTACCTTTGGCTTTTATGTAAATAAGAGCAAGTCCAGGAATGCAAACATATTTTTTTCCTTCACATTTTCACTTGTTAAGAAGAAAGCTATGACTTTCTTCTGTCATTCTAAAATCTGTCAAAATTGCTTATGAAAATCTTTAACCTTTTAATCTCTCAATCTTCTTCATTTCACAAAGTGTACTGTGCTGGTCCAAACAGTGTATCCTTGATTCACTCCTTTTCCATTTCTAGTTAAGAAAGAAAGACTGAATCGGTCTGCTTGCTATGTCCTTGCTCTTTTGATGAAATTTCATCCTCTGAGCGGAATGAACACTGTCTTCTGAGGAGGGCAATGAACTCGGTGTATTGGGTTAGTATGGAAAGGTTTCAGTAGCAGGGGGGGCTACAGGAGTGGCTTCTGAGAGAAGCTGCCAGAAGCTTCCCCCATGAGTGACAGGGCTAAAGCCAGAGGGCTCCAAGATGGACCTGCTGCTGGCCAAGGCCGAGCCTGTCAGCAGTGGTGGCAGTGCCTCTGGGATAACATATTTATGAAGGATAAAAATATGCACATGACCCCTGAGTCCGAGAGAGGAGTGAGAATATGTGAGAGGAGCAACTCTGCAGACACCAAGATCAGTGAAGAAGGAGGGGCAGGAGGTGCTCCAGGTACAGGAGCAGATTCCCCTGCAGCCCGTGGTGCAGACCATGGTGAGGAAGCTCAGCCCCCGCAGCCCATGGAGGTCCACAGTGGAGCAGAGATCTACCTGCAGCCCAGGGAGAACCACACACTGGAGCAGATGGATGCCTGAAGGAAGTTGTGACCCTGTGGGAAATCCATGATGGAACAGGTTCCTGCAGGACTTGTGGCCCCATGAGGAGAAGAGTCCACACTGGAGCAGATGTGCTGGCCAAAGTTACGACCCCACAGGTGACCCATGCTGAAGTAGTCTGTTCCTGAAGGTCTGCACCCTGTGGAAGGGACCCACACGAGCAGTTCAGGAGGAACTGCAGCCCATGGGAAGGACTCACACTGGAGAAGTTTGTGGAGGACTGTCTTATGTGGCAGGGATTCCATGCTGGAGCAGGGGAAGAGTGTAAGGACTCCTGCTCCTGAGGAGGAAGGAGTCGAAGACAATATGTGATGAACTGATCACAAATCCTGTTCCCCATTCCCTGTCTCCCTGTGCTGCTGTGAGAGGGAGGAAGTAGAAAATTTGGGAATGAAGTTAAATCCGGGAAGAAGGGAGGGGTGGAGGGAAGGTATTCATAGGATTTGGTTTTGTTTCTCATGATCATACTCTGATTTGATTGGTAATAAATGCAATTAATTTCCTCAAGTCAAGTCTGTTTTGCCTGATGATAACTGATGATTGATGTCTCCCTGTCCTTACCTCACACCATGGACTTTTTGTTATAATTTCTCTCCCCTGTCCAGCTGAGGAGGGGATGATAGAGGAGTGATTTCAGAGGAGTGTATAGCTTTAGCAATTGGTTTTGAGGATTCATAAGGCTAAAAATCCCTGAAAGACAGAATCCAACATTCTCTTTTTAAACAACATTCCCAGAGATTTTGGATCAAAAAGAATGAGAGATTTGGCTCCTTGATTAATATACAGGACATTCAGAAAACTGGTCCACCCACTGGTTTCTTTTTTCTTTTTTCTTCATACATCACTTACATAAAACCATAGGACCAGAGCTGTCTCCCATGTCTCCCTGTCTTTGTTAATATTGCTCCAATGTTTAAGATAGCCCTTGGACTAGCACATCAATTTACATTCACATATATAGGAGATATTCTTCATGGTGCTAACTTGGGCTATAACACTGCCACAAAATCTGCTAGAGCAAAACCAAACAATTAAGCCCTCACTGTGCAAGAGCAAAAGCAGAAAAGAGTGTATCTTCAAATGTGTATTTCCTTCCACACAGAATATGAGTGTAATAAAGTGTGTTGGTATTTTTGCCTTTTACAGCTCTAAATATTTAGTTTGAGTAAACTGCTAAGTGCAAAACATTAAATCCTGTCTGGAATCTACCTACAAGGTATTATAGTCACACCATCTCTCAAATGTGGTATCAGGTCTGTAGTGCGTTCTTTGTGCTGTTGTAGGGATAAGATCCCCAAGTGGTGTAAATCAGTGCACCTTTGCTGGTTTGGCACCAGTGCAGCCACTTATATCCCATGTCCCTGAGTTTTTAGGTTTGCAAGTAAAACAATAATAAATGGCCCTTTTAATTCTGTATTCAGAGTATGTAAATACTGGTTTTTAGAAGTGTCTTCCTGCAATATACCAATTCTAATGTAAAACATGAAAACTGAATATAGGAAAAAATGTGAAAAATGAGGAACAGAAGATTGCTTGGCTTTTGTGCTCAGTTTGAGGGCAAGCCTTCCTCATTGTTGGATCAGTGGTTCAAAGTTTGTAAGAGATATGTAATAGCTATAATTAAATGAGGGCTGGTGAAATAAGTCACAGTACATACAATTCCTCCTGGAGAAGAGTTGCAATTGTCAGTCTGACAATTATAGACTTACTGATATTTCGGTGGAAGTTTCTGAAAAAGCTATTATCATTCAGACAAAGGGCAGCTTTGCAGTAATTCTGTGCTAGCTGTATCTTAAATGAAATAACTCAATTTCAGGAGAAGGAGAAGTAAGGAGGGGGCAACTTCAAGCAAAAATAAATAAACCATAAAATATCCTAAATATATCACCATTTTTAAGTACTTCAGATGTGGGTATTTTTTTATTCACCATGCTAAATGCCTTATTAGCCTAAGAGACTGAGTAAAGCAGAATATGCTAGAAGTGTTGACTGGTCTGATAATCAGGGGAATCTACTTGAGCTGGTACAACAGCAGTAGACACATAGAGACAAAGAACTAGTGGTAAGGGGTCAGTGTCCACATGTGGCATGTTTCCAACAAGCTCTAGTCTGAACCAGTGGAAAGGAATCTGTTCTCACTCCCTAATATCATTCCACAGCATGATCCATGTGAAGATACCCAGATCAGTTGAAAAACCCCCCACTGATATAAATGAAAACACTTTTTCATATGCAGCCTATGTTAATGTTTTGTGTAATTTGGGTTTGGTCCTTGGCCATTTAAATGGATGAACTTCCACTGACCTGTTCATATCTAGTGTTTCATAGAGCTGAGAATTTTCCTCCTTGCTTATCCATTTTCATGCATTCTTTCATGTATATACTTTTAGAAGGAAAATCACTTTTCCTCCCCAAATTTTTTTACATTTTACTTTAAGGTATTTGGACTTCACCCTAACGCAGATATAACTTACCAGACCAACCTGGCTAATGAGACATTTAGTACCATAGTGAGCATCCAGCCCAAAGACAGCAGCACTAGAGGGGGAGAAACACGGGAAGCAGCGGTGCAGCGTCTTGCTGATGAGATGCTAGAGAAGTTACCTCCCGACTATAACCCTCATGAGGTATGTGCTACTTAAAAAACAGATGTTTTATGTATGCATGCATGCATGTACATTTGTGTTTTATAAGTTTTATTGAGCTTCTTAAATTTAACTGGCATGTGTTTTAAAAAGGTCTTAAAATTATGCATAAGGGCTTATAAGTCTGTTTTGGTTTATTATCTAAAATATTCCTACTTCAGAAATACTTATTTCAAATGCCACAGTCCACTTAATTAGTCACCTAAACTCAGAAGACCCATTAAAGGCTCCAGAAAGTTATTGCTTTCCTTAGAAGCTTACAGAAGAAGCCTGGTGTCTTCTTCTGAAGGACTGGTGATCCTATAGTGGTTACAGCATTCAATTTACCTACTCCCACTATGACACCACCATGATGAAGAGTGAATTTTATCACTGACTTTTTCATGATCCAGATTTTTTGGGGTCTGAGCCATAAGAGGTATCTTTGTCAATCTTTTCTTGCAGTTTTAATTAATAGTCCCATTAAATGGAAAAATCCAGCATAGAGACTCTTGCATCAGTTTATAAGTAGGATCTGCTGTCTTGCCAAGTGTTTCAGGAACGCTAAATGTTGAAAAGCCCTCATTTCCATGAGTTTATTCTTTACAATTGTTTTGCATTTATAGTGCCTTTTTTTGCCCCCCGGTTGTAGTTCAGGCTTGTCAAATGCTCAGTATGAATTGCAACTTGTTATGCATGCTTTATTTTCTTCTCTGGCCAACGTAGAATGTCCACCTAAGTAACAACTAATAGTATTGGGGCCCTGGCAATATTTCCTGTCCTCTCCTCTACTATTAATCTCAGATTTAATGTGTCTTGTATAAATAGCCACTTTTGTACTGTCATAATTCAGCTCAGAATTTCTCTTTTCATTCCCTTGTTGTCAAGCTACTTATGATCTGCAACTTTTTTTGGTGAGGTTTCCTAGCATCTGTCTCCATATTGTTATTTTTCCATCCATCCCTTCTTGTGTCTCTCATTTTTTGTCACCTTCTCATTGATTCTTAGTGATAGCATATAAATAATTCATTTGTAAAATTTATTAAGAATGGAGTTCAGTTTTCTATTTTTCATATTATTATTTAATAATGAATAAATACTAGAAATATAAAATAAAATGAAATCTAGTAAGTGTAATAATAATAATGTAATAAATATAATAAATTTCATGTTGGATCTACAACTATCATTTACGCCTTAAATTGTTTTCAGTCCTCTTCCCTTATCCTTCCAATCAGAGTAAAGCTTTTTTATGGAGTTAGATTCTTCTAGTTTCATTCAGCTCCTTAATTTTTTTTTTCAATTTACAGTAGTAGTAAAATACTGAATGTCTGGATAGCATGTATGCTTTTGCCATATTTGTAATATATGAATTGAGCTAAGTTTTTACAATATCCTTGCTAAATCCTCCAAAGGACTATTTCTTCATTTCCTTGTTAAGCTGCCAACCTTTTTCCTCCTGAAGAATTTGCAATACTTAGAAAACATCAATAGTACTTACTGCACTTTGTATTGTAACCAGAGGGTGGTCTTAACCTCAGGTTTTACCCCTGGGAAGTCTGTGCAGTGCCTTTCAGTCATGTAAAATGCACACACACTTGTTTAATCCAAATTTCACTTCAAAATGGTTTGAACAAATACTGTTTTTCTCTGGTATTTCTCCAGTTTAATCTTAGTCTCACTCTCTTTCTTTCTTGGTTTACTCACTGAGGTAGGTTATGCACACAACCCACACATAGAGGAGGCCTCCCCTTTTCAGTCACTTCATCAAGTCTTAGCTTTGGAGACCACCAGTTTTGGAGCCAGGGGCTGTAGTTAAGGGTAAAGGGTCTGAAAGGGTTTTTTTGGATGTTCTTCACTCTTGTCTCTCTCTATTTTACTGCTGTGTTTGGGTGTAATACATACTTTTCCCTGTGACTGTCATAAAAAAATCACCACCAATGTTTTCATTGCTCTTTCACTCTCATCATCAAGTAGTATGACAAACTATTATCTTTTTTCATGATCTGCCAATCATACATGAGGGGCTTTATCTTCTTATAAGCAATCATCATTACAATGATGCTTAGAATTAACATTTCTTTGCTTCTGTACTGCTTCTCTTACATCTTCTATGATCTTCAAAGGAAACTTCTTTTGCTTTAATTTGCCTGACAGCTGTCCTCTTATGATTCAACCAAGGAGATTTGAGTTTGTACAGAGGATGTGCTGTTGGATCTACTTTTTAATTCTGTATTTCTTGTAGATGCATTCTGAGCTCAGTAAATGTAGATAATGCCTCTTTGTGGGGTTATCAAGTTTTCTAAGGCTCTGTACATCCTGATCTGTGAATTACACTTCATTTTGGCCAATCATACCACTGTATTTACATGCTTTTTCTTCAGTCCGCGTTACTGATGGATGAGATGGTACTTTTCCACAGAAACATCCAAAAATTGTTCTTTGTTTCTGTAACATGATAGTCATTCCTTTGCTCTGACCATCCAGAGAATATCCTCTGTTCATTTTCCAAGGGTTTGTTATTGCTAATAATGTATTCCTCTGTATATCTCCTTGGCTGTCAGCTGCACTACAACTTCAGATTTTACTTCTGCAGTGTTATGAGGTTTGGTGTTGTTTCTTCCAGTGCCTGATTTTTCAATATTTCTTTCTTCAGTTTGCCTAGTGAATTTACCCTTTGTCTCTTCCTCTACATTTTAGAACTTGTCTCATTCTCTGCATCTTAGAACTTGATTTGGTGTTTACAAATTGTTTCTCTGTTATAGGGGAATTTCCCTTCTCTGCAATTAGTGCCCAGTTCCACATCTTTTTTGTTGCTTATGTGCCAGGAGTGTGGCCACATCTACATAATAACCAAAAAAAAAAAAATATATATCAAATGTATTTCTCATCTGAACTGTCACTGTTATTCTGGAGCCTCTTAGAAAGCATGGATATGGCTAGAGTGACCTGTAAAGAGGGCTAAATTTTTAAATGGAAGTTTGTATAAACTGAAAAATGCCCCAAACCCAAATGTCTAAAATACAAAAATAAAAAAAAAATATTATGCTCACTAACATATAACCAAGAATTTCATTAATCAGAGCAGAAAAGAAGGTAGAGTTTAGATATTCTCTGAGGGAAGAAGCAATGGAGTTTGGCAGGAGCTACAATATGGCAAATGAAATTATACTTGCAAGCATGAGGAGTGAAATGGATTATGTAATTACTTCCTGAGACATTTGGGAAAAAAAGGGCATGAGATGAGTTCAGTTGTTTGTCAATTTGAATCAACATTTGGTCATTCCGGACATTGTTACATACTAGATCATTTTAACAGATTTGAAACAAATAAAACCAATATCCTAAATTGTAAGAGAGTGAGGGAATATGTCAGAAAAAGAGTTTATATGCGTGCCTCATTGGAAAAGAGCAGTAGAAAGAGAAACATTCATCAGTCCCAGCAGTGCAGCTTGGGTTTGCTTTTAGAATAATATTGTGCTCCAGTAAGGCCATGACATGTTAGTCTTTGAAAAGCTAGGTATAAAGATACTATCAGTGGAGAAAATAAAAAATTTTGGGAACAATGAAGGGAATTAAAAGCAAATTCTCTTCAGGGAAAGTGGCAGGTGCCTTTGCTACCTTAGAGAAGTTCTTGTGGCTCCCTTTAGAATATGTGGAGTGAATTTGCACAGAGTTACAACCCCAACAGACTGGGTTAGGGACAGATGGTACCAAAACCAATTATTTGCTGACGTTCAGAGCTCAGGATTGTATTTTCTCTTGATACATTGTGAATCCAGAGAAATTTCCGGCTGTCACAGAAAGGCCTTCATTTCTCAGTTGTTAGCCTTTGGCAATGATTTCGGTCTCAACAACTTTCAAAACAGGGCGACCATTTTACCCCATGATATACGCTTCCTCTTTTGTTGTTCTTGTAATGCTTCTCACCAGTCAAGTAACTTACCCAAAAGAGTAGAAACAAAGCGAGTAACCTTTGCATGCTTTCTCAGCCTGTGGTTTGGCACAGGTGATGGAAAAGTAAAATGAACCTTCCTCCTGACCTAAAACTGTCCTTGTTTTTCTCTAAGTAAGAATTCTGCTTTCATGACCCCATTTGCTTCTGGGTCTCACCTTGCAGGTTACAGAGAAATTAGTGGTAAAATGATTAGGTCCAGTCAGTCCCTGTGAGTGAAGACAGGTGCAAGAATAAATGTCAGCCTGTCACACAGAGAAGTTTACAATGAAAATGGTCCTTGCAGCTTGAAAAACAGCATTCTAGCGAACAGCAAGTAGCAGCGTTTTTTTCTTTAAATATTTTTTGTAGTACTAATTTAGCTGCAATTCCTCTAAGGCTATGGCTACATTAGCAAGCACTGCATGGAAATAGGAATTCGTCTGAGGACCCCGGGCCTTCATTAGATGTTTTACTGGGGAATTTGCCTTGGTCTAACTCTAGTCTTGGCTATAGGCTGAATGCATTAGTGGTTGAAGTACCTTAGAATCCCTGAAGCACATCTTTTGGGTTAGTTTAATTTGAAGCTAAGACCTTTGTGTGCCTGGAATCTAGTTTTCAGTGCAGGATTTTTGCTACAAAAAAAACCCAAATAAAAAATTTCAGGGTCTGAACTGAAACACTGACATAGAAGATTCTGTAATATGTCCCTGGTTTACTTATTACCACTATCAGATATGGTGGCCATCCAGCTCTAGAGCTTCCTCTATTTTCTTCATATTTCTCTGTCTGCCTCTTTGTGTACAACAAGGAAGAGGTCCTTGGCATCCCTTGAAAAGAGGTTTGGGTTGTCCATCTACAGAGTGATGGACTTCCCATTTCTGCTGACAAAGAATGTAGCAAGTAACTAAGTCTGATTGAAAATAATAGCATTTACTGAAAGCCATAGGCAGTCACTAGTACAGTAACTTGATCAATGATCATGGCATGAGTTCAGCAGCTACTTTTCTACTGATAATCTTATGAAGTATGTGGTGACAAAGAAACTGGTGACCTGAGGACAGTTAAGAAATATGCATAAAGGAATCTGACACAGTAGAGATATGCATTGCAAAATCATGCAAACAAAGCCATTAAGATAATGATTTTAGTAACTCCTTTCTTAAATCACATTGTTTTATGTTAGGTGATAGCTGTTTGCATAATGAAAAGGAGATGTTCTAAGTGGGCTTTATGGAATTAGTATATTAATCTCAGAAAGGCTATTTTGGTTAATGAGTTTTGTCTTTTGAGGTTTTTTTTTTCTGAGAGTCAGAATCCAACTCTTTATGTCATAATAAATACAGCACTGCATGTAAGTCATCTGATTGCTTGATAAGAATTCTAATACAAAACTAGTTAATCATACCTCAGAGCTTGTGTTTCAAAGAGCCTTTGCAGCAAGATTTCCAAGAAATGCACTATGTTATATCCAGTAAATCTCACCACAGATCAGGATTGATTTGTATACAATAAAGTAAGAAGTATGTAATTTTTTTCAATTTTGATATCTGGTTGTGCTTGGTGCTCCAGACTGAATGCTGTGAGCATACCTAGGTTGGATTAGCAAATTTCTGCTTTATTGGTTGGCTTCATTATTCAAAACATTACAGGTGTTCTTGTAGGTACATGAAAGTAGATCAGAAGAATGTGTAAATTCTGAGAATTCACTAGCTAAGTTGTACTATTATCGGTGCAGTAACATTTTACAATCTCTACTTCATCTCCTCTTTGTAGATTCATAAATATCAATATTTTGGAAAATAACCCCTTTAACAATATCTTCCATACAAATTTTCCTCAAATGGGAGAAATTCTTCCTCTAAATGCTCCTCAAAAGGAACACATGCTTTGTAGACTAGAAATAAAAAGTGTGTTTCTTATTTAAAGGGTAACATGCACAGACTATATTCTGCATAGTTCCTTTCTTATTAGTGGCATGCACTAGATTTCTAAGTATTCTGAAAAAAATAAATCAAATGTTTTTCCTTTTTGTCAAGAGGGAGAATTACCAATTTATGTAAACTTTTCAGAAAGCAGAAGTTTTTCCTGGATTTTGTATTAAATAGCCAGAATACTTCATTGTGGGGGTTATCCAAAAACTTTATTGTCTCAGCTCTAGTCTTGTAATAGCTGATTTTAGTATTTTTTTCTCTTCCACAGGCAGAATGCATTAATTCAGTCTGTAAAATGTACTGTCACACTGCAAAGCATTAGCATAATTGGCTGGCACCTATTTCTTGGACATTCTGTCTGACAAACCCATGGGTCCTTGTGATTAAAATATGATGTATAACCTTGCTGATAGCTGTCTCCCAAGGAGGATAGCACAGAAAGTTGAGAAAGAGTATATTGGACTTGGAGTTGAAATTTAAGATTTGGAAATTGCCAAAGCACTTGCATATTTATACTAGTGATTGTAACTACTCAACTGCTGTATGATATTCGTCTTGCAGAAATTTTCTATTCAGTCTAATAATTAAATCTTTAGCAATGTTTATTATTTGTATAAAATGTATAGTATACATAATAATGTATACAATGAGATATATGAGCCATTGGCTTTCTGAAAGTGGGGAAAAACAGTCAAAAGTCTGAAAAATCAAGAATTCTGGTTCTGTGTGGTGTATGGGCACCATGATTTTTTCAGGTGCCATTAACCCCTCTCTCACTCACTGTTATGTACAGTGATCTTTGATATACATGGAACACGCAGTGCATGTCTGAAGCACAATCCATACACATCATTTGCAAAAGCGAGACAGGGAATGCTGTTGCTACTGTTACTATGTCATGTCCTTAACTAACATAGGCAACTGATTCCATTTTGAGAATATTCTCTGTTGCATTTCAGAGAAACTGTTGTCTTTAAAACCTAAAAAGGCCAAAGGCTCCTACTTGCAAAACGGTGCACATAATGGTGTAACAGATTTCTGCGGCATCTGTATTATTTCTGGCAATCTTGCCTCTCTAGTAATGTATCCATGAGCGTCTTGTCTCATGAACGACTCACAGGCTACTGAAATTAGCAGCTTTTACATATCATTGTGCTTGTTAAGTGGAACTCCATTTGTTGCATTATTTCAGCTCAGCAGGGCAAGAAAAGGTGAGAAAGTTCACCTAGTACAATTTGGAAATATGAAGAAGTTACCATCAAACATGCTTTTGTATAGCATGTGGGTTTTTTTATTATAAGATCTAAGACCCTGCAGCCTAACAAGGACAGAAGGAACTGCTGTGTCCCTTCAAAAAGAGGGAACTTTCCCTTCTTAGAATGATGGAGGAGCTCATTCTGGTAAGCTAATGAGTCACAGTGTGCTAAATCTTACAGTTGGCACAGGGCTTGAAGGGCCATCTGTTACTAAAAAGTTTCTTTTCTGAAAATGTTTTTGCTTTCAAAAATTATTGCATGGGAAACAGGAGATTAGATTTTATAATCATTGCACTATTCTTTTTAAGGTGAAAGCCCAGCTTCAAAAGATGGGAGCTACTCAGCCCATAAACATATTTCTCCGTCAAGAAATTGACCGCATGCAACTTGTTATATCCAGAGTTCGAACTACACTGACTGATCTCAAATTGGCTATTGATGGTAAGCTACAATATCAAAAATCATAATTAAGGTGCAATATTTATTGCTAGCAGTTGCTTATGCCATATGACTAAATAAATATTGCCCCTCCTTTCCTTCCTTTCTCTTTTGTTTCCTCCCTCCCTCAGTTTTTCTCTTTTTCTCTCTCTTTATCATATGACCACTAATTTTAGTCCCTAAAATCTCCTGATTACATCTCTAAGGACACTCCACCTAAATTTGTTCTGCATGCAGGCGCTCCAGTATTGCAGTTCATGTCCCTCAGCACTGCATCACTTCTGTGATCCTCTCTAGGATCCTACAGAGCTCAGAGGACCTGAATTGCGTGATTAGGTCCATGGGTCATGTACCAAAGTCATTTATGAAATGAAGCTGAGACATGATATAGAACAAGGTAGAAGTGTTGCTGCTAAGTAATTGAGAGACAGGGAACTCAGGAGTAAAGGTGATAAAGACTCTAATTTAAGGTGAAATTTGACATTTTTGTGAAACTGGTTATACCAAATGGCATGTCTCTAAATGGAAGCTGAAGTGAGTGGCAGTGTCAGTCAAAAGAGAGAGAGAGAGAGTTCTTCTTTTAGGCGTCACAGGAGACAGGCAACAGCACTCTATCTCTCAGAGACAGGAGTATTTGGCTGAAAGTGAGCAATGGTGAATGAAGTTAAAATAAACCAAGAGTAGAGGCAACTAGAAGCAGATGGAAAATTGGATCGGAAAAGGAGTGAGGAAAAAGAAGGGATAATGATGTTACCATCTGCTTTTTTTTTCACTTCCTATTTTGCTCATCTGCAAGAGTTGAAATACCCAGGAAGGAAAGCATACTGTTGGTCAGCCAAGCTTCTGAATTAACAATAAATTAAGATGAAGTAGGAATGGGTTGATTCCACTGGTTAAGATCTCGCCCAAGTCTGCTGTTCCCTAGCAGAGAGACAGAAAATATCTGAGACAGCAAACTGTCCTCACAGGGAGCAGGTCAGAATGCCTCAGAACTAGTCCCTTCTGACATAGCTGATGGCATTACTGTAATCTGTCTTACTGGTGTTTTCCAGTCTTTTGACAATGTCTTTCATGAGGGGAGATTTTTTTTAATTTGTGTTTTTATTACACAAGAATCAAAAGGGATTTTTTTCCTATCATTTGTATGATACACTAAGCCAACAATACGTGCTTCAGAAACCTCGTGCCTATAATCTGAATCTAGGAAAGAGGTTCATAAATGTGCCCAAGGCTAATAAGCTTTCATATCCTGTAATAACATAGGCAAAGATCAAGCTGGAAGAAACAATTGTCCTTTCTTCCTGAGCTGAAAGTTCCATTTTATGTGTGAATAGAGTCCCTTTTCAAGTAAATAAAAATAATATTTTCCATCCATGAAAGTGTTAATCTTTCCTTGATTGTGACAGATATATTTAAATTCTCAATGTGTATAATATTCTGCAGAGGGCTGGATGAGTAACATAATTTATTTGCACTTCACATTCAGTTCCACAGTGGGCACAGTCTTCTGCCAGATGTTTAATCAAGTTAATGCTGTAACTTTCATGCAGTTCTCTAAAACATAATTTCTTATGGACAGACAAGTTAAATATAGTGAAAAATTGCTCTGAAAACAAAATTGGATGTATAGTTAAAAATAACAATTAATGGCTTCTGGCATGTTTATGATATATCAAGTGCACATGGTGGACTGTTAAGTAGGGGATGGAAAGAACATTTAGGCACTCTACCTCAGCAAAAGGGAAAACCCCAAGCTGTCTCACACTAGATTCTCCCCCAAAACTAGTCAACTGCAATCTCAGGTCATCTGAGGTGCTTCTTTTTCTTTACAATGAGGTAAACTGATCTGCCTGCTCAAACAGGTCATGTGATTTTTTACATCTGCCCAGCTCATGTATCTGGCTTTGGCCTCGTGAATGTGTTAAGGTCCCAGCACCCACTTTTGGCAGACCTAAACTTTCAAATGAATTTTGTGTTTAAGAATATAGTGCGTCTTTAGCTTGTGTCATGTAGCTTTGTGAAAGGAAGTCTGAATATCTGATTCTCCAGTTTGGATGTGAATGGTCGGACCTTGTCGTTTTGATGTTGCTCACCAAGTTACATTTGAGGTAATGTAAATCCCTCCTCAGGGAGAGCCCATGTGCAGCTGAACATGAGGGATGTAGAAGGAATTAGCAGAGACAGTTTTGTCCCTCTGTCCCGAGGGCAGATTAAGCAGTGTTCAGCTTTTGGGATGGGTGAGGATGCTCAGCATGTGTCCAACATGTTTGTTGGCAAATATGCCCCAGAAGCTTTCGTCTCCACCAATAAACTGCTGCCCAGAGGGATACTTTTTCTGGATCAAGTTGTAGTAATTAAATTTTAGCTGCTCATTGTGCTCTCACTTATGTCCCAACCATTACTTCTGCTTTAATTACTTATTGATTGCCCAGAGTTTATTTCACAGTTAGCATAATACAGAGTTTCACCATAAATCAGAACACAGCAGTGATGGGTGTCCTCTCGAGTGCCCTAAATAGAAGCCATGTTCCAAACAGAGAAATTTTTTCAGAGACAAGGAGAAGTAAGACATGGGATCTGCACCAAAAATGCCACATCTTAATGGGTTATGAGCAGCAGATCTTGAGCCCTGTCAGAAGATGACCATTCCTTGTAGGGCAGTATCTGAGCTATTAAGTTCCTATGTACTTACTGCCTGCCTCTGGTGGTGTAGAGGCCTCTGGCACAGAATACTAATCCCTCACTCTTTATTGTAGAGTGGATGCTTCAAACCCCCTCTCCCACTAGTGAAGATAGTGTTTCTAAATGCAGTAAAACCTAATGACCCATCCAGTTATTCCTAGCCTCTTAGAGTTTGTTTGAGTTGAGTTTGTTTGAATGTGGTCTGTCTGTGAGATTTTGTGGGGTTGTCTTTATTTCTCCATGCACTGAATAAGAGTGGTAAGCATTTTTATGTGTCTTCTCTTGGTGAATGAAGTGAGAAGAGAGATTCTGTGGGAGTGTTTTCCATGAATGAAGTGGAGCATACTTGTAGTAGCGCTGAAAGTAGGTATCAAATCCTTGGCAATGGAAATAAGCACAGCTTTTAGTATGATTTCAATCCTGATTCTTTTTAACCCACTTAACATTGTGTTTAAGGGCTTCTTGTGAAAGAAACAAATGCTTAACTCATTTGCTTATATCTAGATTCTACTTTGGTCATAAAACTGCATCCACTTGGTCCTGGTTTCTGGTACCTTACAGCTTTGTGTTTTCAAACTAATCCTTTGGAATCGTCTAAACTGCCTACTTCATGAACAAGTGAAGAACATCTGAGAAACCTTTTATTTTTTTATCTTTTCATGTCATATATGAGCCACATGATCACTGCTGTATATACAGTATTTGCAGAGTTAGGAGAGAGCAGTCCTTTTCTGGAAAAACAGCAGTTCTATGGTGATGTAGTTCTACACACGTTACAGGAGTTGTGTAGGATTTTTATGTCACCTACACAAACTTGTGTGTTAAGCCCAAGGTAAAGATTTGCTACTTTTTTCCAACTCAGAATACCATGAAGTTGAAAGTAGTGTTTGTATCCTGATACTGCAAGGAATTTCTGTTCATTGTATGTAGCACCTTATAAGAGGGATATAAATGAGGTCCAAAAGAGTCAAAAGAGGTAGCTGGTAATTTATTTTAACCTACATGGTGAAAAAGTGAAGCTCGGGAAACTAGTCTTGCCAGAGTGCACAGCAAAGGTAATTTCCCATGAAAGGGAGAAGTATGGACTGATTCCCCCTGTCTGGCTAAGTTCTATTTTGACTTGTAATGGTGTAAGACTGCTAATACTAACAAAGTTTTAGTTTGGCTTGCTGACAGTGGTAATAGAATTTTGGACTGAAAGATCTTGGGCTCTTGCCTTACTAAGTTCTACTCTGTGTGTGTGTGTGTGAGGCTTGTAGGGATCATCACTTTTGGATGAGGATTTTATTTGAAAGTGATTAAGAGCACTCAGTAAAGACAGTAATGGAATATAACAATGGGGACATCATTTGAGGAATAGAAGGGATGATTCTAGTATGTGTTGTGGTGTAGTTACTCTTGGCTCAGCACCTCTCATCCATTACTTCTCATCCTTATAAGAATGCCAGAATCCCTCCTGTTGTCTTTCACAGTGTGGCACATCATTTCTGAACTTCTTAATAGGTATTACATATGCTTGCCATGACGCTGGCCAGGACAACTGTTTAGAAACACACACTGCACGTTAAGGACAAACTGCAGAATAGAGTTTATCTGCCTGTTGTATTACTCTAGCTCAGGGTAGTGATTTGTATTACCTTTTTTGTAGAGTTGTGTGTGGATTTTCATCTTCAAATTACTGCTTTAAAATTTTTATTTTCAATCCTTTGATGGAAAGGACTCTTCAGCCAAGAACATTTAGTTCGGGAGCTGGTAAATTTTCAGAACAATTTGCAAGGTTACTTTCAAATTGCCATCTTTCTGACTGAAGGATTTAGCTATTGAGGAGAATCTAGGAATTTTGTGCTTTTCTATGTGAAAAATTGCATGCTACTCAAGTTTCTTAGTCCCTCTCATGTCTCCTGACTTGAAGAATTAAATCAGAGGATTCTGCACCAGAAAAGAAAGATGGGAAACAAAGAGAAAACAGAACAGGGGCGGAGGTTAGATGCAGGTGGAGAGAATACCAGTCTGCAAGTAAAACATGGAGAGAGTGTTGTGCATGGCAGGTCTTGGCTGCCTGTTTTACTCTTCCTCTTCTGGAGAGCTGGGGCAAAAGAAAGCAGTAAACTGTTGAGAGGCCTTGGGATTAAAACAGCGTGGTGACGTTAAATGAGCTTCCGAGAACTTCCCAGGAATCACCTCCAAATGCTGAAGTGCCCAAGCACTGCAAATGAAGAGAGAGGAAAATACCCAAAGAACTGCCTGAAGCAAAGAAGTTGACTTCTATCAGTGCAGCAGTGGTGGTCACAGAGCTGGCAGAACCATACTAAAGCTTGCAAAAAAAAAAAAAAAAATTAGGTATAGGAAAATATACATTAGCTTTTATACCTTGAGCCTTTCTGTGGAATAATAAGAAAAGCTTTGGAGAAAACACAGGCGAGTGTTAGCTGTTGCCATAAGGCAGAAAGAGAGGAAACCTTAGGAAGTTATAAACAAGTCGGTATTTTCTTTTCAACATGTTCAGCAAAGAAGGGGGAGTTGGAGCTTGGTGGTGGAGGCAAGGTGTGACTGCTTCAAGAACAAAGCAGGTTTTTTGGGTGGTAAACTTGGGTGGGAATTAAAGTGTGAAAAAGTCAGCTTCTGGGTTTGCAACTGGGACAGTCAATTGATGCTTTCACTGAGCTTTTTTCTTTATGTGCTGTTCAGGCTAGCTTAACAGGCTCATTTTCTAGCAAGTATTGTTCTCCAGGGCTAGTCTCCAATTTTATTATAATGATATCAGCTACTGGCAAACTGTACTTGATGGAGAAAGTAACTTTTTCTCATGTCATTTGTATCCTACATAATTATTCTTGTTATTTTTGATTTACATCTGTGCCTGTGGGAAGAGAATCAGTCAGTGGACTGAGGCTTTTTTTGGTTCATGCTGGAATTTAAGATCCTTCCTTTGTTCCTAACTTTAGCTACTCATTTAAATGAGATATGTAAGTTTCCTAGTTCAGATAGACTCTCATAAATGTGAAATTCAAAACAGATCCAAATTTTACAAATTACACAGTTTTCAAGTTCAGTTTGTGGGAGGTATGGTAGTGAAAAGGGTCAACTCCAAGAAATAATAAAAGCTCCTGATGTGTCTATTCAAAAC
This sequence comes from Corvus hawaiiensis, assembly GCF_020740725.1. Lineage (NCBI taxonomy): Eukaryota > Metazoa > Chordata > Aves > Passeriformes > Corvidae > Corvus > Corvus hawaiiensis. The sequence goes on along the minus strand of NC_063242.1, from coordinate 4,321,825 downwards.
ATTATATCTATTGAATGAATCACCCTAAAACCAGATCATTTTAAAAGAACAGACTATTTACTTTAATTATGAATAAAATTAGTTATCCTCAGAACTGAAAAGCTTTATTTGGGTTATTCACCACTCAGCAGTTGGATAGATTTAGATGTGATTTAGAAGGGGGATGGTATAAATTTTGGGCAATCAAAAAGGGGAATCCTAATTTCTGAACTCTGTATGCTGTGCAAACAATATGGTTACAGGGGATATTATTTTTGGAGTATGGAAATGCCCTAATGTCTTTAACTGACCTGACCCTTCATCAGTCATTTTCAGATGGGCTTTATTCCATTCAAGAAAGGGACTATCGTGGAGTAAGCCCCAAAATAACAAAGTTATAAACAGTTGACCTGTCTGATTCATAGAACATTAGAGCCTGTCATGTTAGGTTCATAGGACATTCAGTCTCTTCATATAGTACAGTGCTCTGAGGTTCTCAGAAATTAAATATGAGAAGCCTATGGCACTGTACTACTCATTCAATTTATCAAAGATAGTTTTTCAAACAGCTGTATCACTTCTTTCCTGAAAGATGGCATGATTTTTCTCCTATGGTACTGATTTTATTTCTGACAATTATTTTATTTTGTTAATTATTTTTATTTTTATCAGAGTATTTTGGCTGCAGGAATGCATGCCAACACCCACAGATGCCATTTAGTGCTGAAATTCAAGCACTGTATGCCTACTGCCAGAGATGACACCCACTCACTAGGAATATTTATGCAGCTATATGGGCACGGCCAGAGCTGCGAACATACCTCATCCTCAAGAACACTCTGCCTTAACATTCTCAACAGCTGCTCTGAGTCATAGCAGGCAGGCATCCTAAGGGATTTCACAATGCTTCAGGGCAGAGACTGGTTGTATCTCCCTATCTGAAAAGCTCCAGCCTGCCCAGAAGAATAGAGAAGGAAAGGAGAAAGTTGAATATATCAGCCTGAAAACAAGGAATAACCAGAGATGAAAGAGTTCTTTCTTTCTCAGTTCTATGGTAGTGATCCCCAGGGCTAAAACAAGATGCTCTTCACTTGTTTTGTGCCCTCAGTACGGTTCCTATGAAGTTGAAACCAACATGCATTGCAAGACTTCTTTTCCCACATTTTCTGTCTCTAAAAGGTGAATAAAGTGTATGGTGTAATATTATGTTTTTCTAAGGAAAGAGGAGAAGACGTGGAGTGGCTTCTTTCTTAAATGTTGGTTCTCTTGGTTATATGTATAAGACAAGATTAATACCCAAAGAGAAGGTTTATTAATTGTGTTCTAAAAGTCTCTTAGCTACTGCAGAACGTGATTCTGAGCCTGACTACAAATCAATTGCAGAGAACGCAGGATAGGGAGTATTTTTTAATATTTACTGTTTTGTAAAAGTAATGGTTTTCTCAAAGACTTTGTTGCACTAAAAGAGGTGCATACAAATGGAGGCAGATCATTCATTATCTGCTAGAAGAAATCAAAGTCTTTTTGCCATTTATGTATCATAGAAAGCACTAGATTTGCACACACTGCTATAGGAGTGTTTATGTTTTAGCTCTGTTCTTCAAAATTAAGCTGGTGTTTGGTTTCTGGATACACTTTTCCTTCTCCTCAACTGAAGCCCTGTCATCCTCAGTGGAAGGAAGGGATTTGAAATGCTTTCTTATTACAGGCCACATTTCCTTATAGGTATGTCTGGATGGACCACTGCAGTTCTTTGCAGTCACCCAGACCACCTCCCTTTCCTTTACATGTTCTGTGGTGGAAGCCACCTAATTCTGTTTGGTATCTTATGTTGTCCTTGTGGCAATTACAGCAGCTGTGTGTGTGGTGATATATTGTACTTTGGTATTACATGAATATTTAATCAAAGTTGGGGCTACCAGACCAGTTTCTATAACAGAATAATAGAACCAGTTTCTGGAACAGAGAGGTCATCCTGAGGCATGGCAGTGTGCCAGATCTCAGTACCATTGAGAATACATAAGATGTGGGAACTTCTAGCACACGGAGTGGTGAGAGTCACTGAAAAATCACTGTCTTAGTAAATGCCAGCATTTTAGTGGAGAGAGCAGTACTATGCATGGAATATATGAGTATGCACCGCCACTGCCAAAAAAAAAAAAAAAAAATCCTGCCTCTAGCTTTATTCTACCTACTGCTTTCCCACTGAGAATCTTGATAATGGAAATGTACAAAGTTATCATTAATAATAGCGAATTTCATGAATATAATCACTGCCAGTACATGCTTAGGATATAGATGAGTTACACAGTGTATCTCTATCATTGATCGTGCATGTAGGATCCATTAAAATTTAGAAAAAAAGTTTTCAATGATTAATCACATTCCAAACACACTGTGAATATAATGAATATAAATAATGTGTATGAAGGAGAAGTTGTTTAAGAAACATATCTTTGTTTCTGATCAAAACAACAGAAGAGATATCATTTATCTTATTGCCTTTAGCTTTGAAACAAGTCTTATAATTTTGAACAAATTAACTACAAACTGATAAGACTACAGTGCTACAGGTGTGCAATTAAGGCACAAAAAAAGAGGGTTTATGAGACTCGGAATGTTATTTGGAAGTTTTAATTGCCTTTGCAAGCTAGGGGAAAGTTCATTCTGAACATTTTGCTTATCTTCTAGGAAGCATAATTATGTCAGAAGAATTGCAAGATGCTTTAGATAATATTTATGATGCTAGAATTCCAAAACTGTGGTTTAGGATTTCCTGGGAGTCAACTACTTTAGGATTTTGGTTTACTGATCTTCTTGAGAGAAACCAGCAGTTCAGCATCTGGCTGCAGGATGGCCGTCCAAACCAGTTCTGGATGACAGGATTCTTTAATCCACAGGTAAGATTGCCATGTTGACCTTTATAACTTCTGAGTAACAGAATTAGACCTTGGGAGGACTTCAAGCTGACTTAATATTGACTATATGAAGGGTAATCTATATTAATTTTTTAGCATAAATATAGGATAAATTATCTTCAGTATCTACTGAAGAAATTTTTGCTAGAACAAAATAATGCTACTGAAATGATGAAATGTATCTTTGGCTGCTTTAATCATGAGGAAATTGGGTAAATACATGCTTTCACATTTCAACTTAATCTTCCTTTTTTTACCTCTTCTGTTACCATGATCTGTTTTTTATTTTTTGCATGAAAATCCCTCTGAGTACAAAACAAGATAAGTTCCAGAACTCTGACATAGGAAGAAGAGATTTGGACTTGGTTCTCAATCCTTGCAAATCAGTTCCTTGAAATGGAAGGTTTGTTATTCATACCACCCCAGAATTGTGCCAGACATGGTCTGCAGAGACATATAAAAAATACAGCCTCTTGTCTGCACCATCTAAAATAAAAACCTGGCCTGAAATGAAACACAGAAAAAGGAACAGCTGAGAGCAGAGTTAAAAAAGTAAAGTATACATACCTAGATGATGGTGTAGTTTCTCTGCAGAGCTATCCACATCCATTAAAGCTTTTTATGATTCACAGATGTTTGTGGGAAGTGTGAGTTGTGGAAATGAGTCATTGTGAGAGTATCCAGCCAACAGGTTTCTATGAAGCCTCAGGAAAGAACTATTTTAAAGACCTATTTTAATCTCAGTACTTGTTAGCAATGCAAAAGCTAGCTGAAACAGCTGCCTAGAATAGAGAAAGCAACAGTGGCAAATATTCTCTAGGACTACTGCTGGGAAATATCCATCTATCATCTATCCTGTGTGTGTCAGCTGTCTGCCGGTACAACTTTATAGCATGGAAGGGGGTTCACAGAATCCCCGAGCAAAGGGTTCTCAAGTGCGAGGGAGAGGAGTAGGAGTTCTAATAAAATGCTTGTGCTTCCATACTTGGTTTGCTAGCAACCCACTGATGGCAGCATTCTAAAATACTTCAAAGTAACTTTTGCAATGATCAGGCTGGATGCAACAATAACAGGCTTTTGGCTTTGTTGGTGTTTGCTTTTGCACTACAGATGAGCAAGAGCTGATACAGATTTTGTACTGGACATTTTAGCTGGCTTTTTTGTGCTCTGGGGTTCTGAAATTTTGCCAGCCCAAATTGGGCATCCTACATTTTTTTGGATCCATATAGCTGGATTTCTGAAAAGAGCTGCCAAATAATCAGTGTAAAATGTCCCCAAACAAATTGTGATTTAATAGACCATAGTAAATGAGAAAGCCTCTAGAAATACAAAAATTACACACTTCATAACCCCTAGTTCTTTAAGTCCCTAAATACATTGTGTGCAGAGATTAAAAAATTTATTTGCGCTGACAATCACAAGCTTAAGAATCAGACAGTTATTGTTGCAGTCACCACTTTCTGTAACCCAGCCTGTGTGAGTGGCTCATTCTAAAAGCAATTCACCTGAGCAAAGACTCATTTTCTTTTTAATTAACTGTTATTTTGTTAATAGTCATATTGCTGTGTTTAAAATCAGTATTTCATATGTTAAGAAAATTGATTTTCGTCTTCTCAAACAAGCTGAGGTGGTGAGGTGTTAGTGCTGCAGTTCTAATGGCTTGTTTGTAATACCTGAGAAGTTGTCAGAAAAATCCTTTCATTTGTGAGATGAAATGCAGCTCCTAAGTCGTTTGTCTGCTTGCATATATCTCACTGTTTGCTTTACAGTCAATGGATAAATGCCATGGATAACACAGGGCAATAAAGTAGATTTATAGCACTGGGAAAACGAGGCATTCTGGCAATAAAAAATAATATAGGACCAGTCTCTTGGACTGTTTATTCACTAGGATAAATTCAGTAATTTCACAGAAGTTAATCTTTATTTTTAGTGATACAAATGAGGGCTGGCTCAGACTTCTATGTATAAGAAACCTGATTCCCCTTGTGTGTCTGCATGGGGCCAAGATAACTGGGGTGAACAAAACAAGAAATGCCATGAATTTTCTTCCCTCCTGGAAGTTAATCTGATATTACTGGAGTTTTTCATCAAAAATTTGACATTAGGCATTTCTCATTTCTACCTCCCAATTTCCATTTTGTGGCTGACACTGTTTTATTGTTTCCTTGTTTGCATCTCTGTATCCAGTTCCTGTCACTTGTCCTATATATATATTTTAAGCACTATGAGGCAAAACTGTCTTTCTGGTTGTGTAGTACTCAGCATAATGAACCCTCAACCTACTTTTACGACCCTTAGATGCCAAAGCAATGCGGATACTAATCCGAATATGAAGTACAATACCTCCATTCCTCAGTGCCCACTTAGTTCTAGCAAACCTACCATAATTTGCTCAGTATTTGCAAAGTGAATAACAAACAAGGAACCTCCATAGTAAGGTAAAGGAGAAAATATGATTGTGAGAGCAATAGACTTAACTGATTTCCATATTTTTTGTCACAGCCTCCATGGGTGCCTGCTTTTCCGTCACTAGAAGGTTCAGAGTTAGTTCGCATGAGTTGTTTAAAGGCCAAAGGACAAAGCTTTAGCAGGCTTCAGTGAGCTGGACAGGGAGAAATTCAGGAAAAGGCAAACACACATATACAAAAAACCCCCCAGAACCCTAACCAACCAACCAACCATAAACAACCAAACCAAACAAACAAAGGATTAAAGGATTACCAGAAATTGAAGCAAATATCATGGCAAGTGGTTCATTATGTCCCTGACAGAGGGTTTTGGGGTGAGCCAAGCCCTCAGCTGTACAGTGGCACCTCAAGCTACTTGATTCTGTCTTGCTCTTTGTTGTGCCATTCACCCACTCTGGGACACCCAGCTGGGCCTCCAGCTCACAGCTGCAGTCTTCAAACGCTGTCTAGGATTCATTCAAATGAGCAGATAAGCATTAAAAGTCCCACTGCAGAAAGTGTATAGGTCCTGCCATGTCTGTAGGAATAATCTGCTATCTAAACCTTATCCCTGAAGACAAGTCACAGTTCTGAGCTTACTTTTATTCCAGTGTTTCCATGGTGCCTTTGAACTGATTCCCTTAATACAGTCATTGCTCTGTCCTCTTCAGGCTCTTCTTTCTTTAATATTTCAGTTTATCTGGGATCCAGTCGCCCTCTGGGGCTTTATGGCAGTGAACACTCCATGTATTTTAAACTATTGGTTCTAGCATGTTTCTACAAATTAAAATTCCACAAATTACTGCAAGGATTCTGCTTTCATTTAATGGTATTTCTGATAGAAGAATTTGGCCTTTAATCCTGTGTCCCTCAGCTATACGCTGGAGTTCTCATCTACTTCAAACGCAATTACAATTATCTGTGCTATCACAGAAGCTCTTTAAAACACTTGTCCTGGGGTCTCTGGTATTATATTAATGAGAAACAACCAATGTAAGTTAACAGAAATACCTGAGTTCGTGAAAGTCATCTCACATTCTCATAACTTAAAGGGTATTGCATGGCTACAAAGTGCTTGGAGCACTCCAGTCCTATCAGCCAGAGGTTGGCCCCTGGGTTCAGTAGACAGTTTGCCAATGTTCCCACATCTGACTTCTTTCCATTCATTTGGCCCTAACGGTAGGCCAACAGAGCACCCTCTACTGTGAATATTGAAGAAAAATAAAAACTTTTTCAATTCCCTCATTGCTCCTGATTTCTTCCTAGTGGAGCTGTTGGCTCATTAATTCTCACCTTTGTGTGTTCCTCATGTGTATTCCTATGTTGTTGCAGTAGATAAAGACTTTTCACTGAGCACAATGTCAGAGGCATTTCAGTATTTAATGGCATGATTCTAGCTGGTATTTCCTTTGTGTTCTTATTTGTTGACTGAAAAGCATTTTTTACAATGTCAGTATAAGAAAAGGTGAATAATATAGCCAGTGTTAGAGGAATTAGAAATTACCTGTGTTTGGAATCTCTCAAAACACATTAATCTGGCAGCCCTATGAACCTCTCTCCATCTGGTTGGTTGTAAAAAAGGCATGTGAGGTGAGTTATACAGGCACTTCTGATATGTTAAATAAGCCAACGTGGGGGCTTCTTAGCACCAACGTGTGCAATGTTGTGTGCATACCAATTATGTATGGATGCATGGTGCTGAGAAAATACAGAAAACCATTGGATTTACACTACCAAATTTGTTGTATATGCACATGAAATTCTGTGGGATGAGCTTTCATACAGCTGATGTCACATCGGGAAAAAAATGTTGTAAATTGTTTAAATTCAAGGCTTTTTAAAAAATCCTCTTGTCATATTCCTGTGTATCTCCTTAGGGATTCCTAACAGCCATGAGGCAAGAGACAACTCGCATGAATTTAGCCAAAGGGTGGGAACTCGACAGTGTGGTTTTGTACAGTGAAGTGACCAAGATGATGAAAGAGGATGTTGTTGGCCCTCCTCCTGCTGACATCGGTGGGGTTTACATACACGGCCTGTTCCTCGAAGGGGCAGGCTGGGACCGCAGGAACAGTAAGCTGATCGAGTCAGCACCAAAGGTAAGGATCAAGTGAGTGTAACAGGCTGTGGCATAATGCAAGTGCTCAGGGAAAACCAGGAAGTATGCTGAGTGCCTGCAGCAGTGGTTTCACAACAGGTTTTAAGAGGGTAACCAACACTAGTGGCGCTGGGAAGAGGAAAGACTCTTTACCCACCAGCAGTGAACAGAAAGGCTTCTGTCAGAAAATTAATTTAGGATGCATAGCACTAGAGCAGACCAGATGCTGGGCTTCTTGGCTTCAGGGGCCCTAGCAGCACAGTTATGTTTGAATAAAATAGTGCAACCTGTAGTCAGTCTTCTTTTGACTGACCAAGGGAGACCTTATCTAAGCTTCCAAAGCCCTGGGCTGGATTTGATATGGAGGTCAGTGTTTTCTTGACTAGAAATCCCTAGTGTTTGTTTTATAATATGAGGAAGAGTATTAGTTCTGGGCTTATGCTCAGTTATCCATGCATTGAGTTACATTTCGCTGATGTGACTAAGCAGATTTAAAATCTAACTACGGAGTAATGATTAGATACTGTAGTCACGGTCCAGGGAAAATTGACGTTGTCTGCACTGGTACACTTTTTCCAAGTCAGTGCTAACTGTCCTGGAAGTGGAATTGAGGTAATTCCTGTCCATAGGTAAAACACTTCTGTGTCTGACTGAGAGAAAAGTTTTCCAAACCAAACCTTGCCAGGTGTAACTTCTGTTGCTGGGTTTGTCAAAAGACCCCTTCAAACATGGAGTTTACTTAAGTGCTCTGGAGTGTTCAGCAAGGTTCCATGTTGCTCTTGGATTTGGGTCTGTTTTATCCCCTGACAATGAATACTTTATCTTGGTGGAAGACCTGAGGGGATCTAGCTTGGATAAATACCCAAGAGGCACCTTGGATCTTAGAAGCTTCACTGTCAGCAGTGCAGAGGTAACAAGGAAGGTTGCTGGTTCCAGCTTGGCTTTTGTAGCTCCAGTCCTGCCATTCAGGAAAGAGGAGGTGGGGTAAGAATGGGAAACATCAGTGAAAGGGGCAAAGGAAGGGAAAAAAGACAATGGTTGCTGTCCCTCCTAGAACCACCATGCCATTTTTCCATCTGCCTCCACAGCATGCAGTTTTCCAGATTTCTACAGCTTTCCTTTGCTTCCACCAGACTTCCTGATGGCTGTCGTCCCTGAGCTGCCACAGGCTTAAAGTTAGTGTCAATGCAGTAGTGAGTGTAAGACTTGAGTTCTCACGTGTACGTCTGCTGAGGTGCTGGTGCTTTTGCTGAAGGCCATCACTGAATCTAGTTCTGGCATTTAGAATTCAGGCACCCTATTCTGCTTCTCTAATGCCGAGCCCTGTGTATGTTTTAACATTCTCAGGTGCTGTTCACAAGCCTTCCTGTAATCCATGTGTATGCTGTTAGCACAACAGCGCTGAATGACCCCAGGAAGCAACATGGAAATGTGTACTCCTGCCCTGTCTACAAAAAGCCTCGGAGAACAGACCTGACATACATTTTCTCTTTATATCTGAAAACAGTGCAGAATCCTGATCATTGGACTTTGAGGGGGGTTGCAGTGCTCTGCAGTTCGAAATAAGGACAGACAGCTATGAAAAAATGAACCATCAAGTAGGATTAAGCTGCAGCCAGTATGACTTGCATTGTTATTGTCAAAGTGGTGGCTACCTTCTCACAGGAGGGTGGGAATTAGCAGGTGACACATAGAGATTATTTTAGTTGCACATAGATCAGCTTACTCTGTTCACAGCAAAAATACTAAATTTATTTATCCTGGGAATATCAGAGGGAAAACAACTGCAGGTGTAAATTTGGCAACTGTTATAAAGCAAGTGAGAATATAATCACCTAACTTGCTCATAATGGAAGCACTATGTAAAAAAGTGCTTGTGATAGTGACAACTTCTCTGACATCTTATGGTGGTTCTTTTGTAGATGCTATCTTTCTTCTTAATACAAGAATTTTTCATAATATAATTATTTTCAAATTCAACTTTGTAGTTAAAATCTTATAATCCATAGCATTAGTAAAGCTGTAATGACAAGATAATTAAATGCATGGTAAAGCATTATGTTTATCTGCATATATTTCAATGCACAGTTCCTTTGATTTTGCATTTGTAAACTTGCTGGGTGGTTTTACTAATGGCTGCGACCATTTTCTTGAACAGTCCCTTTTTAATGTAAACAATCATAGAAACAGGAGTGTTTGTCTTTGCACAAGAAGTGCCCTTTGCCCCTATTAACTAATTTCTAAACTTATATCCACTTATAAGGAAGGTGTGCACACCCCCCCATTATTAGCAGGAAAAAACCACATCCGAACACCAGTTTGGCTCTGCTAGTGCTTGTTCCATTTGCATTAGTGCCTGAATCCTGCAAACTCAAACCTCTTAACTCCTTTTTGTTCTGTATTTTGCATCAGTTTAGTTTTAAAAAAAAGAAGACAACACACAGGCCACACTTCACCTGAAATGGTTGAAGTATTTTTGTGTTAAGCACCACTGCTGTCTACCCTGTAACTGAAGGATGATTGATACTTCTCTTTTAATAGACAGGAAGCTATTAGCAGAAAATGTGTTTGGCTTTTTTCACTAGCACAAATTCAAAGCAAAAGAAATTTTTGTTGGGTGATATGAAAGAAGGACTTGCAGTCAGGACTTTGTTAATATTCTTTTTCTCCGTGTAAACATGGAGATTCATGTTTCTCCATGTAAACACTTTCAATTTTTTATAGCAAGTATCTAAGAAAGTAGTTCATTCCTTCCCATAACCTTTACTCTGCAGTTAGCAATTGTGGGGCTCTTTCCATGAGGAAGTTTGATATTCACACTCACACCCACAACGAAGTACAGAGTGCCAGCTTTCTTCTTGGAAAACAGAGCAGACGGGGACAGGGTCCTTTCTTTCCTCTGAGCTAGGAGCAACAGTGCCGGCAAGATTATCTTTTCAAGTGAAACCAACTGTTCAAAAAATATACACCAGACCTCTCTGCAGTGCAGCTGTATGTCAACCAATTTCATTGAGAATTTTGTTTCTGAGAAGGCTGAAGGATTTGGCTTCATGATCATTGATCTTGGAAATTATGAAAAGGATGGGGGAAGGCTTCAAGCAGCAAAGGGCTGTGCTGCTACACAGAAATTGAGGTCACAAACCATAGTGTTTTCTGCCTTTATGAAGGAAAATGGAGTAATTTAACTTTGATCTCTTGGTACATGTAGAAGTCAGGTCGGTAACACTGATAGTAATTTAAAATAAAAAGTGTACATTGAAGTACTTTGCACACCTGAAGAACTCGCTGATTGCTATGAAAACAAATCATCCTCTGCCCAATTGAAGCTAGAAGTAAACATTAAAAAAAATATATTTGATAGAGGTTATATCTGGTGCTACATTATAAGCTCCATGGAAACTGCATCACTTCTTTTCTTTGTCAAATAAAATGAGAAAATTAAATGCTATATGAAGAAAATCTAGAGGCAATGATGTTCTAGCACTTAGTGTTCTGCTGTATAAAAATGCAAAGAAATAGCTTATTTGAACATCAATGTTTTCATTTCAATAACTAAACCCTGTTTATCAGTTTAGGAAAACGCCAAATCTTGCAGAACAGAATGCAGGCCATATTACTGAAGAACCAGAAAAATCATACAGTATTTCACTGAAGATAGCCACAGTTTTATACTGAACTGAAGAAGAACATAAAGTCACTTTGTTCCAGAAAGGCTTCTTATCACTAGCAAAAAACACCGAACAAAACCGTCAGTGTCTCCTATAAGCAAAACACTTTCTTTCCTTTTAGCATGTGATTACAGTAGAGTGGAGATGAACAATTTACTGCTGACAGAAATGTGTTCCTTTCTCTGTCTCCTTCTCTTGCTCTATCCTGCCCTTCCACTCAGTGGAGTGCTTCCAATCTGACAACATTAATTTGATTTGAAATGTCACTAATATAGTAAAACATTGACCTTCCCCAACCAGTGTTCCCCTAGTTACTATTGCTAAAGCTGTTTCACTTCAAGCGGGATGTACACCAGACTAAATGAAAGAACTGGCAGGCAGAATACTTGAAATCAAACTAATTATATTTAAATGATACATTAACAATTAGCCGGAAGTCCTCAAACAATGTATAGAGATAACCAAGTTATGCTCTTCTGTTAAAATGAATCCCATATATTAAATACAATCATACAGCTTTTGGCAGTATTGTACAAGTTTCACACACATAGTAATGACTAACATTGCTTTAGATAAGTGCTTTGAAGGCAACTCCATTGAAGAATGAAGAGAGCAATACAGTCCTGCACCCCCTGTCAGTGTAGCAGTCGTGTTTACAAACGTATCTGATGTCAGGGCACTGGCTCCCGAGAGTTGCAAATAAACAGCATTCCATAGTCCAAAGGGTGTCTGTCTCATAATCCCTGAGGCTGTGACTGGTCAATAATGATGATGATAAGAAAAAAAGAATTGGGTTATGGATTGGCTCTGTACATCTGTGACTTTATAGAATAGATTTTAATTGCAGTGAAGCTCGGAAAAAGCACAGAGAGTGGAAAACAAAACAATTCCCTTGTCTGGTCAGTTATGCTCATAAACACTATGATCTTCTGTAAAGAGTAACAGTTTTCTAAAAGCTCTCAAGGAAACCGTAATCATAATATTCTAATTTTTCTCTCTATTTATCCAGAACCCATACATTCATCTTATTCCACTTTTACTGCTTCATATCATTGCCTTTCTCACAATCTCATCTTTCCAAAACATGAATAAGATACCTTCTTCCCTTTTCTTCCTGCTGTTCCATATTTAATGTATCTTCTTTTTAATTCTTACTCCATAAGTGCACAAAACACACTGCTTACTTACAATGAACCTTCCTGTTCCAGAAGTCTGGAAATAACCTGTAGTCATTTCAGGAGCTTCTCTTTTCCACTGAGAAAAAACACAATTTACTCAAAGCCCTATAATTCCTGCCACATTTTTTCACACTGTGGGTAAAACAGGAATATGCTCTTCCTGCTTTTTCTGTGAGGGCCCTTAAATGATAATATTTGTACAGCTAAACTACATTTTACATAATTCTTCCTTTTGCTAATATGAAGTAATAGCTTTGTTACTGTTTTCTGATTAGATGAGTTGGTATAAGATAATGGAAAAAAATTTATACTGTTGTACATAAAACAATGAGAGTGATTAGGCTGTAAAGTGACTGCTAGATCAATCTTGGAAATGCAGCAGATTCCTATCTCCCTTTGACATTTGGGTTAACGATGGCTATCGGCACACACAGAGACACAGGGGGAGCCCCTTCATTCAGTTTGCATGGCTTGACTTTTGTCAGGAAGAAAACACTACAGACATCAGTGTGGATGGCAGAACAACACCAACACGGTTTGTGATATAACACAAATTCACACATTTTTCTAAAGCTGAGTGAGTACATACTGTGTTCCCTCTTGCTCAGTGAGGACAGTATGGTGTGTTTGCTCATTGACTCCTTATGCTGATTGCTTTAAGTCTAGCAAAGGGACGTCATCATCACCTCCTCCTCCTTCTTTTCTTTCCTGCTTAAAGACGACTTCTGGGATAGTCACCCCTATTTCAGTTGACTGGGAAGCAGCTTTTGTTGCACTGTTCTTGTCTTTCTTTACCTTAGTGATCACTTCTGTGTAAGAGATTTCTTCGGTGAAGGGCTCTGCTGATGGGAGCTCAGAGGTGATGTGTACGCTGGCTTCCGGGATCCCCTCCTGACCTTCGGCTCCTGTTCGTTCTTTATTTTTTTTATGGATCTTGAATGTCTCCTTTGTCGGAGCAGCTTGTGAAATGGTTTTCTTGATTCTTACCCCAGATTGTTTCAGTCTCTCTCCTGACTGCCTGATTCTCTCTCTCCTCTCAGGGGTCACTATCCTAGTTTGAAGCCTGTTTACCTTCTTGCCAAAATTTTGTCTTGTCTTTTGGATATTTTCCCTTGAAAATGCCTTTTTGATGTCATCAATGCGCCTCATGCCTGATTTCTTGAACTTGGTTGCTTTGCTTTCTTCGATATAATATTCTTCATCAGAAGACAGATCATCAGGTGGGAAGAAATCATCCTCTATAGTTTCACCTGCTGTCATCTCTTTGATAACAGAGAGAGATGAAGGACACTCGGTTTCCTCCTGTGAATGAAAGCAGAGAGTCATGTTCCAGCGTGTTTCAAAAAGATGGTGATTCAATTTTTTTTTTTTTCTGGTTGGCTTGCAATTAATTAGTGGAAATATAATACTGTAACAAAGTAAGGTAGGCTTGTACCATCGTACTCGATCTGTGCATAACACAAATGGCAAAAGAAACCTTTGCCAAGTTCTGTAAAGATATTATATGCAGGATTAAAGATTTCTTTTCACTGTGCCTCTACCTGAAATTAATTAATGCAATAGTCCTATGGGTACTGGCCTCTAATGGTTTTCAGAGCAGACTTGTCTAGGTCTTTTTTTTTTGGGAGCTTATCTGCTCCTCTGGATTGGACCTAGATCCATTATTTCTCGCTGATAAAAGCACACACCCTGTGGACAAAAGAGGCTCTTGGGCTGGTGTCAGCTCTACACTGTCCAAGCAAATGCCTCAATGATATGAGTAGCTTCAGTCTACTACTATTACCAAGACAGTTGTGCATTTTTGACTATTTGGAACTTAGCAAACACTTTCCATTGCTGCCCAGAAGGGGATGAACCCCAACATATCAACTTAGATGTGCTGTCTGCACAAGGGGACAAAGTCAGTAAAGCAGGGAGATGGTTTTTGGTAAACCCAGTAACATTCAATTCACTCAGCACCTGTACCATCGCTGAGGTAAACTTGATTTGTTCCATTTGGAAATGTATGATATTCCTGAGCAAGCACCTTTGTCTCCTGTGGTGAGTTTGGTGGCCTGTTTGGGAATGCAGAATTATATATTTAGATCACACATCTAATGTGTGTCAGCTGCATGCTTGGAAGTGGTGACTATCCTAGACACCTTAGCCCTAGGAATTCATGCAGCCTCTCCAAAGAAAAATTGCTAGAGGCTCAAAGCTCAAAGACATGGAAGACTTCCAAAAACTGTCCACAGTAAACAAAAAATTTGCCTAGAATCAGCTAGTGGTTAAGGACATCCAAAAAAAAAAAAAAAAGGGACAAAAGCTTACGGTGATGAAGGATTTATCTGAACAGGGAGAATCTCCTAAAAAAGTTGTTTCCCTGATCTGCATGGACAGTACGAATTTGTGGCTCAGTGTTAGTGAGTTACTTCTACCTAGAAGTGCAGTGTATGCAGAGTAGAAAAATTGTAACTTGTAGGAGGTGTATGAGGTGGACAATGCCACCTCCTTCTTCCCCCCCAGGTTTTTCCATGCACGTGCGTGTGCTATTCTCCCAGGAGGAGCAGCCCTTTGGGGTGCAAACAGGTACAGCAGCTGTATTACACTCTCTAAACTGTTTCCCATTAGTACTAACCACTTCAGGTGATTTCTGAGGCCTGACAGTGTCAGGACTCTACCTCAGTATTACCATCCTCATGTAGAAAATATTGAGGCTATGAACCCATGAAATTTTGCTGTGAACTTGTTTCCAGCCAAAAAGATGTCTGTCATTTTTCACAGTGACTCATTAGTAGTGAGTCATGTTATTTTACTGAGTGCTAGAAATACATAAAATAACATACACTGAGCTATTTGACAGATAAAGCCCACTTAAGGGTCTCTCATCGTGCCTTGGCTTCTATAAAAACCCTCTAGTAAAATAGTGGTTAATGCTTAGAAAAAATAGGGACAAATTGTGTTACATTGATTACAGCAGAATGTTATTCAGCTCATCTATCAAAACCAGCAGGAACAAAACTACAATGTTTTGCTAATAACCATCTTCATTAACATGTGCAAATTAACATTAATTATATAAAGACTTCTACATATAAACATAATCTCTTTTTTTTTTTTCCTGAAAATTAACTAAAACACAGCTGGATAATAATTCCTCAAAGTTTTTAAATTACACCCCACTCCTTCAACTGAAATGGTAACAAAAATATTTCCAGAACGAATATTCTAACATTTCAGTACTTACAGAAATGAATACAATATGGGGAGATGAATATGCCTTTCATATGAAGATTACTTTTTAAAAGGAGGGAAGGCAGAGAGACTGTTTTCTCTGCAATATTTAAGTTGTCTTCCTTAGGAAGAAGAATTGGTCTGTGCTTTTTGTCAACTGCTAGATTTTTATTTATTTAACTTTATGTATTTGCCTTTAGTCTGTTAGCTGAAGAAGAGAGCACTTTAGCTTTCATACACACATTAGAATTAAAAGTTATGGACAAGAACATGTGAAATGAAGATCTTGTAGATGAGACACAGGAACTAGAGCTGCAGATCCTGAGAAATATTTTCATTCTCCTACAGACTCGCAGCATAAACTTTGCCAGATCTTTTATTTTCTTCTTTTCCTTGGTGTCTGCACACATCTTGCAGAATCAAATGTAGCAAGGCAAAACATTAGTGTGAGTTTCTATCTCCTCTCACGATTTCTGGATGTTACCGAAGTGGAAAGTATTAGTGCACCTGTCTAGCATGTTAGGAAGGTTTCAGAATAAAAATACGGTGATTTAGTCTCTGTAGGTGAGCTTTTTCATCTGCTTCCTTTCTCTCTCCTGCTCCTAACTCATTTCTTCTTATCACTAGATATCTGTGGGGCAGAGAGAAGAGAGGAGCTCATCCTTCCTAAGGCAGGAAGAAGATGCTTTAGTACCAGGTGGGAAACAGATGGAGTCAAAGCATATAGCTACCAGCTCCTTTATAGGCTCACTAAAACCAAAGACCAAACACCTACTGATTTCAGCAGCACAGAACAAAGCCCTAAACTGGGTGAGAGCTTTCTCCTTTTTCTAGAAAGCAGATGGGACTGGGAATAGCAGGACTGGGCAGTCCAATGTTCAGGAAGGATGAGAAGGGAGTTGAGCCATCGATGCTGCTGCTTGCAAGCTTTTTGTTAAAATTCTGCTTAAGCATTTTGCTACGAAGAACTTGTACCTACCACCACCACCACCTCATGGGAGGTAAGGGAGGATCTAAAATGAGGACAGGAGATTACTTCACAGTGAAAGATTATACCAAGCAATCAATTATTTTCAACATGATTTCTTGAGGAAAGAGGCATGCAGTCATATGGGCTGTCTATTGATTAATACATAGGACATGTACTCTGCTTGTCTTGTCTACTGGCAAAGACCAAAGACATGCACAGGCCAGAATCCAAACGCAAATCTATGGAAGCTGAGCATTCCTTTTCCCTTTCATCACTCCTCCTAGAAGGAGCACCTGCAGAGGGTGCTCACACTGGTCCTGGTGTGTTTGTTGGCCATAATTGCTCATTGGCCATAGTCTCCTGAAAAGGTATCCACCTCTCAACACAATGGAAACAGACCTTTCAAACAGAAAAATATTTTTCCTTCTCTTCCAAGAAAAAAGTTGGTAAATCTGTCATGTAAGTGGTTGATTTGGAAGTTGTCTTGGTTTGTACAAGAAATGTAACACACATGCTTATATTATGCATCTCCCACCTTCTCACACTTACATGGCCCCTCCACTAATGCAGAAACATTTGGACATTTTTCACCAATTTGGGAATGGATCTAGGTTCTGACACAAAGAAATAAGTGCTCTTCTGTGAAGCTGGCTCTGTTTTGAGTCATTCTACCTGTTCCCCCAAGCTGACATCTGTTCTGAGCAAACATGCCATGGCTCAGGTACCTTGCATGTAGATCTGAATCTTGTAAGGGGACAAGGGTGCTAAGAAGAGGGCTTGTGTGTTGTGAATGGGTGTAGGAGGAGAGAGGGGAGAAAGGAATCAGATTAGATGTTGTGTTGAAACTGGAAGTGTTTTGGAGAAATGCATGGGTGTCAAAGGAAATGAAGCCTGAAAGGAAAAAGACTTCAGGTTTTGTGGTAGCAAAGGAGAGACTGAAAGCACTGGTTGAATGATAAGGAAAAATCCTGGAGACTTTCGCAGTTGTAGTTGCAGGGTAGTTAGATCCACTGCTTAAGAAAAACCTTTAACAGACAAAACTTAAAGGTATGACACCGTAACAGTGCAAGTGCACAGTTCAGGAGTGGCTGGTGAAGCCCATGGCACAGTGAGTTTGCTAAGAAAGCATCTAAAACCTGAAATTTTTTTTCCTATTTTTTGAGTATTTAACCTCTCAAATATGCCTAGCCAAAGAATTTTGAGTTCTTAAGGGCCTGTCTGAATACAAAGTAAACATGTAAGTGACCCTCAGCTTTGAGGAAGAAGGCCTGCATGGCATTGATTGGAACAGATGGCTCCAGGGGCAGAGAATATTGAAACCCAATGAAGTCTGACTCCATCACTGGCATTTTCACCCTCTGCTCTCATTTCAGTTTAATTCACAATTAGAAAATTTTCAAGGGGACATAGCCTGTGTCCTTCAAACCCTCCTTCTGCTCTTCAACCTTTCCCTTGGCTTCCAAAATTCTAGCTGCTCAGCACCCATGGGAGGGAACAGTGACCAGTTTGCAGGCACTGCTGGCATCTTGTGACCACAAGGAAAGGATCAAAGCAGTAGAATGTTTTTCCCCATAGGATATAGTAAAGCATTTATGAGAGAAGGCTAATGCACCTGCTCCTTAACCATGCAAAGGGAAAGGTGCTGACTTCTCCACCTCACTGAAACCTTAAAACCAGTAGGTAAATAATCTTAAATGTGGCAGTGCCTCTCATCAACAGTATGAGATTCTCAAGGTGGCAATGCTCAGATAATTGAAATCCGCAGGGGAAAAGAGGCTGTTTCAGAAAGTGCCTGCTTGATAACCCTGCCTGCACAGTCAGGCTCTCCTCCTCTCTGGGAGGAGAAAGGGGGAAATGGCAGAGCAAATTGTTTAGCAATGTCTCAGGTATTTTGCAGCCATGGTGTCCTGGTAAAGATCAGGTTGGCTCTAAAAGCAGCCTTCACTTACTGCTGCACTAAGGAGCCAAAGGGGGCTGCTGGAAGAACATCATGCCTTCAGCAAGGACTGTGAGGCTGGGAAAAGGAAAAAGGGTTGTTGAAAAGATTCCCTCACAAACTAATTAGCTAAATTTCCACTCTTTGGGAGTACAGATGGGATCAATAATTAATAGCAGCAATACTTTTATTTTCCTTAAGAAAATGTGTGTTTTTCGTTTAGAGCTCACTTGATTTGCTAAGTGATACGGCGACATAATGTCACTGTAAAACAATACTTAGGCTTTAAGTACATCAACACTTTTAATAATAGTTTCAGTAATAATTTTATTATACCATTTGAAAATAAAAAATAATTGAATATGAGGGCAGTTTAATGAATGCAGCCAATTCAAGAGCTTTACATCCCTTGTCCTTCCCTGGTTTTTGGCACGTGTATTCTAGGTTTGTATTTCAAAACTCAAACTGGCTTCCAAAGTTGGCAAAGAGAAGAAAAGGTAATACACTCTATTACATGTAAATATTTGCTAGAAACGCTATAAACTGGTTTTGTGCTCTCTTTCCAAATAGCTTGAAAATGTAACTGTAAACAGCTTTAATAATGGCAACAGTTATCAGCTCTCAGCTATTACCTAATTTCAATCAACACTTTAGCAGAACAAAGCTTTTTTAAATAAAAGAAACCAGAAAACCAGAATGACCAATTAATTAATTTTTTATATATCTAAAATAACATATATATCTATGAAATTGTATATTGTATATATATAAAATCAAGACTCAAAATGGTCCTAAAGAAACTGCTCCCAGCATAAGTAGGGAGGAGAGACTGATGAAACTCCATAACTTGGAGTCATTGTGTTGCACATGGAAAAGGTCACAGCAAATTATCTTTCAGCCTTGGGATGTGTGACAGGGAAAGTGCAGGTGACAATTAACATAAGCACAGATGGGTCTGGCTGGTGATCACCGGACAATTCTGAAGCAGAGCACAAAGCAGCAAAATGGTCAAAGGCTACTCAGCGCCTGCTCTGGCACAACTGCTGTGTCTATGACAACTGGTGATGCAAATGATGGGCAGCTTATGAGCAGGAAACTGCATTGCCACAATGTTTTAAAGAAATCATAGAAATTTGCATGTTGAATGAATGATTTGTTATTCAGACTGGTAGCCAAGGTAAACCAGCAAAACATCTCCTTGAAATTGTGCTCTAAATCAATATGAAACCACTGATGAATAACCAATTACAAATCATTCAGTACTTTTACTCATATTCTAACAGTTAAAAGTGAAGCTTTATAAATCTCAAGTGATCCCTTCATTTCTTCTGCAAATATGTCATTTCAGACTCTCTGCCAGCAGGCCAAAAAGCTGCTCAGATGAGAGTGAAATAGGATTATTTTAAAAGGCCACCTAAGAAATTTTATCAAGTAAAGTAGACAGAGAATAAACACTTCAGCATATAAGACTTTACAGCCAAGTGCTGTTGCTTGCATTTAGAACTATTTTTACACAACAGAAAACCAGCCTGGTCAGAACAGTCAACTCCCCTCATTTCTCTTTCCTGAGAAAAGACATCACATCCCTTTTATTTAAACTCTGACAGAAATTCATTAATCCAACCACCAGCATACAATGACTACAAAGGAACTCGGCTCATTCTCCCATTATCGTTGTCTGTAGCTTGCAGCAGTCAATGAGCAACCACTTCCCAGTTACACCACATCAGTGGATAAGCCCTTGGCTCCAGGCTACCACATGCTGCATAAAAAGGATGACTGCAGCTTCGGGGGAAAACAAAAGCTTCACACTTTCTCTGCTTTGCTATTGTTTTATGGAACTAGACCAGGGAATAGCTCTGCAGGTCACTTCTCAGGCTTGCAATCAAACTGGTGAAATCTCTCATTTCCAATTTTTCTGGAAGCCCATTGTAAGTGAAGGAGAAAAAGCATCACAAGGCAAAAAAAAAATACATTTGGTAATGTTTTGATTCATTCATTCATCACATGGTGACTACTCCTACAAGTCAGCTAGACCAGGGAAGAGTTCTCAAGTACAAGTGAAAGCCAGTTATCAGGAGCTGCTGAACTTGTCTGCCCTAGCAAATGTGTCTCCATATGAACTCATTTCTGGTCAATCTTTTAACTACATGGGGAGAACAGATACTTACAATGTAGAAACTGTATCCAGAAGCAGATGTCTACAACAGGTTGGGGGAATCAGGTTCCACACACTTCTCTCTGCTTCCTTGAAAGGAGTATACAAGCCGAATGTAAAAACATTTGTGTTACTGATGTCTAATGCCTGGCAAGATGAGTCCTGTCCCAGATCCTAAACTTCCTGTTTGTGACTTCACATATTCCTTATCTCTGTTCCTGTGCTGTTTTGATCAACTTTACTCCTGTGCTAAAGGAATAATTGCAAGGTTTTGCTATCTTCGGTAGTGCTGAGAATATGAATCCCAACCACATGTCCCCAGTCAAGTCCATTCCCAAATCAGTGCCTCAGGAATGAAGGGTACTGCCGAACAGCTGGACTTGATGATCTCAAGGGATCTTTTGCAGTCTAAGTGATTCCATGATTCCATTCTAAGACACATACGTGCCCACAGCAGCCAGCCACAGTTCCTGGTGACAGTTCCAAGCAGCCTCTATGACCACGGAGAAGGGACACAACACAGGAGGCTCATGTTGTAACTGCGCTCCTCCGCTGACATGCAGGGCAACCACAAGGGAAGCCCTGGACAGCTGCATCCAGTGCAAATGTAAACTAAGATCAGCTGTTTCCACCACTCAGTACTAATAGGTCGAGAAAAATCAATGGCAGCTCTGAGGACAGCCTGTCCCCTGTGAGGATCATCCCCAAGGAACAGGTCTGGGGGCACCAGACCAAATGGTGTTGAGTCAAGTTTATAATCTGGTATGAACACAGTCCTGTGAAATATGCAAGCTATTTTATTTTAGGAACACAGAAATAGCCCAACATCTGGGTTTATTATTATTATTTTTAAATTTTCCTTTCTCCTCATTCCTTGCAAACATATCACTAAAAACGCAGGTTTTTTTATCTGGTTGACAGCCTCTTCATGAGTGGCTGCTGCACAGCACGGGGCCAGCTCTGCACTTTGAACTGGAGCACTGGGCTCAACACTGCAAACAAAGGGCTCTTGCGACACTCTCTGACACAATCCTTGGGTTTATTTTATTCTCTGTATTCTCAGCAAAGGCAATTACCTGTCCCAGCTGTAAAAATATTTATAAGGTTTCTGCCACAAGACTCCAACAAAGGCCCAGTGTCGCTGGTCTCTTGAGGCCAGTATTCTGCTGTCAGAGGTAGTCAGACAATTTGCACCATTTTTTTCCCATTAAGTTTTCACGCTCCACTTCAATAGGAATTTAAGTTTCTTCTCTTCCCATGAGTTCTAGAAGGCAGTTTTGTCCAGACCCTTTTGTCTCCAGGACTGGAGACATCCATTTATAGTTTCAGATCAGAGCTAAAACTACAGGAATTAGCACCATGTACACTCAAATTAGCATTATTCCAGCTGTAAAAGTAATTTGGTTTCTTGTCTATATTTCTTTCTATGAACTGACAGCTTCTAATTTTGAGCACATTTTACTATTATCACACCTTTTCTGTAGCAAGATTTTTAATGAAAATATTACACAGTTGACAAAGACGGCCTTAGGAACACACTTTCAGAAACCCATTGCAAGCTTCGTTTCACATTTCAACACAATGCACTGACACCTGTTGTTTTTCCAGATTATCTGTTATGAGGTAAGATACCAGGCACATAAATATGAGAAAGGATAAGACCTCCCATGTTTCTGCAAAGCAGAAAAATGATCAAATATGAGCCACCTAGCACAATCTGCTCTGGGTGAGCTATTTAACTCCATGCTACTAAAGATTTTGTTCTGCAGGGCAATTTTTGAGCTTGCCATTCTTATACCCAAATGGTACCAAATTAATGGCAATCTCCTGAGCTCCTGACGCCCTGATTTCTACTGCCACTTCACATGAAAGTGCTTTGACCTCAGGTTTCCAGACTATTGTTCCCATCTTGATCTCACCATTCTTAGTGTCCTAGTCATTATAACCACAGTGGGCAGGAGAAGATACGTATATTTTAACTTATTTATGCATATTATCAGTGGCATACGCAAGGCTGCTTGTGTGAGCCTCTGCCCGTGTGTGCAGTGGAGCAACCACAGGGAAAAAAATCAGTTGTAACCTGATAGTGTAGGCCAGTCAAGCCATAACCTTACTTGGTTTATGACATGTCCACTAGTTTTAAATGTCAGACAGCAGTGAGTGAAACAAATCCACGTGTCCCTTCATAGAAAGTTGTTATTCATTTATAGTGCTTATGTAGTAATAATAGAAAAAAGGCCAGTAACATGGACTTTCTGGTACCTGTACAGTCCCATTTAAAGAGGGACCTGCAGAACATGCAGAAAAGCAAATGAAACAAGTTCTTTCAGGGTGAAAACAAAAAACCCCTTTAATTTCAGAATAATTTAGTCAGAATGATTTAAACTGTTAAATGTTCTTTGACTTCAGAGAAATGATAGCTCTTACAGCTGGTTATTCAGACTAATCTGAACAGAAATGAGCAGTGACCTGTACAATCTACAACATCCTTTTTATTCCCTGCTATAGTCTCAGGGCACATAGCATTCCAGGGTCAAAGACCTCACTAGAAAGTCTGAAGTAACCTGGCATTTTTAATCATGCAGTCAGCCTAGGGAGGAGAGCTGCCTGCTACCAAATCTTTTCCTCCACCACAAGGCCTTCTAAAAACGAATGCTCTCAATTCCGTAATCATTCTGCTTAAGAATGATCACTTTGTCTCTTTTTAATGTGAGGATATCATCAACCCTTTTCATCATTGCTGAGGTGTCTTGGGACCATCTCCTTCAGCCAATGATCCTTTTCAACCTGCCTACTCCCTCCATCAGTGATAAGATCAAAGCTATCCACTTGAAAGAAAACCTTTAGTATTTAATTGGTGTTTTGTTTCTCCTCATATGCTGATGTTCCGGCAAAAGTTAAAACTAAAACTCACATGTACTCACCCATGTACGGATTCCATGGCAGCAACCCACGGGTCATTGGCCCCATCACAATGTCCCAAACACCTCATCAGAAGAAAACCTCACTACAGAAGAGCCATCAATCACAACCACAGAGTAAACAAATTGGTTATATCCATTTGTAACGTATAGCGCAGGGAGCACCTTGGTTCCCAGACTCCTTCTCATCCTAGCCAAGCTCCAGTCATTCAGGTCTTGGCACTGCAGCAGTGTGCCTGTGGTGTAAATCAGCGGTGTGAAAATCACTGCACTTGTGTGAAAGAGACTCTCATAAGTGTACCTGTGCCTTGAAGTTACAGTGCACTCTTGCCTACCGAGTGTGTTCCAGGTTTTGTGCAGCACTGCAGTTATCCCTCTCCAGAAAGTGTTAAATGGCGGATCCTAGAGGGATCCACATACCTGCCTCTCCTCTGGGCAAGTGGGAAAAGGTTGTTCAACCTACATTACAAAAGGGATGGAAGTTAAGGAGGGAGTCATTCATATTCTCACTGACAGTTCTAAACCACTGTAGGAAGAGGAAGCCAGAAAGACAACAAAAAATGCTGTTTCCCTTCCTGAAAAGTACCACCTAAGAATTAAACATACAGAATAGGGTGCAGGTCATTCTTGTCCAGCAAAACCAGCAGAGAGATCATAAACACCTACTGAAGGTGTTTCTTAGAGAAAGTATACATTGTGAGAGCCACCTTTTGTATGAAATGCCTAAAATTCCAAAGGCTGTTCTTTACACCTGTGTGTAAATCCATTTTGACCATATGTTACTGTATTTTTAAATAAACAACAGCTCAAGTCTTGCCAGTAGAAAAAATTGCATCATATAATGAATACTGTTTTAAGAACAAATATTTTCAAAGCATTGATTCTGCTGCAGTCATTATGGTAAAGGCCCATCAATGAAATGACATTATGCCATTAACCACAGGAGTCACAGAGATTTATTACCTTTAGCTGGAAAATTATTTGCAACCAAAAAGTGAAAGTGCCTGTATTCTATTCCAGGATGATGATGCAGCTTGCAATAATGGTAATAATAGGACAGATTGAGCCTGTACTTTTTACCGAACAACTATAGTAAGTAATCCAGTCAGAAAATCTGGGAGGCACAATTTGGCTCTATATGGTACTAACAGAACACTAAAGAGGTAATATTCCCTACCTTCAGCTTTTTCTCCTTTTTTCAGCTATTTTTTCCCCAGTAGTAGAAAATGAACTATTTAAGAAAGCTAGGTTATGGAGAAGAATTTGTCAGCGGTACACGGTGGTGAATAAGCTCAGTGAAACACACGGCTCCATTCATTGCAAATGAAGTTATTTATGTACAAACAGATGCAAGAGTAGGGTGTAAAGCTGAGTGATGGGAAGTGCATTGTGTTACTCATGAGGGGTGTTATTTTCAAGAACGCCTAATGAGGAATACAACCCATTTGAAAGAAGCTTTGGCGACTTGCTGGTAAAAAAGGAGCAACTATGCTTCTGGCAAAAGATCAAACACTCTTACTTTCTGCTGACCTGGGAAGCTGGGAAGTTCCAGCAAAGGCAGGATCAGACCATTAGACAAATGTGTTTCACAGCACTCATTGACAAGACCCCAGAACTGTCTGCACTGTTTGTATGGATGCAAGCGAGACCATGCTGTTTCATGAAACTTCTTTTCAAACACAAATTTTTTTAAGTACAATGAACATCTTAGAATAAGGTCAGTGAAAGAAACTATAAGATTTCCTTGCCCACTGTGATTGAAAGAACAGTGCTATGTTAAACCATTTCCAAGGTAGAGCATGCAAGGTAGTATTGCTGTCATGAAGGGTTTGTGGGTCTGAGCTTTAGTTTGTACATATACTGCTATACACTGAGACAATGAAAAAAGTCCCAATTTGTCAGCAGTATGAAAGCCTGGGCAATGATGCCAGTTAAACAAGCCATGCTTTGAAATTAGTGTTAGAAGAAAGTCTGTGTTTCAGGGAGCCTGAAAACACTTTCGATATTTGCACTTCTACCTAATACGGTGAAAAAAATAACAGAGATGAATGTCAGGCATGGTTTGTATGACAAGATTCACAGGGCCTGCCTCATATTACCTTTCAGACAGGCAGCAAATAGTCCTTGCTGATCTGCAGTTAATCTTACACGACTGGCTCAGAAACCTACCCACGCTAATAATAGACCCTTGTGTGCTGCTGCCAGTAGGTTCATGCTGAAAGGCACTGGGGAGCACAGATCAACGTCAAAGAAAGCACAAAATAACTCCTATGTCGGACAAACCGCACCTTTTGCTTCATTAACCAGCACCTACCAGAAATCACCATGGAGGTGGCAAAGAGACAGTACCACAAGAAATTAGGTTCATGGTTACCTGATAGATCACGACCCGGAATTTGTTTTTTCTCAGCATCTCCTCTTGTTTTGCTTTCACCTTCTGCACGCTGGTGTTCTGCCTCTCCACGCGCGCCCGCACCTCCTTCATGGTGGAGCTGACTTTGCGGGTTTTCTCCAGTAACTTGTTCACCATGAAGCCTGTATTGCCATGAGCCTGGGCAAGCTTTAAAATGTCAATCTGTATGGTCTTGATGGCATTTTCCATCTCCCTATGCTTCTCCTCTATCCTTTTCTGGCTTGCCTGCACGCTGTCAACAATGTTGGCGACTTTGTCCAGGACTGTCACAATCGTGTAAGCTGCATCTTGCTCTTCTTCCTCCTCAGTGGCGCTGGAGAGACGATTTTGGTGTGGTTTTTCAGCCTCCGAGGTGAGTTCACGGCGATCCATTTTGCCTGCCTTCAGCCAGGTTGGAGGGAGGCGAAGTTTCGGTGATCCTGCCAGAATGATTCTGGCGCTGTTGCAGGGAGCCAGGGCGACAGCTGGCTCCGGCGATGCTCAAAGTAGGGCGTGAAACGCCGCTCCTGGAGCTTGGTCAAATACTTCTGACTACAAAATATCCACACATGATTGTTCAGATACTTTCAGCAACATGAAACCCCTAAAATTAGGAAGCAATATCTGGAAAGGAACATACGTTTAAAGGGTCATGCTTCTGTAGTGATGAAGTTATTAGTGTTAATCCAGGAAAGTTAAGTAACTTGCTAATTAAGCAGGAAAGCAAACTTGCATATTTTTAAAGATCTACTTTTGTTTTCATGTTACTGGAGTGCTTTCCTCTGAGGGAATTCAAAAAGCAGTCAGGAAAATGAACCGTTGTTTTTTTTCCACCAAAACAACTTCAGGTCTTCAACTTGCTGCAATTACCCCGTGGGGTAACAAATAAACACACTAAACCAGAGACAATATAGTGAAAATGTTGTATTGTGACATGCTTTTCCAGTTCAAAATGTTGAAAGCATTTTTTTTTTTATTGAACAAATTATTAAATCCTACATGCAAAATTCTGAAAGCCTACACTACATGTTAAAACAGCTGAACACATCCTATTCACACTTTATCTTGGGATCTTTCAAACGACAACTAACAGTCTATTAATATAACTATGACCAGCAGACTAATTTGGATGGACTTCTTTAGCTCTTGAAAATACTCTATACAAGAGCACTAGTAATTCATTCACTTTTATTTTTTTTTAAATTTTAATCACAAACACTATACAATCTGTATTGTAGGTGTTAAAACATGTATTTCCTTTAAAAAAGTTTAAGAAGTATTAAAACAGTTTTAACAGTGATAAAGTAGGCTTTATTCCAATTATTTGTGTTCAATTATTCAACACCAATTTTTTTACAATACCTAAATCTACTAAGACCTACTTTTTTGGACCTGTGCCATCTGTTCTACCAGGTAACTTCCCAAATTATGAAATTTATAATTTTCCTCTTTAAAAATAAATTGTTGGAATTATTTATGTAGATGGCAGTGCTTAGACCCAGCCCACATATTTTATAAATATGTTACAACTACACACAGCACACAGCTTCACAGTTCATGCGATAGGCAGTGTCTAGAAAATCAGTTACTAACTTCCAAAAACATTTAAATATCTACGGTATTTAAACACAGTGTTTTCTATTTCCTCATAAGAAAAGTAAGCTGTAAACATTTTTACCTTTAGTTCATGCCTTGTTTGTTAGGTAATGTGGACTTATTTTGTTGGTTTGTTGGGGCTTTTTTAAGTCTACAACATTGTTGAAATAAATCTGTGTTTCCAAAAATATTACATTCCATGGATAAAGCACAAGTCTATTATATAACCATGTGATACAGATACAGAAAATGAACTACTGTATTCAAAAACATAAAAGTAAAGATACTAAAACAGTCCATAGCTGTTAGAGCTGATGCTTTCAGAATACAGACCAACATTGTTACACTAAAAATGTTCAAAAATAAGGCCTCTGAAATAAATATTTCCATTCTTTAAAAAAAGATATAATAAAAATGTACATCACATGGTCAATGTAGGTATAAAAAGCACTAAGTTAAACCATTCTGGATGATGTATCTGAAGTAAAATGGCCTAGGTTTTGCTTCTGCCGACGTCCTCTATTGTTTTTGGGGCATTTTCTGTTAAAAAAAAAGAGAGACAAATAGAAAAGGAGGGCTGATTTTATATATGCCACAAATAATTAAGCCTAGCAATAACACATTGACTTAATTTTCTGTACTTAACAACAGCAAGAAGTCTATGATCTGTGCTGACCAATGGGACAGTCCTGCTATTTAGTACTGGACTGTCACCTGGGAATGGCTGTAGGGCCCCAGATCATTTAAAAGGGAGCCCTGCTTGACCTTGAGACTGAAACCAGCAAGGTTTCATCCTTCAGCCTTGATCCAGCAAACACATTCCATGAGGAATGATTGCATTAGCTTTACTTTATACATATTTCATATTTAAAACCCAGTGGATGGCGAGACTGGATCAATCAGACTTTTGAAGTGCTGGACCTCCAGGTGCCTTGCTGCTCACAGCAGCCCATGAGACAGAGCCTACCCAGGTCTCTCTGTGGGGTGACTCTGGTGATCCTTTTCTTGGGGCCAGACACACAACTAAAAGGATTCACAAAAGCCAGCAATCCTGAACAGAATGGCACTTAGCCAGGCAATGCATGATGGAGCAGTCCTGCTGGGATGCAACAAGACGTGAGAGACTGAGAGTTGGTGAATGGTCATAGAGAAGCTGAAAGAGGAGCTGAAACATAGTCTTCCACACCACTGCTTTGGCCAGCAGGATGCAGTGTGAAAAAGGGGATGGCATCAGTTGCATGAGCTAAGTAACTCTTGCACATGTACAGGTGGTGCTTTACACGAGCTAGTGTCGGTTAGGTTGAACTTTACAAGGGATACAAGGAAAAAGGCCTGTACTGTTCATTCACGGAGTGTCCCTCTACATCACTGAGTTTGGGAAGCTGTGCACTAATGCAGTAGCAGAAAGTTTTATGGCCCAGTGTAAGTGGAGCTGAAAAAGTGAAGGACAACTTGAGGAAGAAATGTCAAACTGTGTCACTGATGCCCAAGTGTAAGACTTAAATGCTTCATGCTCCTATAAGGTAACTAAGTCATCCTTAATCTATCTCAGAGACCTCAGTGCTTGTTTGGTTCAAGTCCTAGAACTGAATGCCTTGTCATCAAAAAGAACCCATGGCTCTCATCTCAGTTTTTACACAGGGTGAGAGATGACAGAACCCAGAAACCTAAACTCTGTGCTTGTGCATCTTTAAGTTTCATAAAATAGGTTCTTATAGTGAGTGTCTAATAACGGGACTAAATTGCACACTAATTTTCAGAAAGTGTATATGGTGTGAAAGGTACTTTTTTCTCTGTGTAACACCGTTTACAGTGGTACATCAGGGAACCTATGACATCAACCTCTCTGGTTTCAGTGGGTGGTAGCTGGGGAGCATAGCTTCCATAAGTTATCAGCAATGTTTCAGTAAGTCCAGTGAAGGTCTAACACAGTAGATGACCTCTTGGATTTGTTTCAAGGCTGATCTGTTCAGCTGTGTATTTGGTCTGGAGATTGAGTGGTTACTGGTGGTTTCTGAATTTAAACAAATCTGTCTTTTGTGACCAAAGAAACAAAGGGGCAGATAAGATGTTACATAATCATCCTGCTTCGGTCATTAGGTAGTTTTCATGTGGGTATTAAGCAAATAAAATACTGGGCGTCATATAATTAAATACAGAAAAAGTATATCCATACAATGTATAATTTTTCACTTTTTGTCTTTACCTACCTTGTTATGCACATGACAATTGCAACTATAATGGCAATCTGTACAGCTCCAATTATTGCTGCAATAAGGACATGCGTAAGCTTTTGTCTACTTGGGACAACATAAAGAATACTAAAGTCTGTCTTTTCACAGTGCTGTCCAGTATATCCTGATTCACACCTGAAAAAGAAAAGGAATATTTCATGGACTCTGTAATTTGACAGCAACCCAGTCATTTTGCAGTTGAAATGAGAAATCCAAGGTGACTCCAGCTGAGAAAGAGCTGGTGAGAAGGTGCAGCTGTGGTAACACTTGGGGTAGGGAATGGTTTGGATCTGTGTGGCAAGAAAAGAGACAGAACAAGTAGATATGCTCTGCTTTTTCTGGATAAGGTTACTAGTGGCCCTCTGAAAACACACCAGTGTGGGGAAGGCCCTGATTTGTCAAAATAAATACGTGGGTCATTATTATATTGGTACAATATTTAGGAAGAGTGTCAACTGGGTGAAACAAGTAGACACTTTGAAGACAAGAAGAAAAGGCTAAATGAAACACAAGAACCATGCTCATGAAACACAGAGCGAGCACAACTCATTCAGCTCCATCGTCAATACGGGACAGAAGTGAAAAAGAGGAAGGAGAAGCTTGAAATGTGGGTTGAAAATCCACCTTGAAAAAGGAAGATCCCTTTACAAGCTGCAACCTAGAGAAGTGGAATCTTGCAAAATCTGCTGGACAACACCAGCACCAAACCCCCTCTTGCCTTGTGGCTGAGCCAGAATTTGATGGAGGTCAGCTTAGAAAACCCAGTGGCCCACAGCTGTTCAAGTGAGAGTTCAAGAAAGAATCCAAAATAATTTGCATGGGGTGGGGGAGAAATAGCTGGAAGCAGAAGAGAAGCAGATCTCTAAATGGTAACTTGCCTGAGCAAAGCAGCAGTTAGCTCAATGAGAAACTCAGCAGAGGCTGTTCCTGAGCAGTGACGTGTTCAGGCGATGAGAGATGTGCCAGTGCAAACATGCTCTGAAACAATTCATGTCTCAAGGCAAAAGAGGCTGAGGCACAAGAGAAGGCAAGTGCCACCCAAGACACTGAGATGAAGTCTGCAGAATCAAAGGCCACCACTTACAACCCTGAGCAAGTTCCTTGTCCTTTAGAATCGACTGACGCAAATGCATCACTCTGGACAACTGAATCGTATAATTGGCCTCCAGCTCTACAGCAGAAAGCTGGAGAAGAAGTACTCACACACAGGCTGAGCAACAATCCTTTTGTAAACTGGATCTGACAAGCCTGAATGCAACTCAAAATCAGACTCATCCATTTAAAAGCTTTGTGCTAGGGTAGGAATCAATTCTGTTTGGAGCAGCAAAATAATTACACCAAAGACCTTTCTACAACTGCTAATGCAACTCCTAATCCCTCTCTGCATGCAGGGATAATAGTTGGGGGTTTACATGTTCATAATCTTGTGATTCTACTTTCTCCAGCCATGAGCTGCCGTGTAAGGAGTTTTGGTTCAGGCATGAACGAAATTCTGGTAAGACTTGTTAAAAAAGCCCTCCATGTGCTGTAAGTGTGCCCAGTGGTAGCCAGGAAAGGAATAAAGAGAACTTTGTATAAGCATACAAGAAGAATGAGGAGAGTGAACATGCTGGTAATCATGCAAGACACAAAAAGGAAGAGGCCTTACTAGTCAAGAGGACTTAAATCTTACTGTTACTTTGCCTTCTGTTTCATTAAAGAAAGTAGAAGTTGAAGTATTATCAATGTGAGAGCTGCTTTAATGCAGAGAAGGCAAAACAAGGCAGAGGAGGCACAAGGAATTCAAAGATGTTTCCTCAGAAACACTGAAATGACAAGAAATTATTTCTGAGAAGTACTGAATGCAGATTCAGGAGAAGAAGTGCTTGTATTAGGAATTACATCATGCAGGATGAAGTAGTAGGCACTAGTTTACTGCCTTAAACGAGTAGAACAGATTTTAAAGCATTCTGCTGCATTAATGCATAACAAGATAATATAGCATTAGTATGATAGCAAGATCAATAGAGGTCAGCAAGGATTTATCAAAATAAGCTGATTAGTCAATTAATTGATTTAGCATAAAGAAGTGTAGATTTCTTTTTAAAGGGCTGGACTGTGTGTCCTTGACGCAGCCTGCCATAAGGACAGGGCAAAGCTGCACTGCACAAGGGGGGCAGCAGGAGACAGACCTGATCCCATCTGTGCAAAGGCTGCTAAACTCAATTCTGTGCAACTGACTGCTACAAAACCTTCCTCCCACCTGCCTGCTGGCAGTCCTGGAGGGCTGCTGTACAATAAGCAAGGAGATTCACTGCCCCTAGTGAAGGTAAAACTCAGAATTTGCTCTGCACAAGTATTTGCTGCAGTTTTATAGGTCATCCAACGCCTCACATACGTTGCTGCCAGGAAATGAGGACCAAATTAAACAATGTGTATGCTAGATGTGTATGAGAACCGAAAGCATTTGAAAATAACAATTGGCCCTTAGCATTCATCATTATATTTTCCTTTCTGGAGAAAGAGAGAATTTTTTTTCTCTGATAGAGGCACATGATTACTACGGCAGATTGATGTCTGTTATAAACTATTTGTTTCCTTAATAACTCTGCTTCAGTAAGAAACATGCATAAAGCATGAGACCATCAGTATTTTAATAGCCAAGAAAAATCCAAAGGAGATCTGATACTCAGGGTTAAGAACTGACAGTCACAAATTCTTGGCTGGAACCACGTGAGGTTTGTTGTGCTAGGCTCAGTGCTGAGCTACTATTCAGACTGTATAAATACATAGTTAAAGGTAGTAACAGTAAATCTAACCATAAAATAGAATTTAAAGGGATGGTACATTAATTAAGTTCATCAAAACATTGCCTGTCAGTCATTATTAGTGTCATAATAAATATTTTAAAAGATTGAATTTACTCTGAATCATAAATTATAAATTTCTATAAGATTAGCACCTCCCAGAAAAAAAATCTGAGAAAATAAAAATTAGTTAAGTCAGACTTGAAAAACATTTGTGAAAAACATTTCCTTGTTACTTTAAATATTTTGAGGACAAATACACTATAAATTGTGTTAAATACAGTTCTAGATCAAAAAGAATACTGTAATCAGATAGTGTTGCCTAATGCCCATCAAGATGATGGGCAAACATCAACATTTTATAAGTTGACAACCGTACTGGCTCTGCCTTTTGGGCTGCCTGCTCTCTGACCTGTCTGGAAACCCTTAAATCTTGGCAGTGCAAAAAACACCTAAATATCATCAATCAATAAGAATCAGGTGAGAAAATATGAAAGTATCCAATGGATTTACAGCTGAAGTTTCAAAAGCTAAGGAAAGCAAAGAGTTATAGCAGCTTCAGCCACATTAATCTGAAAGTACAAACTTGCAAGATAAAAGCTCAGGATAAACCTCCTAGTAAGTAGGGCACTGCATCTTACTGCAAAGTGGCCTTTTTCTATAAACAACTTTTATATATTTAAATAATAGTAATAATAATCATTTAAATAAAAATAATTTTTGGAGGAAAACAAAGATACAGAATTTGATTGGTGAAATCTAAAGGAAAAAAATATCTGGGAGCTAAGGAATATTCATATATCCTGGGAAACACTGAGGGGCTTAATACTCAGTGTACTGAATTGCTAGTTTACACTGTAGACAAACGGTGTGGGCTAAAGAATATTTTGCAATTTATATTCTCTAGATGATGCCTATTACTGTGAAAAAGGGCAATAAGTGTTAAAAATAAGATATTGATTCTCTAGAGAGAGTTTACGACAGGAAGAATAAAATGTACAGATAGTGTAATAACAGGCTGAGAGGTCAACGGGGAAAGAACAGGGATACAGGCAAGGCAAAGGCCTTTTTTCTGTTTCTGTTTGTTTTTTTAGCTCTGGATATGATTTAGCAGCTGAAAATAAGAGGACAACACTGAGGATACACTCCTCAGAGGGATTCAGGTTCTGAACTCCCTGACTGACCAAGCCCCTCCTCTGAACACTCTCCCTCTGGACTGGAGCAGCTGGGTGCTGCCCACAGCACAGGGATACAACTCCTGTGCCACTGCTTAGGTATCACATAGTGCTACACCCTGTCATTATGTCTAGAGAGCATTTTGATTAAACTTTACAGTGATTTCAATCACGTTTTGGAGACATGAAGGACTTACCGGCAGGAAGCCTTCTGAGTGGAATAAATGAATTCACATTTTCCATGTATACAGTAACCATTGAAGCTTTCTGAACAAGGTATGTGGTTTCCGATGTAAATGTCTTCTCTTTGATCACTGGCGTCTTGAAAAGAAATAGACATAAACAATTATACATGGCTCTATGATGTTAATTAAAAACTCTCAACCAAGAATAGTATATCCTTAAAAAATTGCAGTAAATAAAGGAATAGAGAATGATAAAGCAGAGGCTTAATGGTGAAGTTTCAGAGGCACCTACAGAGATTTGCTAGAATGTACTGCACTGGAAAATGATCCTCAGAGACATCTAGATATGCTTTTTATATCAGGTTTCTCAAAAAGGAGAAAAGTGTTCATGACAGAAACAAACCAAAGCAGGAAGATCAGCAGAAGCTTTGTCAGTGGCACTGGGGCAAGGAGCTAATACATAGATAATACATAGATACAGAGAGCTCTCTCCCATGTGTAAACAGATGGAAAAAACCCTCCAAAAAGGATTCGAAAAACGCTGAACCACATTTTATGATTACTGGGTAGAAAACTGCTTGATACAGCCCAGATCTGATTGGTACCACTGGTGGTTAAAGCTGAAATCAAACACACTTCAATAGCAGTCTTCCTCAGAGAAATATTTTATGGAGAGAGAACTCAAAAAATATCGAAATGTGTTTAAAATACCCATTCCTTTGGGAAGTGTGCTGGTTTTGGCCGGGATGGAGTTAACCTCCTTCACAGCAGCTGATGGAGTGCTGTGAAGATTTCTGGCTGAAATAGTACTGGTAACACACCATTGTTTTGGCTGTTGCTGACAGGAGCTTGCACAGCATCAAGACTTCCTCTGCTCCTCACTCTGCTTCTCCCCTCAGCAAGAAAGAAGACTGGGAGTGGGCAAGAGCCTGGGAGGGGACACAGCCAGGACAGCTGACCCAAACTGACCAATATGGGATATCTCATACCTTATGAAATCATGCTCAGCAATAAAAACAACAGTTTTGGTATTTCCAAGGTGGCAGTTGCTCAGCAACTGGCTGGTCATCAGTCTGCTGCAAGTAACAGATTTTGCAACACTTGGTTTTCTTCTCTTTTTTACCCCCCTTTGCTTCTTAAAGTGCCTTAAGCTTGACCAATGAGTTTTTCTCACATGTGCTTTCTTGATTCTCTCCTCCATCTCCCTGGGGGAAGCTGGGATGGAGCAAGCGACTGGTGGGCACTTAGTTGCTGTCTGTGTCAGCCCAGGAAGGCAGTCCCTCCTGACCCAACATCTTTCATGCTTCTGTCATGTTACCAAAATTATCCAAAGCTGTGCTCATTTTCAACCATTTTTCCCCCAAAATTTTTTTGGTAAAATAGCCCTCAACACAGAAGTTGGTATTTCACAATGAACTTCTCTGAAGAGCAGGGATCTTAAGATGTGAGCGTAATTCTGGAATTGTGTTCATTTCCATGGCAATAGATTATAGCTTCACAAATAAGAGACTAGAAAGCAAAAGGGAGTGTGAAGAAGAAATCTCTTATACAATTGCAGATATTTGGAATAACACCAGCAAGAAAGTGAATGTATTTATACCAGACAAAAAAAGAGATATGCTGCTGTTTTAGGTTTTTCCTGAAAATGTCTGGAATGTGTTTTAATTAGGTTCTGGGGAAAAAAAGCCCAACCATCTATTAGAGCTTTTAGATATAAGGAAATCTCTTGATTCAGACTATGTTTTGAAAACAAAGAAATATTGATACAAGAGAAGAACGTTGATTAATACTGATAATGTGTCCACCACTGAACTGATGGAATAGACTATGTCACAACATGTCTAAGAGGAGAAAGGTGGGGATGTCTCATCCCAAAACTATTGTCTCCCTCCTTCTCCAAGAATTTAATTACTGTCATATCAGGTCCCAGTCAAAGGCTTGTAATGACCTACAGGCAATTATATTAGTATGTTTAGAGAGCTGCACTGTATCTGGTTTTAATACATGTACTGACACAGAATGTGAGGCCCAGTGGAAAACTGAAAGGGGCATCCCCTGAAAAGTGGCCAGACAGCCACACACAGGTCAGAGGCAAAATTTATATTAAGCAACAAGATGTTAAATGCAGGAGATGATTCCTAGTGTAAAACAGACATTTACCCCCTATTGACAGGAATGCATTTTTAATCAAAGACCTGCTAGACTGCTTCAGATCTCCAAAGTGAAATATCTAACTGGTGTAGGAGCCTTGAAAGAGTGACTGGATATAGGAGTTCAAATACTTCACCAGGAGGAAGAGTCATGCATAAAAACTGAAACCCTGATGCTCATGGTAAAAGAAAACCACCAAGCCAGCTGAATCTGGTAAGAGAGACTTTTCTGATGTAACTTTAGGTAGCCATCTGCACTGCAGGAGGAGACCCTCATGGTTCTAGAGACTAAAAGATATCCATTCAGAGAACAGGGTTTAACAAGAGTAACTCACAGGAACTGAAAGCAAAAGCAAACAGGAGGGAGTGTGGACTGTTCTCTTAACCTGGAAGAAAAAAAGCAATTCACAGAAGTTCACTTCAGGCTTTCACTATCAAAAGACTCCTGAGCACTGCATTAAAAATTTTCAAAACAACTTTTTTTCATGAAGCATACTCCCTTAATGCACATCATTTGCTGAATGTGAGACCGCACGAGCCATACTCATCAATAATAATAATTATATACAATGGTTTTTTCCACTAACTAGACTTCAAGGGTAGTTTACATGCAATGAATAAAAGGCTGTTACCTCTTTGGAATGGGAACTGAAAGTGGTGTTTCATTACCTTACATAATAAGATGTATATTGCATTTGGTGCCTTTTATACCTTCATAATGTAAGTGAAAATTGACATTAAATCACTCCAACTGGTACATCATATGCAGTGAAAATAAGAGAATTTGTGAAAAGAGAAAAATATATGAAGATTTTCGGCACTGAATGACTTTTCAAGAGGAACACAAGGAATGTTGAAAGCCATGGTGGGATGGCTTTACTCAGAGAAGCCATAGGAGTGCAAAACAAGTATAATGACAGAAAAACTTAAGACCAGAGCTAACAGAGAAGGTACAAACCCCTTGCAACAAAACCTGCATCAAGACCAGCACTGAGGAGAAAGAACAGTGAGTTAGGTTCATTTGTGATTCCTTCCTGTGCGGAATAGAAGCACCCATTTGCAGACTGGATTCTCTTTTCAGGGAAGTTTTCTTCCTCCCTGGGACCTGAATTAGAGATGTCCCTACAAGACTGAAGAGGTTATTGCAACCTTCAGACTACTACCCACTCCTGCTCTTTCACGTGGCTACTAATGATGATGTAGCAACAAAAAGTCTGAGGTCAATCAAATGAGATTTCAGAAGCCCTGGGGACAATGCTAAAAAAATTCGGTGACACAGAGACAGTGTTTCCCTTCAATCCTTCCTATAATAAGGAGAAGCTTGAAACAAACAGGAGAGCCCAGGATATCAATACCTTGCTCTGGGACTGGTGTTTACACCAAAACATTGGGGTTTTAAATTATGGAAGAGACTTCGAGACAAAAGGTATGCTGGGGCCTGATGGGACCCACCTGTCCTGAAGGGTAAAAGGACTTTTTGGCAGTAAGCTGGCAGGACTGACGGAGAGGGCTTTAAACTAGAATTGATGGGGGAAGGGGATGCCAACAGCACTGCAGTAGGTAAGGCACAGGTTGTCACAGCATCACCTGAGGGTAGCACGTGCTAGTAGGAACACTTATGCTGCTCCTGGGAGCATGGAGAGCTCAGGAGCACATTTGAAATTCTTGAACACCAACTCAGACAGTATGAGAATAAAACAGGATGAACTGGAAGCACTGGTCAGCTCCCAGAGCTATGATATCACTGGTATTTGCATGACTTGGTAAAGTGAATCCACAAGTGGAGTGTTGAGATGGAGGGCTACAGGCTGTTCAGGAGCGACAGGCAGGGCAGACAAGTTGGAAGTGTCATGTTTTATGTAAGGAAGAAGTGATTGTACAGCACTTACAGTTAGTGCTGATGTGGTTGAGAGCCTCTGGGTGAGGGCTAGAGGGATGGAAAACAAGGAGATGTGGTTGTAGATGTCTACTACTGAGTGCCCAGCCAGGATATAAGCAATTATGAGAAATTTCTGGATTGCTAGCCCTTGTCCTTATGGGAGATTTTTAACTTCCCAGACATCACCTGGGAATATAATATTGCTGTGATGAACAGGACTTTCTTGACATTTGTAGGAGATAATAACTTCTTGTCAGAGGTACTCAGTGAGGAAAGCCCTCCTAGGCTTGCTATTTGTGAATAGAGGACTCATGGGGGGATGTAATTGTATGTGTCTGTCTCAGCCATAGTGATCATGAAATGGTTGAGTTTAATGGTTGAGCCTTCAGCGCAATGAGAAAAAAAGGACACCAGAGTTGCTACCCTTGGACTTGAGCAGAAAAAACCTTTAAGCTGTTCATGGAGCTATTTAGCAGAGTACCCTGCAATGTGCTTTGTAGGTGTCCATGAGCGCTGGTCAAGTTCTAAGAAGTGCCATTTAGAAGCACAGGAGCATTGCTGCATTGTAATTCTGCTGCATTGTAAGTCAAGCAAGTGGGGCGGAAGACCAGCTTGACCAAACAGGGAACTCTTTTTGGAAGTCAAGAGGAAAGAGAATTTGTATGGTCACTGGAAGGGAGGTCAGGCTTCACAGGAAGAGTACATAGCAGTGGTTCGTATGTGCAGGGAGAAGACACAAAAGGCCAAAGCTCATTTAGAACTGAATGGCCAGTGTTGTGTAAGATAACAAGAAGGGCTTTTTCAAGTGCATTACTAGCAATAGGAGGTCTAAAGAAAGCATTGGAGTGATACTCGATGTGTATGATCATCTGACTAGCCGGGA
The DNA here is from genome assembly GCF_020740725.1 of Corvus hawaiiensis. NCBI lineage: Eukaryota > Metazoa > Chordata > Aves > Passeriformes > Corvidae > Corvus > Corvus hawaiiensis. The sequence goes on along the minus strand of NC_063242.1, from coordinate 4,283,056 downwards.
TGAAGAAAAAGTTGAGACATTAAAGGTTATTAAAAGGTAAGGTAAGGTTCATGTCGGTGAAACATTTTCAATCAATGTGATTCAGCGTATCATGTTACTGAAAATATTTTAAAACAACCTAACAAATACAGACTCATCCATTTTTTTCGGAAGTTAACAGAAAAGATGGGATCATGGCAGGGAGGCTTGTGCTATGTTATTTCATCAGGAAAGTCACAGCTTGGTGTCTTCCAGCGAAGTCATTTTCACAGCACTTGGAGGGAGTCCACTCCTGTGGCCACTGCACAGGGTACTGAGCAGCTGGGCATCTTAGAGGAATACAGCAGGCAAAACTTACAAATCACGCACATCTTCCTGCTAGCCTCACAACACGCTCTAAGGAAGAAGCTGTTCACAGGTCTGTCTTGGTTACAGGAATCAAAGCTGTAAGGCAGACTAGAAGGACTTGTGTGCTCTATTTCGTCATCTTGTAAACCATAACCAAAAAGCACAAAGTCTGCACCGTACCTTTCACTTCTGGCCGATACTGCATGCCATCATCTTTCTTTCCGACTGCATTTGTGTCATCTGTTTCTAGGTGATAAATACATGCATGGTTACTTATTAGGAAAGGATATTTTCCAGACCACTGCGTGTGCATCACTGATAAGCCAGAAAAATATTCAAAGAATTATTTTAAGTTGTAGTAAAACTGGACACACTCCCACATTGTTCCTCCCATACAACCAGGATGGTATCACATCTGGTCAGTAACCCCGGTGTCCAGACCAACACCTGGCACAACTCAAGCTGTAGGTTTTTAACTAAAAACTTCACTGTGGTATGGACCTAGGTCATTTTGGTGACAGTCTGTTTTGGTGTTGGAACTGCCCAAGTTACAGATCTAGATGTAACTGGCAAAGAGTTGGTGGAAAGCTGTTATTCCACGAGAAAGTCCTAACTGCAAGCCCCCAAAGCTGAAAGGTTACAGACATGATCAGCTACAAAGCAATAGACAGAGGGCTTCAGTGGACCATTCCAACAAGGAATGGAAAGGAAATTATAGAATCACTTAGGTTGGAAAAGACCCTTAAGATTAATGGATAAAAGTTTGTGCAATCGAGGCCCAACTTGACACACCCTGGAAGCACATTTTACAGCCCACAGCAACAAGAGGGAAGATTTCCCACACAGGCATATTCCTTCTGTTCTCCTACCATCCCCTCATGTAAGAACTGTTGGATTATTGCTTAGATTTTCCCAAGAGCTTTTCCTGTCTTTCCAGGTAACAGCAGCCAGAGAAAGGTAATGTAAACACAGCACTATGTGTGTAGCATCGGGAACTCAAAACTACAGGTGGTGAGTTCACTGATAACTGCATCATTGACTTCTGACCAAAAATGGAAAAGGGGAAGCTCTACCAAGCCCCATTATGTCAGAATTTACATTTACCAGAAAACCAAAATTAATCCTACCTGAACAATGCCCAAGATGCCTGATGTCAATCTGCTCTTGCCTCAGACATGACGCCTCTCTGACAAAGCATGGATTGTTATAGGAACTTCCATCAGAAGCACATACAGGATTAAAACTGTATCCACTGCAGTCTATGTTACATACACACCTGTTAATTGAAGCACACAGTGAAACAAAATTGATGTCCAGCAAACAAAAATTAAGTCATGTTAAGTCCTAAGTAAACACGAGCTCATACACCAATGCCAGGAGGGGAGAGCATGCTGCATGAGGATGCTGAAGAAGCCATTGACATCTCAGGCTTCCAAGCAGAATGTACAAAATTTTGAATAGATGCTTCAGTGTGCTTTTCAATAATGTATTAATGTTTCTTGTAGTTTTACTCTGATATCAATCTCATGGAATACACCTGAAAATTGGAAACACATTACTAGGAAGATTTACTACATTAATATACCAGTATGTAGTGTTTGTTCTCTAGTGTGAACAAAACCAGAAGAATATTCTACTCTTTTTAGAGTCAAGATCCTTGAGAGAGAAAACAAACAGGACTCCCTTTTCTGTTAGTCAATAGAAGCAGCTCTATTTCAAAGGCTGTTTAGACTCAATATGCTTGGTTAACTGTGTCATTTCAGCAAGACTTTCATTCATTCCTTTGAACGTTAACAATAGGTCTATTATGTTGCATTTAAAATGGGATTATGCAATCTGAATTATTTCATATTGCATCCCATTAACATTTTGGTTGTTTAGGATGAATCATTTTCCAAACAATTTGCAGCTAGGGATTGTGAAATGAAAGTGGGAAAAATGAAGACCTAGTGTGTAGCTGGTTCCTAACTACACAAAGGTAGGACAACCCCAGACTCAGACAGGGCTATGACCTGTTCATGTTTAGATACATTTGTAGCCCCAGAAAAAAGTCCTGAGATTTTACATTTGTGAATGGCATAGGAAAACTTTCCAACTTTCCAAGCCCCACACCCCCTTACTATTTTAATCAATATTCTGGTTTCTTCATTCTATTCTATTCTATTCTATTCTATTCTATTCTATTCATTCTATTCATTTCTATTTTGAATCAAAGTTTCTGTGTATGTTTCACATCACTCTACAAGCTTCCCTCCACTTTTGGGATGGGGTAAATAAGAAATGTGGCTGCAGAATGAGGGGGAGGACAAGGTGGCCACCATGTCCAGCTCTCAGTCATGCTCCTCCTGATGTTGTGAATGTGGGAAGGGCCACTCTGCACCTTCTGAGAAGGTGGCAGTGGGCACAAGGTCCTCTCCTTGCCAGAAAGCTCTACAGGGGGCAGGCACATGGTCTGACCGTCAGGAGTTACCACTAGATTCATCTTGATTCAGTCTTGTAAGTCACAAGATGGGGAAAAATGTCCAAGCTACCAACTTACCAGGTTTTTTATGTTCTTTCCCACTGTTCCAGATAAAATTAAACTATTAAAGAGATGTAGGTAGGCCTCAGGCCAGTAACAAATCTTGCAGCAGAACCCAATTCCATGCTGCAGAAACACTGAAAATGGCCAGCATACTTTTCTCTCTTCCTCTTCTTCCATGAGCATCTTTTTTTGCTTAATTTAAATATGCTAATTTTGCAGGTAATTTTTCATGCCTATGAACTTCAGATTGCTTCTAGAACATCTCTAGTGCAAACAGGGTTTTAAGTGCACCTGCTGACAGTGAAAAACTGCCCCAGTAATGAGTCTCTACACATCTTAGGGACCTACCTCTGAGTACTGATGAAGCCTCTAAATATCAATATGATGAACACATAATTTTTCTTACTAATATTGGTGATGGTTGTAAACTTTAGAACCAGGATGGAAATACTATTTTGTTTACATGCTCCCACATGATGTTAGGACTAATAAGGGGTTTATTAGGATTTACTACATACAAATAAAAGGCTCATAGCTCAGCAGTTTTGCATACTTATTGACACAAGCTAGCAGAGAGCTGGTCCTCATTTGCATGACACTGTCTGTGCACAGACAGATACCTTTGCTCACCCTTAAATCTGTCTGTAGTCACCATCCAATGTCTGTAGCATTATGGTTATGGCTGGGTTTTGTCAGTCCTGGTGACAAATAAGGTGAGTTTTGAAAATACTTTTTTCTTCCTCATGGTGACGTTACAGGCTAGAGTTGAAACTGCTTGGAAACTGCTTATGTTTCCTGCTTTTCTGTGTTTAGATTTAACATCTAATATTAAATGCTTACTTTTTCAGAATTCTCAAATGCTTACATTAGGGGTGGTTATGAATTCCTGACCATGGTTTTCTGATCAACAGTCTCAGTCTTACCTCTAGCCATCTCTTTAATGTACAGAAATTTCAGATGTTGACCCCCTCCACATGTATCTGATTATCTGCCTGGTGCCATTAGTGACTTCCTTGCCTATGACCATGATGCCAAGTTGTACTTCCAACCTTCCCCAGCCAGTTAGTTACTGGTTACTTCACAGAGCTGTCTGCCATGTAAAAGCAGGTGGTTTAACTACACTGTGGCATAATTAATAGTTGGCCTGATGTACTTTAAAAAGATTGAAACACTTATTCCAACATAAACCTCTGAAGCCTTCCAGAGGGCGGAAAGGGAATAAGTTCAGGCGAAGACACGGCTTGGGTGTAATGCTCTGAAGGGACAAGGCCTCCACAGATGCAGTAGTGTGGCAGAGAGGGAGCCAGGAGCACATGTTAGAAACCTGCACTCATCAGAGAGCCTGCATAGGGTGCAGTGAATTTGTTCTTGCTCAAAGACAGTTTACACTAGACCAAAAATACATTCGGGACTGTGGCAAGTGCCAAATCGTGAGATGAGAGTTGTGACACATGGGAAGTGCTGCTGTTGACAGAAGACATGAAAAGAATGTTGTTTTTAACTGCTCGGTGTTTGTGAAGGTAAAACTGTGGGACAGCAAGTTGCTGCTCTGATGTTGCACATCAAACACTTCGAACTGGAGCCTGGGTCCCTGTGAGAGGACAGTACCACCACAGACTGAAGAAGGGCAGCTCAGGAAAGTATTGGAAGATTTGCCAACAAACCCACTATGAAATACTGAAAATATGCTATATCCTGAAGTCAGAGAGCTAAAGAGGGCAAACAATAGCTTGGTACTGAGATGACAGGAAATCCAGCTGCTTGATGGAAGCCAACTCCCCTCACCAGCCAGTTTGGGAGCCAAAGCCAGGAAGAAGTCAAAGCTCAAGGCTGCCAAGCCCAGCCCATAGGTCTGAACCATGCCACAGACCATACAAGAGGCACACAAAATATGCGAGAAGACACAGCAGACAGTGAGAATGAGCTAAAAGTGGTAGCAAAAAAAAAAAGCTTAAAGGGCAAAAATCTTATCAGAGGCCTTTGCAGGCAGGAAAACCTGTAAGAGGCACCATGAACTATAAGCTTTGTTTACCTTCACAACTAAGACTGAAACTGAACACAAAAGTGCAGTCCCGCATTATAATCTTTCCCTGAAGTCTCTCTCCTACTGGGCAGAGAGCACGGAGAGAACAAAAGGACAATGCAGAGAGCTGCTCATAAAGGCAGGGCAGGACATACTTGAGATCATGAAGGGGGTGCAGGGACACCTGGGAGAAGCACAAGAGGGGCACCCAGGAAGAGAGTGAACCTTAACTGTAAAATTCAAAAGAAAAGAGTTAGTCACTTAAGGGAAACCCACTTAACAGAATTGTGTATTAAGGACATCTTGAATGTGCTTGATGCTTCATACCAGAAAGAAGTGAATGAGTGCTTCAAATTTTTGCTGGAAAAGATTGCTGTAAAAGCCACACTGGAATAAAAGGAGTGAGAGCCCTACAGACATTTTTTTTCCACTGTAACCTTCTTATTGGTTTTAACCAAAAGGATTTAAACAGGTAGTTAATGCTCCACATTGATGTCTTGCTGGAGGAGGTTGCTGCTTAAAGTCCTCAACAGATCTTTTCTCTCTCTTCGACTGGGAAAGTCAACAGGATATATTCAGATGTTTTCCTGCTGTACTAGGGTATACAGAAAAGATCCCTGAATTTTGTCACCTGTCATCAGAGAGCTGACACCTTAAGAAAAAAGGCACCAGCTTGTTGTGAAATGTGCTTTTAGAAGTTGCATGCGTATCATTCATTAACACCATTAGTTAAACAGAAAAGCATTTGAATTTCAAGAAAGTACAAAGTGATATAATTAAACCAAACAGATTTTTTTGGGTGGTTTTAATAAGCAAGAAATGAGGATGTACAACTCATTTTTTTGGGGCTACTAGGTGTAACAAAGAAAGTGTGCTTAGTAAAATGAAGTGACAAGCTCAGGCTGTAAGAGCACTTGCTGCTATTAGTAAATTAATTAGATCCCCAGAGATCAGAACACATTTCAAGGCTCCCTTTTGTTTTCAGGCTTCAAGGTGTACGTGGTCTGTTGGAAGTTCTGTGTGCTTAAAAACCCTGGTAGGTTCAAAGAACAGAGAGGAAACAAAAGGAAGGGAAAAGCATGACTGACTTGTGGAGTGGGCTTGGCTACTGGGAGAGACGGGCATTTCCAACCAACAGATCAGGCTGCTGCATTTCTGACCACCTGGGATTTGCTCACAAATGTATTTTTCTGGCCTGGCCTCACAGGGGGTGCTGCTGGCTACCCCTTCCCAGTAGCTGACAACAGGAGGCGTTCTCAGGTACTCACCAATTCATTGGCACATCTGCTTAGAGATGTAAAATGGAAGCACTAGAGTAAAACAAAGCGTGTGAAATGCACACAGATGGATAAGGGTATGCTTGATAGAATAAATTTAGGTGAATTGAAATAGCAGGGGTGCTGCAATTGCAGGTAAGAATATAACCATGCCAAATAAAGGATTACTTTTCATTTGATGCTTCTTCTCTTGTGTGCAATTCTTCCCAGATGAAAGCAGAACTAAGAAAATCTGGATTTCAAAGTGATTTTTCTATCCATTTGACTAGAGTTGGATCTTCATCAGGTTTTTTGTGTATTTTTTAAAATCCCTTTATAGCACAAGAGAAGTAGAATTTGATTCTACAAAGTTTCTCTGTGCCCAGCTTTAACACTCTGTCTTCACTTCTGCCCAGCAATTCAGAACACCCTTTGAATACCATAAGCTTCAGCTACTTTCCAGACATCCCTACATTCCCTTTTTCATTTTCATGGCATGGCTCTCTCTGACCACTGTAGAAATTTAGTCTTTACCTGCAGTGAGCTTCTCACAGCATACATGGTGAACTGATGTTTGCTCTCTCAAGAGCAGCCTAACCCTCCCTCCATCCTCAAATAACAGGAACCTTCAAAGGTTTGGCACACACTGCTGCAAAGATCATTAAAAATATACATTAAAAAAACAGACCTGGATTATTATCCATCTAGGCTTTATTCAATTTCTTAATAGGGAAAAGACCACTATGTTATTCCTCTCATTTCAGAATATCCTGTAGCCTAGGTTTTCATAATTCATAATCTCACGACACAATTGTAAATCCCTTGTTTAGGCTGATTTTCTTTATTGTCTGAATGGTTTGTTTTGTACACAAATATTTAGGATTTTTTTTTCCTGTTGGATCAGAAAGCTGTGAATTGCATTTACACAGGATTTAGATATCCTTCCTTATGAATACCTACACTCAATATCATACTCTAAAAAAAACCAAAAGGTTGGTAAATGAGTGAAAAAAGTGGTCAAAAGAAGGAAGTATAAACCTGCATGCTGGACTTCAAACAGGCCAAATCTTTCCCTGGAGGACAAATTATATGGACGAGGCAGAGACTAGAACTTTGAAATGTCCACACTGGCATTTCTAATTGTTATTACTGAGACTTCTGAAATTCTGGTTTGGCCTTTGTGAAAACAGACACTATGTAAATGTAGGCCAGTTGAATCTATATATTTCCAAGGCACCTTTGCTTTCCAAAGTATATCTCATAAAATGTTAATCTCAAAAGGTCTACTTGGGGATCAGCTGTCAATCTTTCTTGAAAATCTACATTATAAGTCAAAACATATCTTTGACAGCATAGTACACTTATTAAAAAAAAAAGACTGAATGTGCTCAGAATCTCATTTCCATACTTCATCTGTTAAAAAAAATAGGTAAAACTGAGAACATGATAAATTTGAATTTTTACAGTGAGGCTGTTTTTAAGTTAATGATTTCCTTACCAAAGACAGAATTAAAAAAAAAAAAAGATGACCAGTTAAGTGGGGCCCTGATGAGATGGAGGAACCTCCAGAGGTCTGAAGATGACAGGACTGCCACAGGACAGATGGTGGGTGGACTGGCAGGGAAGCAGCTCTGCAGAAAAGGACCTGAGGGCCCAGGGGAGCAGCAGGCTGGGGGGCTGCATCACAGGATGGTCACCAACAGAGCAAGGGAAGTGACTCTTATCCTCTATTCAGCACTCATGAGGTCCCATGTGAAGCACTCTGTCCTGTTTTGGGACCCCCCAGTAACAGCAAATACTCTGAGAAACTGGAGAGGCTGCAGCAGTGAGGCACTGCGATGGGAAGAGGGACAGAGCATGGGCTGTGTGAGGAATGGCTGGGGGCACCGCACCTCTTCAGCCCGGAGAAGAGAAGACTAAAGAAGTGACTACTGTCACCAACAATCCAAGAGGGGTTCTCAAGAAGATGAGAGAGAGGCTCTTCTCAGAGGTGCATGAAGAGGAGTGAAAGATTGCTGCAAGTAGCAAGGAGAGAAATTCTGTTTGAACACAAGGAAATCGTTCTTCAAAGTGAGAAAAGCTCAGCCCTTGAACAGATGTGCCCAGATGTCAAATTTTTCTTCATGGAGATGGTCAGAGCTCTCCTGGAGAAGCCCTTGAGCTCACATGGATGAGTTGCAGGTGCAGTGCAGGGCAGGAGCCCAGACCCTCTAGACATCCTGTGTTTGTATACTGATAGGATGATCTGTTTATCTCATTAGTAACCAGTAGAACTGAAAAGCCCCGTGTGTGCTAAGAAAAAGTCTGGATACTCCAGGGTATATCAAGAGCAAGTGTTTACTGTATGTATCATGAATATGGCTTGAGATTATCTACTAAACATTAGGGGACAGTTCAGCTAACTCATCCAGTTACTATCATGGAGCAAAATTCTCCTTAAATGCCACCTGTAATCATGTGGATCGCTCTATTAAGTGTCTTAACATCACAAGGTGCAAGCAAGGGCTGTCCAGGCCTAAGAAACCTACTTGAACAGAACTAACTGTATTTTTTGTTTGTGGTTCAGTAGACATTACCACACTATTCACAGTTCCAGTGGCCATTCTCATGTCTTAAAAAGGAAAATCAAAACAATGTTTTCATGAAATTAGGGTGTTTTGTGATTTGGTAGAATTAGGGATAGTATCGGTAATCTAGTGCAAATTAGAATTAAATGATAATTCAGACCAGCAATGTTTATACAAGTCTAATGAAAGATACTTGTGCTGCCAGTAACTTTATATGTCATGATATAAGTTTATGATGTCAAAACCTACACTGAAACACAGCAGGAAAGAGAATAAAAATTAGATGTAAAAATCAGTAAAAATTAGATGTAAGGGGTGCTCTACTAAAGTTTCCCAAACAGAAGATTTCAATCCTATCTTGTTTCTGCCAGGTAATTAACTGTTTTGATTTTAGGAAAAAAAATATGCCAACTCCTCTATTCTACTTTAACAAGTTTGTGACTTGCTATGTGACTTGTCAAAATCAACCTTGTGGAGGCAATCTGAGTTAACAGAGCCTGATTTATCTATGTTTAAACAGTGAATATCACTGAAGCCTGTTTTAATGGTCAAAGGTACTGGGAAAAAATTAAATTATATTAAATTCTTATATAGAATTGAAAAATATTATCCAATAAATTGCAGATAATGTACATGGGAATATTTTCTAACTTTTGAGCATTTTCTACATAAAAGTTTTTGTTTCCAATTTTTTTTTAATGAGGACTAATTAAAGAAATCTTAGAGGCAAAAGAGCACTCTCTGTCTGTTGTCAAGAAGCGGGAGCCTGATTTCATTTTGTATGAGTGGGATGTAGGGAATAAATCTTCCGCTCTCCTCAGCTTTTTCCTAATTTTCTTATAGATACTATATAGCTGGAGGAATGCCAGCTCTACAAGTGCAGAAAGACTAGGCAAGCTCTTACTGAGGTTGACTGCTTCGGGATTTATTTTTCAAAGCCAAAAGAACATCTCAGTGCATATAACAACATATATATATATATATCATCTATACCATCTTTTCAGTCATAAATGAAGCAGACCAAGGCAATATTCCAAAAAATTATTAGTATTACAGAAAACAGCTCTAGGGCATTTGTTTCTCTCCTGGAAAGAGCAAGCCTACTTTAGGACTATGGTATTTTATGAAATGTGAAGTATCATGCTAGTATTCATGGGCACTATTACTATTTTGCTTTCCCTTGTATTCTATGATTTAATCTTGAATGCACATCTTGAATATTAGTGCTAAGCTGCTTTACTGCCTGAGATGTGTTCGTGCTGATATCCTGTAATAAAACCTTGTGCAATTAAGACATATTTCAACATTAAATGGATTCCAGCTGGAAGACAAGAGAAAGGAGAGTGATGTTTTCTCTGATTAGTGATGTTCAAACAGTGTTGTTCTGAGAGGTTGTTCCCTCTGTGAACACAAAAATGTACCATTTGCAAGTCTCTCAAACACCTTCATGCGCTGTGTCTGTAGCTGTAACCCCAGTACCTGCCACCAGCCCAGACCCCAGCAAAGCTTATTCCATACTGGTGGCCACTGCCAAGACAAAGGCTGCTGGGAAACAAAACACCATCAACAGATGGGACTTCTTCTGACTCCCTAAAAACCCCTTAAAGCCTCATGGGACTGTCTGAAGAAGCCCTTTCCTTCATGGTATTTCCCCCCTTTCTGAGAGCCACCCAGAGCCTGGACAGCCGGAGTATAAAATAACCAACCACCTTGAGTGAGGAAATTTGGTGCATCTGCTTCTGCATTATGGATTGTCTTTAAAAGCTTCTTGTTTCTTGATAATTTGCTTTGAACTTTGACAATAATTAATATTTTTCATTCATTTTCCCCTGGGTGCATCTAAGATATCAAATGCCACAGTGAGTTTAGAAGAAGTGACTGGCTCAATTCCCCAGTTCAACTTTGTGTTTAGGTCCAAGCTTTGCACTGATGAAAATAACTGCCTGTAACACTTTATGAACAAGGAAAACATAGAGAAAAACAGCTCAGGGGTTGAATAATCAGTATTTATTTTGCATTCCTGTTTGGTTTTGGGGTTGTTTTGTTGGCAGCATAAAACAAATCAAGGCGCTTTGTTTGAAAAATATTAGCTAAAATCTTTCCAGTAAAACTCCCTGTTGTTTTCTCCTACTACTTTGCAACTGCAGATGGTTTGTTCTTTACAGACACATTTCAAACACATTATTACTGAACAGCACTAAAGCTTCAGTTAGCAAGAATAAACATAGTGAAGCAGATAATAATGTACTTTGCTTTTAATATTTTTTCCCTTTTGTTCAGTGATATTGTTAGGGGAAACTTTACATACCCGACATTTTCTGCATCTTCATCACACTCAGCCCTATATTTGCAAACTCCACATTTTGAGTGTTTTCTCTGAACTTCTGTCCCAGATCCTTCATATTCTGAAAAAGAAAATAATAGAAAGCATGACTTTCAAATTAAGCTCTGTTTTTGCTTACCCAAATCCATTTGCCTTCAGGAATACTGTCAACATAAAGCTATCGGGTACTGAAGCTATTAACCTTAATAGCACTCCCTTTTTGAAAGTCAGTCAATTGGAGGTTGGCAGGATTGTACCACTGAGAGAAGAGTGTCCCCGAAAACGCTAGTGCTTCATTGATTGGCTCTTCCTTTATACTTATTTCAGTCATTTTTATTTATTCCCGCTCCACCAGGCACATAACTGGCACTGACATGTCCCAGTCACATTTACTCTTAATTGCCACTGATAATGCATAAACCCTGTCCCTTTTGATGTCCTTGAATATTAGGTACTGGGGATTTAAATACTATTTTCTGTGACAGTCTTTAATTATAGATATCCTTATGCAAGGTTGATGCTTGCATTTTTTCCCCTTTTTGATTCCTGACTATGAGATTAGACTATGCTCATATGTCATATATGCCATGGTATATTTTCCAGATTACTCTGTCTAGTTCTACAGGAATAAAAGAAAAAAGTCATCCTAACAAGAAACTGGTAGAAATGCTATGTATCCTAAAAAGAAAAATCAATTATCTCAAGTATTCTGATCCTAAAAACATCTACATTAATTTTAGTGTTGACATGGACATCAAAAGTCTTCACCAAGTAAAAGAGAAATAAATGATATTCTTACTGTTTCAGTACCATTAACCACTCTTATTTTTGATTTTTAACAAAGTGATGAAGGAGAGCTATGTATTTGAAAGGAAGGAAAAGAACCACAGAAATCTGCAGAGGGAGTTGAGATCCACTTAAAGTATCACAGTATCATGGTGGTGCACAGCTGACTGCACAAGGCTGCCGGATGGACAGAGATCAAAGTGATTCCTTTCCTCACAGCAGCTTTATGTGCTGTAGCAACAGTAAATCAAACATCACCAATGAAACAGCTGAATTTGCGTTCTTTAAATACAAACAGGAAAAAGAAATCCACAACAGCTCTTCCTAATTTCCCTGGATCTTGGCTGAAGGGAATCTCTCCCTCCAACCTGTGGGGATGTGTTTCCATGAAGAATAGTGCAGGTGAGACTTGCAAACTACCTTCTGTCTAAAGCATGCTGTGCATTTTCCAGAGATTAATACCGATCAAACAAAATTCACACTGTAGAAATTCTATCACCACTCTTATCAAGTTGCAGTAGAGGTCATCTGCTTTTATCTTTACAAATGCACATCTTATTTGATTTCTCCTTCTTTCTAGGTACCACATTCCTATGCCTACATTCAGCAAATGTCCTTTAGCATCAGATTTCACTTTTCCATGCCAATAAATTATGCCCTATGGTTTGAATAACTTAAACAAATGGCACTGCTTTCATTCATGGTATTTCCACTTCTTTTTCTGTTCTTATGACCCTTGACGCCCTTTGCCAGTGCCCTTTGTCAATTGACACCTTCTGGAGTTACAGGTACAAGGGCTGGACATATTGTTCCAGAAAAGTTGTCATCAAAGCCAAATACCATCTGTGACATTCTTCACTGTAAACATCCAACAATCATATTGCTTTTTGACCATTTTTCTGCACTGACAATCATCTTTATTATCCACTTTATTCCCCAATGAGTCCTTTTCAGGGTCAACAGTCTGTAGGAGAGATGTATTCCTGACATCAAGGAAGAATTAGCTAGGTCCTGGGCTTGCTACAGATAACTGTCCTCAGACATTAAATCCTGCCTGCTTATGCATCCTGTTAGCTCAGTGACCTGTTCTTTGTGATCCACACCAAATCAGTGCCGACGGATTTGCTCCCAGATCACCAGTAGAAAGGGTCACGGGGCCAGGAACAGTCTCTAGAAACACACTCGTTTTCTACAGCCTCCTTAACATTTCAGGATCTATTGATTTGCAGTATTTTTGCACATTAGATGTGCACCATGTGGATGTTGTGTTCTCTAGTTACTTAGACTTGTATGAGATTAAAGACCACATTTGACTGAGAAAGGTTATGGCTCTGTGGTGGTACATTTACATAAAATGTTCTGTCGTACAAATGCCTTTCTTGGAAAAATCAGTTTAAAAAAAGATAATTTTCTCAGTAAAGGTTTTCCATGAACTCCTGGTGACTGGCATTAAATATTTTTTCCCTCACTTAATTCTGTACTCAGATGACTTTTCCACCTTCTATTTCACTGCTGTGCTTCTCATAGGTGCCAGAATGAGAGGCTGTTGCTGCCCGGTCATCACATTTAGCTGTTCTGAAAATATTTGTATATTATTTATCATTATTCTACTGAAGAAAAAGAGACAAAAAAGTCATCAACAACCTAAAGAATTCTTTACCATCCATTTTAAAGCTTTCAGCAGCAAACCTGGCAGACCTGCTGGTTACAGAATACCTCTTCAACATTTGGTTCTTAATATCCTTCTATGGTACCCCTAGCATGGAAACCATTTCATCATACCCCATTTATACTATCTGACTTGACTGCAAATGCAACCAGAATGCTTTACTGGCCCTTTTGCTGCACTACTAGCATTTCAGTTTTGCAGTGGAGCAAAAGAAGTAACATACCACACACACACACGCACACATGCAACATACGCACTTTTCCTCCTGAGCTCTGGTTCTGCTCCCTGTGAATGCCCCAACACCTTTTTATTTTCAGAAACATAGCCCATAACTACTTGTTCATTGTTTCTACATACTATTTGATGTAAAATTCCCTTTCTTTCCTTTTCTCCTCATCCTAAAATTGCTTTCTCTACCTTTTAAAATTAGGTTTGTTTTTAAAAAAGTGTGACTTTTTGGTTTTTTCTTGATCAGAATTTGCTGGACCTCATGTATATAGGTCACCTACAATTTTCAGAAGCATCTTTCACTACTGGCTGCATTATGTTTTGATAGTAGAAGCATTAGACGCTGTGTATAATATAGACTGAAGTCCTGTTGTGGTTTAGGAATGGTACTCCCCATCCAGTGTCCCCAGCGAGAATCTCCAATCCATGTGCTGCTCTCTGGCTCCTCTGCTCTCCCCTCCCCTTTGCCCCTTTGGTGGGATGAAGTGGCAAACTGGAGGCACAAAAGGTAAAACTCACAGGTTGAAGTAAGAACAATTTACTGGAAACAGCAATGAGATAAGAAAAGAACAGTAACAGCAACAATATTAATAACAAAAGTGCACAGAAGAGAGAGTGATTCACAAGCCAAAATGTTCACTGCAGAGCTCAACCATGCTGCCTCGACCAGAAAAGAGCCATTCCTTCCAGAAAAAGATCCCTTTTCCCTGCCCCTAGTGATGATGTGAGGTGGTACAGCATAACTTCTTGGTCCTGGCCTTGTCCCCTCCTGGCTACTGCCAAAATCATAGTTGTCCTGGCTGGAGCCAAGGCAAGTCCTTCAAGAAAACAGCTTTTCCCACCAATAAGAGTAGATGAATGTTGTTTTTCAACCTGAATTGATAGCAGACTTGTACACCGGTACTCTGTTAAAATATGTTAACCCATTAATATTTGAGAGCATGTTTCTCTGGTGTAAATGTCTTCAAACAGGCAATATATCCCTCGACAAATTGCCTCTCTCTCCTCCTTTCTCCCCCACATTTGATTGTTCCTACATAGGTTGTAGGCATTAATTTTAATATTCCAATCAATCAGATCTTCCCAGCAGGTTTCAGTAATAACAATTAGGTCAAAATATGCTCCCAAATGAGCAATTCAGGCTCCTCTTGTTTATTATGCAAGCTTCTAATATTGCTATATAGATGATTACAGAATTTCTTCTTCTTGGTTTTGTTGGTATCTTGATTAATCCTGTTCTTGACATATTAATTTGATGTTGAGTGAAAGCTCATTTTCCCTCTCTTTTCAGCTTCCTTACATGTTTCAGGGCAGCGCCTCATTAATGCTCTGTCCTTCAAAAGAAACAAGGCACAAAGATAGGATCAGTGACTCCCAGTTGTCTCTCTGAGCTGTGCTCCCTAACACTTCTGCTTGAGTCATTATTCCTCTGCAGAAGATGGCCAGCTGTATCTTAGGAGCTGCAGGGTAGGAGCCTGCCAATGGACAGCAGCTCTAGAGGAACTGGGCAGCAGTAAATTGCTTCCCTCAGCAACTCATTTGTGTGCTCCTACAACGGTAATGTGGCTGGGTTTCTGCTGAGGGCTTTCAATCAGGCTTGAAGCAAAAGTATCCATCTGTGTCAAGGTGAAGCTAGGTTTGCCTGAAGGCATGGCTTGGAAAGGGAGCTATGCTGTATATTTGTATTTATCACTGTTCCCAGTGAAGAGGGGGGAGCTGCAACTCCTCAGTAGCCATGTACAGATAGAATTCCTTTGCCTAGAAAAGCCCCTCTGAAAATCAATTCGTACCTGGTTTGGGATCATAATCATTTCTACTGTATCCCATGGGATCAACTAATCTCAAAAAGATTTTGAAAAAATAGGAAGGGCCACAGCAAATCCTCTTCTGCAGCCCAAAGTACAAAAGAACCCCTACCCTGTGATTCCCTCAGTAGGGCTAGCACTGGAAATTCCTCTCAAAATACCACAGTCCACAGAACTGCACATTAAGGACTGCAATTCATTCCAGAGCTTAGTGACCTATCCTACATTCCATTAACTTTTAGGGCAACTTTAATGACGCACTTAGTTAAAATGGAGATTGTTCCCATAATTTGAAAAAAAAGTTGCAAACCTGCTCTTTTTGGCTGTAAGTATACATTTAAAGACAACACTACTCTTAACTCTCCCAAATTTTTGGCAAATGATGTCTTGAATTCTCTTGACCACGCTGCTGGATCATATGCAAAAGCAGTATTTGGCAGTATGGAAGGTCCTGCTCTCTTATCCAACCACCCAGCTGGCCTAGAAGCAAAGCCTGGCTTGGCACAGCAGACATCTATACCTGGCTGAAAGATCCTTTCCGTGTGCAGTGTGGACCATACACTGCAGCTTCAAGCATGCTTCAGGAAAGGCACCAGCCTTTGGAATTGGATTTTGCAAGAAGGGGCATTACACGCTTAACAGGAGGATGCTGGGTCTACTTACAATTGAGGTGCCTGGAGGAGGGGAGTTTGAAGATTGATTCCCTAATCACAACCCAGCCAAGGTGACAGGCTGGCCCAGTGCTTATGATAATGACAATGTGTACACTTACAAGCAAAGGACGTGAGGACACGCACTGTAAGAACCCACCACCACTGCCCTTGTTAGGTGATAGGTATTTCACACACCAGAGAGCTGGAACTTCTGGTTTGCTTCTGTGCATATGACACCATGGATAGTGGTAGGAAAAGCTGGCATATTGCAAGACTGGATCAGCTTTCACACTGCAGAAACCTCCAGCTGGAGAACTCCAGTACCCATTCACTCCAGTGCGCTGCTTCAAATGCAGCTAACTCATTTTTTCTCCAAGGGAAGACACAACAGCTTCAGAGTAAGCACCAGGGAAATTAAGCATGACTAGATGATGGTGGAAAACAGAGAACATGAAAGTCACCAGATGCCAAGGGAGGTGTCCCACAATTTCATGAACACACTGGACGCCTTTCTGCAGGACCAGTGCAGGGTATATGAGATGAATCCATCCTCATTTGCTACCTATCCTGTGCAAGAGGGAAAAGGAATCTGTCTTTATGTACCTCTGGCCCCAGCATCCTTCCAAGCATGCTCCAACATCCCTGAAAAACCTACTTAGAATAAGTCTCCACAAACACAATGCCTGAACATTCAGGCCCTTCGCCTCTGCCTTTATGAACCTTTGCTGAAAAAACAGCAATTCTTGCTTGTTTTATTTCAGTGTTAATTTTACCTGCATCGAGTAGGATCTTGACAGAAATATATAGGGCTATTTGCAGCTAAAGTGATACTCAGTGACAAGCCACGTGATGGAACCCGCACTTAAATCTTTCTAAGTCACACACCATTAAATAGGTAAAAGACGTGATGCTACCTCCTATCCAGGGTGCTAATCACCGTCAAGTTTCCGCAAGTCATATTAAAATACATTAAAACAAATCAGTAGCACTATTACAAATTAAAATAGAAAATATTCGAGGCTCTAAATTGTATGTGTTTATTCCACCCTGACTGTGTGACAATTACTGGATAAGTGTTGTCCCCAGTGAGGGGAAGGAACAGATGGCAGCCTGCTAAAAAGCACATACTGTATATCAATTTATTAATTACTAAATGCAATCTGCTAGACGTTCATCACAAGATACTTCAGCTATTAAATTTCAGCCGGATTAGAAATTCAAAACAAATTATTTTCATAATAATTAACTTAGCTATATGTATTGCAAGCATGTTATTTACTTAGCTGAAAAGGCTGAAATGATTGGGTGCCATCTGTCTAACTACCATTACAACTTTTTTAATATCAAAAGGGCATTTTGCTCAGGTACACAGACAAACACTGAACAAAACGAATTAAAAATTAATGTTATGGGCATAGTAGGACATTTAGAAATCTCACCCTTGTTGGCTGATTACTAGAGCACAGAACCTGCCTCTTCTAGGACAGTGATTTGTTTCTGAGAGGCTGGCTTGAAAAGCCTTTACCATTTGTTAGCTCTTTCATGGTGTATGTAACAAATGCTGATGGTTTTCAACGCATTCTTGCAAAGGCCTTACTATATCACAAACTCACAGCTGTGAGCTGGCAATCTACCTTTTTATGCACATGTGACAGTCTGAGAATCATTTTTTGTGCTCCAATCTACAAGTTGTGGAAATACATCCAGCAGGTCAAATAGTGTTGCAATTTACAACAGGCGGAGATGAACACAAATCTGAGTCTGTACCTGCTCCTTCCCCAGTTCTGCCCCAAACTCTAACAAAACATTGATTAAACAAAGGGCCTAATTTTATGACTGTATTCTTCAGAACAGGGAAAATGCAGAATGATTCATATGAGAATAGAGAGAGAAGCCCACATCTTAGATGCAAGTTTAAAGGATCCCACCATCTTCAGCCATGACCCCAGCTAAGCAACTCTTTAAAGTCTGAGTCTCTGCTCTCTGACATTGCCTTCTGCAGGGGTGAAACATAATGGTAGAATACTGAGGGTTTTGAAATTTCTCTCATTTCTGAATTAACATTCATATATTCTTCTTAGAAGTGGCTTGGGATACCCATTGCCACAAATGACCTACTGCTTGGTTTCATAACTACAATTTTTATTATGTTAATTGAAGTTTCAGACTTCTGAAATTAGAAAAATGGGTAATTTTATTACAAATCAATGCTAACAGAGCATAGAAATGGAACTAGCTCATTCAGAATGTCAGAGGGCAACTAGACAATTGTGTCATCCTTAAAAATTATATTGCTTCATCTCATTCAGACATGCTGAAAAAATTCTCCCACTCTTAATTCTTTTCCTAAAACCTAGTATCTTTTTAGCAGTAAACATGATTTGTGGAGAACCTGAACCAGTAGTTCCACGGTCTTTAGTTGTTTTTTCTTGTAGCACATGATGACTTCTAAGGGAAGATATTGTCTGAAACTAACTTTGAGGAAGAGGACTTTTCTGGATTTTTGAATTGTTTCTAAATCTATTTTTTTTTTTCTTAACGTAGAAATGAATGCATTAACATCATACAGTTTTGGAGTAGGAGGGAGAATCTGCATGCAGTCAGGTCTCAGAATCATTAATGAGATTGTTCTGCAATGAAATGCAGATAATGAAAAAGAACAGTGTGAATCAGTAGCACAAATCTTAAATAAACATGAGGCCAACAGCTTATTTCAGCAGTAGAGACTGTCTCAGGCAGAGCTATAGCAACTGAAAAACACAACTCTGGTGCTTTCCCAGTACTTTCTTAAAAATCCACCAGCAAGCAAGCAGGGCATCTGCACAGCACTTGCGATGCTTCCTGAATGCACACAAGCAGCTGTGCTCATCCATTCCATGTGTGCAAGCATCACTGGTGCATACACAATCACACTAATTGCATGTTTAAGAAACACAGTGAACACTGATTCTGTGATCAACATCTGGAAATGCAAATCCTAGGAAGAAAACACAAGTCTCTAAGCCAGTATGTTTGCTTGCTTGCTGGTTCTCTCTCATCCTTGCATTTTTCCACCTCCCTTGAAGGTTCCTTGTGCTTCCAAGCAGTAGCTGTACCTAACCGGTAGGGCACAGAGGCTCCCCAGGGAATTAGGTTCCCATTGGAGCACCCTTATCCAAGAGTATGAGATTAAACATTCCGGCATGGGTGATTATTATATCTCAGTATATCCTGAGTTCCGCCAAAAGGAAATGGAGAAGGCTGGGCCAGGATGCAGTTCTGCAGCAGACAGTCCCATAGCTGAAACAACCAGGGAGGCAGGACTGTGGAGGGCATTGTAGAGCACCTCTACCCTCTGCCTGGGTTCTTATCCTTTCTTCTTGTTTGGATTCTAAACAATGCATCTCCATCCTCAGTATGTTCATCACTCTTCTAGAAGTTTGGTTTTAATTCTAAATTCCTTTAAATTGCAATAAATCCTTTTGGGTTTTAATGATTTCATGTCACACTTTTACAGCTACTTGAATTATGGACCAAAACAAATTCCAGATATGAAAGTATCCTTGAATTTTCAGCCAGAGCAGAGTTCAATAACCAAAGCAACAGTGGATTCCATCCTTTGAAGGATTGCTTTCAGACACAGAAAATGACTCAACATGCTGAAGACTAACCAACTGTCCCACAGAAGTATTACTCAACACCCAGTTCAGCGAGGAAGATGCACAGGGACAGGAATAATTCACTGTGTCACAAATAGCCTCCGATGTATTTAAAAAAAAGGAAGAAGAGCCAAGCAGGATATTCAATTTCTCATTGTTTAAATTTTCTTTTTCTTAACCTAAAATTGAGAACTAAACCCAACTGTTTTCATACTGAACAGAAGAAGGAACATTTCAGTTGGCCCAAAGGCACTCAAAAGAAACCCCAATAAAAGAAGGGCTAATGTCACAAAACTGCTGGAGGACAGAGTAGGTACATTGTTCCTTCTTAATTCAATACCCAGGCAGTGCAGAAACTCACCTGGGGCCAAGGGAACCAGATTCAATTCTTTATGCCTGAAGTGAACTGAATCTACATATTCCACCTCCCACACCAACTACTTCTGCAGGGTATCAAGGGACCACCAAACCTCCTAAGCCTATGGCATTCAATTTTGCATAAATAATTCAGGTACACTGGCATGCTGAGCCCCAGCTAGCAAAGACTTTCCATAGCACGAATCCTTCCTCTCCATCTCTTTGTCCCAGGCTCAATGAACATTTCAAGTGAGAACAAAAAGAACAGCAATGACAAAGGGAAACCCATTTGAGCCTCTCTTATCCCCACAGGTAGATTTGGGTTCAGCCTCCTGCCTCAAATCAAGCAACAAGTGTATTTGAATGTGAACCTTTCACCTCTCCAGTGAGCAGACAACAAAACACAGCATGTTCTGGCCTATGCTTTTCCAAACTGCTCATAAAGCTACCCAAAAAATCCTGACATCTATCAGTTGGCTGCCAATCTCTTCCAAACCAACACAGTAACAATTACAAGGGACTTTAAACGGGATTTTTGTATGCATCTGGAAAATACTGAAAAAACCCAAACCCAACTAATCTCAACGGCATTCAA
The DNA here is from genome assembly GCF_020740725.1 of Corvus hawaiiensis. NCBI lineage: Eukaryota > Metazoa > Chordata > Aves > Passeriformes > Corvidae > Corvus > Corvus hawaiiensis. Next base: position 4,262,305 of record NC_063242.1, on the reverse strand, counting down.
ATTTTTCTAAAACTGTTATAAAAGTAAAAGTGAAACATGAACCAAATTACTGTCATCTGTCTCCTGCAAGAACTGCATAGCAGTACCAAGGCCAGAAAGCTCAGCTTGCAGGGAGCATCTGTAGTGGAATAACAGACTGGGTTATTCCCAGTTAAAAAATAACCCAGGAATAACTGGGTTATTCCTGTTAACAAAGGGGAAAAGAGAAGCAAACTGAGCTGGGGAAAGAGTGTGAAGCACCAGAAAAGTCACCTGTGGGGTAAGAAGAGGAAATGTTTGAGCAGAAAATTTTTCCTTCAGACAGTGCCCCAAAACAAACAAAGGTGAGAATGGCCCTGTCCTAGCAGCAGCCCAGGAATTTACTGATAGCATCTTATTAAGGGGGAGGGAAATGCCTCCCCTTCACCTCCATACAGGAAAAAAGAGGCAGCTAGCTCCTGATTTTTGAAAAGGTAGCTGTTACATTTAGTTACACTGTGATGCCATTGATGGTTTTCCACAAAAACACATTTTCATATAACTATACAAGATTTACAGTACTTTAAAACTCAGTGCCATCAGTATGAAATGCAACACCTTCTTAATACTACCAAAGCCTAAAAGCAAAACAGTTTTTCTGTGTCTGTATATATATCTGTGTCTCACATTTTTCATTCTATATGTATTCTTGCTAGTAATATCAAAGACAGAATTAAGATAATCTTTTTTTAATCCTTGGAAGAAGATTAAGATATGTTGAAAGATAGGAGCAGTTCTACCACTACCAGCTGTGCTACATTCCCTCTTTGAATATACAGCTTTGAACATAAACATGTAAAATATTTTATATAAACAGATATCATAATGCAATTTTTATATATTTTAGGCAACAAGCTTTACCAAGCATAAGGTAATAACTAACTAGATACTTTAGACGTGAAGGAAATGAATGCAAGGAAAAGCATTGTAAGAAATTTATTGTGAATGGACATTTTCTGGAGAGAAATACAGGTGAAATAGGGATCTAAATATTGCACTATATTGCTGGTAACAAATTAAAAATTATATAGGTCAAATCTGAAACAACAATATTGGTCAAATGCACACTACAACCTATTCCTCTACCAGTACTGTTCTGAGATGGTCCAATAACACTGCGACATTAAAGCTTATTTTAAGTGCCATAATTTTCCCACAATTCATGTGGTATACAGTAGCCATGTGTATATATTATGTGTATAAAACTGACACACATTAGTTAAAAAGAAAGGCCAAAAGCAAATATAAGCAAAGTTTGGTACTCACCTCCTTCTCCTGACCCAGAGCCATTATCTGAAAAAGAAACAGAGGGGGAGAAAAAAACAAGAAAGCAAATGAAAATATTGCTCCAGGAGCAGCTGTTTGTTCAGGAACTTGTCACTGTAAAACATGACACAGATGTTATATTTCATGAGCCAGCTGTAAAAACAAACATCCCACATAAGGTCTGGCATCCTCTAATATGGTCTATCCATACTCACTGTGCCCGAGTCTCTCTTCCCTGTCAAGATGTTACTCAAGGAACAGCATTATTCAATACTGAAACTAAATTGCTTTCCTAGCCTCTTTTCAACTGCTAGAGATTAAAATTTGTTAAACCCAAAAGACATGAAGAGTACAAAGTCCGATTTTGGGAATGTTTATTTTTCCTTACCCTCTAGCCCTGGGAATGGTACTTCAAGGAGTAACACATTGATCACCTGACTGCAGAAGTACCTCCAGAAGAAAACTAATCCTCCAAGTAAAGCTGATTTAAGTAATCTAATGACAAAATAGCTTCTCTCAGCTGCGTCAGTCACTTCACATAAAGATGCTCTAATGGCATAGTTATTTCATTGACATTTGACTGACTGGATTAGCATCTGAGGAGTGACAGCTTTCGACTGGATCCCATTTGCATTAGCAGTTCAAGTGTCAGCAGGACTTGAGCTTCTTCACCACCCCCGGCCAACTAACTCTACTTCAGAGCACTGCGGAGCTGTTTAGGGACTTTGCATGCACATCCTGCTGGGCAGCACTCTGCACAGGCTTCAGCTTGCACGGCAGTAAAGACAAGCCCTCAAACACATGTTCTGAGTCACAAAACTTCCTGTCTTTCCTGCTCAAAGGAGGAGGAGAGGAGAGAATGGAATGGCAACTACTCTCTGTGAATTGTTCCCCATTCCCATTAGATTAGCTTCTCTGGAAGCTGAGGAGAGGAGCAGAGCACACACTCTGCTCATCCCACATCTCTCCTTTCATGCCTGCTTTGGTGATGGAGAAGGCAGCTGAATTTATTTGCAAAAAACTGAAAGAAGAAGGAGGCCAGACAGAGAGAGGAGTGGGAATCTTACTTCCTCCACACATGAGGTCGTTGTTCACATCAGAGGAAAAACCAAACGCTCTGTTTGCTCAGTTCCCTCCCCTGCTTTTCTTTAAGGAGCTGTATTTCTAAGAATAATTCCCTCTAGTGCGTGGATGAAAGTGTGAAATTCCACGTTACTGGGTCACTTCACACATTGAAAATAATCTCCTGTCACATGGAGTATCAGGAATAGAGATTTGTTTTTCTTTCACTTTAATTTTCCTTTCTTTTCTCCTATGCCACTACTTGGTGTCTAACAGGCCAAGCTTCTTACCTTACAGAAATTAGTGCAAAAACAGGCAGGTTTGTTTTTCCATTGATAGTGACCCACTTTACTGACAAAGCAGACAATCCCATATAAAATGTCGTTGTTGAGTCACTGAGAAATATGCCTTATGATGCAGTATTGCTTCATTAAGAAACTTGAAGGAGTATAATTTACTTATATGAGTTAATATATAGGCTTATTTGCAGTGGTGAAATTGTGTCATCAGCTGTTTTGGGGGAGAGGAAGCTGACATACAAACAGGAGCAAGTCCAACATGTAACTCATATGAAAGACAAAGGGTAAAATGTCTCAAAGAAGCTTGACTTGTTCCATATTTTTGTTTCCAACTCCCACTCCCTTGACTGTTTTCCCCTGTGCATTCAGCCCTAAGGTGAGAAATGCTGCTCAGCCCCAGCTGAGGGGCTCTGGCTGTGTCCTGTGTGTGTGGGGCAGGGCTGGTACAGCCACACACATGGAGAGTGCCCTGTAAATCATAGAGCTGATGCTCAGACCACCCCTCTCTATAGATCATTGGCTTGATATACATGAAGTCCACTTGGCAGGACATCATAGCAGCAAGATAGATTCATTTCCACTTCTCTGGACTTTCAGTTCTCAAAAAGCGATTAAAAAGAAAAAGAAGTGTAATCCTCTAGAACACTGTATCATTTTCAACTTTTCCCTGGGAGCTGTGCTAGGATGCTAGTCTCCAGGGTAACCATGCTAAACTAAGCCAGTGTTCCTGCTTGTTTTTTTCCCTGAGCCTTGGCTAGATTTTCCCAGGCAGCTGCTGGTTAAAAGAGTAGCATTTTTTTCCAGCTTACTTGGACAAGCAGCCCTGCTCTTTTCAGGCCCTTAATGAATTCAGGGTTTTCAAAAGTTGCCTTCATGCACCAAGATCTGTCAAGAAAGATGCCCAAACAGGTGAAGATGCTGGGCACAAACAGCATTCCCCCAGCCACTGGTCAGTAATTAGAGAAGGAGTGATTGACCTCTACCTTTACTTAAGCCACCCTTTTTCAAGTAGACTTATAAAGATTGAGAACAGCCCGGACGAAGACTTGGGAATGCTGGTGGATGAGAAGCTGGACATGAACTGTCACTGTGCACTGGCAGCCCAGAAAGCCAAAGGTGTCCTGGGCTGCAACCAAAGCAGTGTGGCCAGCAGGGTGAGGGAGGGGATTCTCCTTCTCTGCTCCACTTTCCTGAGACTCTACCTGGAATGCTGCATCCAGCTCACAGGTCCCCAACACAGAAAGGATGCGAACCTATTGGACTGAGTCCAGAGAAGGACCATCAAGATCATTAGAGGCATGGAGCACCTCTCCTGTGAAGAAAGGCTGAGAGAATTGGGTTTGTTCAGCCTGGAAAAGATGGGGCTTTGGGGTGACCTAATTTCAGCCTTCCAGTTCCTGAAGGGAGCCTACAAGAAAGATGGAGAGGGACTTTGTGCAAGGGATGTAGTGACAGGACAAAGGGGAATGGATTCCAGCTGACAGTAGGTTTAGATTAGATATTAGAAAGAAATTCTACTGTGAGGCACTGGCACTCCAGAGAAATTGTGGATGCTCCATCCCTGAAGGTGTTCAAGGCCCAGCTGAATGGAGCTCTGAACAACTTGGTCTAATGGAATATATCTATACCCAGGGCCATGAGGTGGGAACTGGATTATCTTTGAAGTCCCTTCCAAACAAAACCGTTCCATGATTCTATAAAAATATGCTAATACACAAATATACAGGCTTCCGCTGCGAGCTGCTTTTATCCATGAAGGAGTTTCTGGATAAAATACACAAAGAAGGACTTGGATCTGACACAGCATCTGGATGCTGTAAGCACTCAGCTACAGTCAGAGTCTCCTTTTTTGTTCTTTCTGAACAGGAGCCATTTCTGTACTGTGGGTCTGCTTTGGTGCAGAGGCAGAAAAACTCCCCAAACCCAAAAACTCTTTCAGCCTCTCTCATTCAGGAGGGATGGCTTTTAACTCAAACTGGCATGAAAATTGAACCCATCTCTTCCCCATTTAGGGCAGCAGCTCCAAACTGCTAAGTACAAACAGAAGGGCAAACAGTCCACTAACAAATTTTAAGCAAGCAGACCCTTCTATAAGCCACTCCTAAGAGAATAATTCCTGTGTCTGTTTCTACTTCTGCAAATAGCTTTATTCTCCTTTTTTTTTTTTAAACTTAGAAATCCCAACAGAAAACAATGGACTATGGCTTTAAAATATATACAGTACATTGAGAAACTGCAAGTTTAATCAAGTACTACATCACTGTGTGGTTACAATTTCATGTGCATATAATATAAATCTGGCAGCAGTCAAAATCAGTATTAAAACCTGTATATGCAGACTCAAAATTTCAACCATACATTCTCTTTCATTTCTCTAAACAACCATTTTTAATGTCAAAACTTGCATTTTGTTTATTCCTAAAGCACCTATAATTGACTCTTTTTTAAACACTGCTTATTTTAGAATCTTGAAACTCTGACAGCCTTCCAACAAACAAAATAAATAAATATGTTGCAAATCACCTATGTCTGTAAAATTTAACCAAAATATTACCTGGCAAGAAACAGAATAATGATTTAGTGACTAAATCACTCAGTATAGTCTGTTCCAGTGCCATAGCTACAGGAGGTATCAATCCCTAGCAAATGGGAAATATTTCATTCCTGTATGAGATTCAGAAGTCTGATATACTTTAAATATTAAACAGTTGTTACAACACTAAGGAGGAATTTCATCCTATTGTCTTGGGTGCATCCTGCCAGGATGAAGCTTTGCTTTGAAAAACAAAACTCTGATAGGAGACCAGTGAATCTATACTTGTCTCCCAATGATGCCCTAGAACAAAGCACTGTAATAGCAAATTCAAAGGCACCCAGTGAAAATTTATGGGGGTCTACAAAATATTTTTTCATTTCAGTATCTGATTCTCCATTATACATGTAACAGATCAAGAGCACAAATATGCTGCCATCTTGGCAGGGCATGGAGAGGTTCTGGATGATGGCTTTTATCATCCAATATTTTCACGCCACCTGAAGCACATCAGACACTCAAGGAGCAGCAGGTACTGTTCTAGTGGAGCTCTGCTGAGGCACTTAAAGTTGCACCAGTGTAAGTGCAGTATGCAGCCTGAATCACAACCTCAGTTTCACAAATGTGTTTTCAGTACTTTCTGGAGCACTGTGTTTCAGCATGTTTCTTAATCTGCTACACTAAGTGCTAAAAATTATGCTGCATTTCCTGGGTTTTATGGAGGACTTTAAGAAAAGGAGAGGAAGGTTGAAAAAACAATCCCATACTAGCTGAATAACGTAGTAATTAGCTGACAGCAAACTGAGGTTGAGAAGAATCGATTTTTCATTTTGAAATTTCTTTTTCTTGGTAGAGTAGAATGCACATAGAAACATACACTTTTTGTTGTTCCGAAAACATTATCCTAGAATTTTGTTTGAGTGAGAGAAAGAAACCTTCATGCTGTGTGTCCATTTAGTAAAATGATTAGGGCATGAAATTAAAAAATATTTATACTTTAACATTTACTTATACATCCTCAGTTCAAACCTTCATATTTATTGGTGTTGTTATAGTAATATGTGAGTCCTCCCAAACTGGATTTCATTTTTTTCCTCTTTCTGCTGAATCTGCACATAATTTACAGGTGGGAGATTGGGAAAGGCAGCAGATTCAGTCATCTGCCTGAGGGATGCTGGAATTATGCTTCTGAGCTGGGCACAAAACATGGGCTTCCTTCTGTATTAGGACCAAAAACACAGATTGTTTTGGACCTCAGTAAACATGAGCAGACCTCAGTATAGGTGTGTGCTGCAGTCAAAGGCCTTAGAGCAGCTGGTGTGAAACATGCTGCATTTAAATGAGGTAACTGGGACTGGCAGCAGCAAGGGCTTGGACTAGGTATCCTGCACGTGCATTTACTCTAATTTCTAGATAAGATGCTGTAGCTACCAGTGAGCTCCAGGCCTGATAACTCTAAATTGTCACTGCAATTACCAACATAAAGTTAGCAAGGAGTGTGCATCTGACCCATGGTCACGCTTTTGGCTACCATATAGATGTAACTTTGTTTAGATTAATCTGAGTAGCTATTCTGTATCCAAAGATGAGGGATGTCCCACAACTTCATATTTTCTGTGTCTTATTTATGTACCAAAGATTGCAGTTGTTGGCACTACTGAGTTATTTATTCACTCAGAGAAAGCCAGCCATGCGTCTGGTCTCACCAGCTTTGAATCTACTCAGAGGTTCAGAACACCTCTGGTGGCTAAAGTTTCCCTGTCAAAGAGCATGTTGCAATATTCAAGACAGAGAAAACCTGCCCCATGTATTTGAAAGATGAGGAAAATCTATGCTTTAAGTGTGTGGAAAGACAAAAAAGGCTAGTGCATTAGAAAGGTCAGGTAGAATGATTTTGTCAGTTTTGCATATCTTCAGTGTAATGACCTGAAAATGATGCCTTGGATACAGGTAGAGCAGCGGTCAGGATGATCAGTGTCACTTGCTGGATGTCACACTATTTCTTTATATCCAAAAAATAAAAGTCCTAAAGAAATGGCTAATTTGGAGTCTGCTCCAAATTTGTTGAAAGCCTTTTGATGAATATCAAGGCTCCTCTATAAACACCACAGAAGCATTCATAATCTATTTTCCCAGATAAAGTACTTCAACTTGTAATGTTTATTTATTAATCTGTTAGCATATCAGAAGATATAGCAGACTTCTTATCTAACAAAAGGTTCTATTCCTAAAGAGGACTTGGGCTTTCCACATTATTTCATTCTATGAAAAGCACCAAAATTTTAATTGCTGGAATTAAGGGCAAAACTAAAGAGCTAACCATAAAACATCATTCATTAGTGACACATAATGATGTTTTACATACCTGAATAACAAGGTCCTCTTGATACCATTGTTATCTCTTTCTGGTGCTTGCAAGCAGCTCTCCTGAGGAAGCATTCATTTTGGTAAGTGTCTCCATTTGATCCACAAACTGGAATATAGTTTGTGTGACACTGGAAAAGAAATTATAAAATAACCCAGTCATACAGAAATCAAGTGATTAATCTCAACTGCATATTAATAACATGAATATAATAACATAATAACATGAAGATAGTTGTGTTACCAACAGCAACTTATAACTCTTTTTGCTAAAGAAAGATTTGAAATATATTAGTTTTTCAGTATTACTATATGTATTCCTCTTGGATCACTGAAATAATAGTCTAACTCCACATGGACTGAACATAGGAATTCAGTAGGAAAGATTAAAAGCACAAAATAACTATGGTGGGACTTTTTACTGGCTAGAGGGAATATGCCAGGCATCCAGAAGTATTTGAAGGATGAACACTGAGGAAGGAGAAAACTTCTTCAAGATAATACAAGAAAGTATGACTAGGCCCAGGGGGATGAAACCAAGCAAAGGAGAATTTAAGGAGAACAGTGCTTAAAGGGAGATTTGTTGACCTTTTTGTTCAGAACATTCTTTCAAAGGAGGTGGAAAACAATCACCATTCTCATTAAATTCAAGAGCATCATGAGCCTTTTCTTGGTCAACAACCATAATAATGCTTTTTTATTACTACACTGAAAAATTTAAATCTTAAAGTTAGTAGAATTTGGTACAAACAAAAAGAAGGAAAGGTAGAAAGGAAGAATTATCATTCAGAATAGCTTTTGCAGAAGCTGCCTGTATTTTGCTGTTTTCTTAAATTCTAAGGGAGATGGATTATAAAAATGCATAATGTGCATTGAAATCCTGGGACCACCAATCTGCCTAACATCTGAGAGTGCTGCACGACTTCCTGCTGAACTGGAGACCCAAACCCAGCTTCACAGCATGGAAAAGGAGATATTTCCCTGTTTGGGGGTGCAGTGGTAACTGTAATGTCAGACGCTTTTTCCATCTTCAACACCCCAATGTAAAAAGAACCCAACCAAAAACAAAAACCAAGAAGCAATGATGAAATACAGTGGCCAAGAAATTTTTTAACCACATAAAGTTTATGATTAAACTGGTGTAGTTCAACCCATCAGACTGCAAGCAGAAACAATACTAACTAAGCTAAAATGACTTAAAAGTACAAGAGTTTCTTATCCAAATTCCAAATGAGAGTCTCTCGCACAACAGTTTCTTTGTGCTTTGGCATACATAAAGGTCAAAATATTCAATTGTTAAAACATAATTTTTAAGGGTATTACTCTCCAATCCTTTGTCATCCTGCCATAGATGACCAACTGAGAATGAACTAAACAGGTACTGACAGAAATAAATCATGTTGACAGCTCTGAAAATTATTTCTAACAGTTTTGTAATACTTTCCCATAGTAAGTAGCTCTCAGACACTCAACCACAGCCATCAGTCCTATCACATGCCATACTGAACAGCCATTTCTAGAGAATAATTAGGCAACTCCTGAGCGGGACAATACTTTTCAATAGATAATTCTCTGTTCAATAGATAATGTTCCATTCTCCTTAAGTCTCTGTGTGATGTTTTAAATTTGCAGGTTTTCATCCCGAGGATTGAAAATGAAAAGTGAAGGGATTCCTTTTTTAGTTTGGTAAGCCTTTAGTGATTTGGTACAGTACAGCCAAAAGTTCTCCTGCGAGCGTCCTTTAGGAGTAAAGTTGTTTTCTTGTGAGGAAGTCCTCTAATACCTCAAATGACCAAAATGGAGAGCATCTCTTCATGGGCAAGATCTGCTCAGCGCAGGGTGCCATGGGAAAATCCTTCCGAGCTTCATCCAGTGCTGTGTGATTTCAGAGTTCCCAACATCTGAATGGGTTGTAAGATTTGCTCATTGTCACTTTGCTCCTTTTCCTATTCTGTCTTACTGAAGCTGTTATTTTATTAAACTGATTGTTGTCAAGTCTTTCTGACTGAGATTGAAAGAGAGCCCCATGATGTCTCTCTCTCTTCTCACCCCACCTCACCCCATCTTACCTCCCCCACTGGTTCCTAATGCACTCACTAGATGTTGATCAGATTTTCATTCAGGTTTTGTAAAACTTATCCAAAATACAGCAAAAGACCTTTCAGCCTGCAGAGCTCTTGCTGCCATGACACTATAGCTGTTTCAAACAAGTTGAAATTTGTCATCCATTTCCCTCAATCTGAAGGAAGTTTGTGCCAGTCTTGGCCTCAGTTCAGGGGTGGCTGTGAATAGTTGTGCCGCTCTGCTCCCCAAAACACCCCTCTGTCAGGCAGACCTCATTGCAGTTACAATTTCCTCGTGAAGGGGAGAGGAGGGGCAAGCACTGATCTCTTCTCTGTGGTGACCAGTGACAGGACCCAAGGGAATGGCCTGAAGTTGTGTCAGGGGAGGTTTAGGTTGGATATCAGGAAAAGGTTCTTCACCCAGAGAGTGTTCAGGCAGGGAAGTGGTCACAGCACCAGCCTGACAGAGTTCAAGGAGCATTTGGACAGTGCTCTCGGGTACATGGTGTGACTCTTGGGGATGGTGCTATGCAGGGTCAGGAATTGGATCAGATGATCATTGTGGGTCCCGTTCGACTCAGCATATTCTGGGATTCTGTGATTTCCCTCCAGCAGGAACATCTTATCTGACCACAACCTGGATCCCAGACCAATTTAATTTTGCAACTCTCTTGTTAGGGCACATTTTTCTAAAAATTGCAGTTTTAGCAACATACGAAATACCTTGCTGGATAGGACCAGAGGCACAGTTATCCAGCTCTGTTGTAGCTGTGATGAATAGGAAACACACTTCAGGAAGAACAGGCTGATATTCCCACATCTTCCTTTCAGTGCCACTTCAGCTGAACCACTGTACACAAATGTGTCTGTTTTCCTTTCAAAGACTTGCAATGTCAGAAAAAAATTAGCTAGCTCTCAAATAGTCTTGCATGTGAAGGACCTAACAGTTTGGGCTGGGTGTTTGTTGCCTGGAATATTTTGGTGCTGCTAGTTGCAGCAAATTGAGTAAGCTCAATTAAGTTCAGGAGTAACAGGAAGAATTTAAAGTTTCTACGTCTGAAAAACACAATACCTTCTCCTCATCCTTAGACTTCTTTCCTAAGAGTATAGAGTAAATTTTTCAAGAAGTACAAGAAAACATGCAAGTAGCCTAAAAACTATACTTCTTTTTTTTTTAATCAGCTCTTCAAAACAAAGTAACAATTTATCACACAGACTAGTTCTGTCTTTTTATGTCTCCACGCCCTGGATATTAGGAAGTCACAAAATTTACTACCCACAGACAATAAATGAAACCTTTGGCTATCCTAGGGTTGTATTTATTTTCCTTTTTTTATTTTTAATCATTACTGAGCTTTGATTTTACTATTTTTCATAAATAAATATTACAGACAGACTGAAGACAGATGAAGAAACCTCTTCTCATAAGAATTTTTTCTGCCTTTAAAAGGCAGTTGGAGCAATGCCCCCAGCATAGGTAAACTGCACCCTATCGAAAGCCAGCTCTGAAACAGTGGAATCCAAAACCAGTGTAAGATCATATACACACTGTTGCTATTTTGGTTCCCCTTGATTTATTATTTATTGGAAACAGAATACAAATTATTTTTAAAACACTGAAAGACAGCCCACTCCAGGTTTTGCTGATAACAGTGCCAGCTCTTCCAGTTTTACCATGAATCCTGTACATAATATTTGATACATTTGTTCTGCTATAAACTGTGGAAAGAAAGAACTGCTGTACTGCTTTTTCTCTAAAAAAATTGGTGGCAGGAGTGGGGGTGGGGAAGATTACCATGATAGTTATAAAGACTGTAAACTAAAGTCTCAAAAACTGACAATGCTAATTGAACTTGCTGTTTACTTCTTTTTAAAAGTTCAGAAGACATTTTTATCAATTTTTTTTTCCTGAGCAGGACTAATTCACTGTTTTAATTCATAAGCTTTATGATCACTGGGGACCCTGCTATTATCTGATCCAATCAGTGCCATTGAAAAAGGAGCTTATGGTTAGACTCCATCAGCCTGCTGCTGAGTGGAATTTTTGAAGTGGTGACTCTACAAATACTTCAATACACCTGAAAGATTTGTCAGAAACAGCAAACAAAAAGGTGAGCAGCCCTTACCTGGAACTGACACGCACATTTCAAGCCATCGCCCTCTTCCTTGCACACTCCTCCATATTTACATGATGATTCATCACACACTCTTACATCTGATTCCCTTACATTTAACTCTGCAAAAAAAAAATAGAAAAAGAAGACAATAAAAAAATTTTAAGATGAGTCATTTTGAGGACTGCATTGTCCTTAAACCCTCTGAGCACCCCTGCTGCCTTTCTCCCATATAGAAATCAAAGGAAAAATGCCAGAGCTCTTCCCCAGGCTGCCCTGCATGGGCTCAGTCCTGCCTCTGGGCTCCTCTCCAGAGGCAGGTCCTGCTCCCCAGAGGCAGCTTTGCCTGGTTGGCAGAGTGGTTATGGTTGAGTGCTGATTCACCAAATAAACAGATACAGAGAAAGGATGTGTTTATACTGCCCAAAGGCTCTCCCATGTTTCCCCTGATGGGGATGCCCCACTATAAAACCTTTCTCTTACAGAAGTTGTTTCTAGCAGGATTCAGGAGCTTAACATAGGTTATAGCCCATGTTTCTCACCTGCTACCTCTTTTTGCTTTACTCTTGACAAAGGTCCTGAGGAAGTAGAAAAGCTAAACCATCAGAATTTCTCTGCCTGGTTTTCCAGAGTCTGCCATGGCCACATTGTTATCCTTCAGACTAAAAATAAATCCAACTGTGTTTGAACTATTTCAATTTGCTTGCACTGTAGGAGCCAGAGTAATGAACCAGAGATCTGTGTCTTAGCTCCTGCATAAGAATATGGAGCACAAATGGCAGCTCCTGTCACTGTAAGCTTGCAGCACAGGCACAGCTGGCAAGAGGGAAACCAAGGGGCTTTACACACCAACTGCATAGGCACTAGCTCCAGCACAAAGGTCACCTAACTGGCTTCAAGCTCTTTCTGGACATCACAGTCCAAGGCTAGATTTAAAAGAGAATAAATACATTCTTTTGAAATAAGTATTTGACTTGAACTATATCTAGGAGAGAGAGCAAAAGAAAGCACAGGTGGGATAATGGATGTGGTCAGTGTCTACCTAAATGTGACCTCATCAGGCTGTGTGGGAACAGTGCTGGTACCATCGATTCCAATGAAAAGGTGAAAATTACACCAAGGGCTCTGGAAAAATCCCCTGGCACTGTTAAATTTGCAGTGAAATCAGAGGATATCATTCAAAGGTGTCTGTGCTATGGTTCAAGTCATAAGCCTTCAGGACTCTATAGCAAGCATGATCCACTAAAGATATTCACTGACAGCAGCGTGATTTAAAATAATGACTGTGACTTTTAATAAGCAAGCCCTATCCAGAAAACTGGCTTAAAGAAAGAACTGAACATCAGCCATTCAGAAATGAGGAAAGGTAGGTCAAAAGCAGAAGAAAATAATCGTTGCTGCCACTTAGAGTCTTAAATAGGCAATCAGCCTCCTCCTCACAGCAGCTGCAGCACTTTGGTATGACAGTGATAGACACCCTGGAAAACTGCTCCTATGCATTTATGTAACGTTATACACCCACATATACGGTTTATATAAATAAATAAATAAACAAACAGTAATTACTGTAATAATTTTTACCATATGCCCCATGCTTCTATATTTAACATAGCATAATTATGTACTTCTTCATGGCACTGAAGTTAGACGATTACAGCTCAATGGAAAGTCCAGTTATAATCCACGTATTTTTTTGTCAGCCATGAGAAAAAATTGAGAAACATATTGATTCTTTTCCTCCATAGGTCCATCACTCCCAAAGGCATAAATGAGGAGGGCAATGTGTATAACAATGGGCAGATAGATATCCTGGTTGCCATCACAACCCCGTGCCTGTGTTCTCTAATGTTATTCTTAATGTCGCTGTTTATCAAGCATGACTGCTGCGTTGTAGGGACCAAGGTAACGTGACAGAACATCGCAGCTTTTCAATTTAATGTGTTCATAATTCGCTCCTGAAGGAAATGTGCTTTCTTTGTCCTCATGAAGATCTGTTCCACAAAGATGAGCAAACTATCAAAATTAACTAAGGGGAAATGATTGTCATATCTGAAAGAAGGGTCCACCTTTAGGTGATATCACACTTGAGAATATGCAATTCTAAAAAGGAGTAACCATACAGTCAAATTAGAGCATGCACTGCTTTCAAAATCCTCTGTTCATCAGGTCAGGTAAATAATGACATGCTGGTCCCCCCTTCACAATGCTCAGCTGAACACGCTGGACTCAGTGCTTTGCAACATCCTACCCTGTGCCCCCGACCAGCAGAAGAAACCCCTCAGGAGCTGCAACTCCTGCTTGAATTTCTGGGAGTCTACACAACATCCAACAGCTTAAGCAGAGTAGTGCAGAATTTTCCTCAACATTGGTGCTCCCCCCAGTGTGGAGAGGGCACATGAACACCCAGAAAGGAGCCTCTTCACCACAGTGGTGGGCAAGGTACCTCACTTTTTTTCAGAGAGGAAGGACGTGGTGGGGTCAGAAAGAGAGGCCAGATAGCAGTTCAGCATCAAGGCTGAACTCGAGATGTACTTGTTCCTAGCTTAGCTATTGCTCTGCCTGCAAAAGGCAGAGAGAAAGGGAAAGATTTCAGAACAAAACTATAAGAAAGGATATGAAGATGGCAGTGCAAAATCAGCCTTTGTGAACCTCCTTCACTTCAAGAAAAAGAGACTTTTGGGGGTTTTTTTAATTCCACAAGAGGAATTAAAAGGACAGAAAGCACACTGTGATTTTAATGGTTACGTCATTTTAGACATGGACTGTTTTTCTTTCCATATAAATGATAAACACTGATTATAAGCTTTACGGCATTAAATGAACAGGAAAGGTCATGCAGAGACCAGGAGACAACATGATTTCCCAAAGTTGTACAAAAGACAAGATACCCTGGTGACTGGCACTTGAACATGACAGATGAACTTTATTCTATGACAGGATGTCACTGAATCCCTTATTCCATTCAGTGGCAAATTCCAGCAGCAGCAGAATCAAGCCTCCAACATGTGCATGATTACATCTGATGGAATCACAAGTACCTAGAAGTGTGGTGGCTATAATTACTTCTGCACCCACAGCATTCAGTTCAAAAATGAATACATGTGGATGGAAGTTAATAGAGTGATATGAAGAGGAATTGTAGATGTCTTGCATGTTGGAAGTGTGCTCGCTTTTCAGTGAATTCCCCACAGACAGAGAATTAAAAAGGAGTTTCTGCAATTATTTCCAGAAGAACGGAATCATAACTGTGAGAACAGATCCATGAGAGGAGCAAGAACATGTAGCAAATGGTTTAGGGTAATTTCTTGCATGTTTCTTTTATGCTTGCTGCAACTCATTTCCTTGACTTTCAGCAGGTATAAATAAGAGAAAGCCTCAGTGTGATTCATAACACACAGTAACAATGTGCTAGATAGTAATCCATCAATTCCCAACAGAAAACATAATTAGCGCAATTAAATCAGGCTTCCAAATTTATGATAAAATTAATCTCCAAAGACCTGAAATGAGGTATTAAAAATGATTTGCTAGTATCTGTTCTGCCAATACACTTCCTGGTTGTGTGAGGGCTGACTGGCACAGAGGAGCTTGCAAAGACCCACAGCAAGCTCTTCTGGGTTTGTCTTTTTTTCTCTGTTGAAAAGAATTCACTATGTGATAATTTGTTACATCACTAAAAATGAGGAAGCCATCTCTATTTTGACTCCTTTCGGAGAATGTGAAGTTCAGCTAAATACAAGTAGTTGTGGATTGGCTTTTTGCCTGTGTCCTCAAAATGCATTTCTCTGAGGCTCTTGTTATAAGGTAAATTACATGTGTCAAAATGCTGAACCTGAAGATGAAATCATATTTGTAGCTTTAAGTACATCAAACATGTTTTTTCCATCTGGATACCTCAAGAATAAAGTAAAATCTAAGATGAGCAAATCTGTTCACTTTGCTTTTTCAAAACTCATGTTTCTCCTGGGGTTGGCAATAGTACACAGTAATGATGAATGGATATAAGGCACCAAAAAATACCTTTCCCACGTGAAAATGAGTATGTGAATATTGCAGCTACACCTGAGAAAAAACCCTCTCTGCCTGCCTATTTGTCTGTTTTCTCTTTCTGTGGGTAAGATTCCAAGTAGTAGAGGTGCTGGGACCCCTTGTTGCTTTTTGCTCTTGACCTATGGGTTTGGTAAAAAAGGGGAAGCAACTTACACAATTTGCATTAGAGGGAAAAGGCAAGGCTTTTATGTCCTCCAAATAATTTGTTCTTTGTGAAGCCAAGCTTTAAATTAGGATGCACGACCACTCGTGGAGGTCATATATAGACGCACACATACACACAGAGACCTGGGAGAATTCGTAAAAAGTCTGTATCTCTACAGCTTAATAGAACCCCCAAAGTTGTAAGAACAGCTGAATGGCGTCAACATTGGATTGGAAAAGGGCTCAGGAGAAATTATGTTGTGTAAGGATATGTTAGAGACCACAGAGTCTACTGGAGATAGTGACGTTATGACTGGATGAGCTCTCAGGACCACAAAACAGTCAAAGAAGGCAAAATCTGATTAACAGAAAACCTATAACCTGCTCAGTTTTGGGAGTCAACCTTATGACTCTAGACTGGCTTGGACAAGTCATTGGCCTTTTTTTTGGTTTTGCCAAATTATTTATAAATGAATGGAGAATTTAATGGGGGGAAAAAGAAACACCCAACAAAATCTTTCCCTTATAAGAGGAATTATAAAGCTGAGGTGCTCATATGACAAGTACAGTAATAACCTGAGTCTTAAATTGAACTCTTGAATAAAGCTTTACCTGCCAGTCACACCCTTTGCCACACAACAAAGATAACACACACAATGGGGACCTCTGCCCCCATGGTTCCCAAGGACAGCCTGCCCACCTCAACCAGGTGAGTTTGAGTGGCGCTGCAAAAAAGATCCTCCAGGGAAGTATTTCGGATGTCCCTGGAATACCTCTGCCCACCTCCTGCTGCCAGCTCAGAACAAAACTGCACAATTCTCCTGTAAATGCTATCAATCCCATGCAGACATACAAGCACCCCATCTGGCAGTGGCTTCAGCCACTTCAGATTTCCATCACCTGCGGTGACTCTGACATTGGTTCAGACACTTAGCTCACATACACCTATCTATACATAAACATTTACATTTAGATGTCTTAATCTACAAGCTCAGTCCCATCCCACAGCTTTTCAAAGTACGTCCAGAAAGGCCATCCCTGCAGGAAGTCATGCAAATGCTTACAGAGCTGTTTCACCCAGGCTCTGGGTGAAAACAGAAAGCTTTCTGAACAGAAGGCATAATTTTGGGGACTTCCTAATATCTAGGAAAGATCTATCTATCTATCTATCTATCTATCATCTATCTATCTATCTATCTATATCTCTTTCCTAGATAAGAAGATATATATTAGGAAAAGATATAGATATATATATATATATATTAGGAAAAATACCTAAAAATTCCTAAGCCTCCCCTGACACAGCTTCATGCCATTCCCTCAGGCCCTGTCACTGTTCACCAGAGAAAAGAGATCAGTGCCTGCCCCTCTGCCTCACCTTGTGAAGAAGCTGCAGACCACAAGGAGGTCTCCTCTCAGTCTTCTCTTCCCAAGGCTGAACAGACCAAGTGACCTCAGCCATTCCTTGTGTGGCTTCCCATCTAGACCCTTCACCATCCTTGTTGCCCTCCTTGGGGCATTGCTGGCTTTAGCACTGCAAAGGAGCAAGTGGCTTTTCTTGCTTCATCAGCTAGAGAACAAAACATTACTAGAACATTGGAGCCATGAACTTCCCAAGCAAGTATGTATCGTTGACAAAACCTGAGATCCCCATTTATTTGGTAACTAATAAATAATCTCTGCATTAGGTTTTCCAGAGCATTTTATTATCCTCATGTTTCAGCAGTTGTGGATTATGTAAATCACAATAATTTGCATTGTAGAGTTTATGTCTGCTGATTTTCTTCTCAGAAATTGTCATAGCTTGTGGGTGAAGAAAAAGAGAGCAGACAAGCCCCTCAGACAAAATTAGCAATTACTTGTCCAAATAAATAATACTCACTTGTGTCAGACAAGGCTAAGCAAGACAGAATGGGTCATACTCTCTGGTTCATATGAAAAATTATGTTTCTCAGAAAAGAAAACAGACAAAAAGACAAACTAGTGGGAAATAATTCAGGGGTACCCTTCAGACACTGCATATCCCCTTTGATGATGTCTGCTGCCACTGATTTGAGGGACAGTTTAGCAAAAAAAAATTTTAAGAAATTAAGAATGTGGAGAGTGGAAAGAGAAGAATAACAAAAAGAACTTTTAAAAACAGGCAATCAGAGAAGAAAAATAGGAAAATGAAATTGTATCAAAAGAAAATCTAAAAAAAATGTAAGCTTTAAATAATTAAACCAGTTAAAAGTCATTTAAATGTCCATTCTGTGATAAGGTATAAATATCTTTCACACTTGAATTGAAAGAAAACAATTCATTGGGACAGTCAAGAAGTTATATGAAAAAAAATTAAAAAAAGAAACAAAATCATTAAAATGAATTTACCCTAAAAAAAATATAGATGACTGTAATCTAACAGAATGCAGATACTCCCATATTTTTTTAAATTGGTCAGTTGACAGATGCCTTGTGTGGCTGATGGCAAATCTGATATTTTGAAAACAATCTTAGGCAGTATTAGAGGATAGCAAAACCTGTTTTGCTGTGTCTCAATGCAATATTTAATGCTCAATTGTGCAGAAAGAAAAAATAAAGCTGTGCTTTGGCTCTTGAAAATGCTATCTGAGTGAATAAGCCTTGAAATATTTCCCTAAAACTACTTTTACAAGACCGCATTAGCTTTTGATTGCTTAAGTGCTGTCCAATTTATCTAGGATGATTATACTTTTACATTTCAAATCACCACAGTCTCCTTTTCGAACAGAGGAAAACTGAAAGCATACATGCTGCTAAAGCAATTAGTATTCTTGTACACAACAGGAAACCACAGCAATTTTTAACAACTAGCACTCACACAGCAAGGTAACAAGACTGGCTTTGAACCTGAGAGTCTCCCACACTGCAATATTCACATTGCTAGTGTGCCTCAGACTAACTCTATTCAGTGTGAAAAAAGTAAGGAAAAGTGCCATAGTGACGAATGTTTGTATGACAGCTCCGTCAAAATATTGGGTGCAGCCGGTGGTACATTTCTTTTTCCATCAAGGAAAAAAAAAGTACTCGCAGAGAAAGCTAAGGCACTTTTTTCTTATATTAAAAGCTCTGACAGTATTTCAGAAATGCTGTATAATTCCTGTAGGTGAATAAGTAACCAAATGGCACAAATCGACAAGCCGTGCAGTTGGTTGGAGACAGGGAAAGATGTGGTGGGAACCTGGAATGATTTTCTCCCTCATAAACACTTTTGTGTCAAGGTCAGGCAGTATAACAATCTGACCTTCAGGAGCTGGGTCTGGTGTGCTTCTCTGTCAGCAGCTATGCAGGACACTGACTTCAAAACTTGCTTACAAAGCAGAATATGTCTTACTACAAAAAATTATTGACTATGATTATGCAAGGCCATTATAAAAAACTTAGCATGTCATTGCATATTTTTACATAAAATTAAAATAAAATATTAGACAAGAAACGCGCTCATACAGCATATTTACAGCAAGATCGATTACAACATATATTATCAATCCTTAGTCTCTAAGGAAACCAAGGCTGTGCAGGAGCTGCAACTTCCCAGACAGGTTGGTTTGTTCCTTTAACTTTTGCACTCACTGGGCAATTCCAGCCAAATCTGACAGCAGGAGAGGCCTGGGACTTCCTACAACCTAATGGAAAATCAATGGATGCTTGGAGAAAGGGGGTCTAACATCTAATGTCTCCATTGCCAGTTGGAGGAATTGAGAGCATGTTGTCCTGGTTTCAGCTAGGGTAGAGTAAATTTCTTCACAGTAGCTGTTAGAGTGCTATGTTTTGGATTCAGAATGAGAATGGTGTTAATAATACACTGATGTTTTGGATTTTTGTCGTGTTTATCCAAAGTGAAGGACTTTATTCCACACCATAGAATATCATGCCCAGTATATAAACTAGGGGGAGTTACCAGGAAGGGTGGCTAATCTAGGTTCAAGAAGGGGAGTCTGGCATCAGTGAGTGGGTGGTGAGCAACTGCATTGTGCATCACTTTTTTCCTTTTTATTATCATTATTATTTACCATTATTACTGCATTTTACTTTATTTTCAATTATTAAACTGTTCTTATTTCAACATAAAAGTTTTACTTTAATTCTCCTCCCCGTTCCACCAGGGCTGGGGAGGAAGAGAAGGGCTGCATGGTGCTTAGTCTCCAGCTGGGATTAAAACCACGAGACTGGGTCATGTGACAAGAACACAAACACATGTGATATGTTTCTTTTCACAAACACATGCAAATAAGTGGAATGGACTCTTTTCCATTCATGACACTGTCAAGGTCCTTGCCATATTGAGACTCAGAAACTTAGACTCAGATCTGGCAAACACATAGACTTTTAGGATGCTGGATAACTTGTGCTGATGAATGCTAATGCCTATACAAATGGATGTATTCTGGTAGGTTAACTTTAAAAATAGTGCTCTTACACTTCACCAGCCTTTGACAACTAATGGGACTCCTAGGAAATTTTTCATTTGGGTAAATTATACTGTTAAGACTTGACAGTTGTGCAGCATGTGCAATTACAGTCAGTGAGAAAATGTTATTTGTCCTTGTTCCCTTAATGTTCCCTTGCTCTCTTGCTCTGTCTCTCAGTTTGCAGAGTAGATGGTCAAATAACCAAAACATTTGCAAGCAATTTGTTAAGGGTCTTCTGTCTCTCCTCTCCCCTGCCCCCCAAGCTGGGGAGCTTCACTTGCTTTCTAGCATCATTGCCCATATAAGAATACATCAAGCAAGCACAGTGCTCCCATGGAAGCTATAGCTTTAGCTAATGAATCCTGGTACTGGAGAAATCTTTCTATGCCAGTTACAAACCAAGGTGAACTCTTGTTCACTGTCATGAACAGTCTTGTTCATGAAGTAAATCTGACTGTGACTTCCCTAAGTCTGTAGAGGAGTGGCAAGCTGTTCAGACCCTGAAACAACAGAGGCCTCATTTATACTCCTGAAGAACCTGAAGCCAAGTAAAATGGTTGTAAAAATGAACACTAAAGCAACTAATTATCTTCCATAAACATTTCAGGGAATTTCTTCTTTGATCTGCAGGTGACATATGTAAGTCAAGTCAACTTCAAAACTGGAAAATAATATTTGTCAAATTCTGATTCCATTCCTTCCACAAAACTCGAACGCATGTAGTCCGGGAACCAGCTTGCCAGCTTAAGAGTTGGAATAGAGGTATCGGGTTCTATTGGGTCTCCAGAATTACAATATTTGCACACAGGTGGGGGATGGATGGCTGATGGATCTACCTTGCCCTGGTGCTAAAACCCGAGCTCCTTCTGTTTTCTGCTCCTCACTTGCATTTCTTCTACAGCAGAAGAGAAACAAGCCCTGGTGTGAGCAGCACTATGGTGCCAAGAAGATGTAGCCTTTCTATAACTATGTCAATCATCTCCCCTCTCTGATTGCTGCCTACAGAGCTCTGGGCAGCAGTCAGAGAAAGGAGCCTTCGTCTCTGTGAGCAATGGTAAGGGAAACGTTTAAAGTGCCTGATCATGAGAGTTTTTGTCACTGTTGAAACAAGGGCTGAAGTCAGCAGAAATCTGATCAAAGCAGAAGTATGTCCATTTGCCATGAAGCCCATATATGTTTTTCGTTCTCGAGGTCATGTTTGACTATAGTGCTCCTCAAGTCCTAGCATGAAGAGAGAACTGAGCTCTACATGTAGGTTGAGAATGTTCTGTAAGGAAAGTCTAATGGAAGTTGCTTGGCTCCTTGTTGTTTGTTTTACTTCATTTTAAAGACATTTGGGGAGAAAGCCAACTACTCATTAACCTCACCACTTTCTCTTTTCCTTATTCTTCTTGTGGTTTCAGTGTCAGAGAGAGGTTTAAAGAGCAGCTGAGTCTTGGTCCATGAAAGCTCCACAGAAACTGTGTTCACAGCTGTGGAACAGCCTCCCAGGTCGTCAACTAACACATGTTGGGATGAGTTGACCTTCTGGGAGCCATTTTATGGTGACTTATTTCAAAAATGAAGATAAATTCAAAAATGTTTTTTTTTTAAATAAAATATCTCCCAAGTATAATGGAAAGCACTCAGAGGGAACTGCTAGGTTTTCATGGATAAACCAACACAGCACTGACATAGATTATACTGCACAACTCAGGTTATTACACATGCTCAGCATATTACACACATTATAAATGATTGACAGAAATTGTATGTTTCTTGGGGGAAAAAAAAGGGAAATATTTTAAAAATGAGAAATAAATATATATACGTACATTCAAACCCCATATTTTCAGTAAAAAATATTTTCAATGTTCACTGTTGGCTCCTATGCTACTACTCCTTCCCTTCTACTTTTCCAGTTATCACAACATTTTTCCTTTAGAGTTAAAAAGACAGAAGAACAAAACTCTCTGGAATGGAAATTCCTTGCATTTCTCGGCTACAAACCCAAGAAAAACAGGTGGCCTTTGGTAAATTTTCTAGAAAAATACTATTTCCTACAAAATGGTGTTCAGTGAGGAACAAGTCTATTTGAAAAGGTGTTTTGCCATTTGGCATACATAATTTGAGGCTCCAACACTATAAATGCCTGCTCAGCGACTTAACCTTGAGCATTTGTGATCTCTAAATAAGCTAAATGGAACTGATCATGTGTTAGACAAAAAATGTCTTTAAGTGCTTGTAGGATCAAGGACACAAACAATTCCGAGGACCTGATTTTTATGCAAATAACAATTATGTTACTAGAGTTTCTGTCTATTGGTTACAAATGTGTAGAATTACACAGTGGAGACACATTTTAAAGCACTGTTTATTTCCCAGATTGGAAACTTTCCCTTAAAAGCAGCAGAAAATCTCTGACAAAACATTGTCAGGTAGTGTATTAATCTTAATTATTCACTCTCTACAGGGAAAATGCTGCTGTCTACAAAACCATTCGATAGCAGAAATCTAAAAGGTGACTTCAAATAGCTCACATTTTAGATATTACTCATTGCTCCCAGTTACTATCATTAGCAGCCATGTGAAATACCTAGAGTCTGCAGTGAAGATCAGATCCCCCTTCTGAAAGACATGGGTGAGAACCAGTCCACTACTTACAGCATAAGCACAGAAGTCATACAAATTGTGATAAAAATTAGATAATAGAGTTTCCTTTTCCGTGGATGTGAATGAGGAATAAAAGGATATATAGAGAGAATGATTTATCCAAGGCAACAACACACAGCCAAGGCAGGTTGCCACAACAGAACTTGTCCCTGTCCAATTGCTTTGCTACAAGGTTATCTCTTCTCACTCTCATCACCTTCCCTTTAATAGAAATATTTTCAATACCACAGCTAGGAAATCATTGTGATCACCAAAAATGGAGCAGACACAATAAGATTAAGGCAGTACAGGTTGATTAATTTAAAAAGTGAGAGAAAAAGATGAATACTAACTCGCTAAGGCTACTAATGCTAACTAAAGTGTTATGTTGATGTATTAATGCAGCTTGCAGGAGTCATTTGCTGTATTCAAATAGCTGATAATCTCTGCTCAGAATTCAAACTGTGCAGCTGTGATAGAGCCTAACGCAGACAGTGCCATGCAAACCCAGAAACTTGTCTCATAGCCCCACTAGGAAAAACTCTTGTTTGTTCAGGAACACAACACTCTAGGGGGTTGGCTCTTGTGCAGCAACACATGAAAAAATGGAGGAGCTTGAACAAAGTTTTGGTATGGGGATGTGCTTTGCCCTAGGGAGGGTGGGACAGGGGGGTAAAGAAGAGGGTAAGTTTGGCTTGAATCAAATACAGATACTATTTTTCAGAAAAGACACTGTCTTTGCAAGGGTCAGAAAAAGAACCTAGGCTCACAGCCTAGGCTCACAGCTCCAACCTCTGTGGTCTCCTCTGACAGAGCAGGTGGTGTCCCTGTGCACTCAGGACCAGTTTTCTACTGGAAACACCTCATCTCACACCCTCTCTCTTTCCAGTCAACTGAGATTTTCAGAGCTGATCCATTCCTCGGATAAACTGTAAGAGAAACCACTCCTACAAGGCTCAACTGGGAGCGTTGCTGTTGCTGTAGTAGGCTGACTAAAGAGGGGGAGAAATCTGCTGTATCTAGAATATCCAACAGACATTTTCCAAAAATGTCAGCACATCACCTGTCATCAGAAGATGATGGGGGCAACAAAGGTTTTGGACTTCTAGCAAGATCTGAAAACTGTAAACCTGTCATAAATCTTATTTCTAGGTTTGCGAAAGTGGAAGAGTGAAATTTATACCCAAATTTCTGAAGACAAAAGTAAATTTCATGTCTGCATAACCTCCACACTAGAGAGATTACAGATCAAACTTGACAGGTTGTGGTCACAGGATAGGCAGGTCTTCATTCCAGAACGAAATTTCAAATCTAATTCAAGTTAGTAGTTCCTGACACTTATTTTCTATCTGGAGAGTCTGCCTTGCCTTGCCAGGGAAAATCAGTTAAGCATTTCCCATGTCACAAGTACCTGTTCAGTGCTACTCATGTTCTGGCAGCTCTGCAGGGGTGGGCCTCCATCTTCAGCTGAATAACTAAGGGGATAGATGGGTGGAACCCTTGATGTGGGAGTCGGCGTTACCACTGCCCATACGCATCAGCATTTTCAAAGTTAATAAAGACTGACAGAGCTGAGGCAAAAGAAAAACTTTTAGGGAACAGTCTTCTTGCAATGATAATGATTATGGATGTCTTCCATAACCTCAATCAAGCTTTTTGGGCAAGATTTCCACTGATACTGCTGATTGATTCGTACACAGGATTACTGAAAGGCCCGTGGAAAAAAATAACTGGAAACATCTTCCCTCTAATTCCCTAATGCTGTTGTTCACAACAGTTTCATATAAACACAACCTTGCTTGAAACCAGGTGAGGGAAATCAGCGGGGCCTCATGGCCATCTCTTACATATTATATTCTGCTCCCAGCAGCTGTAACTTCAACACTTCACTAGGTATTAAATTTACTCCCAAGAAATATTTTCTAAGAGAGGTGACAGAGTTATTGCACTGTTGCAGCTGTGGAGTCAGATGGCAGTATGCCAGATCTCCAACAAAATTTTAAATTAGAAATCTGACCATCTGCTATAGGTGGGAAAAAGAGGCTTTTATGTCCAGGCTCCTCCCTTAGTTTTGTAATTTCCCAGGTACTGAAATGCATAGTCTGGTGTGCAACAGATGCCATATGCTTTCCAACGATTTCTTATTTGCAGCTGATAAGCACTGGAATGTCTTAAATATTGAAGAGAATCAGGAATTACTTCTTAAATGGCATTATGTTCTGCTATTACTCAGCCTGTGACAAAGCAGGGTAGCACTTTCCAAAAACTTCCAGTTACTTTGGGATACTCCCAATAATAAAATCTGCTGAGATTTACTTACTTGCTACTTGAAACAGGATCAACAAGGAGAACACAATGTTTTTTACCTGCATCCTAACTAGCTCTTCAATCAATAGTTATAGCTGCTGTATCCTTAAATATTATGGTAAACTGTTTAACAGCTTCTTTGGAACGTATGAAAAAAATGGAAGTGTCTTCAGATAGGAAACCATACTTTTGGTGTCTGAACTTCACATAAAAATGTTATGAAATTCTAAATAAATACAGAACTGGAAACATTTTATTAATGCTTACATGAACATTGACTGTACTGCTTTTATATGATTCTAAATCACAGTCTAAAAGAATGGTAGAAAAGTATAAAAATGAACCTGAAGTATCACGTTGTACGTTCATAGATGGGGAAAACACACAATGGTTGGATCTGAGATGTGCATGGCAGGTCCTGACACTAAAATGTGCATGTCAGTAGCTCATTTAATCAATAGTGAAGATGAACACTAAAAGAAGGGCTCTGTTTAAGTATACATTCTAATACTGAATTTTAATTGTATATTTCATTATAATCCCCCATGCATTATTCAAATGATCACTCCTGTTCCTATTTTTGCTATAAGAAGTGGTGAGAAGAACAAAGCCACTGAATTATATCGAGATCCATGTATTGACTCAATTGCTACTTCAAAGATCAGTTACACTTATCAATATTAAACTTAAAAAAACCCTAAAATTCACTGTTTCTCATGACAGAGGAAAGACTCAGACTTTCTAGAGGATATTTGTACAGCCCACGGGCCACCTCTTTCTTTCCTCTTCTTCATTCTGCACAATGCTCTATGAAATATGTTTGGGGCCTCTGGGTCCATTAAATGCACATCTTTAAAGCAATCTGGCTCAAAGGGCCCCATGAACAGGCTGAAAGAGCTCCCTTCTCTAATCTGAAATGGCACCAGAGACACTCTGAACGTGTTTAAATCCCAAACACCATGTCTGCACCCTGTCTTGGCCCTTGTGCACAGAACACAGACATTTGTAGAATTCACTGTGCAGAATAGTGTTTTTTCCAGAATGCTCTTTGAAATCTGAAGATGTAGCTGACCTACCTGTAGAGTACTAAAAAAATCACAAAAATTATTATAAACAGGACAGATTGTTTAGGGACAGAGAAGTCACATTTCCATACTCTTTCAGGATTACTACAGAGAAATGCCAAGGAAATTATCCAAGTCTAGATTTAGTGGCTTTTATGAAGACATCATACTTGATACTGATGGGCAATTATGCAGTCCCTTAATCAACTTTCTATTCCTGTTATATTTTTGTCCCACAAAAATTGGTTTGGGGCTAATCTCTTGATGATTTGGTGGCTGTGGAAAAATATTCTGTCTACATGAGGCTGTCTGAAACATTAAGACATCAAACACATAAATCTGCTATTGTGGCACTGCAGGACTTCAAAAATATTATTATTATGTATTCTGTAATACCTAAGATGTCCAAATTTCAAATGAACAAATGAACAAATTTCAAAGGTAAGGTAAATATTAATTCACATAGATCAAAATACAAAAAGAATAGATAATGAAGAGCAGTGCCAAGAGTCATATAAAGGATGCCAGGCATTAACAGTAAACAAAAAGAAAAACCCTTAGGAGGGGTTCAGTAGTTCCTCTTAGCTGCCCCTCACGATAAGAGTTTTCATCATTGTTTACAGGCCATGTTATCTTTTTAAAACTGATATAAAATCATAAATTTAATATCTTTATTTTAAATTTAGGCTTTAGGCTCTCATTAAAAGCGCTCACAGCTGGGTATTTTTAGAAGCTTTGGGGGGAAAGAGTGAGCTGTTTAGAACAGCAGTCGCTGTTTCGAACAGCATGAGTCTTTTATGAGTTTTTTTGCTGGTGCCATGCAGTTTTACACTTTTTCATCCATTTAGAACTTTGTGCCTTCCCTCACAGCTCATGCAGCTTTTGGAAACAGCCATTACCCAACAAGAAAACCAAATGCTTTGTGTCGAATACCATCATGTGACACTTATTGATACACTTACACAAACCCTGCTGCTGGCTTCCAAGGCTGTTGCACTGTAAATGCCTGAGCCACGGTTTTGTAGGGAGAACAATAAGCGGCTCCTGTGCTGAGCACATGAACCAAAGCTGCCCTGGGATCACTCCTTCAGCATGCAGGGGAGAGGGAACATGGGACTGAACTCTACCACTTCTAACTAGCTCAGGAACCGTGAAACCCCAGAGGGATCCAAAGAAATGTGCTTTCTCTCCTTACCCTGTTAATTTCTTCTTCTCCTATTAACCTCAGTCATCTTGCACTGCTCAGCTGGACAGCATCCTTCAGCAAATGGAAAGGACCTTTAAAATTAGGCAAGACTTAGTGATCAGCTTCTGAGTTCACTCATCCTCTCTCTGCTTCCAACCCTGTTGTAAGGCTCTGTGCATCTTTGCTATTTTTGGACACAGAGAAATAAACCACCTTTGACAAAGTCCCATTTTCATTGATAACCATAAACTGGCATAATTAAGATGACTGAAAGGATCCATAATTCAATGCTAGTATTAAAATACAAGGTATAAACAAAATGGGCTGAAAAGTTCGTCTTTGAGAAGCATCGTGTAGAATCCATCAGCCATTTAAAACCTGCTGTGGTGGGTAGGGAAATTTTATTCTATTTTATCTGTGAATCATCCCAATTTCATTCTTTCTTTGTCCCACTCTTATCTTTCTTTTCTTAGATTTGTCACCTCATCCTAATTTTTGTAGTAACTTAGGATCGTCTTCCATCTTGAAACTTGGGTTGGAACACATTGGCAGCTGATACTTGGGAGAAGAAACTGGACTGGGGTACGTACTGCAAGAAGCAATTTAGAATGTGTAAAAAGTAATTATAAAAATTTTAAAGAAAATAAATAAGAAAGAGTATAAAAATGGATTATAGGTGGTTTCAGGCTATACTTATAGTAACTACCTTACAGTTTTAACCCAACTAGGAGACCAATTCTCACTATAAAAAAATGTAGACAATAAAGACAGTAGCAAACCTGAAGAAAGAAAGCATTTATACAAAAATGCAATTATGCAACAAGAGTCTACTTCATATACCCTTGAACTTATAGGCAATGATGGGTCAGTAGATCTGTCTTTGGAAGCACTGACTGCAAATAAACTGTATTTTCTACATGCATGGGTAAAAGTTATGCTTGTATTGTGTGTGTTATAGAGCTGAAACAACTTTTCTTGCCCAAGTTGAGCACAAATTAATCTGAGTAGCAAGTCAGTGACATTCTCTGAATCTGTCTCTTAAGCCCTTTTTCTAACCTATTATATATGGTTCAAACAATTCTTTAGATAGGTTATTAAAAATAAATGTAACATTTCCCTTCCTCTTCCCAGTATCTTCATTTGAGATCTAACTCTTTAATGGTGTCTGAAAGCAAAGAACTGTACAGTATATTACAAACTACAGATACAAAAATACTGCTGCACTCAACATGGGAGAATTTTTTCTCTTTCAGAGTACCTGAATGTTGTACTTCTTGCAGCCTTTCCTCACCATTATGGCATTAGTGTCTGACATTTTAAATATCTCTTAAAGAATCTTAAAGATCTTGGGCCCTAGCTTTTTTAAATGGCATTTGAAGAGGATTCTTTGAATGATGCTCACTCAGTACTACAACTTGTTAATTGTATTATCTATATTTTGACTACTTTATGAATATATTGTTAGCATTTTTTTGCAATAGCTTTCTACTACATATTTTCTCTGATAAAAATGAAACACTGCATTTTTTTAATGTGAGTAGGATTTACACTTAATATAAACTCTCTCAGCTTCTGCATCTGAGCAGTTGAGACATGCCTTAAACATGTCTCAGCTGCTTAAGAAGGAAATGTGAGCACAGGGCACAAGAGAATCTCTCAGCACTCTCTAACCAGCCCCCCAGTATAGATAACCAGAGGTTCAGAGCTGCAGCAGCTGTCATGAGTGCTTCTGCCCTCTCATCTGAGGGAAAATTCGGATGATTTAACCCTCCAAAAATTCCCGGGGAATTCTACAAGTCATGGAAAGAGAAAATGGAAATGAATAATGGTTTTATACCTGGTTGCTATAGTTCAGATTTTTTTAGATTCAAAATCCTTTGGGCAAGGATCCCTCCTGTAGGTTCCAAATGACTGAGAACAGAGAAGACTATGATGGAAGCAAAGGGGAAATCACAAACTATAGCATTAAGATTTTTTTAGTCATTATTTAATACATAGGACCACAGTCAGTCATGTGGAATGCACTGTCCACAAATACAATGGCTGATAGTCCATGACCAAAGAGCAAGAAAGAGCCTTAAGAAAAGACAAAAATGCCACAAAAACTAAACAGCTTCTTTGCCCGAGTGTTTACTGTGAATACTGGGGAGAGGTTCCTTCCTTACACACAAAAGCTTGGCACCAGATGACTAGCAAAACTTCCAGTTTCCCAATTTGTGTAGGGTTCCTGTAGTGTGTTTCCAGGCAAATTAGCAGAAAAGCAGTCAGAAGAACAAAAGTATAGCAGAAAAAAATCACAAAACAAATATGGAAGAGCCAGCATGACTTTGCAAAAAGGATCTGTCCCAGAGAAAACTGCTGGACTCCTCTGAAAGAGTAAAGGAGCAGGTGGACAAGGGAGATCCCCAAATGCCTAAATGTGTACTTGATAAAAGTCTTCATCAAAAACTTCAAATAAGCTAATGCACCAAAGTGCTGTTCCCATGATGAAAGGGTTGGCTCACCCCCCAAAAACATTAGGCCACGGACAGTTACTTTCAGATCAGCAGGATGTACCCAGTGGAGTTCAAGAGAGGTCTGTGTTCAGTCTTGTTCTTCTCTCTGTTCCTGAAAGATTGGAAAGGGTATGAAGAGTAAGGTGAGAAGACTTTCTGATTGAGTCAGGGTGCTAAAACAGATGGCTAATGGAAAAGTTGAAGAAACCTTACAAGACTGAATGACTGGGTTATAAAATGCCTGATGTAATTCAATGCAGATAAATGTAAAAGAAACCATATGGAGGAAAATCCAACTTTCTAAACACATACATGTTAGTGATACATCTTGAGACTATTATTACCATTTAAGAACAAAATGCTGATGTTATAACAGACAGTTTTACAAAAATGTCAAGTCTGTACTTAATAGTGGTAAAAACCCCTAAACTGAATGTTATGAATTATTAGGAAGAGAACAAAGCATAAACCAGAGTACATTATTATGCCGCCATATAATCTAGAGTGCCTTTTTAATAATGTTTGCTGTCTGGTCCATTATTGTAAAAAGGACACAGCAGAATGGAAAAAAAGGAAGATGAAAAACATCAAACCTAGCTCTTCTGTAGCAAAACTATAATCCAAACACAGTTGTTTTCCTTTTCAAAGATAATCCTAAAATATGTACCAAAACTCAGGATGTTTTTCTGTAGCTGCTGTACAATGAGACTTCTGATGTTTACAGCTGTAAAGCAATTAGAAATATTTGGCTGAAAATCACCATGTAGATAATAACATTATTATCCAGTATCCTTAAAGGAGAAAGAGGAAAAACTTTTTGGAAACTACTGCAAAGTCTTAGAGTGTTTTGTCACAAACTAAATTTAAGGAACAATCTTCTAAATGACCCTACACAATTTGTGTTTCTATCCACTGAGTCTCACAGTCTCTAAAAGCGCTGTTTAGCTTCCTCCTGAGATAAAGAAAAAACCCCAAACTGCTATTTTTTCTCTTTTTTTACTAAATGCACCCCGAGCAATGTCCATTCCCACTCCCACCTCTCAGTGCAACTCAGAGAAAGGCATTTTCTCAGCACGGACGTTAGAGAGGAAAAGAAAACATTTCTAGAGATATAATCCATGCTGCTTTGTGGTGCCCATCTGGCATAATTTTGGCAGCATTTGGGCTGCCTCCCAAGAGGCACTGGTGTAGTTAATTTGGTGCTGTAAGAGCACAACATTCAAGCTAGCACCACACTGCTTCTTTTACTGTGCAAATCCTCAGTCCATCAGCCTGGATCTACCAGTGTTTTGCTGAAGTGATTGACCATTTTGGCCAAATACATCTGATCAATATCCACTCCAGGCAGGCATCATATTCCCTCATCTTCCTCTATCTTCCCCACTAGGAGCCCTGACACAACTCTCCCCAGTTTTCCACCTCCACTGGTTTTCCCAGCCCAGGCTGAGATCCTCAGCACATGCTATAGCAACAGGGCAGACACTTGCAGTCTTCTCATACACTGCCTTACATTTGGAGGGCATTACAAAAAGCAGACACAAATCTTCCCTTGCAATGCTGTGATGCCAGCATGACCTCCTGAAGCTGGCCCAGAGCAGCCATAATGCCTCCACTGCAGGGAGGCAACAAAAACCAGAGCAGGTCTCAAAAGGGAAGTGGGAGAGAGAGGAATTCTCAGACAACTGAAGCTGCAGCCATGGATCCTCGTGCTTCACAGCTTACCTGAGTCAGGCCTGCACGTGCCCTGAGCACTGGACAGCTTTTCTCAAGCTCTGCTGGTGTACTTCGCAAGAAAACTGAGACATGCTGCTTCTGGTTCTAAGTGTGCAACTTTACATGAA
The DNA here is from genome assembly GCF_020740725.1 of Corvus hawaiiensis. Classification (NCBI taxonomy): domain Eukaryota; kingdom Metazoa; phylum Chordata; class Aves; order Passeriformes; family Corvidae; genus Corvus; species Corvus hawaiiensis. The sequence continues at coordinate 4,230,438 of NC_063242.1, read as the reverse complement.
AAGGTAAAGTAACCAGTCTTATGATGCATGTACCAGAATAGGTTTTAGAATAACATTTTTAAGTTTTACTTTATGGGACACTTTATAAGCAGGTGATGGTGCATTTGAGGAAATGTCTGTGCATTTATATGTGCAAGTTTCCTCCATATTTCACCTCTCTAAAATTGAGTCCAAATGGCAAGAAAGATAAGGTGAGGCCTTCCCTTTGCTCACAGATAAACACAATATGATTAAAGTACTCTTCCAGCATTGTAATGATTCAGGCAATAATAGAAAAGGGTTGTCTCTCCTTCCAGTGTGGGGAAGATGGAATTCAGTTGGACTTTTCTCCAGCTTTCTGAGTTCCCTCAATGTTCACCACCTCCATATGTCGCAGACATATCTCCGTGCCACCTGTGACACATTACATTCTAAGCCAAATACACTATCTAGGGATTTTATATGGAATAAAACTGGTGGGAAGGACTGAAGGAGAAGCAGGGAGATATTACGCATAAAGCTGAAAGGTAAGCTAGAGGCAAATATGAGACCATGGTTTCCCAAAGTTCAGACAAGAGGTCTGAAGTTTGGAGTCCTTATGGCTACAAATGCTTGTATTGAATTTCAGTATTTGAGGCACCACACAGAAAGGTTTTCATATATAAAGATCCAACAAATATGTAATCAGTGTTATGTTACAAATGATTGAAACTAAACCACATAAGTAATGAAGATACTTTCCCAGCATCATTGCTCAATTTAAGTTACTATTGCAACTGCACCATGACTTAAAATTGTAGGGTCAAAGAATATTATATAGTAAGGCAGGTAATTCAATGATATTTGCATGGTATAAAGAGGTACCCTAAGTGAAGCCACTTGAGAGCCTTGCTATAAACATATTTTAGTCCAGAGGTAAATTCTCTGAAGAGTCATAAGCACCTGAAGACAAAGGGAGTAAAATAAATAATGTCGCCTCAACCATAACTTTTGAATACTGGGAGAGATATTAAAATAAAATGCCATGACAGTTTATCAGGTGAGAAAAATGGCAACCTTTATGTTTTCACCTCTTTTTTCAATCAGGGTCTTCCATCTGTGAGCATGGCAGTGATTAATTTTCTTTCTACACCTAGAGGATGTGCTGATTCTCACTGAGCAACCTATGTCACGGCACACAGAGAAAGCAAAGAGAACAACAGCTTGGTAATTCACTGAGCCCCACAGAAGAAAACATTTAGGCCTTTTAAAGCAATCTGGAGCTGGGGGGAGGGATAAAGGAAGCACAACTCCTAAAGGCTGAAGCAGAAGGGACCAGGTCAGGAAAACTAAAACAGATGTCCAGGAAAGCCTGGGACATGACTACCTAGTTACTTTAAGGCAAAGATTCTTACAGAAGAGGAAGATGGTCCCTCCTTCAGACAGGCAGCCTGCAGTGAATGGGACACAGCTCACCACTGTTCAGCAGCCCTGGGCTCCAGAGTGCCCCCCACCTACCCCTGACCAGGGGCAGAGTCCTTCCTGAAAGACTGGACTCACCCAGAAGCATTGCCTGGATATCCCAAAGCACTGGCAAAACAAAAGGCTATGGGATCTATGCTGTAAAGTCAACATGGAAACAGTGAGATTCAAAGGAAAGTAAATAATGAAGTCTTTTTGATTGAGCAAATTGCTGGAGATATGCTCCACCAGGCAAAACTTGTTACAGTGCTCTCTTACCTTTTTCTTTCATTCTTAAGTTTCTTTTCCTTGCTTCCTTTTTTATTTTTTTAATTGAAGAATTTTTCAGGCTTGTTTTCTTTATATTAATCAGATTTCTTGGGAAGTTACTGTCCTGTGGTGTTAGGAATTTCCAAGACAGGAGAAACAAGTGAAAAAAAATGAAAATAAACCAAACACATTGCCCTTCTGAATGGCAATGTTCGAAGTTGCATGTCTAACAGTGTTCTGTATCCCTGGTGTTAAAAAGTCTCTCTGTAGATATTCACATTCCTTGAACAGTACATCAGTTATCACACTCTCTATTAGAAAGTGTTGGGGAATATTTGAAGTGTCCAACAATATATTCCTTTGTTTTCCTTTTTCCTGATGGGGCAGAACTTCAATATGAACCTGTCTTTGGGTTGCAGAGGGATTTTCAAGAGCTGTCCTTGGCCAATTTGCTCCCATGGACTTCAAATAAAAACAGGATGATGAGCATATCTGAAGAACCTATACTAGAAGTAAACTTGAATAAAAGGGTAAATTCTTGAGCCAAATTTGGAAGCTGTATCCACTTAAATTAGGAATACATTTGACATCCTGGTAACAATTATTTCCATATTTAACAGTTTGGGATGGGTGCTCAATTGAATTTTCTGTATGAAAATACAGGCATGGATACCACTGAAAGTATCTTGAAACCTCAGGTCTGAGAAAAAGAGCCTGAAAGTGCTCTGGTCAGTTCCAGGAAGGATGTGCCCTGTCTTCTCTGCATGTACTGTTACATGTAAGTTAAGTAAAGTACAAATCAATAGCACCATTTTAAAGGCTCTAAGATGTTTTGCCTTGAACTCTGCTTTTTCTCTCACCTGGCTAAGTATGGAAACAAAAGCAGGCCTTCACAGGCAGAGGAGAAAACAATGCATGTGTCTCCTTTTCCCCTCCCTCCACTTCATCCTCTGAAGGAGAAAAACCAGTATTCCACCTCTGAGGAAGCACTCATTTCCATGCCTGCCAGAGTACAGCTGAGAAAATGCGGTGAGGCAGAGACTAAGGAAAATACAAAACAGACAAAGAACATATTTCATCTGAGATCTCATACAACACACCTAACATTCAGAGGTGGGAGAATAACTATGTCATTTTCAAAAGCCCAGGAGTGTGAAGAAGCACAGGTCATCATTATTAAAAGGCTGAAGTGGATTGAACACTGCTTGAAAAGCTTAAGAAGTCTTCTCATTTACAAGTAAGGACTGTAAATTATCACAATGCTTTATAATTTGACCCCACCTAAATAATTCAATATTCACTGTGTCTGATGTAAAGCAGACTTCCATTGCAAATGTATTAAATCCAAAGTAATTAATGCTGAAACCTGTTCTCCAGTAAAATAATGCAACATCTTTTAATATTTTCTTTCCCCTGAATATATGGTTATATTCTGGTTATAGACAGTTACAGTCTTCCAGTGAATCCTTGTGCTGTGTTACACAGAATGCATCTGAGGTACATTCTCCTGAGATTGGAAAGCTAGCATACAACTCAGGGTAAATGTCAGCATTTACTCAGGACTAGTAATAACAGAAATATGTGGCTGAAGAATGAGATGCTTCTCTAAAACCCTAAAGATTTAAAAGGAAATGATGATGTTCTTCAGAGGAAAAGATGATGTTCTTCAAAAGTTCCTGGATCAGAATTGAAACCCAATACTAGTCTTGGAAATGGACCCTGTGCTATTAGAGTGCTTTGTCAGAGTAATTGCCAAGTAGATGTTCAAAAAAGATAGCTTCTAGCTAACTTGAAGGTGTCCAGATGTTAAAAATGGGTTTTACAATTCCCATACCTTTTCCCAAAGACATTATGTTCTAACTATTGTGTTTAATTATTGTTCAATCTCAGCAAAGCAAAGTTATTTTAGATAACTGGAAGTTATTGTGGCATTATCTATTTAGCTTTGCTTGACCACCACCAACAGGAATAAAGCCATGAGACACCCTGGCCCTCTTGAATCAATTCAGTTCTCTTCCAGCTTTAAAGATAAGGAACCATCAGGCATTCCTACACCCTAACTACAGACACAAATAGCCAGGCATTGCTGCCACCATCATCAGCAATAATTTTTCAACACTGCAGTTATAGGCATGCACAGAAGCCAGGTCGCTTGGGAATGCTCCACCCTAAGGCACACAGGAAGTCTCTTTTTGAACCCAAATACAAGATACAGGCTGAAAAACCAAGCTCTTAGGAGACTGAGAGAAAGAAGTGGCTGGGATGAAGGCACCAAATTTTTCCCAGGAAGAGCAAGGAGACCAGGGTTTTATCAGAGCACAGTAAAAGAGAGGGACTGAAGAGGACCCCTGAAGAAAGTGCTGATGGTGAGTACTGGGTTGAAATGTGCAAGCCAGGTAAAAGGCATGAATTGCCATTTGCATGAAGGAAATTGCAGTGTGGAAAACTAACGAGGATCGAACAAGTTGATGCCTCCCAGCCCACTGTTCTGCTTCCCCTAAAATTACACAGCAGAGCACAGGCAGCATCAGTACTACCTAACCCTGTACTTAAGGAGTTGTGACAAAAACTTTTTCAAAATGTTCTTCCAGTCACTTGTTACGAAAGAAACTTAAATTCTGATTGAGAAGAAACTGTTGGCAACATTCAGTGGAGAGAGAGCTTGCCAGTTCTTCCATCAGCAGCATCTTACAAAGCATGTTCTGGGGAATTTCCAATGGCAGTAGAAGTAGGCCAGCCAAAACACCATAAATAAAATATGAAGGAAGATAAAAATCCCACCACTTGAAGGACAAGACTTAAGCTGCCTTCATTGCAACTGTGATAGCAAGAATTTTCTAAAACAGCATTTTTCCTTTGCTTAATTATGCAAAATTTGTTTGGTTGGGTGTTGAAAGAGAGGAAATAAGGGATAGCTTGTGTTTACCGTTGAAAAATAAAGCAGTTTTCTAAGCATGGTGTTTCAGTGGTAACAGTAGAAGAAGACTGGGACAACCTGTAAGGCTCCGGAAGCATCTGAGGAAATCCAGACAAAGGGGAAATTCCCTCTTGTCTTGACTTCAAGAAGGAGATGGATGGTGAAGAGGGCAGAATTCCTCATTCATTTATAAAGTAAGAAAATTATAGCAATGTTGACGTACAGGTCTGGGTAAAGCAGTCACACTCCCAAATAAAGGAGTTTAAAAAATGCATTGGTTGTGCTAATGATAAATCACTCTCGTACCTACATGGATTGTGCACATGTCAATGGTTTTGAAAAGAAGAAACTCCTTTCACTTGAACCTCAGCTGACCTTTCTTAGCTTATGGAGTGAGTGCTGCTGATAGTGTTTTGCCACACACACAGAGACTGAAAGCCCCTGAACTGACAAAGAGGACACCGGCTGCCTCTTTATTGCTCCTAGAGCACAATAACAGAAGCCATGAAAAGTCTGTCTCCTAAAAATTGTCTTGTCAAAGGTAGAGGTCTCCTTGTTCAAAAAAAATATAATTCACAAAATGGTTTTCAGTTGTAGCTTTTCATTTCCATTCACATTTAACTGACTCATTCAAAAGAAATATCTTTGAATAACAATTTATTTTCTTTCACATATATACAATCACTAATATTTTGGCTTATTTTAGCATTCTGTTCCTCTGAAAATAAAAATGGAATGATTAAATTGAAACAACTGCTTGTCTATAAAACCTCAGTGAAATTCATCAGGAACACTCATGCTTACCTGTAAATAAAAAGACTCAGAGAGAGCAAAGTCTCTTTGTATAAAATCCCACCATTCAAGTATTATGCCATTATATATTGTGTCTCTTAATTAGAAAAGCATCCTTAGAGCTTACTATTTTATTTTAAAAGCAAGTAAGCATTTTTGCCGTAATCATAAGACTAGAAAACAAATCTTTGTGTTTTACAATACAAAATTTACCCTACAATAATTACAGAAAAGTGAAAGAGATGCTTCTTTGTTATCTTGGGAAAATTACTATAATCATATTGGAAATGCAATAGGTTTTCCAGTATCTGTTTTATCAGCCTCCCTCAGAATATTACCTTACTGCTAAATTGAAGTGTCATTCCCAAATCTCAATTTATTTGTAAAACTAATCTCAATACCAAAAGGATATAATTTTTGGAATAGTCTTTGCAGTGTGAAAATCACAGAAAATAGGGTTAGAATACAAACAATACCCATAGCTGTAATCTTCTATTATCATGTCAATTATCTGGCATTAGTAAATGTAACTAGAGTTTTATTCAGCTCATGTCCCCACTGCTCAGGGCTGTGCATCTGACATTTGTGCATTTTGTCCATTTGCCTATAAGCTATTGATGTGTTTCTTGATACAAAATTTTTTTAATTTTTTTTTTTTTATTGGAAAAAAAGGAAAATAAATTATCTGACATTTTCTATAATAGCCATCAGATGTTTCCCAGTAAACATATTATATTAAACAATCAGGGACTCTGAAAACCTCATCATCATGTCCATGAATAAGGATGGAGTAGCAGGCATCCTAAATTTACAATATCAGAGGCACAGACACACACCCTGCCAGCTGGCCACTTCTGCCAACAGTGCACATTTGCATTGTGGCCGTGTATCAGATGGTAAAACAGAGCCACACAAACCACTCTGCCTCCTTCTTGCTACAAGGGATCCACCTCCTCAGCCAGCACTCGCCCGTCTGCATCCCATGAAGCTGTAGGATGCAGGATGAGGAGTGAGGCAAACACAGACAATGCTTTATGGTACCAAATAAGGGGAACAGTGCAGTGCCAGTGTGTTTAAAGTCTTTGCATCTTTGTGATGCATTTGGCACTACTTAGGCTGGTTCATACCCAAAGAATAAAAAAGCAGTAAACAATCATGTTTGATGGTCATTTTTATGCCTGGGGAAGCACTTCCCTGGTTTTGCTGCACTGGGTGGCCCTGTGATTCTGGCCAACATATGTCCCAGACCTGCTCTGATCTCCCTGATCTTTCCAGGCATGGTCAGAGCCACTGTGATTGAGAACACTGTGTAATCCCACCCCAGCACGGGTGATGGGAAAGAGACCAAGTACCCTCTGTACTTGGCTGCCATATGCAAGGCTCCTGAGCTTCACAGAAGAGTGTGGGAGCTGCTACATGACTCTCCTTCATCCTGCAGCACATCCTCAACAGGTCAGATGAAACCATAGATGACAAGCAGTGAAAGACCCCGAACCTGAGACATTAAGGTCTGGTTCAGCTGCTGGTCACAGCTGGGAACAGCTGTTCACAAGTTGCACTCTGTTTGGGTCACTTTGAAAGAAACCTGCTTACAGCTGGGAATAACAGTAGAAGTCATAGAATTGCTTTTCTGGGAGGCATGAACGATGCTTTTTTTAGTATTTTTTTCAGGGTTTTCAAATTTCTTTGTCTGGATTAAGGGCAGTTTCTGCTTCTGGTAACTCAGGAGTTCTATCACTTGCTACCAAAATTTAAGATTCAGTCCTCAGGCTCTTCCAAGCTCAGCACATACAGATAAATGAGTTTATGGGCTTTACTGCAAAATACTGATGTGGTTAAAAGTTAAATTCCATCTGTGGTGATTTTTTGAACTGGGCTAAGACTGTTGAATTAATGTCATAAATAAGGCTTCACCCTTTATGTTAGAAAGGGTACACTTCATGATGTAAATATACATTTATTTATATATACAATTTTCCTTCCTTTCTGTTAAAAGAAGCTTTGTGAGAAGTTGCTTTTAACTTCGAGGTATCTCAATTGATTTAGATTTATCTTCTTCCTTTTCACAGTCCAGTAGCGTATTTTATATTTCTGGTGAAATTTCTAACCATCTATAGCTATCTTGATAAGGTGTCAGATGATATTACTAATATCACTGTAGCAGAAAAATGTTTTCCTTCAGGATTATACTATCATTACCATGTCAAATAGTATTTACCAGCAGCACTCTCAAGAAAATTTAAGTAAAAGCATGCCACTTAATCATTATTTTAAGCTTTGACATTTTTTCAAGCTGACCACAGTTGATCTTTGAGATAAGACATAAGAAACCTTTTAAATTGAGAAAATACGTTATTGCTGAGATCTATTGAGAGTATAAAGTGGGCAAAGAATTGTCATCATTTGATCATGCTGTTCATGAGAGAACTGTAAATCTTGCATATTTTAAAAGATCCAATTCAATTAAAAATTAATAACACTTGTGAAAATCAAGATATGTATCTGCATAATTCCTTTCTTTAAAAGTCTATCTTGGCTTATTTCCTCATCTATTCTTTTCTTTCTCTATCACATTTTCATGAGCTTTTTCTGTGAGGGCTAGAAATATTTTTTTATTTATTACTTTTTCATTTGTCTTCTTGTTCTCTGATACTGTGCTCACATTATTTGGTATGTTCTGTCTCCCACCTGTAAAACAAAAGGAATATTATCTAGCCTGCATATTCCCAGTAGATGAAGAACAGCTAAGTCACAATAGAATGGCTTTGTAAAGGGCAGATCTGGCTTTCATAGGTACGTGGACAGAAGGGTGGAAAGAAAAAAAGAGAAAAGAAAAGAAAAGAAAAGAAAAGAAAAGAAAAGAAAAGAAAAGAAAAGAAAAGAAAAGAAAAGAAAAGAAAAGAAAAGAAAAGAAAAGAAAAGAAAAGAAAAGAAAAGAAAAGAAAAGAAAAGAAAAGAAAAAGAAAAGAAAAGAAAAAGAAAAGAAAAAGAAAAAGAAAAGAAAAGAAAAGAAAAGAAAAGAAAAGAAAAGAAAAGAAAAGAAAAGAAAAGAAAGAGAAAGAAAGAGGGAAAGAGGGAAAGACGGAGAGAAAGAGAAAAAGAAAGAAAGACTCAAAGAAAAAAAGAAAGAAAGTCCTGAGGCTATCAGTAGGCTGATACACAAAATGTTATTTTTGATGTTGAATGTGAATTCCATTTATTAAGACATTCTGTTCCCTGAAATATGACTAATTTTTTGGCTGTGCAGAAATATGTGAATCTTAATCATGGATTCTTGTGGTCTGAGAAAGATAGATAAATTTGAGAAGACACCTTCAAAATAAGTGACATAATCTTTATTAGAGAAGTCTTTATTTTCTCTCTCTCTCTCTTATCTTTCTCTCTCTCTCTCTCTCCAGAGTAGAGCACTTGCTTTGCAAATATTCAAATGAGTTTATATGTGCATTTAACTGCAAGCAAAACCTATGGAACTTTCCAGTGCACATCTAGACCCCCACCTCATTTCTAGCAAACACAATCATACCCTAGTGGTATTCCACTAAAACCAAGCTAGTTTTCTTTCACTTTCACAGTCAAACTGTAAAAGATGCACAAAGCAATAGAGATGATAAAAATCAGTAGTTTCTGAAAAATGTTCTTTTTCAAAATGTCCATTGTGATTGAAACAAAACAGTTTCAATTCACACCTACAGGAGAGCACATGATTCTAAAATCTTCACTACATCTGCTTGAACCAGTGGAGTCATACTCAGGTACTTTGGCACAGGTGTATTCTGCAGTCACCAACACACTGCCTACCAATGACCCCCTGAAGCATATGAGGGGTGCTGTGAAGTAGCTAAACTGGGTGCCAAGAGCTTGCCTAGATACGTACTCCATCTGCTGTCTTGAACGTTGCTTTAATCTCTCACAGTCCCAGTGAGAAAACTTTTTCACTCCCAGACTAAGCTCAGACCTCTCTGTTAGTCTGAACAGAGCTACAAGATGGAGAGGCAAAGGCAGCAAAGCCTTCACTAGTGGGTAAAGTCACTGCTCTCTTTCCTTCCAGAAAGCACCATCTGCTCTTTTAGTAAAGAAGCACTGTAGCTTACTATGATGCCATAAACTTAATTTCATCTAAAGTCTCGATATGCTGTACAGACCAACAGTACAAACAGGGGATGCCATGCTGCTACCAAGCTGTGCATGAACTACTGGTAATGAATAGGCAGAGCTAGAGGGACATCAAATGCGTAATGCCCGGGTAATTTAAGGATAAACATCATGTCCCTGGGGATTCACGCAACACCTTTGCCAAATGTTTCATCTAATATGGAACAGAATCTGAGGGGGGAAAAAATCACTCCATTCCTCCTGTAATGGAGTCACACTCATGCTCACGTCTTGAATCCATGTGTTACCCTGCAAAACCTCCTCTTTCCCGGCATGCCTGAGAGATTCTGGAGGTGTTTTTCATAACCAGCTCCTTTAACAGCATGCTGGAGTAGAAGTTTAGCTACCAAACTGCTGGCTTCTACCTGTTATAGGGTATTTGAGGGGTCTGCATGGGGCTGAAAGACAAGGCGTGGGATTCCCAGGAATACCAAAAGGGGGCAGTACTTTAAATGCAGGTAGGCATCCTGAGATGGCAGCACCGATGCTAAAACCGCAGACATCCACTGTAATACCAAGATACCTAAATTTCCCACGAAGTAGCAAGCAGGGATGTTGTTACAACTGGCACCAAAACTGGCACTCTGTGTGCGAGGTACTTGTCATAATTTTCAATATCTAACAGTAGGCAGACACCTTCAGTGATGGGAAAACCACTCAAGAGATCCTGAAATACGTTAGAGCCAGTTAAAAACTCACTGACAGCAAGAGGCAGTGAAAAAAAATTGCTCCCAGTAACAGTGGAAATACTTCATGCTGAAAAACGAACTTGTTATCATCTCACACAGAAGATGTGATAGCCATCCCACGTCTCCAAGTACACTTGCTACACAAAATGTCCTGTCTCTCCTGACTGAAGCCCAACCATCCATTTCAGGCCAGAAATTGCAGAGAAAGCATCTGCTGCCCTCAACAAAAATGTGACAATATCACAAACCCAAAGCCTAGAAATTGGCCCAACACTACCAATATTGCCATACCTATATATGGCACTACTTGTTGAACCTTCCTGCAACTTCCCTCACATTAAACCTGCTGTTTGTAAAACACAAAGCACACTGGAAGCAAAATAATTCTACAAGTTCAGAACTCTAGAGATCATGGCTAGAATCCAGTTCATTTTTATTAGCTAAGACTGTCCTAAATTTCAGTATTCCAAAGTGGAATGAACAGGAGGAACTGCAAAAAAACCCTATTTGGTCTTCAGAACTCTATGCCACGTGTTCTCTGGAGCTGATGTTTCAGATGAGCGCAGGGCTGCCCCCAGGTACAGAATGACCATTAGCACCTGGACCATTGTTGGGCCAACCCTTCACTGCACATTTCGGCTCACTTTTATCTGAAATGAACTCAGTGCATGTTCAGCACAACCCCACCACAATGTAAATCAAAGCACAGCAAGTGGGGACAACTAGGGGATTTGTTTTGGACCAGGAGCCCCTTTCTGAGCTCAGATGCCAACTTTCAGAGAGATATCCTTGGCTGAGAGCCCCTCTCTCTCTCCCCAAGGGTTGGATGAAATCTCCCTGCCTTCAGAGAGCTGCCTCAGCGGCTTATCTTAGCTCAGGAAATGGAAGCTTTCTTCAGAATGGTGGCCTGTTGGTGGGAAGTTTTTCATTCAGTTAACAATTCTCTGGCCAAGACATACACTGCTGAGAAACATTAAATCTACAGCATGGAAGAAAAAGAAAAAACCCAAATCTCTGCAGGCTCTGCCAAGAACAAGTGATATTACCTTTGCTTCTCCAAAGCTGTTGGCAATTTTTGTTGTATTTTAAGACTTTTTCTTCAGAATGTCCAAAATAAAACCAGCACAGAAGGAAGTGCAGGAGAAGACTCTTCTGCTGGTCAGTGCCTCTGAAGGTTAGAAGGTTAACTGGGAAGTTAACCACAGGCAGAGTACCTCTGACATGCTCCCAGAAAGTCTGCCTTTTTATTGGTATTCTTGGCTGCTCCTCACTGTAGCAACAGATCAGAGAAACCGCACAATTCTGAAAAGCGATTCATCCTGTCTGAATGACAGGTATTCATACTGGAGAGTGCCCATTCAGATCCACATTCAAAAGCATTTATCTCCAAAAGTCATTCTTGATAAGATCATTAAAAAGCAAATAATCAATGCCTACCTCAAAACTAAATCAAAAACTACAGTAGCAGGTAAATTATTTGAACATTTTTCTTCATCTTATTTTGTTTGCACTTATTTCTGGCTCCAGAAACAACTTTGAAACTGAGCTTTTAACAGACACCCTCTCCTGAAAGGAGCTGAGTTTCTCTTAAATTTTTGTTCAACTCATCACCCTGAACTCAGGTCAGACTGAGCTCTTCCCTGGTGTAAGGACACATCTGCCTGATAAAAGGAAGCACTGAGGACAATATTCATGAGTTACTTCACCTCTTCAATGAAGAGGGCAGATGTACAGAGTGCTCAGAATTCGACAAGAGAACACCTTCAGAAAATGTTTTACTATTCATCAATTAATTTTTACAAAGGACTTTGCAGATGAAAATCGATTCTTGAATATGTGTTATTGTAAGTCACTATGAGGTGAGGAGCACTCAAATACAGGAGCACGGAAGAAAGCTTGAAAATTCTGCATGCAAACCTGAGTTGAGGAGCAGAAAACAACACTTTCCAAAAAGCAGGATGGAAGGTAGCTGTTTCCATAGGAGCTGCTCACAGATGAAAGTGAAAAAGAAGACAGAGAAAGAGGGAAAAATGAAAGAAAGCTACAATCGGTTAAGCCTTGCAGAGAAAAGATAAGGGCAGCAGAAAAGAATGATTTAATGCTAGCTAAAGTGATTACAGAGAACAAAACGGCTTTTATAAATTCACTGTGGCTCTGAAGGGGGAAGAAATACAAGTGAGAAATTATGACTGTTAATAAATAAGGAGGGAAACAATACAAAATAGTACCGTAAAGTGGCTGAGCACATGACTGATATCTTGAAAATCCTGAGTCTTTGATAGAATAATATTTTTCAAAGAGGTGCAGGTAATTAGGAAATTAGTAGATTCTTGTAAACATTATTTTCAAAACATTAAAAAAAAAGCGTAGAAAATGTAAGTCACTTATTCCAGTGACTTAATTTCATCAAGGAACTCTTTTTGAATGAGTGGCTTTTTTTAGCTCTACAAAACTGGACAGCATCCATGAAGGGATAATATTGGTTTTGTTTATGCCCTTTAGCAAAGCATAAAACTACCAATAAAATATATATATATAAATCAAGAAAACCAGTAGCTTGTCAGTAGGTACTACTGAATGTCATTTTGTCTCAGACAAACCTTATTATCACTGTAAAATACAATCAGTTTTCAACATAGTCCTGTGGAACCTACCACTGAAACCCTTTAAATCGCATTTTTCAATACAGGTGGAAACTAAAGCAAATTAGTAAATTTGAATTTGATAAAGCATGACCGTCATCATGTAATATTACCAACTTAAAACTTTGTCAGAAGCAAAGATTCCGCTGCCCCGGTGAACACAGATGATGTGTGTGGACGGCAAGCGTGACGCCACTTCTGAAAGCAGAGATTTGACCAGGTTTTGTGGCTGCCACTTGGTAGTCAGGCTCTATGGCAGACTAAAGCACGCAGGTGATTTCTCCACCCAGTGGACAGCCACGCAGCCCATGCTGCTTGTGCATGGCTGCAGCCAACTTCCTGGCTGTGCCTTGTGTGCCCAGGCACTGGCACCCACCGCTCACCTTGCAGCAACTCTGTCAAGCCCTCTCCTCTGCAAGTCACACACCGAGGGATTTGCAGATACAAGGCAGAAAATACAGCTCAATATATCCTTACATGACATCCCTCAGGCAGCAAAAGGATACGAGTAGTTACCAGCAAAATAATGAAATTGCAGGTGACTACTGCAGACCTTATTGCAGAAGAGGAATGAAAGGGAAGCTTCAGAAAAATTAGGAGCTTTGTCTGTGATTTTCATGTATACATGAAAAAACCCCCACCAAATAGATTAGAAATTGCATGAAGGTTTTAAGGCACTCAGTTCTGTACAAGAGGAAACAAAATGTGACCAAAAACCAGAATAAAATAGAAGACTATAAAAATATTAATTTATTTTAGCTCAGTGGAATGAGCATCCATAACTGAACCCTGATTTGTAAATGCAAATAGAGTAAACTATAAAATATACAACATGATTAGCATACTTCAAAGCTGTGGGAAGCCATTCATCACTGAGACAAAGGCTCCAACTCATTTGGAAGCACCACTCAGATTTGGCAGTGGTGTCCTGAGCCAGAACTCAGTGCAGACAGTGGGGAAATCAGCTTTGTCTTAGGGACAACCAAATACTCTAAAGTCAAAATCACTCCTGGCATCTGTATGCCTGAATTGCCATGATTAATTAGTAAAAGTTCCTTTGACATTGCCTGAGTGCTTCTTAGAGACCTTGAAGTGCAGAGGAAGAGACTCCCCTCCCCAAGGCTGCCCACGTACCTTGGCCAGGAGTTGTTGCCAAGCAGGGGCATAGGAGTGATGGGCAAGATGACCAGAGCAAAGCAGTGAGGTGCCTCTAGTCAGGGCACGGGAGGAAGTGCAGAAAAACCCCAACTCCTTCTTCCTTTGTCTGAGAAAAAAAGCACTGAGGCTTCTTATGAATGGATGTAATCAACAACACCATCGAGGCTCTTGCAGCCTAGGTCAAGGGAAGAGGGCTGGGTGAGAAGGAGAAAGGAGAGAGAGCACAGCAGAAGCGGCTGAGCAGAAAGAGAGGGGAGTAGGATAAAAAGAAAGGGACGCTGCTTGGTTAGGGGAAGAGTTATGGCAGGCCTGAAGACAAAAGAGCAAGAAATTTAAGCTAGAGGCAGTCAAAGGTGCCAGCAGAAGGATTCAGAGAGGGAGGTAATAAGGTCACCATGACAGGCAAGAACAGGGATATTGACGGCTGCCTTTCACGGGGCTTCGAAGTAGGAGGTGGAGGCGTCAGCAGAGATTACAATAAGTGAAACAGGAGGCAACACATATATCTTGGTTTTTCTGTTGGAATAGAGACAAAAGGCCAGCCAGGGTTAATGTTTTTTGGGAGTAATTATCAGGATTTAAACAGACCCTAAACGTGCAGGTCACAGAGGTGGTGGCAATGGTGCTGAGCTGCAGATGTAACACTAGCACAGGAGAGAAAAGGAGCTTCCCTGCACTTCCTGGGATTAGGTTTGGGGAGGGGGTTATGCTTAAGAAATAGTAATAAGAAAGAGAAGCCCACTCCAAGCCTGAATGGATGTTGATATCTGGTTGTGACAAGCTTCCCACGAAGGTTCCCAGGGAATTCTACAATCCTTTACTGTTCCCCATACACATGTGCTGTCTGCTACTGTTATTTCAGGGAACAGCATCAGCAGAAAGTGATGGAGAACAGCAGAGGAAAGAAACCCTATGAGAAATGAAACTCAGGTAAGAGGAAGGATCTTTGGTGAAAAAGAAAGCAAATCAAAAAGAAAGGAAGCATACTGTGCAATTGAGAGTCTGATCCTAAGTCCATAAAAATGTAATGCTCACATAAGCTGGCTGGAGACTGGGGTATAGACGGACAATTGACCAAAAGATATGCATGAAGATATTGCATGAAGACAACCAGCAGAAGAGCAAATTACTGAAGGGCATGGGGGAGATTAAAAAAAAAGTGCCATACTCTGGAAATACATTTTTTAAGCAAAGGCAAGTGTTACAATGACTCTAAGCTACCACAGTGAAGTGACTGATGGCAGGTACAAAGCTCAGTTCAGGTTATTTGTCCAGATCATTAGAAACCTCAGTGAGAGAAAGTCACAGAGAATTCAGGAAAATTATGTGTTTGAACAAACAGGGGAAAGGTGAGGCAGCCTTAAGGATTCAGAACACGACTATTTGTGGGGAGGGAAAAGGGTTTTTTGAGGACAGAAGGAATTGATGGTGCCTGCTCTGAAGAAAGGCATGCAGGCATATGACCTGAGTGTGCAGATGACAAACTGTGACTGAGGAAAGCAGGAAAAACAAGAAAATATTTCCAGCAATGGGTCCCTGGGTGGTCCTGAGATTTCTTCTGTGAAGGCACAATGCTGGCTTATATGCCAGGAATAAGGCAGAGCTGGATGCTTTAACACACAGTGCTGACAGAGGAAAATGGTAGCCCAAGGTTAAAGATGAACTGGGCAGAAGTGAGAGGAGAAGCAAATTAATGACAGCAGTGAGGGAAAGGATGAGATTGGGAATTAGATGTCAGGGATTTTGACAGACAGAAGGTCACAGAAAGGACAGGTGAGGATGGGCAGGTGGGATGGGAATAGGGGGTTTTGAAAGAAAAGTGGTGGTGATGGTGGTCAGATAAAGGAACTGGGTTAGTGGGAGGTCAGAGAGTGACTGCCTCCCCCTCCCTGAGGTGGAAAGGGTGGATATAAATGTGTCATTTGCTCAGTATTTCATGCCCCTGTGTCAAAGGGCAGGATCCTTAATAGCACAAGCATTAAAAAGTGTGGCAGGTTGGAGGGGGTTTTTGCGGGTGTTTTTACTCTCACAGGACAAAATAAATGCCTGTATTTTGCATCCTTATTTTTTTCCATGATTTAGTACAAAGCTGCATTTAAAAAAACACCAAACATTTAAGGAAGTTTACAGCTATGTAAATAGATAACAGCTCACCTTGATAGATAAAAGCATCACAGCATTTCAAATGCCTTTAAGTGTTGGTGTGAACAAAAGTAACTTGATTTTAAACTAGCATTATTTTCAGCACTTATTGTACTCCTTCCTTGTTTTACTGCATTTCTATTTTATTCAATAAAAACCACACCACTTGTTTGGAAATTTAGCACCTACACACCTAGCACGTTTTTCCTACAAAGGAGATGGATTGATAAAACCTCCCAGTACAACAGCAAGATACATATTCTGCACACAACCTCCTACTTCCTTTAATTATGAAGAGTGGGTGACATGAGTACGAGGTGGTCCTCTGGCTGAGGGTCAGTGTAGATGGAGTGCACAGCAGTGTGATCAGGAGGACATTATGAAGATCAGCTGGCACATAGGAAAGCTTACAAACACTTGTAAATGGGTTAAGCTGTGGTCAAACTAACTCTGGGCATAGAAAGAAACTTGTTAGAACAAGCTTCAGGAAATTATGGAAAACACATTGAAATCTGCCATTTCGTTCACAGAGTTTTTGAATTTTAGTGATGTTTTTAGGTTGAAGTTTAACCTACGAAGTCTTGTCTTTAAATACTAGCTGGTAAAACTCAATAACTTCAGATTACAAAAATCACAGCATGGTTTTATAAATGCTATTTTCTTGTTTAGTGAAAGTTAGTTGCTTAACTGAACACCAAATTTCTTTGGCAATCCTCTGTGGCCTTTCTCTCAGAGTTCCTCATTTATTGAGCCCCAGTGATCACTTCTCAAGAACCAGCAGGCAGACACTCAATTCTGCAAATGATGACTAAGTGAAAATAAAATGCCACGTTAGCACCCTGAGCCTCCCTGACACACATTGCTCTGAACAAAACAGAAGATGTTGATCAGAGACTTCATGGTTGTATTTTGCCCTCTCAATACATTTCCATGAGCTGGATTAATATTCCCCAACATCGTGGCCGTCAGCTTGCCCACGCTGAGAGAACGCCAGCATCTACAGATACCCACCATTGCAAGCACTCACGATTCCTTATCAAATCCACACACAGAAAGAGCTGCACCTCCTACTCAAAAACTTTGTTCCCTTAAAAGAGCACATTTCCTTCTCAAGATGCCAGCTGCTTTATTAAGACTATTTATAGATAAGTAAAATGAATAGCAGATGGCCTGTGCAGATTAGGATTTTGAGGCACGCTGCAACCCATAACGTCTTGTCTTTGACGTGGCTAACATGGACGACCAGGAACAGCCATCTGCGACCTGGTATGCTCCTCTCTGAATTTTCTCCATAAACAAATGCAGCAGCGGCACTGGCTAAGAAGTATTGATCAGAAATCTTGATGGATTATTCTAGTTTTGATCAAGACAGAGGGAGGCACATGGCAAGGGAGCAGCGCTGCTGGGAACTGAACCGATGCTGGCAGATTTCCCCTCCACTGACTCACTGATGATTCTTCTCATCTTCCCAGGTGCCTGGGCAGCTCCCACATAGTTTTTCCTGCCACAATAAGTCACCTGAATAGTCTGCTTATTGAACAGATAGCTTTAAACCTCTTTACAAGCAGTCTCCTAAAAGCAGCTCTTAGCTTTAAAGAAAAGAACTTTGTGTCTCACACAACTAAACTTTTTTTAAAAGCCAGGGTGAATAGTTACAATGAAGGTGAGAATAAAACCTTTTGAACAATAGTGTTCAATTTTTAAAGGAAAAATTACAATGCTAATTTGAGTACAGTGCCTTTCTATTCTTATTCCACTTATACATAAACTCCCTAAATTACAAATAGCTTACAGGGGAAGCATTTATAATTAACTCATTTTCCTGACAGTTTTATTCTTGTATTGTATCTAAATATTCACTTATGACTAAGTTCTCTGTGCTGTATGGTATCCTAAAGGAAATTGGTACAGGAGACTGAGGAAAGTTGGGCTTGGACAAGGCTAATAGACACTTTTGTTCTGTGGACAAGAGAGAAAAGCAGATCTGGTTCATCATTTCAGCTGGCTTTTTTAACTTTAATTTTTTCTAAAAGAATCATAATTACCACTTAGAGGAAGACAGTTGTATAACTCAGAACATTCATTCCACAGCCATATTCTTTTCAGAGACTCTCTCCAGCATCTAAAGTCTCAGAAAGCTGTAAAAAGGCCTCAAGGAATTCATTTATTTACCTTCAAAGCTAAAGGAAAAAAGTTTCAGAAGGAAAAGCCAGCCTCTGCTTAAAAATACAACATGCTCATTCTTTAGATTTTCGAGACAGGAGCACAAAAACCCTCATCAGACTCATGCTCAACTCAGATGTGGCCTAGAAAAGAAAAAAATAGGAATAAAGGACTTATGCAGGTAAGAAGCTATTAGAAAAGAAAAATTCCTAATTAAACTGACTTGCCTCTGCAGTTATTTGCAGTAAAAAATTCTCTCAGCCACTGGATTTAAGCAACTTTTCTCCCATTCCATCTCAAGTGGAACAGTTTATGTGATATTCCAGCTCTGGAGTCACTTAATACCACTGATATCTACAAGGACAGAAGCTGATTGGGAAATCCATTTCCCCAGTTCCCAAATTCCAATACCCTCCAGTTTCTCAAAATAGAAGTACATGCTTCCTGCTACTAGGAGACAGTGAGGAAAGTAGGTTTCATCAAGAAGAATGATGGCAAAGAAAAATAGCAGCAAGACCTGTCTTGAGCTTATAAAACCTCCCCATTATACTGTGAAATTAATGAAATGTTGTTTGGAGCTATAAATTAAAGTTCCCCACATTCATTTTGGATTTCTCTGTTCCCAACATTTCGCTGCTGACCGTCTTGTCTGTTCAATTACTGCTAAGACTTGAGATTTTCAAGCTCTCATTACTGTAAACCATGTCAGCATTCTGGACTATATATTAAACTATAACTTAGTATCCTCCTTAAGGAACAGAAGAAGCAACCTAGGAGGGTCTAACATCCAAGGAGAAAATGCCTGTGTTGCGCTTATAGCAAAAGGACTTGGTGAGGCTGTCCCTGTCTGGTCCCTTTGTAGGGACCATATATTTAATTTTTGAGCCTTTGCTGAGGGCTGGTGCTTGGAAGTCTTGATAAGGTGCTGGTAGCTGACTAGCAAGCTTATTCAAACACAGCTGTGGAAATTAGGATGTGAGGTCCATACAAAGTCTCCAGGTCATGAAGAAATTCAGATAGGTTGTTGAAGTTTGTTGGAAGTAGCTAAAACAATTCCTCATAAAATTTAGGGCATAAATTAAATTGCTGGGAGATTTTCTCACTTCAGTTGCAGGGAAAGGCTAGATGGTTCTTCTGACTCTCCTTGCTGCCTGGAGGGGCATCCATGCAGCATCATATTTTCTAGATGTATCTGGTTCTTGTTTCATGCTGTCTCTTTTACAGTCTGCTGTCACCCCTTTCGTCTCATTTAAACTGACAATATCTTTATTGTCACTTTCATGAACATGCTAGATGAATTCTGCAGGTAATACTTATTTTCATCTGCTGGAACCATGTTGATGGCAAGGCTTTGTTTCCCCCTTTCTCCCCACATTGAGTATTGTGCATCATGTACCACTTCCTTCAGTAGAGATGCTGACTGGCATGTAAGTGACGTGCAAAGCTGGGCACATTAACTTTGCGGCCAATTGACCAAATTTTGCTGTTAATTTCACAAAACATGTTCTAATTCTGGGAAAATTCACGTTGGCCTCTGATCAGGTCCTCCCTTGGCACGGGGAATTAGCTCAGTTTGCTAAGGACAACAGAGCCCCAGAGAGGAATCATATTTCTCTCTGGCAGAATGAAAATTAAGGACAGGACAAGCTAATCAGGAGAGACTGTGTAATAGATGCAGCTCCTTATACAAATAATAAGGCTTCATACACTCCTAAAAATTCATGTTAGGCTGATGTTGTCCTGGGTAACATCACAAAACAGCAAATGGGCAATGAAATGAGTATTTGTGTCTTAATTTTTATTATTGTTAATCAACAGTTTTATGACCGACAGCAAACTTGATACCGTCTCTGGTGAGATTACGTTTAATTTGTGAAGGGCAACTCTGTTGGCGAACAGACTTTTGCAAAGAACTTCATTTAGAATTACTTTTTAAAAATCATACATAGATATCTGTGACACTAACTGACTTATAAATCAGCAGCAATTGTAAATCAGGGATTGTGATATCTGGGGGGACATTTTCAATGAGGTGCTCAGATACCTCTTCTCAGCCTGACACAATTCAACACTTTTATCGATGGTCTGAGAGAAAATAGAGAAAATATAGTCTTCACCCAAATAAAGTTCACAGGTCATACAACAGATGAAAGGGTGAACGATGACGGAGAGAGGTTGGACTGCAGAGTGATCTGTTTTGTCCAGTAGCTTAAGTTTCCTTGAACTCCCAAAGGGCTTTTAATACCACACTACCAAGTCATGGGCAATGGTAGGAAAAAGGAAGAAATTATGTTGTTCATGTCCACAGAACAAGGAGCTTTGTCATGGTAAAAATGCCTCAGAAGAGGATTTAGAGGTCACAAAAATGAGTTTGAAACCTGTAGCTAACAGGAACTGACACTCCTGTTCCCACTTCCCCCCTCAAAAGGGAAGCCCTGATAGAAGTCTACTAAAGAGATTGGGAATGAGTGAAAAAATCCAGAATCTGCAAAGCAAAAACCCTGCTTAAGTGATTGTTGCATTGTTGAGCTCATTCATTATCTCCTAGATCAAAAGGCATGAAGATCTTTGAGGCAAGTGACCTGTTGGGCTGCCCTGGGATGCACTGGAATTACATTTTCCCTGCCAGCCACCACTCTAGCCTCTTCACCTCCTGGAAAACTGTCCTGCTGTGGATAACAAGTGTTTCCCAGGAGAGGATCCCATTTGACATTTTGAAATACTGGTGAAAGAATCCCGGAAACATCCCCATTTGCAGCCTTACTCAAACTCAAAAACAGCCTGAAAATTATTCTCAGGTACTATTTGAAATTCTCCCCAATTACTGCTGAAAGGGAAGATATTTCATTTTCTTTCTCACCGTTTCTTGACACACATGTATAGCTTGGCTTTTTTTTACTTCAAAAGAAAATATTTATTGAATGTTTCCCTGAATTGAGCACTTTTCTATACGACTATTGGTGATTTTCTACTCTTTCCACATAGTATTGAAAAAATATCTTTGTTACGTTGGGGTTTTTATCATCCTCTTGTGCCTTGAAAACATTCTGCAGTGTTCTTATGTCTGCTGACCATTGACTTCTTTTCATTTGTGTCCTCTTGCTTCCTTTTTTTCAAACCACCACTCTTCCTAATATGAACTCGTATCAACATCCTCATTTTTCATTTCATAAACACGTACGTGTGTAAATACACACGCAGATATATATATATATATATATATATATATATATATATATACACATACTTATACACACACACTCCAATGGACTAGACAACCTCTGGGGATAGTTTGCAACATAAATATTCCATGATTCTATGATTGTGCACACATGCATACAGTTAAATAAAATAATATAAATGGACCTGTTGATGTGCATGTGGAACCTTTAAATTACCTCTTAACTTTGCTTCTCTCCCGTCTGCACCAGACCATGGATGGATAAGTATATTCAAGCTTTTGGTAAAGCATACTCAGCATTTAATCTTAAAAAGAATATGCATGCTCGATTAAAACAGCTTGTCTTCAGAGCTTAATTAGTATTATCAGCTTAGTGAAACTGGCTCTTTTAAAAGCCCAAGTTTATACATATGCACTGTCCTGAGACATACTTGTGTGAAGTTTATGCTTTCATCGTATCAGTCATGTACAAACAAAAATCATTATTTGTGCCTCACCAACAACTCCTTTTGTGTCGTGTTCCCTTTTTTTCTGTGCAGGGCAGTATTCCTCTGCCACAGCCACCTCTAGGCAGGGAAACTTCCCCTGGTTTTCTAAGAGCAGAGACATCAAAGCACTGCTTAACATGGACCCTTCAGCCACGTCGATGACATTTGCCAAGCACACACATGGCTGCTGAATCACTTTGCTGAATCAGGTGTGAATCTTCTTTCTGTCATTGCTGGGTTTTGCCAAAGCAAAGAAGACCAAGAGCCTCTCCCCACTGCCCTGGTCATGCTGCGGTGCCTCTCTGGTAGCTTCAGCCCAGCCACTGGCACCCACCTCGTCTCCTCAGCCAGCCCACCTGCTCTGGCTCTGCTCCCCAGACGGACTTAGAGATTTGTAAAGGCTTTCCTTATACAGGCAAAATGTAAACGCTGTTAAGCGCCCCACCCATCTAGGACTAGTAGAGGAGGAACTCTGCTCTGTAGTATTCAGAAATTTCAGGGACAAAGCTCTTGAACCTTGGCTGCTTGTGTTAAAACAAAGCTTCACGTATGCACTGAACATCAGTGCTCAGTTATCTGAGCCTACTGAGTTAGGTGTGTCATCATGTACACCCTCAGAGCTCTGTGGCAGCCTGTGGCAGCAGGCCCTGGGACAACACCTGCAGCACTTCCATAGACACGGAGCACGGCTTACACCTCAGGTGTCAGTGCGCAGGAAACAGGCTATGCAATTTCTGGCATCGAGCTCTAGCGACCTCTGTCTCAGCTTGAAGCTCAGGAGCTGATGATGCTTTACACAAATGCCTCAGCAGAAAGATGGCTCCTGACAGTAAAGAGCACTTTAATTTAGGAAACAAAAGAACAACAAGGTTTGGCTGCTGTAAGCAGAAGCTCAAACTAATTCAAAGCCCCAGTGTGGAGTAGAATTCACACTGAGGAGGATGAAGCACTGAGACAACGTATCTGGGGACTGGCAGACACTCTTCCTTTTCAAGTCTTTAAAAATCAAGTTTGGGATGTCTTCCCAAAAGCCACATTTTAGCTCAGACAGAAATTATGGACTTTTATATGGGACTTACTGGATGAAAGTCTAGACCACGCACATGCAGAGATCATGCTACATGCCCATAGCAGTCCCTTTTGGCTTTAAAATTATATTTCAGATTACTTTCCCTCCCATTTTAGATTTTGTGACTATTTAAAATTGTAATTTCTCCTGGTTTAAAAAAGGTAAAACCACACACCCATGTGCTTTGACTGAGTTTAACTAAGGCTTATGTTTGTAAACCAGCCATAATCTGAATTACATTATGTTAAAGCTGTTCAATATTCAAATATTCAAATGCTATTTTTTGCAGGAGAATTTTGCAACTCTGCAATAATACTATTCCCATTTCTCTGAATATTTTCATTAACTATATCCAAAAGACTACCTGCAAAAATCCAGCTTTAAAATATTATCCTCAGTGAGAGACTAAGGTGGAAGAAATACACAGAATCTTTCAAATTCCTTTTGAATTTGTCTTTAAAGAGATAAACAACAAAATAATATTAAACAGACCTTCAGAGACAGAAAACCACTCTTTTTCCACAAATAATTAGTTTTACGAAGTCATTTGAAATCCAAATGCCCTATAAAAATGCTGTGTGTGCTTTTTACAATGCAAAAATTGGTGTAATCACACATTGAACACAACCTGAAATGTATCATTCATTGAGTACCCTTCCACATATTCTGTTGACAACTGAATTAATTTAATACTTATATATCAGACACAATTATTTATATCAACTGGAACTATATATTAATTATTTAATAAATATAAGTTCACAGGACTGCTGTGCCATGTAAATTCTGTAACAATACATTTCCCCAAAAGTAGTTAGTAGACTGGCCACTTATTACCTTATGAAATACTAGCAACATTACAAGGAAGAGTTAGGGAAAAAAGGTATGCTTTACTACACATATTAGTAAATTGATCTGGTAAGTATTTTGATCTTCTGTTTGTCTATTTTTTTAATTACCATTTTTTTCTAAATAAAGTATTTGCATTTCTTGCAAATAACATTTTTAACACAAGTCCTCTGTGGATACTTGTCACAACACAAGTTCAAAAATCACAGTGTCTTTTTTTCCTCCATTCTATCAAAATATGTATGGAGGGGAGAGCAAGTTTAGTACTTTGTAAAAAATCTAGACAATAACATCTAAATCTCCCATCATAAACATGAAATATGAAAATGTAGGGATGAAGTTAAAGTGTAGGAACAGGCACTCCTTAGCTTTTTTTAGAAATAGTAGGAAAACCTGCCAACCATATTGCTTAAAACTGTCACTGGAACTGGTCCTAAAACGCTGAGGAATTTGCAGTGCTACAGTTGCACACGGATGGAGCCTGCTATTGACACTTGTAACAGAGCAGGGCGGCAGGGAACCACACCACCTCCATAATTACCAGTCTGCATCTCCAGGATGTGGCTACTCTAATGATGTTTTCCAGAGTGGATCCAAACAGCAAGACAAACTTGTTTGGAGCTCTCTGAGGTCTGGAGCAAAAAGAGGGAGAGATGTAATGTTTATTTGTTCACACATCAAACCCGCCCAAGGAGGCTGGACATGGACCGGCTGGACAAAAACCTCTCCAAATACCCTCTCCATACAGCCACAATCAGTATCTGCTGTCTGCCGTAAGTACCTGCACACATTTCACACACTTCAGAGAGGGGACCAAGGGCTGTCAGTGAAAATGACTCAAGTAACTTTACACTGCAGCTTTAGCACTAGGACTAAAAGGGGCATCCAGAACAGCTGAAGGCAGCACTGGGTGCAAGTGATGGATAAAATCATAACTCCATCTTTTTGCTCATCCTGGACTAAGCATGCTTCTTGGACAAGGACACAATGACTGTGCCTTCCCCTTGCTGTTCCTAGCACTGGGAAATAAAATCTTGCTTGAAATTGTCATGCTCCCCTGATTGCTGGGTCTCTTTCAGATAAACAGAGAGAGGAAAAAATGTAATTCATGAACAGCAAAAGGTCTTTGCCCTGCCACAAGAAAGTCAACTTCTGTGCAGGATGAGAAAGGCAAAAAAGTATAGAATAACAAGAGTGATTATAAAGCACAAGACGACCTTGAAAGTGAGTTTTGGTGAAGAAAGGTGATGCCAAACATGGAGCATGCCTAAACACACAAATACTAGGAAATGCATTGTCCCTTGCATATCCAATGATGGTGTTTGTGACAGCCCTTAGACCCAGAGGCAGCACACTCCACCTCCTGCCAAGGTGCTACATCTCCTGCTGCCAGGATTCATACTCTGCCTCACACAGTTTTACCGTCTTGACGTATCTGGTCCTCCAATTTTTTCTCTGTGTTTTTCTACTCCTCAACTTTTGCTTCACTAATAAGCTCATTAAGTATAGCAATGTAATCAGCATGCAATTTTCCCCAGGGGATGGAGAGACAAAAGAGAAAGATCCTATATGACAAATGCTATCATTTTATTTAATGTACATTAGGCAGGTACCCAAATACCATGTCTGTGGGCTTGTCACAGCAACACATTAGCAAAACAAAATGAGGTGGAAGGGCTGCCTTTATCTTCTCTGTCCATAAGCCTGAAATATTACAAACCTAAGGAGGAAAAGACAAGGAGAAGGCTGCCTCTAAGAGGAATCTCAGAGAGGAAAAGGGTGGCAAAAAGCAAGACAGACACAAAAACACCCACGAAGAACTACAAGATCTGGAAAGATCGAGTAAGCAACAGACTGCAGAGGAAGTTTCTGAAGTCTTGTGTCCACTGTGAAAAGCTGGAGATGCTGGCATGTTTCTCACGCACAGGGCTATTGCCAGAGGATGGGACAGTGGCTGAAGTCAGCAATGAGCTGTTTCCCAAAGGCTGCAAGACCATTTCTCACAAAGAGAGATATTGCCAGAAATATTCTTGCTCAAGAATGCATCCTGTTTCTACCACAATTCTGTTAACATAGTAGCAGAATACTGTTAGCAGCAGTACACTAGCAGTACTATTGCTACTCTAGTATATTGCTACTGGAGCACATTACATGGGGAACGTGCTTTAATAGGCACAAGGCCACGTGTTTCACCCAACTACAAAAATTATATACAACAGAATGCACATGCCCTCTGTCCAGCACAAATGCACTACGTTATTCATCCATCAGACAGCTCAGTCAAACCCAAACACTGCCCAAACTTAAATCATGTTGTCCCAGGGACAACCTTAACATGAAAATCACTGTATGTACACCATAAGTACACCAACAAAGCATTTGTTTTGTCTTCCTCAGCATGTGGGGCATAAATTACAGGAGTAAAGTAGGACCCAGATGGCCTTGTGCAATGGAAAGGAAAACAGACACTCATTAAAATGTCTTCCCCTCTGCTTCCAGGATGGGTCAGCAAAATTTCTCCAGAACTAGGAGATCCTTTTTCAGTCTGCCAGATACATTCAAGGGAGAAATATTCAGCTAGAAGACTTTCTGATTAATCTGTCACTGGCCTGTGTTGCTTTTGGGACAGCGCACCAGGACACTGTTTCCCCCCCAGCTCAAGAACTCATAACTGTGCTTCCTGTATTTAATGTATGTTTTTCAAATACAGCTGCAAAAATTAGCTTTCACAAAAGGGCCTTGGTAACAATAGAAACATTTTTTTCATCATATTTTATCCAACCAGTTTTTTCTCTAAAACATGCATTCTCTTACACTTCTACTATGCAACAAGGTGTTCCACTTCCACGAAGTGACGAAATCAAAACACAGAATGATACAAAGGGCATTTAATTACGAGCGCATTACTTTTTAAGACCTGGACAGAAAGCAACATCAATTTCCTGAAAAATATTGTAATCCATTAAAAAAAAAGTAATTTCTGAGTTGTTTAAAAAACAACTTGTATATTTGAACTTTATAATATAATTTTAATATTTTAAAAAATCCATATATAGGTAAATATAATGATTTGAGAATATCAAATCAGCATAGTAAATTAAATCACAAAACATCTTGCTGTTGCCAAGACAAAAGGCAATGAGGACCAGTATGTCTACATTAAGCTCTGACAGTGTAATAACATAACATCTATGTTGGAAATAACTAAGTAAACAAAAGGAGGAATAAGGCTTATTTTTCTAAGTCACAGGTATAAGATTATGCCATCATTTATCCATAGAGACTAGGCAACAAAAATATAACATTGAGTGATTCCATATTTATAAACAACATTTATCCAAGGAAAAAAGGGCACAGTTGCTTTGTCACCAGTCTAACTTTCTTCATCAAAAGTTTGCAATACATAAGAAAATAAGGCAAAAAATTAATTGTAGTTTTTGAAGTAGAATGGCCTCCAAATGAGTTTAGAGACTTCTGTCATATCAATCTCATTCATTTTAATATGGTATTCTAGGAACGAGAATACACTCAGAAAATCCTGACAATATAATTTCTTTTTAACTAGAAAGCATAACTAAATGTTCCAATGAAAACTCTTAATCAAAAATCATTAATTAAATATTTTGGAGCAACTAGATATGAATGGTAAAGACAAAAAAACCAGCTTGTGCATGTTCCATATTTCTGCTTCCAAACCAGAAAAATACCTGGCCATCTTAAATTTAAAGTCTTGATCTTTAAATTACTGTATGTTAAGTCCAGCATTATTGTGATTTAATTTAATTTTTCTGAAATTAATTAGGAGATTCTTAAAGGTGCCAAAAAGCATTAGATAAGTAATTTCAGCTTTGAAAAATCTCATTAATGATAAATATATGGAATGAAGATATCACAGCAAATTAAAAATTATGTGAGTCTTTCAGGGAGGGGTTTTTTTAAGTATTCTTGATCTAATATCCATATCTGTTAAGTCCGAAACAGTATTAAATCCTTTTGAAAGCATCTTCATTTTCAATATTTAAAGCAGTTGAGCACTTCAGCTCTGATCTAACAAAACAGTTAAGAACATAAGTATATGACTGTAGAATTAAGCACGTGCATATTTTCAGTATTAGAGGCTTAATCTGTCATTTTTCCTCATGGTCTGTTAAACAGAGAAAAAAATATATTTCTAAGGGGAAACCATAATAACCGATAAAAGAATTTAGG
Source organism: Corvus hawaiiensis (assembly GCF_020740725.1). Classification (NCBI taxonomy): domain Eukaryota; kingdom Metazoa; phylum Chordata; class Aves; order Passeriformes; family Corvidae; genus Corvus; species Corvus hawaiiensis. The sequence continues at coordinate 4,202,298 of NC_063242.1, read as the reverse complement.
TAAATATGCACTAGCAGGGAGAATATTTGGTTCCCTGGGTTTTTAAGAAAGAAAAAAAGAAGAAAGAAATTATATTTTTGACAAACTTATTTCCCCTATCCTGCTTCCTGATGTAGGATGCTTTTTCCAGGAATCTTCAATATGTTTCTCTTCCTTAATTATTTACTTTTCCTCTCACTTAGCCAACTCCTCAGCTAGATGCAACATCATCCCTTAACTGCTTCTTCCTTTTTTCCAGTTTCTTGTCCAACACCCTGGGTGCTGCCCACAACCTCTCCTGCCCAGGTCCCAGGGCTGTCCCCTCCTCGCTGCCACCCACTGCCTCTTGTCTCCCAACCATTTAGTTTTGCTCCCTAATGGCCAGGAAGAGTTCCTGTTTTCACCCCATGGTTTCTTTTTTGTTTGAGGCCAGCAAGATTTTTACACTCTTTCCAGGCTGATGTCTCCAAATTCTGTTGTTCCTGTTCCTCCTGTCCTTATACTTGCTTCATCCTCTTTCTTCAGCGTTTACCTTGAACTAGTGCAATTTTAATCTTCATTCACTTCTGACTGAAGACCATTACTGTTTTCTCTTGTCTCAGTCCCTTGATCCAGACTTAATAATGAACTCTTCCTTCTGATCTTTTATCCTTCAAATTTCTTTTCTCTGAGGAACAGCTTTCCTCACCTGCCATTCTGCCACACCTTTTCTGATACCCAGCCAATTGTCCTCTCCATCTGGCCTTACACACTGACCTTCAGCAGACTCTTCCTACATTGACACACACAACTATTCCATTTCCTAGGAAAACTCTCTGCTTTCATTACTTTCCTGCTGCCCTGTGCACTTTTGACTCCACACAGTGAATTGTGCACAGCTGGCTTGGTAGCAATGTGGCTGCAGTAATATGAAGTTTAGCGTGAAATGAAAAATTTACTGAAAAGCAGGACAAACAGTCTGACATTTCACCCACCCTCATCTCCTTTCAATCAATGTCCTCTTCTTGGACAAAGATAGACAACACTCTGTATTATTTTAAAGTCCTTGCCCTCATCGGCCTAAATCTATCGCCTTTAGAGAAGTTGTTCACCCACTGTATTTCTCACAAGTGCACCTTTATGTGGCTCTGACTGTTCCCTGTCTTGACTTCACCTTTCTGGCAGTGTGCCCGCTTGGCTGAAAAGAGTCTTAATGAATTGAAAATACAAAAAGGGAGCACACAAGTGTAAATAAAGATAGGCAAGACAGGAGGAGAACAAAAGCATTGCCTGGGCACTCTGGCACAAAAACAGGAAGGCAAAAGCCCAGCTGGAGCTAGCAAGGGACATTAAGGTTAAAAAGAAACTATTCTACCAGAATGCTATTCACAAGAGGAAGGTCAGGAAAGATGTGAGTCTGCTGATGAATAGGGAAGAGACAAGTAACAGGCATCAAAGAAGAGGCTGAACCACTCAGTGTCCTTTCTTACAAGTCTTCATAGACAAAGCCTGCTCCCAAGTCCCAGCAAATATCAACCCCATTGAGAACACACAGGGCCAGTCAACAGCAAAGCAGCAAAAAGTTAGAGACTACTTAGAGGAAAGCAGGTATGTTCAGATCCACCAGGCCAGGTTTCACCAAGGATTTGACAGAGCCGACTGATGTGACTGTGAAACTGTTGTCAATCAGCTGTGGGAAATGAAGGTCAGAGGGCAAGCTCCCTGATGACAAGGAAAAGGCTGACGCTATTCCCATCTTTATGGAAGGGCAAGCAATGCAATGAAAGGCACCCAGGGAATAATTAGTGGGTCAGCCTCACCTCAGCCCCAGAGGAACACCCTCTTGTAATCTATCTCTGAAGACAGGACAAGATGGCTAGCAAGAGCAGGCATCATGGATCTTTCAAGGGAAAATCATGCTTGACTGCCTCACTCTCTTCCATGAAGGAAGAGTCTGAAGGGAGGGCAGTAGAGGTGCAATGGATTTAGACTTGTGATACTACCTCCCTTTTTAAGCTAAGGAAATAAAGGTGGGATGGACCCACTGGCTGCAAACTGACTGGACTGCCAGTCTCAATGGCTTGACATGCCACAGATGGCCAGGAACAGCAGGGACATGCACCCTTGAACACCTTCATCCTGTGCTGAGACGGAAGTTACCATGGGCAAACACGCAGGACACATCAGGTTGCAAGGAAGGGCAGGAGTAGACGGATGGAACAGCCACCGTGTCCTCAGTTTCCCTACTGTCCAGTGCCTGGAAAGGCTGCTTCCATAAATACAAAGGGGAAAAAAACCCTGTATATTTTATGCAGTGCTTCAAATGAACTGTCTTGCTAAAGTGGAGAGGGTTCACACAGCTCTTTTAGAAACAGCCTTTTTTTCCTTGGAGTTTGTGCTCATGAGCCAAGCTGGCAGATGCAGATCTTGTAAGCTCAGGTGATGAAGCAGACCCCATGAGACAATGAGTTTCAGCAGGTTAAAAATCATTAATGTTTCTATTACTTGTTTGATTAGATGATTAAAATGTCCCACCAAGTGTGTTTCCAGAGATGTGAACTCAGAAAAAGAGGATTCCTGTGAGAGAAAAGGTTTATGTTTTGGTTTGTTTGGAGTTGTTTTGTTTTTGCCATTCAAAGTGAACTCAGCTGCTCTTCTTTTTTAGCTGCCATGCTTTCTTGGTTTAATCCTGTGGGGGTTTTTTCCCCCCTATAGCTGTGTCTTGTTTTCTTTGCTTGTTTTTGCTCCTCCTAGAAAATATAGCAAATTTAATAGCTCTGTGAGGCTTATGTATATTGTTGTTCTTGTGACTGCATTATCACTGACATTTAATGAAAATGTATTCCCCGTATTTTGTTAGCCAAACATGAAACTGCTTTTAACTTGCAATAACTGCATAAGCCCATTAAGAGATGCTTCCCATTATGCTACCATATTACTTTACAGATTTCACATTTTTTAGTGGAATAAAAAGTTTAATTGCTCCTCAATTTTGGGAACAACAGTGCTTAACATCTTGCACTGGATTCCTGCCTCATCTTTTGCTGTTACAATCTGTGTCTATAAAACCTTTCTTGCAGTTAAAATTCCTTTTGTGCAGATAGAGTCTGTCATGTGGAATGGCAGGAATAAAAGTAAATATATTTAGTGAAGTGTAACATGAAGAACAAGGCAAATTAAACAAGAAAATGAATCATAAGCAGTGCTTCTATGCTGGCTATGTAAGGCTCCAAAAAAGCAAACAAACTCTTTCTTTCTGACAGACTTCTTTATTCCACAAGATTTCTGCCCATTTTGCAGAAAGAGAAATACTGAAATTCATTATTTCCTCTTTGTGATGAAAATCTGTACCACAAGACATATTTATGGCTGTAGTGAGGTCTGTCCAAGCTAGGGAGACATTCAAGTTTCACTAAGGGCTGTGAATTCATGAAGAAATACCAAGAACCCACTCAAAAGTTAATCCATATGTAAAATACACGGATGCACCTCTAGCCAAGCAAAGAGGTAAAAACTTTTTCCTAAAGGTTATATCTTCCTATTTGGCTGACCTCCAGAGTTCACATTGCTCCACTTGCTAGGCAGTGAAGCATTGCTGCTCCTGCTCCAGGATCTTCTCCAGGTGGAGCAAGGGTACAGTTTGCAGGCAGCTTGCTGGTGCCAACAGGGGCAAGGACTCCTATCTCCTCACAATCCCTTCCTGCTCTCCAACTCATGGCCCTGTCACATCTAGTACTTGTCACAGAATTACAAAATCACAGAATCATTTAGGTTGGAAGAGGCCTCCAAGATCATCAAGTCCAATCTTTGACCAATCTCCAGCTTGTCAACTAGACCTTGGCACTAAGTACCATGTCCAGTCATTTCTTGAACACCTCCCTGGATGGTGACACTAAGAACCAAGAAATAACACTAAGAAAAGAAAATATCCACTTTTTGCTGCACTAGGGTTCTGCACTTTTCAGTGAGGTGACCCAGTTGAGAGCAGGGTGCATTGAAGGCTGAAGTAGTTGAAACCTTTGGCAAGGCCACCCTTCAATACCCTCTCTCATAACAGCATTATTTGAAGTGGTCACATTTAAAAACAAAAACAAACCCACTCCCCAAACCTAAACTACAACTTTCCCTTCCTACTCTGCAAAAGTTTTTCCAGTGTCATCTAATGACATAATTCAGCTGATGGTTCTAAGATACATAGAATAAATACTTGTTTCACTTCTATTATTTTCCCTTTCATAGCAAGAAATAAGACCGTCTTACTGATCCAGGGGAAAAAAAACCAACTGTACAGAGCTTCTGTAGGATAAGTTGTGAGAGAAGCTCAGAAACATGCCCATGAAAATTCGGGTATTTGACTTATTTGAGAAAATGAGTTTGACAGTCCAAAATGTTGGCATTTCATAACTTCTGAACAGCTTCTCAAGCAAATATGGAGTTCTTTGATTTAAATGCAACTTTCTAACTCTAAAGTTGCAATAACACACAGCTAATGGTGTATAACATTTTCCATCATAAGATCAAGCTTTAAGTTGCTCATAGCATGCAACCTCATTGTTTTCATAGAAAATTTCCAGCTGTGTAGTTTTTAAGAATGAAGTTGGGGCACTCACAGTGTTTTGTTCGGTTCTTTGGGTTTTCTTTAAGTAACAAAATTGTAGCTATTCCATTATTGTGTATGAGCATGTTTGCATTCAGGAGCTGAGATACAAGGTGCAGTGGAGGAGGTATGATTTCCAAGGCTCAGACCATTTTATTCTGCTATGTGAAAATACATCCAATCCACCTGAAGTTTTAAGCTGCTATAAGAGGTTTATCTGTTACACGCCACCAGCAAAACTGGTCACAGGCTCCACCTTTCATGCATTTTTTTTTCATGATGTCCCAAGTGAGCTCTGGCTTCAGCACCAAACATCAGTGCTGGCAAACTTGTATATCTGTCCTCCTCGTCATATTTATGTGGTCTCCTTGCCCAACAGCAGAAGACAGTCCAAATACAAAGCTGAGAAGGACAGAGACCTGGCAGTTACAGCACTAGTAGAAAGAAGACCACAGGAAAGCCAGAGGAGAGGGATCACAGGGTGGAAGAAGCAAGGATGATAAAAGCCACTGGAAAATATGGGATCCCAGGCCTGGAGAGAGAGCCCAGGGTTGCTAGGTCTTTGCTTTCCAGTAAATATGTGGAAAAATTCCATGCCTGTTTTTCAGATGGCTGGTTGATAGAGAACTACTTTCAGTGGTACCCATTACACCATTAACTCAGTGAGAGTTCTCTGCCAGGATTTAATGGTTTTAGCCTTCCTCACAGACACTTAAAAATCAGTCCATCCGTAGAAATGTTTGTATTTTCCCTAGTTGTTAGTGGAGAGGTTTGTTATCTTTTTTTTGTGAAGAACCTTGTGTTAAGCAAAGCCATAATAAAAGTGCAAATCAAGTGCTCAGAAACAAGAAGATTCCCAAATTAATGTTATTTGAGCAAATGAAATTTTTATGTTCTTGTGCAATGCTAGACAAGTTTCTCAAATCAGATTTTCCAGACATGTTCACTAATTGGGAATTTCTCATTGTCTGGATGCTTTTTTTCCTCAAAGCAATTCAAGCAGGGATGCAATATTTCACTGCAGTGGAAGCTGTTCATTGAATATATCAAGATCTATTTTAAAAATCTAAGTACCCTAATCCACTACTTCCCTAAAATCCAAGTTTTCACCCAGACTTAAAGTCTAATTAACACCAAAATAAAAGTGTAAATCAGTTTTCAGTCTGGCCCACGTGTAATTTTAGAGATGTTTGAAAATATATCCAAAAATGTTATTGATCATGTTGCTGAGGTGGGTGGGAAATTTCTGAACACAGAATTTTTAACAGCAAATTTATTGTAAAAATATTTATTATAATGTCCCTAATATCTATTCTCTTTAATATATTTCTATAAAATAATATTAAGATATAGATATTAATTATAAATTTTAATAAATAGTAAAACAAGGTTTTTAATTCCTTTGGTAGGACAGAGTTAAGAAAATAGTATACAGCAGGATCAATCATAAAGAAATGGGGCATAGGCCTGAGTGCAGAAATAGTGACCAAGGAGGCTCGATGCCATGGCAGATCTCCCCCAGCCATGGGGATGACACACTGTCAGCATGACAGCCAGCATATATGACAGCTCTTTTGTGGGAATGTTCTATTTACAGGAACAGAAAGAAATAGCTATGTGTAAGTTGCAGAAGTTAAATAGATATAGGAAATGAAATATTGACTTACCTAAACATGTGAATTATCCAACAACAAAAAAAAAATTAAAGGCAGTTGCAGTTATTTGTGGTCTGTAAGATTTTAGTGTCAACGCTGCATGTTCTAAAGCTACAGACATTTTTAAAAGGGAAACAAGAGGGATACATTTCAAAACTTAATTAGAGGGAAATGTACCACAGACCCTGCCAGTCTATATCAAAATCAAGAATTTATAAAAATATCTTAAATGGTTACTGATTTCAAAGGACTAAGTACCTTTTCATTTTCAGAATACTAAATAGAAGGTAATTCTAACAAGAGGGTATTCTCCATGTAAGAGATTAAAATGTAACAGTTAAATTTCCTAGTTTCCAAATTAATATGAAAACCTCAGTTTCCTCTTGCAGTTCAGTCTCATTAAAAATCCTTTAGCAGATCTCTAAATTAAAAAATCATTGTGGTGTATTCTTATGATACACAAGCTTTTGTAAAGTAATATTAGATTCCTATTTTGTACACAGAAAAAGGAAATAAATTAACTCCCGGGTAATATCCCCGAAACATTAGCAGTATGAATGGTGCTGGAGCATAATTAGATTTGCAGAAACTCTCTCCTCTGAACACCCATACACTATGCTATTTAGGACTAGTTTTGAAAACTGTAATTAAACAGTCAGAAAACCACTGGAAAAGAAACAAAATAACCAGCCACATAAAAGTCACAGGGAGAAAACAAACAAACAAGCCCCTGGTTGATCGTTTAGGTTTCTTAATGAGTTCTGGTATTTCCAGTAAGTTACAGAAGCCAGGAGGAACCTGAGCAGCCAGTTCTCTTCCTTTCAATCTTTAACAACTCTATTACGCTTCAAAAAACCAAATCACTGCTCAGCTTACTAAAATAACATTTTTCTCCTGTATGCATTCTTGTCAGATAAATCTATAGTTAATAATTCCTCTCTGTCTGCTCGTTTACCCATACAGAGACACCAGGAGAAACACAACTCCCAGAGCTCCTGCTAAGCCCCTCTGCCAGCCTGGAAAGGATTTTCAGGGGCTGGGAGTTTATAGTCGGGCTACAGCATGGCATCCATAGAGCAAGGAATGCTCTCCTGTTTCATCACCTCTGGCAACAGTGGCTGGCACAGGGCTGGAAGAGCCACCAGGTTTGTGGAGAACTGGTGGAACTCCAGCTCGCTTGGAGCTGAGGGCATCTCTGTAGCCCACCACACCGGCAAGCTAGACAAAGCCACTGGACCTGTGATGCCCAGCATTTCAGAGTCAGAAACAAGCCTTATTTAAGGGACAGACAGGAGGCCACCTCTTCTTCAACATATTCATCCATCTCTCCCTGTTCCCATCATGCCACTCATGCAGTTCGAAGCAGGTGGAAATTATTCACGGTTGCCTACCGGGGATTCCCTTGGCAAATGTAACGCTGGATTAGAGAGCTCACGAGTTGTCTTCCCGGCGGCTCCAGGGCCAGGGAGCACAGCTAGCGGACAGTCTGCCAAAATACGCCTGGTGTCAGCTTACAGCTCTTGAGGGAGACTTCTTAATTGCCATAAATTAGCCACTACTACCTGGTGGACAGCAGAGAATCAAGGAGCTCTGACTTGTTGCTGTCATTCCGCCCTCGCCCAGATGCTGCAAAGGACATCTTGACTTTGCCAGGTGCTGCGACAGCTGGCCAAGTGAGCAAGGAGCAGAACCCTATCCTCCCCCCAAGTATGGCCAGTCAGGCCAGGGACATGGAGTGAGGAGGGGCACCAGACCCATTATCATCCCTGCTCTGCATCGTCTCACTGCTTGTGTCGCTGCTAGTCTGAATTTAATCTGTGTTTTCTCTTTGAATGCAGGGCCACAGCCACACTCAGTTCACAGCCTCGGTCAGCTGTCTCTAACAGTGTTGTGAACACCCTAAATGGCAGAAAAAAATGTAGCCAGCATAAATCTTCACATAAATATAGCAGGAAAAAACCAACCAACCAACCAGGTAAATATGCACATGACTGAATTCTGCCCTTTGTCTCACACCCACACCTCTGAGATGGAATAAAAGGCCAATTTCAGTCCTGGGGTACACAAACACTGACTGAGGTACAGCTCACAAGTAAACCCAGGCTGAACTGGATATAAACACATCAGTGTGGCTTGGAGAAATGTAGGCAATTGAGCCCATGACTTTGGTACAGTTCTGGCTGCAAGCCAATAGAATATCATGGCTTCTATACCTCCAATCTGTAGAGCTGTATGAGACTAAAATTTACAGGTTCTTACTCCTCACTCTGTACATAGAGAAATCTGGTTTTCACAGGGACCCTGATCTGGGAGTTCCCGTTGCTGAGTGGTCAGCAATGCTAGAAAAACTCCTTAGGTAGTGGGCTTTACTCTACTGTTTAGGCAGTCAGACCATCAGCTCTCTTCCCCTGTTTGTAGAAATCTTTTTTTATAAGTGATTCATGGAGAAATACTAAGAAATACTAAGAAAATGAAAGACAATTTTGGGTATTATATTCGCACGATATACATGAGATTTTTGTTGTGTGTTTTGCTAGCTGTTTATCAACCTACCAATCCTCACCCCCAAGAAAAAAACAAAACCAAACCAAATAAGAAAAGGCCAAAATTGGAGGACAATATGGCACAAAGGTCTCCTTTCTCCTCAGCTCTTTTCAGAAATAATAGCATTTACCCACAGAGGACACGCAACAGCAGGTTCAGGTTGCTTTCCACAGTAGAAAAGAGATATTTTCCAACGTATTTCTTTCAGTTACCTGCAGTCACAGAAATGCATTGATCCCTTAGGCTGGAGAGGGGACCCATGGACAGATTCTCCACCTGTGTCAAGTGCCCCCCACACCAGCACGGCCAGACCTTGCTGCTGCCCTTCCTCCCTGCAGAAGCAGCTTGTACAGTATGTCATCTCCCAAACAGCCTATCCTGCACCTAGTCCTTACAATAAAAAAATCCCAAAACAACAAAAGCACCTTAAAAGTGGAAAATGAGCACAGAAGCCACCTTTTCTTAGTCTTTTCTAGATAGAGACTCAATGCTTCACAAGGAAAATCAGAGAAAAGTCATGAAGAGCTTTTGGTGGTAAAGCTATTCTGATCTCTTCTAGCCTGAGTTAACTGAAAGAGACTAAGGACTTTTAAAAGAAAGATGTAATTATGGCATAAAGCTAGTATTGGTATCTTATAATCTTTCATTAAGTAATTCTGAATGCACTGCAGGGTGACTTTAAATAGCACAGAAGTATCTATTGGCATAATACAGAATACTAGTAAGTAACTCCCATGACAGAAAAGCCTATGTATTTGGGAAAGAACTGTGAAATCAGTGAAAAACTTCACTTTCCTAAATTAACTCTGATCTCCAGCTTTTGACACTGAATTTTTGAGTCATTATGTTTGAATAATATAAGGGGGTTGGTATATAATACACTGCTTTAGATTGGGTTTATCAAGTGTGTAATAAAGCAGGATGTTCATCTCTTTTGTCTTCTGGGTGAGGACTCTTTTATTACAGTGTAGTATCTTTTGTCTTAATGCTGCTCTGCAGTGGATTGCCAGCTCATTAATTTTTCTGCTATAACACCCAAATCCCTTTGCTGATCAGTGTGCTGAATGATTGATTCCCTGCTCTCAGACTAATTTTTTACATTGGACTGCATTTACCATCTGGTAGATAAATCATCCAAAACACTCAAATTCGGAGCCTGGTTGCAGTGATCCTCTTTGTTTGTTCAGTCAGCAGCAGGAATATCACTTGCAAATGTGGAGGTTGTGTTCTCTCACCTGGATAACTGTTCCATATTCCAGAAACAGGTTTGAAAAAAGAGCACTGAGATAACAATAAACCTCTTGTCATTAACAAAAAAAAAATAAAAAAAGAAAAGAAAAAAAGAAAAAAAGTAGGTATCTCTTCTTTGTGTTTTCTAGCCAAAATTTTTGTTTAATTCCTAGCATAGCCACTTATTTCTCACATGAAAAAGAGTATTTCTTACAGCACAGAACCAATTTTTCACATTTCAAACACATTTAACTATTTTCATAAAGACATCCTTTGTAGTTGTAAACACGTGCACAAGTGAAGAAAAGGACATCCTTTGCAGTTAAAACAGAGAAGAAATACAATGAAATAAATTGCCTTCCCAACCCATGTTTAATATGAGAAAACAATTCTATAACCTCAACAGGAGCCTGGCTGGTTTATTTTCACTTTTATAACCCTGAAATGATACTTCCATAAAATTATACTTCCAATCAAGACAGTGAAAAGAACTCTGCCTCACAGAATTGTCTCAGAAAAATTCTGTGAGAGGTGAAGGACGAAGAAAAAGCTGTGGGAGAGATATGGTGCTTCAGGAAAAGAACCGTTCATCTGCCCATTGCATGTGGCAATATCGCTCAGGGAGGGGGCAGGGCATCCCTTTCTTTAGTCTAAGGATTTTTTGCTGCTCTTTGCTGCCCTGGAGAACCCATTCGGCACAACACACTGACCTCTGTCTCTCACAGAGGGATCAGGCAGAGGCAGCACACAATCAGAGTCAATACTAATTAGCAAAATGTAAACATTTCATTAGATCAATGCTTCCCTGAATTTTTAAAGTAACAAACTTCTATCCAGCCACAATTTTTTATCAAACTTTCTACGGAAATACCTATTGAAAGCAGTGTTTTAACTGTTTCCACCAATCAGCTAAAGACTTTATAACTTGTTCATGTGTTTTATGGACACCCTCAAGGATTAAAACTTGTATTTTCAAAAGCACTCATTCATTTTGAATGCCTAGACTATTCTGAACATTTTCTGCACATGCACAAACACCTTTAACTTTAACTCAAGCTTTTGTGTTGCTTTTGTTAAGATTCTTGTTCAGTTTAAAACTTTAGAGGAAATACAGCCACTTCTGCAAATGATGTTTATCCTAACACTCATTCTTTGTAGTCATATGTGAAGTGTCTCTGAATAGGAAAGAAAGAAAGCAAAACTCTTGTGAGGTACAACAACCTCCTCCATACACTTCAGGCTTAAGCAACAGGACACTTTGTCACCCACTGCTGAAATATGTGTGTTTATGGGAGGTTTTCTACAGCCATAGACAAGCAGATGTGACAGCTTGTCTTCATGGGGAGCTGTGTCCCTTCTTCCCTCACCGCCTGCAGTGCTCTCATCAGTTAATAACTGGGACCAGTTAAAACACTCCCTAAAGCAGCGTCTTTTTGTCACCCACAGGTGAACACTGATGTGTCTGACTCCTGAAGCTGTGTAGAAATGTGCCAGTCTGGGAAATAGTCAGGGCTGGATCTGGGATAAAGCAATTGGAGCCCCTAAAGACATGCATTTTGTGTTCACCTCGAACACACTATGGTGATCAAGGGTAGATTAGCCAGGGTTCGCACAAATCCTACTCTCTGGCTTGCCTGACCACCCCCATTCACCCCATCTGCTCCCACATGGATCCCATGAGACTGGTGTGAGGCACAGGAGATGCCCCAGGGCCTTTCCTTGAGGAACATGGCTGTTGCCTGCCAGCAAGCCAGGCAACTGGAATGAGGCTGCCTATAGCTTTGCAGCCAGGCAGAGCCACATCTCAGGAGGTTTTGGCCTCCAGACAAGACCTAAGAAGTACCATTTCATGTCCTGAACATTCTGTTTGTTGACATTGTACCTGTTCTCTTCTTTGGCTGCACCCCAGGGGATGGTCTGTGCATCTTACAAAAGTACAGAGAGTTTTGCACTTATTTAAGACACGTAGGAGCATGCTGAGGTCTCAGCCTGGTAGAAAAGGGTGGAAAGGACCCAGGAACGACCAAGACACGTCACTTCAGAAAAATTACTGACAGTTTTGTCTTGTTCCAGATTTTCTTCCCTTTAATTTTTACATGTTTTCCTGCTGGTCTTAATTACCGCTCTTTTTGAACTGTGATCATGAGAGCTTGAACATGGTTATATAGTGTGGGTGTTTCAAGACTGTAACTGCAACTAAATTTATTTTTATAATATGAAATCTAAAGAGAGGTATTACAAGGGTTTAATTTTATTCTAAACCAGATCCTTTAAACACTGTTACTGTAATACATAATCTATTATCAGAAAAGTCCTGCCTTTCCAGTCCTTAGAAATTGTCTACTATGATGAGAATTTAAATTATCCTAAAATAAATCCCGATTTGCTAGCCAAACACTGCCTCCTCACAAACCGCACTATGACCAACGAGGCAGCTTTAGAGCAACTTAAAAGAAATTGAACACTGATATCAGTGTAACATTAAATTGCTCTCCTAAACGGAGAAATTCACATCAATAGATATGCAAATGCATGCAGAACCTGATCTGTCTACCAGCTCCCAGCCAGGCAGGTCTGAGGATGTAACCAGATCCGAGAGAACAGGAGTCCTCCAGCTACTCTTGTAGCAAAGACTTTCCCTGGCATCTTGCTCCACAGAACACAGAAGCTCCCTGGCAAGAATCGTGAAGAGAAAAAATGACCTGGAAATTTTTCTCAATTTAAATAAACAAACAAATAAATAGTAGAACATATGACCCATAAATCCCAGATACTTAATGGCTCCACTATGGCACCACTAGATACTGTCCTAATAGTACAAGATTAAATAATTCTGCTTTCACATCCCCTTGAAGCCATCTGTGAACTAAATTAGAACCAAAGAGACATTGTAGCTGTTCATCAAGACAAATAAACAGATTTCAGGTTCTCCCGGAAACTTTAATTTCATCAGATCACAGTTTTGACTGCTGAACTTACTCCTAATCAGATTTTTTCTGTAACTTCTTAGCCTTTTGTGGAAGAAAAATATCATGCAAAGAGGACTCATTTTGCCAAGAAATGGTTTCATAAAATAAAATTTATTGTCAACTGATTTAGTGAAAAAAGCTCTTTTCTACATGCTTCTGAGTTCTGCAAAATACAGCTCCTCTCTCTCTCACACTCTCTCTCTTTTTCTTCCTCTATTTCTCCATATTTCTAAATTGTTAGAATTTCAAGATGAGCTAGGAATAAACTACAGCAATTAGAAGGGACTATTTAGTTTACAGCATAGTGTTTAATTATCATTTTTGTATTATCTAAAGCTATTTTGGGGATTGAACAATTTTTTAAAAGAGTAATTCTATAAAGAATATCTTTGGTTCTGCAGAATATTACATTCAGTTTAGAAAAAGACAGGCTTCCACCTCCATACCCCCATTCCTCTATCTCCACTCTGGTTCCACAGCATCTGTAAAGACTTATCAAGGAGGATATGCAGGAGTCTCAAGTCAGAAGAATAATGCTTTTTCAACATCCCTGGTGCTCAGCATTTTTCCTTCCACAAATGTTACAGCTACTGTTATCCTGGGAACTATTGCCACTGTCTGCTTTGCGGACACTCGCCAAAGTCTGACCACAGGCTGGAAAAGTCACAAGCCCTTTCAGTTGATGGATCAATGGTGGAATGTGATAATCTCTTTATAGAAAAAGGGTACAGCCTCCTGTCAATATCAGTGGGATTCTCTGCATTTGTACCTCTCTACCCAAAGCTCTAGGCTGCAGCTTCTTTCTTTTTCAAGTCCAAGTAAGTTTAACTCTCCCCTTTATCCAGTCTACCGTCAGCTCTAGAAGAAAACTGACAAAATATAAAATACTTATCGTTACATCAACAGGAAGAAAAGGATCAGATTTCTTGTTTTTGTCTTAGAAGAATTATCAGAGAGATCTTGGTACAGAAAGAATGTTTCCTTAGCAGTATTTTCCACAACAAACACACATTCTTTTCTCCTCTTTTCAAAAAAACAATAACGAAATTGGACTCAATCCAATCCCCTCAGTCAAGTCTCAATTGCTCCATCATGCTACCAGTTCCCACTAGTGACAATGATGGAGTGACACCTGTTACAAGATGATTTTCTGCTATTCTGACACTTTCAATTCTACTTTAATTACCTTTCGGCTCTTTAATCAGCATAAGAATCTGTACTGCAAGGACATTTCATGTCTAGGCAATTACACTAACGGGAAACAAATATGTGCATGCTACTGTCCAAGTTTTAATTTCTCTTTTTAATAATTGTTTTTACTTTTTACTTATAGCTGATTTATATTCATGCCTTATGATAGTTTCTCAAAGTGAAATGCAACCTGACTGAGTTTAGATCATTTGCTTCAGAAGTTCAATTGGCACAAACACATATCACATTTTATTTGGCTTGACCGTTATAATTCATTTACAGGAACATAACTCATAGCATCTTAGATAAAATAACCAATTATTCTAGTCCTGTCTAGATCAAGTGTATCTATGCAAACATAAAAAGACATGTAATTCTTAAAATACGATAATTTACCTGAACCTGTATCTCTCTTCCATCCCTTCCTCTTACGTTCTCACCAACATGGCTGCATATCTTCAGCACAAATTGGTTTTGCCCTGTGTAACTTAGAATGATACACGGAACAAAACCCCTCATCCACTTAATTTGAGTAAAAAGAACAAAGGGTATGTCTGTTCTAGCTGATAAGCAGAGATGAAAGCCAGTCTTGAGGCCACATCTCATTCTGGTTCAGAGAGTCCCCACTGAGCCCAGGCAGAAACCATGGCTGAGCTCCAGAGACCAGCAGTGCCTGAGGTTTATATCCTCCAAAATCCATGTTCACATCTGCCACGTGGACTGGGCCAAGGGAGCTACATGCTTGTGTTCACTCTCCCTTGTTACAGCAGGGACAGCCTGGATCCAAGCTTCAGACAATGCAATAGTTTGGTGTGAGAAAGAGTGCAAATCATTTTGGCCAACTCACTAATAAACTTAAGGCTT
Source organism: Corvus hawaiiensis (assembly GCF_020740725.1). NCBI lineage: Eukaryota > Metazoa > Chordata > Aves > Passeriformes > Corvidae > Corvus > Corvus hawaiiensis. The sequence goes on along the minus strand of NC_063242.1, from coordinate 4,187,290 downwards.
CATCTCAAGTGTAGACATACCAGATGTGAGTAGCTTTAGACCCCATCTTATCCTAAGGAAAAACAGATACAACAGCTCATACACAACAGGTGTCCAACAATAGTAAGCCTGGGGGATCCCTTCTACAGGATCTGGAGGACAGACATGAAGGCATCTAAGAAAGTAATGTAAACAAATGCACCATATTTGCATTTAAACAGGATCTCATCTTGCTCATTCAATCCTCAATAAGCTATCCTGAAACAACCTTATCTTTACTCACTTCTCTTAGAGAGATCTTAAGAAAAGCAGGGGTGGCACACAGTCTATGGGGCTTATAGGTGTTGCATAGAATCGTCTGTAGCAAGCCTATTTTATCACATGAGGGAACTACACACTGAAAGGCTTACCAACACAAACATATTCCTGTTAATTAAAATCCCGGGTGTACACATCCATACCAGTGCACTGAGCAGTATCTCTCATTGAATCTGAGTACCTTCCATCCAAATCTGCAGCGTTTGGTCAGTTATGATCAAACAGGTGACTGGAGCATATCTCACACCGGAGATTCAACTGGACTAAAACTGAAGCTGACGATGCCCATGCACAGTTTGTGTCTCTGGAGAGCACCATCGGATTAAGAGCTCAGGAAGTAACTGCATGTTATACTTACCTTTACACAGGGGATGCTATAACCCCCTGTAGTTCACAGCCCTTACTCAGATGAGCCTGAGCACAGCAGAGCCTGAGCACAGCAGCAAGCATCACAACACTGGCTCACGGACAGTCAGGGAGTATCGGGAATGTTACAGAAGAAGACTACAGGTAGCACTGGAAATAATATAACATCTCCAAAACACTGGCCTAGGACTCTTCTCCAGAAAGAAATACCTATTTTGTTTTTACCCCATTCTGGGTAAAATGGGGTTATTTTATTTCAGTAGCTTAGCAAAGTATGGATTGACAGATGAACAAACACACACAAGTCCACATTGTCAATTAACTCGAGATACATCTTAATTGTCTGTTTCCTGCTCTAATCACTTTATCATATCTTCTTTCCCTGGCCAGGGATGATTCAATCATATCACAATTTAACAAAAGACCAAGCTGCAATGATTCTGCCAAAGGAGCAGAATCAAGGCTGAAAAAGCTATCTCAATGTTCATGTTGTCTGCCTGTGTACTCCACCTTGCAATGTTCTTTTGTTACAGCAAACGCTTTCTTAAGCAGCATATTCTGTAGCAATAAAGGAGAGGACTTCAGCATTTCTGAAAAGAAATAACAAATAAATAAAGGTAGCTACATAATCTAACGATGATAAAATGTTACAAGCCCAGGAACCGTCTCAAGAAGTGCAAAAAAACCTGTTCGGGCAGCAGGTCAGACTGATGCACATATTAAACTTGCAAAACAGAAGAAGAAAGGAGAAGCATTTTGCTTCTTTGAATACGGAAAGCAATTTAGAGAGTCCAGTCATTTGAAGAAGTAGTCGTAGTGTTCTCAAGTTTAACTTTCAGTATAAACAGCAAAGTATGTGGTAGCGGTCCACTGAGAAGGGTGCTAATGCCAACATCTGGCCCCAGGTGTAAGTACAGGAAACTCATCTTTTTCAGGGGCTAGCTCCTTCAGTAAAAGTTAATGAAGCTGTGCAAAGGTAAGTGAGGGGAAAATCTGACCCAGATATTGTGTGTTGATGTTAGTTCTTTCAAAATAGTTTAGTACTGAAACCCTGCCATTTTCCATGAAACAGTTAACACATAGCAGAATCTGACTACTGCCTTTTAAACAAAATTTTTCTTCCATATTTTTGGAGTTACCCTGAAAAAAGTGCCTGCCACAAGTATGTATATAGCACATACATTTGCTTGTGCCTATTTTTAGTAGAACCGAATCATGCTGAATGCTGTCAATATAGCATACGGTTTTCTAATTCCAGGCTGGAAAGCCCTCTTTCTGTGACGGTTTCTAAATAATGATATCCTTGTGTTCCACGTCATCTTAGAAACTTCCTCATACATTTCAGCAGCCCCCCCCCCCCCCATATTTAATCTCACTGATTTATGCTCATGCCATGGTCTAATGATCCACATGTCTCTGATGGGTAAGCCGCTAACGCCAGTGACACATTAACCTATTAACCTCTCTTTAAAAATAACCATCATATTCATACAAACAGAATGAAAAGTCAGGCAGCAGCAGCAAAACAGTAGCGTTGTGGTATCATACAGTAACACAGTGTATATCTGAACTGGGTAAAATGAAGAAAAGAGGAGCATTTCAAGAACGTGCAGCAGATTTATTATATTGCAAGACCATTTTGCCACAGTTTGCTGGTCTGCGAATTTGATAGCCTGCTTTAGCAGCATTATCCGTATTGTAAAATGTAATTGGGAGGAAGATCACTCTTCCGTTCACTCATTTCTTGAAATCTGTTGTACAGTTTAGGGACCTTACCCTGGAAGGTACTGAGTGTTCCTTCCAACGTGTAAATTGTCTCCCAATCCCACTGAAGACAATGGGAGCGGGGGGCTCTGCGCACAGGGCGAGAAACCTTCATCACCTTGGAGAAGGCACTTTGCACAGCTCTCGCTGGCGATTCGTTCAGTGGAATAAACCTATCTTTTTAAAAGGCAGGAGGAGGCATGCACAGCCATTTTTCAGAGAAAAAAAAAAATCCGTTTTCTAAATAGTAGTTTTAGAAGGCATATAAATCTTTCTAAAAACCTGTAAACTTTATATTGTACGTATTTACTTTCTTCTACTTTAAAACCACCATATCCCTCAAGATATAAGGAAACGTGCTGCTGTCAAGCCTAACCAATCCATCCACATTGTAACCTTACAATACCAGCATATAATTATGTATATTATGTATAAGTCATGCAACCAAAACCAGGAAAAAACCCTAAAAAAGCTTTTTCTGAGCACATCACGGAGTATTTTGCTGCCTACACCTCATCCAGAGTGAATCTATACAACAGCGGCAGAAGGACGGGCGGAGAGGCTACCCCGGGTCTGGGCTGCTCACAGCAAGAGTGAGACCCAAGAAACAGCCCGTGCGAGCCGTCAGGGGCTGCGCTCACGGCTGCCGCCCAGTTCGCACCCTCTGCTTGCGGCAGGACGGGCACGGGGCAGCGGGAGGGAGGAAGGCGGAGGAGGGGGCGGGATGCGGGCAGCCCCGGGGCGGCCGGCGCGCACCTGCCGGCACCGCGGCGGGGGGCAGCGGGGAACAACAAAAGCTGAGCGGCGGCGGCAAAGCCCTTCCCTTCAGCCGGGAGACCTTGGAGAGGGGCTCCCCGCACCCCGGAGAGGGGCATCTCCCCGCCGGCCGGGGAGCCGGCTCGCCGCACCCGGGGCCGGGGCGGGCGCCGCTCCTTTGTTTTCCGCCTCCCGCAGCGCCGCGCCGGGCCGGGCCGGGCGGAGCAGGGGGGCCGCGCTCAGCCCTCCCTCCACGTGCACGCGTGGGCCGCCCGCAGGGGCGAGCGCGGGGCGGGAGCCGGCGGGGCATTACCTGAGCAGTTGATGCCTTTCCCCTTGCCCCCGCCCTGGCACTCGGAGCCGGGCAAGGGGTGAGAGGCGCGGCCGGCGGGCAGCGCGGAGAGGGCGAGCACCAGGAGGGCCGATGTGTAGCAGAGCGCCAGCGGGGGTCCCGCCCGCAGGAGCGGCCGGGCGGCGGCCGGGCTCTCTCCCAGCATGGCGAGGGGCGGCGGAGAAGCAGCGCCGGCGGCAGCGGGATGGCGGCGGCAGGCCCGCAGCATCAGCCGGAGCCCGCGGCGCCGCCCGGGCGGGACCCTCCTTTCTCCGCCGCGCCGGAGCGCACCTTCAGCATCCCCGCCGCAGCGGCCGCACGGACCCGCCGCCGCCGCCGCCGCCGCCGCCGCCGCCGCCCGGGCGCGGGCAGGGCTGTCCCCGCCGGTGCCGCGCTCGGTCCGCGTCCGTCCGCCCGCGGTGCCGCCTCGCCCCGGCCGCGCTCCTTTGTGCGCGGCGCCCGGCAGCGCCGCCGCTCCGCCTGCAACAAAGGGAGCGGAGCCGAGAGGCTGCTGCTGCCGCCGCCGCCGCCGCGGAGGGGGAGGAGGAGGAGGGAGAGAGAGAGCGAGAGAGAGAGAAGGGGGAGGAAGCACACGTGATGGCAGCCCCCTCCCCCGGGACCAGAGGGGAGGTGAGGGGCTTCTCCTCGCTCGGCGGGCAGGGCGAGCGGCGGCGGCAGCGCCCGCCCTCACGGCGGGGCCGCCCCCGCAGGGAGCGGGTGCGGGGTCCCGGGGCGGCGCCGGGGCGGTAGCGGGCACAGGCGACAGGCGTGCGGGGATAGCACCGATGGGTGAATGGAGCAGAGAGGGTCCCCGGGCGCGTCGAGGAAGAGAGACCGCTGGCACAGCGTTTGTCACTCTTCGGGGTGGTTTTTTATTATTCACTAATAAGCCGGTGTGAGCGGGGCTGGGAAAGAAAGCAAAGAGACTATCTCTGCTATTGATTAATTGTAAGGGTTGCGTTTAATTTTTACTGAACGGAATTCCAGCACATATAGCAGGAGCATTTGTACCAGTCCAAATAAATTAATATATTTACGGTGAAGGCAGTGAGTTTTCTAACACTGCTTTTACTATCTACGTGTTTTCCAGTCCCTTACATGGAGACACTTCAGAGGTCAGAAGCACTGCACAGGCTTGAGTGCAGATGCTCAGCATGTATCTGTGTGGCTGAAAGCTTTGTGTAAATTGACAGCACAGTGACTGGTTTTACATAGCGAAAACACAAGGCAATGCTTTACATTCAACGAGATTTTTTCCTGTCTCAGTTGACACATTTCATGCAAGTTTTTTAATCCACTGTGCAAGCCATTTGTTTTTCAGGAACAAAAACTGCCTCTTTCCTTGATGTCTCTGCTGCTACATGTCGCTGATGGGCTGTACGGTGTAGACCTTGTGTGAGGAGTTTTGCTTTGCACTAAGGTATAGCTCTTGTGTGAGGAGACCTTTGAGTAGTTTGTTAACCAGAGCAGTCAAGAGCAAGGCCATAAATCCAGGAGTAAGCTTTGGGGAGGCACAGTGATCAGACACATAAAGTCAGATTGTTGTCTGCTTAAATACAGCAGTGAAGAAGTCCTGTATTACTGAGAGAGCAATTTCCTTTTGGCATAGGGGGTTCAGCACTGGCTGCCTCTGCCAAGTAAATGTCCTTCTGTAATTACTTGGTGATGCTAGATGTGAGAAGACCTCTTCTCCTCCCCTCCTTAACGTGGGGCACATTAAATCGCATGGAACTGGGTCTGATGAAACTGGGCTGCTGCGTGTGGTACAGTGGCCAAAATGTTCAAAGGTCCCTAGGTTTGCATGCTGCTCTCTGCTCTGCTAAGCAGATAAACCTTTGGGATCTTTGGCTCATGGGACTGGCACAGATGTTTTGAAGGTAGTATTTTGCTGTTGTAGGAGAAAATGCTCTGTATAACTCGTTCCATAAACACATCCAGATCCATCTTACACTAAATATGCTGTTTTCCTGTACCTCTTGTTGAAGGGCTGGACCAGAACAGCTCATCTCAAACACATTCAAGACCAGTTCATACTCATATGTCCTTGTGCCATCCAGTGTTTCAGTTAGTCATTTCTCTTTCCCCTGAATTTAAATCTATAATACATTTATAGGCAGTAGTCATAGCCACTCTTTGCTGGTCTAACCTATCAGTACATTTTATTAGTCTCCTCCTGTAAGACAGAGCCTCTGTAACTCAAATTTTACTGCATAAATAGAGTTTGGATTCAGCTTTCTTCAGCATAGCTGCAATTTGTAACAGCTTTTTACAAACTATTGCCAGTCTCTGCAATAGAGGTAGTCTCTCCTGGTTTCTTCCAAAATTACCTTTTCTGATACAGCAAATTTGCTTTTTATATGGCCAAATCTTACTGATGGTTCAGGTCATGCTGTGAGTGACAAATACAGGCTACTCCTTGTATTTGTCATTTACAGTCAATAATAATAATAATAATAATAATGCTTTTTATAAATGTCTAAGTGCATGACCATATCTTTTCCATTATTCATCCCATTTCATTTATTCCAGTCCTCAAGATTATATAGTCATGTCTACAATATATTCTGAACCTCCTTTCTATTAATGGTTTTGCACAGTTCTTTGTGTCCTCTTCCACATAAATTAAAAATTACGCAATACTAACTATTGGTCTCAGAACAAATTTTAACAGTAACAGTACTTCTCCCAGTTCAAACATCCCCCTTCCAGGGCAGTGGGTAGTCAGCTGTAGGGAGTTCCCAACTGAATTTACAGCTTTGTTTCAGTTCCCCAAGTCTTTCAGCTTAGCTAGGCAAACTATATCCTGGACACATAGAATGGTTTGGGACAGAAGGGACCTTCAATACCATCTAGTTCCAGCCCTCCTGCCATGGGCAGGGACATCTTCCACTAGACCTGGTGGCTCAAAGCCCCATCCAGCCTGGCCTTGAACACTTCCAGGGATGGGGCATCCACAAACTCTCTCAGTTTAGAGTTGCTGCCCCTTGTCCAATCTATATAAACCCTTGTAACAAGACCCTGTCCAGCTTTCTTGTAGGCCCCTTTCAGGTGCTGGAAGACTGCTCTAAGGTCTTCCTGGAGCCTTTTCTTCTCCAGGCTGAACAACTCTAACTCTCTTAGCCTGTCATCATAGAAGAGGTGTTTCAACCCTCTTGGTGGATCATCTCTGTGTCTCTTTTCTGTACTCACTCCAACGAGTCCACATCCTTCTTATCTTGGAGGCCCCAGAGCTGGCCACAGTATTCCAGATGGGATCTCACAGGAGTGGAGTAGAGAGGGAGCATCACCTCCCTTGATCTGCTGGCCATGCTGATTTTGATGCAGCCCAGGACATTTCTGGGATGCAAGCGCACATTGCCAGTTCATGTAGACACTCTCATCAACCCTCATGTCCTCTTCAGAGCTGCTCTCAATCCATTCTCTGCCTGTATTTGTTCTTAGGATTGCCCTGATCCAGGTGCAAAGATCTTGTGCTTTGCCTCACTGAGTATCATGAGGTTCACACAGATCCACCTCTCAAGCCTGTGAAGGTCCCTCTGCATGGCATCCCTTCCCCCTGGCGTGTCAGTCGCACCACACAGCCTGGTGACATTGGCAGACTTGCTGAGGGTGCTCTCACTGCCACTGTCCTTGTTGCCAACAAAGATGTTAAACAGCGCCAGTCCCGCTACCAACCCCTGAAGATATCACTCATCACTGGACTCCACTTGGACATTGAGCCATTGCCTGCAACTCTCTGAATGCGACAACCCAGCCAATTTCTTATCCCCTGAGTGGTCCATCCATCAAATCCATGTCCCTCCAATGTAGTGACAAGGATGTTGTGCAGGGCAGTGTCAAATGCTTTGCACAAGTCCAGGTAGATGATGTCAATTGCTATTCCCTTATCCACCACTGTAGCCCCATTGTGGAAGGACACCAAATTTGTCAGACATGGTTTGCCCTCAGTGTTAAAGCTTTTAACAAGTCCAGATGGATGGTAAGTAAATTGTATGGGGTTTGGTTTTGGCTTTTTGTTGCTGTTGTTTTTTGACTCCTGGGATGAATGACATGCCATTTTTTATCTAGAGAAGCCATATCTGAGCAGTGCTATCTGTCTCGAAGCATCTTTAGCTAGTATAAAGTGAGTGATACAGTCATGTTTGATTGGCAAATTCACACTGTGCCAGCTGGGTATTCATTTCTCTTCTGTTCTCTGATACATGTATTAAAAAAAAACCCCTAAACACTTTCCTGCCAGCTTTAAAAGCAAAAGAATTCAGAAAGAATTCGAGCAAGCTGCTTCTGTAGAGCAAATTGTTGCAGACAGAGGGAATGCCACACCAACAAAATGACAGATCCTGTATGTCTTTGGGATCACACTAAACTCTGCCACATTTGGTAACTTCCCTCTTTGTCAAGTAAATGTAACTTTATTGCAATTATCCAACAATTTCACTTTTGCTCACCTCCAACTGCTCTTCTGTGAAAGTAGGAAGCTATACAGATTGTTGAAAATTGTCATCCTTGGTGAGCTCTTGAACACCAGCAGCAGTTTTTAAGTCCCCTGCTGATGCACACATAATTTCTGCCCCCGTCCTCCGTTATTTTTCCCCAGTAGTTCTAGAAATGAAAATGTACAACCAAAGGGAAGCAGGGAATATGAAAGAACAGAGAGAAGCTGCCAGACCAGCAAGAGTGATTTCATTTGCCAGAGATCTGGATACCATACAGATACACTTAATTGTGAAAACACTGTTTTATTTTGTCTTGGAGAGCAGAGATCTATAATTTAGTGAAACCATCAAAGCATTGTTTGGAGCTCCCTGTGGCCTTATGCATCAGACAGTAGAATCCTGCTCTTGCCAGGTATTTTGCCAGAGAATTGTATTTACTAAACTCAACTTTCCTTCTTACCCAAAAATCCCTTCCCAACTTCTGTAATTGTAAAGAAAACATCAAAAATATTAAGAGTATAAACTAGGACAGTGTTCACAGAATCAAAGAAATGCAAAAATGTTGAGGCTGGAAGGGACTTCTAAAGGTCATCTGGTCCAACTCACTGTGTTCAAGCAGGGCCACCCTGAGCCAATTGCTCAGAACTGTGTCCAAACGGTTTTTTACCATCTCCAAGGATGGACACTCCAAAACCTCCCTAGGCAACCTGTACCAGTGCTTGGTCACCCTCACAGTGAAAATGTGTTTCCTGATGTTCAGAGAGAACCTCCTGTGTTTCACTTTGGGCTCATTGCCTCTGGATTTAAATCAAAGATGATGTCTAATGAAATCTGGAATCAGCGTCAACAAAAGACCCAGGAGTTCTCTCATATAAACTATTTCACTTTTGTTACTTGACCAAAAATACTCAGTTAATGCAATAGTTGAATTTATTTACCTATCTCTGTTAGGGGGTTTGTGCCCAAAATCTCAAATGACACTTACCTAATCTGCCACCTTCAGTATTTGCAACTTGGATAGTACAACTAAGGACCTTCAGTATATAGTCCCACTGTATTCTGATAAAATAAAATGAGTACAAAACCAGCAAAGAACCAGGTGGCACTGGCTATATCATTTAGCTGCATACATAGTTCATTAGCTATTAAACTTTGTATTTAATTGAATTTTTTTTTCAGCACCACAGAATTTCTTCTGTGTTATTCCTGAGTTCTTCAGCAATCAGATGCACGGCCCAGGATTTACAATGACATCAGATTTGGGAGTCTATCCAGCAGAGCCTGCACAGGTTGTTCTTGCCACACTTACCATGCAAACATAACTGTGGAGAGGTTTTCTTGCCTGGAAGGCTGAACAGAAGGAGTGTTTAGCATAGTACTCTCTTGCTCCTTTCCATCCGGGACTAAATATGTGGCACCAGTCTCAGACCAATACTTGCCCTCTGTCAAAGTTTCATATGTCTAACTTTTGGTGCAGAAGCTTGTTCAATTGATTCAAGCATCTAACCCCCTCAAAGCTGGGGGAAAAAAAGCCAGTTTAGGCCAAACTGTATTTGCTATCACAGTAATGAGGACAGAGTGAGGGGAGGGCAAGAGCTCAGTAAAGCTGGGCTTGATGATGCTGTTCCTAAGAGATGGGAAAGAGTGATGCCTTGATGGGGCTATCTAAAAACAGAGACTAGAAAAAATTAAGAGGATAAAAGTGGGTATTTATTGAAGGGCCTTCAGGTACACTTTGGGCAGTCAAAACCCTTCAGAGAGGCTACACCCAAAATAGACCTCTGGGTGATGTTTTTTCATACTTTTATAAGTTTGGTCCATTTGCATATTGGGGTTAATTCTCCAATTACAGTTTCAGGTAATGAAGTCATTACCCCAAGTTTGTTCCCCACCTTTAGAGGCTTTGTTTACATATTTTAGGACCTGAGACAGTAAAGTGTCCTTGAGTTTCAGGCCTAGAGAGGAATTGTTTTTTCTGACCAGAATGGGAAAACAGTAGCTAACAGGCTACATAGAGTCTTAGACTTACACACTAAAGTATTACAGGATATGAAAAATATAAAAGCTAAAATCCTAAGGCATCAAGAGAGGGCTGACTACTACTTGTGCCCTCTCCCCACCAGTGTAACTTCATCAAGGCTCTGGGGCACGCAACACAGGCAGTGGCACAGTGGCCATTTTACTGCCCCCCCAGCACCCTGCTGCCCTGTTCAGCTGTGTCCTTTTCCAGTGCATAAAGCTGCCTCAATGCCTCACCAATTTTTAAGGCAGCAATGTGCTCAAGCTAGTTGTTATTGGGAAGCTGAGAACTCTTTCCCTTGTGCTATGCCACTCTGTTTTGCATTTTCTACCCCACTCCTGTAGTTCTTCTCTATTCCCCTCCTTTTATTTTAATCTTTAATTTTTCAGATGTTTCCCTAGATTTTATGCTTTTCCCTTTTCCATTCACCATGGTGCCAGATCTGTTTCTCTTCTTGGAGTTGTTTTGCCTCTTCTTTCCCAGAATATTTTTTTCAGTCAAAAGGCATGACTAAAAGCCCATTTGAGTCAATAAGATGATTTTTAAGAACCAAGTTGAATATATATTTCTTCTCATTGAATTTCCTGTCAAAATGTCCCCATGAGTCAAGAAATATTACTGAGCCCACCTTGCTGCTGGGAAAACCAGGACACCGAGAGATTTCTTTTTCTAGCAGCAACCACAGGACACAAAGGATTCTGTAGCCATCACAAAACAAAATCCTTCATTTCAAAACCCAGTTTCAAACACATGCCTCTCCAGCACACTTTGGTTACTCCCAACTCCAACACCTTCTGTTGACTTTTATTCAGAGTGCTGGCAGGAACAGTAGGGGAAGCTTCAAAACATTCTCAGGGTTGGCACAAATTTGTTTGCCCATATCACTTGTTCTCATTCATCCATTCCAAAAAATTTTTCTTCTTTTTTGGCTTACACAATAAAATATGAGCTGTCACTTAGCCCCTTCACATCTTTTAACCTTTCCTAATTAAGCAATTATTTAGTACATTAATCAGTTTGTTTTCTCAGTTTCTTCTAATCTGTTGACATCTCTCCTTCAAATGCTTCCAGAATAACTGCTGCTAAGTAAGAGGGATTTTCAGATGCTGATAAATGCTTTTGTCACTTATTGATCAGACTGTTTTGGTTCTTTGTTAGTGAATTTTATTTAAACTGTAGCTAATTCCCAGCACGGTAACCTGTATGTGCCTGGGTGTACCAGGAAGGTCACGCCTCACTCTGTTCTGCAAGTTTTCCACTGTGTTCATAAAATCATGACAATTTTTCAATCCTGCTTTTAGCTTTTGGCATCCTCAAAGGCGAAAATATAATTTATTTCGTTGAACATGATCTCCATTGCTCCAACAGTTCTGTATTCTTCATCAGATGGGTATTCAGTTTGCTTTAAGTTTAATCTTCAGTTAATGAGTACTAGGGCTCTTGCCAATTATACCCCTTGCTTTGAGAATACCATTCACATTGTTATCTGCAATTCTTAATCAAAATTCAAAAGCAGATTAAAGAATGACATGTTTTATGCTGTGTTTAATTGTCCCCAATGACTGGTTTCAGTAGTACATTATATGGTAAAATATTCTCAAACATTTTTGTCAAGGGCTTCTGTAATGTCAGTTTTATTTTGTTTTAATTTTTGCTGCAGAAGCACACAAGTGGATGCAGCATACAGTTTGTCAGCCCACTGAAGTCATTTAAAAAGGGACTATTACTTCCCTGTGCTGTGACAGTATGTAATTCAGAATTACATAAGCTTGTCTTTATTGTTATATTTCACTGCATTTCTGTCTGTTTTTCTCCAGCCTTTTGCTGTTCTCATACTCTGGTTTTGCATAACTTTTCAAAGTTTATTAACCATTTTCATCATGCTGTACATTGATTTCTGTCATTATACTGTTAGCCTTCTCAAGCATAGCCATATGCATTGTTATGAACAGCTCTATTTCTCACGCTTGTATCATTACCAAACAGTCCAAACTTAATTTTCTTAGTTATTTTCATGTTTACACAACACAGACAGATTACCTTGCTCTCGATCCACGTTATAGATAATGCTTATAAGCACAAAAGCAATTACATTATCATTATGTTAATATGTAACAATATACTTAGAAGAGCAGAACTATCAAGAAGGAACTGTATGTTTTTTTTAGCATAAAAAATGATTGTGGCATATAAAAGAAGAATTAGACAAGTTGCCAACTCTAGCCTAATGCACATTAAGGTTAGTGAGATATTATGGTCTAGAATAATGACATGCTTAAATCGTGATATATTCGTATCTTGTTTCTCCATAGCTACTTCTCTCCAAAGGACTTCTGAAACTCATGGAAGCTCAGTATGTGTCCATTAACATAGTAATATCCTTTTTCCAGTGGAGCACATTTCTAAGTATTTGCAAGCCGTGACTTATAAATGGGAGGTTTATTTGATTCCCAGAACCTTGTGAAATCTCCTTTGGTGGATAATAAAGCCAAATGAATACATTTCCAGAGGAACTTGTCTAATATGATTACATTTGTGCCCAGAAATATGAGACTATTAGGGATTTAGATTGTCCAGAGCATCAGCTATCTTGTTCCATGTGTTTCTGTCTGTCTGATGTCTGTTCTGATGTCTTGATGTTTTCAAGGGAAGAACAAGACCTATTGGGTGAGCTGTCACTCTGTGTGACAAGTGACAGCTGATGCACCTTAAATAGGGTGTACCTGGAAATATGGCACTTTTGGTTTGTGCATAATAATGGTTTTGTTGTGAATTAGGATGATTTCACAATGGCTTGCCTTCTTTATTTTTTTTTAAAAGTAGCTGTACAAAGCATTTCCATCACTTATACAATTGTAATAAAGGTCTGAATCCAGCTTCAATCTTTTTGACAGAGTGATTTAATAAGTAGTCTCTTCATATGAATAGTGAAATTTCTGCTTGGAAAGATAGGAGATGAATAGAAATGTTTGCAGATAGAGCAGATCTCTTGACTCACTGTAACTACATGATTTGTTTGTAGACATCAGTGTCTCCTGCCCAAGCTTCCACTCAAGAAATGTTGTGTCTCTTTCCCTAGATGGATATATTGCAATGAACATTACTTTGTTTGAAGACCACCTGCTTCTGACAGATTAAAAGCACTTTCTGTTTAAAGCCTGAGCTGCTTCTGTGGGATACTTCCACCACAACTTTGCTGGGTTGCAGTGGCCAGGAACTGTTCTCCAGACTTCCCAGGCCATCAGCAGGCTGTAGGGCTTTCCCTCTTTGGGCACAGATGACTCTGCTATAGGGATGAAACCTCATTGCCAAGTTACCTAAATACCCGGAGTCCCTGTTGTCTCCTAACACATCCCAGTTTCTCAGCTGGAGCCTGGAGGAGGGCTACCTTTTCCTTTTCAGAGGCACATGTCTGGTGTAAACACATCCAACATAGAGCATTTGCATATGCTCTTGAAACAGCATTGCTCTATATTTAATGGTTGGGGTTGTTTTGTAGAAAATATGGACAGCATTAGGGCACAGATTCAGTAGGTATTGCAGTACAGTTGCAATTACACAGTTTTTAAATGTGGAGCTTTTTCAGCATCACAGGATGCTTCTAAGCTTGTAAGGTTCAAGTAAGTCCTTCTCCCTGCCCGAGGATATGTGTTTTGTGTCGGGAAGTGGCACTAATTGCTTGTAAGTAGGGAGCAAGCTAAATTGTCTGAAATATATCAATCAATATGAAAGCACCCGCTAAAACTATTAAGAGAGATGCACTCCATCTTACACAGAGAGAAATTACATGACTCTCGTGCAGCCCCAAGAGATGCCATGAAATGTTATTTATATTTGATTATTTTCTCCCTCCCCAAAAGACATGATGTTGTGGATACAGATGTGAGTCATAGTTAACTTTCCCAATATCATTAATCCCTTTGTTCTTCATCAAGTCATGCATGCTATGCTGATGCTTCAGATGATGAAAGGAGTTTTAGTTCACAAGACCCTGAACTTGCTGCACTTCTTCCTTTTATAAAGAGAGAAATGGAATTGCATCAGAGCCACAAAAAAGTGCAGATTGCTCTAAAAAGACATATTTTACCAAAGCACTTTCTATGCCTACTATCATGGTCTGTAGTGGACTTACTGTTGACACAGCTCTGGATATTTATATTCCTTCAGGAACAGCACAACATGATTCTGAATGTCGTGTGGAGCTTGACAATAGGATTGCTACCAAAGGAAAGAGAACTATTTCTGAACCGTGTTCTGAATTTCAATCTGCACACAATGAACTTTCACATGAAGGCTGATGGGAAGTGAGAAATAAGATGCTTTTGATAGTTGAGTTGAATTTTATGGAACATTTTTTAAATCTTGTATTGATTAGTAACCAGTATCACTGAAATAACTCATTTCTAAAAGAATGTTTAAGTGAATTTGTAGTAATTATGGTAGTAATCTGCTTTTAAGGCTCCATTCTTGGAATAAGAAATGTTTCTGTTTATTCAACATAATGTTTTAAATTGAGCAAGAGGACATATATCACAGTTTCTCAATTCCATTTTTCTCTCTGTCACTTGAGGTGTTTGAAATGTGCAACATCTATATTACTTATGTACATTATTTTGAAATACATTTTAGCATGCAGGAAAGTATGTTTTCCAGATGGATGTATCAGGTGTATTGGTGCCAGTGCCCCTAGAGATGCACCTGGCATGCACTGCTGGGGATAAAGGCTCTTGCTTGAAATAGCTTCCTATACATACCATCTTTTCACATTATACCCACTTCTAGAAAGAATCTATCCCTAGGAACAAATGGTGGAAGGGCTGTTAAAGTCTCCTTATGCTGTACAATATCACAGTTTCTCTGGCACAGCTGCTGCTGGATGAGCACAGAGCCAAATCCGGTCAGTGTAACTGAGGATAAAATGTTAATCTCTTCTCACACTAAGAAAAGAGGTGCTTTGCATTTGCCCTCCAGACTGCACATGCACTTTTCACAGCCTCAACATACAGGAGTCTTCCACACCATCAGGATGGGTTTTTGTTATCCAGGTCTTCACTTCCTCTTCAGGACAAGACCCATAATTTGAGGTCGTGCTGCTCACCCACTCATGACTGTGAAAAGGACAGGCTTGCTACCAAGAAAACCAAAAAGGACAAATCAATGTGCATGTCTTGGAGGTGGATTTGGTATCCTTCTCCTTTCACTATGCACCACTAGGCAGGATCAAAATCCAGCTTATGTTTGCCTTCTGGGAACCTGCAGTACCTGGAGCTGTCAAAGCCACATCCTTCACTGCCTTCCTGAAAACCCTTTCTGCAAGGCAGACAGTGGGCCAGGAAGAAAAAGAAAACCTCATCTGTCATGTAGGGCTTCGTTTTTGGAGTTGGGAAGAGTCTGAAAGCTCCTCAGAAGGGAGCTTAGCAAACCTCCCTACTCATCTGAGACACTGCCATGGCACAGCTGGCACAGCGAGAAGCACCATAGCTGATGCTTACCAGAGCCACAGGTTCAGACAACCTGATTTGTCACATCTCTGATTTATTTTAGTGTACAGTTGAAATGAAAGACACTGAACTGTGAGGAACATTGTAGTCATAGTGATGATGAACAGCACAAGTGCACTTGAGCATATATTTTATTAGAAAACTATTGCTGTACACGTTCGTTATTTGTAGACTGACTCCTGTAGGCAATAAACTCTTGTAAAATATCACTGTCCTGGTGGTGGGTTGTTTTCTACATTATTGTAAGATTAAAAGGTTTCAGTTTGAAAAGTCTTCCCCCAACATACACTTATGTGGACTTGGCTTTGTGTTTTTAGAAAAGATGACAAAATGTTGGGCTTTGAAGCTGGCTAAGCGCCAGGCCCCCACGAAAAAATCCATCTACTTATTTTCCTCTGCTATAGCTGAGCAGATGAGGGGAAATTAAAACAGAAACTTCATGAGTTGAGATAAGGATTAGGGGAAAAAACACTTTAAGGGAAAACAGGTTCAAAACTTACAACAGTATAAAGAAGGTTTATTATTAATAGAATTAAAAGTAAAAAGGGTAATGAGAACCAAAGCAAATCTTCAGAACACCTTTCCTTCCCAGTCCCCCCCTCTTTCCACTGTCTGTGCAAGGAAACAAAACATGGGGTTTTGGTCAGTATTTCACTTCTTAAAAATCATTCTTCAGTATGTTTAAGGAAAAGAGTTTCTTCTGCTGTGCCGTGGGATCCTTCCCACGGGAGACAGTTCTCTGGGAACTTTTCTAGCGTGGTTTTAACTTCCACAAGCAGCAGTCCTGCCCAAACCTCCTGCAACGTGAGTCCCTCCCACAGGCCAAGCTGTCTTCCCACAACTGCCCAGCGTGAGTCATTTTAGTTCATGGGGTTTAGTCTTTTAAGGATGAGCTGTTTTAGTTTGGAAACAAGGGTTCTCTATCTGTGAAAGCAAGGTTCATCTCTCTCTGTCCAAGTTCCTCCCTTGGAACAGCTTTCCAAGTTCCTCATTGGATTACAGCTTTCCAGCATCCACGTGCTCCAGCGTGAGTACTCTTCTTCACGGGCTGCACGTGGATCTCTGCACCCCCCAAGCACCTCATGAAAAACAGGAGGGCCCCAGCCACACGGTCCCCAACTAGACTGTTTTTAAACTAGCACATACAACTATCCCTTTGAAAAAAAATCTGTTTCCCTTAAGCATTTAAATGCTGAGTTGAAAAGCAGCTTGCAAATACCTATGATACATAACTAAAAATCCCATAAAATTCTATCATACACTTTTCTTAGACATCTAAGAAAAAAACAATACAGCTGATTTGCTTCTGTTTTCGATAGACTATTGTGAGAGAAAGAGAAAAAGGCTCCTGTTAATTTATGCTATCTGGGAGGAATGATGTGTGAGATACCTCCCCAATAAAGGATTAGAAGTGAGATAAGTTATTAATAAACTAATTTTTTTTTGGTTGAAAAAGTTCTTATTTTTATGGCTAGACAAATGAACATACATTTCTGATATTAAAAAGGCATTTTTCCACTAGGAGAGAGAAATAAAGTAAGCCAGCAATACAACAGCATGATGTTGCTATTTCAAATGTCTTATTATCAATTTGAGCTATCTGACTAATGAGATACAGCAAGAGCTCTGCTAAAAAATAGGTAATCTTTTTAACATTATAAAAATGCAATTAGAAAAGGAAATATAATATGCAATTAGGAGGAATTTAATATGAAGATATAAAAATAGGTTTTTCTCATGTGTAGGCTCAAAGACTTATTTATAAATTTGTTGACTCATAAGATACAAAAGGCCAGGCTCATCTAGGGAAAAAAATGCTGATTTTGGAGATACTGTGCTGCCCTTATCAATGTCCTGGCTAGATCCAGGCTGGGACCTACTAACTTCTGTTTGTCCATCCAGCTACTGTATGTTTTATGTATTAATATACAGACTACCTCAGAAAAGCTGAATTTGGAAGTGTAGATACAAGGAAACTGAGGAATAACATCTGGAAGTTTAGGTAAATTCTCAGGTTAGGGTATATCTGCTAATTTTTTACTAACATCTCCAAATGCCCTAAAGTCTAGAGGAGCCTCATGCCTGAGAGAGCCCAGCATATAGCAGTTTCCACTTTCGGGCTCTCTGGAAAACCTGTCTGCCTATTTTGAGGTCTAAATGTCGACAGCTTGCCAAACTCTTCTTAAAAATCCAGTGTTTAGAGTCTGCTTCACTTAAAATAAAAGCTGTGACAGCGACCATTCTAATTTGCAGAGACATGCAACTTCTGTTGCAGCATCTTTCCACCACCCTTCAATTGCTCCTAACTTTGGTATACTAATTTATTCTGGGTAGTAGTGTTCCAATTATGGTTTCAGCACAGCAACATTTTCTTTTGAAGTGAAATGCCAAGCTCTGTTGTGTTATTTTAAACTCTGCATGGTAAGGCACGAAGTAGTGAGCCCTTTATTTAAAACAACTAGCATTTTTTCATTATAAAATGGCTTTTAGCAGTATTTAAGGAACTGTGGTTTCTCTATGATTTATTGTTTGGTGCCAGGGTTGGCCTTGAGTAAAAAACCAGGATCTCTTCTTTTGGCTTTATAAAAACCAGTAACGGGCAAGTTATCAATTTCCAGGCCCATGCCCCTTCCACATATAGTTTTTTTTGTCCAACCTGGAAAACTGACAAAATCTCTTAAAATGCTAGGAAAACACTCTTATGCTGTTCCAGCATTTCAAGACAGCACTGTGCATGGAGGAGGGAGATATGCCAATTAAGCAGCACCCTTTTGCCCCTTCAAATCACCCGAATATTCCTTGGTTGACAGGAGGTGTGCCCCAAATTGACTCAGTGTACCTGCTCACTTCACAGAGCCCACAATTTCTCAAAGTCACATCTGTAGCTGCAGAGATAAAAACTTGGCAATAAATTGCCAAGGTCAAGCAAGGTCACCGCAAAGCCTGGGTTCACATTAGCAGGCATTGCAGCGAGCAAGAGGAGATCTGTAAAGCAGCTGGTAAAGAGGACTTTTCAGCCTTTTAATATGCATTTGAGGATGTCTTCCTTCAGCCAGGTTAAAGTTGGTGCCTGGAGCACCACACCTATTGGCATCTGGACTGCACCTTTCAGTTCACTTTTATGCAAAAGGAATCAAATTCATATATTCAGGGCCCCCTCCATAACGGGATCAAAGCAGGGCCATTAAGGAGGACTGGGAGATGCACTCAGGGACTGTGCTACTGATCCACACTCAAATAACAAGGTAGATATACCCAAAAGAGAGTAAATGTCTGTGTTTTCTGTGTCTGGGAGGTGTCATTTCTCTGCAGGGAGGTTTGCTGTCTTCTGCTCCACAGACAGCTGTGCTTCCAGGAAGAAGATGATGAAAATACAATCCTGAGTGAAGAGCTGTGGATCTGTGGCTCCCAAGCTGCATTAAAGTGCTGGGGAGATGTGAAGAAGTGAAGAGAGGAGAAGGCTAACCTACTGAAGTTTACTAACAAACATTATAGCTTAAATTATTCCAGTATGATCACTTGCTTTACTGATTTAATATTTATTAACAACACAGAGAGTGAACCCACAGAAAGCAAATGGCACAACTTGTGAGCTTTGCTCTCTGTTGCTAAGGCAATGGTAGAAAAGGCCCAGTGTACTGCTATGCATCTACAGAACACTGTTATTGATCAGCCTACAATGTAGAATTGCACAGCAGAGTTGTATCAATTTATGTTTAAAGAGTTGTTCTGTGAGGTTTGATCATCATGTTTCCATTGAAGCCAAAGCCCAGCTGACAGGAAGCACAAATATGTGGCAGCTGCAGCTGTGGCTAAACTCTCCTTTGATTTTGTAGCTATTCCAACACCCCTCACCCCGAGCTCTGTTTCTGAGAACATCACACAAGCCTGGAGGAAATGAGCACTGTTTAGGGAACTAGCATTTATCAGTCACCACAAAAAGTATATCTGAAGTGGAAGTTCCCTTTTACATGAAGCAAAATGTTCCACGGCCCAGTGCAACACCTCACTAATGACTCTGGCTGATATTGTGAGATGTTGAAACAGGAGGCTGTACAAGTTGGTTAATTATGAAAATGCTTATGTGATGTACTCATAATAAGTCAGATTGCAAAAAATAGGTAGATATATTCCTGAAAGATCTGCTCATACAGGGGCTGAATGACAGGAAATCAGCCACATACTCCCTACATAAACTTTTATTTTTCCATTTGTCTGTATAGTGTCACCCTGGATCACCAGTTCCTTTCTTTCACTTTCTCTCTCTGCCCTTGAACTTTTTCAGTTGTAGGGCTCAAATGCTGCAGTCTATTTATTATTTATCTTACCTTGGCACTTTGGGAGAGAAACACAGCTTTTCATTCAAGCCCTTGCAAAACAGCATAAAAACATTTCAAGCAGAAATCAATCGCTTGTTTTCACTGCTTTTGGGATGTTTTGGCCTTTCAGAGTTTTAGCAGAGAAATTGTCAATGTAGTTTAGCAACTCTCCCTTCATGCTGGCAGTATCCTGTCTGAGCCAGTTTTAAGCTGTGCTTAATTTTTCAGGTAGTAAATTACCACATAGACAAAAGGATCTGATCTTGGTTTTGACAAAATACCTATAGAATGATTATAAACTCTTGCAGATGTGCAGGACAATTCACTTTTTTCCCCCCACTTTTTTTTTTTTTTAGTTGTGTGCCAGGCCATGACACAAACATCAACATTTCTCTGCTACCAGCTTCTAAAATAGCTTTTGAATTCGACTTTTCAGATCATATTTGAACTTTATTAGGCTCTTATATAAGGGCTGCATAAGTTATTTGATACCTATATTAAGGCAATTTACTTATATTTATCAGCTTCAGGTAATTTTGAGTTTTACTTATGGACTGTAGGCTACTTGGGCTATAACATGCAAGTTAAAAATACAGTAAGACCGGAGAACTGGAAAGAGATTGAAAACGAGTACAGGATGCAGGTGCCCAGATGCTGGCAGGGAGGGGCTTCAGGGACCTCTGTGATGAGTGGCCAGGGCTGCTCTGTGCTGGACACAGCCCATTCCAGCCGGCTCCAACAGCCCCACCACATGGCATGGCCGAGCCAGGCAGCCAAGGTGATGGTGCCTTGAGGAAAATGTATTTGAAAAAGGGTAAAATGCTGCCTGGCAGTGAGGAGTGAGGAAAAATGTGAGAGAAATAACCCTGAGGGGAGAGCTGAAGGAGTACCAAGTGCCTGAGCAGACGCTCCCCTGCAGCCCCTGGAGAAGACCACAGTGGAGCAGGTGTTGCCCTGCAGTCCATGGAGAGGACTGTGCTGGAGCAGATAGCCACCCTACAGTGCCTGGAGGACCCCACGCCACAGCACGTGGATGTTTCCTGAAGGAACTGTGGTCCGTGGCGAGCCCACACTGGAGCAAGTGTATCCTAAAGGACTGCAGCCCGTGGGAAGGACCTCACTCTGGAGCAGGAAGACAGTGTGAGGAGGAAGGAACGGCAGAGAGGAGGAACGAGTGGCAGAGAGGAAGAGTTACGGACCGACTGCAGCTCTCATTCCCTGTCCTCCTGTGTTACTTGGAGTTGACGGGAAGGAAGGGAATTTGGAGATGAAGGAGCAAAGCTGACCCTGGAAAGAAGTGGGAGAGCATTGTAGCTTTTTTCTTTGTTTCTCAGCACCCAAATGTATTTTATTTGGTGATAAATTAAATTAATCTCCCCCGAGTTGCCTGTTTTGCTTGTGATAACTGGTAAGTGATCTCTCTGTCCTTGTCTTGACACATGAGTTATTTCAATCTAATTTTTTCCCCCATCCCCTTGAGTAGAGGGAGTGAAAGATCTGCTAGCAGTTTGACTGACAGCCCTCCAACGTCAACTCACCACAACCAGAAAGCATCCCTGTCTGACTAGAAGGGAGCAATCAGAAATTTTTGGGGAGCTGAGACCCAAATCATATGCTGTCATGAAACCTAATGCCTTCTGAGTTCATGGGAGTTTGCTGTTGCCTTGAGACTATGACTGGAAACACAGGCATGCTCTATAACCCATCCTCTGCTATCTGCAGAACATGTTATGTATTCTAAGGTGAAATAAAGAATACTTTAAGTTTACCAACAGAGGCTCAGTTGAAAGATGTAGTGTTTCTTATAATATGCACTGTGAAAATCTTATGAAACCTAAGGGAGAAAGCTTGCAAAAGCCTTTGGTCGGATCAGCCAGTTTCCAGCTGAACTGAGCTTTAGGTAGGCTATTTGCATTCTTCTATGACAGAAAGGCTCAGTAGTGGCTGACAAGCTTTGTGAGTTTGTGAAAAATTCAAGAGCAATCCCTCTGCCAGGACTCTGTGGACATGATGGCAGCTGGACAGAGCTGGAACAGAGCTTGCTCACTAAACCCTCAGCAGCATGGGGAAGGAAGCCAGCAAGAACCAGACCTCTCAAGGATCCAGCTGCACAGCAAGCTCACCACGATTCCTCAGCAAATCCTCTGGTTGCCTTCCATTTCCATGACTTTACCTGTAATTTCTGCATCTCACCGTCCCCAAGTAAGTAGTATATATCCTGTAATTGCTGCCCTTATTCCAAGGCCTCATAAGGTTCAGACTCAGACTTTAATTACCACACACAGAAAAGGTGTTTGCATTTGTCTGCTTATTTTATACTTGACAGTGCTTCATCTGTGCTGGAAACCTAACTTTTATATCAGTTGGATAGTTCTGAATCCTCAATGCCGAGTCAGAAATATTGCGCTTCACATATATGAGCCATCATCGGTTTTATCATTTTAGATCAAAAGGAAGCAAACCCATCTGGATTTTGTGGCTTCTGTGACATGCAAAATTATAATAAATCTGGAGTCAGTTCATGCACATACTTTAAGAAAGTTGTAGAGGTTTCTGAAGGTTTTAGGTCATATGAGATGCAACTTTCTTTAGCTGTTTCCATCTTCATGTTTTAGAAACTTGTATTTGTAAATAATTCTACTTAAATTAACTCTACCCCAGCCAACACCAGCACAGCCTTTAATCCACTTTTATATGAAATGTCAATCACCTCTATTTTCAATGGAGGAAACTGTTATAAAATCTTCTGTGGACTGACACAACTTTGTAAGATTATGAAGAATCTCCTCCTTGTCTTGTCTGAAACAAAGTCATTTATTCTGAAAATGTAGTTGTGTATCATACTTTTTGTGAAATGACACGTAACAACACAAGCATATTTTATATTCAGGGAGATAATTATATTCTCCTAACCATGTGCAAGTTGTACATATTTTGCTTACAGACTAAGGCAGTATTCATCTTAAGAAATGAGAATGTAATACAAAATCAATAAAAAGTGTGTAAAGATTATTGATATCTGAGGTTAAATTTTGACTGCAACCAATTACTCCACAATAATAGTGGCCCTTTCACATACTTCTTTAAAGAAATTGAGCAAGCAGGCAAGAACTAGTAAATAAAATGATAAAAAACCACCACTCATATTTCTATTCTGGACTAGTATCAATAGCTGGTTCCAGAAAATCACATTACAATTAATTGTTCTCTAATGGATTTCATTGGAGACAGACGTTTTATACACATTTCTAGGTTTGGGGTTTTTTTTTTCTTTTTATTTGTCATGACATTCAGAATTTAAATACAGGAAATTTTATTGCATAGATGCACAAGTTGTTACTGACTGCCATTTCAGCTGCCTAAGTAAAGATTGAAGCATCTCAGGGCTCAGCTGGCAATTAGTACCAGAATTACAAGTAAGTGTACAGCTACACTGGCAATTTACATCAACTCTGCAAACTATTACACATGCTGCTAAGGCATTTCTTTTCCATGTCGCTCCTTAGTCACAATCCATATCTCTCACGGGACTGGAAAGAAGCAAGAGAAATTCTTGCCAGCAGCATATTTGCATCCACACATATCATTCTTCTGATTGTTGGAATTGTTTTGTTCTCTTCAAATTGTTCTAATTTCTCCTCTTGACCTCAGTCCTGGTAATGGGCAGAGGAGAAGAAGTGGAGTGCTAAGATTAAGTGGTACCTGATATTACAAGTTCACCAGTCATGTGGTGCATGATAATTTGGCTTGACAATAAAGAAAGCTGTGTGGGCGCATGAAGAAAATCTATCCTGGTAACTGCCCAGGGGCACGTTCCTACCCCAGAGTAGATATGATATGCTTTTACAAAGAGACAAACCATCTCTGGTTTACCATAAGGTAATAATGTGGACCAGGGACACTGTCATGGAGCAGTTGAGGCATAATAATTTCTTATCCTTCAGCAAGGTATTCCTGAATGTGTAATTTTCCCTCTCAAGTATGCCAGCTGCCAATTCCCACAAACATCAGCAAAACTCCCTGCAGCAACTGTCTTTATACTGATACCTGCACCTCTGCATGGAGTTATGGGGCAGGAATCTTGAAATGAAGAAAGCAGGCTTGCTGGCACATGGAAGGAAGGTGGGAAGGGTAAAGAAAGTAGAATTTTGGATGTGTGGAATGGAAGAGGAGGCCGTGAAGGTAGGACTATGTGGTAAAGAATTATAAAGGACCCTTGAGGCCTGGAAATGGTGAAGTTGGAAGCATGCAGTTGGAAAACAGGGTTTGGTGGATGCACTGCAGAGTGGTAAGGACTGATATGGCTTCTGATAGCCAGAGGGGTTAAAAAGGGATACAATAGCTTGAGAGTTGGGATCAGAGGAGAAGGTGTAACACTGGGGTGTTGTCAGGCATATATGTAGAGGACTAATCATCTGGACATAAAAGTAACTGAGAATCCCATACATTCTCCACATACATTTTAGAAAACAGATCTTACATCTGTGGACCAAAATGAAGCAATGCAGACCCATCCTGGTATCTAGAGCACTGCTCGGGGAGTCGGGGTCTTCCACGCGCTCTCCCATGTGGGGTAGCTGTGCAACCTTGCTACAAACTACTCTAGGATGGGACCTTCTTGCTCCCTTTTGTCTTTCTCACTGTTTAACTTTGCACAGAACAATTACAGACGCCCTGGCCAAGGAGAACGTTCTAGCTATAGAAAAGATGAGTTACACGCTGTCAGCCAGAGCAGGACACTGGATTCTGGTCTTCCACCTCTCTTCTGTGGACCATTGAATTTTTGGTGTTCCTCCAGGTTTTGAATAAAAGAGAATGGACAACACCCTCTGTTTACAGCCCTCTGAAGTGAAAGGTTGTTCTGCACTTTCTTTTTTGTTGTAGAAAGGGCTTACACACCTCACACTAAGGTTAAAATATTTGGGGTCAATGAAACCTTAAATCCCTGAAGTGCAGCACTGGGTGGCTAAAAGCTAGTGATGGTGCTACTTAAGAGACTTCCATGTTTCCTCCTGGCTAGAAGAAGTGACTCCTGGCCTTGATCTTAGATACCATATCTCCTCAAGGAGAGAAAATACAGTAAGTGGAAGTGAGGACCTTACACGTTTTCCTAGCTTTGAATTAGGTACGTCAGCAAGCAATGTCCAGTGGGTGGATGCCCTTGAACAGATGGGCCATGTTGAGCCATCATTGGGCAGCAAGTCCTGAGTCTTTTCAGATAAGACTGGGTCTTTTACAGGCCATGTGCCTTTGAGTCTCTGTAAGTGCTGCTGTATGAAAAGTAGCACCAAATATTTCAGATTTGTAGAGAACAATAGTAGTACTTTGAAGAAAGGGAAACCTTCACAATAAATATGTCATTATTAACATTTTAAAAGAAAAAGATTATACACTTGAGAGAACTAAGTAACCAGTTATACCAGCTTTATTAAAACTCACAGCATGCTGAACTCACAGCTTAAGAAATTAGATCCCTGCTCATGTTTACACACATTAGAATCTTTTTAAATGAATATAAAGAATATATGTGTCCATGCTACATGAGTAGAAAGAAAACAGGACAGAAAGTGTGATGAAACTGATGAAACAATTGTTACATCACTTCAAGGGACAAATGTAGCCATGATTTCATCTGCTTCCTTCTTTTAGTGATGGCAAATGGGAAATTCCAAAGGTCCTTAAAGGAACAGAATACTTTTTTTAACCTTAATGTATATGCAAATCCACAGTTTTATGTAGCAGTGTAGATTTCAGTCTGAGGCCTAACACCAAGGCTCCCATTTTGAATCTAATCTCTCAATTTGAATCTAATCTCTCAAAAGGTGCCAGTTAAACATCACACATATTTGCACATGCTTTCAAGATGTTCTTACTCACAGCCCTTTGTGAGCACGCTTTTGTCTTTCAAAGTACAGTCAGAGCTCATGCCTTTCCTGCCCAAGAATATCCTGTATGAACATTTTAAAGTGCTGCTACTTGCTTTTCATTCCATATGACAGTAAAGGTAATAACCTTTTCTGGAGGCAATGGGCAGGTGCATGTCTGCGTGGTGGTGAGAACTTGCTGACAGCATTGCTGAGCTCTCGTTTTCAACTAGTTTTACACAATTCTCATTTCTAAAGGCTAATGTGCATAAGGACATAGCAGTAGAATAAATCTAATGTAGGCAAGCAAGAAAGTACAGTGTGCTTTCTCTATGCTCTTAATCATTATACAGTCTCTGCTACACTGACAACTGCTGCATAAAGTTCATTTCTTGAAGATTATGACCAGCTAACATATTCATACAGATTTTTCTTTGATAAATCTGGTATTCTTAGGGGATACATGTTTTAAAACAGGACCAAGGACCATTCTTTGGGTGCATGAGGACAGATGACACAATGTGCTTCATCTCCAGATGACTGTCTCTTCTTCCTCTAGACAGAGTGGCTTTGTCTGAACTGCTGTTGAAGGATTTGGCACTTGTGAGGCCACAACTGGAATCCTGGGTTCAGTTTTGGGCCCCTCACTACACTAAGGACATTGAGGTGCTGGAGCATGCCCAGAGAAGGGCAACGAAGCCGGTGAAGGGTCTGGAGCGCAAGTTGATGAGGAGTGGCTGAGGGAGCTGGGGATCTTTAGCCTGGAGAAAAGGAGGCTCAAGGGGGACCTTATCACTCTCTACAAGCACCTGAAAGGAGGCTGTAACCAGGTGGGGCTTGGCCTCTTCTCCACAGAAACAGCAATAGGACAGAAGAAATGGCCTCAAGCTGTACCAGGGAAGGTTTAGATTGGATACTACGAAAAATTTCTTCACTGAAAGGGTGGTCATACACTGGAACTGGTGGTCATTCCCTGGCTGCCCAGGGAAATTATGGAGTCATCATCCCTAGAAGCATTCAAAAGATGTGTGGATGTGGCACTGAGGGACATGGTTTAGTGGTGGACTTGGCAGTGCTGGGTTAACAGTCGGATTCAATCTTACAAGTCCTTTTCAACCTAAATGATTTTACTGTTCTGTGATTACTTCCAGTGGTTCATGTTGAATACTTAGCATTTATTTATGCAATGCTATTTCCCCTAATTTTTGATTGCGTTTCTGTTGCTTTGAAAGAACTTGAATCAGGTTAGGATGAATGATGTATTTCAGTGTTTCTTTCAGTTCATTAGTCATCCCAAAACAGAGTTGCCTTTCTAGTACTGGTCTCATGATGGTGCTGCAAGGCATTGTCATTTAGGGTTGAACAAATCTCACTTCATCTGCAATCCATTCACACTCCAAAAAGGCCAGTAACAAGAAGTCAAGCTTGAATTTAGCTATCACATTCTGCGTATCATTCACTGTTCTAGCCTGGGTCCCCGTGTGTTTTTTAGGAGTTGGGTTTTAGTCAAGTAGGGGCTTAAATGCTGGCTTCACCTTAGGTTTACATATGTCCTCTCAAAGATAAGTGAAAACACTGAAGAAGAAACCCTTTTAATGTGTTCAGGGATTGTGACAGTTGGTTTACTGGTACTTCAGTAGTAGACAAGACCTAATTGCTTTTTTACTCTTTTAGTAGTAACACAGGATTGTGGCAGGGGCTGGGTATCCAGATATGTTTCCAAAGCACAGGACATACTGGTTGTCATTGAGCTGCTGCAACCATCTCTAAGAGGTCTTTGCAAACAAGCAAAATGAGTATTAATTAGATAAGCCATTAGAGGCTGGAGTGGCATAAGCCATTCCCTCATTTCTGAGGGATCCTAAGCACACTGATGTCATTGAAGGTCTTTTTATTGATATTCAGTGAACTTTGGATTAGATCCTGGCTATAGCTCAGTTATGGCAGACAGTAATGACATTATGCTTTTGGGATGATGTCATATTATTATGCAATATTGTAAACATAATGCAATAGCAATTAATGCTGTTTGCAATTTCAACCTACGCATATATATATAACAAACACTGCATCTGGTCCGCCCTGCTTTCTCTCATATCCATAATATTCCCATGCCATAACAGTAAAACTTTGCAATTTCCTTTAAAAGCCTGCTGGACTTTTGGACTCCATTACATTTATCAGTAACAAAATGTTATGTTGTCTGCAGTATAGCCTTTGAAAATTTTGAACATTGTGCTTTCACATTTTGTGTTCTGCTGTTACTTTCTCACTGTTCACTAAATCTTACAGTATTTGATATACAGAACTTGCACAATATTCCTCTTTTAAAATTCTTATTATATACAGGTTTCTCTCCTCTCCTACATACACTGTCTTAATTTTCATCACTGCTGTCAAGTTTGTAAAAAAAAATCTAATATGAACCAAGGATTGAGACTGCAGAGACAGTCGCACTTTACATATATTTCTTAGGTAGATTCAAGCCTTCTGCTTATCCTGTAATGCTAAAGGGATTTTGATCTGCTTAACCATGACAATAAGTACTGTAGTGCGTGGTTATGGCACAGCACTGCTTTCTTCCCCTCATATAATAAGGTCGATCACACATTACTCTTAAAAAGGTAGGTATGCTATGTCATGTGCCCTAAAATCTTCATACTTACTCAGACTCGCCAGCCCCACTGAAGAACATGCAGATCATGCTTTTCTTCCACTACCTCAACTACAAAGTCCTAAAATTCTCTTTCCTATGCTGCTGCTCTCAACAGAACAGAAAAAATAGAGTAGATTGCCCCTTCCTGTTGCCACTGAAGCTGCTTTTAGAAGGAGAAGACTGCATAAAGCAGTGCAGGAAAAAGTGGGTAGGAAAGAAGACAGAATACTGTGCTGTGAAAGATGTAGGATGAACCTAATCTTTGGCTTAAACTTTTAATATTGTCTTTTCTTCTTAGAAAACAGTGCAGTTGACTCCACAGG
Organism: Corvus hawaiiensis; assembly: GCF_020740725.1. Lineage (NCBI taxonomy): Eukaryota > Metazoa > Chordata > Aves > Passeriformes > Corvidae > Corvus > Corvus hawaiiensis. The sequence continues at coordinate 4,158,657 of NC_063242.1, read as the reverse complement.
GAGTTCACTACTGCACTGAACTTCTCCACCACTTCTCTCTGCTCAGCCCCACGGTCTGTGGCATACTTGAAGGACAAGAGGGCTAGAATTGGCAGATGTAAAAGACAATCTTTCCAGCATCTCGACTGCATCTATGCTCCAACTTCTGGTAAAGGAAAATGTAAGGAATCATTGCCCGTACAATACAACCATCTCCTGACCCTGGAGGATAATAGAACAAATCCAAATTAGGAACTGTGCATTTTGCTCACCTTTTCAGCAGTGCATGGGGAAAGGAAGATGTTAAATCTAAGCTCTCAGTCAGTGAAGGCACAGTTCAGGGACCGGTCACAAGTCACCGGCTTAAGCTCAGTGCTCCTTGATGATACTCAGGCACTGAGTCTGCTGCAGGCAAAGAAAATTGTATTTCTAAAAGCTACCACTGTTAATCTCTTCTTAGAAAAGTTCATTAAAATAACCCTCATTAATCTTTTAATGAACTCCTTTGGAATTTTTCAAATGAAACATGTATCTTCTGCAGGAATTTATCTCTGACCCAGTACATGGTCAGGGTCAGTTTGTATAAATCAGTTTTCTTTTGCTTTAAAAATGTTATGCTTCACTTTAGTTTCCTTACTAACTTTATTATCATATATGCAGATTTAATTTTTTATGTATAGCTTTAAAGAAAAGAAATAACAGGTATATAATTCACATATTTCATTCTACATTGGATTTATTTGTCTTTTGGATCTCCCTGTAATTTTAGTAAGTTTGGGCGTAAGAACTACACTCCTCAAATTTCATTAGAATTATGATATTGCAGAAAGTGTTAGTAGACTTATCTCTGTCAAATGATGTAATACAAGTTATTCTTCAGATTATTTTTCAGTTCACAATGTTTTTACAGAGCTGTGTTCAAAAGACATGATTAGATGAATACATTTCTTCTGGTGTGCTATAAAAACTTGAGGTTATTCAATTTCTGCTCAAATGAAATGCAAAATCCTTTTCAGTGACTATTCAGGAATTAGCTGGCACTTTCTTCTTACTCTCACAGCATCTGCCATTCCTTTCTTCATGTAATTGATAGAATTGATGGGGTAAAATCAGCTGTTCTTCAGAAACACTATTTTTCCTGTTTAGAAGCAGAGAATATGGATAACTTGTAACTGCTATTGTTTTTTTTTTCAGTAATAACAAAGCCAGTTGGTATCTAAGTCAAACACACACCCATTCCATCAGCAGCCCATTGGCAGATGCTAACAGGCAGCACATTAACTTACAGAGCGATAACTATGTTCAACCAATATTAATGGATAAGGAATAATTAATATAAAGGTCAATATAGCATATGTAATTTTTTGAAATGACAACCTTTAGCATGTCAGGGAAAAAAAAAAAAGTAAAAAACCCTGTAGTTCTGGACTGCTGCCCTGAGGAAGCCACCAAGAAAAAAAAAATTACTCCAGAACAAAAAAAAAAAGCAGACTGAGCCTTAGAAGAGCTCATGGAAATAAACCAAAATGCTTCATGCAGAGGTAGAAACACCTTGCTTTCCAGCATAGTTCTTCCATGAAGACTGAGATGATAGAGATCTGTTGCATGTGATCCCCGGTCAAATGTCCTAGTGTGCTAGGGAAACTTTCTGCTTGTCCATGGCCATCAGTCAATGCCTTAAACTGACAGGTTTATCAGCCTCATAACTAGAGAAAATAGGAATGCTCCTGTAAAGAGATAGGGAATACTTCCACTCAAGATTTATAAGCTTTTTCAAGAAAAGGATGCATGCTCACCTGCAAAATCACTTGCCAAATCTCAGAGGCATAATGGGCTTGTTCACTTGGATACTGAGGATTATTTAACTGCTGGTTTGTTCTACAGGGGAGTATAGATACAGATACATATATAAATATATGCATGTGTGCTACTCATATGGGCAGCACTCCAGGTGTAATTAAAGATGTTTTCTACAGAGCAAGAGAGAGAACAAAGATCCATTTGATATATCCTTTGAAATGGAAGGGACTGGAGCTTCTGCAACTGACTATTCCAAATGGTCAGGTTAAAGGGCTTCTTTATGAAGCAACTCCCCAAACATCTTATTACTGACATGTGCTAGGATGCCTTTTGTTATTAATACTAGGACTAATATTTTTCCAACAGCTCAGTTTTTAAGCACATACCACAACTGTGATGTGACTTAGTAGGAATAACTGTTGTTACTACTCTTATGTGACTACTTTTCTAAAGAAAACTTGTGAAGCCATGGTTGCATTTGTGACATTGTGACAAGAAGCAAAGAAAGAAAATTTTTATTTTATATAAATCTAATTTTATTTAGATTTTTACAATAGTAGGTCAAATTAGTTGTCCAGGTAAGATGACAGACACTAAAAGAACCAAAACAAAATAGAAAGGAATAACTATTTGGAAATAGCGTCTTTATTTTTATTTCATAGCTTTCTTAGCCTGGTAAGTATTTGAAGCTCTCAAATATATCATTTTATGTATTATATCATTTTATATATGGACAACAACCTGAAATCTGTAATTAGTTTTCATTGCATTTTGTCACACATTTCATATGTGAAAGAATAACCATTTTGACTGTCACTAAACAGGAATAGTTTAAAAATGCTTTAATTCCCAAGCATTTCACAAAAGGTCTTGATTTCCTTGGTGTAGATTTACAAATAGTGAGTTTATGGCTGAGTCCAGTCTACTTGATGAGTTTATACAATCCATTACTACTTCTTCAAGTCCTGAAAAAAAAGTGCTCTAGAACAGTGTTCCACATTACAATTGAAAAAAATACAAACAAGCATACTTCTGAACTGTATTGTTACTGGGCAGATTCAGTTACCAGGATGCTACAATGCATTTATAAATAATGCATGAAGTTGCCTCATTTGAACTGTTTCCAGACCTCTCATGCTGTCAGAGTCCAACAGTCTCTCACTAAGTTCTTGTAGATATTTCACACAAAGAAGGTTTAATGCTTTAACACAGAGTTTGCTTATTTTATGTATTTGGCATTAAATGCCATTTGGGTTTAGAAGCATGAGGCAGTGACATGCTGAACACCCAACTCAAGCATGCTCCAGCATTTGCAACACACAGTTAGACCCCCAGACAAAGAACACACCCATTGCTGGTCCCCTTGTGCTCAGTGTCATGAAGCAGAGCCACTCGTTTGAAGTGTTCAGTGGCCTTTCCCATGGGACCTCCTGACTTTCCCTTATAGGTCATGGTAAACCAGGACTCAGGAAGCTGCAGACTGTTCCTGCTCTGCCAGGCTAAACTGGTACATGGAGGCTTAAAAACATGAGTTTGGTATTTTTCTGATTTTTTGGTACTTGACTTTTCAATCCAATTGTCCTCTCACATCATTATCTCAGTACAATTGAAAATTTACAGTGCAGTAATATTCTGAGGAACCAAGTACCTTTGTAACCTCATTGTATTAGGCACTCTCTGGAAGCTTATGAATATACATTTCAGGTCTGTAATCTTAGGGAAGAAGTGAATAGGACACGGATCACATGTAGACCATATTATGCTAAATGTATGCATTTGCTTCCTAGGCACTTTCTTATTTTCCCTTTTGCAGAACATTATTCCTCAGCACTGAATTTCAATCTAGTATAAGTGCAGAAGTTCCATTTTGTTTTAGTTTCCTGGACTATCAAGATTTATTATTTCTGGAAAATTACACATGTTTTTCAAAGGAAAAGTTAAAAACTAGGAGTTCTCTCTCATTTTTTTAAGGACATGGCATTTTTAAGCAATTTATAGTGCAAATTGTATTTTCCAGAATGATACATTCCTTAACAAACTTCTTGATCTGGGTCAATTCTCCTCGTACTCTAATGGGTGGTCAGGACTCTACAATATCAGGAACAAATTCTTAATCAAAGTCCAGTGACTCCAACCAGTAGTAACTCTGCTTCAGTATCACCCAAAAGCCAGTTAAGCCAAGTGATGCCTCTGCCTGTGATCTCCGAGGGCGTCTATATTCCTCAACCTGTCTCTAACCTAGACTAACTTCCACTTAAACCAACAGAAACTAAACATAACAAGCAAAGATCCTGCTGCTGCATTTGTCCAAGGGAATAGAAGTTGTATGTCACAGACATTCAAGTTCCTCTGTCATGCAGAGTCTTCTCCAGGGCACCTTTTCATTTCTGCAGCTTCAATGATGACTGTTTTCAACATCTTATTTTCTGGTTTGTGATACACCATCCTCATCCACAGGTTTCCTCTCTTGGCCCCCATTTCAATTACTTTCTCACAGATTTTTCTTCTCTAACAATAGTTTTTGTCTTCTCCCAAGTTCCACATCCTGGTCTGACAAACTTTTAAACTCAACACAAACAAAAGCTGAACTCAGCATCTTTCCCCTAAAGCTCTTGTCCCAACATCCTATTCTCTGTATTTAATGACATGGTCACATTTTTGCTTTAGAAATCCTACTGGTGAAACTCAATTGGGGTCAAAACCAACAAATGGAGATGATATTGAATTGCATAGGAATTATCATCTTGAAAAGAGACATACTACCAAAGAGACATACTATGAAAACATAGTAGGTATGGGTTGAAGGCAAAGATTTAGGAGTTAAACTTTTCTGCCCATTTCACTAAGGCACAGAGCCCATGGAGGGCTGAGAAGGGAGAGCTGGGAAGCTGCCCCATAGCTACAAATCTCCTGGGCTGCCTCCAAGACACAGGGAATGTGATCAATCCTGGTTTACAAACTCCTGGCCTCTGGGAGGTGAGAGATGACCTCATCATGCCTGCCAGCCTGCTTTAATCCAACCGCCTGATAACAGCTGAGTCAGCTATGAAGTATGGCTGGTGGAGAGGCGCTTTGCATCCTTCCCCTTTGCCCATCTGGAATGACACTGGTCATTTTTCCAGGCCTCAGAAATTCCTCCTCCATCACCAATCCTCTCCTCTTGGCACACACTCTTGAGTGTCCCTGCAGTGCTGGAGACCAGCCCCAGGAGCAGTCTTGGAGGCCTCCCTGTCCTGCACAATTTCCTAAAGGCAACCTGAACTCCAACTTCAGTCCCCCCTGTTTGGTGGACCCCTCTGCACACTGGAGGGTGAAGCGCTCCATTGCCTCCTCCAGATGTTCAATGGCACAGCACCCATGACCAACCCCTGAAGTACTGCCATTCCAGGGGCACTACAATCCCTTCTCCACTCTCTTTGGAGACCCATCACCTGGACTGGTGTCTTGTGGTGGGGATCCCAAGGGTGGAGCCGTCCCTCAGTTGTGGGGTCACAAATGGCTGAGGAGAGGGAAGAAGCAATTTTCCCTGCCCTGCTGACTCCAACCTTGTTTGCAGCTGGCTGCTGCCTTTGCCAGGAGACACCTGGATCGCTAGCTGAGCCTGGGGGAGTCCAGGTGCTGTGCTGCATGGCTGGTCCTGCACCATGGGCAGCAGCCTCCTCTTCTGTGGGACACATCTTGTGTTGACAGCTAGACAGAAATACTAAAGTCTCTGAAAATTGAAAGAATACAGGTGAACACAAGTAATGTAAAATGTAGGGTGAAACCAACAAGATAAATAAGACAGACATCAATTATTTCAGCTACAAGGCTTTAGTAGAGCACACAGTCCACACTCATTAGCCTGAGGGTACACCTATACCCTGCTAGCCTGAGAAATCCAACACACCACACTGCATCAGCTTTCTACAGAGATGTGAATTCATGTCTGGTTTCCTGGGAAATTACACTCTTTCTTTCCATGCAAGTACATTAGTCTTAGCTGTTGTCTCCTTTGTCTCCCTAGGACTGGTGGAGTTTACCAATTCAGTGTCTGAACTCAGATATGGGTAAAAAATTGAAGAAACAAAAGCAACCAGGCTGACTCAGAAAACAGGAGGACCTGAATGTTTACCAATCAGGACAGAAATTCCATGTAATACCTATACAATCTGCTTTACCAAAATGTCTCCAAATCTTATACATTTACATGAAAAATTCGGCTTTGATAAATAGAAATTTCTAATGAAAATAACTTATGGTTGTAAATGCAACCCAGCCTTTCTTCACTGATTTCTGATGAGATTCTATGGCTTGCAATGTTTTCATGTTAGTGTTCCATTAAATTAATGGATTAGTCCCCACCCCAGCTCCATTACAGAGTAAATTGCAGTCAGCAAATAGCTAAACTCCTATAGCACTAAGCTATATTCCTATAGCACAGGTCACAAAGCCAAAAACAAAGTTGTATGAGATCCAGAAATGAGGCAATAGCTGTTCCATAAATCCACTAAAGGCATAATACTATTTACCTTGAAGATAACTCCCATAGTCAGTGGCAGTTCAGAACTCCAAGTGAGAAAACCACCCCTAGTTCTGGCTTGTATCCTTGTAGAGGCTGCTGCAGACATTGTCACTGAGTTGATCCCTGTAAGTGTATACAGAACAAAGGGGAACTCCCAAAAGGAGATTTTTCAGGGTGTTCCTGTAGGAGATGATGCATCTCTCTCAACCTGAACCTACTTGTCTGGGGTAAGTTTCAAGGGCTGTTTGTATTCCGCCTGAATTCACAGTAATGTAGCTGTGGTGTATACAGTAAGCAGCATGAAACACCTCCCTGAAAGAGTTCACACTCCAGCCTTCAAAAATTTAAATAACCTCCCAAAAATTTAAAGAAATTTTGAGTAAGTTAGGCTGCTGTAAAAAGAATGTAGGACATCACTGATTTTTAAAAACAGAGACAGAAACATATTCTATATTTGCCCTTAAAGTGATTTCCATGATTTTGACTCAGTGGTTCTTACCCCGATCACAGCATGAGAAGTAGATCTCATGTAGATCTACTTCTCAAGTAGAAGAAGATCATGCCTACAGCCCTCCTCTCTGTCCTGAAAGAATCATGTTTGAAATGCTTAGCATAAGGAAATTGAAGTGCAAGTATTTTCTTCATATTAATATTATTTAAAAGAGTAATTGGTAAAGTTAGTGATGGTTTTCCCCTTTAATTAGCAATGTATAATGCAACTTAAACTACAATTTAATTGCACTATGAAAGCAGAAGGTTTTTTCCGAAAGCTCTGGAAGGTTTTTTTCTCTTGCTCTTAGGGAATTAATCCCATTAGTATTAATGGTTTATCTGCTCAAATACCTCATATATTATGAGGTCTGAGCTAAAAGTTTAACTATTCTTAAAAATTGTAACACTTGTAAATAAGACATGTTCTACTAAATCTTAGAGACATTAAAATGGAAAAAGATGTATGGAATTTCAATGTGATTTTGGCTAACCATGCAAGACAAACTGGACTTTTATTTATCTTAAGAAACACTGCGGTAATGCAGATGATCGATTTTATCAAATTGAAAATAGCTAGTATACCACTCTCAGGAAAGATTTTGACATTGACAGAGAACGTTCCTGCCCAGAAAAGAAGGTGTGAAAGCATTCTTATTTACACTTCTCAAAAAAAAAAAAAAAAGAGCTGTTTCTTCTCCCCTTGGCTGCAACAGGAAAGTTTCTTCACCTTAGCTCCTTGGTGTTTAGATTTAGATGGTCACATGTACAGCATTCTCTTGTAGGGGCGTGTCAAAGGAGTGGCCTTTGATCCTTGTCATGAATGATGCAATTCACCTCTCAAAGCAGCTGTTTCAAGCTATCTGTCAGCTTAGGCAGATACATTTATTTGGTTATACTTAGGTCATGGTTCCAACTAATCTGTGGGCTAGAGATCCACGTGTCCAGAAAAAAAATTTAAAAGTCTGACAAAAAAAAAAAAAGAATTTCTGATGCAACTATCTCACTTTCAAAAACAGCACAAAAAGTAAGAAACAAGACATCCTAAAATTCATTTTGAGCTGACCTGCAGTGGAAACTCAGACATCCACACCAGGCCCTTAAAGAATCGACTACATCCCCTGAAAGGAGAAATTTTAGAATAACAACAGAGGCAAAAGATCAGCAACACGTTAAGCAAAGTGGGAAATGAGACTCTAGTGAAATTTAAGTTTCCTTTAAATGTACAATATGCAACTGGGTGTGTTGAGTGTGAGTACATTTGCATTCTGAGTCCAAAGTTTAGGCACAAACATTGAGCTGTAGAAGCAGAGGAATGAAGAAACAAATACTGCACCTTTCTCAGACAAAAACTGTGGAGTTAGCCCACCTTGGAAATCAGCTAATATTAAGAGGAAAAAGGCTAACTGGTGGAAGACACTCTGGCTTTATCTGACAATGAGAAACTCCTGATACATATATTTTTTGGAGGAGACTGATTCAAATGAGTGGTTTTCTACTAGAAACCCTTTTTCGTTCTCAAAACCAAGTCCTACAAAAGAAGCTGAAAGAGCTCCATTCTTTGTGCATGCAAAGGGAAAAGTACTACTACAGACACATTTATCCCAAACAAACTTTCCCTCAGTTTCTCTAGATACACTTGAAGAACAATTGCAACAAATATGAAGTTGTAGTTAGTGGAATGGTAGACTTTGACAGAGGTTCAGAAAAGGGGATAGCTGCTTATTTCATGCAGTCAGGACTCCCTTCAAATTTCTGATTCCACTTCTGAGAAGTTTCTGTGATAAACAATGTTGGGAGCTGCAGCAAGAAATCTGAGTAAACTCTGGTGGCACTTTTCCTGCTGAACACCTCAGTAAAACTGACTATGAATTAGGTGGGAAATAGCCTCTGTAGAAGAGAGATCTCCAAAATAAGCACGTAGGGAGCTATGACTTTCTATGTCCTGGTAGAGCCTCAGTTTCCTTGTAAGGCAGGAACTTCTTACAAACCTCACCTAAAGTAGTGGCATCCACTTTTCCCACATTTCTGGGTGCAGAAATCATCTTTGTTATTTTTAAGCAGAATACTTTAACTTACTGACCCTGGTGAGTATGCAACTGGGACACTCAGGCAGACTGGGGTAACAGGGAGATTTCAAACACTGTTGGATAAGCAGCTCATGCAGAATAGTCAGTTTGGTATCTGCTTTCTGAGAGTATTTCTGAATAATGCCAGTTTATAGATGCCTAGCAGAGGCTCGCAGAACTGACCTTTCTCCCTATAATTTCTTTGAGACCACAGGGGAGAGCCCTGGAGGTAATTTGCAATTTTCCTGCTGCCAAGAACGTCTTTAGAAATGCTGCAGTACACATCCAGGTAGCCCCAAGGCTATAATGATTTAGAATAACTCAGGGTTTGCGATGCATTTTTGTTTAAAATTTCTTAAGCCAACTCTTTGTCAGCTTTGAATGTTTCTAATTTACAACCTACATCACTATCCTATGAGTAATAAGATGAAAAATGAAATGTACATGGGATTTATGAACTCTCAGGTAGTACAACAGTTGTCATCAATAAATTGTGGAAAAACCTTTACTGGGTGCATTCAAAACTATACTGAAGGAAAAATTTAAGGATTAAATTTCCAGACATACAGAGTTGATCTTTTCAATTTTCAATTTCTCTGTAATTTGATTAATACACATTCCCTGCTATTATTTTATATATTCTATATTCTTTTTCTGTACTAATCGAGGTTATAACTATCCATAAGGGTCTCTAAATAATTAGGGTGGGTAGTTAAAGCTTCAGTGAATCCAATGCAACTGAAACCTAGAGCAGTTGATCTGTAATTTGATCACAGCCAAAACTATACAGAATGTATACAAATGAGGTACCTTACCAAATTACCTTCTTATAAGTCATGGGAGCACTAAAATAAGACTTGACTGTAACCTAACACTGCTGATTTATACACAGATGTGACAAAAAGACAAAATAAGAAGCCAACTAAAGTATCAGCTAAGTATATTTAATACTTACAGGTGACGCTGCAATCATAAATGAGTAAACATTATTTTTTGTGGTGGCAAAGAATAAAAATCATTCTAGAATATTAAATGCAATATAAGATTATTTCCCTTGTTTTAAGTATCAGAGATACTTGAGATCAGTACCTGAGATTCAAAGCTTAAGGCATATAAACCCCTATGACATACTTAAAAACAAAAGCAGATATAGCACTGAAAACAATCAAGAGGATTTTATTTTTAACACCAACAGAAAAATTAATCAAGTTTCTATTCATTTGTGAACAGCTCACGCTCTCAGACAATCTTCTGGCTTCTATGAACAACACTGTTGAACAAAATTCAGCCAAAAAAGGTGCCTGGACAAACCATCAGTGGCAATACTGAATTCAAGCAAGAAATATAGAAAATGACTCATATGCACTACTGAGCTGCAAGAAAGAATTACTAAATTAACACCAGTTGTTATTTGACTTTTGTGAATACAACTTCTAGGTTTTTTTATTGCAATGGCTTATTTATCACTTGCTTTCCCTGTACTGCTTAAAAACTCTTACTTCTAATTTACTAGCAAGGTTACTTGAAGATATCCCTTCTTGTCTTTAATCTTTGAGAAATCCCTTCAATAGATTGTCACCCTTCCACAACAGGGACTCATAATCATTGTACCTTATTGCAATGAGATAAAACCAAGGCAGACAATATTGATTTTACAGGTACTTGAATATGGAGGGAAGAACAGAATCAGATTCATGAGAGTATTAAGGCTTTGTGTTTGTACATAGAAGCCTTATTTTCTGTGAAAGCAGGAAGTGGCTGGTGTTAAACTGGAGTCAGATATGTAAATATCTTCACAAGCACTGAGAACTATAAAGAATGTGGATTGTAAGATCTGAGTCACCTCCTCAGACTTTATTCTGCTTGTATTGATTTTGCCCATGTAACACTGGAATGAATTATTCTATTTTTTTTAATTGCTTCGTGTATAATTGCCATATGATTCTGTCCTGGCTCCACTGTCACTTTACCTAATGATTACTTAATCTTTCCTCCTTCACAATCCAGATTTAGTCAAAGCAACATGTTTCTGAATACTTACTGTTTTCTTACTCAAAGAACTGCAAGACTTAAAACTTGTATTGACTAAAAGCAACATTCCTTCTTCAGCTGGAGTTTCCCCCCACTATTTACCAGAACATCAGGCAGACACACAGTTTCCTTTCCAACTTAACCTTTTGAGAATGCCAGAGAATAACTTCTCCTTGAGTTACATTTCAGAAATTAGCTTTTGAAAACAGTTCACTGAAGCAACTAATCCTTGGAAGTTCAAACTTCAATGCTCTAAAGGCTCCCTTGGCCTCCTGTTTTTTTCTTAGTGTCAGTCAAAGCTAAACTGAGATGGTCAATCAAATGCCTGCTTAACTTCTACATTAAAGATAAAAATAAAAGATGAAGGATCTTTAGTACTTCAAACTCTGGAAACTGAGCCAACAAAAAATGTAGGAAAAAGTCAACTTGGTTTTTAATTTAGTGAATGAGATAAAGTTAGTCAAATTATGATAAATGCCGAATTTCAAGACAGACATTTTCAAATAATAAGATCTATTAAAATGTGCAGTATCTTATGTGTAGGAAGAAAAATCTTCACCACTGTAATTAAACCTTGACTAATGTGGAGAAAATTATGTCTGTATATGCAGAAGGATAATATCACTTCCTCATCTCACTATGCAAACTAATTTATGTATCTCAAGAATGTTTAAAAATCCAAATATATACAACCTGAAAAACCCATAAATCAAAGGACAAATAACATTAATCCAATTAGAAGTTTATATTTATCTAGCTGAAGTTTATATTTGTCTTAGTTATCAAAACTGCTACAAAATCTGTCCCGATACATCTCTGATAAAGCTAAATTGATGGCTATTTAAATGAAATTTTTGGAAAATAAACTTAATTATTGTAATATATTTCATGAGTCTTTGAGAAGATGAAGTGGGTGAAGAACAAGTCTCTAAAAATACTCAAGGAAATTATGATTTTTTTTCTTTTTTTATAGAGTTGTAACCAGCATCTGTTAGGTAAAGATCACAGAAATTAAGACTGGACAAGAATAGAAGTTGCTCTTCTATGAGAAAGAGCACTTGGCACTGAGTTTCTGGAGAAGCACGACCTTGTCACAAGCTGTTTGGAGACCAATACTATCTCCCACATAGTTATGGCCACATGTGTACAGCAGTACACATTTCACTTCAGCACATCAATGTTTTTTAAACTCTCAGCCTAAAGAGGTAGAGAAAGGCACACGTGGTCTTTCAAATGCACCTCACTGTGTCATGTGTGTCACTCCCAATGAATTCTATCCATTAAGTGTCCATGCTGCTTGGGCCTTACAAAAAATAACTCATGGCAGCTTTCAATTTCTCTGTGTCCAAAAGTAACTGACAATTTATCCATAATCAGCTCCGTAGGCCAGAGTACATGCTTTTAAATGAGAATTACAAGCGCTAATTAAATAAAACCAAAAATTATTTGGTGATCTCAAATGTGACATTTCAGAGAAGAAAAATATATTAAATATATCAGACAATAAAGCACCAGTGTAGAAGACAAGCTAAATCTTTTTGGAATTGTCTTTATAAATAATAAACTTAATTGGTAGGAGCAAGAAAGGATTTCTCAAATGGTGATCTTTTGGGCAAGAGTTAAGAATTTTTATAACAGGAAACTGGTTTTAGCCCATTCATTAACTTCCAAAAAATTGTGCAGCTTTTGTGACACTTTGAATCTGCTTAAGGGTTTAGACTAGTTTCAAATTGCTTTGGTTTGAAAGTTGGTACTTTAGATATGAACAATGCTCTAAACATTTGATACATATCATTACCAATATAATCAGTGACAAAAGGGGTTTTTTATCTGTTCACATTTCACATAACTTTTTTGAGATCTTTTGCTGCTTCTGGGACTCAAAATGCAACACAAATTCATTTTATGTTTTACATGATCTAAGTCATCTTTTTAGCAGTCCTGTCTCCCAGAACTATACTTACTACATCCAAGGTGTTTGTTTCCATACTACGTTACTTCACGGCTACTGGATTGGTAACTGGCAGCTAGACATTTGATTGCCTTGCAGTCACAGTCCAAATGCCAATACTTCCTTTGCAATTTTTGCAGGAATCACTGGTTGAATATACAAACATATATAAAGAAAAACTGTGTGCATCTTGTCTTGTTACATTAAGCAGCACAATGAACATCCACGGGATTGGTTAGGTACAGAAGTGTTTTTCTGGAGAATGCTGCACCTTGCATATGACAGTAAACTGTCTGTGGTCCTGCTGAAAACAGGCAGTGGGATCTGCCCTGGTTCCAAGCCCGACTGCTGCACTTGCATGAGTTAATCTGCAGAGCTCCCCTGCCAGCCAGCTTCAGCCACTCTACAGTGATCCACCTTGTTAAATACATTCAGCACAAGAAATGAGCCCCTACTGCTACGACAGCTCCACAGTTTTCTGATATCTTCACAATGATTATGAAAAATCAAATCCTATCATTCCGAAAATCCACTCCATATTCAAGTTATTGCAAGTTTATTGACCAAAATTGTGTAATGTTATCAGACAGAAATTTTTGCCTGTGGTGCACGCACTGAATGGTGTAACTCAGATTTCTCTAAATGTCAGATTGATTTATAAAAGCCTGCTATCTCCCTTAATCTTTTTTTCTGATTTTATTCCATCAGTAGACTTAGCCTCTTGGTATTGGAGAAATAAATATTAGTGGAATATAAACTTGAAGATCTGCAGAGGTTTCTGATGTCCTTAGTTTGAGAGATTAAATCACTAGATGTTCTGGAGTCCTACAGTGACTAGCTATTACATCCACAAAAAGGTTTCCAAGCCATGCCAGATTGACTTTGGGTTTTTTTCCTTTGTAAAGGGTTATTTATATCTGACCAGCCTTGTTTTAGTGGGCTCAACAACACAATCTCTAAGTAGTGCTTTCCTTGTGTAATTGCACAGGTAGCTGGTGCACCTGCCCTAGATGTCTTCTTGCTCAAGCTTGTGCATATTCTTTGTGAGCCAAGAGACATTTTTATTAATAGGCAGAGTAAAAGGTTCAGATTGTACCGAAGACAAAAAGGCAAGGTACAGAATGAATTAATTACTTGATCAGTTCCTATTCCCTACAGACTTTCTAAACAGGAAAAGATTCCTTTGGTTCACGATCCATTCAGACTTTGAATTCTGCAAAGAATGATGATTTAGGATGGCTCTGTGATATGCACACAGCATTCTAGGATGTCAAGGGTTTTGGCAGGAAGTGCAAAACTCTAATCTGTACAATATACAGTACATGGGAAAAATTATGACTCCTGACAATTTGAAATTCTGCCAATGCTATAGAAATTTTTATAATGGCACTAAAAGACACCTTTCTAACTCAAAGCCTCTTTCCTGCCAAACTGCCAAAATATGCAGCTAATCATGATGGAAGTGGAGCTGTTAAAAGTTATAACCATTTTATTTTATTACAGAAAGCACTAGACAAACTGCGTTAGAGGCTGCTACTCCTTCTATCATAATGCCTATACAGCAATGAAATAATTATGTCAAGCAATTACTTTAAAAATATTCTTGCAAATTTTGACTATATGGTTCTAAAAAGCTATCTATATTGAAGACTGAAAATGCAGCGCTTACATTTAGTTTGATAAGTTACCAAAGACTTACAAGCTTCTGACAGGCTGGAATTTTTCCTTTTCTGAAAAAAAAGGGGGCATCCTCTTTGTATCCACCATTTAAATACTGGCATGCTGTGATGAGATCCCTCCAAGCCCTCTTGTCCCCAGGGAGTAACTAACTCCAGTGTTTCCTCAGAGATCAGGTTCTCCAAACCTTTGATCCTCTTCCTGGCCCTCCTTCAGGGACTCTCCTGTCAGTCCACATGCATCTTGAACTGTGGGGACCAGAACTGAGCAGAGTATTACAGGCGTAGCCTGATATGTGCTGCATAAATGATCGTAGGAATTTTACAGGTTGGAATGACCCTTGTTAATGAAGACCTTTATTGTTGTAGCTTTTAACCCTGTTTTTAATTATATAAAATTAAGGAAAATATAAATCATTGCTCATTTAAAGCAGTGGATTTTAGGCTTGAGTAAAGAGCTTTGGGAGGACAGGCTATGCTTCAAAGGAAACAGTAAACAATGCCATTTATAAGACACAAATCCTGCAATTTATATAAAAATATACTGAGAGAAAATGTCCAGAGAATTGAGAGTTGCAGATTTGGATAACTCCACACCATAAGCATAACTATCTCGGGAGCAGAAAAGATAGAAAGGAAGAGAATACTGCTTTGTCCCTTTTGGAGTATGAAGTGTTAAAACCATCAGACTTTCTACATAGAGACATCATAAATTATACAGTTGTAACAGTAGCAAAGGCACTGATTTTTTAGGAGAAAGAGTTATTAGCTATGTTTTTCCTATAACTGTAGAGAAGAAGCCTTCAGTCAAAATAACTATTGCAAATGTGATTAAAGACACCACAGATAAACTGTTTTTAGAGGATTTATTTGCAAGAAAAAGAAAACAGAATTTTAGATATTAACAGTGGAGACCTGCTAAAGCTTCCACAAGATTACAGTATCCAAAATATTAAAGATTGGAAGTAGCATTTTTTTCTTTTCTTTGATGTGCAATATGCTTTTTTTTCCCACTGTTCAGAAACAAACCTTCCGGTCTAAATAATTCATTACCCTCTTAACATTTTTGAAGCTTTCAAACCCAACAACTTTTAAAGCAGCTTTTCTGGTTTTGCTTGTTCTTTATCTATTTTCAAGGAATATGGTAGAGTTGTTTAAATTCTCTGCCTGTCAGTTCCTAATTATAAGCTTTTGCCTTGTTAAAATGTTTGCATACATATTCTTCAAAAATTATTATTTTTCCACAAAAAGGACCCCAAATATAAAAATATTGTGTCCAGAGTCTGTAAAATTTAGTTTTTGAAAAAAATGTTCAAACATCTGTGGAGAGACGCAGGGAATAGAGGGAAATTAAAATACTGTATTCTAAAAATTAAAAGACCTTGCCAGTAATGAACACTGACAGTAAACTGAATGATATGATGATTTTGCAGCTGCATTCTCAGCTGTCCATAATTAGAATAAACAGTACACATATATAGAACAATAATTATTGAGAGTATGTCCCAACATTGTGCCTCAGCTTCAAATGAAGAGTATCTATCCTACACGGACTTGTAGGATATGCATTCAGGCACAAAATTATCACCATAGAAAAGTGAAAATTAACATCTTAAAGTAAGAGTTGCTTCATGATTGACAATGTTATTTACAGTAGAATTTGGAAAGCTAGGGTATTCCATAAATAATATTCTATTTTAAAATGTCATTTGGTTGCCATTACTCTATTAGCAACAGAGTTTTCTTCCTCTTCCACTTGGTAACAATGTTGTGTATTACTTTATTTTAGTAAGTATGAGAGAGACTAATGTCCAGAACCTGCTGTTATGTGACAGGCAATGAAACACCTCAGGTAACTGAGTGGTTACCATGGAGAAAAAGTTAAGGACACATATGCCTGTTTACAAAAGACTTGTTCAAAAGATTGTGGAACAAAATTGTGTAGGGCCTGTAGGGCCCAGGAAGACTTCAGAAGGTGCCAGACTTCAGAAGTCAAGTTAATTTCAGATTCTCCACTTATTTATTTTATGTTAAGTAAATGGTCTGATCCATCTCTATGACTACTCAGCAAGCTACAAGTTTTTGATAAGTTCTGTGACTATTACCATCACCCTTCCCTACCCCTCAGTTTGATTCCTGACTAAGGTACAAGATAAATTTCTGCAGCCAGAAGGCACAAAATCAAACACTAGAGCTCTCATTATTTTGGTGCTTAAACAAATTTCCAGTAATAATGACTCAGTGGTTAACCCCTTGCAGCTCACATAGGTGACAGGAAGACCTTACCTACAGTCAAAAGGATACTGACAACTCATACCTTGATGTCTTCAACTAAATCATCCCAAGCAACACATTTTATATGTATGTATGTATGTATATATGATGGCTTACTTACATATTTGACTGCTTTCAAATTGCTTCCTACTGAGCATAGTTTGTAGTGCCTGAAATGGGCTGTCCCCAAAGAAGAGTTTAGTTTTAATCTCTGTGTGACCTTGTGGGTAGATGCAAGCTTGTTTTGATGACATATATGTGACTACATTAGTGTCTGGCACCAATCCTGAACTATAAGCTCTTCAAGAAGTCTGGAGAGACAAGTTCTGACTAAGTCAACTGCTAATGTGGTCTCTGGCTTTTTGGCTAGAGTGGCCTTGTTCTGTTTATTCAGAAAGCAGAGAACTTGTTAGTACCTGCCATCCATACATCAAAACAACTCAGATAAAGAGACACAGAATCACAGAATGTCCTGAGATGGAAGGGACCTACACGGATCATCAAAGTCCAACTCCAGGCCCTGCACAGGAGCACCCCAAGGATCACACCACCTTTGTATAAGGAGCATAAAGTAAGTATAAAAGAAGACTGGAATATGCAGGTCACAGGATGAAGTCATGAAGGAAGTATCTGCAGAAAATAACACAGCAAACATTGCTTTAAATGCAGTATTAGACCTTTCTGCATTTTGCATCTTTCTATCCTTCTATAGGAGCGTTCTCTGGCTTCTGACTGCAGAGCTAGGGATTGTGGAGATTTTACCATGAGTCCAGAAATACATGATAAAGTGTGAAATATGGTCCAGAAATATCTGGTGTTCAACTTCGAGTTATTTGAAAAAGACTATTTTGAGTTTCAAAGCTCAGGTTTGCAAAAAACCTGAAAGCAGAGATTGCTGAATCATCTGATATCAGAAGCCAAATTTTATTATCACTTTAATCTTAAAAGAGTGGAGACTTTTAGTCACTCACACCTGTTTTCAGCATTAGGCTCACTGTTTTTTAATAATTATTATTAGTCATATTTGTCCTTCTCTTTTCCATGCTCATTTCTGAAATACTAAAGTGCATGTGAATCAAATTTTTTCTTTTCCCCAGAACTTCAAAGAATGTAAAAATGTATTTTAAAGACATTAACACTGATACTCATTTCTAAAGACATTAAATAAGCAGTACCTTAGGGTTTTAAAATCAACACCAGAAAACGAAGTTCAGTATGGAGTCATGAATTCACAACAGGTAGGTTTTTATACCAAATACACACATTTAATGTAAATTCTTATGTGTCTCCATACCCCTCTATGATTTGAGCTGTAAATGCCCGGGAGACAGAGCACACAGAATATCTGAAGGTTTTTCTGATCCACCAAATTTGAGTCGGCAGTGTGAGAAATGAGATCATGAAAAAATACCTCTCTCTTTTACCCACAAATTACACTGTTACTTAAAACATTCTCCCTGGAGGACAGAACTTCTCTCACTTCAGGTCCCACTTTTGCTCCATCCTTTCACCGACTTGTAAAAGTTAAGTGCAAGTTAATTCTTGGGCATTGGGTCAATGGCTTCAGGTAAAGCATCTGAAACACTCCTCAGTGAAAAATCAGACTTCCTAGTGCTGCACTAAACTAGCACAAGTTCCCATTCCACCAGGGACACCCACTCAGGATTGCTTCAGCAGACGGTATAGGCAATAGCTGTCATGTATCTGTGACGTCCAACCCAAATACCTGATCTCTGCATTTGATGAATGGAGCAGACTGAATGCACCACTCTTTCTTGGGACACCACTTAGGAAGGGATCTGATTATTACCTGGAGGCTCAGAGACTACAACTGAATTGTGTAACTGCTACATAATTTTTTTCTTCCCTGGCAAAAACATTCCAGTGACACTTTGTAGAAAATAAACTTTCTTCAGCTGTGGAGGAGGGTGAAGAGAAGAGATCATTGGGTCAATGATTACACAATACTCATTTTCTAGATGCTCACTTGCTACCTGATTTACAGACAGGCCAAAAACCTCACACAGGACCATTTACCATCAGTGCAAATTTTTCCCTTTTTAAGAAGTTAGTCAGAAAAAGATCACAAACTGGGTGCCTAGACTATTTTGCAGCAAGGGTAAAAATCCTTTTTTTTCTGATTGTTACCAATGCAGCAGCTCTGCAGGAGTTCTCAGTGTTGATGATATTGTTGAACAGAATCAGTGGAAAAACTCAGCACAGAAAAAATTGCAAAGACTTGAACTGAAATTCTTACATACAGAGTAGGAATTTTTTTGGCTGTCACTCATGCTTTATTCCCAATTTTGCTTCTCTGTTTTACTTTTGCACAGACATCTTGAAAGTGTGAATGGTAGGAGAATTAGTATCTGTTATCAGTGTGTAGAGTTTTGTTACTTTTTGAATGCAAAAGCATTAACACATTTTAGGAGCTTTGTGTGATTGACTCAGATCTCTGAATAGCACCTTCCAATTATACAGTAGTAACTGTATTACTTTGGAATTTCATGAAGCAGCTTGCTCTCAAGCTGCAGGAAAAAAACAGGCAACAGCCTTACAAGAAGAAAGTTCAAAAGTGAGTAGGATGAGAAACATGAAAAAGTTGGAACCTGGAAATTCTCTTACATCCCAAACAGAAGAGAGCACTGAACTGCCCATACCTCACAGCAGAATATGAAGTGTAACACCTCAGAGAATCCTGATGACTGAACCCAGACAAACTCTAATAACTTAAGTAATGCACCAGCACTCACTTTGCAGGGTTGAAAAACAACCATTCAGGGCATTAAATGACAGGCTGCTGGTTTTGCTGGAAAAGAATGTTAAGAACTAAATCAGCAAGCAGAGCTGAAAGGAAAGGAAAAGCTACAGAATTTGACAGCTATGACATCAAAAGTATCTGTGTACTTGAACATTTCAGGCAAATAGAATTGTATATGAAAACGTTGTTAGGAGACAGAGTTTTAGCTCCAGCTCTCAGGCCATGGGATCACCTGAAACAAGGCAGAATGAAAAAGAGAGTACAGCACAGCATTTAGTGTGCTGTCAGTGCCCAATAACAGATACACTACTTACTGAGCTGTGGTTTTGTTGTCATTGTCTGCAAGCAAGATCATTTGTTTTAATGACCTTCTGGCATCATGTGAAAGCAATAGCTCTTTTGATTGGGCGTGTGGTAAAATTAAGGCTAATTGGTATTCTACTGACAATATACAGTAGGTCCCTCATTGTGCTGCTGACAAGATCTGATGGATGCTGCCTCAGGTTCAAAGGAAATTAGCTTGATAGGAAAAAAAACCTGGCCGTGCCAGGTTTTCAAGTTATCTGCCGGTGTTCTATTTCACAAGAGATATTGCACCATCCAAATTTAATACGTACCAGACAGAAGAAAACATAATGACAATAATGCTAAATATTATTGTGGCATCTGTCCGCTGCATGAGGTTACTTTTGTATCACAGTTTTGAAACAAGCAGCCCTTGAAGCAGCAGTATTTTAACAAGAGTTGAGGACATCAGTGTAAAAGTTTATGAAAACAGGCAAGTCTTGAGACCAACAACAAATCTCCTGCTACTAGAGATGTTAAAGAAGTCCTAAAGATTAGAGCTGGGCTGCTGGATATCTAGAATCCCTGTACCTGCTAAGTAGTTGCAGAGGAGTAGCTTATCTAAAGTGTTAGAAGTGTCACATGCACTTTTAGAGTTTATCTGGTTGTGTACAATTAGTACAACACACTTTGGACGCTATCTGTTCTGCAGAATGTAAACAAGCAGCTATGGCATGTTCCAAGAGCTACCCAATGCACACATTGCTATTTCTTTCCAGAAAGTGCCAGAGAGAAATACAGCAATACTTTTAATGTATAGGTTATGCAGTAAACAATGCTATCTGTGAGACAGCCTTTGTATCAGAACAGGTTTACTTCTAACATTACCTTAATGGCATTCATAAAAGCTTTACTGGTCAGAACTCAAGCTTACATTAAAGACAGGCTTTTAAAATGGCATGGGAACCCTGGATTTGGACTGAAGAATATAAATAAGTAGGCTTAGATTCTGAGATGCTGAGTACTCATTAGCTTCAGTGATTTCAAAGGCATCTGGGCTTGAAAACTTTGATTTGAAACTTGGGATTAGAAAGATGACTTCCCAAATGGATGCCTTCTAATTATCTTCTGTATTCAGCAGAGAACCTAAAATATAGCAAAAATTTCAGCACTCATACATGCTTTTTGAGTCCAGCTTTTAACTGCCCTAGCTTTGCAAAGTAACATGAACTCCAAAAATTTATTCCAACAGTACATTAAGCAGCTATGACTCCAATTATTACAATCCATTTTCAAAATACATAAAAGAAAGTGGCATCATTTTTCTGTTAGGGCAAAGCAAAGCAGGGTACAAAAAAAAGGAGCAGGCTGCGTCAAAGGGAAAGGTGGCCAGCCATAAATCCAGTCCTGTGTTCAGCCCAAATGAAAGAGCCACAACAGAGGTCATCCTAGTGCAACATCCCTTTTACAGGACACTGCACCCAAAATAAGAGAATATGCTGCTACCACAAACATCATTCTTCACCATGAATTTTCTCATTGCAAGTGAGTGTTGCATGGTTGGCTCAGGTAAAGAAGTGAAGAGAATGAGTATTGAAAAGCCCAGTGCTAACCCAGCAAACCTGGCAGCCCACCTCTGCTGACTGAGCCAGGGCATTTGAGATTCAGGCCTCTATTTGCACAACCAAATATGTAAAAAAAAATGAACAAACAAATGAGGAAGCTATTGCTTCTGTGTTTTTTAAATATAACTTTTTCTAATTAAGCAGAAAGTTTCTGATTAAATAATTGCTACCCTTGTATTTTAGACACACACAAACTGTGCACATTCTATGATGCAGAATATCTCTGGCAACTTTTAGAAGTAAATAAAAGCTCTAAGCACCTGATGATAAACTGTACTCAGACACTTTAACTATTATATTTCTATGGCACAAAGGAACAGAATCTCCATCCTGGGCTACCTTTTAATGATGTAGTGAAGTCTCCTGTGAAGATACATAATAACTTATGCTACTGAAAAGGACGCCACACATGAATAAATGCTGTTATTCTCTTCCTTCAGATCTTTCAGTCAATAGCATCTACAAGAATGTATAGAATTATTGCATATTATTGTATTGTGTATATATAACTTTGCTATATAATAAAAGTGCATTTTTCTGCAATTCTGAATAGGTTTCTCTGGAGTGTTGATTTATTTTTTTCTTACACATTTTCTCCATATTCTTTTCTAGTATACTTTGCTGCTGCTTACACTCTTTTCCTGAAAACTCAGCCTTTCTGTGTCTGTCATCCAATACCACTGCAATACCCAAACAAAGATAATTACTAAAGTTTACCAAATCTCGTTACTCCATAGAGGCCAGGCTGTTGCTGCTCTGGATCCCACAGCAGCGAGGCTGTACATGTTTTCTCAATAGGTGGAGGTGCACAGTATGCACCCAGAGCCAGTCACACAGATACACAGACCAAAACACAGCCCTCGTGCACTCACAACAGCACTGGCACCCACATCTTGTTCCCCCATCTGGCTGATTAGGATGAAAGCCTGTGAGTAAGGAATGCATACATGGATATAATACAGATCCCTCCAGCAGCTGCTCTTAGCATCTGTCCAGTAACTGGCTGCTGGATCTTCTGATGTCTCCAGTTGCTGGCACCTGGACATAGAAGCCCCTGAGCCCTGTATCCCCACAGGTTGCTGGCTCCCAGACCCACTGGAGCATGTGCACACATGCCCACACTGACACACACCCTCTGGCTCTCTCTGGCAACTGGTCTTAGTCAATCTATACCCAGCTTCTGAAACCCCTGGTCTGACACTTGCCTCATGTACAAACAGGCTCTCTCACAGCTCATGTCCTAATTCCACAGGTCCTTCCAACAGTTGGCTTGGACCTCCAGCTTAACGTTCATCAGTAATTACACACACTGATGCACACACCCACACAAAATGCACACACTCCAGTCGTTCCAGTTGCTGTCACTTCAGACGCACAGATACCTATGAGATACTTATGGCCACCTGTCCAGTTGCTGGCACTCAGACCTCCATACATTTCCAGCTGCTGCTATCAGAAGCGTGGGCCCCCATGACCCCCCCTCTCCAGCCACTGGCACTTACTTGTCCATCCACACAGAACAGACAGACCCTCATGCACAAAGTTACAAACGGAGTTCTGTAACAGGGCTGGAAAAGCAGAGGAGCATGTTCAACTACCTACCAGCAGCCTTGCAACTGGCCCTTCTTGTTACCTCTTCCCTATCTTCTCACATTTGTCCCTTCTCAAATCACCTTGATCTTCCTTTTACCCACCCTGGTCCTTCCCCTAAACATGTCATAATAAGTCTTGCACAATTCCAAGAATCTCTGTCCCTGTGTTCCATAATGATTTCCATGTCCCTCTCACAGTGACGGGATGTCTGTAGTGATCCGACAGTTGCTTCCACTAACTTGTCCGGTGAATTTCACACTTGGTCCCAAGGTTGATCCTTCTCCTTTCACAGTCCCAGATGCAGATCAGGGTTTTTCCCTGGTGCTTACCCCGTGACTTGGTCACTGGATTTTCACAAGTCACTGTTCCTCTGTGCTCATGGCAATGAGCCTCTGATCCCCCCAAGCACACCTTACACCAAGATGCTTTCCGTGTTACCGCTACTTTATCAAGCACAGCTTAGCAGTTTACAAATTATTTTCAATACTGATATTCTACATGCATCATAAGCATTGAAGAACACAAAATATAATCAAAATTACCGAACACAAAAACTGCAGCAGACCCAAACTGCAAAGTTTTTGACTCATAAGTATCTGTGATCACATGTTCAAATCCCTAGGGAGTTTTCCCACAGATTTCAATAACTGATGGACCAGGCTAAAGGCAAAAGATGCTCCGCAGGGTGAAATAGCATAACTTCAATTTATTTATATTCTTTACTATTTTAATCATTTCAGGGCGAATTCTTCAGAAATTATTTGCAAGCAGGTCATGTCTATAGCCACAATTTGTAAGCAAATGTATGATACAAGTCAAAGCCCCACCCTGGCACTTAGAGCTTCCCCAGACATCTGTGCAGCTAAGCACAGCACAAAAGGATCCCATGCTCTTGCTGTGAAGCTTCCAGATAATTATTTCTTCAGCTAAAACCTCTGTTCCAGAGAGGTCTTCAGAAAAGAATTTGCTGACATGAGAATGAGCCACTAAAGAAAGACAGGAGCACAGGAGAAGGTCATGGAGATTCTAACATGCAGAATTCTGTACTGCCATATATTCGTATATGTTTTTTCACTTAAGAAATGACTGTGCTAACATGCTAATTAAAAAAAACCAACCCAAATCTCCCCTCCAAAACTCAGCTTGGAGGTTGCAGAAAATCTGCAGCCATTCAGCAGACAAAACCAGTAATACCAATTTTTTCTTTCCAGGCAGAATTCTAAGGATTTTGCAAACTACCATAGAATAAACATACAAACTAAGGACATTGGTACATTAAAATGTATCTTTAGCACTCAGAATACAATAACATCAAATACACAATTGTGAACTTGTTGTTCAGCATAGTACTGAAAAGAGGAACCTATTGGCACAATAACAAGGAATTCCTGATTCAGGGATTTCTTTACAATTGTGAAATGTTGTTAATAGAATAAAAGGATTAGTGGAGATTTTAAAGAAAGATATGGGAGTTTTGTGCAAGGTTTCAGCTGTCCAGAAATTGTATGGTAACAACTTTGCAGTTTAAAGTAAAACCAAATTTTTTAACTTTCAGGGCTTTCATTTCTTTTATAAAACATTTAATATTTCTAATCACATAGCTGTTCTCAATACAAAGTTAAAAAGCAAGGAAATAAAAAACTTTCCAAATCTCAAGAAACTTTTAGGAGTAGAAGCTTAGAAGGACCACAGAAGAGTGGTTCTCAGCATCATGCTCAGGGCCACTTCCCTATCATCACCTCCATTAAATGCATAATGTCGAGCTCACACAACACAGCTGTGATAAAGCCTTGCAAAGAGACGGGAACTGCACCAGCAGCCAGCTCCTTACTGGTTCCAAACTGGTAAGTCTTGAGGCATTTGCACTGGCACACACTCAGCACAGCAGTCAAGAAATTTTTGGGCAACACCAATCACATCAGTTAAGCACTCAGTATTATTTCACAAGCTTTTCCACTTCCATCCTCTTCTTCCTGATCCATCTATTTTCCATGCTGAAAAGGCTGTCAACTACTGAAAGCAAACAAACAAACAACCCTCCCCCAAAATCCCAACAAAGACGATCTTTTCAATTCCAAACATGCCCTTTTTGTAACAGGGGCCTGGAGCTACAGGCTACAGTTAAGATGCAGTTCCATGATGGACTAAGACAGCAATCAAGCTGCTTCCTGGTTTGCTCTCCACCGACTCTAATTAATGCTTCCCACTCGTCCACAGGCTGAGAGATTTTTATACATTCATTAAGCCATCCAAAAGGGTCACCAAGACCTTTGTTTTATTCAATCACAGCTACTCCAGAGCCCATGGATGGATATGTATTCAGACTAAGACACTAAATAGCAGAATGGGAAAAAATTACTAAAGTGCTGTAATTTTACCATAAGATAAACATACTGAGATAATTCCAGTTAAAACAGACCTGACCTCAAGTTTTACTCCAAATAAGTGTTTTAGGTGAATTGTTTTTACTGGAACGGATTCTTTTTCCTTGCTGATGTGCTTTAACTACTCAAATTAAATAAAAAAAGAGAGCACTTGAAGACCAGCTCTGTGTGACCTAAGCTCCAACACTCAGTTTGTAAATGACCTTGACAAGATGGGAGGGTAAACTCCAGATTTGAAAGAATGAAACAGAGACAGTGGATGCATGCAAGAGGCTAGAAAAAGAGGCTGCATCATGTAGCAGCTGTAATTTCAAAAGATTAAAAAAAAATTCCACAAGCAAACACCTAACATTAGCATCTTAGGCATAATTGTTGTGTTACTGAAATAACAGAAAGGCACCTGGTAAACAGTATTCATGCAAAATGAATTAGAATTAAACAACAACAAAATAACAACCAACCAAACCCCACCCACTCCTGCATTTATAGCCTCCCTCTCTTCCTCCAGGGGAAAAGGAAAAAAAGAAAAAAAAAGAGTAAGGTTGAATGACAAGAATTTTTTCAGTACTTCAAAAGCGAGTGCATGGAACACTTGTGTTCCATAACCTTCTGATGTGTTGCTCTCTGTTGTTGGAGCTGTTCACAATGCATACTTCCCTTCTGTCCTTCAGTCAGCTGAACTCATAAACAAAGAGCTTTAATTCAGAGAGTGGGAGGTATTAGACATAAAGAAGAGACATCTGTCACCTCCTGACTGGCGAGCAAGGTGGCACTGTCAGGAGTGCAGGCAGCAGGAGAAAGATGGCTGAAAATCGTTTGGATGTTAAGTTTAAGTCACTGTCATAACATTCAGAAGTCATCAGTAAAGTCAGATAACTAGGGCAGGATTCAGTGCTGTCTTCACACTCCAGCAAGCTGAAAAACCCTGGCAACTGATCACACAAGAGAGGCCAAATTCCAGAGGCAGCGGGGATGGGTAGCTGCACCCACTTTACCAGCAATATCAATCATGTGATGGTAGAGAAAAAAAAAAACTCTGGAAATGGTGGAGGAATAAAATGGAAATGTAAAAGAGCCTGTGCCTGGGACTCACAGTGGTGAAGGGTTCATGACTAGTTAAGGGGTACAGCAAAGCAACATTTCAAAAATACAGCATGTTTTTCCAGAAGAAAACAACATGCTTTTAGCAAGTTTCAAGCCTTTCCCTACGGTGATCTCAGTCCGTTCTTACTGTCCCTTGTCTGCTCGTGCACACAGTGATTCTTTTGCCCGATCATTAACTATAATGACAGCTTGGGCCAAACAGCGCCCACCGCAAAGGCCTTGTGGATGCCTGGAAACCCGACATCCCTTGCCATTTGCCCGCACCCCTTGCTTACAACTAGCCAACCCAATTCCGGCCCTTGCTTGCCCACACACGCACTCTTTTTACGACTGGGAGTCCTCGTACAAAACCCTTTCCAAGCCTCTAAGGAATGCTACCACACCCAGCGCCATCATCCAAGCCACCGCTGCCAGCCCTGAATAACTCGTGGTTTCTGGGATCTGACTCTCATCCTTTTAACTCTCTGGGGAGTATTTCGCACCTCCCACGAAACACTAAATCCAAACTTCAGTGTTTACTGAAAGAGGCAGACGCTCGGGACCCAGCCTTTCTCCCGCGGCCCCTCCTCCTCGCCGCTGGCTTTGCCCCGCCCCGGGCCGCAGAGAGTCCTGGTGGGCCTCTCCTGGCAGGCGCCGGGGGTGTCCCCGGGCGCCGTCGAGGCCGCGCTTGCCCGGCCCCACGTGAGGCCGCCCCGCCTCCCGCTGGAGCAGGCGGCGCTGGCGCGGCGGCCGCCGTTCCCGGAAAAGGAAAGGGAAGCGAAGGGGCGCGGCGCGGCCGGCGCGGGCGGGCGGCGGCGGTGGTGTGGCTCAGCCCGTCCCGGCGGCGGGAGAGGTAACCTCGAGCTTCTTTTTCTCCTCATCCCCCATCCCCTTCCCCGGCGGCCTCTCGTGGCGCGGTGTGTGCCGGGCCTGGGCCCCGCCGCAGCCGCGGGTGGCCGGGGCCGCCTCCGCCGGTGCGGGGTCGCAGTGGGGGCCGCGGGCGCTGAGCGGCTCCCGCGGGTCCCAGCCACGGAGTGGGACAGGTTGGGAGGGACCACGGTGCAGCGTCTGGTCCAGCCGCCCTGCTCCAGCAGGATCATCCCAGAGCACGTGGCACAGGACTGCGTCCAGATGGTTCTTGAATATGTCCAGTGAGGGAGACTCCACACCCTCTCTGGACAGTCTCTTCCAGAGTTCGGTTACCCGCACAGTAAAAGTTCTTCCTCACATTCTGGGGACACTCCCTGTGCATCAGTTTCTGCCCGTTGCCTGTTGTCCCGTTGCTGGGCACCGCCGAGAAGAGCCTGGATCCATCCTCTTGGCACTTCTCCTTCAGATACTTACGGATGCTGACGAGGTCCCCTTGCAGCTGTCTCTTTCCAGCAGCGGTGTGGGGTTTTTCAGGCTGACTGTAGTATTTTTGGAAACGGAGGTTCTCCGTGCCTACCTGGAAAAGGGCTGAGGCAGCATAGCCCTGCGCACAGTCTCCATAGGAGTTAATTTGCAGCCCTCCTGGAGTATTTATGGAATGAAACACACAAACGTTCACACTTGTGAGCATCTGGTCCACAGCTATGGTGTGTCTGCCTGGTGACAGGAGCCGTGCGACACTAACGTTAAAACAAAGACAGAACGTGACAGGATAAAAACCCAAATTTTTGTGGAGTGCTGGAAACACTCGCCCAGCTGGTTTGCCAAAACCTCTGGGAAATCCAGTAATGAAAGGCTGGGAATTTCGATTTTTAAGCAGAAACATGTAATTTATGCTACTTATTCATTGCTAAGAGAGAAATTATAGGACTTCTTTTAAGCACTAGAAAACTCTAACCTAGAACTTCGTTGGTGCACCCTTGAGGGCTCTCCTTGTTTAGCCTGTATTGGTAGTGACTCAGGCAGAGCTAAACAAAGGCAAGCTGGCACCTGGGGAGGTGTTCATGGCCAGTGACCTCACTGTGGTATTCAGCTTCCTCTGTTGCCTGAGGCAACACATCTGGGAGAAGTGCTGAATGCGAAAGAAATTTAAATGTCTGTTGCTGCATTGATACTTTGAGCAGGTCTTGGTTTTGTTGGTTGTTGTATTCTTTTTGTTTAAGCAAATTATGAATGTATGTTACAGAGGACGATGTGATCAGTTTTATGCAAACTGTTTAAATTTTCCTCTTTTTCCAGATTATTTTCACTACTGAAAAGGAACTGCAATGGAGAGTACAGTATCAGTTATTTTCTTTGTATCGTTTTCCATACTGCTGTGTAAAAGTTATCACCATGGAGTGGAGACAGCTACTGTTGTGCATACCTCAGAGCGAGCTTTTCCAGAAAAGACAGTGGGTGTTAATACTGACTTGGCAGGGCTAATACAGAAGTTGCACCTTCAAGAACTTTTTAATCGTTATGGAGAAAACAATTCTCTGTCGATTGATGGGTTTAGAAAACTGCTCCAGAACATCGGAATAGATAGAATGAAAAGGATTAAAATAAGCCACGATCACGATCATGACCACAGTCATGACCATCACGACCATGACCATGATCATCACTCTCATCATAATCACATCTCGTTGAGTAAAAGCCCTGAGAAGACTGCTTGTCCAAACCATGAATCTGATGCCAGCAAAGACCACAGGAACAGCCACGCGAAGGAGCCTCACAAAGCCGAGAGCGTGGAACGCCAGCAGAACTTTGTGCGCAGTAAGAACGCGGTTCATGAGATCACGGCGTCCATCATCACCGCTTCCACGGGCGGCCACGCCGAGTTCCAGAACGTGCAGCCTGGAGAAGTCAAGACGGTTGTTCGTGTGGCTCCGGCTGGCCCTGGTGCTGTTAATGTCACAGGGGGCCGCAATGCCACCTGGCTTGGTGCCAGCAGGGCAAACGAATCTCGTACTTCTCCCAAGGAATTGGAAAGAGGGAGTTACCTCTATTCTAAACTGAAAAAACAAAATGCTCAAGAGGTGAGGCCGATTCTGTTGTATTCTCAGGAATCCAGATCCACCAGGAATGTTGTCATGGCTTATTTTTCAGGTGCTTATTATTTGCCTGGGTGCAAGTTTTGTGGTGTAACAATACCCATAGCCAAACACATGGAAACAGTTTTCCTTGGAACTTAATATTTTGAGGGAGTATGGTGTTATGTTCCCAAGCTCAGAGGAAAATTAAGTATAAATGTACACTTGGTTTAAGACATTTATGATTTATATATTTAAATGTTACTAAATACTTAACTGTTACTAAAACTGAAAAACATTTACAATTTTAAACTTGCCTTAAATCAGGAATCTCTTGTTTTCCTGTTAACGGATGAAAGTAAGGAATCTAGTTAAGGTACTGTGATTCTTATCCAAGCTGTCTCACACTGTGATAGTGTAGAACCGTCCTCCTCTTACACCTTCCTCTCCCCATCTTACGATTGTATGTAGAAAACAACTCTACAAAAGATTGTGGCAAAATGTCACGTGTTACTTTAAAACAGTAAAAATTAGCACTGATAAAGAGTATAGTTGTGTTGTAGACATTGTGCTTAAACAGTCAGATCCTTTTCCATTAAAGGCTTTAAAAGAGCGTGCGGGGTCTTAATGTTTGCAGCCGTGCCAGGTAATTGTGAGTGGGTGGGGATGGCATGTGATGGTGGGTGCTGAATTCACAAGTTGGTGCTATGTTCTGTACTGTCAGAGCAGAAGTACTGCTGCTCTTTAAACCCACTGAGACTAAGTGTAGGTTGCACAGTGGGGAGCTATTTACTGGCAGACGTGTTTGTACAACATGCTCTGTACAAGACTTTTCCGCAGTAGTCACTGCTACAAAAAGGTATTTGACCTTGTTAATGCTTCCTTAGGTGGCCTTTAAAACTGACTGAAGAGTGTTAGGCTTTTTCTATTTATACAGCAAAACGTCTGACCCATTTGTGCTGAGAATCAGTTAATAATTACGTATCGTCTACCTGGACTCCCAAACCAGCTTTCTGGGACAGGATTTGGGTGGAAGTACATTTTTTCCTAAATGGATTTGTTACCAGTTTTTGAGTTGTGTTGATATAGCTGTTTTCATGTGGTGCCACTGCATTTCAATTAAGATGGGATGTTGCAGTCCTTTTAAGATGTATCGTGGTGTTTTGGTTCTGGTTAATCTTTAACATATCTCTTTCCACAGTGCTCCAATGCGTCCAAACTGATGCAGTCACATGGAATAGGCACTCAAGTATTGTTGACTGCTACAGAATTTAGTTATCTCTGTCCAGCTCTTATTAATCAGATTGATGGCAAATACTGCATAGTCCATGCTACTAGAGAAAAAGCTGAAACTCCTCCAAAAAGTTACTCTCTGGAAATAGGTAGGCTGAGATTTTTTTTGTAACATCGAAGCTCAATGGAAAAATGTTTATGTTGGTTATAAATCGTAGAAACCTATTTCATAGTTGTAAGAAGTGTCATTTTCTTTTGGCACTTCACCAAGACTAAGAGAGAAATCTGTGTGGCATACCTTTTGTTAACATCTGATTAATTGAGTGGTCAGGTGTGCTTGATAACAGAAATGTTAAACAAACAAAATCATGTACTGCTGTTACTTTCTGTTGTTACTATTTTTTTTTTTTTTTTACCAGCTTGGATTGGTGGCTTTATATCCATCTCCATCATCAGCTTTCTTTCCTTACTGGGTGTTATTTTGGTACCACTGATGAATCGAGTATTTTTCAAATTTCTTCTGAGTTTTCTTGTGGCATTGGCTGTGGGGACCTTGAGTGGAGATGCATTCTTGCACCTCCTTCCACATGTAAGTATTAGTTACTGTTTCATTCATTATCTCAGAGCAGAGAACTTGGCAGCTGTATGTATTAGTGACAAATTCAATCCCTATTAGTTAATACCCATTTGGTGAATCGTTTCTCAATGCTGTTACGCAGGTTGTTTGGTGGCAGGGTTTTCCATTTGGAACATCTGTATTACTCATTTCACAGTCCTTAAAAGTGCAAGAATTTCACAGCATTATCCCTCTTTCTATTTCCTGTTCTTAGTCATATGTGCTGCCATGTCCCTTTATTGTTCCTTGCATGCAAGAATTTTGCATAAATTTTCTTAGGTTTATTGTAGTGCTTCCTCTTTTTTTTCTTCCTCCCCCCACCCCCCAGTTTAATGCACTTCAGAGATAGTGGAAATTGCTTACTGTACACTTTAAATGTGAAATGGATAATCAACTATTTTTTGTTATAAGCCACTCATGTTGATGGCTTACCCACTGTGATTTTTTTTATTTTACCAGAATCCAGCATTTCTGAAGTCCTGGGGAAAATACTACTTGATTGATTTTGGAATGGCTGTTATGTAATAGGGACAATGAAATGTGAATATGGTTGCTAAATTTTTACCTTTCTTAAAGTTCTTAAACAGGCATTCTTCCCCTCCCAAAAGTAACTTGTTCCAGCTTTCAAATAAGATACATGAAAGTGACTGCAGATTCTGTGGTGCTTTCCCAGTCCTGCCTGTAATCCATCAGGTGGTTCTTTTTCCTTTCAGTTAATTTTGCATTTGCTGTGTGAGGTTATGTAAATCGAAGTGTGTGAATGAGATCTGCAAAAAGTTACTTTATTTCTGAACATACCAGTATCCAGCAAGGAGGGGAAAAATGTCAGACTTTCTTTAAAGAAGGAAATTACAGCCAACCTCCTTGTAAAAGAAGTTGTTTGACATCTGCGAGTTTTCTTAGATGGGAAACTAACTGGTGTGCTGGCTGTGACCACTGCTTAAAATGTGGTTTTCTTGATGGTGTCAGGAGTTTGTGTGGGGGCAGCTGTACACCTTGGATTAAGCAGTGTCCATGCAGCTTCAGTAAGTGTGTCAGTGCCAGGCCTGTTCTCAGTCCTTGCAATGTTTCTTCCTATCAACAAATTTCCAATCAATGGATTTCTTTGTAATTGTTTGAGTCTGTAAGCAGAGCCTTTGCCCCATGAAAATTGTCAAGTCTGGACTCCAGACATGAGGAAAATGATGTGAAGAATACTTTCTGTGTTTCTTATGTTACAGTTCTTTTGAATAGAATGACTTTCCCCTTTTGGTTCTCCCCTTAGTCTCATGGAAACCATCACCATCACCAGGAAAACCCTCTGCTTGATCAAAAAGGCTCTATGTACAAACACCTTGTTTCTCAAAGTACAGAGGAGAGCGCTTACCTGGATTCGACATGGAAAGGACTTACAGCACTTGGAGGCTTGTACTTCATGTTTCTAGTGGAGCATTTGATCACTTTAATAAAGCAATTTAAAGACAAGAAGAAAAAGGTAGGGGGACTATTACTTTAAAGCTCTATTGTATTGCATGCTCATTTCTGAAACCACATTATTAAAAAACCTTTCATGAATATCATATATCTTTTGATTTAATAGCAATGCCTGACTGGATTAGTGTTAGAATTTCGTTCATATTGGGGACACATACACTTCTAAAATATGTGATAACATTTTTGTGTGGCCATTTTATTAAGGGCTCATAACTATTTCCATAACCAGGCAATATAGTACAGGCTTTGACATCGCAGTGAATTGTGCAATAAGCAAATGTCCAATTGCATCTTTAGTTTCAGAGTGATTTATGATTTAAGAACTCACTTCATTACTGACTTCCTTCTGACCTCTTGAGACAATTATAACTATCTGAACTGGTTTTATTATTTTAATTCCAATTCTGGGTGCAATAAGTTTGCATTGTACAGTTATCGTACTGCTGTTGAGGAGGGCACTTGTACAGACAGATAAGGGTTGGCAGTAAGTGCTTACATAAATAAGCATCCAAGTACGCAGTAGAAAGTGATGTCATGGAATAGCATTCTATGTGGAAATGCAGTCTGTCAGGCCCCTTGCTGCTTTCCCTTCTCTCCCCCAAAAAGAGCAGTGCAGCTCTCAGATTGTTATGCTGGGTTTTATGTGTAAGATAAGTAACTGAATTTTGCAGGTCATAAGTGTTGATAACTTGCCACTTACTGGTAACAGTTTTTTAAAGACCAGTATAGCCAGGAATAAAGAATGATAGCAAAGTTTACTCAGTAAGAAAGATGAAGCAGAAGCTGGTGATACAATAGAATCATAGAGTGGTGTGATTGGAAGGTATCTTAAAGGTCATCTGGTTCCAACCAATCCTAAGCTTTGCTTGAAGAAAGTTAGTAAATACTAATTACTTAGTTTAAAACCAGCTAATTGCTAGGCTGCCTCAAAGACTGATAATCTCTGTTTAGTTTTCTTGTTTAATTGGTCATTAAGGCAACAGTCACAGAGCAGATGCCATGTAAGCTCTTTGATCATGGGAGGTTGTGTTGGTGTGGTTTATACGGAAGCTAAACTAACAGTGAGCCTTCCCTATCTCTAGTTAAATTTGTTTGACAGGAAGGAACATGAAGAGTTTCAAGCAAAGCAAGAATTTTGTCTCCTCACAGCCACAAGGAATGGATTTCCTGTTAGACTAATTATGCCCTCCTAAATACTGAGTCACTGATCATAAAGTGTTGTGATACAAACTTGTGTTAGCAAGGAGTAGAGATTTTGCTTGGTTTTCCTTCTGCACATTATAAAAAACCATTATATTGACATTTTGATAGAAAAGAATCAGCAGAATAAGTTACTCAGCATTTGATGTGTTTCGCTTCTCAGATGAAAACCTGCTTTTTTCTTGTGAAAAATGTAGCGCATTTATGTGTGTGGGTTGGTTTGTTTGTGGTGATTTTTTTGTTTTGTTTTGTTTTTTCTTCCCTCCTATGGAGACTGAGGAACCTTTGTCATCTTACTCTACCTAGTTCAGTTTTTAGTATTCTACACTCTTTGTACGGCTTCTGTGTTGTCCTCTTTCTGTGCAGGCTGCATAAATGTGAATGTAATGTTGCTCACGTATATCCTGAAAAATAAGTAAAATATTCATAACTGCAGTGTTTTCTTTTGGAATAAGAAAAAAAATGAAGATGATGGAGAAAGTAAGAAGTTTTCAGCGAATGAAGAAAAGTTGGATACAGATGATCGTGAGTCCCATTAATATCACACAGTTGTTATTTTGTGGCAGCACTGTTTAAAAAACACCTGACTGATGGCAGCTCATAGATCTGCTTCTTACTTTAGGTTGGATCACTGCCTATTTGAATTGTTTTCAAAACAGAACCAGTCTGTGCTGATATGTAGAGCACTAGCTCTATTTGCTGCTTTCCTTTAAAAAGGATCAGTGGAGTAGAAGTAGTGAATGCACAGTTTTGGAACCTTAAGCCTTTTAATTCTGGATTTAGCAGCAGAAGTTGAAGTCGTTCCATGAAGGTTGCAATACAGCTCTGCCTACTGACTTCTACACTTCTCTTTAGACTGATAGATGTTATATGTATGACTCATTATTTAGATTTCTGGGTACCCTAAGTCTGGATTTTGTTAGTTTGATTGATTATTTATTTATAAGGGTAATAATATAAAATTCTAGACAATACTTGAAGTTCAACATTCAGAGTGCAAATGACCATGTGTCCCCAAGATCATGCTTTAAGCCAAAACTGATTGACTAGTTACTTGCTAGATCTTGTTGCTAAAAGAGATGCTCAGTTTTTCAGAGTAATGTTATAACTAATGAAATGCTTGTCTGTAATGTAGAAAAAAAAAAGAATTGTATTTATTAATTTAATTGCAGGGGAAGAATTTATCAAGTTTCAGAAATTAGTTAAAATAACCAACTGTACTGTGCCAGCAATGTTTATATGAGGGTATTTCATAGTCTGTATTGATGACTTTATTTTTGAGTGTTTATTTTCCAGGTGTTAAACTCAAGTGCCTGTATGTATTTTGAAATTATCTGTAACATAATCTTCTGTATCCTTTTTCTTCAGCCCTGAGATAAGTAAATGGCACATGCTTTTCAGATAGTTGGTTTTTCTGAAGAAATTGAACTAACAGTCTTCATGCTGTGAAACTGAGACTTTGGAGCCTTTTGCTGTTGTGTTTAAATTGCAATGGGTCTTAGATTAAAAGATTTTTTGCCTTTTGGGAAGCATTTGTGGCCATAATATAAGGGCTGCTTCAGCAGTAGGGG
This sequence comes from Corvus hawaiiensis, assembly GCF_020740725.1. NCBI lineage: Eukaryota > Metazoa > Chordata > Aves > Passeriformes > Corvidae > Corvus > Corvus hawaiiensis. The sequence goes on along the minus strand of NC_063242.1, from coordinate 4,123,115 downwards.
ACAGAAGCTAGAAGTTTTCCTTATTTTGATCTCTTGGGAAGTATCTCTGAAATCTGAATAAGTTGTGGAAACCCTTCAAAAAAATCTGGTGGAAGAAGTTGGATTATCAGTCTCAACTTCTAAACTTCTTTAGTACTTCACATATTCAAACTGTTTATTGAATCTTTGCTTCCTAGGTGATTTTTAAAATGTGTAACATTTTACTCTGGGTTTTTGTAACAGGGCCTGAGGGCTATCTAGGTACAGACTCTCAAGATCCATCAACCTTCATTTCTCAGCAGCCAACTGTACAAGAGGAAGAAGAAGTGATGATAGCTCATTCTCATCGAGAGGAGGTTGACAATGAATATGTGTCCAGGGGCTGTAGAAACAAATGCCATTCTCACTTGCACGATACTCTAGGACAGACAGATCATCTTAGTCACCATCACCATGACTACCATCACATTCTGCATCACCATCATCATCAGAACCATCATCCCCACAGCCACAGTCAGCGCTACTCACGCGAAGAACTGAAGGACGCGGGGATAGCAACTCTGGCATGGATGGTGATCATGGGAGATGGACTGCACAATTTTAGTGATGGACTAGCAATTGGTAAGTGCTAATTTGGACGCTGCAGCTTTCCTGGATGTGAAAGCAGTGAAGTCTTCTAGCTGCCTCTTACCTCTGCTAGGGATGTAGCTAATTAGCAGAGGATCTTTGAAGCCTAAACTTTTTCCTCAGAGCATCACCTTAATGAGTAAGAAAACTCTCCAGCTTAACAACCTGGAGGTCAGTGATAAATGAAACAGAAATTATATGTTTGCAGCTGTATTTCTTTAGATCATCTATAAACTGGGCTTCATTTCCTATTTTTGAAGAGCTAGAGCTAACATTTCTCAAAACTAAAGCTAGGGTTATAAAAAATATTTGAGATTGGCTTTGTATTTCAGTGCCTGCAAGTGCTCAGCAATTTTTAAAATGTTAATTATTTTTATGGAAAGCTTGTAATTTTTCATCACATACAAAGTAACTGTGTTTTTTCACTTCAGTCAGGTATCATTGGCTTCTTTACTTCTTTTTCTCTTTCATCTTCTCTTGTTATGCAGCAAGGTCATGTTCTATACTTGGCATATCAGGTTCTATACTTGGCATATCTGCCTGCCTGCCTGTACTGGGCCCTGGTTACACATCAGCGTTCCTCCAGAGCACTGGTGGATAGGGAGATGGGGCCCTGGCTTCAATCTGTTTTAGCCTGCAAATTTTATTTTCTGTTACAGTGGTCATACTATACTCAAAATCTTGTTCCTAAAGTTGAGCATAATAGTCCATTTTTTAAAAATTTGAACAGGTATAAACAGTTATTTTACTCATAAACAAAACATGTATCTTTTTGTTCTTGATTAGTTCATGCCCCTGTTTTTTCCTTAATGTGTGTAGTTGCTCAGTCTTTTTTGATAATGCTTCAGTGAAAATACTTCTTTATCACAAAAATAGTAGATTGGTTATTTTGTTTCGGACTTCTGTCTGGGAGGTCAGGTTTGGCAACTCTCTCATGTTTTTCCTAGGAGGAGAATTAGACTACAGATATTTGGAATTTAAAAGGTCAAAATAAGTTACAGAAAGTGAAGACAAATCAATAACCTTCAGTACCTATGCTAATCTTTCCTGATCTTGACTATTGTATTTAAGACTAATCTTTACAGGTACTAGATTTATTTCCAGGTTGTTTAGCATACTGGAGGCAGTTCAGCGCTATCAGTCTCTGTAAATTTTATTGTAGGAAAAAGTTCATTGGTGTTTGAAGAGGAAACACAATAATAACTATTTTCTCACAGCAATATTTGCAGTTGTTAAGATTCAGTCAATTCAAAGTATAATGTGAAAAGAGACTTCCTGATTTAATCTCATTTTTGATGAAAGTTGAAGCATGAAATGTAAATTTTTGAGCAGATCAGTAGTGAAAATGTGGTAGAAGGAAGATTTGCATACAAATGGCACACAGAATCAATTACCTCTTGGCATTAGGGAGATTTGGGAAGGAGCTATGACTTTATAGTTATGAAGGGAAAAGTATGAGAAAGGTTAATAAAGGCTTATTGAACAAGTGCGAGCAATAGCTTTCAGAAGTCCTGCTGTGTAGCTTGTTCAGGCTAATGGAAATATGGGTTTCTTTCAGTTCTGTATGTGCTTAAAAATATTATGGGAAAACATCAATTTGATGGTGGTGTGAAAATGCCAGTGCTACTTGTGTAGTAGTTCATCTGTATTTTAAAGATGTGAAGCTTCTGTAAAGATAGCTTTAGCCAGCATAACCCTTCATTTAAGTTCATTTACTCCATGTGATTCGTTATTCATAAGTTTCATCAGTTACTTTTTCCCTCAAATCTGTTGTGCTAATTATGTAGGAACAAGATTTAAAAGTGCTTATTTTTTTTATTAAGACGTGGAACAGTTGCATCTGACTCACTTGTGCAAAAGGATCATCTGTGATTTGAACTTTTATGTGTAATTACAACTAAATAAGTAAAATGCAGAACACTATTTTTACACTGGTCTTGCATATGTATTTTTTTCTTTAGCTTTTGAGAGAAGTCATGTCTTAAAAGTTTATTTTAAGATACCAGTGATGCTATTAAATCAGTGTCTTGAGAGGGGATAATGCCAGATATATTAATTTCATCTTCAGTTTTTTAACATTTCAGGATTTCTTTTTAGCAGTGACAAAATAAAAAGAGATATTCTTGCTATTTAAGCTTGTATTTTGATTACTTCTTACTTTTCCTCTCTGAACTTCATAAGAATTAAGTTTGCCATGGTCTTGTCTAAAGCTCTAGTGCTCTGTGTGTCACCTCAGCCCTTACTTTCTCCCCACTTTCCCCCAAATTTGCTGTTGGCGCCATCTGTTTTATCCAGATCATTAGTGAAGATACTGAAGAAAATGGGTTGCAGTCTTTGTCCTGGTGAACTTTGCTTTTTACTCACCAGCCACCAGGCCCTGTTAGCCCAGCAGTCCATCACTGTGCAAGCCTGTATTTCCTCTTTGCCCAGATGAGACTGATGTAGGAGATAGTGTCAGAAATCCTGCTAAAGTTAATCCTACTGTAGTTCTGTTACATTCACCATCTCTATGGTCAATCATCTCCTCAAGCTGGATTCAGCTTTTGCAGAGGGATTTTTAGAGGGTACTCAACGTGATCTTTTCAGGAACTGAGATGACAACGACCATTCCTGAGTCCTGTTCTTTGCCTTTCTCAAAGATGGGAATAATGTTATCCTTTTCCCAGAGTTCCACTGTGGCCTTCTCTAGCCATGGTTTTCCACACATGACAGACAGCAGCTTTTTAGTCACACTAGTAACTCTGTCAGTACCCTTAGGTGAGTCCCAACCTGGGATGCACCTGAGCATTTCCAGTTTTTTCTGCATTTCTCTGAACTGTTGCTTCTGTGGTTTGCTGTCTCTTTCTTTCTGGAGTGGAGCTGGGATCTGGCTTTGTTGACAAAGACTGAGATGAAGGCTGTGCTGGTGCTTTGCCTCTTGTTATGTCTACTGCTTATTTCCCTTCCTCATCTATCAGCAGACCCAAATTTTTCATGAACTCTGTTTCTCAGCTAACATTCTTGTAGAACTGTTTCTTGTTATCCTTTGTGTCTTGTTCTAGATCTAACTGGGCTTTGATCTTCCTCCCTTTTGTTCCACTGCTTTTGACTTCCTTGTTGCCAGTTTTTGTTCCTATTTCTTGTGTGCTTCCTTTTTGAATCTGAATTTATTAGGACACATTGCTTAGCTGGGCACGTCTTCTGTGAGTGTTCCCACACAAATAGGCTTGTTTGTTCGTGCATCTCTGTGCTTTACAAACTGGCCACCCCTTTTGGGCACATTATCCCTTTTGACTGATTCCCTGGGCATTCTACACTGCAATTCCTCAAAAAAGTCAAAGTCTGCTTTGTTAAAGCCTAGAGTCCTAATTTTGTTTCTTCCTCTTCCAGCCTCCTCTTGTGTCCTGAACTCAGTTACCTCATGCTCACAAGATGGCATTTTTTGCTGTATTGCCATCAGTTTTTCCTTGTTTTTGAGCAGCAGGTCAGTTACAATGCTAATCCTGGTTGGCTTTTTTGTCATTTATAGTAGGAAACCATTACCAATACAATTAAGGAACATCCTGGTTTGTGTGCCCAGTATTGTAACCTCCACAGCTGAAAACTCTTGTGTGAATGGTTATGTCCTGTGTTCATAGGTAGGCTTATCCACCACCTTTTCTTGGTTGGATGATTCATGACCTTATTCCTAGTGTTATTTTGATCTTGGCCAAGAGACTAAATAGACACATGGAACTGCAGTTTGTACATTTGTACTGGAGCTCGCTGTGGTCAAGGAACCCCTTTATGTAGGTAGGCAGAAAAATCCCCAAAGTCAATTGTATTGTCTCTTTGTAGGCAGTTGGTATCTATCTGTGATACACCAGAGAAGCTTTGGTGGTTTCTCCACAGCATCATTCAGGCAGTCTCTGGGCAACCAGTGAACTTCCTTGGGCAATAGGTCAGCAGGTCTGTCTCTGTCCTGCACAGGAGGGCATCTCCTATCCATAAAAAAAAAAATCTTTCTTTTTGTACTGCTGGCCCTAATGTGATGTACTGAACTGCTGGGCAAGGCAGGACTCATTTATCCTCTCACTGCTGCCAGGGTCATGACCATGTTCTTCAGATCAGTAGCTGCAAGTGGGCACAGAAGGTTCTTCCTGTTGCCACGCTTCACTTTTTTCAGATGTTACCCATCTGAGAGTTCATGGTTCCTGCTTTGGTCCTGCCTTCCTCTTTGATCTGAGAGGCTTGGGCTCTTGCCTCTGTACAGCCTCTCCTGGAGACCCTCTCATGCTGTTTATCACTCATCCAAAGATGACTGCTCACCACTTCCTGCATCCTCTTCCTCGGATGCCACAGCACACATCCCAGACATAATGTTGCTGCTGTTGTCATCACTTCAGGGAGGAGCATCAGTCATTTCTTGCACATTAAGACCTGGGTAGCAGTGTCTCCCTCAAGAGTTAGGTCAGCCTGTAGTTTCCCCAGTGACAAGAAGGGATTGTCTCCAGTGGAGTCATTGCCCTTGTAGTGCTTCCTCTGGGAACAGTTCTTCTGGGTCCCATGTGTGCCAGCCACTGTGACATGGCCTCGTGCCTCTTTGCTTGTTGGCAGCACCTTGTTTGCTGGCAGGCTCCTGGTAGCAGCTGAAGAGGAAGCTGGATGAGGCTCTGCACCCTTGGAGAGGCTCTCTATGCAGCTGGGGACCTGACATGCTGTGTGTGAGCTGTGGTTCAGCTCTGCAGCCCTGCAGTGTGCTGTGTTCTCCTGAGCTGCTGCCAAACAAGAAAAATGGCAGGCAACAAGAGGAGCAGAGAAGACATGAAAAATGAGGATTGTTGGACTAGTTTAAGAGGTTTTTGTGGGTTTGGGGTTTTTTTTTCTCCACTGAAAGTGTGGTAGTTACTTAAAGGCAAGCTGCCAAAAGTTGGTCTGTCACTGTTGATTTCATAGCCTCTCTTATTGTTGGCTTGACTTTCCTTTCTTAAAGTGTCTGACTTGTCAGGTGCAGTTGAGCTGCTTTCTTCCCTTTGTATATTAAAAAAAAAAATTATTTTCTGACAGTATTTCCATTTATTACATTTTTGGGAAGGGTTGTGTTGTTGGAATGTATTTGGCTTCGTTCAGAAGTAACACAGTGAAATGTGGTTTCTTTAATAGTAGGATTCTTAAGTTTCAAAATTCTTCTTCAGAATCACAAACAACTGTTCAGTTAAAGTTGAAATGCTTCCACAAAAATAATTTTAGTGAAATATATGTCCTAATATGACACAAGCATGTGCAACAATGCTTCTGCACTTGATGTCTGAATATGCAGTAACATTTTGTTTGCTTTTTTCCCCTGTCTCTTCATAGGAGCAGCCTTTACTGAAGGGTTATCTAGTGGTTTAAGCACTTCTGTGGCTGTATTTTGCCATGAATTACCTCATGAGCTAGGTAAGAACCCAGCATTTCCATATGCTGCATGTGTATGTACTTACAGGTGCATGTGGGAGAACAAAATTTGATCAAAAAACTTCATCTTTGACAGGTTGTCTATTCAAGGATACTTCTGATTTGCTTAAAGACTGTTTAACCATTTCTTAATTGAAGTAATCTTTTAAAACTTGAAATATTTCAGCTACTTTGTTTAAAACTGTCTCTTGCAGTTACTTGCAGCTTTTTCTGTCCCCTTTAGTTGTAGTTGTTATTCTCCTTATATATAACATAAGTTGTGAATTACAGAAGAACACATGACAGAATTTATTTTTCTCACAGCTCCCCTTAATTTTATTCTCGTGCTTGTGCTGCTAAAAGCAAGGTCACGATTAGTCAAAGTATGTTCTGCATAACATTTGCTGCTTTTTCATTAAGTCTTGCAAAGACTTGCTGTAGCTCTAAATTAAACTTGAAACTACTTAGAAATCTTTCTGAAAACAGTTTGTCTTTCAAGCTCAAGTGATTTAAATTCGTGTGCGGTCCCATGAGACATTATTGTCGTGTCTTACAATCTGAGCTCAGTATTTGGCCCTTCTGAAGGGCAGCTGGTGAGAGCAGGGTGGATCTGCTTAGCTGAACTCGAGACGAAGCTGATCTTTCCAGTTGTCAAATCATTTCGGATGTGCAACTGGTGTTTATTTCTTAGCTGTCATGGTCACAGTCATACTTGGTGTATAGAAAGAAGAAAGAACAGTTTGCTTTCACCTTTTTTAAGGTTTAGTTCCCCAGAGGGTAGACCGCTCAGTTTCATTTAATGGAGCTTCTAAACCAGTATATGTAAACATTGAACCGTCTCTATATAAACAGTTTGATATACTTGTACAGTAATGTTATACAGAAATACATTAGGGTGGAGAAAACATACCTGATTTTATGGGTTGGGAGGAATTGAGTCTTGTTCGTATTAGTCGTGGAACTTGTATTAGTTACACGTACTAAGTGTTGTTAGTTCAGATATACAAAGTAAATTAATGTTATGAATCTGGTAATTTTAGATGCAACTGTTTTGTTGGTTTGTGAAATAAGAAAAATATTTTAAAATTTAAATCATACTTCTTTAATCAAAATAGAAAACTTGATAGGAAATACCCTCTTTAACAGAGGACATGAAGTGGCATAGGAATATTGAAACAATTGGGACTAGTTGAGGTTAGCTGGGATTAAAATTGTATCATTGTTAATGCTAAACAATGCTCGTAATATACCAGTTCATCTTAATTGCAATAGCTTGTAGGAAAAGCTGTTGTAACAAATTACTCAACTCAGCTTTGAAAATCACTTTTGTTTACCTTAACTGGAGATAACTTATAAAGAATCTGTTTTATTTTCAAATAATAAGCTTATATTACTCTTGTTTAGACAAAAATATGTTCTGAATTGCAGAAAATCTGTTTCTGGCTGGTGGTCTATTATTCCTTTGAGTAAAAATAAGACATTAAGGATCATTTACAGAAATTAATAAAGAAATTATTTTAAATTTATAAAACAAATTAAAAGTACAAAGAGTAGTTACAGGATAATAAATTGAGTATGCAATTGAGTGGGAATATTTTATTTTAGAAACACTCATGCAGATCAGGTACTGCAGCATTTTACAGAGGTGGTTTAAATGCAAACTGCTTGAGGATCTGAAGCCCTTAGAGACCATCCAAAGGAGGGGTACAAAGATGGTGAAGGGCCTTGAGGGGAAGCTGTGTGAGGAGTGGCTGAGGTCATTTGGTCTGTTCAGCCTGGAGGAGAGGAGACTGAGGACAGACCTCATTGCAGTCTGCAACTTCTCCTGAGAGGAAGAGGAGAGGCCGGCACTGATCTCTTCTGTCCTGTGACTTGTGACAGGACCCAAGGAAATGGCCTGAAGCTGTGTTGGGGAGGTTTAGGTTGGATATCAGGAAAAGGTTCTTCACCCAGCGGGTGTTTGGCTACTGGAACAGGCTCCCCAGGGCAGTGGTCACAGCACCAAGCCTGAGAGTTTGAGGAGTGTTTGGACAATGTTCTCAGGCATGTGGTGTGACTCTTGGGGTATCCTGTGCAGGGCCAGGAGTTGGACCTGATGATCCTTGTGGGTCATGTCCAAATCAGGATGTTCTGTAATTCAGCAAAAAGCTGCTTTTTTCAAAATTGCTATGACTTTAAGGTTATAAATTTAGAGTATTTGCTGCTGTGTTGTTGTTCATTTGCACCCTTTAATTTTTGGTCCCTCAGTGATTTCTGATTTTATGAAGGAAAAAAAATAAGGCAAAAGCCAACATAAAAATAGCATAGTCATTTTGTAAGTAAGAAAACTGTAAGTGAGAAAACGCTGCAATACTTACCCGAGAATGAAAACTTTGGGGTTTTTTTTTTCCTGTTTTAGGAGATTTTGCTGTACTTCTCAAAGCTGGTATGACTGTCAAGCAAGCTGTGCTTTATAATGCTCTGTCAGCTATGCTGGCCTATCTTGGAATGGCAACTGGGATCCTTATTGGTCATTATGCAGACAACGTTTCAATGTGGATATTTGCACTTACTGCTGGCTTGTTCATGTACGTGGCTCTTGTGGATATGGTAAGTGACTACACCTATTTGAATTTTGTTTAACACAGCTTAAGAATTAATGCTTTGAAGTAACTGTTTATTTTGAAGGCATTTAACACTTTTGTGTTTGTTTAGGTACCTGAAATGCTCCACAATGATGCCAGTGACCATGGATGTAGCCGGTGGGGATACTTCCTGTTACAGAATGCTGGGATTCTCTTGGGTTTTGGGATAATGCTTCTTATCTCAGTGTTTGAACATAAGATTGTATTCAGCATAAACCTGTGATCTTGGTTGCCAGGAAGACAGTTTGGTGTTAAATTATAAGTGGTAGGGTTTTTTTCTATGAATTTCCTTGTGGAAAGGTACGTTTGATAAAGAGTAGATATTTTTATTGGTGTGCTTTGTTGTTGTGTGCTTCCCTCCCTTCTTGCCTGATAGAAAGGAACACTGTAAAGTTTGGGTTTTACTGGGTTTTTTTGTTTGGTTATTTTTGGTTGTGTCTTTTTTTTTTTTTACTTGGGATTTAGCATTGCTTATGGTACTGTGGAAAGTGGTACTTAGTAAAACACGGCTAAAGTGCCAAATCTGTATTGTTTATATTGTCTGTATTGTTTGGGGGTTAGGTTGTTTTTTTACTGAATTTATTTACTGTATGTAATTATATGTAATGTTTTTTACTTCAGTAGTTTTGTTGTTTTAAAGAGGTAAAACCACAGTGGTTTTTATTTTAGCACAATGTAGTGGTTTGGTCCAAAATACTCATTACGGTTTATCTGCTGTGAGATAAGAATTAGGAGAAATGCAAAGCAGGTACCAAACTTGAAAGAATATAAAGAAGTTTATTAACAGACCTAAAAGAGGGAAAAAAAAAAATTATACCACCTTCAGAACTCTCCTCCTCCCCCCACCTTCCTCCCTTCTCCCACTGACAATGTTCAAAGACAACCCTTAAGATGTTCAGTCTGTTTACCACTTCCATAATAACCTTGTTCAGCCCATTTAGAAAGAGAAGTCTCTTCTTGCTCGTGCTATGAAAGCATTATCACAACGAGACAGCCGCCCACTTCCAAATATTGTTCAGTCCATTTAGGAAGAGGAGTCTCTCTGCCTGCGTGTGAGTCCTTTCCCCCGACTTGCAGCTTTTCCCACAACTGCTTTCGAGGGTCCACTCTTGAAGTTTTTGGGGTACAATTTTAAGGTTGAGCCATTCAGAAACAAAAACAGAGGCCCTTCTCCTTCCCTGGGAGCAAAGGGTCTTCATCATCTTCATCGTTAGGACTATCTCTGGGAGCATCTCTAGGGACTGAGGTTTTCTCCTTTCCCGTTTGGAGCAAAAGTCCTCATCTGGTTCATCTCTAGGGACTGAGGTTTTCTCCTTTCCCGTTTGGAGCAAAAGTCCTCATCTGGTTCATCTCTCCCTGTCCAAACTTCTCATGAAATTACAGCTGCGTCAGCATCTGCCTATCTCAGCGCAGGTGCTTTTGCTTACGAGTTGAACGCTCCACCCCCCATATCTTCATGGAATTACAACGGGATACTCTGATATATCATAGCTTCACAACAGAATTTCAGCTTTAAGCATCTCCTCTCTCTCTTCCCTCAGGTTTTCAGCTCTTCACAGCATTAAAAGGGTTAATCTCACCTCCGCCTTGCAGCTTTGCAGCTGGAATGTTGAATGTTTCTTATCACAGTGGAGAGGGGGGAGAGCCGAGCCGCTCCGGCTGCCCACGGCAAGGCAGTGGGGGGGGGTTCCACGGCTGGAACAGGTCCATCGGCTCCAGGATGGCCGTGGCCTGGCCCGGCCTGGCCCAAGCAGGGCCTGGCCGGGCCCAGTGGGCCCTGCTCGGGGCCTGCAGCCACCTGTGCCAGCGCCGGAAACGAGAGAGAGCTTGGAGGGGGAGTTTGCCTATTCTTAAGTGTGGATCACAGAGGTGGTCACAACTTTAAGTGGCTTAAAGAATTGTCCATATTCAAACTGGCCAGCTGATAGGTTCTTTCAGTTCCCAGAGGAAACTGTAAGCACCCCTTAGCAAGGACGTCCCTTCCGGGACTATGCTTGCTAACCTATGACACACAATTAAAATCAGTGGATACAAAGCACAGTGAACAAAGTAAAACAAGAACAAGACATGTAATGGGTAACATGTGTTTATTGGTAAAAACCCATTTCTTCTGCTTCCACCTGATATATATGTAAAGGCAGATGAGTCCACTCTATCCTTTGTGGTGTTGCTTTCTCTCAATAGGTTGTGGATTCCTGTGTCTTATTCCAGTTGGTTTCTACTCCAAACAACTTAATGTGAAACCATGTTCTAGGTGTTTACATCAAATGTTTTACTTGTTTCATCCCTTCTGATATGAGTTGCTCTTCACTGATTTCTCAAATCAGCAACAAAAGTCCAGCTCTTAAATTGCAAAAGCTTTAAGATATGTGAATTCCATCAAAAAGACTTTAAAAGCAGTGCTGTATCCCACTTCACTGCCTGAAGTGACAAAGATGTATTAAAGCCTGTTTGATATCAAGGGGCGGAGTGCTACAGGCTGAGATAAACAGTCATTTCCTACAACAGCTTCCTGAAGTAAGGTGTTGATTTACTTTGGGAAAATGAGCTGAGTGGGAGAGCTGCCTAATTCTAGTTCAGTGTGATTGCACACAAACCTGTGCTGTTTAGTTCTTTGCAAGAACTAAAGCTGAGAAATCCAAAACAGCAAAATTTCTTTGGTAGCATATCAAGGGAAGCAGTGAGTTAAGGATAATAAGTGTCTAAGTATGTAGTTTGAGCCTACAGTCTTAATATGTTTAACCACCCTGAATGTAACTGAAGGATGAAGGTTGAAAAAACCAATAGCCAAATAAATAAATTCTGCATTTGCAGGGAAGGTGAACATGTAAAAGTTGTTTAATGATGAATAAATAACAGAATTATGCTATCTTACTAGCTAGCTTTAAAAATTCCAGAAATAAAACAATTAGAACCTATTTCTGATCCACTGCTTCAAATCATCACCTGAATAAAAAGCTGGAACAACAGAGAAATGTTTGATAATACTGTGTATGACAGGTTAAAACAGTTTGTGGGTCTGCCATACAGTGGAAGCCAGGAACCATTCTATCACCTCAGAAATAGATGTTCTCAATTGAGAGATTTGGGAGTTTTTTAGGAGTTGAGAAATGGGTACCACAGGAGTTTTTGCAGCCAGTGCAATATTAGCTTCTCCTCCTTCAGCCTTTCCTCAGGTTAGCAAGATTGATATTTACTCTTCTGCTCACAGTGATGAAATCCTGTTCTGCGCCTTCTTTGAAGCCAGGGGTTGAGAAAGGTGTACTTCCTTCAGCTCTCCTAATGCATCCCTGTATCCTAGCAGGCATTGTAGGGCATGGGTTTACCCATGGTGTGGGAAAACACCATAAATGCAGTGCACTTCAGCCCATGGGGCTTCCACCTTCTGCACCGCACCCGACTGCTACCGTAATCAGGCATCCCTCTAGTCCTGGGGGATTTCAGGGTTGGGTTAGGGTTAGGGTAACCCCAACCCTAACCCTAAGTAATTTAACAATATGAAAAATGAATTGTCTTTAGACCATGTGAGCAGAAATGTCTCTACCCTGTACACAAGCATATTCCACCCATTTACTGCTCTTCAATCATTGATGGAGAAATGTCCATGACAGGCAGTTGTCCAGACTAATAACTGAGAAGACTATAGACTGAAACTTGCTGTAGTTTTGTATCAGCAGGATGACAAAAGGTTAGTTGTTTTTTTTGTTTTGAGTTGGTTTGTTTGTTTTGTTGTTTTTTTCTGTCAGCCTTATAAAGTTGAATCTGCATCTGTTGCAGTGTACTCATGTTGGAAATACTCATGGTTTGGCAAGCCAGTGGGGCAGAGCCTCTGAGTAGCCCTTTATTTTTATGTGTATATTTTTCTGCAGCAGTTTTTAATGTGCCTGGCTACTCTGGATAATAAATGGAAGTGTCTGCTTGGTGTATCCGTCTGTAGTGTAGTACAGACCTTAATTTTATATGCTGTTACAGCTGCCTTTAGTGCCTGCGCTAGATGCAGGTAAACTGAATAGGCAAACAGTGCTGGAATCAATTTTGTTTGGGTTTTTTTTTTGGTAACATTCTTCTAATGGTTTGGGCCTGTATTTGTACAGAAAAGGTGTCATGTGTAGTTACTCTGTGCAGCAGGAGTCAGAGCAAAAAGGTGTGGAGGTTCTCAAGTTCTCACGTGTCTGGCCTGTGGGGATCAGGTGCTGGTACGGTTTCTCTGCATCCTTTGTGCCTAAATGCGATGCCACGTGTGTTATGGGAATGCAGCTCGTATATATTTGTAGAAAACACAGCCCAGGCTGAAACGGAATTCAAAGGCTGAAATGGAATTCAGGGAGGCTCTGCTGCTGCCTGAACTGAGACACCAGTGCAGTTAAAATCTCTGTGGAAAAACTGGGGCGTTCTGTTTTCCACGAGCAGCAAACAAAAAGATGTTTTAATGAAATGTGGGTTGTTGGGGTTTTTTTTTAAATTTAAAGTACGTTTTTGGTGTGTATATATATGGTCACTGTAGCTGTTACTGTATTGCTGTGTGCTAGAGAAAATAAACCACTGAACCAAACCGGAGGCGTTCGAGCGTTTTTTCTCAGTGAGGGAGCGTTTTCCTCGCTGCTGGAGATACGGCGGAAGATGTTACAGCTTTCGTTTACCTTCTCGAGGGAGAGTAAAAAAAAAAAAAGGTAACACTTTATTTCCGTGGGGTTTCCCGTGCCGAGGCGGGGCCAGGGCCGGGCTGGGGCCGCCCCTGCAGAGCCGCCCTGCCGCCGTCATCGCTCGGCGCCGGCGGGCCGGGCCGGGCCGGGCCGGGCATGGCTGAGGGGGCGGCGGGGCCGGGCGGCGCCGAGCGGTACTTCACACGCTGGTACAAGCCAGGTACCGCGGGGGGCCGGGGCCGGGCCGCGCCGGAACGGCGGCGGGGCCATGACTCCTCTTTGTGCCTTTCTTGTAGACGTGAAGGGGCGGCCGTGCGAGGACTTCTGCGTGCTGCAGCACTCCAACAGGCGAGTGGCCGGCGGGGATCGGGGTCCGCCGCTGCCTGCTGGGCGCCGGCGCTCGGGAAGCCTCGGGCTGCCTTCGGCCAGGGCCCCGGCCCTCGCCCTGCACCCGGAGGGAGCGGCGGTGGCTGCAGCGGCCGGGACATGGACAGGGCTGGCCTGGGACACAGCGCCAGGCGAGCCTGCGTTGTCCGGGAAGGTGGGAGGATGGGAGAGCGACAGATCGGCCTCCCCATCCTTTAATTATTGCTCCAATGAGAAACAGTGGGGCTTGGACTCTCACTCCCGACACCCTCCCTCACCCCCCGTACTGCTCAGCAGTGTCCGTAGTGCTGCCCTCGCTCCCTGCACCCCCGCCTGCTGGAAGGGCCACGTGCAGCCTCCCTAGGGCTGTTCATGGAAAGACTGGACGTGGCGCTCAGTGCCATGCTCTAGTTGACACGGTGGTGTTCGGGCATAGGCTGGACTCGATCTCAGAGGTCTTTTCCAATCTATTTGATTCTGTGATCATCAGTAGCAGAAGAGCAACGTTCCAAAAGGCTTTTCCCTAATAACATTTTGAAGGAGTCTGTTTAACTTGATTTCTAACTCCTTCAGTTTGAACGAACATTCAGCTTTTTCTCGATAAAACGTAATTGCTTTTCCTTGTATATTTCTGCACTCATGGATGATGAAGGCAAGATAGGAAAATGTCTTGCTTCTGCTTGGATGTATCCAGTTATTTGGAGTAAATCAACCTGTAGCCGATGTGGAGTCTCATTCCATACCTTACCTCCCCCTCCGGCAGCCTGTTAGGGCATTTGGGAGCCTTTCTGGGGTGTTTGGTCCCAGAGGGAAGAACAGAGCCTAATTACTGTCCGCACAAAAACAGGCAGGGCCAGTGGTTCACGTGTTGAGGGAAGGTGAGGCAGCATTTGTGTTCCCAGTGAGTTGCCTGCTTTAAGAATTCAGCGTAAAAAGAAGGGCGTGCTTGGCACAGGGCAGAAGCGTCACCTTGCTGCAGCCTTGGGAGCTGGAGCTCCTCTGTGGCTGTCCCCTGCAGTTCTTCCTCACTCTTTCAAAAGGGAAACCAGAGTACCTGCAAATAACAGGTGTGACAGTAACAGCAAGAAAGGACACCCTTGCATTTGTACTGAATACTAAATATGAGGTTACTAATCTCAGGTGTCTGGTAGAAACAATAGTTTAAATGCTGTTGATTTGTTCAGTTGTCTATGAAGACTGTTTTGCACGTTTGAATTCTGAAATACCAGGACCCTTGGATTCCACAGCAGCTTAGCCAGATGTTCTATGAAGTATTTTGCCATTGTTATGTATGGGGCTGTGGCTCGGTTTGCTGTTTCTAGGCAGTGTAAAGTTGTTTCTTGTTTTTTTGTTTTGCCAGGTCTCAGCTCCATTAAATGACAGCTCAAACAGATAATCTGTCATCTTCCCCTTAGAAGGAGGCTGGGGTGAAGGGAGGTAGCTTTGCTGCTAGGACATGCTGGATGCATTCACCAGGATCCAGCTCCCTCTTGTGGGAGCTGCGCAGCCAGAACGCCCCAGAAGGAGTGTGGGGAGATGGATACAGCATCCACAGGAAGAGATTTGGTTCCATACCCTGTTTTTTAGTGCAGTCACTGTTCTGTTAGTTTTGGTCCTTGCTCTAGGTTTTATACTCTCAAACAAAATAGATTCCTTTCTCTTCACTTACTTGCAAGTTCATGCTTGTGAACTTAGGCATAGTTCTAGGCCAGGCAGGCCTAGTCTCTTCAGCTGGGCTTGTCTCAAACTGTCCAGTTCCATGGCAAGAAATAACCCTCCTTTAGAAAAAAATGAAATGCAAGCAGCAAGTTAACTAAGGCCCAGATCACTGAAGGATTCATCAGCTGTAACTGTTCACCACAAAAGGCCTTTAGCTGTTGAGAAACACTGCTTTGTGTTACATTTTGTGACAAGTGCTCTGTGCTTTACTTGTTTGTCCTACGATGAGTACCTACTTCAGTTACTGGCTGAAATGAACCAACCATGCTCCCATGGGGTACAACAAGAGAGAGAACAGCACTGGCTCATTAACAATCAGTGGTTCTGTTTCAGTAAGAAGTGTAGGGCTTTTAACAATCCAGTCTGGTATCTCAAAATGAAGTATTTTCAATGGCAGCGGCTTTTGGTCAGAAAGCCATTTCCATTCAGTTTGGTACAGCAGGTGTCAAATAAGATAGGCAGAGAAGGTTGTGGAACTTGCTTAGAGCACAAAGGAGTGTGGCTTCTTAAAAGTACAGTGGAATAACTGACTTTTTTTTTTCTTTTGCAGAATCTGTGTCATCACCTTGGCAGAAGCCCACCCTCTTCTTCAAAGTGGGAAAACAATTAAAAACATTAATTACCAAATCAGTGCAAACTGTAGCAGACTTCAGAATAAGGTCTCTGGGAAGTCAAAAAGGGTATGGCTTTTTGCTTTGTTTTTATTTTAATCTCTCACTGTGCCTGAGATCTTTCTTTCCTTTCTTGGATAGAAACCCAGCAGGTAACTTTTGTATTTTTTTAAACCAGCCCCTCTGCAGCTGAAGAATTTAGACTTCCTCAAGAGGTGCCTGTCTCCCTGTCCCAGCCAGGGTCTTGCAGTGCTCCTACAGCACTGGTGGTTTCCAGTGTTGCTCAAACCCACTCACTTCCAGTAATTTTTTTGGTAGTGTACAGAGGGACATAAACATCCCTGAAATGATAAAAATTTGTTTCCAAGAAGCTGCAAAGGATTTGGAGACTACTGTTTTTTTCAAGCAGATCCAGATAGCAGATGGGCCAGTTCAGTGTGGTGGGTTTTTGAAAGTGCTGTTTAACTTGCTTACACCGAAATCAGTGGTGCTGTTCCTCTCCTCTCGCCCCTGATTTTAGTCTCATCAAAATTCGAGTCTGCTAGTCTGCAGAAAACTTAATTATGACTAAATCTGTAAGCTTGTAGCAAGCTTCTGTTTGATTTGTGCACATAACTAAGTTGGCATCTCCCCTTCTGTAGGGAAGCACAGCTCTGGAACTTGCACTGACCTGTAACTATCACACATCCTTCCTTTTGGACATTACTGACGGTAATACTTTCACAAACCCTGTGTAATTAAAACTACATACACATTTATTTATTTTCCAAATGCAGGGAGCTCAGTTTTTAACAGAACTTGCCCCTCTGTGCAGGATATCTTCATCAGATGGAGAGGAATACACCATTTACAGGTAAGGTTTTTCCATTTTTCTTCTTACCTTGACATACCACACACATCTACTGAATCTAAACACTTTTGCAGTTGCATACGAGGGCGGCTGATCGAAGTGAATGAGAACATTCTTAGTAATCCTGCTCTTCTGCAAGAAAAGGTAAGACATTTTCTTGTTCTTTTATTTTCCAGCTTTTATTTCACTGCTAACTTCAGTCTTGCTTTTTTAGCCATCAACTGAGGGGTACATTGCAGTGGTTCTACCCAAATTTGAAGAAAGCAAGAGTATAACTCAGGGACTTCTGACGCAGAAGGAGTACGAGGAAGTTTTGTTGCAACGCCGCAGTTCTGCTTCATGAAATCAATTCTACACTCCCTGTCTGTATTTAATACTAAATAAGTGACTTTTATTGTAACTGTGAGTTTTGTAGTATTGAAAAGACCCAGTGCCAGTTTTTAAAAGTGGAACTAAACTGCTTGATTCATAAAAGAATAAACCAGTTCAAATAGTTTGTATATTAAAATTTCTGTAAAAACTTGATGTAAAATTTTTCTTTTTCTCTGAATTCTAGCTCTACAGGTTTTTAAATAAGCTCAGAATGACATGTTGGAGATTATTTGTGTTCCACAATCAGCTTTGCTTCTGCTTAATGCTAGCATAGTATATATAGAAAAACCATAGCGTTTGGCTATCATGTAATTTAGCTTAACTAATACAATATGGAGTTTGACACAGGTGAATGGAAAATAAAACTGCAGCAAAAGCCTCTGTACAAAGAGCAGATAAACTTGAAAATATGTATTTCACACCAAGTTGTATTTTCATGGTATCCTGAAGTCAAATAATGCCCTTTGTACAGAATTTTGTAATAATCAGTATCTACGTTCTTCAATTTTAAATGGCATAGTATCAAGTCTGCATAATACTTCAGTGGTTCTACAGGCAACTCAAATTCTGCTCAGTAAGTTTTAATAAAAAAGAAAGCAACAACTGCCATCTACAAATAGGCTAAAAGAAAAGGGTTTGAGTCAAGACTATTAATCACTTAGAAATACACTTTTGTAGAGATGAATCATGTCATCAAGATTAAAATTCAGGGGTGCAGCTATTTAAAGAGGTTTTTTTTTTCCTAGGACTACTTCATTGCAGGCATAACTTGTAACTAAGGTAACAATTCAGTGCTTCAGGCCACAGCCTTTCAGACTATATTCCTGATTCCACTTTATCAAATATATAGACCGAAATAGGCCAGAGATGAGTTTACAGACTTCAACAGTAGTGTTACCTATAGCGTATGCAGCACAGGGGTCTTTACATAAAATGTCTATTAGCAGCATCTTCGGGTTGACACATCCATTAAGACATTCATAAGCATTAATTACAAAATGGGTATCAATAGTGAGCATAGGAAAGGCATTCACATTATAAAAATACAGAACATTTAGACCAGCTGGTGTTTTAATGGCTAAGTCACGGGACATCTATTAGATGTGACAAAAGGTCAACAGTTTTATATCAAATTAACCTGGCTTGACTTTCCACAAATGAAAGCAATATTGAAACTTCAGCAAGTGTTATTTTCAAATGGGAATTCCTGCATTTCTCAGTGCTATGATTACTTGCTCTCTAAAAACGTCATGTTTGTTACATGATTTTCTAAAGACTTGATGCCAAATGTGTCCACTCTTCTTTCTGGAGTACGTGCATTTGTACCAGTTCGTAATCTGTCTTCTTTCCATGGTGGAGCAGGCTTAAGACAACCATTTCCTGCTTTATTCTGTGTATATATATAAGAAAGATGTCTTAAAAAAACCCAACCCAACCAAGCAGACACCCAGACTTTAAAACAGTCCGGATAAACCAAGTACTCACCTTTCTCAGTAATTTGCAGCAAAGTGGAAGAAGTTGGCATAGCAGAGTCATCACATTCCTTGTTTTCAGAATGCATGCATCAACCTAAACAAGACATTTAATAGTAGAGTAATACCACTCAATTCTTGTGTTAGACAGTTGTTTTTGGCATGAGATGGTGATCTGCTTCGAGCTGGGTTAAGTAATACTTGTCCTTCTGAAATATCTCCTAATCAAATGGGTTTGCCTACATTTTTTTCTTAGTTTCTCTGTATAGTACATGTAAAACAAGAGAATCCCTTCTGTTAAGCACAACTTGAGCTATGATGCAGACACATCCCAAGAGAATGAACTACTAGTACTACTATATTAAATAGTAATAGAAGTCTCTTGGAAAGGAGTTCTTATCATCTAAGTATGAATCATCCCAATTCCTCATGGTTTTCCTTTTGTTTTATGTCTAGCCAGTATGATTTAGAAAGCCATGCATCATCTAAGCCTTAGTTCAATGTTACACTAAAAGTTATCTTAAATCTTAACACTCAGCCCAGGTAACAAGCCTGAGTCCTCAAACACTAATTTGAGAAGCTGTAATTGCTATGTACTGATACATTACTGTATAAACAGACTGGAGTTCCCATTTAATTTAGAGAGGGTGAAACAAACCACGCAGTAGCCCCAAGGGGCTCAGTTTCGCTTGCATGCTTTAGCCAGTTTCAGACCCTGCTGTAAAACTGAAACACCTTTTCCACAGCCAACTGGAAACAAACATCCAGGTGCATGGAAATGGTCTTGCTCACACTGATCACTGCTGGCTCAGGGATACTGATCCCCTCTGATCATTGCACGTCTACTTCTTGTGTTAACAGTGTGGAAACTTCCATGGCAGCTGTCTATGTAGTTATTTGTAGCAAATACGAGTATCAGAAAAAAATCTGGGCAGTCCAGGGTAGATGCTACCTACTGAGAGGCAAATGTGTTTCAGTAGTGGAGTTGGGGGTTTGGAATTTGTTACATTTATGTTAAGCATCAGTAACAATAATAACAGTAATTATTACAGTGGTGGAAATACATATTACCTCCCATTAAAATTCTGATCCCTGAAGTCCATGTTGAGGTATACCTAATTACAGTTCCCGTTTATCTGAATGGAATTCTAGTGGATTACAATACTACTGCAAACTAGCCCCATATTTTAACTGGAGCATAAATTAGTATATTACTTTATTTCAAAACAAGTTAGGTGTTACTTTGAGAAATATAAATAATTTTTACCTTACCTTTGTAAATGTAGCACTTTTACCCTGAGCAGAAGCTTTAGCTGTTATCTGGAGCTGCTTGCACATAGAGATGAGTTTTTCAGCCTCCAACAGAAGCAAAGGCTTGTCATCATTGTGCACCTGAAACGTGGTTCAGGAAGACAACACAACTCTGTGTTAAAGACTTCAGCATTAGGTTAAGGGCAAAGACAGCACAACCAACTGTTAAGCAGTGTATCACTGGAGTAATAAGATACATCACCTGATCAGAAAGAGCATGAAGAGCTGAAGCAAGCTTTGTGCCCTCTGTGGCAAAAATCTGAAAGGGGGAGAAATCATGTAACAAAATGAACCACAACAGAAGATGAGGCTTTTCCCCTCCTGTTTTAATAGTGTACTTTTAAGTAAAAAGGTAGCAGGAAATACTTGTAATTATTGTATAATTATAAAAATTATATAAATCTATAATTCACAAGTCAGCAGTTTGCAGTGACTCCTGAAATAACAAGCTTCACTACAAACTGCCATCCCGCAGATAAGCAGAGTTTAAAGGCTTTTCCTTTACATATAAAAAAACCTCCAACTTCCAATTATTTTTTTTTCACTGTGGCAGCTCACAAATGTTTTGTGGGTGGCTGACACCTGCCCTGCTTGTTTATTGGCCTTTCAAAGGTAACCAGTCTCCTGTTACACACAGGCATGCATCCTGGAAATAGCATCCCACATTCCTTCACTTGGGCCCTTGTCTTCTGTTTGCATTGTGCAAATTTTTATATCTTCTTTCTTTCCCATGAAAATCCTGCTGCTCAGACTAGGATTTAGTATCTGTTAACACTACCAGGGACCAAGTCAAGTGACACAACAAACACTACAAATGTGTTGAAGTCCACTGTATTTGCCATAATGCCAGTTTGCTATCCCTCCTCCTAGCTGGAATCTATCCATGTAATGAATTCTGTCTGAAGCTACGACTGGAACACTGTGAAGTTCACTTTCAGAGTATGTACCAGAGTTAGGCTGCTCAAAATCTACAGCTGCCAGTCAATTCATGGTACACTGTACTTATGTGTAAGGAATCAGACACTGAAGTTCCAATTTGGCTTCACTCGGAGTGGCTATGTCCTGTTTTGTTAAATATACATTACCTCTGCCTGATGAAATAAATCTTGAGTAGTTTTCAGAAGTCCTTCTCCTCTGTGGGAAATAACAAAAGCAGAAGATATGCCATTTATAGACTGCAGATTATTTTGCCCGCTACTTACAAAAATTATAGTCTCACCACTGAACATTTTATAGTTCACACCACTGAACTGTAAACATCAGTCTTTTAGAAGATGCTAGACACAACAATAACTACGTACAGGAACTGCATTAAAAAATATTACACAAACACCTCAGTAGCTACAGCATTCTTGGGGAATTAACAATGGTTCAGTTCTCACAAGCTGAACAAGAATAGAAATCCACGTCTCTGGCATACTGAGTATTACTGG
The DNA here is from genome assembly GCF_020740725.1 of Corvus hawaiiensis. NCBI lineage: Eukaryota > Metazoa > Chordata > Aves > Passeriformes > Corvidae > Corvus > Corvus hawaiiensis. The sequence continues at coordinate 4,101,714 of NC_063242.1, read as the reverse complement.
ACTAGCAGGTAACAAAAAAATCTCAACTCTGGTAAAAAAAACCCAAGCAAACCTAAATTCTTCAAGTAAGAAAGCTGACATTGCACAGGCAAGTTTCAGAACAACACTTTTCAGTGTAGCAAAGATCAGTAACTCTCATCTACAGTTACATCTCACCTACAGGTACATACTTGTGCTTTAATTCCTTTAATTTTCAAAGTATTTATGAACATACTTCTTAAAATGTTTTCTGTACCCAAGAGATATTTAAATAGATGCCCTCCAACAAAACAAGTGTTAAGCCCTTTAAAAATAAAGGGTGTTTAAAATTAGGGGGTTTTTAAACAGCTTAGAATTTCACAAAAATTTATAAAGCCTAAGGACAGAATCAAGTTCCTTTCTCAATGGGTTCCAACTATTATGTTCTTTAAATGAAAATTTGTTTTTTCTAACAAACACTGTTAATGCTCTTTTTCCCACCAAAATTTGCCGTGTGCACTGTAATTACCTGGTAAACAAATACATGGAGTAGGCCATACTTGACATGCCTTGCCCATGTTGCACAATCTCATTCTCCTGATCCTCCCATTTCTCAGTCTCAGAATCCACATCAGATGTTAGCAGATGCAATTCTAATCCAAGTTTTGCAATTTTCGCCTGTTCCTGTAAATGGTAACCATATTTATGGCACTTAAAAACACATTCTTCTGATAAGATAAAAAAATGAAAGTTTTTTTTACTAAAATGACGGTATCTTACCTCAGTATCTAGTTTGACTGGCTTTAATGTTTTCAGATTTGAATTATGCTTCTGTTTCAAACAAAAAATAATATTTTTAAATAATAGGAATTGATAATCATTTTACTAGTAAATCTTAAAGAGGTAGCTCTATATTCAGAGAAAGACTTTGCAGGAGAGTTCCAGAGGTTCAAATGAACTTCTCAGCAGAAACTGAGAACCTCTTCTGATCTGTCTGTCCTGAAATGGCAGGTGCAGATGCCCCAAAATTTCAAAGACAAGACCTCTTCCACAGTTCTCAGGCTCCACTTCCTAATGCAGTACAGTCTCTTCCCTTTACCCTGTAAATCCTCAGTAACAGTCAGGACTAAACAGTCTTAACCAAGTAGTCCTGCACTGATTTTTTCTATCACTGATGATACTGATATAAGAAGGACGCTGAGTTGGCTAACAGCAAGCTGATGTGGGCTACAACCCATACAAATGCTGCTGTGAGGAGGCAGCCCATGATGCTGTGTCACTTTGTAGAGGCAGCTGTAAACAAATATTGACACTTTGATCTTTTCATGGGTTTCCTTATTTTATTTAAATCATGAACTATCCAAGATACCAGTCTGGCTGCAAGCCAAATATTGGCTCACATGAAACAATAATTAGTGGTACTGATGTGAGTGGAGTACCTGGTAAGGCAGTACTTGCCAACTGCATGACACACTTATGCAGTAATACTTTACTTATTTCACATTAATTTGCCATTCTTGGCTTTAATTTCGTGTATTGGTGCTGTCACTGTGCAAAGACAGCAAAATCACCAGATGTGGGAGGCACAGTCCACGTTCACAAACCACTGGAATGGCAAGTACAAAGTTGGTGTCATAACTTGGAGAGGTGTGAGGCACAGGAGGAAGCTGGATGATCTCAGTGCCTGACTGAGAGCCTTGTCTGAGACTCTGAAAAAAGCTGCTGCTATTCATTAGTGGAAGTACTTGGGCAAATTAGGCTCAGTAATGCCTGCAGGGGAAAAAATAAACAAGAAGCAACACTGTTCATTGTGAACAGCATCAGCAATGAGATTCAGGTACCATCTCCATCTCTCACTTCAAGAGTCTGAGCAAAAAGTACTCATACTGAAGTTCCTAGTGCAATTCGGTGCTCAGTTTAGCTTTCATGCAATTTCTCTTTCCCCATCCCAAAATGTTTAAATATTCTGAATCTTATGAATGTCTACCCAGATTAGACACTGTAATTCTGCCTATGTATTAGAAATGCTGATCTCATATTGAAAGATTTAGCACAAAGGGTAAGAACTGATACTCCTAATTGTGATTTATATTGCATATTAGAGATGCAATTTAAGAAATGCTGTTTTTAAGATAGTGTCTTAAAAGCAGAAAGGAAGACAAAACCAAACTAGATTTGCTTGTAAACACAAACTTTGGTCTAGAAGGTATGGCAATTATTTAAGCTGCACAGTGAAGGGTATTCAAGAAAACCAGCACTGGTTACAACAAATAAGTTTTTAGATTCACAAATAACTAAAGAAAGCTCCGAATGTTTTTGCAGTTTTCTCCACTCTAGTGTTCACTTGCATTATTTCAATAGTACTATTGTTCAAAGTCAGATCAGTAGACAGGTTATTCTGCTTTAAAAACATGCTTTGACACTAAATACTACAGAGAAAAAATATACCCATGCATTAAGCGCACACGTGAATCATCACTGCTGTTCTGGTCCTCATCTACAGCATGGTTTAGGGTGCCACTCATTACCAGCAAACAGCACAGTGGCAATTAAGCAGATGTAACAAAATATGTAATCTAATTAGATCGGCAGGAACAGTGTGGCCTCTGTGCAGGGACAGCGTGGGCGTCAGCCAGGCACAGCAGATCTGTGGTGACAGTAGGGGGAGGAAAGGCTTTGCTGAGAGGAACAGCACCGGGAAGAGAGGCAGTTCCAAAGCTCAGAGAATCAGTTAGGCAAAGAAATTACTCTGTGAAGAAACTCTGGTGTCCTGTGGATGCAATCTACATTTCCCATCTACTTTCAAACTGTGTATTTGTAACTCTTCACAATGGTAAGTATCCTGCAAAACTCAAAAAGAAGGCAGCAACCTTTCAAACAATAACAAAACAGAACTGTTTAAATGCTGGGCACAATGTTTTATTGAAGTTATTTTAAAAAACATACAAATCCATAAGTGGGACTCTGACTTCAAACATATAATCTCTAAATTATAAAGTCCAGAATCTATGTGCCTTAGTCAAATTGGTAAGGGACAGAAACCCTATCAAAAGTTTCAAATATTTAGTTTCATAACTGTGAAATTCACCCATTCTCATGTAGCCTAACATATTCAATTTAAATCTGTAGATTGGATTTATAAAGCTTTTTTATAAAGATTGCATTTATAAAGCTTTTCTCTTTTCATTTAGGGTAAGAAGTTGTATTGTGTTTGAAGCCGTAGAATAGCACAACAGAAGACATGGAGACAGGATACCATTTCAAATCCAAATTCCTCAACAGTACAGGTTAAGGAAAGAAAGCAAGGAGAGAAAGAAACAAGCTAGAGCTTACTGTAGCGCTTGAGATAATTTCTTCCCTTTTTCCTACCCATGAAAAGATTCAGTTCATAGCAAGTGAATTAAATGACTGATTACATGACACTAACAAGGTTTAGGAGGCTTCCTAACACACAGACACTCTCAGAAACAGTGTAATATCAATTATAATCAGCTAAGGATATTAAATACCTCACACCTAAAAACTGGGTATTTAGTGTAACTTTTTTCTCTACATTAAACACACTTAAGATCAAAGAAGGAAACAAGAACCCATTATTTAAAGAGCCTTCAACAGGCTCAAACACGACCCTTTGTTCAAATAGGTTAACTCAGTCTACAATGTTAAGTCTTAGTAATATGATTTATTTTTTCTTTTAGTTTTCAGTATATTGCAGCATATTCCTACTGTTTTAATAGCAACAATGCAGTTTTTTATTATATGGCATGACAGTAGAGTACATGGTAAAAAATTAATGAACAGGAGTTAAAGTTTATGTACAATCTAAGTGATTAAAGCACATTACAAAACTAGTTACCTTAGTCTTCAGTCTGTTTATTATTCATTTAATAAACTGACAAACTTTGATATTTTACTGTCAGCCAACCAGTCAGGATGCATGTTACCAAGATATTGCCATGTCCCCATCAAGTTGTGACAGGGAAAAGTCAAACAGAGAACAGCAGATACAAAATAAACACAACAAACCCAAAAGCAACTTACCCCTGGTCTGGGCAGTGATAGGTAGACACGCTTCTCTCCTATGAAGAACACACAGGTTTATACCAAAATTTGTATGCAGATTTTAATCAGTGGGATCAAATGCCTTCACTTAAATTGCAGTACTATAACAGCAAATTACTTACCTGCCATTCCTCCTCTCTGAATACTGCGGAAGATCTGTCTCCCGTTCAGAGACAGGCCAAGAGCCCTGTACTGCTCAGATTTTAGCTCCCAGCAACTGGCAATTAAGAAACCTTCTATGAACAATTTCTTTCAGTAATATTTGTAGTCCCCTGCATGTATTTCACAAGGAAGTAAAGCAACTCTCTCCAATGACTCACTAGCTACATGCACTCATTTTGTCTCAAAATAACATAAAATTGCAGCTCCACGTATGGCTTTTCTTGGCATGGGTTGGATGGTCTGAAATTTGGAATTAGACAGCACCACTAGTGAGAAATACCTAGGCAGGTTTTCCTAAGTAATGCAAGTAAAACTCTCATGTTGTACTGTACTATACATATCGCATGTGTGCTGTATTTTATCAAGAAGAAAGTTCTACAGTATTTTACACACTTATTGAATTGTTTGTTGTATTGCCAGGAGCCCACAATATTCCAAGTATGAGCAAAACAAATTAAGAAAGAAAAAATCCTTTTTGGGTGTTACCTAAAAGTTGATAAGACAACTTTATTTTCAAGAAGAAACAATGCCTGGGCTAACAGCCTAGGATTACAGCTTCAATTACCAGAAGACATAATGGTAATGAAGACTTGCATTTATTACAATAGATTCAGGAGAGAAAAGTCTGCTAAACCAAATTAAAATAAGTAAAGACCTTAAGAGCTAGTAAGAAGTTGGTATTACCAAAAAACCACAGAAACAATCAAAAAAACCCCACCCTGCCAACCAAACCCCAAGGACTACTACAATGGATGTCAGTACAGATTTGCATAGAGATGTTTACATACATCACAACGAAGGACAAGCAAAAAACCCCTCTACAATTGCTAATTCCTCCTCTTTTATCCATTCCTAGAGAAATTCCATTCTGAGTCCTCAGAAGACAGTTCTTCTGTGCATTCAGGATTTTTTGAAAGCATGCCCTTTATGATTTTCCTGTCATGTCAGGAGATAATCTCTGTGTCTAGGCAACTGACTCCTAAAATTTTAGGATGCCAACCAGTGTCCTTCAACCCTCTTGAAAAGTACAAAAAATGTGACCTTCCTTTCTAAGATCACCTCTTCCTTCTCCTACCCAGTTTTGCAAAAGATGAATTAGCTAACAGGGCACAAGCTGAGTAACTATTTTTTTTCAGAATGCAGAGTTATTCGGATATTAATTGCCCAAACATGTATCCAAGCAAGATTTCTCCCTAAAGACTGATACAAATTATGAAAAGTCATTTACAACATCCTCTATATCAAAACATCAGCTAAAGGGCATGTAAGAAAACATGTAAGACATACCAAGAACAAAAGCTAGCTTGCAATTTTAAAACGCTGCAGATTAAAGGATCTCCTTGGAGCTACATAACAACTTGTTGTGCCTTGTTAAAAAGTTCAAACACAAAAAGCTTTGACATAACAAATGGAATACAAGCATTTACTGCAATGACACAGTACTTGCACACACAAGGCAGGCATTCAGAATTATGGAAACCAAATGGAAAGTGGTGGTAAACAGAAGTAAGAAAAAAAGTTTCCTTTGCTCTTATAGTAATTCCCATTATTTGGCTTTACAAGGTTTAGTTGCTCACCATATTCAGAAAGAAGAAAGATCTACCTATTACTTTTTGGAACATTTAAAAAAACCCTGAAGACCACAAAATACACACACAAAAACCACACTTCAGCGGACCCACAGATACCAGACCTTTTAAAAGAGCAGATCAACTCATGTCAAAGATAATCCTACTTAATCAGAAAATACTTAATTTCATCAGTGTAATCACAGAACTTTTATTTGATTCCATTAATAGAATATACATATATAATTTTTTAGGTATTTGATTTCCTTCATTAGTGTGTCAGATCTTTGTTAATATATCAAATTTATATTTTTGAAAAATATATTTTTTTCACCACATTATGGTCTTCTTTTCATTTGACTGCCTTTGTTTTTCCTAATGTGCTTTCTTTAACATGTTTTTCCTTTTTTTATTTTTTCACTTAAAATTAATTTTCATTATTTCACTCTGTCTTCCAATTTTATGCTTTCTACTAGTTCAAATCATGTTTTTCCTTCCATAATGCCCCTATTTCAACTTTTAAGTCCTGCTTTTGATGTCACTTCTTCTCTGAGAGTATGGCAGCATGCCTGCTTCACTCTTCTCTCTAGAATTCGAGTGTCCCAATTCTGAAATCCTGACCTGTATCACCTATTCATCAACTACAGCCCTTCAAAAACCTCATGGTCATTTAATTCCTCACAAATCATGTGGGCAAAACAAAAGAGGAGGGCAGAAAGGTATGTTATCTTCAGAAACCATTCTCTCACTTCTGACCCAAGTTACAAGGGAGCAAATCAGAGGATTATTTATTTACATTGTTCTCCAGCATGTTCAAACCAAAACATTAGAAAAAAAGAGACTGGCTGACATCCAGCAGCTTGGATGGATGAGAGGTACTTTCATCAGGTGGTCCACCTCAAAGTGCAAGAGCCTCAGAGTTAAGCATCAAATGGAAATGAACCAAACAATCTCTGTGTGCAGAACCAAACCTCCCACACCTGGCAGGAGCCACCCTCTTGAGGAGCCCGTCACTCTCTTTATCCCAGCCTGGACACACCAACATTGTGGAGAATGGGCCTCCTCACCACTGGATTAAAAAGTGGTTTAGGATTGAGCAAAATAATGCCAACTCTTCCTTGCTGTACAGTTCTGCACAGCACAGGAATATTTCCAAAATACACGAGGACGTGTATTACTGGGATGTGCTGTGCTCACCAACCTCCCCACCCCACTGTGCCTGTGCATCCTGCTCCCCCAAAACAAGCCCCTTACAATTTGGGTACATTCCTGTACAATTTCATTACAATTGAGTAAAATATTGCTTCACTTTCAAGCTAAATGCAGCTCCTCCCATGCACATTTGGAACCTCAGCATGAGAAATACCTCATTTGCCATTATGAAAAAAACTCTGGATAAGAAGCTATGCAATTGCTTGTAAAAATAAAGAAATGAGTATAAACAATGTTAATCTAGTGTAATCCGAAATATGCTTCTTTTATTTCATGTGTCCAGCACATTTAGTCACCATTCAATTTTTGCATCTTAAGCTGTATTCTGAACTCTCTAACAAAGCTAAACATTTAAATTGGTAGTACAAAAATACAAGTTTTTAAACTGAGGAGAAAAAAAAAATATACCTCTTACTGTAATTCTATCTCTTGTTACATACAGTCACAATTTTACTGGGAATAAAGCACTTGATACATTTTAGTCTGTAAAATAAAGACACTTTTACCAACCTCAAGACAAGTATCATGAATTACAAGAAGAATAGAGTCTTATCAAATATTGTGAAACTTCACTGTGATTGCAAGGGCAAAAATTTTGTGAATGCCACTCCTATAATCTCTTAGCAAATAAATATGTTAGTTTCATTTATTTACTGGCTCACCAGTTGTGTTTTCTCGGAGAAGAAAAATGTTAAAAGTGGCAAGGTAACTTCAGGGTATTTTCTGGTAGCAAAAAGACGGGGTACTTGGTGGAGATTTTTCCCCTCCCTCTTTTTTTAAATGACAAGAGTCACTCCAAAGTCCAGCAAGAGAAAACAAGCAAACAAAAACAGATTAGCCCACAATACAAAGGAAAACTTTGTAGAAGACAGGTGGATGTAAGAAGATGTTACTTCTAAGGAGATAATTGGTTGCTACTATGAAACAATCCAGATTCAGAAGAGTGTCTCTTACTAGGCGGGGCCATGAGATAAGGAAAATGGGGATTTCTTAACACTGTTTTGGCAATACAAGACCTAATGCACCCAAGGCCACAGAGAGAACACAAGCTATGCTTAATATCTTACCAGTCAGCGGTGGTATCAGAACACTTTATGCTGAAAGAAATACTGAGGATGAGAGACACTAACAAGAACACAGTTGGGTGGTTATGCCAAACAAGAGCAGTCTTCACTGCATCACACATGATGGCCTCCAACCTGCTCAGCAACACCTACCCATTCATTCTCTTTCCCTCCTTCAAGCAAGGACATTGGGTTGCCCTTGTGAAATGATGTTTTAAAGAAAGTGGAAAATACCACTTACGGAAAATGTGTTATCTGCCACCAGCAGTCCCAAGAGAAAGTTATTAACTAAAGAGGAGGCTGGGCATCTGACATCAAGAACAATTTGTTTGGAGAGCCAAGTATATGCTTTGCTGTGGCTGCATGATTCTCACCCTAATATTTTTAAATACAGTAATATATATATGTATGTATGTACACATGCACAGATAGACATAAATATAAAAAGGTTATCATTCCACCATTGTATGAATATGAAAAAAATCATACTGCATGATCAGCCCTAAAGATTCCAAATTTATTCTAACACATTAACAATAGAGTAATACCATAATTTAAGTTTCATTTTATAAAATATTCTCTTTAAGGAAAGCGAGTGTCACCCTGGCTCCCAAAACAAACAAACAAATCTGCTGAAAGTTAAAAGGCCCATAAACAGGATCTCTGATTGCTGCAAATATTTATGTGGTATTCCAGACCGAGGTGGAAGAACAGCTGGGATAACAACCGTGTTTTTCTCAACTGTCTCAAACTCCCAATAACTTGCTCTACACACAATTATTGTAAACCCAACCAAAATTTCAACATAGGTTTTCTTTTACAAGCCTTGAGGTTCAGGCACACACTCATTTAGCAACCAGCAACAACAATTTAAGGTATTACACCCTGTGATTGGTTGCTACTGTGCTCGAAATGCTGGCAGTAAAGAACTGCTTACACAAAAAATCAAGAACAGAAAGATAAACTACAAAATAAAGTCTAAAAATGAAAAAGGTCTCAATAGCAAGATGAAGTACTGTATCATTGATAAAGTGTCATCTAACCTGAATAAGGATTTACTTTTTCTGTATCTTAGATACAAAAAATTAAGTGCCCGTATTTAGGTAAATCTAAGCTTTTAAACCTGAGCGATTTTCTTAAAAATACAAGACATTCAGTATTATTATATATTACATTCTATCTGTATGCAATTATACCTTAAAAACTGAAACAAACACGTAGCTGTAAGAATTATAACAGGCTACACTAAAGACGTAATCTGAAAGAAAAATACGTGGTATAAAAATGATAACCAAAATGCCTTCCATTTTAAAGGTAAATTACCCTATGCTAAAAGTAGACACAGAATTTTTTTTCCTTAAGATTCCAAGCTTTTCTTCTACATGTTGTACAAATACCAATAAACTTACCAACCAGAGAAAATATCCCAAGATTGTGCAGAGTCGTCAGAAATTCCATCCAGGAGAAAGGACAGCAGTTTAAAAATCAAATAACTACATTCACTACATTATGAAGTGAATACAAGGCAAGCTGACAGTACAGAATATACATGTATACATGTATTTTCCACAAACACAGGACATTAATTAAACATGTCACAATTCAAGTTGTATCTTGACTGTCATGAATTGATGATATGTCCTAGATAGAACAAAGGGTGGGTGGGAGTCCTACACCCCTTGTATGTGAACACTGCTGGCAAACAGCTGTGTCTAACACTTCTGTGTCCTTTGAACAGTTCCATTTGATTTTGCTAGAACTAATCCCAGTGCAGAAAATTAAACATAGCTAATCTTACATAAATCAGGCCTTTAAATATTTGGCTGCTTTTATTTGAAAAAATCCAATAAGCAGCCTGATTTCACATCTATACAAACCCAATACATTTGCGTGTTACTACCTAGATCCCACAGGATGTGGAACTGTTTACTGCACTCCTCTCTTAGGAAAGCAGAATTTCCTGAATCACACTTAAAATTCTTAGACTTGAATTTAAATTTTTCTGTTTCTACACAGCATTCTTACCTCTTCTTCCTTCAAACACATCATTGATTTCTCTTAACAACAAAGACATGTCACTCAGTTGAGACTCCCAGGCCTCGCAGAACACCTCAAGATTTTCTTTTGCAATCTTGCTAGATGGATGTAATGCCAGGGTTTCTGCAGCAGAAATTATCTGGACAAAGAACAAAGCATTTGCTATTGCAAGTCCTAGTACATAGTGTTCCACATGAATTCACAAATGCCTCCACAAGCAAAACACAAAATTAAACTGCTACTATTATGTCTTAGTAGTGTATTCATCTGACATTTGCAGGCTTGATGATCTTTCTCTTGAGCTCTTTTAGCTACCACCCAGCATTAGTACATAATTCCTTCTTAGAAATGAATGCTTTGAACAGGTCATTATTAGGTCTCCTAAAAATTCACACAAGTAATTTTTATTGATTTATGTGTACTAGAAGAGGCCAGTTAGAAGCTGGACATACCTGTGGGCCAGTGACCTGAAAGGTATCTTCTGCATGTATGCAAGTAATCTCAAGGGGCTCAGTTCCAGAAACATGCCTCAATAAGCGACACATCTGAATTATTTTAAAAAATATTAAAAGAATCATAAAAAATGTGCTTTTATTATTAGTGAGAAAAGGTGTACATACAAAAATACACACAAACAAACACAAAGTTATTGACAGTCCTTTAAGAAATGTACTGGGGACTGCACAGCTGGGTGTTTCTCAGGGAGAATTAACAATAAAAATGGGGCTAAATCCTGACTTGGAAGGGATGGAAAATCACCGAGAGAAAGAAAAATCTTAATAAATAAATTAAAGTAAAACAAAAACAATTTCACATATTTAGGACTGAATAAAACTGAAAGTTAACAAACACATAGAGAACTTGGGAAAATTGTAGCGTAAGTAACTTCACCAGAACAGGCTTATTCAGCAATTAGCAACCATGTGGAAAATTTAGGCTTTCATCATCCAGGGGACTGAATTATCTTTGAACAAATCAGTCTCAAATTAGTTTAATTAGTTTAGGGAAGTAATACTGCTTCCTTTTTTTTTTTTTTTTTTTTGTTTTTTTTAGTAAGATTAAGAGTGAACCTTGGGTCAAGAAGGAACATGGAAGTTTTCACATCAAAAGGAATTTGTAAGACAGAGACAGCACACATGAAACTTATTGCACTGTCCACCATCAGAAATGCTGTAAGGTCTCACATGCAAGTACTATTCAACCTCGTGGTTATGCCTGAAAAAAAAATTAGTGTCTCACTGGAACACGAAACAGTCACAGATCAAGGGGACATTAAAGCTGAAATTAAAAACTCAAAGCATTGTTCTTCCAATCCTGGAAGTTCAAGGGTATTGCTTCTGAATATTCATACTTCTGGGAGGAATCCTCGAGCCCTGTATCTCGTAATTTTTTAGAAATGAGTATTGGACACCATGCAAGTACAGCTGCTGGCATCACCATGTTTCACGTGATCTATCTTTGTATGTCTCCTGCTGGCATAGGTACCTCTGCTTGTCTGTGAGACAAGACAGCAACAAGGTGCATGTGGCTGACATCCCCCCACACTGCTTCTCACAAAGGAGAAAGATTTTCAGTGGCCCTCCTGACTGGTCTTCAAAAAATCAAACTCACTGCATTAAGAAACTTAACTGTCTATCTCCAGCACTCTTGTATACCTGGAATCAGCTACTGCTGGATGCTGCTACTTGAAAGAGAAGGGTTATCGTCTCTTCTTGGATCTAGAGACTTTTTACTCATTATTTTTTTAGTCATGTTTTAGGCCAAATGTCTACATACAGATTGAGTCTAGATCCATGAGGAGAATTGGGCACAAATGTATATCCTTTCTACAACGCCTGCATGCCACAGTGACACCTCTGGCTCAGACCCTGCCAAGAACAATACAAAATTCAACAGCATACATGGAAAATAAAATAAAATTACAAAGCCACAGACCAAAGCCTTCCTAAAGAACAGATTTATGCAAATCCAGCCACTCATGTTCTAAGTGTCGTACACAATAAAAGCAGCTGTGAACTCACCTCAACAAGCTGTTCTTTCTGCTCTGATAGCTTGCAAGTATATTCTGCTACAGCTTCAAGATTTCCTTCTACTCCTGTGATTTTTAATGCTTTGAGAACCATATGATCTGTATGGTATTTTAGAAGATCTGCTGCCAGAGATGTTGCTGCACTGTGGACCTTGAATAGCATTAAAAGAAGGAGAGATAAACCATAGAAGGAAAAAAAAAATCTATCCAGTACCAAGTCAAACAAGCTTAACAGACAGACTGATTTTTCAAGATGCAAAAAATTTACTGCCATGAAAGCTCACATAGAGCTTGCTTATCATCTGGGGTTTTATTTCTTCAATTATTATTCAAAGTATAAAGATAAAATCCACTACAATATAAAAAAAAAAAGGCAAAAAGCCCCCACAAACAAGAAAAATCAACTCCACAACCAAATATGGGGAGAAACAAAAGAGCAGCTGGGTAAAACGAAGCCATGAAGTTATCACACCACTGCTTTCTGATTATGTTACAGCTGGGGAAAAACCAGGTGCATGAATCTGTGGGTCACCAAGTTCAGCATAAGCAAAGCACAGTGGCCACTCCACTTCTTGTTAAGAACACACATTAAACTGTGTGAATCAGACTGAAGCCACACAAATCTGAATTTATAATATATTAGAAATTAGAATTATCAGTGATGCAAAGAAAAGCTTGAATATAGTTGGCTTGTGACACAGCCTTAGGAAGGTAAAATGCACCTTTTCTACAAGGAGATGGGTCTTGAAGAAGTCTCAAACAGTCTCCCTACACTCCCAATAAGCAAGGAGAAGTTTCTTGTTTAAACACACCCCTAAATGCAGGCACACACTCAGACATTGTGCTGTGAAGGGCTCTGGTTGCCAACAGCTACCAGTGACAGCTGACGCTAGTTCTAGTAACTAGTCAGTAGGTTTACCTGCACCCTGCAATCAGCCCCATCTTAAGAACATTGGTAAAACCAAAATAGCAACCTCTTTAGAAACAGCAGAGTATGCTCATAAGACTATTACGAGTCTTGTAATACTGCACTCACTTTGCTAGAAATACACTGACCACAGAACAAACTTAAGTGTTCAAGAGAAAGTATTTTTCCAGCTCTTACGAATGCAATGAGCTTGGAACTGACTCCGTAGAGAAGAGTGTTTACTGGAATGGTATGTTGGGGTTTTTATTCCACTGGACTCCATTTTTACTCCTGTCCTCTGGCAGTACTTCCTGTTCTTCTGGATTTGTTTTTTAATTTCACAAAAGACAAGACAACTGAATTATTGCCTCAAAATTTGTTGCAATTGTTTTTGAGGGGGAAAAACCAGCTATGACAACCTTTACAAACTATTTATATAATGTTGCTCACATGGCATTAAATATTAGCACAAATCACTAATCCCAGAAATGAAGTCAGCTCTGAAGAAAGGATATCTGAAAGGCTTGTAATGTTGGAGCAGGAACTGGCAATCCTCATTTATATGTAGACTGCACAGAGATTACCTTTTCATTACAGATTCTTTTCATCCTGATCCAAAACAGAAATATACTTCTACTTAATGCTGTCTCTGATCATTAGCAGGAAATTAGTCTCAAGAAAGGAATATAACTTTTGTTTCTTCTATGAAAGGACAGTTAGGTGAGAACTACTTCAACAAGGCTGTCTTTTGTTCTCAGTCACTCAGGCTCTCAAAAAAATTTTAATTAGAGTCGCCATATCTGAATTTTACCAGTAGAAATCCTGGTTGCTGACTGGTACACTGCAGCCCCCCAAGTCAGACTGACAGGATAGCCCTCAGCCATGTACAGAAGGCATGGCCACTCTGGGATCAATTCAATCACTACACAGAGAACAACAAAAACGACATAATTCTCTGAACTTACTTCTAAGAACGTGAATCCTTTCTTTCACACACCATATTCCAGCCCCCTGTGGCTTTATGGTCTATGCAATTACATAGTTACATCCTAATTTGACTGGGAACTCCTCCACCTCATTCAGCACCTGGAGACAATGCTACTCAAAAGGGATAATCTTACAGTTAAAGCAGCTGAATGCCACTTTGGAAAAGCTCTGCTACTCATTTCCTACATAATGGTGACCAAATTACAAACCAGCACATAATCAAGGTCCAAAAACTGTGTATCCTCCACTTTCTGGAGCCGAACACTCTGCCTGAAAGCAGAAGTGCAACTGAACTGAAACAGATTGAAAGCACTGTTCAAATCCTCAGGACAGCTGCAAGAACTACAGTCCAGAAGACAAAATTTCTCATTTTCCCATGGTAAAAAAGAGGAGCATGATTTTTTGAGCAGTTGAGGTTTTCCAGTTACAGCAGCTGACAGCTCAGCCTAAGCGAGTTCACCACACTTCTCTAACATCTTTGCACTGCTCTGCGTTGAAACTCTCACTGTTCTTAATCTTCATTTTCCATCTGTTTAAAAGAACAGCACTTTGAAGCAGTTGAAAAGATAGCTGAGTAATGTGCAAATATTCAGGAAGCTGCCAGAAATCAGATTCTGTATTTGCTTCAATTCTGTGGAACAGACAAGGCAGCAATGCTATCCTTAATAGGAAGGGTGAATACCCTGAGCAGCAAGTGCAGTCCATCCCATGTATCAAATGAGGCAGCTATTCCATGTGTGTATGCAAGCTGACCTCAGCATACTTGCACTTAGGAAAAGAATAATGATTTACCACAGACACAAACACAGCTGCCAACTGCTGAGAAGAAAATCCTGAGTATAAGGCACTGTCATGGCATATTTCTGCTAAGGAAATCAATAGGACAGGTTAAGTACAAATAAAGTACAAACGTAATTTATTAATTTGGGCACGCACTACAAGAAAATGTATTTACAAACAGTGATGTATGCATCCCCAAGGGAAGTTTGCCTTTACATTTAAATTAATGATTACATACTTCCAAATTAACAATTACATACATAGTACTTACTTCCAAACACCTCTTTTTTGTGGGTTAGCAATGAGCCTATGCATCTAGCAGATTTCTAATCAGTAAGGACAAAGATGATACTAGCTCCCTGATGTAATTCTGATACGGTTACTCTTGTCTACAAATAGACTTTCGTCTTCTTGGGCACAGGATCCCATTTTACAACTTCACGTATGAAAAGTGAGAAATTCAAACTGTTGTTCAGGTAATCTTGCTTAAGCTGCACTTACCTCTCTTTTAAGTTCATTCATGCACTGGCATGTTTTTAAAATGGCTACTTCCAAGTCTTCCATGAGATCCTTTGTCTTTTGGTTTTGCTACAAACCGAAGAAAGAAACCAACAAGACATTACACAAATAACCCAGCAAACCCCACACATGCATTCACATCATGTGTCATTAGCCCAAAAAGCTTTAGAAGACAGCCTTTTCTTTCCAGATGAAATGCTTTCACTTGAGCAGCCTGTGTATATTCTACTTGAAAAATTCTTTTATAGAAACATTTATCACCAAATTAAATCTAAAACCAATAGCGATGCAATCTAATTGACTGCTTCTGTTCAACAGGAATTTATTTCTACACCTCACTGAACTTTTTTCAGGAAAAGGGTTTCCTTCAGCTTGACAACTGCCAGAAATCTTCTGCCTGACCATCCTAAAGTGAAACAAGCACTTAAGGCTTTTTTTTTTTTAATATATAAACATCCTTTAAAAATAAAGTGGTACCTAAAATGTTATACCAAACAAACTGAATTATGGAATTGTTCTTCAGAACATTCACCTTGCAATGAAGCTGTTGAGCTGCAATCAAAAATCCACCTCACTGAGCTGTTACTATTTTATCTGCTGCTATGTCTTTAGTCACAGCTAGGCTGGGTTATTTATTAATGAAAATACTTAATGCATAAGCACGCATGTGCACACAGAAGTATTTTCACAGATCATATATATGCATAATCTTGTACTAGGCTCTCATTTCTACCACTTGAAATGTAGCCTGTAAATTATTTAGAGGTGATTATTTTCCACCAGTAATAGAGCTTGGAAATACACAAGTGTCCTGGTTTTGGCTGGGATAGAATTCGTTTTCTTTATAAATCTGGCATACTGCTGCTTTGGATTTGTGATAAAAGCAGTGCTGACAACATGGTGTTAGTTATTGCTGAGCAGTGTTTACCCAGCTGCCTATGAGGGCTAACCACCAACACCAAACTAACACAAGCTAAGGTTTAGTTTTCCTACAGCTAAAGGGAGTCTATGCAATTAATATTCTACATGTGTCTTGTTTGTTGTAACAATATTCTGTGTTATCAGGAAGATTTATATGCCCTTCAAACTGCACTACTGCATTAAAAACACCTGACTGCAGTACCTGATTCAAAGAGGGGGAAAAGGAACAAAAATGCTTTCTCATAAGAAATACACTCAGTTAAGTAAATATCCTATACTAGGACACATCTGCCGTATTTCAGAGTGTTGATAAGATTTTGTGCTATACATCTCCCCAGGAGCAAGACTGAAAGCAAGTCGGCATCAAAACCAGAATCAGCATTTTCCATCTCTGCTTTCACTTCCCCTGTTGCATATATCTTCTATCATTTTCAAGGAAAAAGTAAGACAAATGACAGAGGCAGGCTTAATATGCTTCTTCTCTAAAAGCTACCATCATTTAAATAACGCAAAAAAGGACAAACAAAAATAGCCTGGTCTTATTGTTTCTCTCCTTCTCCATAATATTCAAAAAACAGTCAATTTTTCAGAATGCTTCCCTTTCCAACAGTTTAACTGTTTTCAATATCCTGTTGAAAACAAGAAACAAATCTGTGGTCCCTGCTATGGGATCAAGACAATTGAATTCTCTGAACTACTCCACCAAAAGACCTCACTGTTTAAGACTGTGCAATGATACTTCTGTTAACTGCCTTGTTTCCACTCACATCTTCATTAAAATTAGTCTACTACCATCGGCAGCCTAATTTAGCCATCAGAGAATCAATGAAACAATACCACTGGGGTAGGGGAAGGACAGAACATATGGAAGCTGCAGAAGCACAGAACAAACTGTAGCTTCCTTGATCAGCTCCCACTGTGAGGAATACACTCAGTTCTCTCTTCCTAGACCAGAAGAAAGACTGCATTAAAAATTTCTTTTCAAAGTAGAGGTGAAAAGATTTACTTTGCTAAAAAGCTCTTACAGCTTGCATCCACACTGAAACCAGCTGCTCTAGTTCCATTTTAGCCTGTTTAGACAGCTCCAAAATGTGTTCTCTGTGCTCATGACTGGTATAGGCAGAGTCTGTGAAGTCTTCTGTATGTTCCAGGATAACCTCCAGCATTGTTGAAAGGTTCTCTTTTGAGAGAAAATAAAGATTCTCACGGAGACCTTCCACCTTGTTCTGAAAAAGAAGCACATCAGTTCCTTGAGAATTTATATGATTTGGTTGTGACACAAATGCAGAAAGCAGATCCATCATTTTACATTTTGTTTTTCTCCTTAGTGCTTTTTAAAATTATTCTCTTATTTTCCAAGTAATCAACAATTTGCTTGTGTCCAGACCGGCAGTACAGGACCTTTTTTTTTAAAGTGATAATGAAATCAGTAGGTTACTCCCCCCTTATCAGGAATAACAGCAGATTGTTCTATTGCTGAACATCATTGTTCTATTGCTGTCAATAAAAAGTTTCTAAGTTCAGTAAGGTTCAGAAATTAAGTAAGTTTTCCAATTTTGTTTGATCCTTCCACATCCATATAATCCATTTTGAGCAGTTTTCTAAAAATGTGTACGTAGCAAATTTAATACTTTGGGGCATTCTCAGAAAATTTCAGTGGAAATTTAAAGGGGGGAAATAGATAAACAAATAAATTGAATCAAAGTGACAGGCTCAAAAGCAGTAAGCCATGGTTGCTGATTAACTGTTCTTAATGGAGTATGAAATTTAGAGAAGCCTTTATGAGGAAAAAAGTCAACTGAGCTACAGGATACAATTTCAATTCAGAACATTTCTTTTGAATGAAAGTTTGCTCTTTTAAATGTTTGTGTGCATATTTTTGCATGCAGTTTTAAAAACACTAACAATTACAAAGCAAGAATTCTCAAACAACAACTATTTTATTGAAGGTCTAATCAGAACCTGATACTTCAGTTTATTCAATGTCAAGACATCACCTCAACAAAACGTTAGAGTTCTGAATGCATGCTGATTCAGAAGGAGATGGCAAGTATCAGGAGGTGCATTTTGGCAATGACTATTAAATTATAGTCACCTCTTGTCAGATTCTGTAACGTTTTGGAACAGTTATTTAAGTCAATGCTGCTGAAGAGATGCAGCTCTGTGATTTCAAATCTAAACCCACTTTTTTTTTCCAAAATCCTAGTTAAGAGGGACTTTATTGGCTGTAGAAAACAGTACTATTTCTACTCTTACCTTGAATTCTTTGATGCCAGAATATATGCTGATGGGGGCCATTTCATTTTCTCCATTTGGTCTAGAGTCAGTTACAATTTCTATTACCTGTTCCAAAGCTAGTCTCATCCGATGAAAAACTCCATCTTTGTTAATACGAGCAGATTCACAGTCTGGGTGCCTCAGACAAGTCTTTTTAAAGAAAGTAAAGTAACTATTATGAAAGAGTATATGCAGTATATTGAAATGAATACTTCCTGCTAAGGCAAGTCTAAAGAATGTGTTAGAATATGGTGAATTCTTTCAGTTAAACTGCTGTTAAGTAGAATTCACACCATTACTCAGAATATAAAGATCTTCTTTCCCTATTCTTTACACTTACACCCTTCTTCAGCATGAACTCTGAAGTGGGGCTGAGAGAGGAGAGTCAGCTCTCCTGGCAGATGTCATGCTTTGTGATTTAGCCAAGTTGTGTAGGGGTGCACATACTCACCTTTGAAGCAGTCAGGAGCATCATAGTGCACTTCTCAAGAACAGCCCTAGATGCAGCCATTCTAGCCTTTTTCTTCTCATCCTTCAAATCCTAAACACCAAAAGGAAAAAAAAACCTCAGACCCAAATATTACATAGTATCTAAAATATTAACTGCTTGTGAGACCAGAAAAAGGAAACTCTCTTGCAGGTGAATGGGTTGTGAGAAAGCTTCCTAATTTCTGACAACTGCTATTTTCAGCCTAACTCATGATCTAGAACTTACTTTTCAGAAAGATTTTAGTTTATGCATTTATTCTTGGCTCTATTCAATTCAGATTTCAAAGAAGGAAGATCTCCAAGATACAGAGCATGTTATGTAAACTGTTGCTAATTTTGATACCTTTATCATAGAGCATTATTCATAAAACAGAAAAATGAGGTGAAAAGAACAGCCGACAAGAAATATTTTCTGAAATGGAGGGGAGGGTAAGGTAGAGACAGAGAACACCTGCTTTTCATTGTACTGCAGTGGAGGAAATGTAAACTAAATCTTTTTTCTACTTGAGTGTTATATTTGCTACATACCAGTAATAAAGAAAGCCTTAACAGGCTGAAAAAGCAATTCCTCTGTATTTCTCTGCTTTGAGTACAGAAACTTATGAAGAACTTTTCAGGGAAAACTGAACTATACCCCCAGCAAAGTTCATCAAAAGAGGAAGAGTGCAGAGAATCCCTCAACATGCAAGGGGGTCTAACAACGGGAAGAACTTAGAAAGCTACAACTATGATCTTCTCACTGCTCCCAAAGACAGCTAAGTGCTATCTGAGTGTTAAACAGGCAACTGAATGGGACCATCTGAAGGTTTACAGGATGTAATTAATCCTAATATACCCTAGATTAACAAAAACACACAGATAAATCACGTCAGAAGGCTGCTTTGACATTTTTATAATGTTTGTATTTAGCAACTACAGAAAATCTTTAAGATCAAAATCACATTAAAAAAACCCCAAGCCAAAAAAACAACTGCACAAGAAAACAGTTAATTTCTGAAATTCTGACATTACACTCTGATAAATCTGATGGCACTCAAGAATTTACGGCATACTTAAAAATCCTATGAGGGATGTTTCCTCCCCATAAAACTAGTAGTGCCACATAGCAGCCTACACACTGTAAACTGAGTGTATCAAGAAAGTCCTGAGACAATTGAAAAAGTGGCAATGTAGCACTCTTTCCAAAGGAGTCAAGTAGGCAAGGAAGGGAGAGCAAAAGACCACTTAACACTGAAAATGCAAAATAGTTGAAAAGAGTACCACTTCCTAATAAGGCATGTTTCTCTTTCACAGGAACAACTGCTTCAGGAAAAAATACTTCAGGGAAAAACAAGGAGAGCTCACTTTCAAGCAGGTATTTCCTTTAATTTTAAGTAGCTTTCCCAGTAATGGTTCTTTGACACCAAGCACACACACATCAACAGTAAAAGGAAACACAGGATGTTGGCCAATTTGTTTATACAAACTGAATCCTGAATTTTGCTAGATATTAGAGACTCTGTATATTTATATCGAATCCTGGTTTACCTCTGAACAGAGGACTGGATTATCAAGGGAAAGCAACTAGAGTTCACAGCAGAAGTCTTAAACCTCAGCAAATCCTTTAATATACATGGAAGTAGCAGGAAAAAAAGCTTTTGGTATGAATGACAGGCTTTGAAATCGTAGCTGCATGTGAGAACTAAAACTCATAATAAGAACATAAGAAGGTTTCGACCGAAACCTAGAAAAATATTCCATAATAATAGTAATAAAAAATCAAACTCTAACAAGCCACCAAGCAGATGCTTTATTAGAATCTAAAGATTTCATGTTTGGAGTTTTCTGAAACAATGAAGTCCTTTCACTATGTGCAAACATCAAATAGTTCTGTCAAGTAACAACAGACAAACTCTCTACTAGAGTAACGAGCCAGAAAAGTTAGAGCCAAAAGACAGTGACTGAAGCCAAAGAAGAATGCAAATAACACACACCCAGGCTTCTGGAAGGTCAGGTCAAATAATGCAGAGATATTTCTCAGGCTGAGCTTTAAGATCAAAAGATGTGTTTTGGGTGGAGCAAGGAGAGGGTAGGTTCCAGAGACAGGATACCAGCAACTGTTTTGTTTTCTTTTATCATCCCAGAAAAACCTGTATCTTCCTGATAATAAGATGAAGATGATACTGTGCAACATCTCTCACAACCTTTTATTAATACTTACATTTTGCCGATCTCCAGTTAAATGGGCAAACTCCACCATTTCATTTCCAAACTGGCTGAATATTTGTACAAACTCCTGGAAACTACTGACTTTTTCTAGTTGTTCCATTGTTGCAAGAACCTGCAAGATAGGAGAAAATACTGTAGATTATCAAGATGCTAAAAAAACCCATTATCATTGAACTAGGAGTACTATTATTTACAGATGCTTCTAAGTTGTGTCATTTAAAATGTATATATTTTGTTACTATTTAAGCATTAGTAACAGCTGGAAATCAAATGTAAATTATCATGCTTCATTCAAAATGAGTCATTTGTTGTCAGCACTCAAAAAACACTTTCCTTGCTCCTTACAGTATTAAGAGTAACAATATTAATGAATTCAGTTTCCAGATTCAGGAAAAAATGTGGTTTTAAATTTAATATGGCAGTAACAAGTGCAGATTATATTCCTGTGTTATATCCCTGTGTTGTAAGTCTCTATTTCAGACGCATAACTTTTAAAGTCTAAAATCACTGTTGTGCAGACAGGTGTTTCAGTGGCTCTGTACATTAAAAAAAAAAGGCAAAAGAATTAAACAAAACTAAACACAAAAGTTAGAAATAAGTTAATACACAGTTTTATACTTCCCATAACAACCTACTCTAACACTGGAGATTTTTATTAGTTGCATATAAAACAAAGAACTAAATATACGCAAGTTGTATCAAACTCTTACTCAAGATACATTAAAGCGTGTAAAGTCAGCATTTTTTAAAACATTCAGCAAATACTATCATAGAGCTTATAAATTACTGATTACTGAAGGTATCCTGTGAAGTCACTACATTACGGATTATAACAGAGATTAACATCTGCTTTTTTCAGGTTAGACATATACTTGCTAATCTCAAAGGGATCTTTCAAATCCACTAAATGTCTTCAGAAGGGAAAACACTAAAAGCAGTTCTTTATTGTCGTTCAGACTGGAGATAAGACACCACATGAAAATTTAACAGACTGTATTTGAAAGGGAGAAACTTCAACTTATTTTTCCTTTTCTATGCCAAAAATACCTTCCCCTCAACTACAAAAGCAGTGTACACACCTGATTATGACAAACTCCCCCTTCCCAGCAACCTTGGCAAACTCTCCTAGAAGCACCCATTTGTTTGTGATAGAGCAGCTGTTCAATCTCAGTTGTAAACTAAGTAAAGCAAATGTTCCACTAAACCCTGTGACTGCTGTGGAACTGACTGTTTATCAAGCAATATTAGACTGCAGCATCTGCCTGAGTATATTATGTTGGGCAGCCAGTTCCACAAAGGCTGTAGAAACAAGGACTTTCCTGACTGGGATGTTGATGCATGAGAAAGGCTGGAGTGTGAAGGACTTGGAAGGAAGATGCACAAATATGTGAAAACAGCAGTATGAGAGTGGAAGAAGGAGAGAACCACAGGACTGGGAAAGTGAAGGTGTAAGAAAGTTAATGTGGATAAAAGAGGAAAACATACAAGCTAAGGTTCCACTTTCTCTTCTAAGAATAGATAAAAAACCCTATTAATTATGCTCAACCATTCTTGGTTTAAGCAAGTGTAGCACTTTATGAGTATGACCTTGCTTTCAAACAACTCTGTTAAAGTTTTCTGTGTTTCTCTCATTACAAATTTCTTGTCAAATAAAAATTTCAGTGAAAGCACATGCCTTTCCATTACATTGAATAATTCTAGACACCCCAGGCAAAGCTGACATTCCAAAAAACTGTACAGACAGATCTAAATTTATCTAAAGCTTATTCAAGAAGCTGTTCCAATGCAAAATACCTGTGATGTCTTCATAATTTTTCATTTTAAAACTTCAACAAGAAACATGCAGATAGTAATGAAAACGTACAATTTTATTTAAAAGGTTAAAAACACGTGAAAAACCCAAGGCTGTAAGTTCTTATTAATATCTAAGTTAGCACTAGATACTGCACAGCTACTGCTGCAGGATGAATGTCGCCTTGCAGACAGCAGTCCTAGGCTGACATCACTTCAGGGCACATCCATATTTTGATCCAAAACAAACAGTGCAGCAACTCCTCCACTATCTCTCACTTCTCTGCTCATTGTTCTGGCTCTCCTAACCTGACTGGTGACAGTGAGTGGAGCAAAACCTTAAGCTCACTGATGCAGTGACTAAGTCTGATGGACAATGAAACTCATGTTGTAAGGTAGGAAAGACGTGGGCAGGGACAGAAGAAAATGTATGCAATCCAAGAACACAAGGACAGCATATATGGTGCAGAGGATTTGGAAGCAGGAATCTGGATCACTGGGGATCATCAGCCAGAGGCTGGATTCTGGTATAGATCACCACTCTGGAAGACCTCAGTCACTTCCCTCATCTGTCTGAGGGATTGGATGTCCAACCGCTCATCTGTTTTTCTAACCTTTGCCCTTGATTGACTCTTTATTCACATGAGGAAGATAATGACAATGAAAATAAAGACGTTCAGAAAGAGGCAGCAAAAAAAAAAAAAAAAAGGCAATAGAAGTTTAGTATTTGGGATTCAGTCTCTAAGATAAAAATGGAGCTGAGATCTTCTGGAACAGTTACCCATTTCAAGAAGCCAGAATCTTCTCCAGCTGGCAGTACTGATGATCCTCTTCCTACCTTTCCATCCTCTTTGCCACATTACACTATGCTGTCTCAGTGTATTTGTGTGCACTTCTTAAGCCCCTGCCCGTATTATCCCTCTACCACAACATTTCCTACAGAAAGAACTATTTTTGCTATCCATCATAGCGGTGTCTGACACACTTTTCAGGAGTGTACTCTATAAAAATTAGGGTATATATAAATATTAGGCCTGCTTAAGACACCATCATTTGTTTAATCTGTCCTAGAGATGTGAATCGCTCTACTGATACCACAGATGGAAGCAGACTTTCCCAAACATGTGCAGTATGCACAGAAAGGAGAATGCAGTAAAACCCAAGAGACCACAGAGACTAGCTGTGTCCTGAGGTGCATCAGGCACAGCATTGACAGCAGGGCAAGGGAGGGGAAAAAAGGGGACTGAGGGGAGACTTCACTGCAGTTACAACTTCCTTGTGAGGGGGAGAGGAGGGGCAGGCACTGATCTCTTCTCTGTGGTGACCCGTGACGGGACCTGAGGGAATGGCCTGAAGTTGTGTCAGGGGAGGTTTAGGCTGGATATCAGGAAAAGGTTCTTCACCCAGAGGGTGTTCAGGCACTGGAACAGACTCCCCAGGGCAGTCTCACAGCGACAGCCTGACAAGAGTTCAAGAAGTGCTGGGACAATGCTCTCAGGCACATGGTGTGACTCTTGAGGTATCCTGTGCAGGGCCAGGATCTGGAGTTTGATGATCCTCATGGGTGCCCTCAAACTCAGGATATTCTATGATTCTGTGCCTATGGCAGTCAGAGTCAGATATACTTACTCCGGACTATGAGATTGCTTGAAATGCTTTCAAAATTAAATGCTGCACTTAGGCTTACTATATTCACATCAGTGTATATATGATGACATTTTCATACATGTTTAAAATTATCAGAAACCTAGCCTGCACCTGTAAGGGTATATCCCTCCTTATCCGTTTCATGATGCATGCATTTGCACAGTTGCTCCATAGCCTAAATCTGTGGTACCACACGCCACTTTTGGAAAAGTAAATTAATTAGGATTACTGCATGGCTGCAGACAACAGCAGAAAAGCAGCAGAAGGTATTAAACGCACCACAAAGTACAAAAGAAGACCAAAGCTGCAAGTAACTTCAGCAAACTGTTATTGATAAAACTGCTGCCACCTGAATCAACCACTGGGAGAAGAAATGAGCACAAAGACAGCAGATCAGTGCTGCCAAGTCTCAAGTCAGAGAGAAGCAGGTAATTTCACTGGTTTTGAATCCTGGAACTGAACTGTCTTGGATCTAGGCACTGCAAAATAGAGACCAGTCAGTCTGGAAAGTAAACTGGGACAAAGGAATAGAGACAGCATGAGGAGTCAAAAGTGGAAAGAGGGGCACTGCTCTGGATTACCAGTTCAAAACTAATGGAAAACCCCAGGCCTTATCAGGTTATCATTTTTCAAAAATGAGATTTTTCTATTTTTGTTTTAGCACATTGTGAAGAAAAAAATGGAAGGGTATCCTACAGGCAAGACAGTGAAGTCTGCACTGCATGAAATAGATTACATTTGAGGTTAAATGGGCCTTCATACATTATTTAAACCAACCAAGGAGTTTCATGCTAAGTTTCAAGACCTAAATTAAACTGCACAGAAACCTTTTAGTCTGTAAGCCTCACTTCACTAGCACAGAATTTTATGTGCATTCCTCACAGCTTTTTGCTTAGATGCCATAATGCTCTTCTTGTCTCGATCCTGACAGTACAAACATCCTGTCATTAGCAAGTAGAAGCTTTTATTGACCATTTTACCAACAGACATTTTTCACTTCACAGCAAATTTAAAGTTAAATAAGCAGTAACATAGCATCTTCTCCAGCATACTTAGTGAATAAAGCAATACAGGTGACATAAAACGCAGAGTCACTGAGTATTATTTTAATCCTACTGACTTAGAGACATCCCCTTTCAGATACCTGGTAGGTAAACATGTACAAGATGTGCATTCATTTTTATCTCTTTATTTTACAATTCCTTCAGAGAGACAATGAAAATATCACATCATTTACCATCACTCTTTTGCACTGACTGCAGGCATCAGTTAAACAAAACAGAAAAGAAGCACAAATACCTTGTTTCTGGAAGTTATAATTTGCTTAATAACAATCCTGTCTGCTAACACCAGCACCTTTGTGACAGAAGAAAGCAACAATCTTGCAGCTTTTACCACACCCGTTTTGTCCGTAAAGATTGTAATGTGGCTATCAGATTCAGGATGATCCAAGCTTGCCACATCTGTAAGCTGTGCAATTGTTTCACCTAGAAGAAAAAACAAAAATAAAGTAACTTTCCATACTTAGAAGAAAGTAACTTTTACCTCTGAGGGATAAGACAATTTCAGAGCTACCTACAACTCTTTATTTCATTTCACTTCCTTCGACTGACTGTTGGTGGCACCCTCTCCATATTTAAATGTGGATTACTCTTCACTTATACCTTATTCTTCCATCTGTACCATACACTAATTTTCTTAAAGTAATCTACAGATATCTGAGGGGGGGAGTGATGGGTGGAGTTGGGGAGTGTGGAGGGAGAAAACATTAATGGGTGGTGTTTTTCTGATTTTAATAGCAAAAGTCAAACCAGTGGCCACACTTGCAGGATAATCCACTGAAAGAGTGGGATGCAGCAAGAAAGAAAGAACTACAAAGTCCCCTCCACTTTCCAAATTTCAGTCAGCATTCCCATAATTTATGGATTTCCTATTCCTGTAGAAGTCTCCAGGCATGAATAATAAAGAGATTCCAAACAGTAACTTCATAACTTCCAAGACTGAAGCATTATAGTGAGACTACTGCACTTTACATTCAAAGGAGGGCCACTAAACAGGGCACTGTCAGAGACAGGAGAGGAAAAAAAGGCAAAGAAGTGCTGATTTTCAGCTCATCACTGTCTTTTCACTCAACTTGCATTAAGTTAAATAAATAGTTAAACAGGCTTAATTGACCACTTTTATTTTTTAGGCAGTTAAAAATTCTACATCCAATGCAGCTAAGGGATTTCTTTATCTGAGAAAGAAACACAGACCCTATCCAATTAAATCTTCTGGAGTACCCCAGATAATAGTACAACAGACGGAAGACAGAGCAATTTGCTAGTCTATAACCAGAGAAGGGCTGCTGGGAGACTGAGCTCAGGCAAGCTCTGAGACATGATTTTTGTTAGCATGCAAGACAAGCTGATCAACCCACAACTGACCTATAGATCGTTCTTGAAGATAAAATCCAGGAGATTTGATCAAATTCCCTATGACTCATCTTCAAAACCTCAACTAAAGTAGTTCACCTAAGCAGGCAACATACTCCAAAAGCCTGATAAAGCCAGTGCTCCTATATGAAGAACCTGCACTATTCTGGTACTCCAGAAATACCACACACTATAGAACAAGGAAAGCGTGACAGCCCTTCAAACGACAGAGCTCCACATTTCATAATGTTTATGTATCGATTTCTCTGATAATTGTAATCCCTTGGGTTCTTAAGCTGCCTAAATAGGTATTACATTATGGCAAGGAACTTCCAGTACATTTGGTGGGACCAGGCTAGGTCACAAAAGGTAAGCTCCAAATAATTAGGGCATCAGTCCAATATACTGTACTCTAGTATGGTCTGAGACAGTGAATTCCACAGCTGAAGGGCCTGAAAATGAACAGAAGCAAGAGGAGTTATAAAAGTACAGCTACAATTCAAAGGGTGAGGGGCAGCCAGATGCACTACCAGTGAAGCTGTACGACAAGTCTCTGGTCAGGCAAGGAAATCATTTGCCAGCAAAACACATTGGGCATTGCCTTCTCCACAGTCCAATTCATTTCAGTTCACATCAGTCTCTAATTGTTCACCTTTGTCAGCAGATTAATCTATTTCTTTGACCTCACAATATCTGTGACAACATAAAATGCTGTAGAAACACACAGAGAACAATTAAAACAGATGCAAAGTTCATTTGGTAACCAAGAAAGGTTGTACATCATTATCCCATTTCGTATGCTACGGGATTCACCTTCTTGAGGATGAATCAAGTCATAGGTGGAGCAGCTAGTCATACGAAGAGATATCAGGGAACACTGAAAGACCTGCAACATCTGCCTGTCAAAAACTCTAGTCAGCCCTAGAAACTCCAGACTTCTGGTAACAGAACCAAGGCTTCCTCCTCTGCCTGTAGATCTGCAACTACAGGAACAGGAATTAAGCCCTGGGAGTAAGCTATGAGGAACAAGACCTGTTAGGGTGAAGAAATGGAGCTAGGAAAGCTACACCCAGCTGGGTATACACCAGTCCATAAAACACATCTGAGCATGTCAGAGAAACAGTTCAGTGCTACTGTAATTCTCCTATCATGGCTGAGAGATTGTGACCATTGGGTGATATTTCCAATGACAGGAAGACAACTGTCACATCCATCTCCAAGACGGCTAACAAGAAAAAAATCAGGCAATTGTGGACTAGTCAGCCTCACATCAGCCTCCCGGATTATCACTAAAATAATCTTGGAAGTTATTACCACATGAAGCAGAAAAAGCCCATCAGGAAGAGCCAGCACAGACCCGCCAGGGTGAATAGTCCCTCACTGATCTGAATGCCTTCTATGATGAGATGATACTGTTTTTAAAAAGAGAAAGTAACGGATGCTGTGCATCTCAGCTTCAGCAAAGCCTCTGACATGATCTCCCGTAGTGTCCTGATAACTTCATCAAGAGATACGGACTAAGTGAACAAAAAGGTGGGTAGAAAATGAACCTGACTGTTGGGCTTGGGGATGCTGATAATGGGTACAAAGTTCAATGGGCAGTCAGCTTCCAGCGGTGTCCCTCTGGGACTGGGAAGAGTTATCAAAACTATTCCCTGGATGATGACTCAGCACATTCAGCAAGTGTGTGAACAATACCAAACTGGGTGAGTGTCTGATACTGTGGAGGGCAGGGCTGCTAGACAGAGGGACAGGCTGAAAAAAAAACCTATCTGATAGAAAATGTGAAGTCCAACAAGGGTAGTAATACCACATCTAGGCCAGGGTAACACCACTCAGCCCTACATGCTGAGATCAGCTGTCAACAGGGAACTTTTGTGGGCAAAGACATGGAGGGCCTGGAAGACAAAGAGTTGAACAGGAGTCAGCAATAATGGCCAGCTGCATGTGAAAGGCTGCAGATAATTCTTCCCTTCCTTTTGGCACTCGTGAGGCAGTATCTGGAGTACCATGCCCATTTCTGGGCTCCTCAGCACCTCAGCTGACATAGTGGAGCAAGTGACAGAAGGGGAGAGGCGGAAGGGAAGGAGTTTGTTGTGCCACAGGAAGAGAAGGCCAATGGCAGAGCTTTCTGTGGTCCACATCTATCCCCCTAGTGGGCAGGTGTGGAGAGACACAGACAGAGCGACCCCAGTATGTACGGCGATGGAACAAGAAGCACAGAACAAGATGTAAGAAAATACTTTTGCCACAGCAAGGGTAGTCAAACACCCTTAAGGATACAAAAAAGAAGTAAGAAATGAGAAGTGCACAAGATCTCCATTCTTGAGAGTTAAAATGGCCCTTATGACTTCAGTTATTCTGTAATATTTATTTATCCATTTAAATTTCTGTTTTTCAGCCTTCTTAATTTAGCCCTCTCTGTACTAAAACCCAAGGCAAAAATAGGAGAGAGCTATTTATTGCTTTTATTTTACTCCATGTCTTCCTTTAGGGCTACATAGTCAACTGGCAGAGAATACTGGAAATGTTATGACACTAACTCATTCCTGACATGTGCTTTTCTCTTTTAAATTAGCCCTAGTTTTAGAGAGAAAAAAAAAAATAAAAAAAATCACACATGGGCATCTAAAATGTGCTTCTTTAAGTTACATTCCACTACTATACTGTCACTGTAAACATTGACACAGTGCAAGAATGTTAGGCAAAATCTGCTACATGACCCTCTGCGGTGTTTTCGGATTCTATTTTGAGTCAATCAAATTACAAGGTTTATTACAAGGAAATAGTCATAACAAGTTTGAAACACTTCAGATCACTGATTATACCCTTCACAAGAGACAGATACAACATCTGTCATCCTTCAAAGCCTCTGAAGGATATGCAGTTGATTTAAAGACTCCCTACTTTTCTTAGAAACTGAGATGCTTAATGTTCTCAATCCTTTTGTGTTGAAATCTATCTTCTATGCCTAACAAAATCTGCATTTCTGAGACACAATCTAATTTATTGGCTAAAAAAAAGTATGAACAGCTTTACCAGACTCTCTGCCCTAAAGAGCAAAGGTTTTCTGCTGCCTACACCCTCAGAACATAGATTCTTTAATACAAGTCAATAGTCTTGGCTATAATTGTCCAGGAAATTTTTTTGGCTTGCTTGGGAACACCAAAGTTATTAAAAATGGCACTTGAGCAACTGTGTTCAGAAACTGAGTTCAGAGGACATTTATCCATAAGAATTTATCTGCTCAAAGGATTGTGTTGTTACTTTGTCCAGCACTGAACAGTCCACAGAGGTAATACTGGCACAAAAAGCCCTCCATCAGACAAGTAACCAGGAGCAAACTTGTTTGCTGTACTGAATTTCCCATGTAAGTCTTCAGTCAGATCTCAAATGCAGGGAACAGCTGAGCCATGCCAAGGTAAATGTGAGGCTGACAGAAATGTAAACAGCCCATATCTTCACTTCTCTAGACTGAGGCTATTACTGCGTAGCAGGAAATAAAACTTACAATGCAAAAGAACTATAGTCTTTTGCTGGGATAAAATACCACAGACTATTTTTACATTCTGAGCTCCTCCTGCATACAGTGATAGGGAGAAAAAAACATTTAACCACAGCATAACTGGCAAAACAAGAAAGAGAAATTCAGACTGCACTGCTCTTCCAGCAGCTGAGATTATCGATGTGAACTTTGGCAATTTTGGCTTGTCAGCATTTTACTTGGATCTCTGAAGAGAAAACACATGGTTCACATAACAAATGGAATGATTTTAAATTAGGACATATCTGTTTGCAGCCAAGTTTACTGGAGCAATAGGAATTTTCAGTTTAAAGTTTATCCAGAACAGTTCTTCAAATCACAAGAACAATCATTCATCATCAGCGTGTTTCTAGACATTGTGACTCATTGTTGAAGGATTTTCAGAGGATTTTTTACAGCACCATGCCCAATTTCTAAGTTTCTCCTTTTCCTTTTAATCACAAATAATAGTATGAACTGCATCCCTGAAGTCTGAGGCCAGAACAGCGATTCAGCAAGACATGTAACACCAGTTAGGACAGCAAAGACAAGTTTTTCAGGACTGTGAGGTCATTTCAAAGATAAAAACCAAACACCCACCCAAGCCCCCTATTCAACTTAACAGATCAGTTTTAAGTACAGTAACCCATGTCTTGGAGTAGAGTACTGCTCCATCCTGCAGTAATCAAGACATTAGTGCTGAAGGGTTGTTGAAGGGTCATTTATTTGTCTCCACAACAGAAGTTCAAGATTGTCTCCCTGAAGCTGCAGCAAGCAGAATGTCTGTCACACTTGCAGGTTCATCCACCTGCTCAAACTGGGAAAACTTCAAGTAGAATTTCCCAAAATTCAAAAGTATTTGAAAGCAAAAACAAAACCTCACCCCACTAACAACAAAAGGAACATTTTACTAGATGTCATCTTGAAGGGTTCACTGCAGATCTAAGGACATGCATTTACTGAGGGCCACTGAAATATTATGCAAGGAATAGTACTTAGTATCTAGGAAAGTAGTTTCTAGCACAACACAGATATTCCCTTACAGCATCAGAGAATGCAACCCCCTGCTCACCTAGACAGAGTCTTCTGGGAGAAGGAGAGTGACAGCAGGCAACTCAATTATCCACACTTCACATTCAATTCACACACACAGCAACTTTGCAACAAAACCTGAATCCAGCAAAAAGGCAAGCACAATATGATTTTCGTTCTACTGAAAGGAGTCATCACATGACTGATGTGAGTCATCTTACAGAGTGTCCTGATGAAATATGGGTTGACACTGACCTTCATTCAGACACTGAGATTTGGAATGCAGTGACCTCAATAGCATAACACTCAAATAATACTCCGCTGTTTTAACTTGGCAGCAATAAACTGTAAAGTTGTATTCCCAACACTCAGCTCTTTGTCTGTAGTAACATCATAAAAAAAAGAGCAGTCAGGTAATTCCTTGTGGCAAATGATCCTCTAAAAATCAAAGCCAACACACAATTCCATTCCCTATTCGTAAGATGACAGTAATTTAAGTAAGTGACAAAATCAGGTAACAGATCAGGCCTTGAATGAACCAGCAGAGGAAGGTTAAGCAATTAAATAATAAAGTTCTTACATTATGCCTGACACTAAAAATAGTGTGCCAAAAATGGCACAAGTACAATTTCATGAGTAACTACTTACCTGCTCTCCTTGCCTCGATACAAGCAACACTCATTTCCTCCTTCAGCTCATGGTTTTCGTTGGCTATGGCTTCACCCACAGTAACAAATCTCCCGACTGCCAGGTTAACGGCTTGGCCCACTCGCTGAATTGCTTGCAGAGTCTTGTCTGAACGCTTTGGTTTATCCTTATGATTAATAAGAGTAGTTATCTGCAAACAGGAAGAGTTATTTATTAGAACATTTTAACTTTAATACTAAAGGCAAGTTTTGAATTGAACTCAGTAATAGATTTTTACAGTACTTCACTAATAAAATGTAATGTTGTGCTATGCCATGAAGTATCATTTAACTTCTCAGAGAATGAAAAAAAATTTGGAGTATAGTTAAGGTTGCTCATTTTCTGTGATCTCAGTTTATCTCAAATGAACAGAGGGATTTTTATTTTTCTTCCCCTCCCATTTGCAGTATTAAAATAAGCTGCCCTGGGTCTCAACAGCCTTTTTCACACTAGACACAGCCCTTCCCCCGTTAAAATATCCACCATACTCATAACTTAAACACCCTCAATTACACGTTTCCTAGAATTTAGAAGAAGGTTGCCATTTAGATTACAAGTTATCAGCAAAACAATTTGTGAGGACATTCCTATTCTGAACTCCTGACTTGGCTTTTCCGACCACTGTAGAGCAATACACGTTCCCTCTTGGATCACACAGGCTGGAGATCAGCTGCACACGGGCTGCAGGAGACTGAAGATTTGTCCAAAACACCCAACATGAGGAAACAAAGAAATCCTTTCCCCTCACAGAGGAGAAAGGCAGGATTGCAGAAGCAGCTTCTCAACCAAGGCATTAGGCGAACATGAGAACAGTATGGAATCCTGCCACCCACAATTAACTAACTATAAACTCCATTACAAACATGAGCTTTGCATTCTGCTACAACAACTATTTTCTAGTGAGAAGCAGGACAGAAATAAAACTCTGTAGTTTCAAACATCCTAAACCAGCATAAAAACCCAACAAAAATAGTCCTGACTGTCCTTGTCTCCCACTCTCATGTTTGCAATGAATTCATCTGATGTGGGTTAAATCTCAGTTGTGGAGAACGTGATGCTTGTTAGTCTTCCCCATAACCAGGTCCCCAGACATGTTCACTGCATAGCTTTATGAATATTTTTGGTGGGAAACAGTACAGCCTGGAGAGAGAAAGATGAACAGAAGTGCTCCTTTCAGCAGCAGTGTAGAACAAAATGCCCACAGAACTCCACTGTAAGCCACATCTCCAGGAACTCAAAGATGTCTGTTGAGAGAATCTCAGAATTACATGAATTACTTAAGTGTCTGAACATCTTAGCTATATCAGATTGATCACAGATGTCTTTGCTGCTCCTCAAAAAAACAAAAATCATCATTAACTCATACAGTCTCCTACCAGTCAAGCCTGTTGTGGGACAGGAGCACACAAGCTGTACCTGTAATGCTCACTTCAGATTCAAGGACATAGCAGGAAGCAGTGTAAGAACTGTTCTGCTTCATGATTTGATCGATGCCCAAGGTTTACCCTTCAGATATCACTGAGTCGTCTTTCTGGAGAAAAAAAAGAGTGGTGGTGTTTAACACCTCGCTGAGGCTGGTTTTGAATGCCAGAAGCTGGTTTAGCCAAATTTCCAGTATTAAACCCTTTGCAGTGGGAAATGTCAACACTTCATAGAGGGCTTTGCACACACAAGAAAAATAAAAAAGCCAAAAAAACTAAGAACAGTGCTGCCCTATGGAAGAACTGCTATGAGAATAGAAGAATATTTTGTTCTAGTACAAAACATCAGTATACAAATGCATTGTCTGCCCACTGTCTTCTTATATACGCCCTACTCTTCCAACATGTACCTAAGCCACAAGGTCTAAAGGAAGGCCACTTTATATAATTCATACAATAAATCTGTCCCTGCAAGAGTCCCCTGAATCACTTCAACTCCAATGCCTATAAACCCCAGATGCCTTTCCAGTGAAAAGATCTTCTTACAACGAAGACAGAGTCCTATTAGAAAGTAAACTGAGGAAACATCTGAGCATCGCCAAATCCATTTTAGATGAGGAATGACATTCCTCAAAACACACAATTGTCATCACTTCAGTGGAAATCCAGACCAACATGAAATTCATAGTAAAAACAACTGCATTAGGCAGCTCCCCTGAATTCTTGCATTGTAGATACTTCAGGTATACAGAATTAACAAATACCCATCAGCAGCTAATCTAACAGTGCCAGCTGGTGAATTCTTGAGTAGGCATGGCTAGCAAGCCAACTGAGAGCATTAGTCCAAATGCTGAGGAAAACCAAATTGACAGAGGGTCACAACTGTGCTTTTTCAACTGGTTTTTAAGCAAACAGCAACTCAATGCTGGGTTAATATTACATTCATATAGTTATTGACTTCTCAGAAGTACACATAAAATAACACTGGCCTAAAACAAACTGCAAGTTTACATACTGGCTGCAAGTTTACCTCCCACAGCATTTTACACCAGTAAAAGTTTAAACATGTTCTGCATAATCCTGAAAAAAAATGCATATGCAAATAACACTGCAGAGTGAAAGGAATCCTACTATCTCTTACAAATCATCAAGGGCATTTATTTTAATTCCCATATTACTGCAGAGGTATGCAAGTAATAAAAACCATGAAGATATCACAGCTTAAATTTCTTTTTTAAAGTCTTACAAAACACTCTAAGGAACATGAGTGCCTTTTACATTTCTATCATTTCTTTAGCATTCTCTTCAGAGGGCATCATAATTTTTGCAGAAAAAACTCCTCTACTACCCCTGCCAAAGTTAAGCAAGAACAAGCAGCTGTTTTGACAGGTCCATCACCAGTGTCATCTTAACCTCATGAAGTTCAACAAGGCTACATACAAGGTCTTGCACTGGGGCTGGGACAATCCCCAGTACCAGTGCAGGCTGGGGGGATGAATGGATTGAGAATAGCCCAGCAGAAAATGACTTGGGGGTACTGGTGCGAGAAAAATTGGACATGAGTCAACAATGTGCTTGTATTCTGGGCTGCATCCAAAGCAGTGTGGACAGCAGGCTGAGGGAGGGGATTTTTCCCCTCTACACTGCTCTGGTGAGACCCCACCTAGAGTGGGGTGTACAGCACTGGGGTTCCCAACAGAAGAAGGACATGGACCTGTTGAAGACAGTTCAAAGGAGGGCCATGAAGATGGTCAGAGGGATGGAGCACCTCTCCTACGAAGACAGGCTGAGAGAGCTGCGGTGGTTCAGTCTGCAGAAGGCTCCAGAGAGACCTTATAATATATAAAATGCATATTTTGTGAGTGGCGTTTTAATATATAAAGGTAGCTTAGAAGAAGATTAGGAAAGACTTTTTACCAAGGCCTGTAGTGACAGTAGAGAGGTCAATAGTTTTAAACTAAAAGAGGGTAGATTCTGATTGGACTTAAAGAGGTTATTTTTCACCATGAAGGTGGGTGAGGCACTGGAACAATTTCCCTGAGGTGTGGAAGACCCATCATTTTAAGAGTTCAAGGCCAGGTAGTTTGAACAACCTGGGGCTTTGATGGCGCTTTGAGTAACCTGGTCTAGTGGAAGGTATTTCTGCCAATGGCAGGGGGGGCAGAACTAGATGGTCTTGAAAGGTCCCTTTTAACCCAAACCATTCTCTGATTCTATGACCTACTCTAGACACCCACGTGAGTAGCTTGTATATGAACATTAAACTCAGCCTATGGTTATACACAGCAGCTGAGGCTTTGCAAATATCTCCTGGAATAATGAACTCTTAGCTGAGTAACAGAATTTCTTCTCTGACTGGCTAACATGGGGCCAGTATAGTAACTATCTTAACACTGGAATGGATGGAAGTTTGTTGAGCCCTGTAATTTTTTTTTCTCAGAGAAGTCAAAAAACTGTATGGATTGACAGTTAAAAACAACCATGGTGAGAAAACTAAAACAGAAGTTGGTCAAGAAGTTTGAAACATCACAGCAAACAGCTTCATGCAACACCTCTTTCAAGTGTGATCAACATTAGGTAGCAAATGCAGCCTGTACTGATATCAGATTTGCATAGGATGTTTCCTATAAAAAACTAAGCAACAAACAGCCCTGAAATAGGAGTAGGTAGGTCATGATAAAAGAAAGATATGAAATACAGATCAGTTAAAAAAAAAAGGGCTGGGTTTGGTTCTAGAAACGTGAGTTACACATACCAAATGTAAAATGCTTAATAATGTCAAAGGCATGAGGAAAGCTGTTCTGATACAAGAAGGGCTTCTCATAACCTGCCACCTGCAGAAAACACTGCTGTACAAACCAGGAGAAAGATTTCTCAGAATTATGCATTCTCATTCCCTCAGAGAGTGTTAAGAGTGACAGGTACATCCCCCATTTCAAATCAAGTTTTGAAAAAGCAGAGGTAATAGCAACTGCAGTTTAGGATTCTTTTCAAGAATTAATTAAGCTTGTGATTAACAGTCAGGGTTAAAAAAAAAAACCAAGATCTTAACTTAGCAAGGAGAGGAATTTCACTAGTTTGTTAAGTGAAGGAAACAATTCTGAGTTGTGCCTCAGAACACAAATACAGCAGTGAGCATTAAAAGGCCAATAGGAAAGGCTTCTAAAATAAAGAATAAGCAAAGGTTTTACTCCTGACTTTTAAACAATATTTAAAAAAAAGATAAATTGGACAAGCTAAATGGAGAAAAGGAAAGACCCAGAAGAAACTTAACAAGGAATTTTCTCCCCAATAATCAGCCAAAGAAACCCTAAGAGCCTATACAAACTGGACTAGTAAAACTTGCAGCATTTAAGATATTTCAGATAACAGAAAATTGCTTTTCCCCTGCAGTCCATCCAGTTGCAACCAGACTAGAACTATCACTGTTTCAATTTTTTTTTTTTAATGAAGGAAACCCCTGCAAGTCCAAGAACATCATCTAAGACCTCCCTCAAGCTTAACACCTCCACAATATTTAATCTGTTATATTCTGATCATGTATGTCCCAGTCACCAACATCTGTGATGTTTGGACAGGATTTAGCAGCTGAAAAGATTACCTGCAAGTCTCTTTGAACAAGGGCAATACGTTACATGATGTTTACTTAAGGATTTAGTGATCAGGTCTTAGAAAGGAAACAGTCCTTTTGATGGTACTCACCCTCTGTTTAATGTGAGCTCTTACACTATTTCCGTGGAATGTTTATCTGAGATTTGAGACAATCAGTTTAAGGAGTGTACAGTCTCAAGAATCTGTCAGCTACAATCTTTGTCACTTGTTATGAGAAGCCCCAGAAAAATAATGGCCTTTTCTCAAGTACTTTACCAAAGCTAACAGATACAGCCATAACGTATCAAGATGTACTTCATATTTAAGGAAACAAGCTCAGTTGTGGCAATTTTTGAGCAGCTGTTTTCAGATCTTTTTGAAGGCCTTCAGATACTGACATTTAAGTCATCATACGCTTCATGCTCAGGAAGCATCATGACAACACGCTGAGTTAAAAATATTCTAATGTCTATTTATTGTCAGTGTAATTAAGTCGTGCATGACAGAATTAAGTGATACTTAAGAGACTGGGTTTCAGGAAGTATTTATAGACACCTATAAATAAAACCACAGGAAATAGAGTTATTTCATGGCCCCTGCTACAAACACAAGAGTTAAGCTGACAAGTCATGTTGGAAGATACCCTGCCCACCTCTCTGCCTGGGAAAGTACCCACATTGTACTCAGGATGATTTCAACTCTCAAGAGTAGCATTTGTTACTGCCTCTTATGTGGTGGGTTGACCCTGTCTGGATGCCAGGTGCTCACCAAAGACACTCTATCACTCCCCTCCTCAGTAGGAAAAGGGAGAGAGAAAATATAATAAAAGGCTTCTGGGCTGAGATAAGGAAGGGAGAGATCACTCACCACTTACCATCATGGCCTAAATAGCCTCTGCTTGGGGAAATTAAATGAATTTAATTTCAATAAATGAATTTTTAAATCAGAGTAGGATTGTGAGAAGTAAAACAAATCTTAAAAATACCTTCCCTCTACCCCTCCCTCCTGGCCTTAATTTTATTTGTGATTCTCTACCTCCTTTTCCCCAGCAGCACAAGAAGACAGGGAATGGGGGCTGTGGTCAGTTCCTCATATGCTGTTTCTGCTGCTGCTTCCTCCTCAGCAAGAGGTTTCCTTCCCCTGCTGCAGCTTGAGGCCTCTCCCATGGAAGACAGCCCTCCATGAACTTGTCCACCATGAGTCCTTCCCATGGGCTGAAGTTCTTCATGAAGTGCCCTAGCATGGGTCCCTCCCATGAAGTGCAGTCCTTCAGCAACAGGCTGCTCCAGCATGGATGCTCTTTGGGATCACAAATCCTGTCAGGGAACCTGGTCCAGCATCACCTCATCTCCTGCAAGGAGCCACTCCAGCGCAGGCTTCCCATGGGGTCACAGACTCCTTCAGAGACCTACTTGCTCCACCATGGATCCCTGCATCCCTGTGAACCTCCATGGGCTGCAGGGGGACAGCTCATTCACCATGGTCTTCACCACAGGCTGCAGGGGAATCTCTAGTCCTGCAACTGGAGCATCAACTTTGGTGTCTGCAGAGTTGTTTGTCTCATATTATCGCTCCTCTCTTCCCTGGCTGCAATTCCTTCTGCACAATACCTTTTCCCTCCTCTTAAATACATTATCACAGAGGCACTGTGATAATCCTGTGCATCCCTGACTGGCTTGGCCTTGGCCAGCAGCAGGTCCATCTTGGAGCCATCTGGCATCGGCCCTGTGAGACATGGGGGAAGCTTCTGGTAGCTTCTCACAATCCACCCCTGCAGCCTCCCCACTACCAAAAGCTTGCCACACAAACCCAACACATTCTGGAAAAGAGGAGGCTTTGAGTGACGTCACTGCAGCCTTCCAGTGCCTGAAGGGAACCTACAGGAAAGATGGAGAGGGTCTATTACAAGGGCATGTAGTGACAGAGTAAGGGGGAATGGCTCCAAACTGAAAGAGAATCTGTTTAGAATAAAGATTTGAAAAAAAAAAAATCTTTACTCTCAGGATGGTGGGGCACTGGAACAAGTTGCCCAGAGAAGTGGATGGCCTATCCGTGGAAGTGTTCAAGGCCAGGCTGGATGGGGCCCTGAGCAACCTGATGTAAGGGAAGGTGTCCCTGCCTTTGGCAGGGGGAGTTGGAACTAGATGACCTTTAAGATCCCTTCCAACCCAGGCCATTGATTCTTTAATTCTGTATTGATCAGCTTTCCTGCTAGAAAAAATTCAAGATGTTATCTCTATGCTATGAGGATTAGCTGCCTTAGAGTAACAGCTCCTCTTCCATTTTGCGCATTTTCTGCTTTCTACCTTCCATTAACTTTATAACGGGAGAAAATTTGTTTCTGAAAAAAAAAAAAAAAAAGTAATACCAGGAATGGAAAGTCTTTGCTAGGAAAATGTGATAGCACTCCATACTGGCCGTACAAGAAGAGTGCTATAAGGTAAATTTAGTTGCATTTAATACAACATGTAGAAATCTTGGTCAAAAAGGCCTTTCCCACACTGCTTTTACTTTCCTTCGTTCTTCTTGAGTTTGGGGGCACAGAGGAACATCTAATATTACATTTTAGGTACTGTCTCTCATTAGGTCTCGTGTACTCCTTGTGGATGATCAGGTCTTCAGACTCCTTTACCCAGACAGCAGCACATGTTGTTCTAACGCCCACACCATGCATCAGAGAGAGTGGAGAAGGAGCAGCTGGCATTTGACATCCTGTCCATAAGGGCTACAAAGAGAACTGTAACACAGACTTCTCATCACAAGATGAGCCTCAGGGTTCTTAGGAAGTGAACAAGGACTACTCGCTTACCTGTCCTAAAAACCAAAAGTTTGTTAAGATTAGATGCCTGTCCAGGCACTAATGGAAATCTTAAGCATTTTGTAGAATTTCAAGCACTAAAATTTTTTTTTAAAGTTCAGCTAGTATGTGGATTTTCAGACTTGGAAAGCCTTATCTTTCTACTCATATTTAATCTTGTAGAAAAATTCAACAAATAAACTTTGTAGAAACTCAATTTTGAAAGTTTTCAAAGGCTGGAAAAGACTAACCAAAATGAAATTCAACTGCACTAACTACTAATGCACTAGTTAATTGTAAAAACCAATATTCTACTTATACTGAAAACATTGTTTGAAACAATTATGGACAATTGAACCAGAACAGTTTCTTCTACGAGTTATTATTCAAAGGGGCAATCAACCCCTTCTTACAGAAGTCACACAGACCTTAACACATCATTCAGGATGCTGAGTCAACACTTTTAAGACAGCTTCCATGAAGTGATGTGATCCAGCTACCCGCTATTTAGGAATTTTCCTCATAGTTCCTCTAGACTGGTGTCTAGAAGAGCAGTACAAATGCACTGCATACCCAAGACTGCTGAGTACTGTCAGACTTGTGGCATTGAGACTGTTGTATTTGTACCTTTACCTGGAGGCTTTAAAAAAGTATCTTCTCACTGGTTTTATACACATCTTTCATAAAAACCTTCAGGGAAGCAAATTAAATAAACAACTTTAACAACCTGTAGGCTGGTTCACTTATCTGTGGGCAAATGCAAACACGCTTAGTGGAGCCTCAGGCAATCTTTCGCAGCAGTGTCTAACAAGCTGGCAAGCCACCTCTGAAAAGGAAGAAGGAACAACCAATGACCTGCAGCGACAAGTAGGAGCTGCCAAGCAACACAAACCAGCCCTACTAGCTCGGATCACTGGGGTACCTAACCTAGTATCTTATATCCCATAGTCCTCAGCATGCTTGCCTAGGAAAGATCACGAGAGTTTAAGCAGCAAATCCAACACGAGCTATAATGCAGTTGTAACCAGATTTCCAGCTGGTTAACTGCAAACTCTACATTTAATTCTAAAACACTACCATACCTAATTGTGCACTTCTCACAAGATAGAAATATTATCTGAAAGGGGTCAAAACCATCCTCTTCACCTCTTTTAGATCTACACTTCAAAATCTTCTCTTTGTAAAGTTCACTGGGAAAGACAAGAGTACACAACTTCAAATTCAAATACTCACCTCAGATTATTAGTACCATTGCTATGTACTTGTCAGACATTCTTGGAATTCTTAAGAGATCAAAAGAAAGGATTCAACTCGGAGCAAGACTGTACTATAGTAGTGAATACCCTCTCTTTGTGCTGAATGCATTCCTAGAAAACCAAGGAACTTTTAAATTTCAAGTTCCAAACCAAACACCATTGTGAAAATGATTAGCCAAAATGTGATATAGATTAACTTGTTCAAATGCAATGCAGCAATTTGATGACACCCAACTTATTTCCTCCAGGGATTATTTTGGGGTTGGGGCTTTGCGTGGTGGGGTTTTTTGGTGCTGGCTTTTTTTTCCCCAAAGCAATAAGAACTCTGAAAACTTCAGGACTTTTTTTTCCCCCCATGGGAATAAATTATTTCCAATTCTTTCTTCTTTCTTTTTTTTTTTTTTTTTTTTTAAGTTGTGAAAAGGAACATCACGGGGAAAAAAAAAGGAATGAACACAGCTCACTGTTCTTGCAGCCTGTGGATTCTTGAATATTATGTAGAGGATTGAATTACTTTAATAATGTTATTAAAGTACCCTACTGTAGAGGAGAAATATGATTTCTTTTTAATGTTCTCTTTTCACAGACTCCTTAAAATCAGAGATCCCCACTGATCTGCAGAGGTGAAGCAGAAAAGTACACAGAAACTGACCTGCACTGCTGCTATTCCCTCCTCTTTTTTCCACACATGGATGAGGAGACAGATCACTGAAAAACCCTCAGTGAGGCTTGACCGCTGATCAAAGATACCTTGTTTACTCTTACTGCCACAGGCTGTACTAGTCAGAGGACTGTCCCACCTTCCACCCAAAAAAGGCATTGTCAGAATTTCTATAGGAATGAGCGACCAAGAAAAAGGTTGTCATTTTCAGACAATTCAAGTTCAAGCTTTCTTCTCTTTTTTAAGAGATGTATGCAAGTTCACAGACTGAGCGGGCACCAAAATTTGTACCTTTGAGCAACTTGACATGAGTGGGCAAAGATAGTTTTTCAAACAAGGTCCAACTTAACTTCTTCTCATTATACAATATGAGCATCAACAAGCACACTGGACATCATAAAATATGCATTTACCTATTACAAAATGTGTCCAGAAGTAAAACTGGCTTTCTAACTCAACTGGTGTCCTGAAGTTTGAGAAGCACAACTACCTCACACTAGAAGAGGTGAGCATAAGCTAGTTGACCAAATAATTGCGTTTCAGGGCATACAAGGCAGTACATTTTCCTCCCCTCCTGTTGCCCTTCAGGTCAGTATTTCCTTACTCAAACAAATAGGTTTCATAAACAAAGCAATTCCCATTTTTCATTCCACACCTAGAAATCCTGGGCAGGATTAAGCCTAAGAAAATTCAACTCAGAGGGAAGATCACTGTTAAAAGTGTACTTTCAGATGTGGTTAAAACAGATGCAGACATGTTTTCAGCACCACAGAGATCTAAGTCTCAGAAATAACTCAATTTACTAACATAATCAGGTGACCTCAAAACCAGAGACTGGCAAACAATAATTCTGGCTTTTCCCCCTAAATTGCTGTTGTAAATGTACCTAACCTTGTACTGCTTGTGCAAACAATGCCTGAGCCATCTCTGAGCTGCTTATCCAAAACAACACCACTGTTGAAGAACTAAAAATTCAGACATTGTAATAAAGGACGTAGCAGGGACAACACACTTATACCACCTGCCACTGAGAATTCTCTCTCTTCAAACCAGGATTGGCTCCTGAAGATGCAGAAAATAATCCTTGTTAGTTCCATAAGCAGGTGGCTTCCCTGCCGTGAATACCAGCTATTCAATCCTTCTTGCTTTGCATGTTCCCAACAGAAGAGTTCCTGCAGCCTCTTTCAGAGAGGGCTTCATTAGCAGCATTTTGCCATTCCACTTCAGTTCAGAGCAACACCTGGTATTCCGTTTTGAAAAGCACATACTTGCTCTAGGGATTAACTGAGAAGTACAGTGTGCTCTGGAAAAGGCTATGCAAATCCAACCACTATCCACCTACAGGAGTGCAAAACAAAACAGAAACTTCATATAATCCAGGAACTATTATCTTATTTATGCTAAAGTTCCTGTATGTTCTTTTGATTGCTTCATTGAAGAGCTCCAGGGCAATAAAAACTCATTCAGTTGGAAAATTAAAGAATATTTAAATGTAACATGGAGATACAACACAGAATCTTTGATAATTAAAAGGGAACACTCCATGCACTGGTCACTCCTATATGTTAAGTGCTTGCAACATTGGACAATATTACTCTTCTAAACATTTTTCATACCTGTGAATAAACAAACAAACAAACAAAAATACTATCACAACCCCCATGTTGAAAAGATTATGTTACTACATACTAAATTTTGCTTTATTGTTATTTGAAAAGACAGGATTTGTGTGGTTCTAAATAGTTATATTCATTCTGCTTAACAAAAACATGTCTGTAAGACAAAAGCAACAGCACAATTTTTTATTTTTCTATGTACATCTGAAAGAACTTTAGGATTTGCTCATACATAACTTTTGCAATTTGTGTTTAGGAGTTATCTTACCATTTGAGAATTCATTTTAGGCATATATGTGAGAAACAATCCAATTCAGTATCTAAAGCAGAGTGACAGTTATAAGTTGGCTCTAGAGTCTATATCACTTCTCCTTTACCCCATTAGCTTTAAACAAGGCTATTAATGAAATGCAATACAGCTCAAAGAGTAAAAAATAGACTTTAAGGTTCTATCTAGCAAGGGTTATACTTTTCCAATTAATTAGAAGCATAAAACAAATCCATGAAGAAAGCCACAGGCTCATAGTACCATACAACAGTTTTACTAAACTATAATCAGAGTTGTTTGCAATCATTAATTCATAAATCATGCTTTGGGGATTTCCCTACCTAATCTGTCTAAAACCATCTGTTAACAATGCTGAATAGCAAGAAAGCTGCTCTAATTCTTCTTGTGCAAGACCACAGAGTGGCAGTTTTGATTTAATACTCATTCTACTGGAGAACTACAAAAATTTGTTTAATCTGTAGAAAAGTCATTAATCAGATCTCAAAAATATGAAAGATAAGTTACCATCGAAAAAGAGCAATTGATTTTCAGCTATGTCAGTAAAAAGCATCTTCCTTCAGCCACTTGAAATGTTACTCTGACTCATTTATCACATCAAAGACTAAGCTATTGAACATTACAAAGCAGTAGCCAAGCTTAACTCAAAGCCAATTTTACTGTCCAAGGGTTCACAAAACAAAAATCCTGAAACCACAGCTGTTTTATGATAGTGCTGTTGCTCATGTGATAAAATGTTCGAGTGTAACTTTCCTTGTAAAGCAGAATATAATTAGTGATAGTAACATCATTAATTATTAATGTAACAAAATAATTTACCTCTTTAAATTATTCTAAGGTACTCCTGGGCTCCCCAGCATACCTT
Source organism: Corvus hawaiiensis (assembly GCF_020740725.1). Lineage (NCBI taxonomy): Eukaryota > Metazoa > Chordata > Aves > Passeriformes > Corvidae > Corvus > Corvus hawaiiensis. The sequence continues at coordinate 4,056,947 of NC_063242.1, read as the reverse complement.
AAAAACCACAACTGTAAATGATTATCTATTTCTCTTTCAATGTTTCATGATGACCTAGCTCCACTGACTAAAAGCTGTCAATTAAAAACTAGTCTCATTAAAAGGAAACCTGCAATCACATCAGCCAAGAAATATAATTGATACTTTGACTGAAATAATCACCTTCTCTACATCCAGATGACAATCTCCTAAGATAAGCTCTTCTGCATAAATCAAAGTGAAACAATCAGCCTCCTTTAGGGACACAGAGCACCAAGCGTAGGCTGAGTAACAGGCTGAGCTTCTGCCAGAAAAAGAATTTACATGGAGCGCGAGATGCTTAACACAAACCAGAAGCTCACAACTTAACCGGCAATACCTATGGAAGCGCAGGGAGAAGAGTCAGTGAGTTAGTGACTAATGGGAACTACGGAGGCGCAACTCTGTACCCAGGCAGCACCATCTGCTTCCGGACCCACAGCAGTCAGAGCGTATGATCCATGGCAGAGCTTCTCTGCCGTACAGGATGTAAACTCACAAGAGTTTAGCAGGAGGTTTGCTCCATACAAGTTACAACGCAAGCCTTTACACCACAATTCCTAATTTTATTACTCAACAGTAGTGCCAAGTTTCAAGTCTAAAGTGAGTACCAAATTAATTCGTAAGATAGAAAATTCTGGAAGAGAGGAGAAACCAGTTTCTCAAAGCTTTCAAGTTATTGGGATTTTTAAAGTACTGAAGAATAAAGACAAGGTCCCAAGAAGCATTTTAAAAGGAGTGCATGCAGATCTTTTTTTTCCCCCAGATGCAATGAGCTGAAGACAAATATGGATCATCCTACTTTAAAAAAAAAAAAGAAAATTCCCATTCTCCAAAAAGAGACATAAGGGGCAATGCACAAGCTCTGGCACCATACTGGAGCAACAACAGCCAACAATGTAAGAACCCTTTAGCACCTCTGACATATGAAAGAGAAAGACCTAGAGGTAACAAAAAATGCCCAGTGAAACAAGGCAGCCAAGGGATTTGCTGGAACAAATCTGTCAGTGCATCTGCTGCATGGGAAATGCAAGTAAGTTGAAATGGATCTGAGCTTGGACTGAATGCTGAAGTGCAGGAAGGGAATGAGACTATGCATATTCCTTAAGATTATGAATATTGTCCAGAGAGTATATGAGACACTTCTACTTAAGACTCTAAATGAGAAAGAGAGAACACATTTGATTAACAAGTTCAAAAGTTGGTATGTAATGAGCCTGTACTGCAATGCAATACTATGACTACAGACATTCAAACATTAGCTTATATACAAGATTGATGCATGATGCAGAGGAAAAAAAGACATGGAGAATGTAGTGGGTTGTTTCCCCCCCATTTTTGTAGACTTTCAAGAAAAAAGAGCTAGTGATACTAAATTAGAAGCCTAACAGTGCTTTTAATATAGAACTCTCTGCTTCAAAGCTGTTAGAAACAAAACAATTGAATTTCAGAAGATTCCTCTCTTCCAATCTCTCCAAACTGTCGAGTTCCTTCTGAAGGGCTGCACAGCCCTCTAGGGTATCAGCCACTCCTCCCAGCTTTGTGTCATCAGTGACCCTACTGAGGAGGCACCTGTCCTTTCAGGCAAGTCACTGATGAACCAGTTAAACAATACTGGGCCCAGTACTGAACCTTGGGGGACACCACTTGTGACAGGTCTCCAGCTAGACCCTGTGCCACTGGTTACAAACCCTCTGGGATCTGCCATTCAGTCAGTTCTCAACCCACCTCACTGTCCACTCATCCAGCTCACACTTCCTGAGTTGGCCTATGAGGACATTGCAAGAAGCAGTGTCCAAAGTCTTGCTGAAGTTGAGGTAGAAAAGATCTGATGCTCTCCCCTCATCCATTCAGGAAGTTGCTTCCATCATAGAAGTCAATCAGGTTGGTCAAGCATGATTTACTTTTAGTGAATCCATGCTGACTACTCCTGAAGCCCTTCTTGTCATCCATGTGGATAGAGATTGCTTCTAGAATGAGGCGCTCCATCACTTTTCCAAGGATTAAGGTGAGGATGACTGGCCAGTAGTTCCCTGGCTCCCTTTTCTTACCCTTTTTGTAGGCTGGGGTGACACTTGATTTCTTCCAGCCCTCAGGCACCTCTCCCAATCACCCTGACCTTTCAAAGATGCCTGTGAACAGCCTTGCTGTGGTGTCTGCCAGTCTCTCAGCACTCATGGATGCATCCCGTCAGGGCCCATTGACTTATAGATGTGAAGTTTGCCTATGTGTTCTCTAACCCAATCTTCCTTGACCAGGGAAAATTCTTCCTTCCAACATTCCTCTACTCTGGTCTCCCAAGTTAGAGATCCCTCAGGGCTGGTCTTGTCAATGAAGACTGATACAAAGAAGGCATTCAGTAACTCTGCCTTCTCTGCATCCTCTGTTATCAGGGTCCCCCCTCCATTTAGCAACAGTCCACATCCCCCTTAGTTTTTCTTTTGTTATTGATGTATTAGAAGAAGCCATCTGAGGACTTCTAAGCCAGCAAATCCACAAAACAGCTTCCCCAAAGACACTGCTAGCCTACAGACAAAATCCAAAGGCCAGTATCAGTAGCACTGACAGTAGCATAGTGAACACCATGTCCACAGTTTTACACTTCTCTTAAATCTCTCTCTTGGACAGTACATGCTTTTTCAGTTCCATGGAGAATAACAAAAGTTCCACTAAAGACACAATAATGTACCAGCTATTTCAGTCCATTTCTTCAGGAGTTATAACACTGATGTACTCAGTTACTTCCTTACCACAATTCTGCCCTCTTCTTTTGACAGAAAATAAGAACAGAGCAGAGCAGCTATTCATACTTCTGCTCCACTGCAAAAGAAAGTGAAGCAATCCCTACTCCAGAATGTACCTATGTGAGGTACCCGGAAAATCTGTGTGGAATCAAAGTGACTGCAGAACACACTATGAAAATGTTAGATAAAATGAACTGGAACAACTTGCCAACATTAGATGTTATTCACTAAGATTTCAAGGGGCTCAAAGATACAATGGATTGTGTTGACTTTCTCATGCAATCTCCTCCTTAAAACCAGATCAACCAGTCAAGGTACGAATGTTGCCCTGACACTTGTACATGGCAAATCAATACAAAACATTAGAAAGAAGTAGTGGACACCCAAATAAATACGACATATTGGCAAAGATTTAACAAAGATGTTCGTTAAAGGAATTCCTGCCTCACAAAACAACGAGATTTCTCTATAGGCATTGCCCAATTACATGGGTAAGAAGACACTCTGCTGAAAGAAAACTATGAAACAAAGTTCACACCACAGTTTTCAAAGGACGTCAAGCAAGTCTTTGAGAGAAAGGGAAGCAGACCCTTTGTATGAATATTGAACTCATCAAGAGACAGAATGATGAGCAGGAAAATAAACGATATCAGAAAGTAAATGATTACTTACTTTAATGGAGTTACACAGAAACCTGTACTGCAACACGAACTATTATATATAATCATAAAGAGGGAGGAGAGATAAGCAAATAATAAAATGATGAAAATTTGTTGGTGATCCCAATTTATTTGGGACAGTAAAGATAAGATCTGACTACAAAATTGCAGAAACATATTGCAGCACTGACCAGGGAACAAAATGTCAGACCAAAAAATCACTGCAGATTAAAGTGAAACAGACAGGAAAGTACAATCCTAGCATTCCTTATGAAAGCTAGGTCTGAGCTGACCATTACTCCTCAGCAGCAAGATCTTTTGATAACAAAACAGACATCCATGAAAAAATCTGACTTGCTTATGATGAAAGCAATTTCCAGGGTCATCTATTCCAGTTCCCTGCTCAAACCAAGTCCACTTAGAGTGTGCTGTTTATAGTCTTATCCATTCTGAACATCTCCAAAATTGCAGACTCTATAGGAGCTCTGCACACCTCACCCAGTATTTGGCCTCCCTTACATTGAAAAAGGCCTTCTCTTGTATCTCATTAGACTTTCCAATGTTCCAACTTCTGTCCATTGCTTCTTGTTCTGCCACCATACATGTCTGGGATCAGTCTGTCTCTGTCTTCTCCATACTTGCCATTAGGTGGGTAGCTGTAGACCTTGGTAAATTCTGCCACTGTCCAGACAAAAAAAACCCAACCCACTGCAGATTCAAGTGACACAGACAGGAAAGTACCATCCTAGCTTACAACATGGAAGCTAACAGACCATTAACCCTCTCTTTTTGAGGTGGAACAAGCCCACTTCCTTCAACCTCTCCCTTTATGTCACACACTCCACTATGTCAGCGTTTCCCTGCTACTGCGAAGCACAGAACTGAACACAGTACTGTACCCCATGCTGCCTCACACGTGCTAAACAACAGTCACTTCTGCAGTCTGCTTGTTACATTCCTGCTACCAACCCCAGGTGCAGCTGGCCATCACTGCTGACCCCCATTCAAGTCGTCCACCGGGACTCCCATGCAAAGTTTTCCTGCAGACAGCTGACCCCAGCCTGTATTGCTGCATGGTGTTACCCTGGCTTAGATGCACGACTTGGACTTCACAAACTTCCTGTCATATCATCTTTCCAGCCTGTCCCTCTGTCTAGCAGCCCTGTCCTCCACAGTGTCAGATGCTCCCCAACTTGCTGTACGGGAGTTCACATGCCTGTTGAATGTGCTGGCCCGTGCTCACCCCAACATTCAGATCATTAATAAAGATGTTAAACAGTACTGGCCCATACTGGCCCTCATATCAGTCCCCGATGATTAACCAGAAAAAAACCCAGAGAAAAGTTTATAGATTATGTATAGACCTCTAGCTTGATGCACAATGGCTATCTAAAGTCAGACCTTCAGTCTGAAAACTGCATCAGTGAGCTTTTCACATACTTAGGAAAACGTCAGCTGTGGCTTCTTTTTTGGGCTCTAATATACAACTCCAGAAACTTCTGGAAAAACAGAATACTGGCAGAACATTATGTAATGTTATACAACATTTACTGAAATGGGAATTATTTTAGCTAGCTTCAGAGAAAGCAAGGAAACAATGCCCTAGTAAAGAACAGGTTTGTTTCATTTACCTCAAGGCATGTACCACTGTTAACTTATGTAGAATCTAAGACTGACAACAACAACATTCAGAAGCATTGGTATCATGGGCTTTTTGTAGCTAAAATAAAGAAAAGCTTATTTTTTACCATATAGGTCAAGTCAATTCCAAAACCTCTGGCAGGATCTCCTACACCAAGAAAAATGGAAAAACATGTTCAGTAACATATGGGCACACAATCATTCTCCAAAGTGCCTGTGACAAAATGGGCTTTCTGAAGCTTGAGCAGCTATAATCACATTGGTCTCACTCTGGATGCTGGAGGATAGGTCACCTTCAACTGTGAAAAGTGACTTTGTTCTTTCAGGAATATAGAAGTATAGCATGATTTGGGATGGAAGGGAAAGGTCACGTGGTTCATCTCCTGCACTACCAAGGCCTGGGACCCCTTCCACTAGATCAGGTTGCTCAGAGCCCCAGCCAATCTGGCCTTGAACACTTCCACGGATGGGGCACCCACAGCATCTCTAGATAACCCATTCCAGTGTCTCACTACCCTCACGGAGAAGAATTTCTTCCTAACATCTAATCTAAACATATCTACTTTCGGCTTAAAGCCATTCCCCCTTGCTCTATCACTACACATCTTTTTAAAAAATCCCTCTCCAGCTTTCTTCTAGATCCTCTTTAGGTACTGGAAGGCTGCAGGTAGTCTCTCTAGAGCCTTCTCTTCTCCAGGCAAACAGATCTCAGAGTTTCCCTCTTTTTCCCAAGTACCCAACTGTGAAGGTTGACAAATATCTATTCTGCTGTTTCTCAGAATACTTCCTTGGAACAGATCTAGACAGACAAACTCCTACGTCTGTGAAGGTACCCGACTGCTGCTAGACTAGCAAACAGGTACAGAATGGCAGCTGCGGAAGCCACTGGTGGAGCCACATCCTGAAAAGTGCTTTTTCCCTGTCCTTGCTTTTCCTCAACTGTTTAAATGACTTGTTATTAAATGAGTCAGCACTGACCACTTCAAACACCCTTCCTGACATGTATTGCCAAAAACTTTCCATTAAAAAAATCAACCCCAAAATAATTAGTCTGGAAATGGGTAGCAGCAGTGAAGGAGATGTCTAGATTTTTAAAGAATGCCATAGTATTATGCATGGAAAATGGAACTAATGACACCTATCCAGGGGAAGAAAATACTACTTATTTTAAAGAAAACTGGTGCTTGACCCCATAAGCCGTATTTTCTGAACTGCATGCCACATGCTTTGCAAAATACTGTACAATGATTCTTTTCACAGTATAGCTATGTAGAGAGTAAAAAAGGAGTGTTAGCAAAAATGCTTAATACTGTGGCTTAAATCCGTCGTCATTGTCATTTGTGGCACTCTTAAAAATGGGCCACGTCAGGGTCTGAACAGATCTAGTTTAACTCTGTAAATACTCTAAGTTTTAAAACCAATTTTAATTGGTTTAATAAGTACACGCAGTAATGGCTCTAAGGGTAATTTCTCCTGCTGGAAAGATAGGAATCTTATACCACTGCTGATAGCAAATTTACTCTGTTACAACACAGTCTTTAAAAAAAACCAAGCCACGAAATGCAATTTAAAAAATCAAACAAAACCAACCCTCACATTTTCTGAGGAAGAACAAGCAGGCAAACACATGTTTACAATATTACAATTAGGACAATGCACGGTACAGTACATGAATTTAAATAAGAATCACTGCAGCTTTTTATTTTTTTGCTTAAAGAAAAAATTTAGCCCCACATAAGAGATTGAAAGTGAGTTTGTCAGACAAGGTACCTTTTGTTTCCTCTTTGCTTAAAATAAGTAGTGAAAAGCAGCAGGAACATTCTGACTATTTTTTTCCAGTAGTATACAAGTATCACATAGCTCTTCTCAGATTTTAACAAAAGGACAAAACTGTGAAGTTAACTTCACAGCAGGAACAAAGCCCTTTGCAAGTGTATTTTGTACAAGTAGAAAAATGAAGTCCTGAGGGTTACTGCATGCACAGCTTATGCAGAATCTTAAAAGCAAATTCTGAGACTAAGAAGTACTCTATAAACACCATCTTGCATAAATTTCCGAACAAAGCCAGCCAGTGAGATCTCAGCTGAGCAATCCAGACAGGCAGAACCAAAAAACCACTACAGTAACTGGGGCATTTTCCCAGGCAGGTGTAGGGAGCTACTGCTGACACCATCAGCAACTTCAGCCTGAATCTGAACAGAGCTCAGTGCTCATGCTTCAAGGGAATGCGCTTGTCTCAAGTCTGGAGTGCCTCAGCAGGAAAACAGTGAGCTCTGAGTGTTCACAAATGCTCAGACACGCTGTATACAGGCAAATGAAAGCTGCTTAAACCTTCTGGAAGATGCTGTCATAGGCTTCGTGGACAATGAAAACTCATACATGACATACTTCTCTGTGGGTTTGTTGCAAGCGTAATAAGATCATTGCTATCAGAGAGTACTCCAGAGAAATAAGAACATATTCATACAAATCTGTTAAAAGTACGAATTTAATATATGCAACTTTATTCGGCTTTTGCATAGGGATGTGTTTTTGATTGGTCTTAAGCTTCCTAAAAGAGCTCTCCCTATTTTATCTCAGTTGTTTCAGGACTAGAAAATTCATTTAACTTTACTTTGCCTTGGAACAAGTGGTTCAATTCCTTTGAAGGGCTTTGCTGTACTAACTGTGATTTATCCAAACAGAAAAATAAATACACATTACCATGTTAAGTACAGAAACACAATTACCCATCACAAACCCTTCCTGAAGCCCAGACATATAAATGCAGAACAAGGCTTACCACAGTTCGTTTCCAGATGGGTTATGATGGTAGAAACACAATTTGACCTCACCAGGACTAGTTATTTTTGTATAACTGTTACATATTGTTTAAAAATTTTGTACAGATAGGTTTTGACTTGCTAACTTTATTGATCAGTGCTCAAAGTACAAAATCCTATATAGCAAACACTGTGCTATCTTCAGATTATTTTTCAAGAAACAAAATTCTAATGAGTATGTCAAACGCCAATTTTGTAACTGTCTGAAAAAAACACCCAACACCACCACCAACAAAAAACCAGCACCAAAATGACTGCCATATAATTACTTAGCAGATCATTAAAAAGCCCAATTTGGGGGGGTTTAAGGTCACTGAGCACTGTGCGGGACATGCTAAAAGGTCACCAAGACAGTTTGCCTATTACCGAACCTCTTAAAAATCGGGCACTACCCTGGGGTGCGGTAGAAGCTCCAACCAATGCAACGCTCAGGCCAGACCGCGAAAACACAAAGCTCCGCCAAAGCCCCTGGAAGACGAGCGCTCTCTCTCGAGCCGAGCTAGGAGGGAAGGAGCGCGCTCCCACGCGGACAGCCAGCAGGCGGGAGGCTCGGGAAGCCGGGAGCGCTCGGGCGGCGGGGCAGTCCCTCCGTCCCCCACCCACCGCGGCGTCCCGGGGCTCGGACCGCCGGCGGCACCGCAGCGCCCGGCGTTACGCAACGCTCCCCCGCGACCTTGCGGGGAACTTCGGAGTCTTTCTCGGGGAGAGACGTGCGAGCAGCATCACCCACACGGCGCCGGCTCCGGCAGCCGCCCGCGGCCGGCGGGACCCCGGGACGGGCGGGAGGGGGCGCGGCTCAGAAAAGCCGGCCCTGCCGGAGCGGCCGGACAGAGGGGGCTACGGAGCGCCGCGACCCGAGCGAGCAAACTTCGGCGGCGGCCGAGCTCCGTCCCGGGCGGGCAGAGCCTCCCGGCAAGAGCCGGGGCTGCCGCCCGCCTCTCAGAGGCTGCGGGGGGAGGGGGGTGGGAAATCGTTCTCCCGCGGCGGTATTCTTACCTGCGACACCAGCGGCACCAGCGTCTGCTCCACGGAGCGCGTGCGGATCTCCAGCCCCGCGTCCGCGCCCAGCCCCGACGAGGACGACGAGGAGACGCCGCTACTGCTGCACGGGGACGTGGCCATAGCGGGGGAGCCGGGCCGGGACCCCCCTCCAGCCGCTCCGCCGCGCTCCCGCACGGGCAGCCCGTGCCCCGCCGCTCCCCTCACGCCGCTCCCCTCGCGCCGCTCCGCCCCCGCCCGCCGGGGCTCCGCTGCCGCGCGATACCGCGCGCGCGCGCCCGGCCCCCCCTTGGCGGCCCCTTCCCCGCCCCTCGGGACGGGGTGGATTTAAAGCGGCGGCTCCCGCTCGCGCGCTTCCCGCCCCGCCGCGGAGCCGGCGCCGGGGGTGCCGCCTGCTCTCCCGCGCCCCTTCTTTCCCGCAGCCCCCCGCCCCACCCCGCAGCTGGCGGAGGAAGGGCGCCGGGACTGGTCCCGCAACCACCGCTCCCACCGGGAGTTTCCCCGCCGGTCTCGCTCGGGCGGGGGTAGGCGGAAGGTCCCTGCCCGAGGGGGGGGAGGCCGGACCAGGCGGTGGCTGAGGGGCTCGGGTGGCCCCAAGGAGGCGGGAGTCCGGGCCGGTGGCCGGCCTTGGGCTGCAGCGGCACCGGCTGGCGCGGACCCCGGGAAGGGTGGTCCCGGTCGGGAAGTGTGGGGCGCCGCTGTGGGGGCCAGGGAGAGGCAGCCGAGGAGCCTCTCTCTTCTTGGGAAGGGCTGCAGTCATGATTCGCCTGCTTTTAGCAGCCGGGGGGTTGATGAGGCGTCTCAAACTAAATGCCATCAGCTTCTCTCTTAGAAGACTCACGGCGAAGGGGAAAAAAGGCTTCTGGCTTTGAGTGATTTGTATTCCATACCTGGCTGCTCTTGGAGGACAGGTATCCTGCTTACCCGGGTTTGCCTAGCCCTGGTGTTAAAGCAAGAACATTTGTGACCGATCTAGCAAAAAGAAGGCAAAAGTAATTCAAAGAAATAAAAGTAGTTTGGTTTGTATTGTGCGGTTTGTTGTTCTGGTTTGGAATGAGCGAAATTCCCTTCTCGTTGTTTAGTAACCTGTATTTGAAAAGTATCAGTACATGGATGCTTACAGGTCTGATTTGGCTATATGTAACTGGGACGGCTGATTCTTCTACAGGCTCGTCTGCCCGAAGTTGTGGAAAGGGAACGGAGCGCTTCTGGCTGTGATCGCAAACTACCAAGGTGCAAAGCAGCTCCAGCCCAGCACTGGGGCCACTCAGTGCAGTGCTGCGCGGGAGCCAGCAAGCCCTGTGTAGGGTCTGGGACAGTAAATCACTTCAACACAACTGCTTAGTTTCCTCGTCAGAACTGATGAGTTGTGTTTGACTGCTCAGCTCTCACACAACACAACTCAGTAATTGTGTCTTTGGCTTTTTTTTATGTTTTAGATCAGGGACTTTGTATCATTTTGTGTCTTCAAAAAGATTTCTGACACATTTTGCACAAAGCATATTTTTCGCAATTTTGAAACAGAGACATAAGATAAAGAACGATATTTGTTGTCCTTTAGAGTCCTATGGACTTATCCATATTTATTAAAAAAGAAAATTGCCAGAGCTGCAAGTATAACAGTAGATAACGATAGGACCCTATTCCTAGCTCTTCAGGAAATTGGTTTCCAACATGGTCTCATATTTTCTAAAATGACATCTTATATAACATCAAGTGTTTCAGGAGAGAACTGAAGGCTTAAACCTGCCATGGTACAATAGCATCTGAATGATGCTGTAGACTTGAAATAAATGCTAGTCATGCTTGATCAAAGTGGTTTAGAGCACACTTGTTTTGTTTTTCACCCAAACTTTTTATTTTCTTACAACATCTTTTGTTCTTTTTCAGGTAATTTCTTTTACTTTTTAATAATCATATTATAAGCCTTGGCAACAATTGTTTTCTTTTACACCTTGATAGAGTACTGAGGGCAGGTATGGTTGCAGCCTCCCCAAGACTCTACACTGGTATAGGACACTTCTGGATCATGAGCTGAAGCATTCACCAGACAAAGTGTCAGTAATACCAGAGGGAAGTGCATTCCTTTTCCATCTTCCCCGTTATTCCCACTTATTGGCTGTTTTATGAATATTGCCATAATGTAAATTAACTGTCATCAACATCTACAGATACAAATCTATGATTCATGTTAGAAATGCACTAGAAGGACATGAACACTTGGATGCACACGTGGTTTATAATTTGACAACTTGTGTTACTTAATTTCAAAGACAGCTGCCTGTCGTCTTCAACACAATAATGGACCAGACATTCCAGGAATGACATTTTCTGATTCAAAGCAGTGTTACTAACAGAGGTTAATGATTAATTTTGAAGATTGTAACTTTTTTTTGAAAAAGAAGAAAAATTGAGTTTAAAAGTGGCAAAAATAGTTTTAAAATAATTTCTTACAGTTATTGGACAAATTGTGTGAACTTTGCAATGCCTTTCTGCAGACTGAAGTCCTGTTCCCAATCTACCACTTTCTTTTACTGCTTGCGTTTTGTTTTCACTCAAGAAGCAGCATTAGTGGGGGGTGCTAGTGACAGCACTGTCTAGTTCTCCCAATTCTCTTCCTCAGGTGCTTCCAGTTTAAGCATGGAACCAGTGCTCTGCTTCTGGAATCTGTTTGCTAGGCAAGCAGAAAGCATGTTGTGATGTTTTTAATATAATAGAGTTGAAAAGCTCTAGCATGCTGCAGACTACTGTCTTTGAAGGCACCTTGAGGAGATCTTCAAACATCATAGCCTGGAGCTTAATTGTGCTTTTTAATTATGTTAAGACAATTTAAATGAGCCAGTGTGATAGATTGCAACCACACCTTTGGCATGCCAACACATACCTCTGAGGGAACACACTGTGCGATACACAGCAGCAGAATATTTTGCATATGATCATCTTCAGCCCACGAAAGCAGTAGCCCATCACCCCAGAAAGAAAGTCCCTCGTGGCTGCAGGATGTGAGGACCACCCACTGGCCATGGCAGTCTCATGTTACCGCTTGAGTTATCACTTGAGTTACCACTGCTCAACTCTGCTATTGAACCTGAAAAACATTTGAGGTATGGAGGACAAGAGTAATGTCTAATGGACTATATTTCTAAGTTCATAACTTAGTCAGTGGTCAAGGGGAAGGAAGTGATTCATATCCTCACAGCATTACGAACATGTCAATCTGGTCCTCCTTGTATTGTTTCCAGACTTCACTCAAAGAAGTGATGCCTGCTCCTCTGTCCACAATCTCCCATGAGCTTGGGTTCTGTGACTGGTGTCAGGTTCCTACACAGAATGTAAGCCAGTTTTCCCTCATCTAGCTCTTCACTTTTTTTGTTCCTATCTGAAGTTGCTTTTGTGGGAGACAACATTATTACCCAGCACGGTGCTGTGCCAAAGTTCTCAAACAAAAGTGCTGTTCTTCACACTCTGACATTCTGACAAGGATGGCTGTTTTGTGCCTTTATGTGTAGCTAGGCCTCACCATGGATGATGACCTCTTAGCTTTGATGAGAATTATATGAAACGTACTAATGAGTGTACTAAGCATATCTTATGCTACCTGTGCCATGGCTTGTTTGAAGAAGCTGTCAGTCAGCCTCAGTTTGATGGAGCAGCTGACACCTGCTCTTACCTTCTAGCTAAGATGTGTGCATTCCCTGGTCTGTTTAAAGCAAAATGAGATGGGTAACAAACAGTTTAAATTATGCTTTTGTAATCTGGTCATTTTGACCAGCATAAGGTCAGCAGTGAAGACAGAAGCCTTTTCCACATGAAGAAACCTTCCTTAGGAAGCACGTTATAGTTGTTCCATATGTGCTGTTGAGGCACATGCAGCAAAGCAGATGCCATTTAACCAGTCAAAGCGGGTTTGAACTTGTGAGCTGTGAAGAGGAACTTAGCAGTTTCTCTCCACAATGAACAGTTGGTCTAGGAAGCACAAACTGCAAGGGGAACAAGGAAATACTAGTAAAGGCCAGCTGCTGGGATCAGAGGGCTTTTTAGTCAATTTTGATAATGAGCCTTTTCCACACATGCTTATAATGAATAAAACATAGGAATTATCTAAATTAATAACACTTTGAGGATGAATTCCAAGGGGTAATTGGTCTTTATCCTCCCACAGAGAGCATCCCAAATATCCAGGGGTGAGAGTAAGCAGTGCCTCCATTGCTTCCTTATCTCCCAGCTGCAGTCTGGAAAGCAGAGCTGAGTGGGCTAAGTGTTGGATTGCTCCTTTTCTCTTTCCTCCAGGTGAGATTAAAGTTACAGCAGTGTGGGAGGGGAAAGCACATCAATCATCTTTCCAGATGAAATTTAGAAATCCACTTTAAGATTAAGCTTTTCCCTCAATTGCCTCTAGTTTCCTCTAAAATTTGACAAAGTCATATTTCTTTTTTTTTCAGTGGGGATGTTTTGCAGGCAGTTTGTGAAATCAGTGATTTTAAAGACAGCTAAAAATTTTAGGCTTTTGAAAAATGTCAAAAGATGGGAGACAAGCATTGCGTGAAATGTCTAATCCCAATTATTAGTGGTTATTAACTCCAAGGTACATTACTTCTTTTTAAAAACAATCAATCTTTTATGTTTGCTTCATGCCCCATAGTAAAATATTTCTCTTTACAAAGACATTACATTACTTTTTTTTTACATAGAGAGCATTTTATGTGACCATACAGTGACTATATTTGTCATTTTGTGAATTTACTAGTTTCACAGTGGGATTGCAACAGTTATTACAGAAACTATGAAGAAGAGGTGTTATAAAAGTAATGGATAGGCATATCTGAAGACTACAAGCTAGTGTCTATTTTTATCTGAATGTTTATCCAGAGTAATGATATAATAATAATATATATATTCAATATATAAAATATCTGTGTCCGTAGAGCCAGAGGGTGATTTCAAGCACTCTCTCCCTTTGAGTTTACAAGGTGGTAGCTGTCAAAATCTTCAGCAAGTAACAGCTATAGGGCCATGCTACCAAAGGTGATACACCTCCAAAACACTTTTGTCCCCTGTGACTGTGGAAAATGAGGAACCTTCTTTGGATGGTCAGACGCAGATAGCCCATCATGACTTCACTGCCTCTTTTACAGAGCTCAAAAAATACAGTTACCTGTGCTAGTTCTCCAGGAAGTCTAAGAACCAAGTATTTTTCATCAATCCCAGCACCATCAAGAGACTTCTGTAATGAGTAGCAGTTTTTGAGAATGCATCTAGGCACAGAACAAATGTTTCCTCTGTAATGCTGAACACAAAATGCACAGAAGCTTTAATCAACCTATCAAAATTAAAGAAAGATCATTAAAGTCAGGATCTGAAAATTATATCCCACTTTTTCACTGATGTGAAAAAGCAGTTGTAGAAGATGTGTGTCTGAGGTAGGGGAGAGCAAGGGAACAATTTTCAATCCTGTAAAAAATTGCTTTTTTAATGATAATATGAGACTTTATTGGCAAGGAAAGGTGTAGTGGATAATATATAATGGATACTGCTAGAGTTAACTAAGACTTTCCATTGTAAGACCCATGCTTGGGGTTGAATATGATTATGCTGAGCTTTAAAACAGGTATGATGTACTGCAGGAGAAGCTGAAGCTCCGCTGTAATAAAGCCTGGTATTTTTTTCTTTATTTAGAGCTTCCTTTAATACATATTACTGGTATATAACTTGAGTCTAACACTGACATTGATGTGACAGCTTTTGGAGGTGAAAAGTCTCATTAGTTTAGCTTCAGCTGTGAATTTGGCCTTATTTCAAAAGGACATCTGAAAAATACAGTTTCAACTTGAACTGTAAGTAGGAATTAATGTGCAGTTTTGTAAAATCATACCCTAGGAATGGTAGAGTGCCGGACTATTTTCAGACAAACACTATATGGATTTATCAATGCACTGCTGTATTCTTTGAAACTTGGTGCTGCTGTGACATACGAGGCAAAATTCCCTAGGTGTTCAGTTCCTAGATGTTAAGCAAAAGTTTTGCCTCCTTTCCTTGCAGTCTGTGAAGTTCTTCTTTCGTACATACACATTTTTCAAAGGTCTGTGGCTGAGGCTTATTCATTACATCAAGGACCTTGTTCTAAACAGGAGCTAACACCAGATTTACAAGAAGGCATGAGCAGCCTTGCAATATGCAGATACAGGGTAATCAACCCTCACGAAAGTCTTAAACTGACCTGTAGCTAGGATTGGGAATAAGCTTTTGATGCCAAATCTTTTATCTCTTTCAAATCTGTGATCATCCTAGCACTTAGTGGTATTTTGTTGTTTTTTTTAACAGTTCCTATGGGTTATAAAATAAATATGAAGGATTAAAGGTTTGAAGAAATCTCTAGCCTGCAAAATCTTTAAGAGCATTTGCCACCTAGCAACAGCCAGGAACTTGTGTTTCCTTCAAACAATCTGCAATTGTGTGATTCAGAAAAAACCTCCACAGTGTTTATAACTGCAATTGTAACTTATGTAGGAAGGAAAAATGCAGCAAAAGGCTCTGGTTACATCAATGACAAAGGATTTCATTACCATAAGAAGTTCCTAACACAGTGACAAATAATCAAGATTAAAAAGAATGTGTGAGACCAGCAGAAAGGGAAACAATGACGTTCCTATTATAGCTGTGGCCTTTGCAATAAATGATATGTCAGCTTTTTCATTTTGAATTGTGCTGAATAACTTGGTGATTTTAATTCATCAGCAAATGAATACTTAGATTAGAAGCTATTTTCTTTTCAAATGTGCATTTGCTAACTTAGTCGTGCAATAAATACCACACTCCTTGAAAAGTGTGATAATACAGATATTGTTTATATATGTTAATGATTTAAACCACAGATACTCTATTAGTTTGCTCAGATATGTAAGGAAAGTATGGGAATTATATGAGAGTAAGGGTAATTGCGACATGCATGAGCTGGCTGGCTATCAAAATCCCATTGGTCTGCATTTTGTGATGTTAATGAGATAGTAGGGGAAAATTACCCAGATGCTAATGCACATGGGTCCTATTTAGATGATTATCAACCATACATCTTCAGAACATCTAAGAATATACTTTATTGACTATCAGTTATCCCAGTTGCTGTGTTTTCCTCCTTTTTTTTTTTTAAATCTCCTTAAAGGAACCTGGGGATATCTAAGGATACCGCATCTTTCAGACCTCCCTGACCTCCAAGCCGCTGTCATTTGTTAAGGAATTTCACCCATGTGACATTGTTAAATTAACCTGGATCTGTTCTAAATAAAATGAGCAGCTTCTAGACTTACGTTCATAGCATTACTTAAAATTCCTTATTAACAGGGTACTAAACACCACTTTGTTTCAGTGTATGTTCTTTTTAAAACATGGGTTGTAGTTCTCAGTTAACAAACCAACTTAAGGCCAACAAAGACTTTACTAGTACACATTACTAACAAAATACTGCCAATGCTAAAAGATATTGTTGCTAAAGCCTTACAGGCAGCTGGTAGGATTCAATTCTGTTTCTGGCAGCAGGAGAGTACATGCTGAAGTATCAGAATTGGAGCAGAAAATTGTAAGTGCAGCTGAAATGGAAGGGGAAGCGGCAAGCTATTGCCAAGGGAGCACAAGGATTTTTGAAATAAGTACATTCAGTGAGTTTACACTAAATATTAAAAGTTCCAGAAAGCAAAATATAAATAACTGAAAATTTCTTTTTCAGTCATGCTCAAAGTACTAAAAGCATTTCTTAGAACCTGTTATTTTTACTGAATTGCCACTGCAATATCAGCCATTTTTGGAAAATATCATAATGTAGACTGGCTCTAATAGGCAAAAGTTTTGAAAGCAAGATGAGGTGTTGCAGTGTAAGGAGAACATTGACAGAATGGTTTTTTTCTGTACTCACTAACAGTAGTCCTGACCCAGTGACTCTGCCATTGTTGTACTTTGGAGTGGTGCCACATGAGGACTGCACGCTCAGGTATGCTTGGGACATTCTACAGGAACAAGTTTGCAGATCACAGGTGGAAAGTACTTCAAAGTCTGAGCTTTCTTCCTTCACAATTGGTCTATTCTAGCAATCAGAATGTGAAATGTAATTGTGGGCTTTGGATAAGGAGAAAATAGTTCCTTAATCAAATGTTTCTTTGATCCTGCCATAAAGGATGGCAAAAATCCTGCTTCTCTGAAGAGAAAACAATCTATAGGAGACAGTTTCTGTTTTCAGAGTTCCAGGATTCATGCCAGCTATTTAGCCTGCAAGTTGCTTCAGGATTCTTCAGACCTCATTTACTGTCTATACCTCTATATACCCATTTAGATTTCTTACAATACTATGTATCTTACCAAGCAGCATAATTAGAAAAATATCACTCTACTTTAAAAGTGTATTTTTTGAAACTTAAAATATTACAGTGATATGTAATTGATTATTACATCCTGATGGAATTGCTCTCTACCTGTCATGCTCAAATTCTGGTACACATTGGGTAGGCAATCTCATCCCTTCCAGCAGAAACTGTGCAACAACTATATTTTATCTACCTCTGTGTCCTTCTTAAAAGTTATGATCAGGGTGCCGAGGGGATGCAGCAAATGATAATATTCTTTTAGCTCTAGCAGAGCTTCTCCTTGACTTTGAAAGACAGATGATTAAGATTCACATTTTTTTAAAAATGGGCACAGCAGAGGCAAGACATAAAGTGAAAATCCACCTAGATCAGTGTAGCCTGCACTACAGGTCACACATGTAGCTTTCATAACCTGATTTAAATCTCTGCTTAGCCAGCTTCAGATCATGGTCTTGAAACTAAATTCCCACTTCCCATCTGCATGTTTAGCTATGGATGTTTCAAGGTGGAGTGGTTTTTGTTTTTGAAGAAATCTCAGTCAGGCTTTATCTTCATCTGGGTACAAAACAGAAATGGCTGTGTTCCCCACAATTAGTTCTTTCCTAAAATTAGGGAAAAAAGTAGATTCAATAGTATATTTTCAGTCTTAACATTTTACTAATGTACTTATGATTTACTGTTCTTTTTATTTCAAAATAGAGTTGGGACTTAAAAGTGTGATCTGGAGCAACTCATATTACATTTAGCAATGTTTCTGCAGGTTTACCCTTCATCCCAACAAAGAACAGTAGAGTCCACTTAAGGTTTTAAACATAACTTTCTTTTATTCCTCCTAATATTCTTTTCAGCATCTGAAGATAAGTGCTTTAAGACACTTCCCTCCAAAACCTTCATAATGGAAACTGAATTAATACTTTTGACTCCTAAATCATGCCTGATTTTCATTCTTCCTCTTAAAACTTTCTTAAAAAGAATTCACATATTAAATATAAGTTTCAGAGAAAGTTTAGTGTTCCAAGGGCACTTTATAAAAGGCATGAGCAGCTGTCCTCAGACAGGGATTTTGTGTATATACGCTGATCCCAATAGACTTATGTGCATGATGAAACTGTACTATAGCCATGCAATTTGAATTAGACTGTTACTTTTATATATCTTATCACTTCTCCTTTCCAGTTAACATTCTGCTCATTAAAATCCTGAGTTTGCAATCCCTTAGGATATTTTTTCCCAATTTTTACAGATCAAAATATTCATAAGATTAGAATCAGTAGTTTGTCATATTCCTCATTTGAATACAGAAAACCTGCTTATAGCTGGCTCTGTTATACTTGGTCACAATTCTCTAGCAATGAAGAATAAACCCCTACAAATTGTTTTGTTACCTTATACTTCTTCCATTAGGATTTCATTGAAGTAAATTCTTTGGTGAGAGTCAAAACCCTTCAGACACTGGCCTAAAATTGTTCCCGTGGAAGTTAGCTGTCACCTCCTGAGTCCTCTGGGTCAGGCAGAGGACATTTGTGAATTCCCACTTCCATAGCCCAAGCTCTGGTCATCAGAGAAGGCTGTGTTCTGGCTTCCTACCACCTGATAACTTTTCTTACTTATCCTCTCTGTTCAGCACTATGGATGCTCTAAGTTTTTGGCAGACTAATGTGGAAAGATTGCTAGAAGGAATTAGGCGCAGGGAACACGCACCTATTGAACCTTAAAATATTTATAGTTGTGACCCTATTTTTGTCCTGTCCTAGAGTTAATAGTGAGAGACGGTTTATCCCTATTTACTCATCTCTTTTTACATTTATTTCCTGTCTAATGTGATGGATGCAAATCGGGAGGGGGAAGGGAGGGGGGAAGGGAGGGAGAGAGGGAGGGAGGAAGATGAATCCCTTCCCTGCTCTTTGATTATGTGACCCTGAACAGTACTGATCATCAAGTATCCCAGTAGTTGAATTCACCTTCTAATGATGAATTCGACTTCTAATGATGTATATTATTAGTTATTCCTCTGCTTTTTCAGACTTCTCTAGTCAAAGATCAATGACAAACTCAAACAGAGCAGAACTAGATTTGTTCCCAGTAAGAGGGTATTACCACCTTCTTTTCCTTCCTTGGCAATTTTCCTTCAGAAGAATCAGTCATTGATTTTCTGGGGATTTTTTTTTTAAGAGATTTTCCTTTGATCCTAAGAATGTACTGAAAGCTGATCCAACCTTAGTTAGTGTTCTCTTTTCTGGATCATTTATGTGCAGCTGCTGGGAGAATTGGTGTATTCAATGCTCTGGCTTTTACTTTCTGTAGATGTTGGAGAGCATCTTGGAGAGTCAGAAAAAGTAACAAGTGGTCTTATTGTTCCACAGGACCTCATACTACTCCAAGAAAAAAAAACATAGGGTTTGCGTGGTTTAGCTGAGTAGGTGTTTTAATGATTTTAATGAATGAGTTGAGACATGTTGCTGTGTATACTTTTATCCCTTTCCAGTGCATGACAAAAAATTTTGAAACTGTTAATTGAAGGACAACTTAGAAGAATTTTTTAGGTGGGAAAGAAGTAGGACTGTATTAGAAGAAGACAATGCCAGGAACTATGATCAAGGATAAAAATGCTAAGTTTAGGCCACTCTTTTCAGTTTTTTTATCTGAGGTCAAACTCTTATTGTTAACAGCTGCCTCTCTTTGTGCTAAGTCATGAAGTTCAGGTCCCATATAAAAAAATGCCAGTACAATCCAACATGGACATTTCAATTCATACTTTTCCAACCATTTAGCTGTTAAGCACTAACCAGTTCATTCATAACCATGCGATCAGAGAAGGAATTCTTCAGCCAACTTTAATATGACTTCGTGGAGGAATTCCATGTTTTCAGAGGGACGTTTAAAATCAAAGCCTGTTGGCAAATGGAGATGGCTGAGCCTCCTGTGTGCCACAGAACTAAAGCACAGAGGGCAGGCAAGGCTGGCAGGCTAAGCAGGCTTAGTAGACATGGTTTTCTTTTTAGGACAGTTTCTCTAACACATTTTGCTGAGCTCTAAGATGAATATAGGTGGAGCCTGTTGCTCCACTATAATGCAGAGCTGGGAACCTTCAGCTATCACCATTGCTGACTAACACTTAAATACTCAGAGAAAGCTATTGATCATCAAAACTGAGATTAGAAAGGGCTCTGGAACCCTATAAAAAACTAAGCTTGAAGATACTCTATGAATATGGATCCCTAATATTCATAGATATGTAACATGTCTTAGTTCAACAAAATAAAGGGATACTCGATTAAGTTACTATATCTATTATAAAACTGGTAGTTCCTGGAAATGCCTTTGCATTTGAAAGGCTCAGGAACCATATATTAGTCATAGTAAGGAAAACCTGAATGAGCAATTACATAAAACTGGAAGGGTCCTTGTGCAGCAGCATCTACTTGTGCACCAGTAATATGTTCCAGGCAGCTGTGGTCTCTTGGAGAAGGCTATAAAGAACACTAGTCTCATTTTCTGACAGTCCATCATATAATTTGTAACAGCCTGATGCAATGAATAGAATTTCTTTCAATTTCTTTTACAGCGTAGGCTTTACTGGAAAGTGTAAAACAAAGTATTCTTTAATTTCTTATATTGTTTTATTTGTTATTTGAAAGCCAAAAATGAGGCTAATATTGTTGGTTATAGATTCCCTAGTAATTTCTTTTACTTGGCTGAATACACAGCTTTCATCATATTTCTACACTGAATATTTTCCAAAGTAAATTCAGAATTATTTTCAACAAATGTTTTGTAGCGAGACTGAAATTCATTTTATGCAAACATTTCACAGATGGTACCATTCAAATGAATGAGTGTAGAAAGTAATGCATAAAATTGATTCATCAAATTATTTTAAATACTTATGGGGAAAAAATTGTATCCAATACTATTTTAAACAGATTTTGTATCCTCTCATTAAAAAATGCCATTCCCACTGATTTTTTAATTTACGGATTAGGAGTGACGTTGTTAAAGAAATATGTCTTTGCATCATGAAGTATAAGCCTGCAGCCTCTAAGCTTGCCTTCCCTATTAATTTTTCCTAAATGTATTTTTAAAAACCTCTTAACTTGTTTTCTTTCATCAACTAATGTATCTAACCTGTATTACTTCCCTGTAATTATTTTCTATATTTTCCTCTGTAATCATTGTCTGTGTCATTTATCTCAAGGGAATTTGAATTATTGAAACAAGCAGACTCTATTTTGTCATCATTTTAATGTATAATTTTGGTAATTTCTTTGTTATTTACCATATAGTTCATGGATCCAGTCATCCAATAATGCACTCTGCAGTAACCAAAAGCCTGCATCTGAAACCTCTGTTCTCAGATTAGTTTGCTGACGTTTGTCACTTTTTCCATGGAATGAAATTTGCCCGTGGTATCTGAAAGATTAGCTGGTGCAAAAAGATGGCTGGAGGAGCAGTGTCTGCGGCGCTTCCATCCCCTGCTGCTGCTCTGATAATCAGGAAAGCAGCACATCCATCACTTTCAGCAGATGAGCGGTCCTGCTGCCTTCTGAAGTGAGATACCTGAAGGGATCTTACCTACAAAGGGCTTTTTGCACCCATGGTGTAGGACTGATTCCCATAAGCAAGCACTCTCTTCCAGGCACAGCTTATGGCTTCCAGCTTGGTTTTAATAAAAACAGTATTCAAATTCTAAATACTTATGACTGATTTTAATTCTGTTTATCAACAGGTACGCTATGTTCAGTTATTATTACCAAGTTAGAAAAGCTGCTAATGCCAGAAAACTGAGGTGGCTTTTGTATATTTAAATATGTAAAACTCGTGAGTACTTATAAATACTTATATGCTGCATCCCATACTTTCTAATTAAACTCTACTTGATAGCATTTCAGCGTTTACACAGCTCAACTTTTCAGGTACCTTTCATGTCCTAATTCTGCCAAAGTATTTTTTTTTAATTCTAATGTGAGAAAAATACGGCTTTTGGTTTTAGCAAGAACTGTTGTTTACTGTTTTTTTACTGTTTTACATTCTTTTCAAATGTATTTCTCAGACTGCAATGTGGTCTATGCAGTTAAAAATGTGACAATAAAACAAATAGTCTTATAAATTCTTGTTCAAGATGTTCCAATAATGCAGTCAGAAGAGAGGAGACAAAGGGAACTGGTGAAGGACAGAACATTGTGCAGGCTCATTTGCAGTTCTACAGTGAATGCCTTTATGTGGCTGGTGCCTTTCCTTTCCCCTCCTTCTCAAAAGCAAGAGACTTCCAGGAGAGACTGAACTTTAAATTCGTTTTGGCATTTCTTACTGGGAGGAATTTACTAGTAGCTACAGCAAAAAGAGTTTGTGATTTAAGATTAACTTTGACATATTTGCTTCTCCTTTAACTCCTTAAAGACAAGACTTTTGTTTTACACCATAACTAGCTGGTTTTTTTCTTTCTCTAGTTTGCAGACTGAATTAGGGGAATATAGAGTTAAAATTTACTTGGACTTCCACAGCAAATGTGTAGCTAAGTCATAAACAGATGCATGGGTTCTTCTGTCCTCTGCTCTAACCATGGGACTCACTGTGTGTTTTTGCCAATACATATGTGATAGCTCATGGGTTTTGAACCGATAGCATTCTGGATAGTTAGGAAGCTGCTCAAGTAGAAGCTGACTCATTGGTGGATTATATTTTTAACTGGTGTCATCATCTCACCATCCATTCTACCCAGCATCAGTTTGGCTGCATATTTCTTGCAGACTATCTATTTGCTTTTACTCCAGTCCTGCCAGAAAGCATTTCTAAGCTGCTCTGCAGTACACCCTGCTACTTACACAAGTCCCTTAAGATATTATAATATACTGCTTATGTGAACCTAGGTACCCGAGTGCTACATGAGAAGCAGTTAGACTTTGTTTATATCTAGAGTGTAATTCTGATTATAGAGGCAAAATATGCCAAACACTACATACACACAAAGATAGCAGATGTCTCCTTAACGTGTATTTTTTATAATAAAGTCTGAGTGTGCTTCAGGTTTACTTTCACACAGACTATTTTTGTTACTATTGTTACTATTAATGCAGTGAGAAAATATACCAGCCATAAAATTTGAGAAGTTACCAGTTCCAAGACATTTAATAAAGTTTCACAACTACAAAACATGAAGATCTCTGACGAGTCATATAACAACAAGGAAGGAAGCATAGGGGCTGAGTTCTGGCAGGGTTTTTAATTTGTCAGGCAAATTGGAAAGTTGACTCGTATACCAGTTACAATTTTTTTGTAACACAGTGCTAAATGGAAAACCATCTTTCAAACACTGGTATTGTTGAATCTCATGGGGAACAACTCCAATCCTTGTATAAGACAATGAAGAAGTTTTACCACCCTGAACCAAAGGAAACCCAGGGCAGATACTTTTAACAAAAGGATTTAACTGTTTCTCTCTAAAACAAACCCAGAACATTGGCTTTCCACCAAGCAATTCAAGCCATGTAAAGGAGAAGCACAGCTAAGCCGACCTGGGAACTCTGACTCATGGGGTCAAGCGTCCTCCTTGTTACAGAGGGGAAGTGGTTTGCACCACCCTTTTTCCTGGCACAGCCCATTTCCTCCTCTCCTGCTGTGGGATGCAGCCCAGCCCGCTGACCCATGAGCCTGTGGTGCTTTATGTACTCTGCCCACCCAAGAAAAAGGATAAGTCAATCCACCAACAGCTCCTTGACATCTTGTACAGGACAGCAGCTACTTGCTCTTCTGCGCAGGCATTCAAAAGGGCTCACAAGAGGGCTTCAAATATTTTTGTAAGTGTTGACAATTTGGGTGATAAATTCTTAACTTCATAAAATAAAATGTTACTAATATGAGTAATACTTCAGTGAATTTGCTATTACTTTTTGGCACATTACCAGCAATTTCAGCATGGTGAGGACTTCTGTGGTTTAGTTTATCACAAATACACTCTGTTAAGGGTTCCAAAAAAGGTTTAACTACTGATTAAATGCATTGAATATGGCTGTGGAGTCCGAGAGTGCGGACAAGGTTCCATGTTAGCCTTCCCAAACCTGACCTTGTGTTCTGGCTTACTGGTCTCCTGCCCACTCACAGAAGAAGTTAAATTGAGGGGCACACTCTCAGTTCTGCTGCAATTAAGTTCCAGGAAAAGCATGAGTTCAGCTACTGATGTGTACTGGTCCTTTGCAGCACAGGCTCCACTGTCAGCCCTCCTTGCAGGTCACACAAACTGTATTCAGGTCTGTAGCAGACCTCTTCCTTTGGTCCTCGTTTGGTAAGTTTTGGCACTTGGACTCAATGATCTTTATGGGGCCCTTCCAACTCAAGATACTCTATGATTTTAAGTTGGACCTCTACCTCTGCAAATTGCATCCCTCTCTTCTTGTTTTCCTCGAACTTGAAGCACTGGAAAAAATCCTGCAGGTACACCCAGATCCCGTGTTTCTCTGGAATACTACTCTCCTGACAACATAACTGTCCTGCAGCTTCTTACCCAGAAGAAAGGCTACCCCTTCTCCCTTCTTCTACTGCTCTGCTCCTTTAGGTGTCCTCCCAAGTGAGATTGAGCTTTCCACTCGCCTATCTGCTGGTTTAGGTACTGAGTAAAACAAGGGACAGATCAAATGGTGATGGTGATCCCCTCCAGCAAATATCTACACATTGCCTATGCACCTCAGAGCTAGAGTACAGCAAAATCCAGTTGTGACTGGGTCCAAGCCACTGACAGACTAAAGTTGGTACAAGATGGATGGCTTCATTAATTGGGATGTTTTCCTGTGAACCAGTGTACTAGTGCTTTCTGCTTTGCAACAGCAAGTTGAGGATTACGTTTGGGGATTCAGAAGTGTTGCTAGATATGTAAATTTCTACCTGGCCCATAACTTACTTTCATGAGACTGTTATTTTCTCCTGTGCTGTGCTCCCTCTCCACTGTCATGTTCAAGTCAGAGACTTTAGCTGAAGGATCTCGAGGCAGTGCTCTCTGTGCCTTTGTTATCTGTTTGGAAGGGAATTTCTAAGCATGGGGGAAACTGTCATTAGTTCCATCCTTGGATTATGGTTCCTTTCTATCTACATGTACATACAAAAAGAGTCAACAAACAGTGAATCAATTATTTCAGTAACATTCCATTGCTGTTTTCTTTACAGAGTGTTGGTATCAATGAAAGTCTCCAAATCTCAGAATTCTATTCCGGTTTCTGTTGTTCTTCAAGGAGGGGAAAATCTCCTTCAGTTTTTAAAAAAATTTTTCCAGTTTATGCATATTGTAGACAGATGATTAAAATATACCATGGGTATAGCAACGACTTCACAGTTACTGCTTCCCAGTTTAAATTGTAAAACTTATGACTGCCCCATAAAAATATCTTGTAAGTTTTTCTCATATGATGAATTTTCATTATAAACTGCTTTATAAATTCAGCATGAATATAAAAGGAAAAATTCATGAAAGTTGAGCACACTCTAAGCTGAACTTGGCAGCTGCACTGGGTAATATACATGACAGAAAAATGGAAAGAGAAAAATTAATAGGCAGTGGATATGAATATGAAATATGTCACAGTTGTTCTAAATCACTAATGTTTAACAAGAGATTAATTCTTCAAAGATAACATTTAAATTATTGGATTTCCATCACTTAATAAAAATTATAATTTCTTTGAATATATTTTGAAAAAAAGGGAGTAAGGGAAAATTATCAGATTTACTTTCCCGTTAAGCTCCAGTAATGAAACACCTATGCAGAAATGCATTTCTTTCTCAATGTAGGCCAGGATAGTAAAATTGTACACGACTTCTTTTCTTAATAAAAGATACATAGGCCAAAAAAATATCATTATTTCATTAGGAGATTTCAAGGGTGTCTGACTTGAATTGAAGGAGCTTAGTTTGAAGCCCCTTTTTTTTTTTAGTTCCAATTACTCTAAGTCAGGCAGTGTGCCCCACCATTAAACTGATAAAGTGCAGCTGGGGGCCATGGGCAATGGCACAAACAACCTGTCTGGCAAGCTCAGACCGCTGAGAAGAATGGGCTTACCATGAGGTACCAAAGGAAGGAGAAGGGACAAGTTAGTTTCAAACCAAGACAGAATTAAGGGGTTTTACATTTCTCAACTGAAATTTGCTAATTGAAAATTAATAAATCAATATTTTGGTTTTTCATTTTCATCCATTTTTCAACATTAGAATTCCCAGGAACTACAAATTATCAGTTTTAAGAAATACTTCTGGAAACTAAAATACATGGTGGGTCTCTTAAATACCTCTCACAGGAATGGCTACCTAAGACCTTCCTATCTTTGAGACTTGAGCTTTACAGGTCACAGGGGCACAACAGTAATAGCTTTCTGAATCGCTGAATTGCTAGTGCTGTTTCAGAAGATTTACTTCAGATTTGTGAAAGTTCTGGGTCCTGAGCAGCTGGGCTGGGATGTTGTAGGAACTGAGTCTGAGATAAAAGGGCAGGTCACTGTACAAAGTGGTCCACTAAGATTTAAGCAATCTGAATCCCAATTTTGTCTTCCGAGGCTTGGCTGCTTTCTGGCTTCCTAAGCCTGTAATTAATTTACAGAAAGATAAATTTCATATCTGTGACTGTGACAGCCAGTATGCCTTGTCTACTGGAATGAGCTAGCAGTGCTCCATATAAAGCAGCTCCCCAAGGGGCCCAGAACATCTGGGATCGGTGCCTTGGCAAAGCCGTGCTCTCATTGCTACAAGCAGAAGAATCCCATCACAATAATTTTTCTGTTCAGAGGACTTTGCAATATAGCTTTCTTCTCTTTCTTCATTTTCTCCAAAGGCTTCCCAGTTTATACATTTTCCTGTGCTGGCATAGTCATGACTCTGTGTTAGTCCAGAGCATTTGTGTTTTGGTGTGGGGATAGTGCACACTTCTTTTCACAGTAAAACAGAGCACAGCTCACAATATGAAATAAGAAAATCTTTATAATAGATATGGGTAAAATCCTATTCTGAAGAATTTTATGTCTATGCTGTGTGATACTACCTAGTGAGCTCCTGAACCCAAGTTCAATTCATCAGGTATGTTGTTCTGTAAATTTGAGAGGTTAAAATGAACCATGACATTAGGAACTGGCACAGTGTTAGGGCAGAGAATCTGCCTTCATTTGCATGTTTGGGGAGGTTATTGGTTGATTGGTTTAATTTTACATTGACTATTTTTGCCATTTTTCTGTTTGTTAGTGTTCAGTAGCATTTTATTTTCCAGGCATTTTGGACCTGGTCACTTCATTATTTGAAATTTACTGGTGTTTTATCTGAGCATAATTTGCTACTGGCAGATTATTTTTCTCAAGCCCACAAAACAAATTCCACTCACTCTCTGTACTTTCATTCCCCTCTATTTTTACCATGTAAATATTTATGTGGATTTGAAGAGAACGTCAGAACAAAGGATAACAGAGCATGGGGGGACAGAATATGAATTAATTAGAACCTACAGCAGGTAGTTGGGTACTATCTTTTTTTTTTTCCAAAAATATTTTTTGGTAGTAAGATGCTGGAGACGACACTGAATCTTTCAAATTTCTAGAGAATGAGTCCATATTTATTTTTAAAATAGCTTCGGCTGGTAAGATGGCCAAGACTCATCATGTAAAGGGGCCAGAGGTTTTATTACACTGAATACCTAATCCTAGTTCTCATTTACATTAAACACAAACATCTTGAACAATTTATACTTGGGGAATTAAAGAGTAAATAAACTATCCAAAGACAATATGTTTAGAGAGAGGACACAAACACAAGTCTCTGGGGATAAGATGCTGGGACACTTAGGAGAAGCTGTTTTTCAAGCACTCACTGATTTATGGATTCAGTTAAGTCATCCCTTCCCCTGATGACTTATACGGCTGAGAGTTAAATGGATGACAGAACTATTCAAAGTACCAGGAAAAATAAGTGTGAAATCACTCATCATTGGTGAGAGTGCTACTGCTCTTGTCCCATCCCGATAAACCTGAGGCATGTTAACCGGGATGCCTGCAGGAAGTGCTCAGCTGAGAGAACTCCAATGGTCGTCCACTCTGTGTTCATTGCTGCTGACCTGTATTCAGATTTTGCCTCCAACTTGAGTAGTTTGAAGGTCTGCCATCTATGAGAATATGGGAAGTGCAATATTTATGCAACTGAGCAGTTTTAGCTGCACTATATTTTGTGTCCTCTCTGCTATGTTACCCCACTGAGGCTGCACTGAACTTAACACATAGACTCCTCCATGGCAAATTCCAGGTGATTTTAGAAAGCTTTCTCAGGATTTAGGAGACTGTGGGTTAAATCTCCCAGAACACGGTGCTGTTTTCTTCTAAAACTGGAAATAGGAATGAAATTGTGATTTTCTCATAGGGCAAAACAGCTTCTGTTAAAGATTTTGGAAATCGCCCACAAGGTCTATGCAACAGCTGTTGTGAGGCAGGGGGAATGATAGAGAGCTGGTAACTGAGACCAACAGCTGCAGAATTATTTTTTACAGCTATCTCATGCTCTTTTCCTTGGATAGGCATGTTTTGGTTTTGTGGTATTTGAGAACGGGGTGGGGGGGGGGGGGTGGTGGTGGTGAGCATCCCTGAGTGACAGGAAGGTTTCCTGCTTTGTTGTATGACCTGCCTCGAGAGCACTTCCACTGGGTTGAGAGAAAACAACACATTTTCTGTGGAAAAGACATGGAAGAAATAGTCATTGAACTTTCTGAAGAGCCCTTTGGTAGGTGATGATGCTGACAAAGACTGCAGGGAGACACTGATGGAGCCCATATGACCATTCTTTGCACCACCTCTAATCTCTTCTCAAAGTAATAGGAATGCAACAGTAACTCGTTGTGATGGGTATTTGAGGAAAGACCTTAAATTGCGCCAGGGGAGGTTTAGATTGGATATTAGAAAAAGAAATTTTTCACTGAAAGACTAGTCAGGTATTGGAATAAGTTGTCCAGGGAGGTGGTGGAGTCATGGTCTCTGGAAGTGTTCAAGAGGCTTCTGGATGTGGCACTTGAGGCTATGGTTTAAGGGTGATTATGCTGGTGCTGGGTCGAGGGTTGGATAACCTTGAAGGTCTCTTCCAACTTTGCTGATTCTGTATTTGATGGTGTAGTTAGAACTGTTGGGCTAAAGTTAAAAGTTAAAAACTCTGGACTTAACAAGAGCAACTGAAATTATGTGACCACCTTGAGATGGAAGGAAAGGGGATAACTGTAAAAGTATCAGGTAATGTTTTAAGTAGGAACTCTGTAAACTTTAGGTGTACATTCACAGTTCCCTCAGATAAATAATTCTCTACTGAATCTCTCAACACATATTATTCTTCATACATATTATTATTAAACAGTCCAATTCCAGCCTTTTGTCATAAGCCCTTCAGTCCAACCTATGCTGAAAAGTGATATTTTTCTATAGGAGGTGGCTGAAAATTTGTTTACGTATACAAAACTGGTAAATCAGGTTTCTGAGAGCCAAGGTATGCTACTGAATTAAACCCTTCTCACACCTTGTGCTTTGTTTTGATGGGTTTCTTAGATGAAAGTTACTGCTATGACAAAAGAATTTGTCATTACTCTGCAGAGAACCCATCATTTCAGAAACCTCAGCATATAAAATGAAACTTCTCAAAGATTACACCATTAAAAGACTTTTAGCTCACTATAACAATATAAGTAGCATTTCAGTTACGAAAAGTGGTTTGCTGTCATCCATACCTTCAGCATCTTGAACCAATTTAGAGACTGCATTTGATAAATCTTCACCTAACATACAGAAGCAACTTATAGAAGCTGAAAAACTTTTAAATGCCTTTCAGTGATAACATGTATTGTTGGTGAATAAACCTCAGAATACTTGTATATTTTACTGACAAAATTAAACATATCCTGAAATTCCTAGGCTTTATGACATATGAGAGTCACAATAAAGTTTTGTTATATACCTTTAAAATCAAGAGTTATGTTATGCATGTTGTTATATGCAGCATATGATCTGAGCAGTTAGATAGAAGCAAATATTCTTGTATTCATAGTAGAATATCACCCTGGTAAACTGATATTAATAATACTATGGTAGCTATTAATTCCAGTTATCAAGAGTTATCGGGGCCACTGACAAAAATTTGTCCTTTTCATCAGTCTTTATTTTCTCCTTTAAAAGAAGTAGCTATCATAGTTTTTAAGCTACTTTAAACTTTTTTTCCATTCAAGTATTGGAGGATGAGTCACCCATTTCAGCTTAAATAATCTACTGCCACAATCATGATTTGTTTGCTTGGCACACTTTTTATTACTTGTGGTACAGTCACTTCAGCCTTTTTCTTACCAACAAAATAAGCTGTTACTTAGCAGAAATGCTGGAATTTGCTTTTATGTTTTCTCTTCCAACATTCTATCCCTGACAATCCATCATGAAAAACTGGAAAGCTCTTAGCTTTTTTGATATGTGCAGAATTCTTCTACAGTGAAGGCATACCTCTTGCTTTGCAGATGAGATGTTTTAGTCTTATATTAGTCTATTTATATGAGTGTATTTTAGACTTTAATCTTTAAAGTCATGGCCATCATGTATATAGGTAGATACTTCAATAAACTAGTAATTCACTGGGGCCTTAGCCAATCCTAACCCACAATCAATTACTCACATCTTCAGTGCCTGTCCAGAGTCAAGCATCATGTTTGACTCTGTTTGACATTTTAAACAGGTAGGACAGCACAATCTTTATAGAAAGTAATTGTAGCTAGAGATTTTGGGAGTCAGCTAGAGCTTTTCTGGAAGACACATATGGTAATATCTTACACTTTGGGAGCAGCTGAAATCCTTTCTATATGAAGTTTATGAAGGAACATATGAAGTTTGGGGTTCAGGATTTAATTCAATTACTTAGAAGTCTCTCTAGGAGTGAGCACTCATGATACTTCTTTCAACTGTTCCTAGTCTTCAGAAAACAGAAGAAATGTCCATGTCAGTTTGTTTTTTGAGGATGTCTGGTCTCTGGAATGCTCACATGGTCTTTCTCCTAAAATCAGAAGGGTCTCAGCTCGCTTCCAGTTGCCTCAAAAGGTTGTAACTTTTATTTGTTCAGTGTGGTAGTCTGTGGGGATGAAAACATCAGTGACATAGTAAAACCCCCAGTTGCTGAAGGTCTCCTTTATTTACAGGATGCTGAGATTGTTATGAAACTCCCATAAAGCACTAGCAAAGCTTCTACTTAAAAAGAAAAAGAAAGAAATTATGGAATCCATATGGGCCGGTTTGTTTCATGTTTCTGCCCTTCCCACAGTACTCACTGAACATGTGCAATAAAACATGCTAGACCTCAAATAACATGAAGTATTTTCTGTTCACATAGACCTACATGAAGCTTTTGAAAGGTTCCTTTTTTTGCATGCCATTTCCCTAACTGGGTTACAAATGCATAAATACCAGATTTCAATACCCAATGGCTCAAATACAATTCCACACCCATGACTTTATATATCAAGTTTGTAATTCAGGATAGCTACAAAATAACAGAAAATCATATTTTTCTTAGGCTTTGTGTTTAGATTTTTTTAAAAGAATATTTCATTTCCTCAGGCTGAACTACAGCCTGAAAAACGTTTTAGTCAGTGATTGGACCTGTTGGTGATCCCTGGCAAAACTCCTGCTTGTAGCATTTGACTGAATGGTTCAACCTTCCCCATATCCTTTGGAGAAGTGAATGAAAAAAACTATGTCCCTTACAATTAAGGATGGATTGCACCCATGGTGAAAAAGATTCTTCTGCCAGCAGGGAGTGCTGACCCTAGTGGGGTCTCATCAGCCTTCACAGACTTGAGCACATCAGAAACTACCCCTCTTTTGACATCGTCCTTACAACCTGCCTCTGGTTAGCTAAGCCCAGACAGATGCTGGCTCAGTCAGAATGTGTTGTCATTAATGATGTAGTTCAGATCAAAATTATGCTTTTTAAGTGATTTTTCTAATTATGTTCACCTACCACATTTTTATTTGCATCACAGAGAGGTGTTTGACATGGGTGGATGAAGTCTTCCTAAGGTCCCTAGAAAAACTCTTCCTTTAGCATGGAAGTACACCAAACATTTGGCTCCATCAGACAGCATACTTCAGGACTGCTCTCCGTGTGTGCCAGCCACTACTGGGCTGTCAGTCCAGGTGACCAGAGAGAAGCTGAAGCACACTGAATGTCAACACTAGATCATCACCACAGCCTCTGATTGCAGGCTGCAAAGTTGGATTCGCTCCACTGTTAATGTTAATGTTAATGTTAATGCAGACATTGCCTTGGCAGAAAAGAACTGGGAAGACTTTTAGTTTTTAGAGGTCACAGAAAATGTCTTTTGGGTGGCAAAGTCCTAAGTTCAGAGCTCATTGTTCTAGTTATCATGCTTCCTGCGTTTGCATAATAGGTTTTGAAAATCAAAAGGGGATTTTGGACACAGTAAACTGGGAGGACAGTTCTACAGCCTTGAGGTGGCCAAAAGACCAAAGCTGCTTGATTTTGTCTTTAATGAGGCTGTGATTAAGTCATGATGTTTACAGGCACATGCTTTCAGACTGGATGCTGGGCCCTCATAAAAGACCTGCAAATTGAAATTTTGTTTTATAAAATGGGTCACTGCTGGCGTATATTTGCACCTGCTCAATTTTGCTGTGAAACATTGTCTTCACTTGGAAACTAGAGCACAGCTGACCTTCCAGAAATGAGATAAAAACCTGCCTTCTGGGTTGCAATGTTACCATCATTAACAGCTTTGCATTTCCCTCCTTGGCAAAGTTTTATGCAAATAGCTGAGTTCAGTCTCAATCTTGTGTCCTTGAGGTTTTGATTTTCCCTTCTGCTGTGATTTGGCTTTGCTTCTCCTTTGCCACAAGGAGCTTCAAAGCCAGTCATGGGCCCCAAGAAAATCATATCAGTGGGGTAGGAACGGGATGGGACATAGGTATTTAGCAGAAAATCATGCTGTTGTTCTCACTGGTATTTAGGCCACCCCTGGTAGAATAAAGGAACAGCTGGATATGTGCAGTAGTTATTTTTGGCTTCTGGAAAAATCAGTTTAGATTAGAGAAAGCTAGGTGCAAATTAAAGAGACCCATAGCTGCCTGAAATTTTCGAGGATTATGACTTGTCCGTTAGCCCTAAAAAGGATGAGCAGGAAGATGGAGGATAATCTGTTTTAGCAGAATTTTTGAGCTGCATTGTCGCCAGCATTTGCCCAGAAGAAACATTCAGACACATCATGTTTACAGCAGCTGCTCTGAAGTCTGAGCAATCAAAACAGATTTCTCTCAGCCCTCGGAAAACAAAGCAGGCCACACTGAATCTCCCATGTGCAGATGAAAACTCCCAGCCATTATTTTCTGTTTATTTAGCGTGCCTGTGGAATGGACCGTGACCGGTGATTTCCAGTCCATCCCGCTGTGCCTGTGTGGGCAGAGGCACCACAGCTCTCTCTCAGTGGTGGGGGACAGCCAGGCTGCCTGCAAAGGCAATGCTGAATGCAGGGCTGGGACTACTGCTCAGGAGGGCTTGCGCTGCCCCTGGCAAAAGGGCCAAGACGTCCATCCCACAGTGCTGAGTGGGACATGATTTTCTGCAGCAATCCTTCCCCTGGATGAGTGACAATGAGGAGATGGAACTTGCAGTGTAATCCTGCTTCTGGCTGTCGGAAACTTTTGAAGAGACTGTGATGGTGATCACTGGTGACAGGGTGCAGGGTGACACACACCTTCTCTTTTCTTAAAATGAGAAGCCACCACTCTGTTGACAACAGATGCAAGATCCGCTTTGTTACAGGAGAAGAGGATAAGAGCTCATTTGGATAGAAGTACAAATGAAACCAAGCATTTCAAAGCATAATTATGGCAGAGACAGTAAACTGCACCCAAAGGACAAATTCTGCACCAAAATTTCAAACCTGCCTGTTTATGTGCATTCAGGAGCAATTTTACATCAAAGTAAATGTTTTTTTTTAATGATGGCTGAGTCAGAAGGCAGTGGGATTTTCTCTGTAGAGAGCTGCAGAGCTTTTTCTTTGGAGAAGCAAGGCCTCGCATGGTTGGCACTGAGTGGAAATCAGGAAAGCTTCATTACTAAGACTCCAGAAGTGGG
Organism: Corvus hawaiiensis; assembly: GCF_020740725.1. Lineage (NCBI taxonomy): Eukaryota > Metazoa > Chordata > Aves > Passeriformes > Corvidae > Corvus > Corvus hawaiiensis. Next base: position 4,022,595 of record NC_063242.1, on the reverse strand, counting down.
ATTTCTTCTCCAGATGAGCCTGATTGTGCTAAAGCATACCAAGATGCTGTAGCAGAGCAGTGGGCTAATATCCAAATTTCCCCTTTTAGCTTTCACAGGGCTACCTCAGGTAGGTCCCACTGTGACAGAGTGAAATTCAAAGGCACATTTCACCTGTCAGGGCTGTGAACAGAGCTTGATGAGCTGTGTTTTACAAAATCTTCTCTGTTCCTTTCAGATGTGTGAGTAACTAGGCTGACATCTCCAAGCCATCAAGAGCCCCAGACCTCTTTATGCATCATGAGTAAGGTCCTTTGCCTTTTGCTGGCAGCTTAGTCTCAGTTTCATATGTCTGCACAGACACTACAGTTTGAGAAACCTTAATAGGCTCCTTCCTTGAATAGGAATATCCACTAGCCAGTTTAGTTTCCTAATAACTGATGACCCTCTTATCTGGATTATTTTCCTAAAACAAACTTTCAAATGCAAACTCATCATTGTTTTTTCTCCTTCTCTTGGCTTGCTCAGCCCTGCTCACAGGCCTGCAGGGTTACAAACCCTCTCTGATCATATGTTAATGAGTCATTAATACTGGCTGACTGTTAACGTGAATAAATCCCCCCCTCTTAGTCAGCTTTTGTCCAAATAAAGAAGTCTATTCTGATAACAAAAATTTTAAAACCAGCCAAGAATCAGTGAGGTAAAATTAGTACAGCTCTTCCTCAGGGCTGCCCAAAGCAGGGCTCAGCTCACTCTGCCTCAGCCTGGCTGGTCCTCCCTACCACTGCCCCTTGTTTTATTTAAGCACTTTGAGTCTAAGATGGTGTAATCAGGTTTCAGTCAGATTTTAACATCCTTAGATGGCCAAGAACAAAAGGTCGACACTGTTACTAGCTGTGTGGCTTTACTGAAGTGTGACTTTTAACCATAAACTCAGCACAAGGTCATTTTAAGATATTTTTTACACTTTTGTTAGCAAAGGAGAATTACCTATTCACTTCTGGACAAGGTTAAATAGCTGACAACAGCTACAGGTTAAATATTAAGCTGTTGGTCCTTCCTTTCCAGTAAGAAATTGCAGCTGTCTTCAGAAACACTTGAAAGTTCAGGCAACATCTTGGAACTGGTACAAGGAAAGGCCACTTCTAATTAGCACAAGGGAACTCCACAGATTTTGAGTCAGGCTCTATTGTCTTGCACCTTCATATGATTTTGCACCATTAATAAAGGCCATATGTTGGTATTTGAAAAACTCAGCATATTTTTTTCAAGAGCAGCCAGTGTTTGCTTGTTTTAAATTCAGCAGGTCTGAAGGTTCAATCAGATGAGATGGCTGAGCTGACTTCACAGCTTGCTATGCCTAAAAAATAATTCTCTCTCCTTTTTTTTTTTTTTGAATATTAATTTCTACCACTTTCATGAGCTCAGCTGCCTCCTTGAAAGGTTAAATAGCACCAAGTTAGACCAGGGCAGTACTGGGGACCACTGGGGTAAGAGTAAGAAGGAGGATACTGGTGACAAAAAGGAGAAGGAAGAGAGGGAGAAGAACTGCTTCTTTAGCAGCTCTGGGCTGATGGATCTGCTCAGCCTAATTGGTCTGACTGGACCCTTGGGGTCCTTCAATAGATTTGCAACAGCCCAAAGCCTCCACAGACCAAGCTTTTTGGACACAGATTTAATAAAATGTTTAGGCTTCTGAGTTTTTCTTCTAGACTTGTAACTTCCCTTTTGGTTTGCTTTTCAAAGAGTTTGGTAACAGCTAGGATCTATACCTTATTGTGTTTGGATCTGTGGAATAATGATTGTGGTGATAACTTTGAAAATACAAACTGAGTTCAAGTCACCAGTTTGCTCACAGCTTGCAGTAATAGCTACTGCAGGGGGTAAAAAACTGCCTTCATTTCAGACAGGGACTGTGTGCTTCCAGAGTGCATGATTTTGGCATTTTTTCCAAACTGTTACTGAATTTGGTATTTGTACCCTAAAGTGCACCAGATCGTTGCATTTGGCCACCGTCCATTTCTCGTTAATTTGGATGGCCAGGACGTGCTTGCAGCCCAGTTTTCCTTCCTGGTTTTCCTCACATGGTTTTCCAGGCTGCCTGAATTGTGGCACATGATGTCTGAACTGCTAAACCTTTACCTGAATAAAAGCATACACCCTCATTTACTATCCAGCCATACTACCAGCCCTGGACTGTAGTGTGTGCTGGCTTAGCTCCTTGAGGATGTGGTTCAGAGCAGAGGCAAGAGCAGCCCTATTTCTAAAGGTGGCTGTGACCCATGTTCTACATGCTGTGTGGCTTGAATAAGTCAGGCAGAAACAGAGGCTAAAAGTTGGCAGTCAACAGCTGCACAGAAATAAGGATTTATTTTTAATTGCACTACACATAAAGTTTCCTAATTCCCAAAGGTTCAAAGTGAAACACATTACCTTATTAAAGTTGTGTTGAAAATTGCCTTGAAAAGGGCTGGAAAAGCTTAAATGTCCTAGGATGGTCAGGAGGCCATTCAAGAAAGTGAAATGCCATCAGCTCCTTTTTGTGTTCTCCCAGAACAAAGGTTGACAGTGTGAGTCCTTCTAGTTCACTTTAGCTCAAACTAAAAAAGATGCTTTCCACACAGCTACTTAAACTTGCTTTAAGATGAGAAGGAAACTTCAAAAAGAAAAGAAAAGATGCCTGGATAGTGGTCACTTAAAAGCTTTTCCTTCCTGCACCTCAACTGCTAGTTGCTCCTGGCTGGCTGAGCAGTACCCAGCTGTGTGCTGAAGTGGCCAGGGCAACAGTGGGTAACACAGTGCCCTGGAAGAAAGGTCTGTGTAAAGTCTGGATGTAGGTGTGTTTCAGTGGTGCTGCAGGCTTTGAGCAGGGGGGGGGGAAAACCCAACCCACTACTGTCGTGTTTTATAACCAGCGTATACTTCTGCTTTGCTTCTGATAGCAGGTACTTGGCTATGAATGTGAAGTTTCTATGAGGCTTCCCTTCTATGGTATTTTATAGGTGCCAGTGTAAGTCTGGTTAACTGTGACAGATGACTGAGGATGCAGTCCTCTTCCCAAATGGTGAGATGTGTCCTGTAACATTTGCTGGCCACATTTGCCTAGGTTTGGGGGTGGTGATCACAGCTGTGGGACTGCTTTTTTTTGTAAGTAATACTCTAATTCATTTAATAATGCAAATGTGGTCCCAGCAGTACAGCTTTACTGCATAATGACTAATCTCTGTCACAGCAGGATGCTGAGAATGAGTTTCTCTGGGAAGCTGTGGGTGTGCATAATGAACAGCTATCCCTAATAAAGTCTTTTTAATCAGGAGTGTTTCTCAGATCAACTGAGTTAAATGAGTTTGCACTTTGTAAATACAAGGGTCGAAGTCTCTGACTCAGATAAAACACCATATCTACTGTGAAGTTGGTGAACCTTTAAATACATTGACATCCTGGCCCTAAGAGCTAACTCCTATGCTCACATGGGTGACAGGAAAGCCCATGTCACTACACTGCCTCCTGTGAATGAATGCAGAGTGTGTGATACTGCTTTTCATGTATAATTTCAGTTTCCCTCTAATGACTTATGAATATAGGTCACAGCCAAGGACTCTGTGTCTGTCACTGTATTTCAAGTAGATTAAAAAAAAAAAAAAAAGATGTATCAAAGATTCAAGTTTCCAGTACATTTGAAGAAAGCAGATTAGAATGGAGAGCAATACAACTTTAAGAAAGCTTCATCTGAAGTTCATATCTTACTAGATGCCAGGGAACCCAGTCTTCCATTAGAGTGTGTCTGTTGATTGCACCTCAGCAGGGAGATCCCTCTGAAAGCAAGCAGGGCTCCTGAGATCTACTGTTCATAGGATCACCTGTTTAATAGAAACAGCTCTGCTTCCAGTTTGGGATTCACACAAATATGACCACTAGAACTATCTGTCCTGGGAGTCTGGGCCATTGCAATTGTTCTTATGCATTAAAAATCACTTCAGCAACACATGTTGTGTTTTAGAGGCTATGTTCCTGCATGGATTTGCATTTGAATGTCACAGCATTATAATCAGACTTGAGACTCAGTAAGTAAAATGCCAAATTTGCCCTTGATGGCCATCCTGAGTATCAAGGCCCATAACTTTTTATAAATACCTAAATAGTATTATTTGTAAAATATAGGTATAGCACAAGTCTAACAGCCTGATATTTTATTCACAGGATCACCACCAAGGAAATGAATCCATGCTTCTTAATATGACCATTGACTTGACAAGATTTTGCAGGCTTACCTCAAATTCAGGCGCATCTTTTCGTTATTGGTCTTATAAAGAGAAGGTAAGTCTGTCTTGTGCTCCAGCAAGTATGATAATCTAAATTCTCAGTACAGATAGACCCAGGAGAGTAAGATACTCTTTTTCCTTGACTGTTTCTTTGTTGACTACAGAGGTGAGAGCAGCCAGTCATAAAAATTTGGATATTATTGTGGTTAAAGTCACTTTGTAAAATAGGATGGAAACATCTTCTTAAGTTTTTATGCCTTTTCTTTTTTCTTTTTATTTTACTACATATTTAATGTATTAAGAAAGACAAGTTCTTTTCAAAGATGCAAATAGATGTGCTGGAGTGGTTAATAATTTCTGTCTACTTCTAACATCATTTGCAAATATTGTCCCCCTAGAATTTCACACCAAACTGGTTTTGTAAAAATCTAAGCCTCTAGATTTCAACTCTTAACTTTTTATCACACACAATCTCTTTGTCAGAGGGAAAGCCCATAGCCCACCCAAAGATGACACACTGACACTGCAGCTGTACTGTATAAGCACAACAGCTACTGCTCCCTCTTAGGGGTGGAAACACTCCAGTCTTCTCATGGAAATCCAGCACAGAAAATGTATATTTCTTCTGTTAAAAGCAGGGGTTTGCCTTATTTTCTGGCTATGATAATATGATCCATTTCTCCTCACATACTTGTCCAGTTAAAATTTTAATTACTACAAATCTGTGTCTTGCTTCTCTGGTTTTAGAGTTTAACAAAGCAAGTCACCACTAGGATGGGAAACGCAGGGTGATCTGTGGAAGACCCGATAAAAACATGTGTGCATGTGGTGACACAAAGAGTCATAAAAGAAAAACAAAGGGTTCTGGGTTCCTTCTTCTAATACTTCATGGCAAGTGTAAACCTGAGGAGTGTTTCAGAAGGCCAGACCTTTTTGCTTGAATTTTTGACCAAGTGCTCTGCACCTAAATCTCCTTCCTGTCATGCTGTGTGAGAAGAGTGTATATGAGAACTACAGCAATGTGTCACCTAATATGATGTTCTTCCTCTTCAAGGAAATCTGTGCGGGACTACTAAGTAAGGCTCAGAGAAAAATCGTTATAGATTAAAAACATGGGGTTTTTTAGCATGTTGGAAAATCTGGTGTGGGATGTTCATGAGAGAAAAATACAGCTCATGAATAGTATTTGATTTTTTCTATTTAAGCCAAATCACTATACATTTATTTAAATGTTAAAAAAAAATGGAAGGAGAGACAAAGAGAAATTATTTCCAGTTCCCCCATTCAAACTTTTTTCTCACTGAGTAGAGATGAGAGACTTTGAAGGGAGAATGGATTGAATGGATTTAAAACAACTCTTTTGTGAAAGTGGTAATTGATAAACCAGTCTGATTTCACAGTCATTCTCAGGAGCTCTCTGAACAATGTCTGAAAATGAAATTGAATGTTAAGGATATTTCCTATAAGGAATCACCTCAATTTTGTCATCAGAGTTATATGGCCTAAATTAATTTGTTTGGCAAAATGTTAGCTAACATAGAGTAATTTGTAATGTTGATAATTTTGTCTTCACAAACCTACAATCCATGTAGTTTAAATTGCGACTGAAGCATAACTCAAAGGCTTTCACCATCCCCTTCTGAGGATGTATATGAGGTGTATATGTTAAATGTCTATACTCATACAATAGATTAAATTTCATAATTAACAAGAAGCAATATGATTTTGGAAATATCTTCTCTAAGGAGGGTGCACGGCAGCTTCAAAAATTATATTCCTTAACAATATGCTTAAAGACTGTCACTGTGAGCAAAAAACCCCCGATAAAGGAAATCCTGCCTCTGCTCTTCCCTGTACAGACCAGCCCATTCACAGCATGGCCAGAACAGCCAGCGTCCCTGAGGTGGCTGATGATCACACAGTGTCCCTGGCAGGAAACCTGCTGCTGAACAGGGACACTTGCCCCACTCTTGATGGGAGGGGGAGTACGCTGATTAATACTGGTGAGAGAAAAAACAAGGTAAACCAAACAGCATTTGGCTGGTTGCTGAGGGATGCTCCTTGCAAGGAGATTCTCAATTCTTATTGACGCTTTCATAAAGCTGATGTCTTTATAATGCTTCAGGAGCCTCAGAAGTTATTGGGAAAATTGCCTCGCCTCCACTTTCAGGAACTGGTAGCACTGTATTCCTTGGCTAAAAACATTTTTAATTTCTTTGTTTTCATCTCCTAGAACTGAAACAAATGCCCAAGTGAGATCCTAGAGAATCAGAACCTTTAACATCTGTCATTTCTGTGGCTTGCTAGCACTGTTTACCCTTAAAACAAGGACAGGAATTTTGGAGAGAAGGCTCAGGTAGCACCAAACAAGAGCAGCAAGAAATTGTTCAAATCTGTTCTTCAAGCACTCTGTAAAGCACTAGAAGTTGTTGGTAGTAAGTGCCTTGCTGACTTCTGGCTGCAGGACTCTGAGCTCTGCCTCTGAGCAGCCTGTCCGTTTTCAGCGTAGTTGCTGGGGTTTTGTCATTTGGGCTGTTTTATTTTCTCAGGATGGATTCTTTTCCAGGTTCTCTAAGATAATTTCTTTTAGCTAATCTGATCTCTAAAATAGTCTGAAAACCAGTAGCCAAAGGCAGTGTAAAGAGGACAGCTCAAGCACAGTCATTCTGCTGCTGTTCAGCACGATGAGACAAGAGAGCTCTCTTGCTGGAGTGTTCACATCATTTGAAGAAGTGTTCTTGGAGCACCTTAGTCTCAAGAGATATAACTTGGTAGTTCCATTTTACCCCTAAGCTACCGTGAACTGGTACCACACCTGACCCACCTTCATCATGGATCTCTCTACTACGGACGTGAATATTTTAAAATTGCCACTCCTCAACAAATTGAGCACAACCTGTCCCAGCTTGAATCAGGTCACAGTAATAGCATATGTTAGCTGGATGCAATATTATTCTAGGTTATAAATGAAATATACCTACTCTGGGAGATAACCCATAGCAACAACAGCTTTCAATGGGGAATGGTGTTTCCCTCTGAAATATTCCAGACTTTGTCCAGCTTTTTCAAATTGTGCTGTGAAAGCAAGTAAACATTCAGATTTAAAAATACCTCCACTGTTTTACTGCCTAATTCATTTTCCCTGCAGTCTTTTTTGTTAGATATTAATTGTATACCTTGTATGGAAAACTGTGCTCTTCAGCAGAGGAAGCAATTTCCAATTACGTATTCCTCGTAAGAAAAATATTAGAGTGATAATGGTTCCTATATTTAAATTGTGAAATTATTTGCATTGTGAGATTGAAAAATCCCCATAACAATGCAAAGGCAGAACATTTTCAAAGAGAAATGTTCTCTCTAGTGACCCGGCTGTGAAACTGAGGGATGATAACACTTGAGAGTTTTCTCAGGCTGAGATGTATGGAGCCTTGGTTAACTATAAGGAATAATGACAAATCTGAACACGTGTACTCTCTTTTCAATTCTCTCCATGTTGTAAAAGGTTGAGTGCTTGTAGTGGGACTCTTTCCCTTTCTTATCTAGTTACACTCAAAATACTCCAGGACACAGTCTGGAACGTGTAACACTTCAGGAACTGCATTTGCCTTGTGCAGTGGGCAGTGATGGTGCTACAGGCTCAATTCCAAGCACATCCCACAGTGTCTTCTGCTCTCTAGGGAACTGTTTTGGCTGCTTTATTCTTCCATTGAATGCACTGTGTTGTTTCATACAAAGATACAACATCTTTTTTGGATAGTAATATTAAAAAATATATGTATAAAACAAAGGTATGGTATTTGGAGTTCTACAGGTTTTCCCAGCATTAATAGTAGCAGGTGGTGGAAATCAATTTGCTATTAATTTACTTTCATGTCAAACACTCGATATAATTAAGCAAAGTGTCATCTAAACTCTGATTACTTACTTTCAAATTAAAATAATGTGTTAAACAGACTCCTAATTATCATGCTAATACCTGTGAAATGCTGTCTTCAGTTTCCAAGCTCCACAGTCTTTTTAGTATCAGACTTCAAAGTCTCCTGACAGGAATTATGAGTAGGAAGGTCAGCTACATTTGTTTAATACTATCCTTCATGTGGGAGCGCTCATTTGGGTTGTTAATTCCCTTTGCTAAATTTCACACACGCAACAAAGCACAACTATCAGTGTTATACTCGGGTACCATTTACTCCAGCTGCACATTAAAAAAAAGCGGTATTCTCCTTGATACCAATAGAAATTACCTAAGTGCACCACAGGCATAATTAAAAACCTTAACCACAGTACATATCTGTGCTTATATTTAGGGAAAAAACCTGTTTGTGTCAGTGTTAATTAAAGCCAAATTAGAAGAACAGAAAAACAAATCTAACTGAGGAAAACATCATCATGCATGCCATTTGCTTTGTAATTGTGCACATACCTAATTACCCTTCCACAGAGAAGAAACATCAGAAAGAACTCTCAAGCCCTTTTGCTTATTATCTGCTTTAGTACAACATTCTTCCTCTACAAGCTACCGCATCCAAACTTGTTTTCAATGTTTTGAGCTACTCAAAATTATTATTTTTTCGTTCTTCTGGGGAAAACTCTGTTCAATCTTTTACAGACTGACCAAGAAAATTTTTCCAGATACTCACCCAGCCTTTTTTATTCCTCTGAGTCATCTAATCCCTCCTATGTCTGCTGCTGGACTTCAAAATGAGATTATTACATGTGGTTTGCAGCCTGAAAATTGGATATAGGATTAGCCATTTTAGCTTGATCCTACCTGATAAACTCTGAAATAGTAATAGGAGAAGAAACCTTTTTCCAAGCAATAATTTTCCACATAAGAAATGTCTCTTTAGAAATATTGTTGCCTCAAGTAACAGGAGAAAATCACAATTGCTATGAGTGGGAGGGAGGATGATCTATGCAAAACTTCTTTCTCATTAAAATTTCTTGAAAAGGTTTGAAAATCAGCCTCAGCTGAACAACAAGGAAGAAAATTAAAGAGAGGGGCAAAGATCAGCAAGGCTATCATCATACTTCATTAGCAGAGAGTACGTGCGCCTTCACGGCACAGCAAAAAAGCAACCTAGAGGCAGAAGCTCTTTTCAACAAGGGGAAGAAATAAGAAGATGCCAAGTTTTAAAAAAATTAGCCATACAGGACTTTGGCCAGTCTGCCAGTGGTAGGCTGAGGACAGCCTGTGTAGATGGTACAGAAGTAGCTCTGGAAAAGTTTTCCAGAATGTCTCATACAGAGTTGATTTGCTTTTATATAAGTGGCCCCTGGGATTCCTTGCAGCCCTACATTCAAAGACAGCAAAAGGACCTAGCTTCTAGCTTGGAGATTAAATAATTTAAGTTTTGTCATTTGCAAAGTTATAACACCAGTGAACTGTGGTAAAATTGCTGCTGGAGGCTACCTAGTGTCCACCATAAAGCCTGCATATTGTAGTACACCTTATACAGGGGCACATCAGCAGATGAAGGGCTCAGAGCACATCCGGCCATCTTCAATACCTCCTTCCAGGCCTTTATAAATGATGCTCAGCAAAACAAACCAAGTTTATTTTAAACCAAACTGTACTCAGTCAAAAATAAAACGAAACCTGCAGTTCTTCGGTGCCAGCAAAATGATTCATGTAAGAACAATGCTTTTTATTAGAGATATTACCAGTAAGTGTAAAAATATTTGCTGGACTCAGGAATGGGACCAAAATACCTCTCTATCAAAGCAATAGGTTTCCAGGTAGTGAAGACCAGTATCACATCTCTAACTTGCTTTTGTGTGGGAGGGCATTTGCACAAATGAATCAAAATGATCACAGTATGCAGAAGTGGAGGAGAACATTGGGGTCAAAGGTATTACCTAAATGATAGAGAGTGAAATCAGTGACTACTTCAAATCAAATGACATTGAAAAGATAGATATGCTTTTGAGAGCTACATGTGCTTGTGCAAATTTGTGTGAAGTGTGAGAAGCTATATAAGGACTGTGATACAGTGGCCCTGCCAACCTATGAGTGGTTCTCAAAAACTGGATAAAAATACAATATATATTCTTTATCTTCACTGTTTGTCGATGAGATGGAAATGGAAACAAATGTGTGACATTGTACTTTAATTGAAAACATAACTGTACTTGCCTTGAAGGAACTCTGTTGCTTAGTAAAGCAACAGAGGAGTATCACAACATCTCATGATAAAAGATGACAGTTCCATTATGCAGCTGCTGGGAAAGAAAACAGGACAGAAAGAAATAACATCTCTGGCAGATAAGAAGCCTCCTTGTTTGCAAATATTGTGTTTTGCCTGGTTATTATATTTGCTCTATGAGATGAGGAGATTGATCAAAAAGTTCAGGCAAAACTTGTTGCAGCAACTTAGGAAATAAAATGTGCCAACCCACTCTGCACTTCGGCTGTGGGCAACAGCTCTCTAGTGCAAAGCAAAGCTGGCAGGACAGAAGTGTTGGCTCAGAAATTCCATGCAAAGCCGGACTTCTTAAGTTGAATTCTGGCTACTGGACTTCAGATCACCTTCAGCCTTGTGGGTTCACATGGCTTCACAGTAGGGCTGGATTGATGCACTGTGGGAAGGTGGAAGGGAGAAAGGAGTTACCTTCCACTGCATTCCTCTTCCTACAGAAAGCACATGGAGATGGGAAGGATGGGCGGTGGCCCGAAATACGGACAACTGGAGCCCCAGAACTTAGAACTACAAATGACCAAACTCAGATTTGCAGGATCATCAATAATCAATAATTTTCATGCACTGAAGCATGGTCTGAATCAATATTTGCTCAGACACAGAAAAATTTCATTGTCTGGAATAAATTATTGTCTGTGAAGAAGGAAAAATGTGAACTCTCTTTATAGAAGCATAATAATTTAAATCTCTACATAGGGTTGGGGCATGGGAAATAATACACCATGGGGAGAAATGGGGATTATAGAAGAAGAAGGTTTGAAGAAAAGGTCATGGTCAAGGTTTTATTCAGTGTCTTGCCTTTTGAAATTCTGTATGAAATTTAAAAATATTTATAAGCATACACAGTTTTATTGAAAGTATTTAAGGAGAAAAGAGGTTTGGGGAAAAAAAATGGGCAAGAGAATTTGAAGGAATGTGTGATCAGAGAAGACATGTCACATGTAACAGGGAGCAGACAGGGCAAGACATGAGGATTTCAGTGGGATAATGTGATGAGTGAGAACAACTCATGTCCATGCCAGCTGGGACTCAGCACCTTTGCAAGGTAGGTCACCTCTGTTTTACAATGCTTAACTTGGATTTGGAACCCAAAGATATGAAAACCTTAAATTTCTTTAATCTTCCTGTCATATGACTCAAAAGACACTTTATCAGGTACCTTCTTGTCAAATGAGACATAAATCAATGGAACCATCACAAAATGTAAACCCTAAACCAGATTATCCCAGGCTCCAATGCTCAAGAAGATTTTTGAGCTTTAATACTATTCTTTTTTTATGGTTATTATACATATAAACGCTAAATTATTGCCATATTATTCAGTTCTGTTGGTTAATATATTTCATAACTGTGTATAATATTTAGTTTACCACTAATCTTATTTAGAATTCAGTCTTACTTAGAAAGAAGCACATGACTTAGCAAAACAACAGCTAACCTATTTAAGACTCTTAGACACAAAAAATAATTTCTAAAGTTTTGAAATGACAAAATATATACAGGCTAAAAGCAGAAGGATGTCCATGTACTGAAAATTAAAATATTCATGCAATAATGTGCTTGTAAGAATCAAGTAAGGACTTAAAGTAACTTTAAAGAAAGGAAAGAAAAGGAACTACTCTATGAGAGAATATTCGAACAAACCAATAGGCTGTTCATACAAACAGCATCCTTAAAAATGTAGGCTGAGGTTTTCACTTGGAAGTGAACAGTGATGTAAAATAATGGTAAAACTCCTATTAGTCATCTTTGTTTATCAGAGCTTCTTCAAACATATTGTCAAATTGCATCTGATAATCTCTTTTGAAAAAAAGGTATAGTTCTGGACAAATAGAAATAAAAAAATGTGGAATAATAGCGATGCAGAAAATAGAATACACCCACCTTCCCCCTCCCCCCCCGGTATTTTACAAAGATGCATGAAAATGAGTTATTTTTAATATCTGGAAAGATTTGAATGCAATTATCTGTAATAAAATAGGGAAGGTACATCCTGTTTCCATGTCATAAAAACAAAACAAAACAAAAAACCCAGAAAGGGAAAAATCTGCCTAAGAGGCTGCTGATCCATTTTTTTCAGTTTCATGAACACCCACCTAAAATTTATTCAATTTGTTTCTCAACTGCTGCCCTGAAGATGGTAGAATAAATTTCTGACATTCGTAAAAGGTTTTTTTGTAGCGTACTGGGGCTACAGTAAATGGATTCATGTCATAGCTTACAGGGCGTATTGAACACTAAAGTAAAGAATAAAATGCCATTTTCTTTATCACAGTTCAGAAGCAAACCTTAAGAAGATGCAAACAATCAAAAATTTGCTCCAAGAGAAGTATAACAATTTCTATCAGCCTGGGGCAACTCCTGTAATGCTTCTTATGTCTAGGGAGAGATTAGATTTATTCTAGGAGTTCTTGGAATCTCTGGGAGTGTTCAAGGACAAGTTGGATAGGGCTCTGAGCAACTTAGTCTAGTTGTCCCTGCCCATGGCAGGGAGGTTGGAACTAGATTATCTTCAAGGTCCCTTCCAGCCCAAGCCATTCTATGATTCTATGATTAAACTAAGGAAAACAAAATTTTCCTCTATGTGATGGAAATAGAAAGAAGGAAAACATATTCTCTTCACAGATCTCAGGAGAAAAAAAAAGGCTCATGTTTTTAAAAAAAAGATCGTGTTTAAAACATTTTCTTAGCATTTTATAGAACATTGACATCTTTTATACAGTACAAGAAAATCTGTGTTTACTTCCCAACAGATGTTACATATTCAAAAGGGGATCAGAAAATATTGTTTAGATATAAATTTTTATACAAAAGATTACAAATATACGAGAGAGAGATCATGACTCTTACATATCCCAAAGCTAATCACTATTATGCCACAATTTTTTTTATTCACATTGATGCCTTTTATCAGGAATTTGGAAAAGATTGTGATAACAATTCCATTGGTATACATCTGTAAAAATAGGAAAGAATTATTAGAGATTAGATTAGATTAGATCAAATATGACCATAATAAGCCAGCTCTATGGTTTTAGACCTTACCTGCTAATACTTTAGTCAGTTTTGTACTGTATTATAAAATAAGAATGTTATGTTTATTATAATTTAGTCATTCCTTCTACTAAAAATCCTATAAAGATGACTAAAGATTGATGCAGTTGGATGCAGGCTGTAATAAAGTCCAAGTAAATAACACCTTTTTTTTTTGTTTTTTTGGCTCCAATGTGAAGGCACCTTTCACAGTTTTCCCCAAGGCTAAAAGTTTGTCCTTTCTTTGCCACCCTTATTGTTACCCTGGTGTTCAAAACAGAACAGTCCTCAGGGTAACACCACCACTTGCAGTCTGTTACAGAACCTCCCCAGGGCTTGTGCTTTTCCCTGATACTCACCTGAGCTTGTCCTGCTGCAGTGACCTTGGGCTCACTGCAGGCTTTGGGAGGGAGGACTCCCTTGCTAGAGACCTGTGGTGGAAAAACATCTCATTAAGAATAAAGTTTTGCCATCTGTCACATGCCTCACCTGACAGCTGAACCAAAATGCCTTGGCTTCCCCAGATCCTGAGCACTTCCAAGTCAGGTAATGACTAATGACAGTCAGGAAAAAAAAACCAAGGAAAAGGCCATTAAAACCAGAATAATTTAAAGCCAGTCTCACAAAGTTCTAAACAAAAAGCAGAGAAGTGTGCAAGTAGAAGTCATCTCAGCAGCTCCCCTTTGCCTTGCTTGCTTGCTGTATGTTTTTGGGTGACTTGGTAGCATTAAGCACATGAACAGTCTGGGGATGATGCGCAGCTCCTCAGCTTGGTTTAGCTGCTTTCTGCATGAGGCAGGTATGCAACTCTTCAGTGCAGATCTCTCAACCTCTATAGCACCTTTTTTGTTTTTAAGGGATATGTCATAGTATGAGAAATATAAATGTGCAAACACACTGAGGTGGGTGACAGAATCTTTCAGCCCTCTGTACCTGAACTTTATGCCATTTCATGGGCATGCCAAAGTCTTTCTACGGCCTGGCTCTCAGGGCTGTGAGATGGGAAGTGAGCTAGTGGTGCAGAGGGGTGATGGGCTTAGAGGGCAGGGTTACACCTGCAGTGGGGAAAAGGCAGAGAAGGTTGTTCTGCACTGGGGAGGGGGTGAGGTGAAGGGGGAAAGACACAGAGCAGGGCTTCTTATGAATATCAACAAGAAAGGTTAGAAAACAAACAACTTCATAAAATAGCAGGTTTTGTACAATAAGAAAATTAGAGGAATATATATACAGTGAGTACATTTTATATCCCTTCAGCTGCTGAGCACTCTTGTGCTCATGCAGCATCAGATGGAGCCAGATGGATTTCCCCAAGGAATTCCATGCAGAGCAGACCCTGTCCATGAAGAGACATTCTCCCATTCTCCTTGTTTTGATTCTCTGAGCTAATATAGGATTTTCTCACAAGAAAACTCTGTTCCCAAAGGATGCTCACAGAACTTTTTGCTGCATGGTTAGATACAGGCAAGGCCACATAGGAGGCAAAGCTGCTGGTATGGTGTGGGAGATGCCCGCAGGCAGCTCTGACTGTGATGAAGGTGAGGTGACCCTGGAGGCAGAGGAGCTGTGTAGCCTGGCACAGCCCAAGGACCCTGCTGGGCAGGCAGCCCAGCACCCACCTGCACCTGCTTGGGGTTACAGTGACAGTGCTTGGGGTCACAGAGAAATATGATCACACAGAATAGTCTGAGTTGGGAGGGACCAGAAGGATCATGGAATCCAACTCTTAAGTGAATGGCCCATATGGGGATCAGTGACCTTGGTGTTATTAGCATCATGCTCCAAACAACTGAGCTAATCACTCACTCCTCCATGGACAGCCCTCTCCCAGGAAGAAGAGCTGTGGTCCACCCCCTGATCCACATAAAAGTCACCTTTCTCAACCATTTGGTAAGTTACAGATTATCTGAGCAGGCTGTCTAGCTAACAGACAGTCTTTCAACAGCTTGGAAGGTTATCTCCATCCCACAGACACCAGTGCAGCTCAGGCTGGTGTGGGATGGCTCCTACATAGGGCTGCTCACACTTATGAATGGGCTGGCCAAGCCCTATGTACAAGGCCCAGTAGAACAGGGATGATGAGGATTGCCAGCACTTTGAACACAATGCATTCTGCAAAACACTCAGTGAAGAAGTTAATGCAACAGGGAAGTGAATAGGAGAGGGAAAAGGATATGAAAAGGAAAAGAAAACTTCTAGAAGGTAATGACAGAATAGGAAAAGTATCATAGAACATCTCAAGTTGGAAGGGACCCATAAAGATCATTGCATCCAACTCCCTGCTCTTCTCATGACTAACTAAAATTGCACCATATAATTAAGAGCATCATCCAGATACTTCTTGAACTCTGACAGGCTTGAAGCCATGACCACTTCCCTGGGGGACCCTGTTCCAGTGACCAATCACCAATGCAGTGAAGAATCTGAACTTCCCCTGACACAGCTTAATTCCATTTTCTCATGTCCTATTGCTGGTCACCAGAGAGGGAAGCTCAGCACCTCCTCCTCCACTGCCCTCCTTGAGGAGGCTGTAGACTGCAATGAGGCCACCCCTCAGCCTTCTCAAAATTGAACAAACCAAGTGACCCTAGCCACCCCTTAAAGTCTTGGCCTCAAGACCTTTTGTCAGCTTGGTTGCCTTCTCTGGACACATTCCAATAGTCTGATATCCTTCTTACACTGTAGTGCCCAAACTGCACTCAGTATTCAAGGTAAGGTTGCACCAGTGCAGAGCAGAGCAGGATCATCATCTCCCTCAACTGGCTGGCGATGCTGTGCACGATGCACCCCAAGATGCGGCTGGCCCAGGGCACATTGCTGGCTCATATCCAAATTGCCATCCACCAATCAAGTCAAAATTCCCAGATCTCTTTCTCCAACCTGTTTTCCCCACAATTCGTATGTATAACCAGGAGGATGTAGCTCTCCATGTCTTGGACTGTAGGGAAAGCCTGGCAAAAGCAAAGTTTTGCAATTCCTGATTACATGGATGATGGACTTTTGGATGGAAGAAACGGAAGAACTGGTGAAGGAACTATGAGGCATGTTGCAATTTACCTTGACAATATTCCTTGGTGAAATGAGAATTTTTCATGCACTCAAAATGAGGTAAAAATTTACTCTAGCCTGGTGTAAGTTTGGTTTTGTTGACAATTAATGCAGCATGAAAGGTAAGCACCTACTCTCTGAGTGTTACTACTGCTGAGTATGCAGAAGTTTGACTCTCATGAGTGAATTTCAGTGTGCACTGCATGCTTTTGGTAGATGCCCCTTCTGCCTGGTTCTTTCATGCAAAGCTATTTGCAGAATGTTCTGTAAGGCTCACTGGTGCAGAGATTGCTTTTGCCCTGATTCTCCAGACATCCCTGCTTCAGTATTTTACTTCTTTAAATGGTTCTATTTCTGACTGGAAATGTAGACAAAATACCTTGTCTCAAAACACTTTAGTGTGTGAGAGTTAAAAATAATGTGCTTGGAAATGCCAGCTTGAGCTGTATGTTGTATGTGTTTTCCTAAATGGTTAAGATGATGCAGCTTTTTATATTTTCATATTTCATGTTCTTTCTGTTTCATGGTGTTTTTCTTATGCAAACTCATTTTCATTTTTCTTATTTTATCCAGTGAGTTAATTTTAAGTATCAAAATACTAACTCGATGTCCAAAGTGTATGTTTTTTAGAATTATTATGCAGAAGAAGGAGGCTGAACTCCAGCTTTAGGTGCAAAGCAGATCTCACTACCTTAAATCTGAAGAGGTATTAGAAGTTCCTGTTCAGTACACTGCAATTGCCTAATCTGGTATACTTTAACTGATTTATCAGTGGGATTTTTTTTTCCTCATGTTCACTCAATCAGTATTTTTCCCTTCTAACTTTCTTTACCGTCAACTATTATTCAGTCTTATACCCCTGTAGGAAATACCTTTCTTGTTAACAATGTTTTCTTAATGCTAGTGTGGTATGAAGTCTTCCTCTGAGGCACTTAAGCTGAGCCACATCAAACAGAAAGCACATTTCCCTCTTTTAAAATAAAGTATTTTTTATTTCTTCTCTGTGGCTTATGGCATCTGACTGGGCTGTGTCCTGCTGTGGGTGACAAGGGAAAAACAACACAGTCACCTGTGATGCCAACTCCAACTTGAATGGCACCGTTGACTTTGTGGCCACTGTGGCGGGACAGGTTCAAGCCTTTCCTTCTCACAACTTCATCTATAACGTGTGGTAAAGCAGTTCATCAAATTCTCTAGAGAAGTTGTTGTCTACTACATAAACTTTGTGCACCAATATGCACCAATAGTGAAAAAATAAAAAAAGAAAATAAACACGACCCCCTTCCCCCCCCCCCCCCCCCCCATTTTAAAAAGGAAACTGTATTTCCACAAAAATGAGAGAGTTTTTCATTATCTTTCCTAGAGAGGAAGTTTCACCTAACACAAGCAGGTTGCTGTATGAGCATAGGATATGCTGTGTCATGTTCCTCTTTTCTCTGCAGCTGTGAGACTCAGCAGACATTTGCTTTGAGAACTTAGCATTGGGAATGGGGATTTCCTCACACAAACTTGTAATGCTGTTTGTACTTCCCCCGAACTGAAACCCTCAGCAGCTTCAGACCTGCAGGATAGAAGGTTATTAGTTTTCCTACCTGTTCTCACCAAGTTACTGGGAGTGAGACAGTAACAAAGAGCAAGGAGGTATGGCATTTTCATACAGATATAAAAGGTTGCCGGCTCCCCGTGTTGGTAACCAGACCTCTGATTCAGCACCTTATCAAATACTGGGAATCTGATTGCTGAAGGCTTTGGATCAGGCATATCCTTCTGGAGATAATGTAACTTGTACAAAACCCCTTCATGATCAAACCCATTTTAAATATATATGCAGTGGATGAGGCTGCATGTATAAATATGTGTGTGTACAAATAAACCACCAACTGGTATTAACTCAACATGTTAGGTTTGGGGTTTTTAAATGAGCATTGAAACATGCATCAGGAGATTATTTCAAAATTTATTTTTGGGTTTGGGAGATATTATTCTACGGTGTGAAACAATAGCCTATACAAGTCCTACAAGAACTGCTGCTAATACAGAATTTAAGTGTAAAATATTATTTTAATTATTACAGCTGGCATTTCCACGTACTTTTGTGTGTGTGTGCATGTGTGTTTGTTCACGTACACCCTCTGGAATGAATGCCCATTATCATGTCTCTTTTTAGAGCTTCTGTTTCAAAAACATAATGCATAATCAGTTTGATTATGTGACAAGCTGTTTCATTCTTTTTCTCTGTTTTTTTTTCCCAAGTAATTTTCTAGGTCATGTTTGTCTTAGGTCTTCCTTTAAAAAAAAGAATATCAGAGAGATTTTATGTGGAATTTCTTTCAGCCAGCAATTACAGTCATTGTTTGGAGAACTAATTTTGAATTATATTTCTAAATAATTAGGGTCTTTTTTCTTTAGAAAATCAGAAATCCATTTAGGCAGAGGGGATTTAAGCTATTCATAGAATACTAAAAATACAGCCTTCAAGAAAAATGGAAATAGTTATAGCTAAGATTTGTTCAGTTCAACTTCTTTCACCAACATCATTCAGTCTTCAGTGAGATGAATTAAAGGAGAAATTGTTTCTAAAATCGTACTTTAAACACTTCAAATTAAATCTATTCAAGTAACAATATCTGCTTTTCTATCTTGAGAAATGTATTTGGAAAGGATGCCCCAGGCTTACATTATACTCAAGATACACTAGAAATATTAACTTTTATTGAATGCAGGACCCACAATTCCAGAATTGTTCCAGTGGCAGTTAAGAACAGTCTGATGCTGAATTTTAATGGACTCAATTATTAGCTTTGGGAATGACACTTCTCCTTGGTCATCCCTTCTGGCAGCAAATCTGGTAGGTGCATGCTCAAGGGAAGGAAATCCTAGCAAACCCACAAATTAGTATTCCTCATGCAGTGGAATGCCTTCCAGCACAGATCCCACAGCTGTCAAAAAGAAAGAGGCTGGATCTGTTTTCAAGATATCAAAAGCAACGGAGCTGTTCCCAGCTGTTGTACAGGGTATCCTCTGTGAAGGTGGGAAATTATTTAAACTCTTTATGGTTTTGGACACTATTGTTCAATATCTATTTTCATAGTACTCCAGCTCTGATCTCTCAGATGATATCTTGGCACATGGGATCAGAAGTGTCTCAGGGCTGGAATCTGATTTCCAAGTTTTGAATGCTCTCAATCCAAGCCAGATGCAAAGGATGCTGTGGATAGTTTGCCACTCTCGTGAATGCTATTCTGTTTTCCACAAAGGGCATTTTGCCCCTAAAGATATATGGTGCTTGAGAGATTTAGGGTTGTTCAGCCTGGAGAAGAGTAGTCTCTGGGGACATCTTGGAGCAGCCTTACAGTACCTAAAGTGGGTGGAAACTACAGAAAATAGGGGAGGGACTATTTATCAAGGAGTGTAGTGATAGGAAGAGGGGGAACAGCTTCAAACTGAAAGAGAGCAGGTTTAAGTTAGGTATTAGGAAGAAATTCTTTACTGTGATGGTGCTGAGGCACTGAAACAGGTTGCCCAGAGAAGCTGTGGATGCCCTACTCCTGGAAGTATTCAAATCCAGGTTGGATGGGGCCTGGCCAACACAGTCTAGTGGAAGGTGTCCTTGCCCATGGCAGGGTGTTGAAAGTAGATGATTTTTAAGGTCCTTTCCAACCCAAGCCGTTCTATGAGTCTGTGATTTTATTATGAATTCTGGTCCAGGGAGAAATTCACCCCAGGAAATGAATATAATAATACCCCTCTGCCTAAGTGTTATCTTATAAAGAAAAACGCAACTCATAAATTTTTTCCTGAGACATTCAGGTGCCGTGGCAGTAGAAGTTACATAAAAAAAAAGAAAAGAAAAAAGAAGGCTGTTAGGAAAAAGATAATTCTGTGCTGTACAGAAAAGACTACTGTACAACAAATTAAGTCTAGGGCCCTGATATAACTAATGAGAAGAAATTAAAATACTGAATAGCTGTCTCATTCACCAGGCACTACTCATCCAGGTTGCTATTGGAGGCAAACAGCAGTAAAAATAGCAAACAGTAATTTGTATATGAGGCAATTTCATTAGGGGTTACTTCATAAGCATGTGTACAATGAAGACACAGAAAGACAAGCTAAGTTCAACAACTTACAAGAAGAACAAGGCCCCCAACCATTGAGTATTGGCTTTGCTCATTTAACAACTTTTGAACTTCTGTAGAATTAAACTACATATAATTAAACTGTAAACCTAACATGTGATTGCTGCTGTTCATAGTATCATGTGGAATGACTCCTGTCTATTATCACGTTCCTGCACATCAGGATTTCACCCAACAAAAGAAAGCATTAAACTTTGATTTAACATATTTGCAACATTATTATATTTTCATCTCAATGTTTAGACATAGTTAGATATGTATATTAAACACTAAATGTAACTTTTTGATTTGTGTTGTATTTTCTCGGTCTCTCTTATAAAGTTCTAGGCATAACTGAGTTGGGTGGGGAGCACATGAAGAGCACTAAGGCATCTCTGCCTGCAAAACCTCACTTGTAGACCATCAAAATTACTACTACTATACAAAATCACTACACAAAATTACTATTTTGCTACTAAATTACTATTGAACAGAAGTTTTCCCAATGCCTAACTAACTGGCAAATTTATTTCAACCTCAAGAAAACTTTTGTCCAAGTAGTATCTCCCTTATCAGAGTTTGCTGATGTACCTCCATTGGCAGAACCAAACTGGGACACATAAAAGATATGAACAAAACTATGGAGTGACTTTGTCTGCTTAGGCTCCATAACAATCATCTCTATGTTCAATGAACAACTCTTCCTGTGTCTCAAAAATTACACCAAAGGGGGGGGAAGAGGGAGATTATTTTTACATACATTTCTGCAAAATAAAGAAGTTATTTTCTGGGAGCATGAAGGAAAACAAGGACAGATGTGATGACCCACTCTTGAGGGGAAGGAAGCACCAGCTTCTCTGGGCCTCTACAAGAGATTTTAATTCCATGAGGATGTTAGCTGTGAATGAAGACAGGCAGCTGGTGACAAGTCCAGAGTATGTCCTTTTCCGTCCTTGTAACATCACTGACCATCACATTATTTCATTATAAAAAATGTGTTCCTAAAAGGAATATTTTTTCTGTTGTAATTATCCAATATTCTAAACTTCTCATACAATATCCTCCAGATATTTCAGTTTTCAAGAGAAGAACCTGTAACATCAGAATTCACAAAAAACTTTCTTGGATTTGACCAAAGGCTCAGGGTCTTGTTTGAATGAGGGCTTGGTCAGACATAATACTTACAAAAAGTAAAAAACTAGGCTCATCTGGGCTGATCATCTGGGCTGATCTGTCCTGACATAAATCCAGCCTCCCATGCTTTTTTAGCCATGGATGGTGCTGCTACAGCATTCCTCATGGCACTTTTAAGTCCATATTCTGTGTTGATTCATCCCAGTTCTCTGGGTGTTGGACTGCTTTAGGGTGGCACAGGGGTGACAATGACAGACCTTTTTTTGGAGAAAAGAGGCAATCACTGTCAATACTTGGCACTAGCAGCCCTCCACAATGTGCTATCTCAAATTGGCTGGGAAACACACATCCCTGAGGTGTGCAAAGACCAGCCTCACAAAACCCTGCAGCACTGGGCCACAGTGCCCTTGCACCCTCAGGCATGACACACCCCTAATCTCTGCAACACAAGCAGCACCCCAGGTCTTCCTGTTTACAGGACAGCAAAAGAGCAGGTTATCTATCACTTGAGTTAACTTTTTGTGTCACAGAGGAGTCTCTCACCCAACCCATCTTGGAAAAGCCACACTCATGCCTACAATCACAGCCAGAGCCAGTTTTGTTCCCACGGCAACAGACGCAACTCCTATAACATGACCCAGCTTTTTGGCAGTGCCCGATCTCCTTCTGCCGGAGCCCTGACTCCAACCCTGGCAAGGCCTGCTGAGAAGGGGTTGCTGTGCAACCTGACTGCTGCACAGCCATCCTTGGCAGCTCAAGACAGCACTCCTCAGTTAAGGCATGCTTTGATGACTGGACCCATGCATTTTTCTGCAAGGAGCCATTTGTTCCCCTAGCAGCTAGCGTTTCTGGCTGTATCTTGTGTGTGATCAGGCACAGCTTCCTTCCTCTCATACCCACTGGAAAAAAACTGTGCCTATCTGCAGTGTTTTTGTGTCAGGTTGCAGTGCTGCCGACAGCCAGGATTCAAGAACACACAGGAAGATAAAGGCCTGGCAGGAGAGGTTTAGGGCCCAAAATGTTCCACGTGCTATGCAGAGTGTTTCCTCTGGATGCCTGCTTGCTTTTTGCTGCTGTTTTTTCCTGCCCCCACCTCCTGCCCCATTCCCTGCATAGCCCCATTAAAGCCAGCTTCTCCTTCCAGCCCAGACTTTCCAGCTTTTTGGTTCAGTTTCAATTATTTCAGGATATCCTAGGTGTGATTTAGGGACAGGAAGAATATCTCTGTTTCTCTCCCTTTCCACGCTTTCATTGCAGGGCTCTCCATTTATACTTCAGCCTGGCTTCTGCTCTGGGGCCTTCTGCATGTGTCGGGCAGCACATTTGGAGGCAGAGTGGATGTCTCGAAGCTCCTGCTGAGACTCCTGTTCAGCCTGTGGGGCAGCTGTTTGCATCTGTGGTTACTGGAAACTGGCAAAATCCTTGAACTTGTGAATCCAAGTGGCTGAAACAATTTGAGCACATCTATACAGTGTAATACTCTGTAGTGACCCCTTTTCTCAAGGCCAGTGACCATGCAAGTAAAACTAGAATACTACTGCAGTATTTTTTTTTTTTTTTTTCTTGATTTGATTTGAATTTCTTGTGCAGGAAGGGCAATAAATAGATCAAAAAATGAAAAAAAAAATTAACAGATGGAATTCACTAATTTCTCTGTTCTCATCTTTTTTTTCCCTGAAAAGCAGAGGTATTCAAACATATTCAGATCAAGCCATTGAGCCTGGCCATCGCTCAGTTGCAAATTCTCATGCTTTCCATGACAGTAATTTTAGGACATCATACACTGTAGTATTAAATACATCCCGATATCAGAGAGTGAATTTAAGCATGATTCCTTATCAGGAGGTGGCTTCACAGGGGATGGAAACAGCCCAGGAATGGGTAACACCGACATGATCTCTGATACTCATCTCAGCTCTCGAAGCTCAGGTGGAATCCAATTGGTGAAGGGCCCAGAGGGTAAATCTTATGGGGAGTGGCTGAGGGAGCTGGGAGTGTTTAGCCTGGAGAAAGGGAGGCTCAGGGGGGACTTAATCGATCTCTACAACCCCCTGAAAGGAGGCTGTGGCCAGGTGGGGGTCGGTTTCTTCTCCCAGGTAACAAGTGACGGGATGAGAGGGCACGGCCTTAAGCTGCGCCAGGGGGCATTTAGGTTGGACACTAGGAGGACGTTTTTCACAGAAACCAACAAACAGAAAACTTTTAAACTTTTTTAAACCCTTGAGGTCTCGGCAAAAGCTGCAATAAGGATAAAAACGCCCACTTCGCACAGAAACACGCCACCCCAGCCCGCGCCGCCCCGCGGCCCCGCGCCCCGCCCCCCTCAGGCCCCGCCCCGCGCGGGGTCGTTGCCACGGGAGCCGCGCGGGGTCGCGCACGCGGCGGCGAAGATGGCGGCGCCCGTGTCGCTCTGTCACATCGCCTGCTGCGCCAACCGCGCGGACGGCGGCGCCGTGGCCTGGGGCCGCGGCGGCCTCCTCGCCTTCGGCAGCTGCCACGACGTCGTCCTCTACGAGCCGACGGTGAGCTAATGCGCTATGGGGTGGGACCGGGACCGGGACCAGGACCAGGACCAGGACCAGGACCAGTCCCTCACACTCGCTGCTGTCTGTCTGTCCCGCAGGTGAGGCGGGCGGTCGCCGCCCTTCGCGGCCACGCCGGCAGAGTGAACTGCGTGCGCTGGGTCCGCCGCCGGGACCGCGGTGAGTAGCGCGGCCTTGGACCCCCCCGTCCCCTCGGGTGTGCGATGCCGCGGTGGGGCCGGGGCCGGTTCCCCTCGGGCCGCGGGCGCTGCTGCCCTTGCAGGGGAGAGGAGTCGGAGGAGGGTCGGTAGCAGCGGGGCTGGGCTGTACACTGAAGGAAATAGGGGGCTGCGGCGCTTGCAGTGCATCCTCTCGCCTTAAGCTCAGCTTCCCATTAGGGGTTTTCACAGAAACAATTCGTTTGGAAAATACCTCAGAGATCATCGAGTTCAACCTATGACCCAACACCACCGTGTCAACCAGACCATGGCACTAAGTACCACATCCAGTCTTTCCTTAAATACCTCCGGAGACGATGACACCACCACCTCCCTGAGCAGCCCGTTCCAATGTCTGATCACCCTTGCTGTAAAGAAATTTTCCTTGATGTCCAATCTCAACCTCCTCTGGTGTAGTTTAAGACTGTATTCTCTCATCCTTGATACCTGGGAGAGGAGACCGACCCCCACCTGGCTACAGCCTCCTTTCAGGTGGTTGTAGGGAGCGATGAGGTCCCCCTGAGCCTCCCTTTCTCCAGGCTAAACACTCCTAGCTCCCTCAGCCGCTCCTCATAAGACGTGTGCTCTAGACCCTTATCAGTTCTATTGCCCATCTCTGGACCTGCTCCAGCATGTCAATGCCGTTCCTGAACTGAAGGGCTCAGAACTGGACATAGTACTCGAGGTGTGGCCTCATTTTGACAGGTGGGTCTGTAGGAATGTGACCTGCCGAACCCAGGTGAGCTGCCTGGTCAGTGACGGGATCTCTGCTCCTGGCCCCACAGCCAAGGGCACCCCAGGAGGATGTTTGCCTGGGGCTGCAGCAGCTCGCACAGGTTGATGGCTTGTGCTGCTTGTTCTGCCACCAGTCTCTTCAGGAAGGTTTGGAGGTTTGTGTGTTTTGACTTTGTAAACTGATCTGCGATGTCTTTTGAGCAATCTCTGAGTATAAAGCTCTTAAGTTTCATAGAGGTCATGTGCTCTGAAAAAAATAATCTTTAGATAGATAGAAATGTCTGAGACCCTTGTGAGGCTTTTGCTAGATAGCAATTCCACGATTTAACATTGCTTGGTGCAGACTGTTCATAGGCACATATTTGTGTCCTGAGGCCTTTATGGAAACTCACTGAAAAAGAGAAATGGGGCCGTTGACTAGAATGTTAATGTAATGTGCTGGTTGCTTTTTTTGAGAAGTACTGAGGTGCAAACATTAGTTTTTAATAGTGATATAAACTGCCATCCTTTCAACTGGTTGCACTAAAACATATTCTTCTTAAAAATGATTAAAAGAAGTTATTTTCAGGGAACTTGAGAATTAAATTTTCTTGTGAAGCTTTGAATTCTGTTTGTTTAGATTTCTCTTGATTTATTTTCCTATGTTCCAAAAAGACCAAACAGAACCCCAAAAGATTAATTTACACTGTTGGATTTGAGAGTCTTTTGGAATGGTATTTTTAGCACTTTCATACAGAACTTTAAATAGTCCTGGGAATTTTCTCTTTATGTGTTCTTGGGGAGTATCTTTGCTCTTAACCTGTTCTGCACAGTGCAACTCCTATTAACTATACTTTATTTTGGTGGAGGCTTTGGTTACCAGTGATACTTTGTGAGTAGTAACCAGCAGAACTGCTTATGTTGCTGTTACAAAGTTAAGTGTACACTAAACTAACCAAAACATATTTTTTAGCTTCTGAAACAGAGTTAATTTCTGGTGGATCTGATAAACAACTTATTCTTTGGGAATGGAAGGATACAGTAACATGGAATAATCAGGTGAGCAGGAGTAACCTCTCTTCAAATCTCCTTCTTCAGTAGTTTCTCACATATCACAAATTATCTGTTTTGTCTGTATTTCTGATTCACGCTATTTGTTTCACTTTGACTGTTTTTGGTTTTTTTTTTTTTTTTAATTGAACCCCGTGTGTATATCCTTGAAATTGTTGGTGTGTTGCTGTGTTTTGCTATAAATAAAATCTTTAGTTCACCTTTTTCAAATCAGCATTGTTAAAGAAATTACCCAATCAGTCATTGAGTGGACTTGTTTAGGTGTCTGAAGGACCCTGTTTGTCTGTTCTTGACTCATCAGCTTTCTGATCTCACCTGGCAGTTTTCTTTAAACCACCTTAAAGCCTTCAAACCATGAGGCCCATTCTGAGTTGGCATTTTCTGTACCCTTCTTCCTTGTTTCCTTATATCCATTTCCAGTGATTTCTGGTCAATCTGTGCAACAGTGTGGGGTTTGTATATAGGTAGTCTTACCGGAATATATACGAGTTGGGGTAGATGTTTAACAAAAATGAAGGTAAAAAAATCTGTGCAACAATTTAATTTTGTCAGACAAATGGATAAAAGTAAGGAGACACGCTAATTTATTATTTGTACCATAAAATGTAAGGCAAAAGATGCAATATTTTGTGAAAGAGCCTTCAGTGTGACCTGAAATTTAGATTAAAACCACTCTTAATTTGTTATCTAACTTTTAAAGTCTTTCTTATTAGGCACTGGGTTGGGAATGGCTGTGTAGGTAACCCATTTCATCATCTCTCTCAAAGTAGATTATTAGTCTTGGCATTTTAAAATGCATGAGAATGCATAGTAGGGGGAAATGAACCTACTTGGATGGGGGAAGGTTCTCAGATATAAGTTATTTCTTGTCCTGATCCATCATAACTGTTCATGCATTTATTTAAGATAACGTACAGACTTCTTACTAAACTTTTTCTGCTGATGTGGTGCACAGCCATGTGGCAATAATTTCAAAAGAATGTGGCTAAATGTGCACATTTTAATGGCAGTTCTAGACTAGTGTAAATCTTAAAAACAAAGTTCTATATTGAACCAATGAAAAATTCTTACTGGGGCCTACCTGGCTGTATTTTGGAAAGAGGTGTCAAACATGTCTATGATAAAATTTGGATAAATGCTGGATAACTTCTGATTGCAAAATTAAAAGCTTCTCATTTTGATCTTTGTGTATATAAGGAACAGATTGCAAATTGAATCACCTGTATTCATTAAGTCTAAATTTAGCAGTGTTGTTTTTCATGTTGGCATTTTGAAGGAGTAAAAAGCTGTTTTGACTTGTGAGAACATGCTAAACATTGCTGCTAGCACTGCTGTAGCTGCTGCTTATTCCATTGTGTTCCCTGCTCTATCTCCTTCACTAAGGGTCTCCAGACTTTTGTGAGATGCTCCTTAGGGTGAGGGACAAGAGAAGGAGAAAAAGGAAAGAAAACTGCTCTTGCTAACTTCTATACTGTTCCATCTTTCCTCAAGGAATGGTGAGGTTTGTATAGTGTACATGGCAACATTTAATTCTGTTCAGCTTTGAGCAAAATCTTACCATGTTAATATTCATTACTGCTGTATCCCTTCTCTGAGTTTCCTGGAATATGCTATAGTTTAGGCATAGCTTGGCAGACCCTCTGCCATTGCAGGTATAGAACTCATTTTCAATATTAAGCCATTTTATTTCCTAAAATGGCTTTAAAAGTTCTTGCACAAAAGTTACTGGAATTTAAAACTTTGTAAAATTTTCTCATGTGTTCAGCTTGTGAAAAGCATTCCTCTCAAAGGCCACACAGAAGCTGTTTTTGCTGTGGATGCTGTCTACCAGTCAGATGAACCTGATTTAAATCTGCTAATAGCTTCTGCAGCCTCTGACTCTACTGTGAGAATCTGGTCTCGGCATGGTTCAGAAGGTAACATTTTTTTAATGTTAGGGATAACATACTGGCTAAATAAGAATGATGAATGCTTATCCATTAAGCATTAAATACTAACATCTTGTAATGCAACTACATTGATTTCTCTTCAGACTTTAGTACATCAAAGCACGGTATTACTCTTTGAAAGCCTTGGGTCAGATTTGTTCTGCAGAATGATTTATCTTCATATTTCATCAGGGATGTGTGGTCTGAATTTACTTGTTTTTTTTTAAATATGTATTCAGATTATAATAATCAGAACCATTGTTTTGCTCTGTAATGTGGAGGCAGACTAGCTGTACGTGTGTGTGAAGTAAAATTACATAGTAGAATGATTAATGCTGGTATTAGAAAGGTGAGGTTTAACTAGTCACTTGATTTTTGCTATTGGCTTGAATCCAATGAAGTTTGGGATAGTAGAATGTTGACCTTCAGTTGAACTAGGCCCTTGCATGGAAATACCGGAAAACAGCATTCTAAAATACATAAGAAATAAATTGGGTAGATAATCGATATTTAAAGTGTTATTTGCTGGATGAATTATAGTGACTGCATCTCTTTAGCTGGTGTCTTCTTTGTCTGGTGTATTCGAAGATTTCATATTGCCTTGCCTACATGAGAGTATGGAGTTGCCAATCTACAGTCCCATGTTCTGGAAGGCATTTTTGATGCTCCCAAAGAACCCCATGAAATCCTGTCTTTTCCATTTTGTCTTGCTGTTGTGGGTTCCAGTGATGGAGAGACTAATTCTTCTTCTGTAGAGAGGTTTTTTTTCTGCTATCCTCTTGTTTATTTTGATCTGGATGGCTTATTAGTTTAATAATTTTCAGGATCTCAGGGATGTTTGCAGGTTTTTGCTCATCTCTCTAGCTGCTGTTGTAGCAAATGGATTCAGTTTTAGCTTACTGTGCAGTGAAGGCTGTTGCCACAGGATATATTTTGTTATATTTATTGCTTCTGATGTGTTACCGCAGTGAAGCTGTATAAATGCAATATTCAGTATTATCTTCCAACTCAACTAACTCTGGATTAATTTTTATGGTCACACAGAGGATGATACTATTGTTTAGGCTTCTGAAAAAATGTAGATGTTTCAGATTCTTGAAATAAAAAAGGATGGGAAATTTTAACTATATAATGTAGTAGGAAATGGCAGTGTAACTGTAATAGTTACAGTGAATGAGATCAACACTATCTGTTCCTGTTTTCCAGCTAAATGTGTTGAAATTCTGCAGTTTGGAAATGGATTTGTTATGGATGTCTGCTTATCCTTCTTGCCTGGCAGCAATGGTAAGTAAAGCTGCACATCTTGAATATCAATGCAGGAAACAAAATCTAAGAAATCCCCCAAATAGATTTTCATTTGACTGACTCCAGACTTGTGTGCCACAGTTTTTGTTTTCTGTGAAATCTGCTTCAGCTGATTCTTATATCTAAAATTTTTTTCTGAACTCTTCTTAATATTTAAAAAACCAGACTGATTACAGTGTCTTCAAAATGGCACTCACATGGGTTTGTTTGGTTGAACTCTTGAGATGAAAAGCTTTAAAACAGGGTAACAATACTGTAAGTGAATGGGATAGGATGATGCTGTTAGTTCCACCTGCTCCTTGTGGTGCTGCTGCATATGTTTGTTCTTCTTGTTTGAATTGAAGGGCAAGATTCAGAAAAAATCTGAAGGCCTGCATCAAAAAATTTAGGTTCCCAAGCAATATTTATCACCTGTACAATCTTAAATGTGAAAAAATTGAGGTGCTGAACTACTTTAACCTGACTGTTCAGTATGGTTTATGTGGGTTTCTGTTAACAGAAATGTTAGATTTTGTAGGCTGCCACAGACACATTCTTTTTCTGCAAATAGGTAGAAGCTTTCTTAATTTTTTTTTTTTTTAAATAAAGCAATTGTATGCTCAGGCCAGATACATGTGTTGAATTAAGTTTGTGTTTAAGTATTGTTAGAGTCTTTCACCTGGATGGAGACCTGCCAGGCTCCCAACTGGAAAAGTGCTAAATTTTCTTACTCTATCTAGAATTTTCAGCTCTTTGCTGCATGCATTCCACACTGATGCGTTGTTTTGATTATATGACTACAAGCATATTTTATTCTTTGGCCTTGATAAATCTGGGAGCTATGAAAGCTCTTATCTAGATGTATTGTCCCATTTGGAAGTGCCAGTCTCTGTTTTCAGAGCGTGTCTGATACCAAAAGCAGCATCTGCACCGGTAAAGAACATTTACACCTCTCTTTTCCTGTAAATACATTAGCATGTGCTTGTTGAGATGGAGTTAAAAGGCTTGAGGGTAAATTAAAATCATTACCTCCAGTGGGAATATTCTTTAGAAGTGAAGTGCCTGTGGTGTCAATGAGTATAACATTCATACTGCAAAACAATAGATTATATTGTCATTTATGATGCTGTACACGTAAGAAATTCTCACCGTAATGCTCTAGAGTAGTGCATCTGTTTAATGCTGAAATCATGTTCTATATAAGAGAAGTAATCATACATTTTGAAAACACCATAAATTAAAATTATTGTTAAAATTATTAAATTAGTTCTTAAGCTAAATGTTTCTGAAACTCAAATAGCAGGAAGTGCTTCAAACTTCTCTGAATGGTGGAATAGCAAGGATTTTGTTTTCAGAGTCCCCAAAACCAGTGTTGCTTAAAGTTACATTGAGAGCAGGACAGTCCTTTATTATGAACTCTTCTCATCCCCATTCAGATTAGTTATCCAAAGTAGTACAGTGCTCATAATCTGAAAAAGAGTACTTTATTTTTCTCAAAAACTGAAATTATTTTCAATTTCTATAATTTCAATTTGCAAAAAAATTTCATTTTGTATGGAATTAAAAAAATTTTTTCTAGACATTTGCTTTTTTTGTTCCAGTTGCAATATGAATAATCTCTGCTGCTAAAATTGCCAAGACACAGTTTAGATTTTGAACTGTAAATGGATAGAAATGTTTCCTGTAGAAATCTGTAACAGGACTTTTATTAAAGCATAACCAGTGTTTTCTCCCTAAGCTTGACATAGTAGTCCATATAGCCGAGGAGTATGTTAATTCTGAGATCTAAATAAAGTAGCTTAAAATATATTATTAAAAATATCACTGCTGATCATTTGTCAGAAACATTAATCTCTAATGGCAATTTGGAATTTTAATGAGCTTCAGGAAAAAATGATCTACGATAAATTTAGTAGATGCTCAGAAATCTTTACAAAGGCTAAGTTTTCAGCTGTACAGAGATTCAAAGAAGCTTTTCTCTTGAGAACAATCTGCATTTCTTAAGTCAGGAACTAAATACAGAATTGCTTTTCTGAAAATCATAAACTACATTTCCTGAAGCATTTACAGTAACCTCTAATTTCACCAAGCAAAGAAGTTTGAGGCTTGCACTGAAAATTGATTCATATGCAATGGATGCTTTAACTTTCAGAAGACGTTCATGATGCCTAGGATTGTAACTGATTGTCCTTGAAAATAAATTATTAAAAAAAAAAAAATTGAGCCACTTTTGTGAAGAAGTCAAATAGGGAGAACTGGTGGATTGCTTACAAAAACCTGACCAGTCACTTGCAGCTGGAATGCAGCTTAAGCACTTTTCTGGCAGCCTCTTCGCTAAGTAGTTTCTGTGCATTTGCTTGTTAAGCCTTGAAGAAGAGCCTTGTGCTGTTTTGGTTGGTTGCTTGATTTTGCCTTGCAGTGTCTGCTCAAACTCTGCTTCTAAATTGCTGGCAGTAGGATTTACTATTTTACAAATCTTGATCAGCTATTTGTCATATACTGTGATTCTTCTTACCACCTGGATAATTGTCATGATGTAGCTTGGCTTCTGACAGTAAATAATTGTCTCATCAGAGCTGAATTGCAACAGGTGGAAAAAAAAGAGCAAGTGAACTTGGAAAAGCTCTGCTTATCCAATATACTTTTCTTATTTCCTCTGCAGGACTTTTATCTTAATCAGATCCAAATTCTAATACCCTAAAGCATTTATATGAAAAACTGTATACTAGTCTGGTTTTGCCAGATATATATTTCTTGATGGGACTTTTTGAGTGAAAGTATTTGCATGTATCTGCTACAGCAACTAAATCATAATTCTCTCTTTGTTTTTATTAGTTAAAGTTTCATTCCACTGAGTAAATATGTAATTACAGTAATGGCCCATAAAATATGTTTCTCAGGAAAGGATGGTATTGTCTTCAAGAACAGCCATCGTATTGTATTTTATGGAAGAAAACCTCACTCTTGTCCAATTTCTGTGGACCTGACCACCAGGTCTTCATTCAAAGCAGCTCATTACCTTCAATCCAAAACAGGGTTTTTTTTTTTTAGCCCTATTAAAGAGAGGAGGAGATGGAGCTGAATTGTGACTTAGAGGTTGGAGAGAAAAAGCAAGTGATGGAACTATAAGAATGTGAAATGTGACGGAGAAGTCCAAGAGGAACAGTGGATGACTAGGCACAGATTTGGTACAAGTAGAAAGAAGAAATTAGTATAGAGGATAAGCATATTATGGATATTCAAGTTGATTTTTTAATCTATACATAGTAAAGATAAAATTATCTATATAAAGGGATGGCATGGGGTTTTTTTGTAAAAGAAGTAGTTGATTTTAGTGAAATTTAGTATCTTGTTTTCTATCCAGACTTGAGAAATGCAAATGCCTAGCCCTTAATTAATAGCTTAGTTCTTCATAATTTTGTATAAATCTTATTTTCTCTTACTGTTTCAGTCTCTAGCAGTAGTATTTCTTCCTTATGACCCAAAAGGAGAAGAGTGGAGTAAGAGTTAACTATTTTTCCCCATCCTATTCTGTAGAAGAGAGGAAGCAATACACTGCCTAACTTCTCTTTTTTTAGCCTCAGACTTAACTTTGATTCAATAGACTTATGGGGTTTGTGCACTTTTTAGGTTAGCCAGTGGAAGTCAGCTACTACTCAAGACTTGAGTAGGTGTAAAAAATGTTTCATTTCTTTCATATTCTTGGGTACAGGTAGTGGTGATCCGTCTTCCATTTTTGGTCTGTCTTTTTATTTGCTGTATAATAATTATAGGTTTAGATGGAGTTAGCATCTTAGGATCTTGATTTAGGAACTTGAATTGCTTTAGTTCTGAGTCGTTTTGTTCCTTCCCTCTGTATTTAGAGCAAGTGCCTGTTGGTATCAATAAAATATAGTTAATTAATAACGCTAGTACTTGAACTTCCTATGGATATGTGAACTTGAGGCAAACTACTCTTTTTAGCATCTTAAATATTTATAGATATTATTTGCATGTCAAAATAACTCCTGAGTTCTGTGTTCTTGAGATACTAATTTATTAGGCAGCTAATGTAGAAAACATTAAAAAGTGGTATTGCACTTGCCTATCTGTTAGTATTGATGTATTTCTATATATTTCTATATTGATTTTTACATTATTTATATTTTTTCATATCCTAGAATATTAGATTTTATGAAAAATTAAGACTGACTTTTCCTTTCCAGTACCAATACTGGCTTGTGGTGGTGATGACTGCAAAATAAGTTTGTTTATTCAGCAGAATGGGCAGGTAATTACAATTTTTGTTTCTTGCTCTGAGCATTACTCAGTTCTGCTTCTTTTCAAATGTGCTGTTGGTCTTTTTCAAGTTCCTTAGTAAGTCCTATCTGTCTCTACACTGCCATCACATACAACCGCCTCTTTTCAAATAGTTCATGCATTTTCTATGAAATGCACATACAGAATATTGAAGTTTAATTCAGTGCATGAAAGTGTTAGTTTTTCTTGATTTTTCTTTTTCCCTGTGTGAAGATAGCCTGTGTTTCTATTCCCACTGATACAAAATAGCTGCAACTGTCCTTTATTAAGTATCCAGGCATTGAGTTGTTCACATGGAAATGTTGTTACTTTCATGCTATAAATTCTTATAATGAAACTGTTACGACTTCTATCTGAGGAACTTTGTTTGTTGCTACGTATGCCCTTTATGCCTGAATGCTTTTGAACATCAAAAAAAAAAGTATTTTTAGGAGTATCTGATCTTCTAAAAGCACACACATTTTTCATGTGTTATTTGGAAGCTGTCAATTTTTAGTTTTTCATACAGATAAATATTCCTTTGGAGCAGTAGAAAAACATTATGTCCTCTCTTGCATCTGTTCAGACGTTTTGTTAGATTCTGAAGCATGTGTTGAACGACTGTTTTCCAAAACATAACTCAGTACCACTTGTTTCTTTTTCTCACTCCCTTAAACCCCTTCAAACCACAAAAACTCTCCCAATGCACCAGTGAAGCTACTATTTAGAATCCCCCTTTGAAACTGGCATATGTAGAACTAGTTAGTCTTCTGGATTTGCTCAGACACACTCCCTTTAGGGATTAAAGAATAGATACTCCTTTTTTTTTTGAGAGAGATAAAAGCTACTTTATAGATAATTTTGCCAGTTTGTGCTGCCATGTACAATATTAAGATTTTTTGGTTGCCGTTGTTGTCAGTAAAATAAGTACTTCATCCTTTTCTTCTATGTTTAATGATTTCTTGAACACTCAGTGGAAAAGCAGGGTGCATGGTTAGATTTTTAGTTTTCTTTTTTCCTATGTAGCTTGTGAGTTAAGTCAGTTTAATGAATTCTCTGGGAATTAGCAATGGCACAATGCCACTACTGATTCTCAATGTGCTAAAGAAAGACTTTTATC
Source organism: Corvus hawaiiensis (assembly GCF_020740725.1). Classification (NCBI taxonomy): domain Eukaryota; kingdom Metazoa; phylum Chordata; class Aves; order Passeriformes; family Corvidae; genus Corvus; species Corvus hawaiiensis. Next base: position 3,987,689 of record NC_063242.1, on the reverse strand, counting down.
TCAGGAACTGTGCAGTTGTTTTTTCTCATTCACAGTTTGAAACTTGTTTTCTTGTATGATTCAGATTAACAAATTATATACAGTTTGACTGCCAAAAATGTTCAGAGATAAATAACTTATTTTGTCCATTGTTGGCCAAACTTTCCAGTATAACAATAGTCTGCCATTCTTAAAGACAGTCAGTCTGTGGAGTGTAAAGGAAGGTAACTTGAATAAACGAGTTCCCTCTGCAGCTTCATAAGCAAGTTTGTGCTGTCTTTTTTTTCTTTATACAAGGGGTGAGCAGTTTTGTTTTGCATGTGCTATTTTTCACACCTTCAATTTCAGAAAGTATATTCACCAGCTGTTGTGGCAGAGTTGGTGTTCAGAATATCTCTTAAATGAGGTGGGAATTCTTGTTGGTGTCTATCTTAACTTTGCAGAACATCTCTTTTAGCTAAATGGACTGTGCAGGCCTCAAAGAGAAGAGCCCATGTAGTGCTTGACAACTACTAACAGAATTAAAACATACTTGCAAGCCTTCTGACATGAATTCCTGCCTAGCTGCTAAAGGGAGGTTCTCTTTCATCAGGTTTTTTCAGATCTACTGACATCTTTATTTATGGCTTCTTAGTAGTATTAAAGGTATTTGAAGGAAGTGTTACTATAGCCCTGCCATTTTTTACTGGAACTTGGCATCGGAGAATGATTAGAATCTTAGCTCCTGTGTCATTCCCTTACTGGTAAGGGCCTGTAGCTCTGTTCTGTTAATTGTGACTCTTGTAAACCACTTCCTTTGGTTAACATCCTCAAAAAAATTGTATGAATCCAAAGGCAGAACACACGTTCATAACTGGGCGTTCTAATGAAACTTAAAGGGCACTGTTAGACTCTGAAGGAGGATGAGGCATCTTTGCTTAGCTAATTCAGGCTACCTTTTGGTAAACTCATTAATTTTACAGTCAAAAAAACTGCTTGGTTTTTAAATCTGAGTGGGCATGCTTTATAGCTTTTGAGATTTGCTACCCATAGATCCCTTACTGTCTTAAACAGTAGAGAGAAAATGAACTCTTTGCTTTTCTGACTTGCTGGAGGAGGGTATTTATTGATTATAAAAGTATCCAGGGAAAAATCTTTCAGAAAGCATAGTATGTCTTCCTGCTTGAGATACAACATCTGTGGATGTGGCCTGTGGAGGGCAAGCAAGCAAACCAGTGGATTAAATTAGATCTTTAAACCAAAACATTTTTACATTGAGCTTTGTATCTCTGAGAAGACAGGGCACTGTGTGTTTTGGGTTCCACTGAAGTAGTTTGGCCTAGTTGAGAAGTGTAATAGGGGAATGAATCAAAGGTAATCCAGGCTCTTTCTAATCTGTTGATTAACAGCTGGATGGAAGAGGGATATCATGTCTAGTGTCTGCTGGAGAAAAAATGAGAAGACTTGAACCACTATTGCTAAATTTACCAAACTGTTACTAGCCTGGTCCTGAAAGAGAAGTACCCAAAGTGTGGGCAGGATTAGTTGTGCAGAGTGTGCTGGGCGTGTCCACAGCTTCATTAGTTGTTCTATCTACAGAACAGCTTTGTTCTTGGCTTAAAAGGAAAGAGACCAGATTGCTGCTAAGCAACAATGTTCAGAGATTAGGTAAGAGGCATGGGAAAGCCTGTGAAGTAGAGTCAGGCCAGGAGGTTTTGTTAGATTTAACTGTTGGTACTGTAACTTCTTGTGTATCCAGTGAGGACCAAGTGGAAACTGAAACAAAGAAATACGAGACTATAAAAACAAAATCTGTAAAAAAGAGAATGACAGCTCAAGATACTGGTATATATAACCTAGACAATAATAAAAACCTTGACTGAACCACCTAAGAATAATGACCATGTGCATCTGCGTGAACCTTTGTATTAATTCAATTTTAGAACCAAATACATCTGAAGAAACCGTATATAGGATACCAAGAGACACAGACTTGAAAGAAAAGGGCAAAAACAATACAAAAAACCCTAGCAGAAGGCATAACAGCAACAGTACTCTTTGCTCAGTTTCAGTGGACAATTTTTATTTTTATGGGAAACAATATCTTGAAAACCTTGAATCACAGAACCACAGACCATCTCAAGTTTGAGGAGATCCATTAGGATTGCTGGGTCCAACTCCTTGCTCCTCACAGACCACCTAAAACTAAATCATATGACTAAGAATGTGATGGTCCTCATGCTTCACGGCATCATCCTTCTGTATTTGGTAACAGCCCTTGTGTTCATCTCTGTTTTCCAGCCACTGTACTGACACTGCTCAGATAGGTGCAGAGTGGAGGATGATGTTATAGGGATGGAAAAGACAGCAGCATGAATTTCTCATTTAATGGAGTGGATGCATTTACAGAAGTTTGGGGGTATCTCTCCTCAACAATGAGGCCTCATAGACCATCTGGTGCTGATATTACTGCTGTGCATGAAATATGAGGTAATTAAGTTCAGAAGCCTCTACCTTAAATCCTGTGAATAGTTCAATAGTAAGCATGTAAATTCAATGTAAGCATGTAAAAATAAAAACTAGTACAGACTTCTAGCTGACTGGTTAAGAGTGCTTGTTCTGTAGCACAAAAGAACTGCATACTTGACTTAAAGCTAAGTAGTACCTAAAAACCTGCTTGAGAACTGACTTCAAAATCTAGGGTAGTATTAATAATCTCAAAGTAATTAGTTTTATTCTTTTAAGGGAAAACAAATGGCTGCTTTTCTTAATAGATCTCTTTGATGTAAGATGAGCAGGGTAATTAAAAAAACCCTACACCACAACACCTTGAAATTCGAGCAAGGAAAACGATTAGCTATGTGTTTAGATTAATATTAGCGTCAAGTTTCAGGAGCTATACATACTGTTTAGCATAAAATTTACCATAAAAGAGAAGGATGTTAGCAACAGTTCAGCCTGAACCAGTCTTTCAGTTAGAAATAAACTTGCCAGCTAACCTTGATGGCTATAAAATACAGAGCATTTTGTCAAAGATCATATAAATGAATAAATAAATATGTGTTTTATCTATTATCTGAAATATTGATTGCTAAAGATTTTTTTTATGTATTGCCAGAAGCATGTAGCCTTCAGAAGAATCTTTAGGTTGCTGTTTCATGTCACTTCCTGGACTGCTCCCTTCTGCCTTTAAACCTGGTGGGTGTTTAACATAAACATCCGTCTGGAACACCCCATCTGGAAGTGCCAGTGAGTGCAGAAGTGACCAGCCAAATGAGGCTTAGGTGGCTCTGAGAACACAATCTTAAGACCTAAACTTTCTGATTTGGAAGTATCTGATCAGCTCTTCTGGCCACATATCTCATATACAGATTGTTCTGTAATTATAGGGACATTTTGCAAGAGCATGTAGCTACAGGAGAAGGGGCAATGGCTTCAAACTGAAAGAGGGTAGGTTTAGGTCAGATATTCGGAAGAAATTCTTTACTGTGAGGGTGGTGAGGCACTGGAACAAGTTGCCCAGAGAAGTTGTGGATGCCTTGTTGCTGGAACAGCTTGAGGCCAGGTTGGATGGGGCTTTGAGTAACCTGGTCTAGTGGAAGGTGCCCCTGCTCATGGCTGGGGATGGTGGATCCAAATGATCTTTAATGTCCTTTCCAAACTAAACCATTCTATGATTGTGTGACTGCAACTGTATGATGAGGAGAAGCAGAGTAACTTTGTTTGATGGGAAGGTGGTTTTGGAGAATATCAGAAATGTTGGGTCAAAAAGAGACATGCCAGTTTCTGAGTATGAGTTTTTTCATATTCATACAGATTTTTCCTTTGAGTGAATTACTAATGTTCACCATCTCTTCTGAAGCTGAAGACAGATTTTCTGAAAGAGCAGTAACACAATAAGAAAGGCTTTTTTACTTGCACTGATAGCAGAGGCTATCATTTAATCATAGCTCTTAGTAGGCCTAGGTAAGGTAAGGAATTTAGTAGAATATAATGCCAGAAATAATGTGATAGTTATTCATACTAAACTATGGTAGCATTTTAACTAACAGTTGCTTCAGGTATTTTAAGTCAACTTGGATTAAAAAAATGTCATGAAAGTAGGGCTTTTTCTGGGCAAAGAAAAGCAGAAATGGTTTAAATGCTAAGTAAGGAGTAAACACTTGTACTTGAATCGAAATAAAACAGTAATATTAATATGTTATGAATGAAAATAAATTACTAGTGAAAGTTCTTAAAAGGGAATCCAGACTGTGTTTGCATTCCTGTGTTCCTGAGCCCATCTTCATGCAGTTTTCCATCAGCAGTTCTTGATGTGTAGCTTCCTTAGAAACTTTGTCAATAAACTTAAGAAACATAGGGAGTATTTCCAGCACCATAACTGATTCTTATTAATCATATTCTATTACAAACTTATTCTTGAAATAATCTCAAAGGATTTACTCTTCTTTTTATACTGGATTTTGCCTGTATTCATTTTCTTCATTGTCTGCAGTTGTATCCGCTTCACACAAATACGAGAAATTACTTGTCACATCACACCTGCATTATGTTATTCTTTGGGTAGCACAGTAACCCTGATAAACTTTAAAAAAAAAATTCAACTGTATTATAGAGAGACTGTAGCCTTTTGAAGGTGTGCACCTTAAATTCACATCCTTTCCCGCTTGTATTTGGGAAATGCTGTAATGTTACATGTGCTTATCCAGTGGTGATAAAACCAAAAAGGCTTATCTAGAATCTATGTGTAAATTACAATCCTTAGTAGCAGCTTTTTTTTTTCCAGTTTCAAATAATAGAAGCTGTAAATATAAAAGATTTGAAAAAATACAGCTTATTGCTGATATGTGCATGGTAATTAGGTGCATTTCTGTGATGTAACAGGAGTTTTTATTCAGTTTCAGAAAACTTTAATACTCCTTGGCCATGAAGATTGGATTAGAGGCGTTGAGTGGGCAGTCTGTGGTCAGTATGAAAGATAAATAAAGTTGTATTCTGGTTTAATGACAGTACTAGTGTTTTACCCCTCCAGCAGATGGCCTTAAGGCACTGTAGCACCTAAGCTCTTGTGGTTGTGATGTTTGTTTTCCTGAGATGGTGGTATTAATATTAAAACTCAAGATGAAACTTTGTATCCTTTTAAAACCTATTTTTCTTGCTTGCTTCAGGTATGTTTACCTGACTTGTACTTAACTGCAAACAAATTGGGGTTTTAGCGACTTGTCCTTTTCAGTGTACAAATGTCTGTATCTGAGTGAGGGAGAGTTGGCTGCTTTTTCAAAGTGGGGAGGGTAGGAGGAAATAGTATGTTTATCTTTTCTTCTCCTGCTCCCCCCCCCATGTTTTTTTTTTTAATTGGGAAATTAAGAGGAGAACCTTTTCAGACATGAACTAAGCAAATAGTTATTGCCATGGCACCAAAAAAAAAAAAAAAGTGGAATTAGAGGATGCTGCAAGCCTGGAGAAAGAAAAGGAGGAAAGGAGTTCTTGACAAGTATTGATACTGATAGAATTCCAAAAGCAAAGGCCATAAATAGTAGGGAAATAAAAATGTACAACATGTATAGTGTTTACCACGTCTTCCACATGTTACAAGCAGGGACATATTCATATTCAATGCATTATGAAAATAGAGAATTTGAATGGGAAAGTGAGTTGATGTTGAAATAAAACTGCATATTTTTATACTGTGTACAATAGGGAAAATTGGAATAATGCTGTAGGTGCATATAAGGAAAGGTGATAGGTTAGTCCTGGCAGTGGTTGCAATGAAAATGTAGCTCTATTTTTTTTTTCTTATTTTTTTTGAAAACAAATAGATGAAGACCTTTTCTTAGCAAGCTGTGCTCAGGACTGTTTGATAAGAATTTGGAAAGTATGTACAAAATCAAAGCAACTTCCAGAAACTGAAGATGATTCCATAAAACTGAAAGAGAATGTTTTTACTGTTAAAGGTAAGTAACAGCTGCAAAATTCTCTGGCACAACTTTTCACTTGTGTATCTCTTCATGGTTTCAGGAAGCTAACAAGGTGGTTACTACCTAGTTTGTTTTGTTTCTTGTTGACTGCATTATTTTTAGCTGTTAGAAAAAGCAGAATTACTGTTTTAAAGGCATGGCTATGGAAAGTTAATGATGTATTACAAGAAATGGTAAAGCAGTGAGAGAGCTTAATATCAACATTCTGTTATTGTTATGCATATTCCAAATGCAATATATGGGACACTTATTTGTGGGAGGGAAGCTGTAGTGTAGTTCTCCAGTTTAATAGCTTACCTTTCATTTTCTTTCAAATACAATGAATCAAGAGGTGCTGCTATTATTTTAAGATTAGAAACATACTGAAAAGAACAGATAAGTGTGCACAGGCTTACTTTATGGTCATTTAACAAGCCGTTTAGCTGACAGTAATGTCAGATGCTTGCATTGCTGATACTGTAGGGTAAGTTATTTGGCAACTTGGTAATACAATGAAGTGTGTATGATGTTACATGTAAAAAGCCCTCATGATACTTCCTGCAAATCCTGATTCATTGTTTGAAGTATCTTAATGCTTGTGTTTTCCGTCATTTGGAGATGCAAATATGTGTAAGAGTATGCGTAGTGCCAATTTAGAGCATTTACTTCAATGCTGCTTGAGAGTTCTCCAGGAATTCTGAGAGACTGCTCTGAGGCAATACACTGACCTGTGACCATCAATCGGGTACTCAGGGCTTGTGGCAAAGTAGGATTTCAAGGAGCTGTTCAATGTCAGTAAGCTTTTGAGATACCTGTAGATGTTGAAAGCAGTTGATTATTTTTACAAATGATAGCAGAAGTGACCTGGTCTTTCTTGGCTTTTAGAAAGAAATGTGCTTTTCTTTGATTTTTGGTAGATACTGACACATCATATGCAGTTTCTTTGGAGTCTGTGTTGGCTGGTCATGAAAACTGGGTGTATGCAGTTCACTGGCAACCTTCATTTTCCAAAGGTAAAGAGGTATTAAACACTTACCAGCAATGTTAAGTGTCATATACATAGAGCACAGTCACGTGTCTTTGTATTGTTTGCATGTTCAGTTGTTCCTGTAGACAATGACAGTCTTTAAATTCTGTAAATAATGTTTTATGAGTAAACAGATGTTGCCTTGTACTAAAGTTTTCTTTAAGGAAGGAAATTAAATAACTGAGCTGTAATGACTTTATTGTGATTGATTTGTGGCTTATGGTGTACAAATTAGTTTAATTAATCAGTATGAATTAATAGCTCTAATAGGTTACCTTGACACATGTATTTGAAATGTCTGTTCTTCAGAAGGTGAGCATTACTTCAAGAGCACTCCTTTCTTTTTAATGGTGCACATTCCTGGAGTAACAGTTTTCTCTAACCTCTAAGGCATTAATGCAGACTCCTATTGAAACAGTGTTATTTATAGTTTAATTTTGCATTTTGCTATAGTATGTATCTTTCTTTTGAAATCCTTAAATTCTGGCAGCCTTGTTTGCAGTTCTGATTTGCTGTTATTTGCCTGCCTGGCATATAAGGGAAGGAGATTCTTGATTTGACATTGCACAATCAGAACACCCTTGAATATTTGTACTGGCAAAGATGTCTTTTGTTGTGATATATTTTAGAGTTACTGGTGGCAGGTGACTTCAGCAGTACAAAGGACAGCTTTGCTGGTGTATATACAACACTTGAACAGCAGAGTGCCTTTAGAATGTCAAAATACATGTAGTGAAAGACACAGGACTTGCTTTAAAAATATTGGTTTAGTTATCTGGTCCTTAAACTTTTCTTTTTTTCTAGATTAGACACCATTAAAAGATTTAACCTTTTAGAGCAAGGTTTAGGCACAATATAGGCCTGTCAGCCTTGCACTGCAATCTGAAAACTGTCCTGTTAGACCAGGAAGTCTTCCAGGTGCTTCTGCATACGTGAAGCTTCTTGTGTTCTGTGGCGTGCCCAATGCTGGGTTCCCCAAAACAGATTTTCACTAGTGGCAAACTGATCTGAGAGACCTGAGAAGGTAAGGTGGGAGGCCTCTTGCTAACGTATCACCTCATGAGATGCCCGCCAATATCTCTATTAGCAAGAAAAATTCCTCAGTTGTTTTCCTGCAGGTTTCACAACTGGGTGATGAACCAGCTCCCTCTTTCCCATTCTGTGTTGGGCTTTTTTTTGGAGTGTTTCACTGCATTCTGGGGAGCAGTACTGAGTTACTGTATGTTTTACAGGATTCTAGAGTCTGCTGAAGTCAGTAGCAAACCTAACAATTTGGAAAAAAACAGTGAATACTGGGAGATTATTTTATTTTAAACTGTAAATCTCTCAGTAAAAACTTACTTAGGACTGGAACTGAGAACTGCTGTGCATCCTCTTTGTGAAGCTCTAGCTTTTCCTCCAAATTATATTTAATCCAATATGAGTTTGGAGTGCGAAAACTGTGGAATATGGTTGTTCTCATATACATGTTTTACTTTTTCTTTGGATGATTATGCTGAGAATACAATACCTCCTAAAGAATACGTGGCAAGAACGTAGAGCCTGTAAATTTGGCATATAAGAACTGCATTGTGTTTCTCTCATGCTGAACAATTTTCTTAATGTGTTTGTATTTCAGTATCACCTAATTTCTTTAGAAAGTATTCCCCTAGGTTGTAGGGTAATCATTTTCCTTGTACTGTAGATGGCAGCATGCAACAACCAATGAGGATATTGTCTGCATCAATGGACAAAACAGTGATCATCTGGGAACCTGATAAGGAATCTGGAGTCTGGCTAGAACAGGCAAGTGTCAGTCATTCTCACAATATGTACCATATTCAATTTGTTTTTCCAGCATCATGTGTGTACTGTAGGGAGCAAAAACTCTATAAACTTCTGGCAGAGAAAGGCAAAACTGTTTTGTTGCAAAAATACTCATTCTGATGCTCTGTTGCCAGTAAAACTGTATTTAAAAAAAAGGTGATACAATATGATTTTTATTGTTTGTTTGTTTTCTTGTTACTATACTGAGGAGTTTATGAGGGGTGTTTGTGCTCAACTGTCATTCATAGTGTACAAGACAGCTGCTGCATAGTAACACTATATGCTATATACTCCTGGTAAGAGGAGGAAGAAACCCTCTTGAACTGTTTGCAGTTAATCCTTGTGGGAATGTGACCTAAGCAGTTACTGCAGAGCAGCTGACATGCAATTCATAAGCCTGGTTTTACTCACAGTAACTTGATCATGGGCTTGTGTCATTAGGTTTTTCTCCATTTGAGCTGAATACTTGTGTCACTTGTGTAGTATTCTGAAAGCTGTTCTGATGTGGATCATCCTAAATAAACAAGCAGTACAGCCAGATTTCTCTAGTGCTTTGATTGAGGTCTTTGTTTTCAGCTGACCTGCTTTTCTAAATTGCAGTAGTTCAGTTGGTGTTGTTTGTGTTGGGTTATGCTAGCCATTGTTTGTGATCTTTCCTGTCACAAAGAAAGTTCCAATCCTCTCTTGGGTGCAAAAGAGAGAATTACAGTAGGGTATTTAATTTTTCCTCTGTTTCATTTAAAAGTTGTGGTGCCTTTGTGCTTTAAGTAGAAGTTAGTTCAGAAAAGGGTGATCACACAGAGATGCCATTTGATGTCCCTAGGTGTAACACATAGTTGTGGCTTAATTCACAAGCTTCTAAAAATGGGTTGTGCAGTAAAGCTTGTTGCAAGTTGTGATTCTTTAATTTTACATTCTCTTTGCATTTGTTTGACCACAAATGTGCAGCTTGAAGTTCAGATCAGACATTTTAACTGCAACAATCCGTTTTGCATCGAGAGAGGGAAATCTGAGCTGGAATCCTGCAGGGAGGAAGGGCACAAGGGGAACATCCCAATTTCTCTCTTTCATCATGATATGATGAACAAGATGCCTTCAGAAATTCGTTCCCCTGCTCAGAGGTGAGACTAGAATTCTGCCTCTAGCATGGTATATCAAAGTCACTTCAATATGAGTGGTTTTTTTTGAGTGAGTGCTAATAAAATGGAGCTACTAGTGCAATGCCATTTAAAATGGGGCAATGGTTCATTTCATTTTGATCTTAAAAGAGGCCATATAAGAATGGGGGAGTTGAAAGCTTGAAAGAAATTGTGGTCTTATATATTGAATAAAACTTGAAAATGTAACTTTATTAATCTTTTAATAAAATTTAAAAAGTGGAAGGGCACTAGAGCAACTATAAGGCCTGTGTGTATGCATGCGTACATACATGTGAAGTCATAAGGGAAGCACAAAACGGGGGCCAGAATATGCCACAGAAGGAGCGTGGATCAAATTGCAGGTGTTCATGGGGAAACAGGGAAGTGAAAATATGGTAGGGAATCTTGAAAATTAAGTAGGAAAAAAAATGTACTTGGGAACTACTGTTTCTTTGAATCATTTTTCCATATTGTGCAACAGAGCAGTAGCCAGGCAACAGATAAGGAACTGTTGCATCCAACAAGCTGGACTGAAACACAGAACATTTGGGTTTGCATCTCATCTAATGTGATGTTTTCTCTCCCTTTGGGGATCCTATCTTGAGATGTCTATGAAGGGAGGTTCCATTCAAATGGCATGCAGCTTTAATTCCCGTGATATTTCAGTGCTTAACTTTGCAATTAAAATATTCCTTGAATGTATTTGTGTGTGTAACGTGAACTCTTGTCTATAGGTAGTTTTTCATCTTGTGAAATATGAATGATTTTGTAGGAATGGAAGACCATTTTCATGGATATTTCCCTTCTGTTTATTAATTTAGGTACGGGTAGGTGAAGTGGGTGGCAATACTCTTGGATTTTTTGACTGCCAGTTCAGTCCAGATGGTTCAATGATCATTGCTCATGCTTTTCATGGAGCGCTCCACCTTTGGAAACAGGCTACAGTTAATGAGGTACGTTGGTTTTTTTGTTAGTAGTATTACTTAAAAGAATTGTACTTTTAAGTCATTTGAGGTAAATTTCTGTTATTAATAGAAAAGTGTAACAGTATAGTTTAAAATTAGTGATTGAAATAGTCCTTTCCTGAATATAATACTCTATAGGGGTCTCAGTCCTGCACAGAAGGGAGGTTGAAATCTTCCACGCTTTAAACGCTGTTTCTTGCCTGTGGTGATCATGAAGTCAGTTGAAAGGACTGAACTCCTTTGTGGTTGTGCTTTGTTCACAGCTGAACAAATAACACAAATTTCTTTTAGATGGGAGCAATAAATCAGTATTTGTGTCTCTTCAGCCTCTCTTGAGTTTTAATAATTTGCTGTTTACAAACGTCTTTTTCTTACTTTCTTAGTAAGTACATTGATACTTTTATTTTGCTTATAATTTACCAATCAGTCAAATGAAAAACTCCTTCTTTGTGGAACTCTTTTAATAGAAAGAATGGACTCCAGAAGTTGTGATTTCAGGACATTTTAACAGTGTAGAGGATGTAAAGTGGGATCCAGAAGGAGAGTTTATCATCAGTGTGGGCTCCGATCAAACTACAAGGCTCTTTGCTCCATGGAAAAGGAAGGAAGAGACAGAGGTACGATCTTCAAAGATTTTGTGAGTGTGGTTAAGGGGGCTTGGTCTGTCCTGAGTTTGGAATGAGTCACCTGAGTTCCCAGCTGGTGATCTGTTTAAAACTGCTTGGTTTGGTCATTCAGTTTGTGCTGTTTTCACTTTAAAAATATTAGTGGCAGAGTTTTTGCAATCACTCAGTGTGATTGCAGTTCATTCTTGAGTCCACCTCCAGATTACCTTCAGTTAGTGTTCTCCCAGAGTCTTGGGAAACAGGCTCTGCAGTAATTCAGAAAGAGGAATACATGACTGGTACTAATAAGCACCTATTGCACTTGTTTAACAATTGGCTAAACACTGCTGCAGGTAGTCATAAAGAAACTTAACTTGGTTGTGCTTTTTTACACTAACTTAATCTAAACAAAGTTCTCACTGTATTTTTTTACATTAATTTGTTTATGACTCTGTTTTACTAGAATGATTATTTGAACTACCTGAGTGCAGCTGGTACCTGTCCTGTTTTTACCCCCAGCCAGCAATTAAGGACCACACAACTGCTTGCTCGCTCCTCCTGCATTGGGTTGGGGGAAAGTCTGTTTAGAAATGCAGAAGTTCCTGTTTCTTGTTTCTCATGCATTTTCCTCCTCTACAAATACAACCTTTTCTGGCAGAACAGTACCAGTGTTCCATCTAGGAAACTGGCAGAAACTAGACCGACTGTAGTCATATAAGGCTCTGTACCATTGATTGGGGGAGGCTATTATAGCTGTCTCATCAAAGCTTCTGTAATGTAGACCAGCACAGGAGGTCTGATGTTTTTGAGAGAGTGAATTTGGCAGGGTTTCTTTGATTTCTTTCTTCCAGGCCACACAGGAGTGGTGGCAATCCCAGTTCAAGAGCTACGCTTTGCCTTGTGTTGTAGGAAGGACATTTCCAGTTTCCTTCCCTGCTTTTTACTCTAATCTCCACTCTGGAGGGTACATTAAATATATCAAAACAAATCAGGACTAGCACGTGATGTAAGTTGGCAGCATTCAAGAGTTGTCAATATCACTTTCTCTGTGACAGAAGTGGTACTGAAGTACCGCTCTTTATTATGTATGCTGCTTGCTAAATTTTAATCCTATTTCTGAAAGAACTGATCTTTGGATGACTTACCTGCACAGCTCTCCCTGAAACTTTTGAATCTATTTAGCAGAATGATTGCAGTCTTCATATCTAAATTTGGCATAAACTGAATTCATGTACTTTGCCTTCCTGTTCTGACACAGAGCAGCCACCTGGCTAATTTGACCAGGTATAAATCTAAGTAGTTTCAATATTTGTTGCTGCATGAGGTGTGGGAGAAAGCTGTAGTATCCTTTTTGGATGGGTGAAGTGGAGAGTTGGGGTAGAAATGGGTCATTTGAAGAGGTTTGTTCAGGACTTCTGAACCCCGGAAGGGTTTTTACTTCTGCTCATGAACTTGGATAGCATAGGCTTTTAAAATGGCTTACTTTCCTTATTACACTGAGTTTAGCATCTGAAAAATTATAACAGGAGACATCCAATGTTTGTCTTAACAAGACACAATGGATGGTTCAGATATCTGTGGAAAGTTAGTATTACAGGTCAGTATTTATGTTTTTCCCTATAAGAAGGAAACTAAGTGTTAAATGCAAATAAATATCCTTTCTTAAAGTCTCAGTTCTGATATCAGAATATCAGAAAAGAGGGATAACCATCAGCTTCAATTTGTCATGCAACTTTGCATCCTGATTTTTCTGGAAGGAGCTTATTGCATGACTTATACAGCCCTCTCTTTGTCTGTTTGGGGTTTGAGTTCTGTTTTTTTTTTCATTCCTGCTATGTGTTATGTTCCAAAGTATGCAAAAACGTACCTAGTAAAGGGTAAGAAGGGCTTGTTGCACTGTTTGATTTTATCCTTTTAAGAATGAATGCTTTTTTCCTCACTGGAAAACAATCAAGCCCTTGTGAAATCATGAAGTTTTGTAGGATGTCTCAAATTCCCATTCAGGTCCTATCGGAAACTTCAACATTCAAAACTCAATTGAATTTTTAGGGTGATATGTGCAGTGTTCAGTCAATATAATGCCTTTGCTTATATTCATGTGATACCTAGTACAGTGTAAATTCTGTCTTGGCTACAGGCATTGGAATACTGAAGTAGTAGGAATTCTAATAGTGAAGTAGTGTAAGTTATTTTAATTGATTCTGATTCTACTAGCTCTTAACTCAAAAGTACACACTGGATTTTTCTAACTGAAGTATCATTTAGGTGAAGTAGCAAATGACACTTAGGAAAAATCTCTTCTGAAAGTGCATTCGCTAGAAAACAAACGGGTTTTTTTTAAGAGTAATTTTTCCCATGTGTAGAATAAGTCAGATTTTTAGAAAAGCAATTAAAATAATTTAATATCTTTTTTGCTAATATTATTTGTTTAGTATGACTATAAAACTAGCTTGTCTCTCTGTTTTGGTTAACTTAATTCTTGTTTTCTTGGATTAGCACTTGACGATCGGATAGAATATTTCAGGAAAGTAGGAAGAAAGAAAACACTTCTACAGTTATGTAGATTTTCCCGATTTTTTTTTTTTTTTTTTTTTTTTTTTTTGCAAGAATCTATTAAGATTTTGTCAGTTTTTTGCAAATCTTCTACTAAGTGGTCTCAAATCATGCTAACCCATGACAAGTATTTAAAGAAAAGAGGGAAGTAGGAACCTGCAGCCTGCAGTGCTGCTCTTCTTTGTGAAAGACAGATGAAGGAAGCAAGATAATTATCACTACCTTTATTAGGTCTTACAGACCTACAGTTTTGAAAGTAGTAGGATACAATCGTCTTTTTGCTTAGGCAAATTATGTTCTATTCCTGTCTAGCATAAAGAAGTCACAGTAAGTGCCTTAAACACATCTGTGCAGGGACACAGTTTACTAATTAAAGGAGTGGTTTGGTGGAAAAATAGGATTCAACTGATGTATGTGAGCACCAGTTTTATGCACATCAGTAGAAGGTTGCTCTTAACTTTGCTTTATGTTAGTAAGTTCAGCAAGTAAATAGTGGTACTTTTTTTGAGCTTTAGATTGTGCTGCTTTTCTGTTTAAGAGTTGTGGTTTTGCTGTGTGTCTGTTTTTAGGTAACGTGGCATGAAATTGCCAGGCCTCAAGTACACGGATACGATCTGCGCTGTCTGGCAATGATTGGCCGGTTTGAGTTTGTGTCAGGAGCAGATGAAAAAGTGCTTCGAGTTTTTCGTGCTCCCAAGAATTTTATAGAAAATTTCAGTAACATCACTGGTATCCCAATGGAGAAGCTGTGCTCCTCTGTAAGTGTGCTATAGCAATTCTAAGTGAAGAGAACCCTCTTAGATGTAAATAAAGTTAATGCTTCAGAAAATGTCAGATTGCACTAAACTCTGTAAAAATTCTTTTAGTTGTACTGAAGCCTTAACCTTGCTTTTCCTTTCCCTTCTGCTTGTTTCCATGTGTGTTGTTTCATACGTATTTTTATGGTGTTGTCATATGAAACAGGTTCTATTTGAAACCAAACAAGACCTTGTATCAGAAGATTGAAAAGAGTGTGGGTAAATTTTAAGTAACTCAAACCAAAATAGGCTGCTGTACACACTTGGGGATTAACCAAACAATAAAGCCTGGTAATGTGTTTCTTCTTAATTTAAGGGTGTAGTAGTCTTGTCTAGATCTAATTATTGTTGTGTGGTTATGTGTTGGTATTACTAATTTTTTTTGTAATTGTATGCTTGGAAATAGCGTAAAGCTTTCAGCACTGTTTTTAGTTCTTACATACAAATACTTATAAATATGTACTTGCTCAGGCTTTATTTCCTCTTGGCATTGGAAATCTTCTTGAGACCTTAGATTCCAGTTCTTAGTTGTGGGTATGTCTGCTGTCCTGTGTTGCTGCCTTTGTTTGGTCCCCATTTACATTAAGTTCTAATTCTGATTTTGTCTGCATTTTGTAGAGCAGACTTCGTTCAAGATAGGTGCCTCTGTACAGTGCCTTGCATGCTCTTTGGATATCTCACTCAAAAGCAGGGTTTTCTCTGCAGTTTCTCATAGATGGATTAGCCTTTCCATTTAATTTAACAATTGAAATATCTGGGATAGAAATAGAATCATTTTCAATAGCAAGAAGTTACATAAGTAGCTGTTTAGTGCTTTAATTCCACAAGACTTCGTAAGCATTTGCATTAATGGCCATTGTACAAATAACATTGTGCTTTTATAAGGCTGGCAGATGTCATTATTTTACTTTATGAGGACTTCTTATCGGCTCTTCCTCTGAGTGCTGTTTTTTGATTCATATCACAAAGTGTTTCACATGGGCTTTGGTTAAAGAGGAAGGCTTTATGAGCTCTAATTATACAGCTGCTTTTAAATAGCTTTCTTGAAATTGTTTTCTGTGAAAGCTTTTTATCATTAAAGTGGGGAAGCTTTTTCTTAATTTGGCTCAAACGCCTTCCCCAAAAAAGTACCTGAAACCAAAAAAACCCAGCTTTATATTCAAAAAGGGTTGAATAGGATCATATTCAGTTCAAGTTCATGGTATTGTATTATACTTTGGATTGTAATCAGGAACGATTTTTGTTTTAGGGGACTTATACTTGTCTGTGTCTGATAAATTTTCTCATCTAATTATGAACATTTAAATACATTTTAAGCTGTCACTTAAATTACTGATTTCATTCTGTAAAACAGTGTTTCTTTGAACTTCTCAGATACCATAAGGAAGTGGGTTTACAGCTATTAAATCTTCTTTTATCTCTACATGAAGGTCCCCAAGTTCACTTACCTTTTCTAAATTTTTACTCTTTTCTCTATACCATTATGGAAGTATTTTCTGTGTGGTGATTTGTCTTTCCCTTGTGCTGCTTTGAACACACACGTATTCCAGCCACATATCTGTGCTATTTACTGAGTTGTATTTCAAGTGGTGGTCACAGGCAGTCACCCTCTGTTCTCTTTTCCAAAATGCTGTTTTATTATTTCACTTCAGAACAACGATTTCCCAGTTCTATTGTGTTAAAAACTGCAATGCTCGCAGTTAATAGATTAATTGTCATGTATGCGCTAGAATAAATATAATTGTGGAAGAAAAGCTGCAATTAAGGTTGAAGAAAATCCTTGAGCTGGGGCCTTAGAAAAGCTTTTTTTTGTTGTTGGTTTTTTTTTTTTTTTTTTTTCCTTGCAGAGTGTTGGTTTTTATTTTGTCCAAGAGTTTTTCGAAGTGCCCCCTTCACTTGCTAGGAAATTAACTCTAGAAACTCTTGGGGATTCCTTAAGTTGTGGCCTTTGAAATCCAAGATTACATGATAATCTGTGTGTAACCTTTCTTTTTTCTTTAATTCAGCAGTCGTCTGATCTTCCAGAAGGTGCAACTGTGCCAGCTTTGGGATTATCCAATAAAGCTGTTTTTGAAGGTATTGCTAGTGAGAAATAATGGTTATGGTGTTTCATGTGGAAACTTTATTTAAGGGATTGTTTTAGTGTACATATTAGGTCTGTAAATGTAGGCTTGACTGCAAGTTCCAAATCTAGAAATAAAATAATGCAAAGTGTTTATTTCTTTGCTAGAACCTAAATACTGTGCTTAAAAATAAAAGAAAAAGCACAAGTAAAGAAGAATTAGTTAGCCAACAGTAACTAATGTCTTGGAGAGGCAGGGGAGGTTACATTATGGGGGGACAAGGAAGGAGGGACAAACATCTCCCTAGAATGATAAAAGTATTCTCCTGAGACTGAGACTAGAGTCTGGTTTTTCATAAAGTCTCTGGTAAAAATGCACTACAGTGGAATGTACAAATTAGGTCAGACCTGTTTTTTCTCTGCTTAAAGCTTTATGAGAAGGTATGATCTAAAAAAAGGAAGCATTTTAATAAGCTTTGTCTCCAGGGTCTTCAATGGCAATAAGACAGATTTTCCTAAATCATTTGTGAGAGAAAAACCACCTTTGTTATACTTCAAATAACTCGTAAAATGTATTTTGGCAAAGTTTTTTCCCCCTGCTTTCTCATGAGTTCTTTGAATGAGAGAGGGAACAAAACTTCCTTCTTCTAGATTATTGCCACACACAGAATAACTAATTTCAATTGATGTCATGTGGCCCACACAGAAGGAGCACCATGAATAGAACTTCCCCGCATTGTCCACTGCTGCTCACACAATGCTGTCAGCACTGATGGCTTAGAGTAGAACACCACAGACATGTTCTCACTTATTCTGAAGAGGAATCTTCATGGTGAGCGATGATCAGACAGTGGTCTCAGATAAATAGTGCTCATTTAATTTTCAAGGAAAGAGAAGACGGGATTAATGACAAGAGTCTTTGCTTTGCTTTTTGTATACCTGCTTTTTGACACTGCTGTGCGTGAGGTGTACATTGTCAAAAAGGTAGATTCTGTCTGAGAGGAAATGTTCCCTGTCTCTGTACCTTTTTCTTAATACCTTCACAGTGAAGGACAGAGTTGAATTTTAACTTATAATTAACTAGTTTCGGTTACCTCTGGTACTTTTGCCTAAAGCTAAGGACTGAGTCCTCTGCAGTTTTGCTGAAGTTTGCAAGTTGTAGATACACTTGCTCAAGTGTGGCTTTTCATTTAGTCATCTACATCAAACTTAGGAACTCATCACTTGTATCAGAGATTTTTGTCTTAAACTTTGTCAAATACAGAAGGAAAGTGTTAACATTGGGGAAACACAGGTTGAACTCTGGTGACTGCTTCGCTCAGTCAAATTCTTTTTAGGAATCTCTAAAAGACTGTGCTGATGGAGAGAGGTCAGTTTCAAAATGAAGGTTAGATTATTATTTTTTAAAAATCTTCTCATTCTCATATGCATTAGAATAACAAGCTTCTAGTATTTATGTTATTGTAACTCTGCAAGCAGAGAAACCTCGTTTCAAGTACTTGTAAAAAAAATAGGTATTTTTTACTTGTGTAGTCAATCCTCATATTTTTCCTCCTTTAAGTATGTTCTTTAGCTAATGAAGTCCTTACTTTGAATAGGAGATATGGCTGTTCAACCAGATGAGGATGAAGAATCATTTAATACAATTTCAAATCAGTATCCAGAGGTTTATTTTCAACCCCTGATCCTTACAGGTATGAGATTAATTTCTGTTGTATGAAATAGAGAATGAGGTTCATTGGATATAAACTTGAAGCATTATTTAGCAGATTTGAAAAAATCAAATTTGTATATGCTGTACAAATCTTTTTTAGAACCTCCACCAGAGGATCACTTGCTGCAGAATACCTTATGGCCTGAAATTCAGAAGTTGTAAGTTTTATTTTTTCCTTTTCTTATTTAAGTTACAAAATTTCCAGAAAGCTGTTGCAACATATTAATATAGTCTGGTCTTGTAACTCTTCCTATATTGCTACCTTGTTTGACTTTGTGTGCTCTCTATTGCTTGTAAGATAAATAAATTTTATATATATATATATATATATATGTATGTATATATATATATGTAAAAATTAGGAAACAGTGCAGAAAAGAGCAGTTAGAACTGATGTGTCACAATTTTATTTTACTTGGTTGTTTCTCCTTAAAACCTTGTCTATATTGAAGGTCTCTCTGTTTAAGGAGTTTTCTGCATCTTTCCACTTCATGGCACAGGCCTGCAGATGTGGTATGGAAGTAAAGGCTGAGACATTGGTGGAGGAGCTTGCCCCTAATGCCTATCAGAGTTGTAAGGTGCAGTAGATGGAAGCAGCGGCCAAACCAGGATGTGTGTCTAGTGGTAGAGCAAAGTGATGAATGTTGAGTGAGATGGTTGCAAACCCAGTTTGGGTATTGAATGCTGACAGAGTGGTTGTCAATTGCAAAGATAATGGAGTTATGTGATCATAATTGTTTTGAGGTTGCAGGGCTTTAGAATTCTTCAGCTGCATTTTCTTCCTTTAGTGAAATTCACAACAATTTTCTCATGAATGTTGTCATCTGGTTTGTTCCCTCATGATCCCAGTAACACAAGGCTGTGCTTTCACAGTCTTCAAACTTTTAGTATCAATCTTCAAAGTGTAGCCCAAAGAAATTGAATAATCTCAATCTCTTATGGGTTTATTTATCTGAATCTCCTGAAAGGGGTCTCAGACTGGAACAAGAAGAATGTTGAGCCTTTGCTGATGATCTCAGTTACCTCTATACATTACCAATTTTGTGACTTCAGTTGGGAGGGAGGAGATAAAAAGCTTTGGGGAAACACTTTGCAGCTTGCTTTTGTTTGACTGAGGGTGAAGTTCTGTGGGAGCTCATCTTTGCCTTGAATTGGCCAGTAAATCTGCTTTGAATGCTTTTAAGCTCTGTTACTGTGTTTGCACTTGAAAGTGGTTTTAGGAGGAAAGCCAGTGGATGTTAGACCATATCTGCACATTTTGTAATTTCTAACTGTTACTTTTAACTGTTTCTGCTGTGCATGCTATGGCTGCTAATGGACTCACATAAGTAGGTTGATAAGGGATGTTTAAGTAGTGAAAAGGAGCCAAGGCCAAAATTCTTCTTCATTTGCCTTTGACATTTCACAGTCTAGTGGGACATTAATATTTTATACGCTGCTATGGGAGTACTGCTTATCTGCCTTTATATCTTGCATTCATTAAAATAACTCTGTTTTTTGATGGTCTTCAGATGACTTATCTGAGCAATTTTTTCTGTTTTTAGAGATACAGCTAATGATACAGATTATTTTATGCAAGAGCAACAAGATGTACAGCATTCATAGACTTTCAGATTTTTTGCTCAGAATAATCTTGAAAGAAGTAACATGAAATCGCATAATGTAGATTTCAAGTTGCCATAGCAGCAGAAGAACATTGTGAGGCACTGACTTGCTATAAATAGCTTGTTTGTCATTGACATTTGTGTATTCCTAGCTCTAACTTGACACCAGATTTTGAAGGATTAGTGCTGGGTTTTGCAAAGTGTTTGCTTGAGGAGGTTTTAGTATGAAGAACTTGCGAATTTTTTACGTAATATAATAACTTTAAAAATATGGTAAATCTTGTGAGAATATGCTAATCTTTATCCTCTTGGAAAATTATCATAGAGTGTTCATATGCAGCATGCTGAGATTAAAGCCTGAGTGTTGACATAAATATATATATATATGTTTATATGTATGTACATTTCATATAATACACTTGGAAGTTGGAAGAGATCCTTTTTGACGCTATAAAATTACTGCCTTCATTTGTCTGGACACTGTGAAAGTCCAGTCAGTTTACCTGTGCATTAAAAAAATGCTATGAATTTCACAATGCTGAGGCAAAATTGCTTGTGGTTGAAAATATCATTTCATTATTCATTCATGCAGTTAACTTCTCTCCATTGTGAACCTTTATTTGGTGGTGTACTATGCAGTGAAGAAATCAGACTTTGTTTATGGGATCAGAGAATGGGGTTGGATTGTTGCTCCTATGCTGTCAAGGCTCATACGCTCTTTTAAAACAGCATCTCCTATTGCCAGTAGGTTAATCCTCTTTCCTGAAGACAGCAGTGGGCTATTCCAGCTGCTGGTCTGACCTAGGATAATCCTGCTCATGTGACTTTGCAAAAGACAATATTTTGTTTTTTCTGTTAATTTAATAAGAATGGTTACATTTTGGTGCTTACGTTTAGCAAAAGCAGCATTGCATGCAGAAGCCTAAAATGTTTCCATCAGCTGCTCTTCAATACTACTTTTAGGAGATTAAAACCGAAGCAACAAAGGATTTGTTTCACAGGTTATTTTTCCTTCCTTGAATTTCAGGAAATTTATACTTTTGATGCAATAAATATTTTTTTAGTTTTAGAAGATTGACTTGCAATGGTTTTCACTACAAAACAGTCTCCAGGAATGTGCTTTCAAAGTAAGCATTATGATAAAACTCCTGCTGGTGGCAAATTAAGAGTAAGACATGCAGTAGTACCTTCATCATTATAAGATACAACCAAGTTTGCAATTTAACATTCCAGTTAGGGGTACACACCAGTCCCTCTCCCTGTTAAATGGTCCAGGCACAGTTACATTTCATGAAAAGCCAGTGCACTCCCAGTCTTCAGACATGACTGTGGAAGTCTGTTGACAGGATATCCCCATCAGCGATGCTTTGGACTCAGTCCAACAGGTCCAGACAGTAATTTGTCATTTAAGTAGGTGGCTGTTCTGGCTGCAAGTGAAATCCCATGAACATCAATCCCATATAAGAAGTTAACACTGCTGACTGAAGGAGTTCTTTAAGAGAACTGCCCATCTCTTCAGAGCTAGGAGACTCATAGGAAACAACCCCACCCTGCTAGTATTGAGCTGATACTTGTCTACTGTTTATAGACTGCATCTCCAATTTTACTTTACTTCCAGTCTTTTTTGTGACTGATTTTAATTTGTATTAGTCTGATTGGAATTTCTCCGCATTAGTTAAATACCAATCTGGATATGTGAGCCTGAATTTCAGCAGAAATCATGCAAAGACTGATTAAAAAATGTGTCTCTGGAGAAGGCTAGAAATTTTGGGGGTTTTACAGAGGTGTTTTCCTTTTCCAACATGATTCTTGTCCTTTAGTTCAGAAATCTTCTTGCAGTATTTCACAGAATAGGCATTCTTTGACTGTATGTTTGTGGCATATTTCTTCTGTGGTTTTCAAATATGTGACTTACGATTTTTCTTGGTAGTGTTAAAATTGCTTTTTAAGAAAATAAGGATACATTAAATGCTGCTTTAATCTGCTTTGTTAGTCATTAGGATAAGCTTTTACAGTGCTGATGCTTTAAGACTGTGGAATGGGCTGGGGAGATTTTTTTGTAGCCAGTTTCTAATGGAAGAATTTGTGCAGATGTTTAAACCTAGTGCTGAATAAATTATTTGGGATGTAATACTGAAACAGTGGTGAGAAGTTCCCGGCAGGTGCCTTTCATTTTTGAAAAGGGATTTAAATTAATGTAAGAACTTTGATACATACTGGAAAAAAGATTGTGATGTGTTGAATTTGTTTTCACATGTATTTCAGATATGGACATGGATATGAAATTTTTTGTGTTGCTTGCAATAATTCAAACACTGTAATTGCCTCAGCATGTAAGGTAAGACAAGATTCTAGCACCACCTAGTGAAAAGTGCTATCAGACTTTCAGGCCTGAATTTTGTTCTTTCACAAAAATGTGGAAGATTTTGTATAAGTGACAGTTGCCTTGCAAAGGTGAGAGTGATTGCAAATATGTTATTATTCCTAAATTGTATACGATTCATTTGAAGATATTAGTAAGATAAATACTAACAAATACAGATCTGAAATCTTTTCTGATATCCTGTCAGCATTAAAAGAAAGGAGTGAAACAATGTTGAAACTTACCAGAGGAAAGCTGAGTCTTACTTGATTTCAAGCCTTAAAACACGCTGTCCAGTATTATAATACTTTGAAATGTGTGACTTTTATATTTGCTCTCATTAATTCACACTGATATTTTTTTCCATCCATACAGGCTTCCAGAAAAGAACATGCAGCAATTATTTTGTGGAGCACTGCTTCTTGGAAGAAACTGCAGAGTTTGTCTTTTCACAATCTGACTGTAACTCAGCTGGCATTTTCTCCTGATGACAGATTTTTACTAGCTGTTTCTAGAGACAGGAATTGGTCACTGTGGAGAAAACAAGATTCTTCAGAGTCAGGTAAGATATGTGAAGTCGGTATACAAATTCGTAGACTTGGAAGTTTGTTCAATATTTTTGACTGCAAAATATTTGAAAGAGAATTGATAAAATATTTTAATGGACAGTTTGTGTACGACTTTGAAGAATTATTAATGTTGTAGGCTCTTGTGGATTTAAGAAATGCAGTTAATGTGTGGAAAGATAGAAAGGAAGTTAAAATGCAGAGAAGAATATAATCAGGCGTTAGATGGTGTTTAATTGATGGATGTAATGAAGTCTGCTAGTCCTCCTGCCTTCTGCATGTGATTGTATGTTTGACTTACTGAAATCAAATATACTAGCTGAACTTCATATTGGCATTCTGTCAAGGAAAGCCATCTCAAGAGTTCTGTGCAGGCGTAGCCGAAGGTCCAGCGCTGCAGCCGTATCCTGCATAGGGCTGCCTTGTTCCTGCTTGCAGGACACGACCCTTTGAGACTCTTGACAGGATTAATCTCTGTCTTTGGTGTGGCTTTCTGATAATCCTACACAATTGATTAATTTGACTAGGACTGGCTATGTCTGGAAAAAGAGCTGATAGTAAGGATTCAGTTGACTTTCTCATTAAGACTTTGAGCCTTGCAAAATCATGAGGAGATTGCTATTGAACACTTTAATAGAATCCTAGAACAGATGCTTGTGCTGAAAGCAATTATCATTGCACTCTTGGCTTAATAGCATATAAACACTGCTGGGCTCTATAGAATGTTCCTAGAGACTTGGCAGTGAGTTTTGGCCCCTTCAGACAGTGTCCGGTTGTATCCTGGCTTGAATTTCTGTTCTATTCAGACTTCTATTCTAAAGCCTGGCATATTGTCCACAGTAGTTACACAATGTTTCAGGATAAGGATCATGAATACTCATAGCAAGTAGAGGAAATCCTCTTTTCATCTGTTCATCAATAACCCTTCTGTCTACAAATAACATCATTATCAGTGTAAAGCAAAACTGCTGCTATTGGCATCCCAATAAGGGGTTATTCAAAGTCTATCCTCCAAAATGACAACCTTTTCTACTCAGGAAAAGCATTCCCATTTACTGATCTGCTGATCAGATTTAGTGCCTGATTGTATACATGCTGAAATGGCAGCTTGTCTCTTTGGGAACACATTAATCTTTACAATTGGACCATTTTGATTTGAGCAGTTGGGACTTTACTGGTAAATAGGAGTGCCAGTGAAATTACTGGGGAAACGTGAACACATGGTAAATGTTGCACTATTCAAAAACTTCTGAAATCACTGTTCTTGATAGAAATAACCTGAAGGTGTTATACTTGGACTTAAATTCCTCTGAAAAAGAAATACATGTAAAAGATTGAACTGTTCCTACTGTTTTAGGGCTATAAGGGCTGACTGATACGGTCTTGAACAGTTACCACTGTGGTAAATGCTGGAAAAAAAATATTCATGTAGTCCTAAGTATTCCCAGTTGCTTTAAAGAAAAAAATAATGGAATAATGAGCGGAATAATGTCCAAGTATTCCTGCAGTTCTGACACAGAGTAAAGTAAGAGTAACAATAACGTTTAATATGTAAAGTGGTTGAAAGAAGGCTTTTCCTCTATATGTTTTATTCCAGGACCAGTCTTCACTTGCTGTGCCTACACAGATAAAAATACAGCTGTTCACAGTCGAATCATTTGGTCCTGCGATTGGACACCAGATAGCAAGTATTTTATTACTGGTAGTCGGGACAAAAAGGTAATTAATGTTAAAGGAATTTAGAAAGCCCAGGGCTATTTTAAATGTATTTTAGAATAGCAAACACTATGTTCTAATGAGCCCATATTTTATATACACACAAAAATCTTATTGCATGTATTAGCACAGAAATCAGTGATACTTTGATAAGCTAAATGAAGTGCTAGAATATGTATATACAAGACTATGGGCTGCCAGTTGGACATTCTCCCTTCTTTTTTCATGCAGTAAGACAAGCATACATGACATAATACTATGGGTCTCAAGTTTTTGTTTAACTTTCATAACAGAATCTGGTTTTGTTGTCAGTAATTTTAATGAAATCAGACAGACTGTCTACAAAGTTGGATCTTTGCAGGTAGAGATTTTTTTACTATTTTCAGGGTCATCCACTTAATTCTGTGCCCTGGAATTATTTCGATTAAGTTATTCCTTATGTTTTTGTATGTGCATTTACAAGGAGATTAAAATGAAAGTTCCTAGATTACTCTTTTTCTTACAGGTCATTATCTGGGGCCAGTGTGATCTGTCAGTGATTACTGAAGGGAATGTGCTGGATTCAATCAAGCCTTGTTCAACAGTGCTGGATGCTGGGGATTCTGTGACTGCTGTTGGTATCAGCCGTGTGCTTACTCCTGATGGAAGGTATTGCTGGTTTTCTGTGAGGTCATTTTGTGTTTAATCTGAGATTAGTATTTATCCCTTTAGTCAACTAGTTTCCTGTGGCTAAACAGCTCCCAAAATCTACCTGTCAATTATTTTGACCATTCTTTAACTGAATGACCTCTTCTTTCTTTCTTTCCTAGCCACCTTTTCAGGTGTATGGTGACTTCTCCAAAAAGTGTAACAAGAAAAAAAGAAAGTTTGAGAGGGGAGGGAGAGAGGCATTGTACTAGTTTGAAAGCAAACCAGTGAGAGATTCCAAGTCAGATTTACAATTTAATAGGAAAATTAGGATAAAGGCAATAATACAGAAATACTGGTTTAAACTGCCAGAGTCAGGATATGACCTGACACCCTGTCAGGCAGGGTGGCGGTAGCAGTCCAATTAAAAGGTGGCTGCAGTCCTCTTGAGGTGATAGATGTGGTTCTGTTGAAGCAGTGATCTTGTGGAAGGGTCTGGTCTTCCTCTGAAGCTCCAGTGGTGGTTATGTGGCTCTTCTCCTCTGGGAGTCCAGTAGGTAAGGGCTGAGTGTGGTGTTCCAAACCTCAGATTATATCCAGCTAGGAATGCTTGGCTCCTCCCCCTGGGCGGAACATCTCACAATGGGATGATGTAATTCTGTGAGTCATGCAGTGAGGCTGGATGGCCCATTAACAGAAGGTATCCCTCTGGAGGGAATTATCAGGGATGTGTCATGAAGAGACAAAGAGCCCTGCCCCACCTGGTTTCAACAGATGGTGATAGAATACATACTTTTGGTTACATCTTACATTGTAACCTAAGACAGGCGTGAACACACCTGAAGTACATTAATTCTTCCAACAATATTGATTTATCTGATGTTGTGAAAACGTTCTTTTTTTTCCTAATCAAATATGTGCAGCAGGTTTCTGCTTTGTTCATTTTTTTTTTGTGAAGCAGCTTTGACGTAAATTGTGATGTATTAATTTTTTTCATGGAAAAGTAAATACTGGTTTGAAGGGCAAGGTACAACAACAGTGCTTGAGTGCTAGTTCTTTCTATGCTGCATTAGAGCTGACCTCACTGAGCTGTCTACTGTAATCTCTAAACTAATGTAATTATTCTCTTGATAGATACATTGTTGCAGTAGGCTTAGAGAATGGGAAGATTATCTTGTACACATGGAAGCAAAGTGGGAAAGAACCAGCACTGGCTGATTGGACCACAAGCATTGAGATGTGTAACAGGTAAGTCTTTTGAAGTGAGTTATGAGCAATGAAATATTATTCTTCAGACTAACAGTGCTGGAGTTCTGTTCTTATAGTATAAAATATATTGATCTAGTTTATTTCTATACCAAAAATTGTTATCCTTTTAGGAAAAGTTTGATCCCTGAAAGTCTAAAGATGTCTTGAAGCAAAACCCAGAAATAAAAATATTGGTTATTTAGATGTATTAATAAAACCCCCAAAAAATACAGACAAAAACCAGAGGGGGGTTAAACCCCAAAATACTTCATGCTATGCAGATACTTTGAGAAGTATTATTATTTGTTGGCCCTACTTAAAAAAAAAAAAAAAGCTTTACTTTTAGTCATATATATGATGATAGAAACACTTGAGAGAGTGGAAAGGATCACTGTCTATATACATCAGCAAAACATTTTGGAGTGGATGACAGCAAGCTTTCAAGAGCAGCTTCCAGGAGAAACCAAAGGAGTGACAAGCTATGTGCAGGGCTGCTGCAGTGACAGCTAGAGAGACTCTGTGGAGAGACTTCAGATGTTTCACTTGAAGCACTCTCCTGGGTTCCTCTATCACACACTGGCATTGATAGTAACAGAAATGGAAGTTGATGGTGACTTTGGCCTGTGTGTGCTTGAAATGAATGGGAAAGAGACACCAGAAAACAGGAAATCGCAGGCTAAGAGCCAGAAATCTGTCATATCTAAGTAACTGAGATGCTCGACCTCCAGCTTAATGTGGTAAAACTGAAAATCAATAGCTGCTTGAATTATTGATGAGTGAGAGGATAAAATGTCATTAGTGTTAATGACCCTGCTTAATAAGAACTTAATACCTGCTGGTTGTCACAAGTCAGTTTTTCCTCAGTCGGTAGTGTAAACTGAAGAGTACTAATTGCGTGAGTGTTGATGTTTACACTCACATGCCCAACTGTGTTTAACATTTTGCAGTTACGTATGGATTTCTTTTTGTTGCAGCCAAAGTCATGCTCTTACTGTGAAACGCTTATGTTGGAGACATCATGCAGGCAGAGCTGGACATAATGATGAGAACAGCAGCAAGTGGTTGCAGCTTGCAAGTTGTGGAGCTGATCACTCTGTTAAAATATTCAATGTCAACAGATTTGCTCTTTAGCAAAGACAGCATGCCTGTTTGCGCCAAAGAGATTCACAGCATTTTATTTCAACTTTTAGCCACTTTGATTATTGAATTTTCTCTTTCCTGCTGTGCAAAGTGAAATATCTGACATGTAACTTATTAAAACAACTTTGGTGGAAGTTTGAAATGTCAAATATTTTTTTATTGCTGCAGTTCTGGGAATATGAAGTATATGTTTTGTTTGGTGAATATCCTGAAACTGAGGGATGGGAGGTGGGGTAGGGCATGGGAGGATAATGAGAGAGCTTTGTTCTCTGTGACTCCAAGGGTAGGTGGGAAGCTGCTTGTGGTTGAGATTCCACATGGAGTACTGAATTTTTTTTTAACTCCTCTTGCTGCTAAACTTAACTGTTGGTTGGCCTGCCAGTGCTGCTAGTGTGTTTAGGCATGTGCAGCCAGAGATCAGGGTTAAACACACAGCTTTCTCTGGTTGCCTTTGAATTTATATTACAGCCCTGGTCCGAGTCTGAGGCCACCTGACTCTGGAAGGAGTAGTTTGTGTTTGCATGCTTGGACAGGCCTGCTTCTTTGATTTTATTCCTTTATTCTGCTGTGCAGGGCTGAGCTTGTGCTTCTTGGTCAGGTGGGGCTTAAAGCTGAACTCACAGACCACTAAATGTTCTGGTGTCTCCCCTGTGAGCCCTCTATGAGCAGAGACAGAAGAGCCACATCTTGGACTGTTGGAGGGCTATCCTCTACAGTTTGGACTGGAAAAGCTTATGGATATCACTAGGCAGGAGCTAAAAGGAGGCAGCCATTCCTTACACTGCCTTTGGGCTCTTCCTGACTTTTGAGGGCTCCTTCTTTGCTCTGATGAAAACAAGCTAACTTAGTTGTCCCATAGTGTAATTTAAGTAGGATGCTAATAGACTGAGAGTACTTCAGACTTTCCCTCAGCAGGTCTGTATCTGATTCCAAAGTCTAATTTAGAAATCAGTTAAACTTTGAGAATGAAATTATTGTTACTTCGGAACCGCTTGCTACCCGTAAATGGCAATGCAGAGGTAATTGGAATTGTGTTTAACTTTTTACAGTGTTGGATATTTAAATTAAGAGTGCAGCTCTTTCAGAGTGGGGAATACTCTTTTCAGAGTAGTTATAGTTTATGCCTTGAAAGGTTTTGTATTTTAGGTCTTCATTTTCAGTTCTGTTTTTCAGCCATTAAAAAAAAAATCATTCTTTAAAATGGGGACAGGGGAATAAAAAAATGACTTATTAATAAAGATGATTTGCTACATTTTGCTTGTGGTACCCAGTGCTTTCCTTACATGTGTGCTTTAGCATTCAAGTGTTTGAGGATTGTATTTCACTTGTCTGGGAGTTTTTAAGCAACCATATCCTGGCAAGAGGAGGACATAACTTACCACTCATGAAGTTTCAAAAAACTGCCAGAAGTGGAACTTTATTCTGTGTCACAACTGTAATCTTGTATCTTACAATTTGTTGATAATACTGTACAATTCTTTCCAGTAGTAGTACATCTTGTCATGTGGCCACTTCTGGGCATAGGTGACAATGAAACCTCATATTAGTTGTCGCTCTCTTTTATTTTGTGAAATGCTGGCATTAAACAAGCATCAGCTACTAGATGATTTAGTAATCCACTCCATTACCACTGGGACTCTGTGACTCAATCACATTAAAGATTACACCTCATTGTTCCAGCTTTAAATGAACCAGATTAGTCTGTTGGTCTCCCAAGTCTAAGTGTTTATAATAGACACTTTTAATTTTCAGTTAAGTTAGAGGTTGTCAAGAGACACCTTGGCACACAATTAATATTTTATGTATGATACTATCTTTGATCACATATCACTTTGCTATGCATTTAGTAGGTGTGACTTTTATATACACCTTTATCTTCTAAGAAAATCCACTCATGTGTTTTCCAACCAGCATGTAAAAAATACTAAGAAATGAGCTGTTGTCAATGTAGGTGGTGCTCTGAAATTCTCTGCTTGTTGTACTGTGCCACTGAAAATGGAGTTGAGAAAATTGATGGGACAAACTGAAGTTTTGTAAAGAATATTTTAATACCTTTTGGTACATTTGAGGTAAAGCCATCCCATGAAGATTTTGGATGCATATTACCAGTATTTACTGGCTTTATGCTTCTTTTGAAGAGACTTTGTGGTCAAAGATATGAACAAACTGTTTTATGTCATCAGAGCTAAAGGAGGAGGATTGTTTTGTCTTACAGTAGAGGTGAACAAGCAAGAAATGGCATGGGCCTTATTGTTTGTAACCAGAATCAAATGGTTATTGAGGTCATCCAAAGCAATGTTAAATCTTTCAGTCCAGGATGTAGGTGTAGGCATCCTCTCAAGTCTGTGTTGGACCAAAAAGCCATGCTAACACTGCCATTAGAGGTGAGGGTGCCGTGGTGTCCGGTGGATCAGGAGGACAAAATGAGCTGTTTGTGTAAACTGGGAGGATGTGGGATGCTGACATTCAGCCCAAGGAACTCCTGCCTGGGCTTCACATGGTAGGCTCCCTAAATGCTGCTGCCAAGCTTCATTTCTTCAGTTATGAAATGGGAAAGAAGGAGCTGGAGCATCATGCTAAGCCTTAAGAAAAAGGCTGTTGTTTCCTGCAGTTGTCTATCTTGTGGGCTGGGACTTCAGAAGTAACTAGAAGCAGTTGAAAATTTCAAGGAAGTAAATTATTGAACTCTGAGCCATTGAAAACATCGCTCTGGTAACTCTGACTAATCTCTGTTTTCCAAAATATTTAACATGAAGAAATGAGAATGCTCCTTGGCTCACTGCCAATGGCAGCTAATGCAGAGATGAGGGAAGAGGAGGAAGCAGCTGTGTCCTCATTTAGACTCAAATCTCACTTTAAAGAAGTGGCTGTTACAAATTAGGAAACTTTAAAATAACTGAAATGGGAAGCAAAAATATTACTTGCTCTGTTTTAAGGAGCATCTGGAGCTGTACGAAAGATGAGACAAAATCACTGACAGGACAAAAATCAGACTTTGCCTTTTGTGCATTGGAAACTGGTAGAGGTGGGAGTTGAGCACAGTTCAGCAGTGCCGCACTACTGCTTTTTTACCAGCAATCCTGTGTCAGGCTCTGCAGCGGTAGTTTTGAGGCAGCAGAGTGTGTACCCCGTGACTTGCCCAGCCCTTGACCCTTCCACCATTCCCATTTTTGCCCTGTGTACTGGCACATCCTCAAACAGTTGTGGGATATCCCTTCAGACAGTTTTCTCCCCCAGCCAGGAGCTGCTTTTTTTCCCATGCCAACCACCAGATTCCTCTTATCCTACTTCTGTGTTTGCTGGTAGGGAGCTGAGGGGGCTGTGGGCTCCCTTTGCCAGCCCCTGGTACTCTTGCTGAAGCACAGCTCTTGCTGTCACCTTGTGTGACCAGCTCTAGTGACTGTATTTGAGCAGTTTGTGTTCAGTGGCATATCCAAACATTGTCATTTTCTGCAGCGACTCATCCTATGCTGTAATGCAATAATAAAACTAGAAATGATCTCTTTCTGGAGGGAATTTAGGGAAGACCATGTGACAAATCGCAATGCTGTACCACACTAACAGGTACAGTTATTACTCCAGAGAATAATAACTCCAGTTATTACTCCAGTATCCTGGGGTAGCTCTACCAACCAGATGTGCCCTGGACTTGAAGTCCTCAAGAAGAGCTGCTCCATGTAATTGGTTTTTGCAGGACTCGGCCAACATTCTGGCTGAACAGATGAGGGGAGGTGGTGTGCCTGAGGTAATTGCCGTGTTACAGTGGTGTTACCCTTATATAGACTCCAGCAGATCCCAGCTGAAATAAAAGGGTTGCAGCAAACAGACTTTTTACTGCAGAGGGCTGTTCCCCTTGCCTCAAAAGCTTGTGCAAACACCGGTCTTGTCCTGCCTCATTTTGTTTTTTCTAAGTGCTTTTCTGTCTTTACTCACCCCCTCTTCTTCTAAGAAGGTGATTTGGCACCTTGGTCCCTTCTCCATTCCTTCAGGCCCCTAAATACTCCTGTAACCAATCCTTATTTTCTCAACAGCCTCCTCTCTCTTTTAGTTGTTCTTGTAAAATAATCTTATGCTTTCTAATACACGATCATAGGAGAATTCATGTGTATCAAGTATAACATCCTCTTGGTATTTTCTGTTCTGTCTTCTGTGCCTCTGATTCTTCCTTTGCTAGGTTTTGGGCTTTTGGTATTTACACAGCCTGTCCAGCCTCATTACCTCCTTTCTCCCTGACAACAAATTACTGGCATACGTGTGAGCAGCATGCCCTCCTCCCTTACTAAAGCATAAGCTGTCTACCTGCCAGTGGGGGGAACTTTTCTCCTGTACAAAAATGAATTGACTGCAATCTCCCCAAGAGAAGCTTTCCAAGTGCTTTTCAAGATAAAGCAATCGTTATGTTTGTCTCTCTGTTTCATAATCTTGGAGAGTCTCTGTCCTGCGAGTTATCATATAAAGATGTGCCTCTCTGAGAGAATATCTGTACTCCACAGACAGACTTTTTAGAGTGTAGAAGCTTTCTGCTGTTTAAATTTTTCCCTTTGACATGACAGGCAGTCCTATATTCAATTCTCTGGATGCTACAGGTTTTCACCACTGTCCACAGAGAGCATTGAGCTGCAACACACTATTCTCTCTCTGCAGAAGAAGTTCAGCCAGGGAGGTTGAATAAGCTGCCGTGCAGGCAAGCTCCTGAGCTGCCTGTAGGTTGCTCTGTGTAAGTCTTCAGGGCGGGTCTGTCTGACCTCCATAGGTGCTAAAGGTGTGATGTAGCCTCCAATGGGTGCTTTGGTCAAACTTCTGCTTCTTTGGTATGTGCACACAGTCTCTTTATATCACAAACATCGCTGTGCCTTCAGTAACAGCTCCAGGTCACTAAGTCCATTGGGACTAGTTGAAGTGGGAGCCCCTTTACAGCTGGTGAGCATTGATTCAGGCCAGCAGACCACCCCTATAGTTACAGGTGCATGGAATGTAGTCTGTTAAAGCTAATAAAAAGGTATAAATGTTGGGTTTCCTTAGCTACTACTAGAGAAATGCCAGATTCAACTTTTTCTACCCATTAAAATTAAATTTGGTGTGTTTTATCATGTAAAAGCTGAAAACAGGAGTTATGTCTCTGATGCGAAATTCTGCAATTCTTATTTATTGCTCAAAAGTGCGTTTCCATAGATTAGAACTGAAAATTGCTAGCTCAAAGCTGAAATAAAACCAGATTATATTTCCACAGAGCAATAGGATCATGTGTTTATTAAAAATGGAAGGGAACTCAGGAAGTCTCTCTTTCAGCCTGCTCCAGGCAGGGTCAACTGTGAAATCACACCAGGCTGCTCAGAACTTCAGTTCTCAGACTGCCAGTCTGCTCTTGAAAATCTCAGAGGATGGGGACTGCACAGTCACTCTGAGCAACCTGTTCGACTGCTGACTGTCTTCATGCTGAAAACTGTTCTTCTTCTCTCAGTTCTGAACCTCTCTTGGTTTATGCCCTCTCTTGCCTTCCTTCAGCTCACCATTGTGAAGAGCTGGGCTCCATCATCTTCACAGTCTCCTTTGTATCAGATGGCTGCTACCCAGTGCCTGCAAAGCCTTCTCTTCCCCAGGCTGAACCTGGCGCATCCCTCCGCCTTCCCTTACAGGGCAACGGATCCAGCTCCCTCTACTGCTGCACTTGCTCCAGTGTAACATCGTCTTTCCTGTGTTGGGAAACCCCAAACTGGACAAGTGCCCATGGTCTCTACTAACGACCATGTGTCTAAAGTCTGTTGTATAGTTTCCTTCCTTATGAAGTCCAAGTCTATAACTCTCTCTTCTTTAACCTGATCATGTCCCTTTCCTACACTATTCCTTTGCATGCACTGGACTGTGTGGTGGTGATGTGATCCCAAGACAGATTTTAATGTGTGTCTGCAAAGCTGGGACCTTCCCCATACCCACTGTGTGGTGTAGTCCAACATCCCCACCAGATGGGAACTCAGGCATTGCTCTGGCCACTTGGCACACTGTTTCTGGGAACAAAAGTACTCCTGTCATATTAGTTAAATGTCCTTACTCCATGCTTCCACCACTGGTGAGGTGGAAGTGGCAGAAAAAAGATGTTTTGGCTCTGGCTGGAAGCTCCATTCATCTCCTGCCTCCATTTGAGTGTGGGGTGCCTGCCCTCAGGGAGCAGGTGTCCAGAGCCCACAGCAGAACTGCAATCCATATTAACTGTTTCCCTGTGACTTGGGATAGTCAGTGCAACTGTCTATTTAGATAATCGAGAGCTGACACAGGAATGTTATATTGGTTGTAAACCCAAACAGCCCCTCACCCCTAGAATTCGAGATTTAAAAAATTGCTTACCATCTATCTCAGAGGAAAAGAAATGGATGCTATTTTAAATGCCTGAACTGTGCTCATTTCACTGAAAAATCAGCGAGTTAATTGCTTCCACATGCCCCGGACCACCAGGTGGCAATATAAGAAAAAGGATAAGTGTGAATTTGCAGCACCTGTCATGTATACCCGAAAAACCAAAATAACTTACAAATATACTCAAACACAGGTATTTGGTCTCCTCTGAGTTGTTTAAATGCAGTGTTTCAGTGACAAGCATTTCTCATGAAACACTGCTTTTGAAAGCATTCTTCTGGTTTTGTCCTGCAGTTGGGAAACTGTTTGTAAACTTCAGAAAATAATGAGCTCTTCCTAATCACATGCCAACATATCAATCTGAAGAGGATATAAAAAAAATCTTAATTTTCTTGCTTTATCCTGTTGAAGTGTAAAATGGGACTTAATTTTTTGTGTCTGTTTTGTTGTTTGTGTTTTGTATTCTGAAAGGCTGTGTGACCATGTGGACGCCCTGGGAGGGGTTTAAGCTAATGATGTCTCATGCACCTCCTGATGGCAGCTGTGATTTAGATTAAAGGGTAGATTTAGTTGAAATATTAGGAATAAATTCTTTACTGTGAGGGTGGTGAGGCACAGGAACAAGTTGCCCAGAGAAGTCGTACATGACCTATTCCTGGAAGTGTTCAAGGCCAGGTTGGATGGGGCTTTTAGGAGTGATGATCTTTAGGGTCCCCTCCAACCCAAACCATTCTATGATTCTAAATTTTTAAGTGATGGATGACCATAGTGGATCTTATGATGAAATTCTCCCAGATGCCAGTGAGTTACGTTTCAGGAACATCTTGAGCCAGAGGGAGAGTCCTAGTGCCTATTAGCTATTGATGAATTTCCTCTTCCTTCCATGGATTTGTCTAATTGCTTTTTGAATCCATGCAAACACATAATTTCTCCCGTGATTAGTGGGTAATCCTGAGGGTAAGTCTGTGCCAATAAGAAGATGTGTCTCTTGTTTGTTTGGAACATTTAATGCCTCCTTGTTATTATATTAGAAAAGAAAAGGATTAGTTGTTTTTCACTGTCTACTTGTTATTTCTGATTTTATAGACCTCTAGCATATTCTCTACTCATGGATTTCTTTTGCAGTTTGAAGGGTCCTGCTGTAATTTAATGTCCCTTTTATGGCAGCTGTACTCTTCCTTTC
Source organism: Corvus hawaiiensis (assembly GCF_020740725.1). NCBI lineage: Eukaryota > Metazoa > Chordata > Aves > Passeriformes > Corvidae > Corvus > Corvus hawaiiensis. The sequence goes on along the minus strand of NC_063242.1, from coordinate 3,952,309 downwards.
ATTGAACTTATTGCCTCTTCGCCAGCGCTACAATATTTATGCCAATAAAGAGGTATTTATTACTGGTTCTGCATCTTTTTATGTATTCATGTTTATCTGCGAGTGTGTAACAAACCAAACTGTTTATATAAAGTACTGGCAAATAATTTTCTTTCTTTTCTTGTTTTGTTTTGAAACAAGTCAAAACTTTTTTATTTGAAGCATTTAAGGCTCATGATGGTGTCTTTTTTGGGTATTTGTGACACAGTGTAGTATCATGTCTCTGGACTGTTTTGTTCTTTCCTTATTTAAGTCATAAATTGATTTTTCTAATATCATTCTGGTCAGCAGTGACAAGTTGCAGAGACCTCAGCATCGCAGCCCGGTGTGGAACGATTAGCACTTGCTGCTGAAGGATAAATCCAGTACTAAAATAACAGGGTAGCTGTAACCCAAGACTGAAGGTACTGGCAGCATATGTTTGGGACGTCTGTGCAGCAGCTGATATTATGCCTCCTGTGTCTCTGCAGCTCCATCAAAGAATCAGTCACTCACAGGTGAGAATTTCCTTTATCAACTCGGTAAAAATAGAGGAGGCTGGTGAGTGACTCCTGTGATTTGGTGAGAGCCTTTGCAGCCGTGTCAGGAGAGGGCTTTCACACTGTGTGGAAAGCCTCCCCACAGATGTGGCAGATGTCAGAAGCCCTTTCCAGCTGTCCTTGCCCACAAAATCAGCAGAGAAGCAAAAGTCTCCATAGGATCTTACAGATTTAAAAACAAACAAATAATTGATTTTTTAAAGTCTAGAGGAATGTGTAGTTGCTGTTCAGCTTGTCCTTTTGCATAATGTAGGAGGAGATATTGTACTCTGGGGAGTTACTGAGCAGTGCAGTGACTTGTGGTTAACCAGGTTATCCAGGAAGATCTTTAAAAAAGTAAAAGTAAAAGCTGGAAACATGTCCTTCCTCCTCCACAACTCACTTACTATAATGCAGCTAAAACAGGTTCTCAAAAAGCAAAAAAGAGCTTGTAAGGTTGTGCTGTTGGTCTTGGAGTCTTGCTCTGTTATGGTGATGGTGGGGTTGACTGGTCATCTGTGAGACACCAAAATGTGGTCTCTTAACCAATGAGAGAAGTTGTGTGAAAAATGTAGTACTCATTTTTCTCCATACGTCTTAGGAAGCAAATGAAAATTTGGGTTTGATATGCCTCAAAGAGGAAACAAATGTTAGAAAAATGTTGCTCAGAATTGTCCCTATCCTCTTCTTCCCCAGCAGCTGTTTGATTGAGGGTGAGAAGTGGTGCCCCAGACCCAGCTAAAGAGCCAGCCCAAAGCAGGCAAAAATACCTGATTTCAGCCCAAGCACAGCTTCAGCACGGGCAGAACCACAGCAGATGAAGACAGAAGTTGCAGAGTTTTGAGATTTGCCTAAAGGCTCGATGTTTGCAACACCCCTGCCCTTCCTGGGAGCAGACTGTACTCTGCCGTGGTGATGACGATGATGTGTGCGTGGAGCATGTTCTGCACCTTGTGCTTCTACGTAGGTGTGGGAGAAAGGTGAACATATGCTTTTGAAGAAGCTGTTGTATCCCTGTTTCCTTCTAAAGGTGCCATCTGTGCTCTCTGAGTCACCAGGATATAGTTTACCCTACGACAGGAGCAGCTCTTGACAGGTGCAGTAGGCTCTGAGGTCAGTGTAGAAGTCGATGTGTGTTTGGATCTGAGAGTCCTATTCTTCACCATCCCTTCAGCTTGGCAGTGGTGACAAGGCCAGTCTTCCTACAGCTGGGCTGCAGTGCCTTGGGGTTGCTCTTCTTTGCGGTCTTTTTCTTCCAGACATCTTCCCACCTTGTGCTGCAGCCAGATGGAAACTCTGTTTTAGACATGTACAATGTTTTGTTGACATCTGAAACTGACCAGTTGTGACTTTGGCTGTGATGCCATTCCCATGTTCAAATAGTGAAGCTGTTTGCCATGTCTCATGGCAGTGTGTCGGCAGATGACCAATTCACCTCGGCTTCTGAAAGCACACCATGTCCCAGGCAGATGTTCCCTTTTTTTCATCAACTCTTGGCTAATATAAACAATATTCACTTCCCAAGTGGCACAGATATGCAAATGAACCTTTCACAGGATAATGGCCATATGAAGCTTTGCTAGCAGGCATTCACGACATGTGGAGGCATGTTGGTGCCAGATGCTTGCAGGCTTTTGGCTGTGCTATTCCCTTTTCCAGTAGGATAGTCAGTACCAGGCTATTTTGGGAGATCCACTGCAGGCCCAGATCAATGATTGGTGCTTCTTTAACACCTTCAGGCAACAGTGCTCTCCAGGTTGCCACAGGATTAGCTGGCCCCTACAGTGTCATTCTGCCTCCTAAAGCCCTTGGCTTGTCTGGCTGCTGTGGAGCCTTTTACAAACACCAAGCCAATGTCAGGTTGCAGCATCTCTGAGACGTGCCAGTTTTTCGTGGCACAAACAGAACAGTGCATCATTCTTAGTGAAACCTTCTGAGGAATCAGGTTGTGATGGGATGAACAAAGCTGTAGCTAAACAATGAGATTCTTCTGTCTTTTCAAACTAGGGTAAAATGTAGTATCAGTGTATACAGAATTCCATAATGAGGTAAAAACCACTCACCAGTATACATGGAACTGCACAATTTTTGCTTCTTTGTTTGTCAGGTAAAAAGACTGCCTGATATATTGAGGTCTGTTGCTTTATCAGAGGAGAACATCAACCTGCTTTCCCTTTTTTCTTTGAGGATTAAAGCTCACCTAAAATAGCTGAGTTCAGTATATCTCTTGCCAGCAGAAGCTGTAAAATTGAGATGGTTCAGGGACTGGTGACCGAGCCAAACTCACAGCCTTTGCTTGCATTCAAGTCACTTAAAAAAATTGCAAGCTCTCACCCTAGGGTGACAGGATGAGATAACTCATTGCTTTGGGAGGCCAGAAAGGGAGAAAGCAGTAGCAGTTGTAAGGCACTGTGGTCCATATGGACTTCCTTGGGTGGGGGACACCTCCCAAGACACGTGTGACTTGCAGGAAGTTTGTTGTCAGGAGGATGGGTACAGCCCTTCTCATCAACTGCCTTACTGTTCGAGCGGCCACAAATGACTTGTCTGGGGTTTCACCTCGGCATCCTGCTCTGAGCAAAACAAAATTACAGGAGGCAGCAGGGACAGCAGGAGAGCCAAAATGCATTGTTGATGGCACAATGGTTTTCAGCATCCAAAGCTATCCCGAGATTGGGTGTCTCTCTCAGTCTGCTCACCACCTAACGTTTGCAGGCTAAGGCTGTCAATTTTTTCCTACACAGAGAAGAGATCTGTGCTACATCACCGTCTCACTGGGGAGATTCCTGTCCTAACCCCTCTGCCCACAAAGCTGGAGAACCAGTTCATTTCTTGGCTGTATGTGGGATTGTTAGGGGCAAAGAAGAACCCTGAGAGGTCTGTCCTGTCCCTGACCCCACTGTGTTTACTGCTGTTGGGCAGCCAGCCTGCTACTGCTTGTCTCATGGTGGGGCCCTTCACATGTGCTCTGCTCAGCTTTTTGTGATTACTGTTACCCATTTGTGCCTCACAGTGTTGCTTTTCCCTAGATCATGTTTGCTCTGTAGATGACTATTTAAAATAAAGCAGAGTTGATGTTAAGTAGGCAGAACCTTTGAAGGCCTTTACTTGCATTTCAGACAATGCATGCAATTATTCCAGCATCAGCATGACTGTTTTGTTTGCCAAATGCTGATCTGATTTATCACTATACTAGACTGAAAAGTGGTATAGTTAATGACAGTCAGCTCCAACATCTTTTCCTGATTGCCTATTATTGTCCTGAACCAGTTTAATTTTCTATTGTCTTTGTTGAAAATGTAGAAGGGGAAGAAGAGGTTGTTTTAATCCTCCGTATTGGACTATTGAGAATAGCCAGAATTTAATGTGCCATCAGGAAGGCAGAACTACAGCCTTGCTTTTTGGTGGTGACTCACTACATAAATTAAGCAGGATGGTCCCCAAGGCTTATACTTCTCATGCACTCTACGTCACGTTAGAAGCATTAAAATATTAACAAACTTTGATCCCAGGGCAACTCAATGCTCACTCAGATCTGTTTTCAAGCTAGAATGCACTCCCTCTTTGGAGTCTGTAGTAAACTTCAGAAAACTTGGCCTGAAAGCCCAGAGCATCATCATTCAGCAGCACCTAAACTCCCTCTTCAATTATTTAAAAGCCACTCTGAGAGACTCTTTGGAGTCGTGTTACAGATATCTGTTGATATTACAGTTTTTCATGAACTGGCACATCTCTCTGGCCCTCCCCAGTTCTTGTGAACAGTATACCACCACCTCATTCTCCTGAACACCTTGGAACTATCAGTGTCCTTGTGTTGATGTCACAAGGATGAGACCTTAAATATCCTAAAGCTGTGCCTAGTTAGCTAGGGTTTCTCACACAGGAAAACCACTGAGACTGAGTTTCAAGAAGCAAAAGAGGAGAGGCGGTTGAAGGAATACACCATTTTCTCTCCCTGAATATTTCAAGAGGAGCATTAGGTACTGGCCAGCTATCAAAACCTTTTCTCACATGCTCTCCTCCCTTACAGTCTTGCTTCCAGGGACCTCAGTGGTGGCTGCAGTGAAGAAGTGCCTGTGTGAGGAAGGCAAAATAAGTCCCTGACAGCTCTGCCTCCTGCACTGAGCTGCCAATTCAGTGTTAGCGGTGTTTTCTTCAAAGGCTCCTGCAGCTTCCTTGCTGTCATCTCACCCAGGTCTAGAGGGCCCAGGGAAAACTGGCTGCCTGCAATAGCAGCAGTCTGCTATTACCTCACAGGTGGGTAGTGAAAAGCTAGAAAGCAAACTGAGGGGTACTGGTCCTTGTTCCATTATATTTTTTAGTTTTCCCCTTCTCATCCCCCTACTCAAGCCTGATTGAGCTGTGCCTAAAGAAGTTCAGAGTATTCCTGAAACTTTGTTTTGAAAAGGTCTTCTGAAAATTTTCTGCCAGTTAAGGCCGTGCGAAATGACACATCAGAAAGAGCTCCGGTGCTGCAAAATGACATGCCCATCATCTCCACATTTCTCTCTGTGAATGTCTTCCAGCATTTCTCCTTTAAACTTCAGCCCTCACCCAGTTTTAATTGTTGCTTTACTTTGATCTTTGCACAGCAAGTATTTTTCAGTTGACTTCACCAGAAGAAGCTGAAGTATCACCTAAGGGTGATGGAGATGGGGGAATAAGTGCATGTCTGGGACAGGCTCTTTTAGGAGGAAGTAGCTACCACTGGCATTTGGGTGTCCTTGAGTGACCAGTAGCTCTGGACTTGTATTCTCTTCTGAGGGGCAGCTATTTTCACTCACTGGTGAGAGTTTCCAGATAATGAGATAGACAGTAAGAAGCCCTTTTCACCATGGACTGACTGTGAATTGAATGAAAATTAAACAATAATCAAAACAGGCAATTCTGAGTCTTTTGTTGTTGTTGGCAATCAGGTTACCAGCAAGTAGCTTTTGTGACCCTGAGATTGGGAGCCACTAAAGCTGGCAAGATAATTAAAGAGGGAAGGACATGCAGAGGGTAACACATGCAGACCTCCACTAAGCTGAATAGAATACAGATCACAACTTTGCTTTGTCTTTTTTTCCATCGGAAATTTTTGGCATGTCAGTAAACTTCTGTTCCACAGTTTTTCTCTGACAATTTCCCTGTTGCTCCCTGTTCAGATTTCTGCCTCAGTAAAAGGACAAACTGAAAACATTTTCAAAATTTATTTTCTAAATGACCACAAGATGCTTTATTGAAAAGATGACTTTTCCTTCTGCTTCTCTTACAAACAGACTGGATTGTATTCGCAAAGGACACCTCCAACCCACAGAGTGAGGAATAAGCAAGTTAAAACTGCCTGAACAAACTGAGTAGCAATAATTTAAGTACAAACGAGACCTTAGCAATTAGGCTAAGGAAAAAGCACCTGAAAGAGTAAAACAGCTTTCTTGCTGATGAAGCAGCTAGTCTCCATTCAATTCTCAGACATGTGAAAAGGTGTATTTTCAAGCCTGGCTTGGTTTCATTAGTAACTAAAATCTAAACTGATCATAAAACTACAGGGGACAATGTCAGGTTTCTGTCACGGGCAGAACAATGCTCATGGCAGCAGATGTATGAAAACAAAGGGACCCAGCCCAGGCTGGCAGCAACATACCCACCATAATTTGCTGCTGAGGATCCTTGACATGTGGGATAACTCTGGAAAGGGCCAGGTGTGCGTGCCTGGCAGATGAGCGGCACGCGGAGCGTGGCAGACACTTCAATGCAGCACAGGGTGGTCGGCAGCAGGATCAGGCTGCCATGCAGGGCACGCGTAAGGAGCTGTGGCTCGGGCACGGGGCAGCCTGGCCCTGTCTGGCCAGCAGTGTCTGCCTGCACACCTGCCTTGGGGAACTGCATCCAGGCACAGCTCTGAGGATCCCTGCCTATGGGGAAAGACAGACTGCATGGGAAAGAGAGCAGATGTAGAGGCAACAAAACCTGATGTGTGGCTGAAACATGTTCCCTGGGCTCAGTTTTTCACAGAGCTGTCCCCACAGGGCCTCTCTCTCTCACGGAGCTGTCTCTGCTCCCCAGGAGATGGCAAGGTCTGTGGGCTGAGTGCACCTGCTGTGGAAATTCAGCTGCAATTATCCTGCATTTCTGCACGGAGTTGGAATTACCTGGCTGCAGGGTGGCTGTGGAGGTGCTGCTTTTCTGGGGAGGCTCTTGGGGCTGCAACAGGCTTTGAAAGAGGAGAAGTTTTGTTTATCCACTGAGTAAAGCTTCCAGAGGGCAGGTAAAATTTCTGTGTTCATTAGGAGTATAGGATGAGTAGGGTGTACTTGCTGAATCATTTTCTGTGCCTGAGCATTGGCCGGAAAGTCACTTGTGCATCTAAGAAATCCAATGGAAACTGAAATGGGATTTTGAAAAAAAAATGCAGCAATGCTCTAGGACAACTCAGTGATTTTGAGCATGGAAAGACTGGACAGAAGGAATACATCTTGGTACTGTTACCTTACTTGCTCTGGAATTAGGATAGTTTTTAAAGTCCCTTCCTAACGCAGGGGCACAGACAGCAAAGAGAACAGAAATTTTTATGGGATATATTGGCAAATAATTTGAAAACCAATACAGTATACATTTCCAAATCATCTTTTATGCAAACAGTGGCCCAAACTGTTTGGTTTTTTTTAAATCAATGTAATTGCAAAATTAAGTGACAAAATTTACTGCTAGGAGAATGTCCTATTTTTGGCTCAAAAATTGACTCACCCTGACTGCTGCTGCTGCTGTGTGTTCTTGCTGTCCTTCAAAACCAGCAGACAGAGGATGAAGCAGGATGGGTATCAGTCTCTTCTCCCAAGTAAAATGCAGCAGGACAAGTGTAAATAGCACCAGGGAGGTTTAGAGTAGATATTAGTAAGAATTTCTTCCCTGAAGGGATTGTCAAGCATTGGAAGAGGCTGCTCATGGAAGTGGTGGAGTCACCATCTCTGGAGGTATTTAAAAGATGTGTAGATGTGGCACCTAGGGGCACGGCTCAATGGTGAACTTGGCAGTGCTGGCTAATGGCTGGACTCAGTGATCTTGGAGGTCTTTTCCAATTTGATGATTCCATGATTTTATGAATGAGCATTTCTGGAAACACTGTTAACTAGTTGAGGAAAAGAGCTGAATATTAAGGTTATGAAACAGCTGATGGTTTGTAGGAAAGTATAAAAATATTTCCATTTGAAGGATGGAACAAGTATTTTATTTGACTTAAAGAGATCCATTGGCTGTGCACTTGTAAGTCCTAGCAGATAACGTTAGATGTGAAGCAAAAGTCCTGGGCATGCAGGGTGAAAATCATCAGCTGTGTTTCCAGGCTGCTCAGGAGAGGTCTTTGCTTGTTCCTGTGAGTTTAGACAGAGGAGAAGCTGTCCTGGATCCCAGCCTGGGAGGGAAGGGAAAGCAAAAGAAACATGCCTCTTGCTGGGACAGCTGCTGACAAGAGAGAGGAGCAGCAGGAGTGGCTGTGCACCAGCACTCTGAGCAAGGGGGAAGGTCTGAGGGAAGCAGAGGTTAATGGCTGGTGGGAACTGGCTGTGATCATCTCTTAAACTCTCCACTTGTGGTGGGGTCAGTGCTGACAGAGATCAGCTCAAAGTGAGAGTTTAGAACACCCAAATCTGACCACAGCAGGCTGGCACGAAGCTGAGCGCGGATGCCCTGTCGGTAGCAGAAGCAGTGTGTTGAGGGGTCAGGTCTAGCAACCACAGCCCTTTTCAAAATAAGGGTTTTCTGATGGCATTTTGTTCTTTGTGTAATTTAAATCCTTTACCTGAGAGTGATCCCTCATGGCTCTTGTAGATGTACTGAGTTTAACCATCAGCTGCTCTTGGGTAATATCTCTGTGCTTCACTGCCTGTACTGCTGCCTAAACACACAGTTAAGGAGAAGTGTGGATATTATGTGGAGCTGCTCTCTATTAGCAATTCCCCCCCTCCTCAGAAGTGCTTCTTGGCAATGAAATTGTCTTGCTCTCTGACAACAAAATCCATCAGCAGGCTCCTCTCAGGTCTTGTCACCCCCTTCACTACCTTTCTGCTTGCACTGCTTAAAACAATTTTTAGTATTCTTACTTCTTTATTCTATTTTGCTGTGTTATATGTAACACTTTTGGTTAGTATTAAAAATGAAGAAGTAAGGAAGTAAGATGGCTTTACAGATCACCTAGACTGCTACAGAATCGCCTATGAGCCTACTTCTCTGATCAGCTATGCCACAGTAAAAATCCTTGGTAAACAGTGTGAAATTGCATCAGGATTATCATCCAGGCAGCAAACCTATGATCATTTAGGCAGTAACAAGTGTTTTCCTCAAAGATTATAGGAATAAAGATTAGAATCCTGTATCTGAACCACTCTACACCAAATTAATTGCTTTCTTTTTATTTTAAAATGTAGAAACAGCTGAAGTACGTGGGGAATTTGGCTTCCATAATCTGTAGTCAGGAATCAGAGCTGGAGATGGCTGTACCTTCACTGGGAGAGAATGAGAAACATAGTGGTTAAATTTTATTTGGGTCACTTGTAACATTTAATTTTCATAGTCAGTTTGGTTGGCAGAATATTAGATTATATATTTTTTTGCATAATGAAACAATGGAAATCCATATCAGTCCTCCTCGATAAAAGACAGTGGGATTATACTGTATTATATTATAAACACTATGTATGCTTTAATAGTCTGCATGGGCTTTCCTGTAAGATGAGGCTTGGGAAGGGAGCCTTTTTCCTCTTGTCAAAACCAGTAGAGTGGAGCTAGGTCTTTTCAAATCTGTAATAGCCCTCTGAGGAAGGAGAGAGATGTAAATGACAGTGACGTGAGGGAGGCAGACACCCCACCTCCGCCCACCCCCAAGTGCAAGTGTGTAAGTGCATGTGAGAGCTGGTACTCAGAAGCAGAGAGCTGGCAGGATCCACCTCTTCTGCTGGTGGAACAAGAATGGATTTACATCTCATCTGTGCCATCCTCCAGGGCAGGGATCGGAGCTAAACAAAGACCTCTTCAGCATGGGAGAGGGAATCCGTGTATTTTATGTAACAGCTTAGGTTTACTCTTTGGTACAAGAGGACTTGGCTGCACTGTACCACCAGCCCACGTCAGGGTTGGTCCAGGCTTTGCAGTGTCAGGGGAATGCGGGAGTGAAGCCTGTATGCCTTGACCACTGGGGGCATCTGCCGGGAGCAGCTGAAAGCATCTCGCTTGGCTCTCTGAGCCTTTTGGGGTGCGGGAAGCAGAAAGCAAGCAGGTTGTATAAATTCTCAACAAGACGAGTATACTAAAATTACAGCACTCCTACTTCTTTCTTCTGAGTGTGGGCATTAAAAAATACATTTTCAGTAGGCAGGGAGTGGGTGTGTGAGAGAGCAAAGTGTTTGCACTCCTTTCCCACCATCTCAAAAAGGGTAGATGTTTCAGGGGAAAGGATCCTGACTGCAGTGCTCATCTTTGATTAGCACATCATAAAGAAGTCACACATTGTATTGCCCATTTCTAAGTGACTGCAGAACAGGTTATGGAAGGAATAGACTAAATTAATATTACCAGATCACCAAGACTGGAAGACATTCACCCAAGTCTTCCAAAGGTGAATGTAAGTATGCAAGAGCTGATCTGCCTACAGCAGCTTGCAAACTCTTGTCTAAAACCAGTTTGATGTTATAAGGTTGTTACAACCATGACACGAGTTTTTTAGAAAGGTTTCCAGTGGAGACGGAGGAAAATGTAGGCTGCTAAATTTGACACTTGTGCTGGGAAACCTAATAGGAAATATAAAATTATATATTGTTTTTGCCTAATGAAACAATGGAAATCCATATCAGTCCTCCTCGATAAAAGACAGTGGGATTATGTGGAGTACAGACAGATGGGGGGTATTCAATTCAAAAGGAAAACAGAAGGGAGGATGGGGGAATTAGTGGACAGGGAGTAAAAATGACAGAGATATTGGTGTGACTTTGTGCCCAATCTTGTCTTATAAATGTATCAGAGTGGTGGTTTAGGCTGGACTGCTTGGTATAATGTTCTTGAATTTCCTAAAGACTTGTGAGGACCTGGGTTGCCTGGGAGTGAGGTTGCCATGAACACCTCCAACTCTGGTTGCCTTGAAGAGTTGGTAAGAGATGGTGGGGCAGATGTGAGGGTGCAGCTAGTAAAGGAGAAGAGACTGTGCAGAGGTGCAAGCGGTGGGTGTGGGAGGAAAGCATAGCAGAGCAGGCACTGAGTGGGAATAATCCAGGCAGCAGGACAGGGAAGGAGACTGGGGAAAGGAAAACAGATGTGGGGAGGCAGCTGTATACTGGTTTTTGCTTTCTAACTAGAAGATGAGAATGCAAGGTGCTGTAGGTGAGGCACTGATGGAGGCAGCCAAGAAAGGCTGCTTGGGGGCCATGGGCAGATGTCACTCGAGACATGGTCCGTTGCAGTGACTCAAACAAGTGCCCTTGGCACAGCAGAGGCCTTGGCTTGACGTGATCTCTGGAGGTAGGACACTGCTTTCTAGTGGAAGGATGAGAGGCAATGGGCACAAACTGAAATAGGGGAAATGCCATTTATATGTCAAAAGGTTCTTCTTTATGGGTAAGGGTGACCAAACACAGGCACAGAGGACCCAGAGAGGTTGTGGAGTATTCAGAAGCCATCTGGATGGGTCCTGAGCGAATTGCTCTAGATGGCGGTGCCTGAGCAGGCAGGTTGGAGTAGATGACCTCCAGAGATCACTTTCCACTTGGGCTGTTTTGTGAAGAGGAGGATGGGGCTACTGTTTGCTTGTGAAGAAGCAATGGGAAGAGGATAACAATGGTTCTGGGTTTTAGGATTGATTTTCCATACCAGTGTGTTGTCTCTCCTATTCTATCTTTCTGATAGCTTAAAACTCTTTTATATAATGCCACTTCTTGCATCCAGCTTTTTCTTCAGCCCCCAGAAAGTACATTTTAACTTCCAAATTTCTAAGTGCAAGCTTTTAGTGAGAACGTCTTGGAATAGGACCAGCCCTATTTCTGCTAATCAGTACCCAATAGAAGAGCTTTAGTCTTTCTAAAAGTAATTCCTTACTTTGTTTCTCCAAATGCACTGGTTTTCCCTGTGTGAATGAGCCTGTCAGTAAAATTGTGATTAACCCATGTTCTGAGTTACAGATTGATCTTGAGTTCGCTTCTTGTTATTACAAATTGAATACCCCAGAAAATGGTTAAAGTTCTGAAATATCTTAAAGGCCAACTTTCTCTTAAGTCATTTGGTGACAGCTACAATTGCTTGAAGCATTAAAGCTGACATGTCACAGCTTAGCTGAAGAAAGCTGAGATGCACAGTGTTTTCAGCAAACAGACCTTGACCTTGGAAACAGCTTTTGTGCTTGTCCTCCAGGAACTGTACTTGTGCATCTGAAGGTTTTGGTGCAAAATTTCCTGGGTGACAAGAGTGGGGTGGATTGGGAGAGGCTGATGGGTAAGACATGGGGTTCATGAATGGTTGATAATGGTTGACATTAGCATATGTGTGGTTGTTTTCTTCTTCTAGTATATTTTACCTCTGAGGCCAGAGGTTTGGATGACTTTTTAAATACCTATTTTATGTGTAGTTTAAAAGCAGATATCTTTGTCAGTAAGCCATTTAGCTAGAAGCTTTCTTTAACTCTGTAGTTAAAGACACCATGTGGTGATTTGCTAGGAAGCCTAAACAGAGTTGATAAGAGCTAGGTAGGCCTGCCAACATCTTTGTATAGAGAGAACTTATTTTACTAAATTAGAAAGCTATCTAGGGACAGAACATCCTCCCTTTCTTGAGAGGAAAACCTCCTGACTTAAAATTTCATAAACTCAGTGATGTTTTTTGTTAACTCTGTTTTATATACCTGATGACAGACTTCTTTGAGGGCCAAATGGTTTTAAAAAGTGAAATCCCTTAAATACACTTTGATCAGCCCCCCAGCTTCTTTTTTCATAGCTATTAGTTTTTGTCTTGTACTGAGTAATTAACTTGCTCCAGGTGTGTGCTCTGTTCTTGTTGCTAGTTCTATCTACTGGGGAATAGTCTACTTCTTACCTCAGGTTTGAAAAGTACCCAAAATTAAAACAGCCCCTGTAATATTGCAAAAGCTAGCCTGCTCCCTCCAGAAAACTACTTCTCTAAAGGCTCAGGCAACCTGCTTTACAGTCAGCAGTGAAATAATGGTGGAGACACAATCAAATAAATCAGTGTTAGCAGCTGTAAGGCATGGCTCCCAGTCCTGTAAAGCTGCCTCTTGCTCTGAGGATCTCTAGTGCTGCCAAAGCAGCCTCGTGCACATGAGCTCCAGCAGCATTGTAATTATGGGAAGGAAGTGTTGGCTGTACGGACATCACCCAAGCATCTCCTGCTAGCTAACACTTATTGATTTGATGGTGGGTCGGGTTGCGGGAAAAAATGTTTTGGAAAACAAAGGGTACAAGACACTAATTGATCTCTAAGTCACTTTCCCATTTGCTGTTTCTCCTTGATTAGTTTCACTGGCTGTTTCTCCTCCTCAACAAAGTAGCTGGAGCCATTGCACCCTTCACCAGCACCAGTGGAAGGAATTACACATATATGCTGTTTTATCCACTGCAGTAAGAGTTCTGTTAAAATACAACAGGAGAAAACATCTGGGCTCACAAATTCCACATCAAACATGAATGGATGTCTAAGGAAAAACTTTCAGTAATTCATTCAGCTTTCTCTGAGCAGTCAGACTGTTTTGTGGAGCCTGCCATCATGTAGAGCCCTCCCATCTGGCTTATCCTTTTGGTGTAGACTTCTGCTCTGTTCTCTGGATTTGGCCGCTTTAAGTATCTGTAGTGACAAAACCTAAAACTGGTATTTTTGTGTAATTTAGAAAACTTCCAGCTGTCTGACAGACTGTTAAAGAGGTGAGGATATGTTATAGACCTATAAGTACACAGTACTCTTTGTAATAACAACAGAAAAGCTATTTTGATTTTCTTCTCCCATTTGGCAAGTCTCCAAGCATCTGCTATCCAAGAATATCAACCTTTTGTAGCAAATTGGTGTAGTGAAACAAAATAGGTCCAATTTTCTTATTCCCTTAGTGATGAAACAAAAACCCCCGAAGAAGTGCTACCTTTAACAGAAGGTAATGAGAACTGTGAGGTCGGATTTAAGGTCCTTGTAACACATCTCTGGTAATAATACGGAAATGACATTAGATTTTATTAAAAAACATAACAAAACCACCTCTGTTCATTTCTTCCTCCTTTAAGATAAGTGAAAATTGGGATATGCAAGGAACAGACTGTCCATCTTGCAGTTTGGGCTATGTTTGTTTGCTGGGTTATCCACACTCGCTAGAGAAAGTTTTTATATCTGGTGCTGAGGCATAAAAGGGCTTGAGCTCGGAAGAAAGGCAGGGTAAAAACTCTTTGGGCATACCTAGCCACAGTCATCTTCAAATCAGCAGATCTCTGGTCCTGAGGCAAGTTTCCTCTGCTTACAGCTGTCTTTCCAAATTTCCCTGCTGTTAGGAAGTAGATAGGGATCTGTGCCTCACAAGTGAGCAGGAGGTCTGCTCTCCAGCCACCAGCATGGCAGGCAGAGGCAGCAAAGAGGAGAGGGGCTCCTGGGGCACACTGTTCTCTGGGTGTTACAGCAATTTCTTGAGTTCATTGTAGTGATTTGCCAGAAGGCTTCTGCAGTGAAGGGAAAACAAATCAAGCTGGAAGCTGGCTAGTGGGACAGAGGAGGAAAATGGGCAGAAGAACATAAATGATGCAATTTCTTCATGTGGCAGCAGCTAAGTGGTTAAGGACAAAGAGTACTAAACCCATTCCTTAAGCCATGCCTTTTTGGAATGCACCTGAGGCCAATGTTGCAGAGGAACACCAGGCTTCAGACAGTAGCAAGAGACACAGGTGTCACTGATTCCACCAGGGCAGGCAAGTGTCAGAGTGTCAGGGGACAGTTGCTGTCTGACCTTGAGTTAGCAGCAAGATGTCCTGTTGACCTTTCCTTGGGGAAATGATGTGGGGGGCTGTTTGCACCCTTCAGCTGCAGTCTCAGAAGGAAATTATTAGGAGCTGCCAAATCTGGTAGCCAGATGGAGGTGAGATTTCTTCTGCAGCCCCATGTCCCCAGCAGCCAGGCTGAGCAGGTATGTCCTGCAGGCACACAGGGAATTGTAAGGACTTAGAGAGCACAGTTCCCTGTCTCAAACACTTTTAAGGCCACAGAAGAATTTTGCCATGAGATAAGCACAGAAGGGAACAACAGGATGTCACTAACTCCAGGCCTGGCAGAGACAAGATCTGGTTTGTCTGGTCAAACATCCTGGGTAATGCATCCAATCAAAAATTCCCACTGTTGGCAAACTATGTAAAGAAGCAACTGCTTGTATGCTTATCACCAGACAAACCAAGATCACACCAAGTTATGGGACAGATGGCATCTGCAATCATCCAATGCTGGTGCTCAGACACACAGAGGCACTCTAGGATCTCTCCACCCACTGGCCTTAGACCCACAGCCTACCCAGTAAATGCTCCTTGGATCCTCTGCTCTCCAGTGCCTCCAGCACACAACATGCAAAGATATGTCTGAGCCAACCTGCAGGTGCCACAATCTCTCCAATAGCTGGTTTTGGGTTCCTAATCTCTCCAGTAGTCAGCTCTCAGACCTCCTGGTCTCTGTGCTGTCCAGCCCATACTTCTGGCTGCTGCAAGACCTGGCTCCCAGGACTCTCACCCTGCTGAGTCTCACTCCATGTTTGCCAGTGATTACACAGCACTCTACACATCCAGGCATGCCTGAGGGTCTGCTGGTTTCTCCAGCTGCTGGCATCCCAGACAAAGGTGTTCTGTTCTTCACGGTCTGGTAGCCTGATCACTGGTACTTGGGCCTCCATGCACACAGAGTAGAGAGCCCCCCACCCAGGAAAGTAGAAATGGAGTTAAATGAGAAGACATTGCAATCAGTCACAGGGCATGGCCAGAGAAGTGTGCTGATCAATTACCTGTTTGCACACAATCAGCTGCTTTAATCCTATTTCTTCGGGGCTTTTGCCATGCTTATTTCTCTGAAACCTCTTTGATCCCTCACTGTTCCACCCTTAAAACCTGTAGTTAGTCTTGCAAAATCCCCACATGCCACATCCCTTAAGGCAGTAACACCCCCTCAGTCTATAAGGTAATCCAGAAGGTCTCTCCCACCAAAACTCATCTTGATAATGGGTTTCATACCAGGACAGTGGACTGAGCCTGGGAATAGCCAGCCTCTCTGCCTGATTAGGATATTGGTGTTTGGCTGCTTGTCATCCTCCGTGCTCCTTTGTGTTGGTGGAGAAGTTTGGATAGCAAAAAAATTAAATCTAGATAAGTCAACTTGCAGAACTCTTGTAGGAAGGCTGCACATCCACAGCTGTCCTTGCTGTTAATGGGAGGTGAAGCTAATTAAAATTGCTCAGGGCTATTGCCAACAAAATTACATGGAAGCACTGTATTCATTATTTAGTAAGCTTTGCACTCTAAACTCTACCACATAACCTCACTGTTATAAATCATATTACATTCAAAGAGCAGCTAAAAGGGCTTGGGTTTTGCCATCTGCTCATTTCTCATTTGTTTAATTCTTGTCTCATGAAGCTATTTTTGTTTCATACTCCAAAATTAAGACTGAGTTGGCCCAAGGATGTCAATTTGAAGTTAATGATTAAAAACCCCCCAACAACAACAGATTAAGGAAAATGTTAAAAAGCAGGATAATGAAAACTATTGGTGAAGTTAGATATAAATCCTGGTATGCTGTGTAGTAGCAAGATGGGAAATTGTAACTACTTGCTACTGTTGTTTACCCCACATTTCTGCTTTATCAAAAAGGCAACAATTTATAAAAAATATATGAGCCCAGAATATCCTGTCAAAGTATTCTTACATGATAAACCAAAATAATATTTATGCAAAAATGTCTTATCAGCTCAAGAATATGGGTGATGGGAGGTTTTAACTTGCTGCATCTTCTGATGGAAACTGAACACAGTGAAGAGGAGACAGCCTAGGAGATTTCTGGACCGTGTGGAAGATGAATTCCTATTGCGGCTGGTAAGTGAGCCTACAGGGATGAAGTCCTGCTACACCTCCTGTTTACACACAGAGAAGGACTGGTGGGAGATGTGGCGGTCAGAGGACATCATGGGCACAGTGACCATGAAATGACAGAGTTTTCAATCCTAGGTGAAGTAAGGAAGGGGCATCAACAAAACCCCTACCCTGAACTTCCTAAAAGCAGACTTTGGGCTGTTCAGGACACTGGTTTAGAGAGTCCATTGGGAAACAGTCCTTAATAACAAAGAGGTCCAGGAAGGCTGGACATATTTTTGGAAGAAAATATTAAAGGCGCAGCAGCAGGCTGTCCCTTTGTCCTGAAAGGTGAGCCAGTGGGGAAGAAAATCAGCCTGGTTTAACAGGGAGCTTTTGCTGCAACTCAGGGAAAAACCAGAATTTATGACCTTTGGGAGAAAGATCAGGCACTCAGGAAGAATACAAGGATGTTGTCAGAGGATGTACAGAAAAAAACAGGTGAAAGCTTAGCTAGAACTCAATCTGGACACTGCTAAGATGATAATAAAAGTTTTTTTATAAGTACTTTAACAATAAATAAAGAGCCAAGGAAAATCTCCATCATTTATTGGATGCAGGGAGGAACATTGTCACCAAGGATGACGAAAAGCCTGAGGTGTCTAACACCTCCTTTGTCTCAGTCTTTAACAGAAAGACTGCTTATCCTCAGGGCAACCAGACCCCTTAACTTCTAGACAGAGACAGGGAGCAAAATAGATTCCCTGAAATTCATGGGGAAGTAGTTAGTGACCTGTTGAGCCACTTTGACACTCCTAAGTCTATGGGACCAGATGACATTCATCTGAGCATCTGAGGGAGCTGGCAGAATTGCCACACTGCATCGTTAATCATCAGTCCTGGTTAACTAGGGAGATCCCAGACAGCTGGAGATTAGCAAATATGACACCCATCTGCAGGAAGGGTCGGAAGCAGGATCCAGAGAAGTACAGGCCTGGGGAAGGTTGTGGAGCAGACCATCTTGAGTGCAATCACATGGACAGGACAACCAGGGGATGAGGCCCAGCTAGCACAGGTTTAGGAAAGGAGGTGCCTGCTTGACCAATTTGATCCACTTATATGAGCATATGACCCCTGTAGTGGATGAAGGTAAGGCTGTGGATGTGTCTAACTAGACTTCAGTAAAGCCTTGGTTGCTGTGTCCCACAGCATTCTTCTGAGAAAGCTGAAAATCCATGGCTTGGATGAGGGCACTCTTTGCTTGGTGAAAAACTGCCTGGATGGCCAGGACAGAGAGCTGTGGTGAATGATGCCATATCCAGTTGGAGGCTGGTCACTGGTGGGGTTTACCAAGGCTCAATATTTGGGCCAGTCCTGCCTAATAGCTTTATCAATGATCTGGATGAGGAGATCAAGTCAGTAAGTGCAGATAACACCGAGTGTTGATATGCTGGAGGGTGGAAAGGCTCTGCAGAGGGATCTGGACAGGCTGGGTTGATGGGCCGAGGCCAACACTGTGAGGTTCAGCAAGGTGAAGCGCCTGGTCCTGCACTTGTGTCACAGTAACCCCAGGCAGCGCTACAGGCTGGGGACAGAGTGGCTGGACAGCTGCTGAGGGAAAAAGATCTGGGCCTGCTGATTGACAGTGGGTGAACCTGAGCCAGTGGGTGGCCAGGTGGCCAAGGAGGCCAATGGCATCCTGGCCTGTAGTAGGAGTAGTGTGGCCAGCAGGACCAGGGCAGTGATTATCCCCATGTATTCAACAGTTGTGAGGCCACACCTCAAATCCCATGTCCAGTTCTGGGCCCTCACTACAAGAAGGACGTTGAGGTACTGGAGTGGGTCCAGAGAAGGGTAACTGAGCTGGTGAAGGGTCTGGAGAGTAAAGTCCTATAAGGAGTGGCTGAGGGAGCTGGGATTATGTAGCTTAGAGATAAAGAGGCTCTGGGGAGACCTTATCACTCTCCACAACTCCCTGAAAGGAGGTTGTAGCAAGGTGGGGGTTGGCCTCTTCTCCCAAGGAACTAGTGAAAGGACAAGAGCAAATGGCCTCAACTTGTGCCAGGGGAGATTCAAGTTGGACATCAGGAAGAGTTTCTTCACAGAAAGGATTGTTAAGCATTGGAACAGACTGCCCAGGAAGGTGGTGGAGTCACTGTCCCTGGAGGTGTTCAGAAATGCCTGGACGTGGCACTCAGTGCCATGGTTTAGTTGAAATGGTGGTGGTCACTCAGAGGTTGGACTCGATGATCTTGGAGGTCTTTTCCAACCTTAGTGATTTTATGATTCCGTATTAATTTTGCACATAGGACCCTAATGTTCCAAACTTGGCAGCAGGGAGGTTTAATTCTGCAGTATAAAATCAATGTACTTACATGTACTCAGATTGTCAATACATCCAGAGAATGGTTTCTAATGCAAAGTTTTGATTGGAAAAATGCGGAAACTTATTCTTCATTGCCTATCATTTTCTAAATGTCTAACTGATTTTCTCAAACTGCTTTTAATATATGCATCCATGCATATGTTTTCTTCCTTCTCCAGATTGTTCTGTTTTGCTGTAAACCCTTACCCTGATTTATGTTTTTCCATCTGGGAAACCATATGAAATAACCGTGATTCAATATTGAATTGTCTTCTCCCTCTGCTAGTAATGTGTTTATCCCAGTGACAGGTTTGACCACCATAACCACTGGGGGAATAGGAGTAGGCAAGTGCTGGAAAATGGCATGTTATCTTTTTTTTTTTGTAATGTGTATGTATGTAGTTTCTTTGTGTTTGTTTTTGTTTTGTTTTCTTATTTTGTTTGTTTATTTCTATGCTTTTTGAGATGTTGCTCAGGTTGATCTAAAAACCACGTGTAAAAATATTTTCTCTCAAGAAGAAAGAGCAAGAAAATCATTCTTCTCCCTTCTTCATGTATTCCTAGGTCTCTTTTTTTATACACTTTGGTTTCCAGATACTTGTTCATGTCTAGAATGTTGATGAAGAATGATCATTGTAAGTTAACAGCCTGCTCCCCTGAAAGGGACCGAGTCCGGAGAGCTGGCCGAATAAATGACACGTACACCGATACATTTTGAGCATCGTTCTCCCTTTATTGTTCAACTATGCAAGCTTATATCTACTTTTGCAAAGATTCACGCCCAGTCCCTCTAGACAGCCTCTAATTAGTGGGGGAGACGACCAGTGTATAACTTTGCCAAGGACTCTCAGGGCTGCCTGCAGCCAGGGGCCAGTTCAGGGGCTTTTCCTCAGCAGCCCTGGGTTGTCCAATCTTTCCAGGGGTATCATATGCCCCTGTTCCATAAGGAATCCCTCTACACTCCCTGTTGATGAACTTGTTTCACTAGAGTAAACCTAAGATGAAGTGGCATAAATATAATGGTGGAAAATAATGGTGAGTGCTGAGGCAGGAACAGGAAAACACTTCTCATTGTCAGCCTTTTCTATGGTGATTTCAGGGAGCATTGAATCATTCACTTTACATAACTCTCAGGATAAAGACTTTGCACAGAAATTACCTTGCATCTCACATGAGCTAGTGTAGTCCATGCTCTCTCTCTCTCTCGTGCTAATTCTGGGGGAGGGGAGAAGACCATCAGACACATGATGTTCCAAATGACTGAATGACTTCAGATGAAAAAATTGCACTTTCCCTTTTTTTGCATTAGACCTCATGAAACTTATGTGGGCTTTTGTACACACTTTACCTGTGCCCTTCTGAGCCCTGAAGGTCAAGAGAACCAGATTTCCTTCAGAAGAAAGTCTTTGAGGTGAGCTGTTAGTCACTCAAATTCTTCCCCAGAAGGAGTTCAGAAGTGGGAGTGGACTCCCTTCCTCCTGGTCGTGGAAGTGGGTTCCCTTCCTCTAGCCCTGGCTTGGCTTGGGGAGGTTATCTTTGTGCCTTCCTAGTCTGTTTGGCCAGTCTTTCTTGTTGGTGAGATAACAAGAGTAGTTTCACAATGATCACTGTGTTTTCTTAGTCCTTTACCATATACACTGAAACCTGTCAGCTTCAGGCTAAAGAAAAGAACAAGTTAAGCAGCTGATCCCAACTATTTAGTGATTCTGCAGCCATAGCAAAACCAAGCCCAGAGATGCCAAAACACAACCCAGTAAGTCCTGATAGCAGAATCATCACTCAGAAAATGTGGATAACATGGTCCGTATAGCAATAACAACACTGATCTATTGGCTTGCATCTTCTTTGACAGAGGTTTTGTTCTTGGATTTCATTCTTGCCATTTCACCTGTGAAAGAAGGACTCAATCAGTAATCTAGCTAACTATTAGGTGGCGTGATGCACTTGGCAGTTGTGAGTAGCAGGTTTGGCCACCAAAGGAACCCAAAAAGGCGAAATTGAGAAGTTAGAGAAAAGTAGAAGAGACTTTTTAGAGTTTGAAGGCAGAAGCTCTCATCAAGGCAACTAAAGAAACATGAGGAGGATGCTAGGTAGAGCAAGAAGGAATAATGTAATTTATGGGTAGCCCAAATGACTGCCTGACAGGTGCAAAAGCAATTTAGCAGATTGTGGGGTATTTTTTATGCAGAAAGTCGTTGGGGACGTGCAGCTCTGCCCACAGCAATTGCATTGGGAACAGTGTCAGAAAAAAGGTATGACAGAGGACTGTCATCAGCAGAGGCATCCATTGTATGCTAAGGCAGTGATCTGTGTATTAAATATAAGGAAAACTACAGTGCATAAAGTAGCATGGAGCTTGATGTACCACAAAAATCCAAATAAATCTTTGCCAGTTAAGTAAACACATCCCTGAAAGTCATATGAACTGCTGCTCTACCCTTCTGCTGGATTAATGCTATCTTACAGAGGGCTACAAGTTACTGGTAGGAGATGTCTCTGTCACAGAGGCAGGAACAGGTGCCTATCTTAAGACCACTACAGTTCACAAGGGACAGCTTACAACCCTGAATGTAGATGGACAAATAGGCAGATGTATCCTAAAGAGCGGGGTAGGTTCCATGATGAATAAAATCCCCTTGGCCAAGGCAGTCCATCCATTCAGCATGGGGAATGTGAGCGCAAACTCAACTTCATTGTCTTTCCATGTCAGCGATGTCAGGAAAGCACAGAGCAGTCTCATGTGGTGTAGCAGACGAATCTCATGACGAATGAGGCAGCGGATTCTGAGGAAAGCACTTTTTAAACAATAAACTGGTGACTGGGATTAACAAAGCTAAAAGATGGTCCAAAGATTTCGAATGAGGGTTGCTGATGGCTGCTTAGTACATCAAAATTCTTACCCCAGGGAGAGGGTGATGCTTTCCTAAGGGACAGTTCAAGACTGGACAGAACTTTTGGAGGAATGGATGATATCAATAAATGTCTTTCCCTTTGTTAAGTTGTTAAACACATTTTTTAACTTCTGTGATAAACATGAAGTTTGTAGTGTAAGTAAAAAACCCAGAAGTTCCTTTCTTCTCTCCACCTTAGGTTTTCTTACATAAGTACAAAGACTACACTGTAAACACAGACCCCTGTAGGAATAGCAGAGAGGAAAAATAAGATGAAGTGTCCTTATTTGCATAACTAGTGTAGTACCAATAATGTAACCGTAATGAAGGTAATATAACATCTATTTAGAACAGAGTAAAAGAACTGAGCATCAGTAAAAAGAAAACATTATTCCAGAAGAGAGAGAAATTAATGAGAAACATCTTTTCATCATTTTGAATACACCCCATTAAATTAATTTGAGCAAGGTTGTCTAAATTCTGATATGTTCATAAATGTTTTTGTGCATACCAAGCTGAACTAGGTCCTGAAAGAAAGAAAAATGCCTTCCTAGACTCTTTCTCCATATGCAGCCAGAGCAGCAGGGTATTCATCAAAGCCATAAACAAAGTGCATAACCAGAGATTTAATTCTTGAAATTGCACTTGGCTACAAAACTTCCAAAGCCACGTGAAGAAGGCCTTTATGTGGAGTGTCTTACAGTAGCTTTAGAGTATGATGAAGTAAATTAATTCAAGGAAGTTATTATTGCTTGCAGTTTGCCTGTGATGAGAGCTGGGACTGCATTTTCTTTTTGGAGCTTGGATTTTAATCTATGTTAATATTAACATCAACAGGGTAGTTAATGAGGCCCAAGCTCATTTTATTATCTTTCATCTGACTGAAGCTCTAAGCTCCTACCCGCACAGCCTGGGATACGCACTCTGCATGCTGGATGAGGAGAAGCAGTTTATTCTCGAGCATTTGTACGGCACAGACACGAGTGCTCTGTGGTTGGTGTTCTCCATATGGGAAAGTTAATTTTATTTCTGTCTTGCTTGAAAACAAACAAACAATAAATCAGAAACATAGGAAAAAAAAAGGCAAAAAACAAGGAGTATGAAAAGAAATGCAAGCATGCCTGCGAGGTCTGAAACAGAGCTGGGTGTTCACGTTTTTCATTCTAGAAGACAATGATGTTTGATGATTGCTGATGTACACTGGGAAAAAAATAGAGCTTATTTGAAAGGAGGCTGTATTAAAACAGTCACTCTTTGATTCTTGAAACTATTTTTATCACATTTGGGTCTCCTGAAGTGTTCGCTTCTCATGATTTCTCAAGTAAGGACTGACAGCCTTTTCAGAAAGATTTGAACATCTCAGATGTTCCAGCATCAGTAACAACTGCACTAAGAACAATGGAAATGGCAGGTGGAGTTAAGATGGTAAAGTAGATGAAAAGAAAAAAAAGAAAATAAAGATGAAGTGTGAAACCGTGCAGCTTTTCTGGATGTTGCACTGTGGAGAAATGTGGTTCGGAGTGGGTCTGTCTGGCTGCTGAATGTCCCAGCCACTCTGCCTACCTGCAGGAGCACAGGGTGCTGGAGCAGGGTTGGGCAGGTCCAGGAGGATGAAGGAGAATTTTCACCTTCTTGGCTGTTTTGAAAAGACTCAGTCAGGAGACTTTGCTAAGGTCTGGAAGAAGAGAGGAGTAGTTAGTCTTCCTGCCATAGGATCAGGTTAGCATAACAATTCAAAGCAAACTTCTTTTGAGAGGAATGGATGGGCAGCTGACGCCATTGCTTCTGTCCCACGGCAAAACAAGTAACTTGCTACTCAGTGGGGGGAGATCACAGAATCACAGAAACATTTAGGTTGGAGAAGACCTCTGAGATTATTGAGTCCAACCTTTGACTGAACACCACCGTATCAACTAGACCATGGCACTGAGTGCCATGTCCAGTCTCACCTTGAACACCTCCAGGGATGGTGACTCCACCATCTCCCTGGGCAGTCTGCTCCAGTGCTTAACAACCCTTTCCATGAAGAAATTCCTCCTGATGTCCAACCCGAACCTTCCCTGGCACAGCTTGAGGCTCTCATCTTGTTCTGTCACTGGTTGCCTGGGAAATGAGGCTAACCCTCACTTTGCTACAAGCTCCTTTCAGGTAGTTTCAGATGCCTTTGGGTTGATCAGTTTGTCACTCCTACTACTGCAATGCTGTGCTACAGACCAATTAGATGAATGTCTTTATATGTCTTTCCATCCTCATTAAAATTTTTCTTGTCCCTAATAGGAACAGTTTTATATAAAATGACAGTACCATATAGAGCAAAATGGGATGGACGGAAGGGCAGGTTAACACAAGGCAATAAAAGGTCTATGGAAAATTCACATGCGCAAGCCTGAATTTCAAAGCTAATTCTTCACCTTCAAAAAGTTACACGCCAGCTTCTGCGGAGATGAAGGCGGCTTTAATTAGCAGTGAGAAAATGGGCCCCAGTGGGTGGAGCAGGCAGGCTGGATCCCAGGTTGTGGCAATCCAAATCAGCTGCTCCAAGATAACTGAAAGCTGTCCTCTAACTCAATGGTCCATTAAATCTGGGATGTGTTTACTTGATTTTGTTTTGAAATTATTTTCATTTGTCTCAGTGAGATATGCCTGAAAGTTTTGATCTGTAGCAAGTACTGCTCTTATTTGTTTGCATGGATTATGCTGGAACAACTCATGCATTTTTTCCACTTTGCTGAGCTCCACTCTCATCATAAATTGCTTATTTAAGTTCAAATGTCAGTTAATTCTTAGGTAAATAGATTCTTGTATTTCAAAATTAAAACAAAGCAGAAAACATAGAATATTTTGGGAGAGAAAGGACTGAAAGGTTCTCAAATAATGGGGACACTTATAAGAGAAATATTCTTTATCACACAGCAGTATGACAGATGTTCAGCTGTACTTGCAGCTTGGAGAGTTCATAATCTCAAAGGAAATTTCAAAGGAGGCCTCTGAAAACAATAAACCATATGTACATAGAAAGAATAATGAAAAATGCCCTCTTCCCACCCCCTGAATAAGGCAGTCTGGTTAAAAAAACTGTTTCTTTGTCTGTAAGAACCAGTGTGTGTAAAATTTTCATAAGGATTGGTAGTTTGCAGGCTTCACACTCCTGCAGCCTTTCAGTAATAATGAAAGCCTGGAAACAGCCTAAGGTATAGAGATACCGAACTGAATTTCAAACTTTGAGCTTACTAGAATCTGAGGTCAAAATTTGGAGGAATGTCACTCCCATTTTAGTTACTAGCAACACCGAGGCAGTTAGTGACGGTGTTGGCTTAGTTTCTGACAATTTTAACAGCTTTATTTGTACAGGCAGCTTTCTGGGATGACAGTGACTACTATCTTTTGCTAGGGGTGCTCATATCTGATGCTGACATTGATGTATCTTCCTCAGAAGTGATTGCAGCTGAATCCCTTGTTCATTTTCATCTTTATGACTCTCAAGCCATCTTCTTGTACGTGTGTGTTGGTTGTTTTGATATTTTTCCCCTTTTCTCCCATTAACTCTTTCGCTTTTCTCAAATAGTGTCTTCCAGTGACATAGGTATGAGCCAAGGCAAACCAAGGAGGATTTCTTTCCAGTGTTCAGTCAGGATGAGTTGTGGGGCTTATTGAATTCTTAACTTAAAGATTTAACCCTTATCTCATCACCCTCCCTCTGCAACCCCAGAGTGAAGTTACTGTCCTTGCTCCCCTTGTTATTAGTGTCCTTCACCCACCACTCATCACGAAGACAGTCAATGTATTTGGAAATGTGGCTGCCTTTAGGACGAGCAACTAACACATCCCTTTTACCCTTCTTGAGGAGAAGCTCAGCAATTTGCTTTTCTCAGCAGGTCTTTTAGTGGCACCTCTATTTGCAGATGACCTTGTCAGTCAGGCAGGTGGTCCTTGCACCTTTTCAGGAGATGTTGCCTTTATCTCCTGAACTGCTCAAGAGATGACTTTTACCTCTACTGTTTTTTCTGTGTCTCTCCACTTCAGACACAAGCCTAGTAGGGGAAAAAGTGAAGGGTTTCTCAGACTGGAGGAAGAGTTTTTTTCTCTGGAGTAGTAAGAGATGTCCTTGTGGTGTGTTGTACATGATGTGTCCAAAGTAAAAGGAACACAATGTTTCCCAAAGAGGGATGTTTGTGTTCTGGAGAACACTTTGCTCTTACAAACCTCATCCTGGTTTGATACCACCAGCTGGATATCAGCAGCTGATAGACTGCTTAATCATGTGGAGTAGTTTTATGCCATCTAGCTTTTGGTGAGGATGTGAGGTTCCTCTGTCCTGTAGAAGAGGTGTATCCATCCCTCTGCCTGCTGGGAGGGGTCCCTGGTGTTTGGGGATACTGGAGTATCCTTAGACAGGGCAGAGTAGGAGCCACTTGGGTAACAGTACAGCAGAGCATTTTATGAAGACAAAGCCATGTGCATGTTTTCTTACCTGCTCTTTTCCAGTTTTTTGTTTCTGCATTAGGCTCCATTTTCCTTTCAAACAGGGAATGTTCAGCTGCAAAGGCTCAGGATTTTGGGGCAGAGTAGGCCAGGGCTGAGGAGAATTAATTCTGAGCTGGAGATCTTGTGTGTTTATGTGTTTGGAATGATTTTTGCTTTTAAATGCTTGACAAATTCCCAAAGCAGGAGGTACCATGGGTGTCTCTGCCTTGGCATTTGTGGTGTTTTCCAGGCCATTAATGCTGAGCTGCTTATACTTTCTCCATGTCCTGCCAGTGCTCTGTGCAACACACACACATAACACACTCTCTGCTCCACACCTGCCCCCTGTCTTGCAGTCAATTTTATTTGCCAGAATGGACAACTTCAGATCTGTGGGGTGATTTGCTGCCTGTGGCAGCTCCTCTGGTCAAGCGTGCATCCCACATTACTGAGGACAGTAGTACGTAGGTGGGTAGGTGGGTGATGTGGTCCCTGAGGTCGTTGCAGCTGTGGGTTGTAAATGTAATTGATACTTTTCTTAGCTTATGTTGCACCCATTGCATGTGGGCACAGGATCCGTTCTGGTCAAAGCCTGTGTTTGCTGACTCATGAAGGTGTCCTTTCTCCTGAAGCTCAAGGTGATGTGAGCTCCTTTTTACTATGCTCCTTTCTGTTAATGAGCCAGCCCAGAGGCTGCTAGCTGCTGGTACCTACAACTCCTGTCCTCAGATCTATTTGACCTTTACTGAATTAACCTCTGAAGTTCAGTAATTTGTTTAATCCTTGTGCGATGCTTAGCTTTGATGGGCATCCATCAAAAAAAGAAAGTAGCAGCCACTTTCTTTGGGGCAGTGAAGGAGTGTTTGAAGATGCCTCTTCCACCTTTCTCCTCCCACATGTCCTTCCCTCTTTGCCTTCATTTGGCCTATTTCAGCACTTCATCATCAAGGGATGTGGTTTAAACCAGCTGCAGTTTGCAAAGCTAGTGGCTCAAAATGCAGGTTGTCTGTGGCAACACTGATGTGGTGGTACTGTCACCCAGAGTTGTCCTTGCCCCTCCTCTTCCAATGCATCTCTAGACCCTCTATTGATCCTCTGCAATGTCATTGAGTGAGAAGTGACAAGCACAGTAGTGCTTTTAGAGTCCTGATCGACTCAAGAGGCAGAGTGCTCTTGAAAGTGCACTCATGAATAATATTCACACATATTAAAGTAATGGCTGTAAGTACTATTCACCATGTCAAGAGATGGAAAAGGCAGTCAGTAACTGAGAACTGAACTCCAATTAAAATCATGATGCTTAAACCATTGTAATAAATCTGTCAGTCTTCTCAGACAGTGAGCAGAAAATCCCTATTAAACAGGTCAGCGACAGGGAGAGTCAGCTTGCTGAACAGGCAAACCAGCCCATCCTTTGGACTGTGGTTTGAGAGCACAGTAAAGCCCTGCTGATATCCAGTAGGGTGCTGTGGAAGTGCTTGCACAAGCCTTGCTGGGCTGGCTACCAGCACCTAAGCAATCCTGACCAGAGATCAGCAGAAACACTAATCTGGTCTTAGGGAGAACAGGCACACTGTACTGAGACTTGTAATGAACAAACAAGTTCTGAAAAAAACAGAAAAGATTTGACTATCAACCTTTAAGGAAAGGTATTATATCTCAAAAAAAGAAAAAAAGAGAGAAAAATGCTCTTTCCTTACCTTCCTTGATTTTATTTATCTGAAAGTAGGGCTGCAAGATTAGCAATCTTCCATGAATCCAGTAGCAACTTTATGATTGTATAGGAAGCATATTTGTTGTGCCTGTGGAAACTCAATGGTTCAAATAAAGCTGCTCCCCTGACATTTCCCTCTTTTTTTTTTTTCATGACCCTTTAAAGTAATATTTCTCTTTGTTCTGGTTTCCTATTATTCATGAGCAATTCTAAATTCTTCACATCCTCCCACAATTTCTGGTTGAATGTAGGTTTCGCATTGAAGTTGTTCTGTACTTTTTTCCTTTCTTGAATGAGCTTTGATGTATCTGTTTGAGTTTCTCCTGCCATCTGGTATTCTGCACTGAGAGACATGATCCTCACTGTTAACTCCTCCTTGGTATTTTCTCTTTTTAAATATGTTCGGAGGGACTCCTAAGCTGCATCAGAAACCTGCTGCAAAACCATTTATGGTGGTTCTAATTCCCACATCTTGGGCTTTATGACATTTTGGGCTGGCTTGAGGATGCTCCCTTGTTGAAAAGCAAACAACTCAAAATGTTCTTTCCTGTCACTGTCTCATTGCCCTACATTCCCACCCTCCTCCTGTTCTGCCATGTGGAAGAACCTGCTTTAAGACACAAACCCCACCACATGCACAAAACTAGACGGAGAGGCTTAATGTTTGCCTTCATGAAGGATTTGGTGTTTATTCTCAGAAATGTCTCATTTGTCAATGCAGAGATTTTACTATTGAGCTGGAAGATTGGCTCAATTTCAATAATTCGTGTGAAATAGTACAATATTTCCTTTTCTTCTGAATTCACATTCACTGTGGGGCAAGGGAGAACAGTGTGTGGGCTAAGTGTGGTTTGGATATAAATGTTCAGTACATATTTTGATTAGTTTTCCATTTGAAAAAGGTCTTAGACTTCACTCTTGGGTACTGCAGTAATTGTATTCCGGGGCAGAGGCTCTTCTATCTATTATCTCCAAATGCAAACTGTTCAACTACTAGGATGTGTATTTTTATTACATATTACACTTTTTTTAAAATGTAGTGTTGTAATAAGATTCCTCTTTCTCTGAGGAGGCTTTTATATATATACCTATGTTTATATATATACACACATAGTCATTAAAAATGATTTTGCTATGGGGGAAGAGGGCATTGAGTGCAAAAAGCTAAGTTTTATATATTTTATTCATAAAAACAGATTTGCAACAATTTATTAAAAATTGATCTCATGCAGTATAAGGTTATACAAGAAATTCTTCATTTACATTTTCTTCTGGCAGTTCCAGTCTAGTTTAAAGCATTTGTGCACTAACATCATTGGAAAATGCCATTGGGGCACAGCCTCTTCATAAATTTACAGTACATTTTTGCTGCAGTATAAAAGAACAGAAACATTAAATAGCTATATTCACTTGGTTGGTCTTGTTATCTGCAGTAAAGTAAAAAAAAAAATGTTATGGGAGAAACTACAGTATCATTGAGACAAAGAATGTACTGCATGGTTTAAACCTAATAAACGTCACACAGTCAGTATTCACGAAGTTACAGACACACACACACACACACACACACTCACCTCCAATGGTCCGATACTTCTGAATTATTTTTTTTTCCTGCTAAGTTGGAATAATATTTCTACAGAGATCTTTGTGTATACATTATATACAATATTGTAATTTTCTCTTTTTAAAAATTAACATTCCTTTTAAAATAAACCAGGCCCTGATGATATTAATAAAGCAAGAGAATACTGTCAACACACATTGAGTGACGACATCAGTGTTTAGTGCTTAAACAGAGTAATGAGTTCTAGTTTATCTGTGTTTATACTTACATGGTTTTTTGTTCTAAAAGCTACAGATATTTCCATAACCTCTCTTACTGTATGTGCCAAGTGAAATATTTTGTGATGCTCCTGATTGCAAGATTCAGATACATATTTGTGTTGGTTTTGGCCACTATGAGGTGTGTTTTATTTTTAATGGAGATTTATGCTAGCTTGTCAAAGCTGCAGTTAATTCCCTCAGGTAACGAACCCCTTCAGCTGTGCTTCAGTCATTGCTGATTTGTAAACCTTTGTACAAATATCATTCCAAAGGTTTGGTCTGAGGGGCACAGGTGTTGATCGAAGAAAACTGAGAGCCTAGTGGGTGCTTCATGTGGTTTTTCCCCCCTACTTTTAGCAAACAGCCCTGGCAGTGAGAGGACACATTTCCAGTCCTTTGAAAAAAGAAGCTGCATGTGTGTCTCACCTGTGCCTGAGGGTTTGGCTCCAGAGTTGGTCCAGACGGTACACCACTATCATTCCTCCTAATTACTTTGGTTCAGGGAAAGGAGCTAAAGTATAAAACCAATTGTTTTTTCACAGTCCTTTCAGGATTCAGATAAAATATTCTATTGGTAAATTTGATTTGTCCTCTCTAATATCCGCTACAACTGTCACACGTACGCAGGTACGAAGCAAACATTGTGTATATTCACATCTATGTGCCCTGCAGGCTTTGCTCGCAGCAGCAAAGTGCTGTGCCCTAATCCCTCCCCCCCAAGTCCACTAAATTAATTTTACTGTAATTATGTGTGGCACAGTTCAAACAAACTAGGAAAAACAATTCATCCTGTGGCATTAAGACTTTACTACCCATCTGTCCTCAGTGTCCTGAGTTATCAGCCCTAGGACTTTTTCAGACAGTTTAGTGTGTTATGGTTGGTGCTATTTATTCTGAAATAGGTGCAGAAACTTTGCTAAAAATGAAGCTGCAGATGGTCAGCAGTCACTACCAATGCCCCTGGAGATGGGTGAAGTGCTCTGCTTGCAATCAGCAGCTCTCCAGCTGGTGGCAACTCAGAGCTGGAGCTTGGGTTACAGATATAGCTGCAAGGTAAAGGTGACCCTGCTCACAGCACTGCAGAGTCTCAATGACACCCGAGGAATCATTTCTCACAATTCTTCTTTCCTACTAAACATCATCCCTGAAATGAAAAAAAGCAAGACTAACCAGTGCAGAATGTTTCCAGCGATTTAACACAACTCTTGTAAAAATGAGTGTATCTATTCCAACATGGTATAGCTCAACCACTGCATTTTCCTTACATGGATACAGTATAGAATTGCATGTTCTCAGCAGCCACATAAAGCTCAGTGACATTTGAGTGTTTGTTTCTTTTTTTCCCTAGTGTCTTTTTTGCAAGATCCGTATATCCCAGCCTCCTTGTTGCTAGTAGAAATTTTGGAAGAAACATTTTTCAGTGACTTCTAGGTGAAGAAATAAAAACTCCATGAATAAGGCTACAGATCAAACTCCTTGTGTCCTCCTTTGCTTTTTCACATGAGTTACGTGGGCACTCCTGTGACGAGGGCCTCAGCAGAAGTTCCTCTGCATTAAGAGCCAATGTTACATGTTTGTAGCAGAGTTCTAGGTCAGATGTTTAGTCCAGTCATTGAGTACTTAAAAGCAGTTCAGGAAGCACTGATCTCCCTCTCCTACAGCCCTGAAACCATCACTCGGAAGGAGGGTGGCACGTGTCTGTGCCGAGGACTGGCACTGGGGCTTACGCATGGGCTGGCACAGCTGGCATCGACTCCTCCTATGGACGGCAGGTAGGCGTGATGGAGGATGGGCAGCTG
Source organism: Corvus hawaiiensis (assembly GCF_020740725.1). Classification (NCBI taxonomy): domain Eukaryota; kingdom Metazoa; phylum Chordata; class Aves; order Passeriformes; family Corvidae; genus Corvus; species Corvus hawaiiensis. The sequence continues at coordinate 3,920,646 of NC_063242.1, read as the reverse complement.
CAAGGACAGCCGGCGCTGTATGCTGCGGGAGAGACAGGGAGAGCAGCGTTAGCCAAGGGCCAAATGGAATACATTACATGGCTGGTGTGCTCCCAGGGTGCTGCGAGGGAGTTCTCTGTGCCTGCCGCTGTGACCGACAGGGTTAATGCCAAGAGCATGGCCCTTGCTGATGTTGAACTGTGCCACCGTGATGTTATTTTCCCCTTGGGGAATTCTTCTGGCAGGTTAGACATGGCAAAGGAAAATAAGCGTGCTTTCTCAGCATCCCACAACCTTCTGAAATTCCCAGGCACATTCAGGTTAATTGTTAGACTGCTGATACCAGGAAAAGGGAAAACCTTAAGTTTGCAAAGAGGCCGTATGGCTTGGTGACCCGCCACCCCCTGCAAAGCAACCAGCTGCCTTCAGAGCCCTGACCAACTGTGTAGACATGCACGAGGTCACAGACTGAGTTTCAAGCCATGCATCACTTAGCACAAGGATGTTAGTACTAAGGATGGCATTTTTGCAACTCCAGCTGAAGCAAACACAGGTGCATGGTGATTGGGACTGATGGCTTTTTCCTCTTTTAAGTAGCTCCTCTTTAAAGTTTGGGTCTGTGCTTTTGAGGTGATAGATGTTTCAGTCAGTGCTATGGGACTGAGGAACTGGCACTCTAAAAGCAGTCCTGTCCAACACCCATACCAAAATTCAGTGTTCCTAAACCCAACATTCTGTATCCATTTTTCCAAGCAGATTGACATCATAATAACTGGTGTAATTTTTTTAAAAATGGATACTAAATCCTGCTCACAGGTATCCCATCTAAGCCCTTTCCTTGGAGAGCATAGTGCCATTAGAAAAGGCCTCTGCTACCCCTGTGCTGTGGATATACTAGCACCTTCCACAAAATCGAAATCCTGTTGAGGTTTGCTAGTGTAAAAGATGATTTCAGTCATTTTATCCTCAGGATGGCTTTGCATTTGGAGACATTCACCCTTGAAACACAGTGGAACTTTCTAAAGAGAAGAAAGATGTCAAAGTGACTGAGCTGAACTGAAGACTGGCTTTTGGATTTCAGAACAAAAATGCCCATAGAAAGCATTGTAACTGTATAATAGAGTTTTAAATTTATGTTTGCCCATTATCTGATATAATGACAGTGTATAGACAGGCCTTTACAAGGGGTGCATGTTTGACAGCTAGCCCTTTGAACAGCCTTTCTGATTCAAATGACATTTAATTGCTTGTGTTAGGTAGCAGACACAGATACCAAGGCATCCATTGCACTGCTTGGGAACCAGGCAATATAGCTTTTAAACTCAAACAGAAAGAAATGTAGTGTTCTTCTCTTTAGTTTCTCCACTACAAACTTTGGCTTATTTATACAGAGGTGCAGTAGAAATAGCTGTTGTCTGCCTACCCAGGAAACTCTTTCTCGTTGTCTTCCCCTCAAACTCCCTTTAAAACTTTCATGCAATGTTAGTCCTCAGTGATGACCATTCTAGTGCTGGCAATGCACTCCTGGAACTGAACAAAATCCATTCATTGTTATTTTGCTACTGTGCTTGATTCTTTCTGGTGCTATCAATGAAGTCATGCCTTGTTCCCAAGGAGTGCAGAGGTGGCATGGCTCACTCTTTCCCTGTGCTGAATCCTTATGAGCCCGATGCCATGGATTGTCATTCTGTCTCTTGTTGAGGAGTCAAATGCAGAATTGCCCGCACTTATTTTCCCACCAGTGGAAATGCTTACTTTGTTCAACTGTTATAGACTTCTCATTAAAGGGCTTTTTGAAGCTACTCCAAGAGAATCCAGTTGCATAATCAAGTGAATAGGATTTTTTTTTTTCATCCATTTCACTGTTAGCCATACCACGGACAAAGCATGTTTATTTAGCTATGCCAACAGTGGCTGCAGTGGGTGGCGAATTTTGCTTTAACTGTACTTAAAAGTTTACTTTCACTTGAAAGTTTGGTTCCTGGAATTGGGGCAGAGAACTGTAGCCTGGAGACTTGCACACAATTAAGAGTGTAGACAAAACTCCTAGGGTGAAACGTGAAACAAAACAAAACAAGTAGCAAAATCCAAACAAACTTGCTATTTTCACCTGAAGTGAAAGTAGATCTTGTGCCTTGCCTCACTCTGTTTAGGGCTCCTTTTCTCACAATATGTGTGATTTTCCCTTCTCCCAGTCCTTACACATTTTGCCTATGCTTTTGGGGAGAGCCCTTGGTTTCAATACAGGCTGGGGGATGAAGGGATGGAGAACAGCCCTGCCAAGAGGAAATTGAGGGTAATGGTGGATGAAAACTGGACATGACCAGGCTATGTGCACTTGCAGCCCAGAAAGTTAATCATATCCTGGGCTGCATCAAAAGCAGCGTGGCCAGCAGTGTGAGGGAAGAGATGCTGCCCCTCTGCTCTGCTCTGGTGAGACCCCACGGGGAATATTGCATTCAGCTCTTCTCATAAGAAGAGTGTGGACCTGCTGGAGCAAGTCCAGAGGAGGGCCACAAAGAAAATCAGAGGGCTGGAGGATGTCTCCCATGAAAAGAGGCTGAGACAACTGGTGTTTTCCATCTTGGAGAAGAGAAAGCTCCAGTGAGACCTTGAAGCTGCTTTCCAGTACCTAAAGGGAGCTTACAAGGTAGCTGGAGGGGGACTTTTTACAAGGTCATGGAGTAAGAGGATGCTGTGTGAGGTTTTAAATAAAAGAGGGTAGACTTAGACTACATATAAGGAATGAATTTTTATGATGAGGGTGGTGAAACACTGCCACAGGTGGCTCAGATGCCCCATCCCTGGAAACATTCAGGGCCAAACTGGATGGGGATTTGAACAAGCTGATCTACTTGAAGTTGTCTCTGCTTATTGCAGGGGTATTGGACTGGTTAACTTTGAAAGATCCCTTCCAGCCCAAACCATTATGTGATCCTATGAATTTATTTCAAGCTGTGCATACTATATAGGTGTATATATATATATATATATATATATGTGAAAACATATATATGGTCAAGTATTTTGGAGAGGGAATGGTTGGTAGTACCGGGTCTAAAATCATAGGCAACCACTGAAGGAGATGGAAAGGAAAGATAATTCCACACACAGAGCATCCACTCATCAGGATTCTGTGACAGGGGAAGTGTCCTCAGCTCTGTACAGAAATACCATTTATTAGGGAAACATAAAATCAAGTAAAACCTTGACTTCCAATGTCAATGCACACAGAAATACAATGCAGTGCACATGGGAATGCATGATACCACAAGGGGGGCCGAGGCATTTGAAATATATTTTGGTTTTGTTATAGAAAATCACTAATAAGATCCATTGGTAAGTGGGGGGACTGAAACAAGTTGCTGCAACAGTCAAACCTCTGAAGTTCTGTGGGAGTGTGTAAACTGTGTCTGAGCACTCAGGGATTATTTCAGTTAATTCTGCAGCACATTAATGTTGATTTTTATCAACTGCAGGGAAGCTGGAGAAACTCTAAAAGACTACAGTAAAGCAAGATGTTCTACTAGCAAGTAAAAGAAAAGGAGACTTAGAGGTGACCTTTTCCCTCTCTACAACTTCCAGAAGGGTGGTTGTAGTCAGGTGGGGGTTGATCTCTTTCTCCAGGCAGCAACTGACAGAACGAGAGGACGCAGTGTTAAGCTGTGCCAAGGGAAATGTAGGTTGGATATTAGGAAAAAGTTTTTTACGGAAAGAGTGGTTAAATACTGGAATTGTCTGCCCGGGGAGGTGGTGGAATCACCATCCCTGGATGTGTTTAAAAAAAGATTGGATGTGGCAGTTGGTGCCATGGTTTAGTTGAGGTGTTAGGGCATCGGTTGGACTCGATGATCTTAGAGGCCTCTTCCAACCTAGTGATTCTGTAAACTAACTGTTCTAAACCCACCTTATTTTAATGACAGATTTGAGTTAGATCATAGATAGACTAATATAAATCACTCTCAGTGAAGAAACAAAGGCCTGTTCCTGCTGAGGCATATGGCTGCAATGCAATAATCCAGTCACAACCAAGTTTTTTGATTGAGAATTTTTTGTTACTTAAATTAACATAACTGGCTCCAGTTATGCTTTGAAGGTTACAAAAAACCCTGCATATAGAAATAGTCTATTAAGATCACAAGTTTTAGTGGGGTCCCCCAGAAATCTGTCATCACCTCTACTTAGAGATCTGGAAGACTGTTACATATTGTTGCTGTTAAAATGAGAATGGTATAAATTTTAATGGTGCCAAAAGCTAATGACCTGCTGGATGTAGGTCACTGATGAGAAGGGACACACACAGGAATGAAGGAGCATAGATGGATGTCCTTAAGGGTCACAGAAGGTAAACCATTGAACGTAGCCTTCGTGCACATAAGCTGACTGATATGATCTTTAGATAAGCAAGCAGTACTGCCCATCAGGAAAGATGAGCCGTTTGATGCTCATCAAAGCAGATGACTTTGCCTGAGAGACAACTCATCCTACTGGGAAATGAATGATATCTATTCTAAACCGGTTCAGGCTGCTTTTTGGACCTGAGATGAGCTGGCACAGTGCAGTGTCTATCCACACAGCTAAGCAGCCCCCAAGATTGCTGCTGAGCATTTCCTGGGAGAGCACAAGCAGGTACAGCTGCGCTAGGGAGTATGCTAAAAAGCACAATGGGAAATCAAAGTGCAGGGCTCGTGCCTGTGCACTGGTACTGCTTCGCCAGTGCTTTTACTATAGGAGGTGTTAATTTATACTGTGTAGACAGTGTACACAGGAAAGAAAGCAGTTGGCATCCACTTTTTGCTCCTCTTATCTGATGGCCTGATTGGGTATGGAAAATTTTACATGGCAGTATGGAAAACCTACTGGGTCCTGTCCAGCGGGAAAAGGAGTAAGATGCCAAGAGAACTGAGAATCATCTATATTCATGCTCTAAGGCTGCTTTACAGTCATACAGACTACATTTTCCCTAGGTGCAGCATTCTAAATCTGAGCCAAGCACAAAAAAATTGTTTTTCACATTCTGATTGAGACAATGTAAATATCACCCCATTGAAAAATGTGAAACAACTTCCTGCACTACTGCCTGAAGTGCATGTATACCGTTCTGGGTTCACTTTGGGCACAACTGTAGAATAAGGGATCCTACTTGCAATGAGTCAAATGTAGCACTAATGGTAAGAAAGAATGAAAAAATCCCAAATCAGCTCTTTTCTGGACTCTATAAGAGCTTTCATACTGGAAGATGTCAGTTTTCATGAGTGCTGACAAGCACAGGAAGCTGGGAAGATTTTTTCCCCACAGTCATTAAAGAGTTAAAATTTCTGCAGGCAAGTGATTGAATTAACATCCTCCTTTCACAGGTTTGTGACCAAGAGGAAATCTTTTTCAGACTAATGTCCTTGAGATTCGTGTTCTTGAATAAGAAATAAGTTTCTCAGACTGTGACTACCTGTCAGATGCCCTATGTATGAAGTGAAATTAGAAAGACAGAAACTACAGCTTACCTTTAAATCCTTTTTTTTTTTTTTTTTGGACAAAAATTATATATTTAGCAACCATCAAAGGACAGAAGTGCTGCCAGACAAGTTGAGAAACAAGCCCAGGGGTGCAGAAGGATATCTTCAAGAGCACAAACTTTGGAGAGAGTCAATCTCTTATCAAAAAGAGGGAAGTCCTGAAGACAGCTATACCTCTCCTCTCTGGCAGATCCACTGTGCCTGGGCAGTGTGGCTCTGGTATCCAAACCACCACCTCATTCCCAGGGAAGACACTGGCCCTTGGACCTGGCACAGTCACAGCTCTGCAAATGCTGAATGGCACTGTTTAGATTTAGCAGGACTGTATTAATTGCCTTCCATAAATGACTGTTCAGATTTGTACCGACCCACTCTCCAGGACCTTTAGGAAATCTCAGTCTTCTCATCAGTTATCACTAGCCTAGAGGAAGTTCTGTCATCACCAAATGTTTTTCTTTGTCTGTATTAAATCTGTATCGAGACAATTGGATTATTTGAAAGTCTGTGTTTTTCTTAGCATCTTTCTTAATGTAAGGGAGCCACATGTGGATGAGGCTGCATTCACACTACATTATTTCTGACAAATTGTGCTGAGAAAAACACAGGCCTCTAATAGCTATGCATTAAAGCACTCTGCTGACCCCACGAAGTCAGGAGAGCGCTCTCAGCAAGAGTCCTGCTTTTGTGAAATAACAAGATATTTCGTCTACTGTGGGACTTTTTCCCTTTTTTTGAGAGGGGTGTGTGTGTGTGTGGATTAGCTTCTTTGCAGGTTTGGGTTGGGTTTTTTCTTTGAGTGCAAGGACAGAATTAGAAATCCACGTGTTTTCCTGCACCAGGTAGTACAAGACAGTAGCTACTATCTGCAATCAGGGCTGCTGTTGCTGATGTAACGTGACTCATTCTAGTAATCTGTTTAATTTATTCTGTTTTTAAATAAGTTTTTAAATTGCCCAGGAGTCTGACAGCTATTAGCTCAGACACTGATGAAGCGATGCTCGTGTAACCAGGCTGCCTTGGGGAAATGGCTGATGCAGGCACACATGAGAATGCTGCTTCCCTGAGCTCTGGCCCATGGCAGGTCCTGCTCAGAGAGTGGAGGGTAGGACACCAGTTTATTGTATCGGTTCCTAGAGAGAAAAGCGAACACCCAAAGACTCCTTCCCCTCTGTAAATCCAGCCAGGGTTTTGTGCCATCCTCTCCTTGTATCTGCAGCATTGTTTCTAAGGGAAACTACTTAGTGCAGGCTTTCCTGTGCCAAAAATCAGGTCCAGCTGCTATGGCAACGTTGAGAAGCCCTCAGGACACTTTTTATTTCTCATCTAGCTTAACAATGTAAAAGAACAAAATGTCTACATACACCATGAACCCCTCTGGCTGGTGTGTGGAAGGACTTGGACATTTGACAAGAGTCATAAGACACTTGTGCACATATGTACATCCTCTTCTCTCCTCCACACACTGGTGGTTGGGCACAGCTCATCCTGCAACTCTCTACAGAAACTTTAGACATCATGCTGTGGATGTCTCCAACAAGAGAAAAGAAACATTTGTTTGCCTTCGGGGCACCTTAGGATCTAAAGTCCCTGTTATCCTTTGAGTTTCATTGGGGTGGTGAGCTGGTGGCAGGGAGGTATCACAGTACAATGTTGCTGCCTACTGGTGCTTTAGGAGGTGCCATTCACATTCCCCATTGCTGATGTTTCAGGCTCTCTCTGTAGCTGGGGCTGCATGAAAGGGGGTTACAGTGAAGGTCTTCCCATAAAAAAATGCATGGAAGGGAAGTATGGGCTTTGATGAAATGTAATAATTTAAATTACCATCTTGTCAGTAAGATAATGATGTATACTTACTGTTCTGGAGAGTTGATGTCTTCTATGGGATCTTTGTTTGTTCTGGAAGGGTCTGATGAGCCCCACTGTGCTGGTGGATTTTGATCAAGATGATTTTTCAAAATGGCTTTCTCACCATCTGGATGGACAACACATTCAATTTTACTTTACTGTGACCAGGTGACCATTTCAAAATTGTTTCTTTTTAAATTTTCCCAGATATCCATAATGCCACAAAGTAAACTCATACTACCTATATTCCAATATAGTCTCAAGTTTTGCTGTGACAGTTTGGTACTCTTATGTTTTGGTTGATGTGTTCCTCCATAGGAACTACCATGAAGAAAGAGAAAAGTTACAAAACCTCTTTGTCCTCCCTTTGCTTCCCCCCACCTTTAAAAAAACCCCACAAACCAACCCTTGTCGTCCCACCTCTATGCAGCTGTATCACTCTCTCTCATCTAGGCTTAGGCTATGTGAAAAATTAATGAAACTATACTGTTCTTGCAGTTAGAAATTGTAACCTTCTCATAAACCCTCTTTCTTAAGACTTTTCCTAAAAGAACTATAACCTCATTGATATATAGACCCTTGATACTCTTATGATCACACAGGCAATTAAGTGCTGTCATTTGCCTATCTGCTACTGCTATCATTTTTAGCATGGAAATATGATTCATATCAGTTTCACTGGTCCATAGGTTGTCTGCAGCATGGACAGCTAATGATGTCATTATTCTTTTTTCTTTTCTGCACAGTGATAACAAAACAGATCATAATTCTTGATTCCCCTGGGTGTCCTGGGAGTCCCTGGCTAGCTGTGCTGATGCCCATGGCATCATTCCCCCTGAGAAACACAGGCGAACACAGCCATTTTAAGAAGATCCTTTCTGTTCCTGCCTGCTTTTTCAAAGTGTCTTTCTGTGTTAAGCCAAATAAAATCATATGGAAAGCATCTGAATAATGAGGGCAGTTCACAGTTTTCATAAATAATTACAGAGAGCTCCAAAATCATCACCAGCAGTTGTTTGCCACACAAACAGAGAAGCAGTGATTGCCGCAGGCATTGAGGCAGCATGGAAGAGGAGTCTGAGGTAAATTCTTGAAGAGGGTACTGGAGGATTTGAACATAAAAGTGGGTATGAGGGGAAAAAACAGGAAAAGAGTGAAGAAAAAAGGAAAACAGCATGAAAAATCTGGTACATTTTGAAGGGTTAAGCTGCTTTTCTGTTGTACTTGTTTAGGAGCCCCAAATAATGCTCAGCTCCCAGCATGCTAGGAATATCTATGTTATCAACAGGCACCGGGTGTACAAAACAAGCAGCAGAAACACAGAGTGAGGAAAGAAGCTGGAAGCACAAATATTTTGAGGGCAAACTCCAACATCTATAATTACCCTCCCAGTAAGCTCATCCCTGGCATTATTTGATAGCATTCACTTCCTGCTGTGAAAAACCTAAAAAGCAAGCAACAACCAAGTGTGTAGGTGAGGAGGCAACAATGCACAGACATGGGGATCACTACAACTCAGAAGGAGACAAGATTTTTCACTTATGTTGCATTGAAGAGAAGGATCTGGCTGAGAAAGGAGGTGACCAGAACACATGAAGCTGCTTCAGCTGGGGCAGGAAAATGTCAGTAGAAGAGAGCAAAGGAATTCAGTTGTAGCAAGAAGAGTGTTTAAGAGATGGCAGGAGTCAGTGATGGTTTAGATGTGAAGGGAGTAGAGTAAAGAGTCAAATCTGGCAGTGGCTAAGATAAGCAATAAGGTCTATCATCTCAGGGCAGCCTGAAGTTTGCTGATGTGGCATTTGCTGTCACAAGCGTTCAGTTTTTACTTTCCGTACATTGCATTTCTTTGTATATCAAGTTTGACATTTGCATAAAAGTCTTGTGATGTCTATAAACAGACATGTAGAAAAGAACACTTTTTACTTCTGTGATTAAAACCAACATTCAGTCCTGAGCTGATGTAAGCTGACAATGGAAACTGCTGACTTTTTGATATAGACCAAAGTAAAAATTTGAGTAACCCTTGTAATTAGGGATGGAAAAACTCTATGATTTAATTATTTTAGGGTTCCAACTCCTTTGGACAAGATAAGCAATTTAACATTTTACAAAGCCACTAAAGATATAATTCTTCATCAAATGATTGGAAAATGCAACTGTTGCTGTTTGGGAGTATGTTATTTAATAGAATAATCTGTGTTGTACACGCTAAAGGAGTTTCATGCACTTTCAGATGTGCTGTGAGAGAGAGAGAGAGAAGGAGGTGGTCCTTGTCAAAAAGGTGGGGGATTTAGTTTAGAGTAGAGCAGAAATCATATATTCTCTTCCTACTCGCCTCTCAACACCAACTGCCCATATATCACCGTGTGTTATTCTTAATAGACTCTTTTCTACCACTCTTGCAGATGACTTGCCCTTAATACACTGAATAAATTTCTGTATACAAGGCTACCAAGTGCAACTTTTACTGTATATGTATAAAATACAGACAAAATGCACATTAAATTGTCGTTTTTTTTCCTTTTTCCTTTGCTTCTTTCAAAATTAAAAAAAAAAAAAAAGTTAAGTAATTCTTATTTGTTAGGCATTTTGGGAGAGGAGTTGTTAGATTTCTATTTTGCAGCTATGGAAACTAGAATATCTTTATTTTTTATTTACCTTTCATTTAAATAATGTAGAGCAAGATTCTCACTTAGTCATATGCTTCTGGGAGCTGGATCTTAAAGAAAAAACACTATTGCCATATGCACTTAAAAAACTTAAGGGTTTAGAAAACTAGTTTTATATACCTGAGCAACTGAAAGAAAATAAATTAAGGGCAGTGGTAAACATTTGATTTCCCAGTTTCCCCTGTAGAGTGTAGCAGTGTTTTTGATACTTTCCCATCTTCTCCTCTGTCCATTAGGTATGCGGCATGGAAAATGCCCTTCATTCTCAGGGTACTGTCTGCCACTGCAGATCCTACCCAGTAACTTGCACCGGGATGATGTAACGACCTTCTAAACTGAAATTACATTAGCCAGAAGCACCTTCTAAATAATTTTCACCTTTGTAGACCTCAAACCGGAACTCAGAAATCTGGATAAGTGATGCCTGAGCACTTTCCATTCAGAAAGCTGTCGGGAAAAAAGACAAATACATCTCAAGGGCCGCACAGAGCACTCAGCAGTGGGCTCATTATAAAACAAAGCTTGCTGCTGGTGGTCGGTGAGAGACAGAAGGTTTTAGCTCAGGACCTTTGTCTACCTGTAGCAAAGAAACAGCTTCCGTTTACAAAGCTCTGAGCTGCAAAAGCACACCCACGCAGGCTGCCGAGGGGCTCAGCGAGGAGGTCACTGCTCCCAGCTGCTCTCCTCTCCCTCTGTCAGGGGTCACCTATAATCACTCTGCAACCTCGTGCTGCCAAAATTACCTGGGCAGGCTTAAACGCACCGTGCGTTTTAACAGCTCTCATTCAGCTGCAGGCAGAAAGCACCAGGTTTCTGAAGCACTGATGATGCTTCAGTTTTTTTCCATGGAGTTTAGAAAACATATTTTTTTAACTAGAAGATTGTTTTGTTGATGTTTGTACACTGCAGCTTTATTGAACATCTTCATCATTACCCTTTACTGGCAATATTCCTCTGATGGCTTAGAACTGGATGGCAGAACTACTCTTTATCCAATATCTTCCAATTCTACTGTTGTTTCTCTTTGCTAGAAAGCATATTTTGTGCTCCACAAAGAAGCAAGTGTGGTTTAATAAAGACTTATAAGATCTGGCAGAGATAATTTTGCTGATTTACTAAGGAGCTTAGGAAACTTTAAATCTAGAGGTAGATTTTTAAAACCTGCTGTAATTTTCCCCAGTTCTGTTGTTTGGACTGTGAAACATGACTAGGCAGTCTCTGTTTTTCATGTGAATAGGATGTAAAGAAAGTAAGCTGAAAGGAAAAATTAAAATGATCACATCGTCTGCGGGGTAATCAGAAAAAAAACTTCTCCTAAAGGAAGCACACTGCACTGGCAATCTAAATGATAACTTCTAGTAGTTATGTTTTGAGAGAGGAAGATTTTTTAAAAAGAAAAGCTGGCAAGATTCTGCTCTGATTTATACTACTTTAAATCAGAAGAAATTACCTTTACTACAGATTCATTTCTGTGCAAGAAAGGGCAGGTACTGAACCTCTGACAGCTTGGTCTCCCTTTTGAAATAGAAACAAGCTCCAGGACTGAATCTATTTGTTAGGCTTCATAGAAACTAGCATACATATCGCTATATACCTCTATAAAGAAAGGAACTATATCCTTGCTTCAAAACAGCATCCCTTTAAAGGAGTTATTTCTGAAAGCCTTTGAATCTATTTTTCAATCTCAAGCTTAATGCTTGAATCTCATGAACTTCATAGAAATGATATTTCCCCCATCTATCACAGATGAATTCTGTTTTGCTTCGCATTTGTGAGCAACATGCCTTTGAAATCTGTTTTCCTTTGAGCTGCTTTTACATGGGGAAAAAACTAACACTAGGAAACATCGGAGTGGGGTGACAAGTGGTAGGCATATTTGACACGTAAATGAATGCTCCCAGCCTGTTTACAGCAATGAGTAAAGACTGCTTTCTGGCTTAAAACAAAGTTTTCTGAGCAAGGAAGAGTGCCTGTAGAGAAAGAACCTGCAAAAAGGGTTTGTTCATAAGGGGCGACTGTGGCAAGGCTCTCTCTTTCTTCTCATGTACTTCCCATAGAATGGCCTAATTTCCCTAATATGCTACTCTGAAATGTACTAGCCAAGGTAGAAATTGAGGGAGGTTGTTCTCCAGGATTTCTTCTGAGCTTTGCTTTATAAGAAACACTTGTAATCCATGATTTTGTGAATTATTTCACATGGAAATAATTTCATGTATTAAAACATCAAAAAGAAGTCAAGTAGAGTAAGATAGTAAGATTCCAAGTGTAGCAAAATTATCCAGCCCCCCACCCCCAAACCACACAATATCTTTCCTCTGTCTATTTGTCTCTTCAGGAGCTTTTAACTCTGCAGGAACTTGCACAGCAGAAATAAATTCCACCTTCACAAACTCTCTCCTGTCTGACACACTGACATGGGTGCAAGGAGCCCTTTTGGGAAGCTCTGGTTTGTGTCCATTTTAGGATATTTCTTCCCTGGAACTGTGTGGAACTTTCCTGGAACTTCCTCTTTACACAGCATCACACTTGAAGCACTTGTCCTCCTTTTTTCCAAATGCCAGCCTGGAAAACGCCGCTGTGCCTCCAAGCCTGACTGTTCCTGCTGAACGGCTCTGTCAGTGACAGAGACGGCCCGAGCCAAGCCTGGCCTCCCCCACACCCCATCCCTGCCTCAAACCCAGCCTAGAGTGTGGCTCTGCCGCTCCAGCAAGGCCACCAGATCTCACAAATGCCAGGGGAGAAGTTAATGTTGCCCTGGGCACAGAGCTGAGGTCACTAGCAGGCACAGTGACTCAGTCATGTGAGGAATGTATCAAATGAAGTTAATGGTACGCCCTTTTAAATGCGGCTGGGGAAACCATTCGAAGTCCCAGAGCCACAGTCTGTGGAGCATGCTGAAAAGTGCTTGACCACACAAAGCTCTGTAGCAGTGCAGCTAAAAAGCCTGCATTAAAAGAAAGCAATCAAGCCATAAACCACAAATCACATTTTCCTAATTGCTTTTCTTACATAGCCAATTGCTGTAGATGTCTCAGGAACATTATGCATTTGTGAACAAGAGATGAGTGTCTCAGATAATATCTCTCTTTAAATGAGGTGTACTGAAATGTGCTGTAAAGAAGGAGTCCCTGTGCCAGCAAGGGGCTCCTGGAATACACCAGGAGCTATTGCTGTTAATAACTAACCAAGAATCCCAAAGTTATGAAACACTGCCTGAGGTCAGGCAGATATAGGAGTTCACAGCTGCCTCTACCTATTTTGGCTAAAGTAATTTAACTTTTGTATCCTAAATCCATATGTTTGATGTAAATGAGGGGAGTGGGGAAGGAAAAGATGAATCAAGTAACGTCCTTTGGCACTTGGTTATAGGAGTTAGGATTTTTAACTCTGGGCAATTTTTACAGATCAGAAACCTACTGAAGTGTACTATGACATTAAAGTTTGATTAGGGCTTGCTTGAGATGCATTGCCTAAATCCCACATTATGATCTGTTCTGTGAAGAGCAGTGGCCTGAGTTTGTGTAAGCAATAGCAATGGGGTTACACTACATGGCATTCTCTGTGCGAGCTCTTCCAGAACAGCAAGGTATTTTATAAAAACAAGTGACATAGAAATGAACCACAGAGCGAATGTGGCACATTATCTCCTATGATTTTTAGCTCCAAGTCAGCTGCTGTTTTGAACCTCTCTCTTTACTGTCCCATTCCTACTCTCCCAGCTCACATTTTTCACAAGATTAAGGAAACCTCATCATCATCTCAAAACCAATGTTGGCCGGGCTTCCCCAGTTGCACAGTGGGGATGAGAGAGATGGTCACTTCTAGGTCATGCTAATAGATTATTTACAATTCTGAAACTTCTTCACTCAAGTACCACCAGGGATGCATACTTTCAAGGTTCTCTACTTTCCTTTCCTGAAAGTTCATGAAATGCACAGCTACAGAAAGCATAGTCATGTCATTCAGAGTTAGCTTTCCTGTAGCCGTAAGGGCCAGAATTTTTTTAAGTACCATTTAAAGCGATGTTTGTTTGAATCTGCACAGAAGCAGCAGTGACTCAGCAGCATGAATTCTCCAAAGCCTTGTTATTTTGATTGGAATGGCAAATTTATATTAAGCACATAGGTTGACTATTGGGAATGGATGCGGTGAGACAAACAGACAAGAGATTCAGACATGTAGCTAAGGGACAGGGAAATGTGGAAAGAGAAGGAGCAGAAGAAATGGAATTGGAGGGACAGAAAAGGCTAGCAAGGGTTGTTGATCACGGTGGCTCAGAGCCTGGAAGTATGAATATTTAATGTCACTTGTGTCAGAATCAGGATACACTGTAATGTACATGTGTGGAGTACTTGCCACCAGGTGTGGGACCAAGCTTCAAACACCTGCTGCAAATTAGGAGCCAGGTCTTCCTCATTCCCAGTGAATGGATGCTCTAATCTTTCCATATAAAGTTGGCCAAGGAAGAGCATCTTTCTCCACCTGTCCCAACTTTTGTGTGGAGCTTTATGTGGTAGGTCTATTGAGAAAATTGTGTCCAGAAACTTCAGTATGCCGAATATCTACCCTGTTAATCCCAATAATACATAGTTCCAAGCTACTCTGCATATTAATACTCCATACTTAGCCTCCATACAGATGATTTTAAATATGCACCCCACAGCAGAAGTGTAAAAGCTAGGGAACTGCACTGGGGGAAAATTAGGAACAGAGACAATCTTGGATGCTGCTGCTTCAAGCAGCAGTTAGGCATCGATATCTTTTGTATACATAGACACAAGAGAATGCAGAAAGGTTATATTTTATCCTTGATTTCTTTGCCAGCCTCCTACTGCTAATGGAGTGCATCTTGCTGTGGGAAGCATCCATCCTAAATTTATACCCAGTGTATTTCTTGAGAATCATTTTTTGTTCCTCATACCCAAACTCAGATGGGCATTTGGCACAATGCAATGTATCTTTTCTGCTTGAAATATTATTCATGATTTATCATTTTTCCCGGAGCATCTGACATGAGAGGAACATTCTATGTGTTCCTTTCAAACTGCTCATCCCACTCACTGATGTTAGTTCTTGCTCCTGATCTCAGCCCAATAATCACACGCCTCCAGCAGCTATTTACGTTTCCCTTTTCCTCCTTTCCCCTCTTCTGGTTTTTTTTTTTTTTACTTTTAGAAAGGACACTGGGAACTCTCCTTCTTTTTTCTTTTTGCCACAAGTTATACAACCCAGTGTATACCCAGCCTAAAACAAAAGGCGCAAGAAAATGTAACCTTATCCCACCAAAATTTCAATACACTTCAAAGACATATGTGGTCTGTTGCTGTTGTTATAAAATTATTCTTCAAGTTTATTCACAGGGGTAACTTCTGTCCCACTTAACCAAGCTTATGGTGCCACATCAATAAGAAGCTGGAGCCTTGCAGTGTAACAAACACACAAATCTACAACTTACAAACACAGAGCAGATAGTTTTTCACACACTATAGTAATATTCAGCTGTACAAAGCTATTTGCCAGAAGTCACAAAGTACATCCATTCCAGGTCAGAAATGGAAGGTGGGTGTCCTGGCTTCCACTTTTATTGCGCTATGCACCAGATTTTATTGCTTCCCAAAAAGCAAAATGGCTCTAATGGAAGCAATTCTCTTGCATGTAGTTCTTCAGGGAGCCATGCAAGAGACACAGGAGAAACAACTTAGGAATATTATAGTTGTCATGAAATCCTTTTTTATCAGTTCCTAGGGAAGAATTTTCATACATGAGTGCCTTCAGTTCTGCATTTAGAATCCAAATCAGCACTGAAATATTTACATGCTTCTCTTTTACATGCTTGATAGCAGTGTCCAAAAGCAGGATTTCAGCATCCTAGTCAGGCAAGCACATATTAAACTGGGCTTAAAATTCTGTGACTTTCCTCTCTCCATGCAGCACAGAAAACTTGACTTCTGAACACAAGTACACTTCTAAAATTTTCCCACTTCACCATGTGTATTAAAATAGAAGACATACATATAGAAATAACTACTCAGTGGGTACTATGTAGCTTATTATGTGAATCTGCATACTCTCTGTAATTAAACCAAAATATTTAAAGCTCTGTCTTACCAAGGTCTGAGTGCTCTGAAACCATTTCAATGAGATTGCTGTTCTAAAGTTTGGCAGGTTAAGCTACTAATGGATTTTACTAACACTCACCTTTGCTGTCTGTGAAGTTCCGTATACTAAGAATGTCATTAAGGTCCTGATAGTGGTTCTGCTTAATGTATGTTGTTTTCTCAGGAGTGTCCTGAAGTTGCATTGTGACCTCTTCCAAGTCTTTGTCCAGCTGCAAAACAAAGAGAGTGCAAATCCTTCAAAATTCAAGAGTCCTTGCTTCAGGTATGTGCACTGAGGCGTAGCTTTCTATAATTAGACTGGAAGGCAGGTGGTAATGCAATTACTACACTGTGGCAAATACAGTCTTCTCATAGCACTACTACACTACCTCTAAAAATAATGCTACAAGTAACAAATTTTGTTCAACTGTGGTATTGCACACAGGGCATAGGAGAGAAATAAGCTTTAGTAGTTGACAGTAGAAGCAATTCAGGTGTACTGACAAATGAGAAAGATATGAGCATTAGAAAGCCCAGTCTGAAAACCTCTCAACTATTTATTATCTACATGTAAAATTGTGGCATACATAGCTGTGACCACTTCATCCATCAAATTATCGAACGCACAGCAGGATATAAGGGAACTATGGCACGTCCAGTCATGTGAGTGACTGCAGTCAACTCTACCAAGAATGCTTTACTTTTAGCACTGAGCAGAGCACAGAGTGCTCTCCTCAAGGGGTAACTTGTTCTACAAGTTGTCTATAGCCCCAATTGAAAGTTACAGGAAACAAGCTTCATAACCCTCTTTGTGAACAGTTGTGCAGGATGTGGTGCCAGAGTATGTCCCACTCACTACCAGCTTAACCGAATTTTTAAAGTGCTGAATTAACTTTATGTTGCTCCTTATGGAACTGGGGCATAGCAACTCAAACTAGATGAGACAGAGATGTAGCTGCTTGCCATGGTAAGGCATGTTCCAAATCCCCTTGACAATGAAACGGATTTGGGCCTACTGGTTCTGGGAATTTAATCTATTTAAGCAAAGTCCAAAAGAAATAGGCAGGGCCCTGCGAGCACTAATGTGGTTGCTCTGACTAGCCTTACCTCTGCTCACCATCATGAACCTTGCGAAGCACAGGTCGAGATCTTGTGTTAGGAGGCTTAGTAGAAAAAACTACAGTAGAGTACAGGAACAGAGATAGCCAGCAGGGCCTTCATTAAAAATGTCAAGGCTCTCACATGAAAGGGCCAAAGCTGGCAAAGCTGAACTAAATTTCTTTAACAAGGCAGAGATAACTTTTACTTTTGGACTCTCTGGTAGCCTGAGTAAATACCTTTTAGTTACCTAGGCAATTGTCATTACTTAAGATCTGGACAAAGAAATAACTGTTGTAGTAAAATACTTTTTCTTCAAGGTATAAGAATACAGACTGGACAAGAACAGGTTAATTTCTTTAAGATATGATCAGTGATGGTTATCTTGTCTCAAAAATTGTTCAAGACTGGTTTGTCATCGTTTCAGGTCTACTGAGCAAGGATGGACATAACTATAACTGTACCTGCTATAGCTCTGATGGAATTCATGTCCTCCAAGTACTCAGCCTTTCCCTCAGTAGGTACTGAAGAAACTTCACCACCTTTGTGCCAAAAGGGTCAGCTCACACTTTCATGAAAGTCTTTTTCTACCTTAAGAAAATACGTAATTCTGTTTCATGGAAGATGTAAAAATCTGTCTAGCAAGTTTTGGAGCAAACTCTCAAAGAGGCTGAGAAATAACAGCAAAAGCACTCTCAGAACTCAGCCATAAACAGGAACAAAGACAGCCCTTAAGAGCCCCTGGGGCTGCGGATCGCTCTTATGCTTGTTTGTAAAGGTTACACTTCTGGAGCTGTGGAGCTCAGCATGTCCATGTGAAACAAGAGGGCAATTGGCCTGTCACAAAATAATAGGGCAAGTTTCATTTTGCTAAGGCACATTTTCATTTTATCACACCTGCTACACATTTGCTGTACTAGTTAGCAAACCATATAAATTGTCTCTTTCCTATTATTACTATGGGGAAAGTTAACTTTTTTCTCTAAAAAGTAGTCAGCATTAAGGAGATTGCATAATTGCAACAAAAAACAATGAAAAATAAAGTGCCTAGGCAGTACATGCAGTAAAAAATACCTCTGTAATTTTCATTCTCAAGCGGTGATTCTCTGACTGCAATCCTTCTAGTCGAGATGTGCTGGCCTGATTGACGCTGGTGACTGATGTTGATGTTTTTGAATCTTCTTTCTTTTGATTTTGAGTGAACTGAAACCGTCTGTTCTGTGTGGCTGCATCTGGATTTGTTCTCAGTGTGATGAGCTGAAAGGTTGAAAAGCCTTAAGAAATCCTGTTTTATTTTTGCAGCTATTTATTTTGTATCTCAAAATACTGAAAGGCAAACCAAGAGCTCCTTTTTGACTTTCAAGTATAAAACTCTGGAAAGTGAGCTCTGCTTGCCATGTGCACTACTTGAGATGATTTCTGAATAACTTTATAGAATAGGTTGAATGAAAATGATTATGAGAAGGGAAGTGTTAAAAAAATTAGGAAAAAAACTCATTTAAAATATATTTATCTGTATTTTAAATATATTAAAATATATTTTAATATTCTATAAAATGTATTTTTCTCCTTCACTGACATGTTTATACTTTAAAAGAATATGTTCCTTCTTCAAGAAAAAAACAATCCACCAACCCCTTCCCTTCCCAAGTACAGTTCCATCTGAAATTTCTCCTTTCCTACTGTTACAAATAACACTCAAGCAGAGAGAGACATGAAGCAGGAGTATTAACAGAGAGAACTCATGGGAGATTGCACTCTGGAGATAACAGAAACTTAATTAGTTTTTAGTGACCCAAAATAAACCAAATCTGTTCAAACAAATTAAATAAGCCAGTTAAAAAAAAAAGTTAACCTTAAACATATTTAATTTAAGCAAATGTAAGTAAAATTTAACACTCGGTGACAATGTGAAAATATCACCTCGACATGAGGAGAGAAAGCTACTGCTGTTTGGCAAGGGGGAGAGAGATTCTCAGATTACTCTGGAGAATACAAAATTTATGTTACTTGCCAAGCAGCATACATATATATTTGTATACAGACAAAGCTGAAGGAGCTCCCTGCCCTGAGAGGATAGATATGGAATCATAAATCCAGAGGTGTTGAATTATCTGAAAAGAGAGAACGGGCAATCATTCTGTATGTACAGCTCACCCAGATTTTGTGGTATAACTGCATTTCGGAATTGATTCCTCTTGTTTTAAAGAGCATGGCATTGTTCTGCAGCTCTGGTGGCATGAAGTAAGGCCCTACCTTCTGATTGAGAGAGGTATGACTGCTTAGACTCTGAAGAATGTGGTCCCTGGCATGTATTTACAGACCAAGGCTGCAGATTGGGATGATGCAGATAATAAACTTAATTTTTCAGGTGGTAAAGTAGATGGAGAAGGCTAAGGTGCTCTGTGTCTTCTTCACCTTAGTCTTTTCTGGTAAAACTTGCCCTCAGAAATTCCACACCTCTAAAGTAATTGAATACATCAAGTTCAGCCAGCCTGATAAATTGTATGCCTGAGGATTAAGGGAACTGGTCCATGTCATCATGAGGCCACTCTCAGTCTTTTGGAAGATGATGTTGATTTGGAGCAGTTTTTGAGGATTGGAAGAAAGGAAATGTCACAGCTGTGCTCAGGAGATGTGAGAGAAGAATTTGGGGAAATGCCTCCTTGCCACCTTCACCTGAAAGAAAATGCTGCCTGACCAACCTGACTTACAGCTTTCTTCAGTGAGATGTCTGGGCTGGTAGATGAGAGTAGAGAGTTATTTTTCTTGACTTAAGCAAAGATTTAACACTGTCTCCCAGAGCATCCTCATGGTTAAACTGACAAAATAGTGATTGGACAAGAGGCCACTGAAGTGGATTCAAATTAGGCTGAACTGACAGGTTCAGAGGATTGTGGTAGCCAGTCACTAGTGCTGTTCCTCAGTCTAGAAGGAAATGGGTCTGGGCCAACAAGAATCTCCTGAAGCTAGGCAAAGGGAAATACTAAGTCCTGCTCTTGAGGAGAAATAAACCCCAAGCACCTACCCAAACAGCATGAGGGGTGTTTGCCTGGAAAGTAGTTTTCCAGTAAAGGCAATGGGAATTGTGGTGGAACATAAGCCAACACTACCCTGGGCCAACGGAGGTGATCCTTCCTTTCTACTCGGCCTGGCAAGAGCACACCTGGGATGTTGTGTCCAAGTTTGGAGTCCCCAGAGCAAGAGAGAGATAGGTGTAGTAAAGAAAGCCCAGAGAAGGGCCACAAAGGTGCTGAAGATGATCACAGCCCTTAGGATAGAAGTAGAGACTGATTATTTAGCCTTGAGATGGAAGACATTGGGGGATGACATTATTCATGTGTATCCAATATATGATGGAAGAGAGTAAGGAGGATGGAGCCAGACTCTTCTCAATGATGTCCAATGAAAGGGAGGGGGACACAAGCTGAAAAACCAGAATTTTCACTTAAACATCAGAAAAACTTTTCCTATTGTGAGTGTGGTCAAATGCTGGTAGAGATACTCAGAGGAGTTGGGAAGTATTCCTCTGGAGATAACCAAGAGCCAACTGCTTAAGGCCCTGGGTATCTTGCTGTGGCTGAGCCTTCTCAGAAGGAAGTGTCTTCAGTCTCACAATTCCTTGTTTCAAATTAGGCTGGTTGTAATGACTGCTGTGTCTAAGTCCCAGACAAAAAAACTACATGAAAATGAAGTTAAAGGTGAAGAATGTTAATTACAAAGCTTCTGAAAGCAGCAGGCCGAAGTGTTAAAAGTTCTGCAATTTGATGTGGTCTAAGTTCAAACTGAATATAAGATAGAAGTACTGCCACTGAATCATCTTCACCTGGGATTTTACAGCTAAAGATTGCATGTTTTGAAACAGGGACATGCTGTAATGAATTCATTCACATGGTGTGGATTAGATTGAAAAGTCCATGAGAAATATTGTTGGCTCATGCGGTACAAAGAATGGGGTTAGATGAGCTTTTAATTTTTTTTTTTCTGACCATAAAGTCAGTGGAGCTTATATCTTGCTGTCTTACATCTGTGCAGTTTCAATTTTCACAAACGGTCAACGTTGAGTATCCACAGAGCCAGTTCCAAATAGGCATCAAATGCTACCAACACAGAAGATGAATGTTTTAATCCCTAGAATTGGTTTTGCCTTGCTGCTCTGAAGGAAACTGGATAAGAATTAGTGTGTTAATGCCATTGCAGCCAGAAATGGTATGCAATTGCTGGGTGACTACAAGTGAGCCCAGTGTTCTGTCTCAAGATGGATGGAGTAGAAAAAATGAAAGGACATGGAAGCTTCATAAATATGGATAAGCTTGTGACAATTACTTCATGAAGAGACAATGCATATTAGGATTTCTTCTTTTAAAGAAGTGAAGAATATGCTGAAAAGTACTATAGATATCTTGGTCCTTAAAAAGGTAATTAGACATAGCTGTTAATTTCTAGCAGGAAAAATACGTATAATACATGTTTGAATTCTGCAGATAACTTCTACAAGATATGCTTGATTGTGGAAATCTACAATAGTTGTAACAATATTTGGAAAGTTTTTGATCAGATAACAAGAATGTCTGCAATTAATGCAGTATAACGATGCAGTATAATGCTATCAACATTTGTACCTTTAAACCGAAAGGGTAATGAACATTTTTTCCCCTGATCTGTCTCACTCTGCTATGGGATTTTCCTCATGTTTTTTTCTAGGGCACTTGCTACTGAACAAAATAGCAGTGGATGAAATGGACATTTAACTGGAGAAGTATAGTAATTGCCGTGTTATAAGTAAATAAGATTAGTAGAGCTGACAAGAAAGAAGGGGAAAATGTCATGTTTCATTCCCTAGTGTGTCTACATCATTGAGTAGTTGCCTATTCAGATTCATAAAAAAGCTGTGGAGTAAAATTGAATTTCAGCACTGTTGACCCAGGAGACTGCTGAAGATTAGTTAAAAGGAATGCACTTTACTCGGTATAGCAGAGAAGTAGTGGCACTCACCTGGCTCAGAACCACATTACTGCTTGCATCTGTCTGGTCAGTTTAATAAATGAGAAAGTGCAGTCGTCCAGGTCTTCATTATCATCCCCTGTGCCTGATGAGCAACAGGCTTTAGTATTCACCAACAATCCTCCTGTGTCTCTAAGATTGTACTAATTTACGACACACTTGATTAAGGGGAGAGATTTGGTGCCTGTCTCACACTGACATCTTACCTACATGTACAAACTAGGTAGTGCTGGATATAATTGTCTGTGGGGTCCAGACAAGCTATTGTGCAACCTGTGCTGGAGCAGGCTGAGGGGAGAGTGCTTGCCAGCCATCCTGCTGTGACTGTGGCACAGCACGGCGAGAGGCGATGTAGGACAATATATATGAGTGCTAGAAGAACTCTCCAGCTGTGAAAGCACTCACATGGGCATTGGAAGTGCTGCATTCCAGCCCCTGCTTCAACATCTTTCTTTTGTACCTTATCCAGTGATGAATTTTATTGCTAAATAGCTAAGCATTTGGAAACCTGACACTATGTGAAAAGAATTTAAGTACTTCATGCTAGGAGGCTATGGTTCATGTTTGTATTTTGAGTAAAAAAGAACTGAGAGGAAAAATGAGGGTAGGGTAATTGGGGTTTAGAAGAAGATCAGAGGAAGGGGTTAAAAAAGGAATCAGAAAAGTCATTTCAGAGCCTGTGACAAGAGAAGAGAAGAGAAGGATGGGCAAAGGAGCATGAAAGCAAAGGGGCAAAGAGCATGGACAGCATTAATGATTCTCTTTGAAGAGAGTTCTGACATTCTGTAGAGGTATTTTTGGCACCAGAGTTTTAATATGCATTTTCATAGAGCTTACCCACTTAAATCTAGTGTGTTTCAAAGTACACTCTATTGCTGTGTTTGTGAATGTTCCCTCAATTTAAAACAAAGTTGTGATTCTTCCCTAAGATACAGAACAAAAATATGACTATACATGTCTGTATGGCTTTTTAATATTTGAGAAATGAATTGCAGAACTTGCAAAAACATCCTGTTTAGTCAGTCCTGGAGAACAAATTACTTTTCTTTTGTTTGCAGATCATAAATCAGCTTCTGTTGCTAGTCTGTGCCTCTAATTTCTTTCAGTGATTGCGCTTTGAGATAAGTTCATCAGCTTGTTTCTTTTGCACACACAGTTCTTGGCCCCCCAGTAGATGAGATGCCCCTAAGCACCAGAATCTACTGACTAAAATTTGCTCAATACATTGATTGAATATGGTCCAATAAAGAGCCACAAACTTCTTATAAATACTCACTTGAAAAATCTAAAAACAGATTTGAGAGGCAAAAAGACCTACATTTTGCCTTGCAAATGTTTCAGACATCCAACTGCATATGCATGTAATTTGGGGTAATAAGCTATGTTTACACAAGCCACTTAAAATGAACACAATTGAACATTTTACTTCAAAACATCAAATGCATTCCCTAGTACTTGAGGCTTTGCTAAAGTAAGTTTATGTAAAAATCAGTTTTCCCTTCATTCAAGATCTGTCTTATTCATGTCTAAAGCCTAACTCTACAAGGGAACTGATTAAGTTCCACCCTTCTGCAGGTAAGTATCTTCTCGATTCTTCCAACAAGGCACAATGA
Source organism: Corvus hawaiiensis (assembly GCF_020740725.1). Taxonomy (NCBI): domain Eukaryota; kingdom Metazoa; phylum Chordata; class Aves; order Passeriformes; family Corvidae; genus Corvus; species Corvus hawaiiensis. The sequence continues at coordinate 3,896,827 of NC_063242.1, read as the reverse complement.
ACCTGTCCTCAGAGCCCAAAAGAGCAAAAGGAAATGAAAGCACGTGCCTCCCAGTCTGTGCTTCACTTAGTCCTTTAATATACCCATTAACAAATATAACTTCAGTGTCAGCATTTGCAGCATACATACAGTTTTCCTCTGAGGTGCTGACAAAGCCTATTGTACCACCATAAACAAATACTTAGAGATTTAAATGCAATTTATCTCATATCATGCTAGTGAACTAAAAAAGATCTCATTATTTTGTAGGTATAGAAACAGAGATCTTGATTATCTTGCTTAGGGTATGTAAGAATCTTAGAATATCCTGGGAAGGGACCCATTGGGATCATTGAAGTCCAGCTCCTGGCCCTGCGCAGGAACACCCCAAGAGTCACACAGAGTGCCGAGAGCATTGTCCAAATGCTTCTTGAATTCTGTCAGGCTGGTGCTGTGACCACTTCCCTGGGTATCCCTTTCCAGTGCCCAACTACCCTCTGGGTGAAGAACCTTTTCCTAGTATCCAACCTAAAACTCCCCAGGGACAGCATTATGCCATTCCTTTGGTAGCTGTAAATGGTCACCAAAGAGAAGAGAGAAAAGACAAAATGTGGCAGAGTAGACAACAGGACCTGTTCCCCCTGAATCTCCACTTATATTCCCACTCTTTCCAAAAATTTCCTGAAAGCTGGAAAGAGAGACTATTCCATTGAAACTACAGAAAACAACTTTTGTTTCCCCAGTCACAATTTCAGTAAAAATATAGACATTAGAAGCTGATGTATTCACACTTTCTCCAAAATGTCATGAAGATTTGTTTCTCCTTCAGGGTCCGGAGACAAGAGTTTATAGATGGGCTTGGTCAAGAATTCATACATATCTCCTGAACTTGAAAAGGTAATAAACACCTACATATTACATCATAATTACAAAACAGCAGGAAAAAAAATCCATATTCATGCAAAACAAATTCACCTACCTTAGGTACAAACACAAGGCAGAGAGTAATGGTGCTGCAGAATATTATGACTAAAGCAACGATGCAGAACTGCACATTGGGTTGGTCCCGAGTAAGGAATGAAACAGCAGCACCAATAATGCACATGATCCCCACGTTGTACACACTCATTCCGATATACTTGCTGTCATTCAAAGCAGGAATGCTGACATTCCGTGTCTCCCAGGCGAGGAAACACCCGAATAACTGAAATGGTAAAAGAAGGAGAAAACATGATAATTATAAGAGGAATTGGCTGTCATCCAGAAAAAGCACTAGTTTAAAACAGATGTGTTTTCCAACTTGACAACTATGGGTTATATTACAATTCAGAGATATACACCTACCTTTTGCTTAATATCTAATTACCTGTGGGATTTGTTTTGCTCACTAGGACAGATTCCGACTCTAACAAGAAAAATGTGAAACTTAAAATTAGTCCTGATTGAAACAAATTTCTCTAAATGGTATGGTTATCTTTATTTTATATTTTTAATAATTTTAAAGACAGTCCTTCTGTTTCTTTTCAAGGATTCCAGTAAAGATATAATGTGCATTGTTCTTTTAGCTATTTTTAGCAGCTGTTCTCAATATACTCTTATCAATCCAGCCATTCATTACATGATTATCACCTACATTAATAAGCAGCAGTGCCAAGATGTGTCCCATGAGAGATAAATATACAATGCAGAAAGTGTCACCCGAGTTGTTCAGATTACAATTATAATGTCTTTTATTATAGTGGGAGTTGGTAATGGCCTTTCAATTGCAGTTGTCTAATGATTTCTGGCATGAAACATTCTTGTGGCAATTTTTTGTTTGCTTTTTTCCTTCGGTGTATTTTTAAGCTTTAGCCCCTTTGTTATTTGCAAGATGCTTTTGCAATTCAGCAGGGGAAAGCCTTTAGTGGAAGGAAGCCATCTCCATCCCTCGAAATTTAATTAGATTTTTCTGCAACGTGAACTGCTGCAAACAATTATTTTCTTCCTCTTGCATTCCTCAGAGAAGTCCTGGCAATGCAGTAAAACCCTAAACGAACTCAAGATGTTGTAAATAGGTAACCCAGCCTACAGTCTAGGCAAAGCCCCGTAGGATTGTATGGTGCCTTGGGAAGCATGACAGAGAGCAGATGGTATTGGATGAAAGGAAAAGACAGAGAGAAGAACTATCACTAAGGTCCAAGGCATGGTTTCTATGTTTTCTAGCTTTTTTTCTGATCACAGTGCAGGGACAGACAAGAAGAAGAAAGAGCAAAGGTGCATTCCCATTGACCTTAGTAGCCTTCCTCCCAGACCATCACATTTGTCCACTGCCATATCATGAAGATAATATTCTCTTTCATATAACTTCAATTTATGTGCAATCCAGGAAATTGGAGGTCAATGATGATGCCATTTGGGGGATTAATTGCAGTTGTCTAGTATAATTTACCTTCTATTTTTCTGTTTTTTTTTTCCTATGGCAAATAACCTGGACTAGAAGAACAGTGCTGCCAGACAAACAAAAGAGAGCAGGCAAGTGACAGAGTGATGTTTGTTCTACAGACTTGGGTTTCAACTGTAGTAACACCTGGACACCAGTAACTGCAAATTTCCTTGATTATTTGCTTAGTTTTTATCTCAAATAACAATGGCAACAAAGCCAACCACTTGTGATTCAGCTATTTTGCACTCCCACAGGCACTTGCAGGCTGCAGCCACCTACCCACTCACCCAGGCACTTCCAATCAGGACTTGCTGCTGAACTGCCAGCCCTGCCCTCCCTGAGCTTGTCTGCTGGCTTATTTCATTCTCTTGCCTGCAGCACATGTCACCCTGCCACATGTTCATGGGCAGCGCTGGCTGGGAGGCTTTGGCAGATTAGGCATCTACTCTCAGCCCATGGAGTGTGGCAGGCTGCAGGGGCTGCCCAGTCCAGGCACGGGATGTAGAATCACTTGCTCACCCACTTTCCAGTGCTGCCATCACTGCTGCAATCCCTGTCAAGATACACTGACACAGGTGGCCCTTCCCAGCAACAGCAGCAGTAGTTGCCCTGGCAATCCTTACCCAAGTCCTTTTCAGCAACATTCCCACCTTATTTCTCTACACACTACTTCAGGAGATGGTCCTCTCCTAGGGCACTCCATTGCCTCATTGTTGGAGTCCTGCCTCTTCAGTTTAACCCATCTCCTTTAGTAGGACTAGAGCCCACACCTCACTCTGGCCCATTGCCTCTTCTCCTCACCTTCCCAGCAGCCTAAGATTTGCAGGAAGAGCAGTAGTGGCTGCTGCAGGCAGAGCACAGCAAGGGGATGCTCTTAAGGGGTCTGTAGACAGCTACCTGGGCCAGCAAGGGGTCTTGGCCATTCAGGGAGGGCAGCCGAGGTGTGTGAGCCCATTATCAGGCTTTGTGCCAGAGCAACAGCTCATCCTCTGATACATTTTCAGAGCCCTTCTGCTAAACAAGGCAGTACCTCCAATAGGGAAGGGTGCAGGCAGCACTCCTTTGCTGTTGGGTCTGGCATGTGCACAGGCAGAGTAGGAATGTACAGACTCCATTACAGGCTCAGCAGAAGCAAATTGTCACTATATTCACCTGGATGTGTTGGGGGGACATACAGTGGTGGTACCTTTTTTTAGGGTACACACCTGTTCCTTCCAGACACCCCATCATCTCAGGGGTTGCCTGTTGTCCACTCCCTGCACTCTTGGTGCTGCACAGCTCAGTTCTCTTGGAAATTTACATTTTGCCAGCCCATGAACTGACAAACAGGCTGGTCTGGGCCTGTTTTGAGGGGTAGAAGGAATCCTTGTCTGTATTTCTGCATCGCATTTTTAAAGGCATGAGACCCTGATTAACGACGGAGAAGATTTCTATCTTCTCCGACTATGGTTAATTATTAATGAGATTTTTAGGGCTGTAGGTCATCCCTCACTCTCGTCCACTTCCCCCAGTATGAACAGATTCCATTCCAAAAGCATTATTCTGGGAATACAGCCAACATACTTACATGAGCACTTATTACAAATAATGGGGATGAATTTATAGCTGAGGTGGTTATAAAATGATCTAAAATATCAATTATAATGGAAAAAAGATCATTTGGAGTGTTGTGGTGGTTACGGTTTGGCCCATTCTCATTTATAATTGAGAACAGCATGGGAAACTGTTAAATATCTTTGAGATGAAAGGAAGATATGTACTTATTTATACGATAACTAAAGAAAGGGAGAGACTCTTGCAGCAAGTGGGTTTCCCCAGAATTAAGCACTGTAAATCTGAGAGCATTGTTTTTAATTTTTGTTAGCATTTGGGGTAAAATGCTTGCCTCAGGAAGAGAGATTTCCTTTTCTAGAAGTCACAGCTCATCTCTGAGACTCAAACATGGATAAAAGCTGAGAGTTTTCTGCATCCTGCTGCCAGTGCAGTGGTGATTGCAGAGGTGCTCCTTGTTTGCCTGGTACAGATGCCTGCAGGGCTCCATGGGGTTGGTAAGGTTTCTCCTCTGAGATAAAGACTTCCTGAGGGAACACGATGCTTTGGTTTCCCTCCATCTGCCCTTCTTATTTTCCTCCTTCCTGAGGCTCAAACAATATGCACACATGAAAGATTCAGTTTTATGACAGTAAAAATTCTGTAAATCCCTTGGTAAAATCCTGTAAAATGGCTCAGTTGAGGAATGGGATGCAGATATTGCTAGTGAAGGGTCCCGATTTCTGTGATTCCTTGACAACTTTCGAATATGAAACTTGGGAGCTACAGTTAAAAACACAGACTCATAGTACCTAGTTCAGCTCCACTTTACTCCTGGTACCTAAACTTTAAACATTCATCTTCCCCAGATAAGAAAATTACATTTCAAATTATGCTTGGGGGCCCCTAATTCTGGAGACTGCTGTGGAATTTAAGGACTATTTGATATTTAAGACTGCCTGCCGGGATTTGCAATGCAGCTGTCTTTCCTCCTCCAGGGCTCAAGCTGGTAAAGGCTTCTCAGACTGTCTACTGGCTTGGGCCCCACACAGAATACAGCAGCAGCCATCTTCATTCAAGACATTGATGCTGGCGATGACCATTGTGTAGCTTCATGTTTGGAGGACACGGCACAATTCTAAGTTTTGCCTGAGATGTGCTCCCTAACCCCAGAGCATAGTCTGGCTCCAGAAGGAGCACCTGAACTTCTTTCAGAGCTGTCGAATTTTATGTAATGAGAAAGTGACTGTCTTAATTAATTGGGCACTTGCATGGGATGTTAGTTCTGATCTCTGCTGAGAATTTTGATTAACTAGTCTTTAGAGAAGGCATGTATGAATACGCATTGGGATGGAGGCAGGCAGCTCTTAGCAGTGCTAATGTGCTGGATTTGGAGAGGTGTAGGACACATCTGTCCCCACTGTTTTATACCAGCTCACTTAGGCAGCTCCTTGCTGGCAGTTACAATTCCCATCCCGAGGCTTCTGATGGACCCCACGCATCTCCAAATAACTCGGGGCTACATGTTCTCCTATAGGAAACAGTTGTATAAAATTTAAGGACACATCAGCCTACTAACAAGTCTAATGGACTAATTTTAGTCTTTTTTGGATCTCGACCAATGACACTGTGAATGCAGCTAGGAACTGCAGTATAGTTTCTACACTGTCAGTCATGAACGTAAAGCCTTCTTCAATTTTGGTGGTCTAATAAATACACACATCTTCTTGATGTATAAAGTGCCATAAAATATTGGTTTGGATTTTCTCAGAAGATATGGGCAGCTGTACAGGCAGGGTTGGTTTGTTTTGCCTTTTGTTTGAGGGTAGGCAGCTTCCATTTGACACTGATTTAGAGTGTCTTTGCAACTGTTGGTATGGTAGGTTTAGGCTGTGTTGTCAGTGCACCCAAAAAGGCTGTGAGAAAACCACTGCATACATTTGGGAAAAACAGTATCTGAAGACAACAGGATTGTATCACTGTGATTAAAGATAGAATAGTGGTCACTAGGAGAAATCTGTATTATAATATTAGAAGCATAACAGGTGTATGGAGAATATAATACTTGTGTTTTCAGAGTTTTACAGGCAAACTTTAATTTTAAAGAAACTTATACTGACCAAATTTTGATAGCTGTTTGTAGCTGAAGTATTGGAAAACATTTAACACTTTTTTTTAAAACTCTACCAGCTAGTTAATTTTAAATCTTGTTCATGAGAATTACTGCTAAACACAGTAACAATTTCTTAGATCCACAACATAAATAGATACAACCAAGTGCCTAATTTGCTATTGGATTGCACAGACTGTCACATGACAGGAAGGAAATTATTTATTCACCTCCATGGTACTGCCTTTAAACCATTTTTTATATGTTTCATTTCAAAGTCATGTCAGCTTAGGTTAGGAAAGAAAGATAAAGAAACTTAGGAAAGAAAGATAAAGAAACTTATACTGAAGATATCTGAGAAGAGCAAAGAAATACCAGAGGAAAAATCTCCAATCTTGTCAGAAGTCATGCTTGCCAATAACTAGGGAATATGGTTTTGGAAAGATTATATATTGGACCAGGCTGCAGCTTTGCAGCTAGTTGCTGTGTTGTAGTAGCACTGACCCTGCTCACTTGTGGATTGTAGCCCTGCTCTGCCATATAAAAAAATAAAATGAAGCCTTTTCTTTAAAGATTTAACATTGGGAGATTTTTGTTTGTTTTGGTTTTGTTTTTTTCTAGCTAGATTAGTGTGAGATTTCCCCTCCTGGCCACCTTAAACCAAGGCAGTTCTGGACTCTGGCCTGTAAAGACCTTTCAGCCTGGAGTACCTGTGAAGCTTGACTTGTGTGTTGTTTACTCAGGTTCATTCATTAAATCCAGATCATCACAGACATAGGCACATTTTTATTTCAGTGAAATGGCTGCAGATATTTTTCAATGAGGTTTCTCAGAACTTAAAAAAAAAAAAAAAAAGGGATTTTTGGTTTTCATGTTTTCACTGGAGAATTGTGCAGTAAAAATACTGAGCAGCTTTCAGGAAGATGCATATAAAAGTGACCTTTTTTTTTTTTTTAATTAGCAGTACAATAAGTAAGGTTAGAAAACTGAAAGACAAACTTTGCCCTTGTAGGTCTCTTACCTTCACAGTCAGTACAATCTGATGTTAAACCATTGCTCACTCCCCTGATCTGAGTCAGCTGTGTATTTAGTTCATTTTCACAGAGCTGCTCTGGAAGCTTAATATTTCTATTGAGCATTAGGACAAGAGCTAAATATTATTTTTAATTGCAAGATATGATATTCAGCTACTCAGCTGAAGGACTTTCTTCTTGGCAAAATCCTTTATTCCCAGTGCAGGACAGAAAGGCAGCGGTACAAAGCTACAAACACTAACAGGCATCCAGATTTCACTTTATACTCCAGCCTCCCAAATCAACAGGTCAATAAAATATTTTCCCCTCTTTCCATTGAGACTATATTTGACTTTTTTCCATGAAAATTCTGCTTAGTCATGAAACGCATTCTAGTAACTAAGTTTAAACAAATACACAACGGGTCATTAGCAAATATCCATTTGGAATAGCGTTATATTGTCTCTGGCATAAGATTACCACAATCACAGCTCTGTAAAGAGGTGAAGCACCTCTGCTAAAAACCAGTGTGTGCTACAGTTTAAATCTATTTCTGCTGTGCAAAAATTGATGCCAAGAGACATGTAAGGGAATACTGCACTATTTGCAACATTTCAAAAATATATTTGAAGTTTCCTTATGGTCATATTAGGGAAAAATTTATCCAACAAAACCATATGGAAATGTGGTTTTGGATGCTAAAATACTGTCCATGTTTTATAAAAGATATAATAAATATCTGGTACCACTATAAACTACTTTCCCCCACTGCAAAACTTAACTACCTTCCTCTCTGATCACTGCAAGATGGGACAGATGGGTTGGTGCTAAACCCACCATATATATGAGTTGGAATCATGCAAGTTAATCGACAAAGAGGCAGTTCCTTCTTCTGAGTACTCTTTTTGATCATGAAGGGAATTAGGAAAGAATGCAAGTATATGTGTTAAAAATCAAAGGTATTATCAGAAAACAATTGGGAATTTTAACATAATCTGAAAACTATTCATTTTTTCTACACATCAAATTGATTAATTTGATAAATGAATGAATTAATAATATGGTTGATATAGTCTCATAAGATAATTGGGAGGGACTTGAGGAAATCATGTAGTGCAACCTCCTGCTCAAAAAGCAGGCTCAGATGTGAGTTCAGTCCAGGCAGTTCATAATTTTATCCAGTCTGGTTTTGTAACCTTTTTAGGACAAAAGCTGGTCAGACTGTCTGGGTGACTGCTCCACTGCTTCCCTTTCCTCAGTGCCAAAAAAAAAAAAAAAAAAAAAAAAAAAAAAAAAAAAAAAAATTCTTTACATCCTTCATTGAGTAAATATAAAATAATAGTAAAATAATAAAAGGAGTAGCACATCTTGCACACCACAGCTGTATGGTTTATATGCAGCTCCTGGGCTTGACACACACAGAGGGCTTAAGCACCTGAAGTAGCAGAGAGAAGCTACATCCAACATCCAGCAAGGACAGCCAGACCATCCCTCAGTACCATCTGTAGGTATCTAAATGCTGTCAGTGACCAAATTTTCTGCTGGATATTTGCTAACTGGTGACTGGTTGTCACACAACAAGCATCTGCTTCCCCTCCTGCCTGTAGGGGCAAGAGCACAAAGTCCTGACTGAAGAGTGGGCTTCTGGCCATGACTGGAACTCAAGCTCTAAACCATGGTACCTAACTCCTTTTTTGAAAATCTACTCCCAAGTGCATTAAAAAAATGGAAAAGTAATGTTTATGAATTAGCCAACAAAGCAAAGGAAACCATTGGAGAAGGGGGAAGGGGAAGCAACAGGGATATTTACAAACAGCAACTGAAAGATGTTTGGGTATGTGCTGTGAATGATCTGTCCTAAGCTTCACATGTGTAAAAAAGCTATTACCTTAAAAATTATTTTGGTTGTTGTGGAATGTAAAATAAACAGGCAGTAAAATGGCCAAAGACTAGACAGAATGTAACAAAAATTAAAAAGAGGAAATTCATAACAATGATTATGAATTAAAGATCTAAAATAGAGATAGAGGAAAGGTAAGTTAAATGTATGGTAGTAAATGAATGGCTAGCAGCATTAACAGAATTTATAAGGATTTATAAAAATGTAAGTTGAGAAAAATGAATTGTAATAATGATTAATTCCTTGGAAGATGAAAAATTCAATAGCAATGGTGCACCATAAGATTGCTTAACAAGGGATTTTGCCCTATATTTACATAGAGATGGAACAGTCCATTCACATCTTGCCAAAACAGTGAAGTGCAGCTTATTCCAGAAGTAAGAGACCTCTTGAAAACTCTGTCAAGACAAGCTGTTTTAATCACAGAGATCCTGTAATTTACATGCAGGAGTTTTAAGAATTGATTTAGAAGTTGTCTGGACTACTGGGTTTAATTTGATATTTATATATAGCAAAGATTTGTTGGATATTTGTTGATATTTATTGGAATTCTGGCAAAGCTCCACTTAAGATGCAAAGAGGCCATATGGGAAAAGAGAAAGTGGAACACCCCCAGTGATTACAGAGCTATTACTGTAATTTCTCTCCTAAGCAAATTAATGAAATGGCTGACACATGAACTCATCCAGTAAGTGGGGAACAAAAAAAAAAAAAAGGATAGAAATATAATTCAACATGCTATTATTTTGCAAGACTGAATAAAGGCAATTACATTCATGCAGATTACGTAGATTTCTCAGTAGTAGATTTCTCAGTGCACAGTATCATTATTTAAATACTGAATGCTATAAAATCAATACAATAAATTTAAACTGATTGAAATCTATGTGATAAATCTCAACATGTAGCTATTAAAGAGAAGTTACTGAAAAAAAAGGATAGTTTTTAAAAAAATTCTAACTTAAGCTGTCCCATACATGTACATGGGCTTGGAGGAGACTATAATAACATGGCTGAAAATGATGCAGAGGAAGCAAAGGCGAAGAATGGTAGACAACTCACAGCAAGATTTTTAGAAAAATCACAGAACTTTGGCCAAATGCAAGAAAATTTTCCTAGAAATAAAGACATCAGGCCATTTTAGAGAAAGAGGGATAACATATAAGCAAGAGCCAACAAAGTTCAAGGTTTGGAATAAGACACATTCAGCTTAGCAATTAGAGAGCCTTAGGAAGCAGAGGATTCTTTCAGTCTTGAAATTAATATTGAACATTATCCCAAGGATATGTATTAGTTGAATTAATGTTTTCTTTGGCTTCATAAATCAATTACAGAATTGTGTTGTGCAGTATATCAACTATAGTGGAATGCCGGAAAATGAATCATTAGAAGAAAATAAATTTCTTATTCTTATGGACTTTTATCAAGTTGCATGGTGCGTATGCTTTTTTTTTTTCCTATCTCAGTCATGAGATACTGATAACCATACTGATATTTTCATTCTTGGCATTCTTGGCATTCTTAGCTAAGGATGATCTGTTAAAAATGGTGTATGGGAAGTGGTCAATATTATTGGTTATGGCTTAAAACCCCCTCAATTAACATGGGGCAAAAGTAGAATTTCATACAGAGAGCAACAGTCAAGCTCAAAATATAGTTTTGCCTCAAAAGCCTGTTTCTCAGTAGCTGAATAACAGGTATCTGTAATAACATGTCAGGGACACAATGAAACTTCCAACATATGTACACCTTGAATCTAATGTTAACTTAAAGCATTATCAGGAAGAGAGGGATCAAACAGTAGACAAGACTAATGTGTGTGTGACTAATAAGCAAAGCATTCTAAGAGTCCAGTCTGGTATTGTTCTGGCTGAGATGAGAAAAATAATTCATACCCTTCAGAAAGATGTTAGTGCACTCCCTAATAACGCATCACCAGCAAGGTGAAGATGGTGTGTTTTCTGTCATCCTTTGGAATATATGAAATAAAGGTGCTTTTCAATGTGTGCCTCATCAAAAATCAAAATACTGCAACTGACTAGTTGAGGTGCAACTGATCCAGTTGACGTAATGGTGCTCAGGCATAGAATAGTCTCAATCTCAGAAGTCTTTTTCAGCCTAACTGATTCTGTTATTCTGCAATGGTCAACATGTACACATAGACAGACCTTGAACTTGTCTGCAGCCTTTTAGGAGCTGAACTTGAGAAGGGAGAAAACACTGAATCCTCTAAGTATGGAGCAACTGGAGAAGACTAATACACTGTTCATTAAGAAAATTAATAAAGTGGTAAAGGCAAAATGTAGGATGGTCATTTTCCTGTTATTCTCTAGTCACGAGTCCTGAGGAATCTGAATCTAATAACGGAGAAGCCTTCATGAAGTAAGTAAGAATTTCCTCACATCCCTTCAGAGGCAATTGAAGAATTGTGAATCTGATTTTTAAAGTTTGCTTACTTTAATTTAGAGGGAACCAATGTATCCTGTCATGTAATGCCTTCCCTTATTTTGCCATACCTTGCCTTCCCTTCTGTGCTCTGCCCTACCCTGAGTGATTTATTCACTGCATCAGTTCATTTAAGACATCAGAATGGACAGTATTGCTTTTACTTCAAGACAAAAAAGAAAAGAACTTTTTTAGGTTAACCCCATTTTTTGTATTCCTATTTTGAGACAAGAGGTCACGGTAAACCATTTTGGCCTGAGTAAAGCCATTTTACCTTAAATATTGCATTGTACTGTAATAAGCAATACTAGCTCTTTAGTATATAGCATGTTAAATTAGATCTATGTTTTATTATTACAAATCACAGAATTTTGTACTAGCTAAACCTTTATAAAATGATACAGTAACATGAGAGGTTCTGTTTTTTGTTCTGAAGGCAAAGTATGTGTGGTGTACAGAATGTTTTTGGTGATGAGATAAAATGCATCAATTCTGTTGTCCTCATATCACTCATTCACTCATCATAGCAATTATTTAAATGATTCAGATGAGTATCTTCCTTTTTAATATGTAGCGATTTGTGTGTTAAGAGGGCACTGGAGTAATAAAAAGTGTGTATTTCACTGGTGGTTATGAAAAGCTGTGTGTCTGAAATTAGTGAGTAATGGCATACATAAAATAAATAAGACATTAGTACCACTTAGGCTGAATGTTATAGATATGCCACAAACCAAGAAATTCAATAGTGAATTGGGTGTTTTACATATGCATATATCCACATATATGCACATATTATTGTCTAATAATGTAACGGCATTTGCAAAATAAGCTTGCAAGTGACACTTACAGACTTAAAGACAGTCACATATCTTATAGAACATAGTCCAACATACATGCTGACAAATCAATATACAGCAAAGAGCTAGTGAGAACCAAAGCAGTCTGACTACTGTCTAACACTACTCAAACTTGAAACTTCAAAGAAAGTTGCCTGAGAATGTATATTTAAAATATTTTTACTGAAAACATTGATGAAGTTATTTAAAAAACCAAAGAAACCCTACCATTTGTTTGAATCTTACTGTGGCCCCAGTGCTGGTCAATGTCATGGCTCCCAACTTGCAGCATCCTTCAGGACACAAATCCCTCAATGCTGCACTACATGCCAAGGTTGATGTGCACCCAGAGCCACCCAGAGCTGACCAGTCAGACATGCTGAGGTGTGGAATCTCTCCTGATTCCTGATCCCTTTGGAGGGAGCAAGTATGTCCTAGGTCCTAATTTCACAGCCTGCTTGGACATTCTCTGTCTGAAAAAGAGCCATCTACTCCTTTCCCTTTCCCTTTCCCTTTCCCTTTCCCTTTCCCTGAGAAGACTTCCTTTTGCCTAGTAGCTCAAGGATCTGAGCTCTCACCTGGGACCTGGAGACATTTGATGCTAGTGCCTTCTTGCTTGAAGGCTCACCCCAGCAGAGTGGTCTGACCACAAAGCAACTGTTTAGAATTTAAAGAAACAAAACCCCCCATCTCTCTTTAAACACTTTTCAGCCTGAAGAAAGCAGTGTGAAACGCAGCAGGACTCATCAGAGCAGTCATTCACAGGGGAGAGGGAAGAAAAGGACTCCTGGCACGAGCAGCCCCCTCTGGGCAGCAGCACCAACCACACCAAGTGGAAGCAGCTGACCCCATCTTTCCCGGTGTCCTAATGAACCATCATGCTCCAAATGTACAGAACAGATTGACCCCTTCAGGCACTGTAGACTAATGTCTATCAGGCTTAGGATCCAGATGGGGCTCAACTCAAGATAGGTGTTCTGCTGGTCAGTGCTGTCAAAATCAGATGTTTTCAAAACCTTCAGGCTCAGGAGCTTTTAATCACTAATAGTCACAGTTTCTTTTTCTTTTTTTAAACTATCAAGCCTCAGGGTTCCTCATTCCTGAGGTCTGTTTTAGTAACTAAATCTTTTTATCGAGATGGGCCTCAGTGACAAAAGAGTTATTTTGATTCAGGCCCCAAATTAATCTTGCATTTTGTGGTTATTTCTCAAGGACATTTGCAACTAAGAGGCAAACACCTCGAACAATCTAAATCTACCTTTTTGGAGAACCTATAGGAATTCAGAGAATTTGACTTCTTTATTTACAAAGCTGTCTCGTTTGTAGACCCATCTTTTCACTACTAAATTTCATGGTTTGTGGTATACCTATAATACTCAGCTTAAGTGCTAGTAATGTCTTATTTATTTTACAAATGCATATATCCACATATTATTGTCTAATGAACTTTAAAACAGACCTGATTATAAAACTTGTACTCAAGGCCATTTTAACTGACTCCCAGCCATCAGGAAAGCAAATAAAATTCAATTGATGCCTATCAGTAAATAGCAGCTTGAAGTCAGTGCTGTGCAGAAGAAGCTGTGCTTACCATCAGCAGCCCTTTATAAGCGTAGACGATCCCAAGCCAAATGGTCATGTGGGTGTTTTCGCAGTGCTCCAAGATTGGTCGGATGGAGATATCTCTGCCCGCAGGGTCCGGCTGCAAAATGAAAAGGTGGAATAGTTGGACTCAGATTTCCTTTGCATTTGCACCTCAGTGGTACTTAGATATATTTTCAGTTAATTGAGGATGTGCAGAATACAGAGTGGACAACTTTAAAGTAACTTGTGATGAGAGCGGACCCATGAACCTGCAGAGAAATACCGTGAAAAGCAAGGATCTGAGGAAACAGCTGCATGATACCTACTACCTGGTGAGGTCACATCTACTGCAAACCTGAAAGAAAATGTCTGAAGTCACTCTGTATTTAACATGGTCAGTCATATTTATCAGCTTTAGGACAGACAATTTTCCAACAAGGCAAACAGCTTGAAAGCAGAGGCATGAAAAATAATGTATTTAAATTCCTCTTTCCTTTCACCTGCGGTTCTTGTGTCACTGGCAAATGGCTGATAAACAATGTTTGAAACATTGCCATGTTTCAGGTGGTTTTTCATTGATAACCATGAGCTAAATTAAAGACCATTTACTATGAAAACTACACCAGTAGCTTAGGAGAGACTATAAATCATCAAAAATAAGGAAAAAAGAAAGTCTTTTAGATACAGTGATTGCCTGTGCAAAATGAAATACTGTTGGAAGCTTTGTAGCTTTCCATTTATTTTGAAAAGGAGATTGTATAATATTGCAGAATCAAGAGGACTTGGAGACTAATAGAACTGTTTGTATGAAGGAGGAGCAATAACAAAGACTCAGAGAAACCTGCAAGAACCACCCCTTGCCCTCCTCACATTTTTTTTTTTATGAACAGAGGAAAGAACAGCTGACACACAGAGCAAAGGGTTACTAGCTACTATGCTGTACACAATTAGAATAGATATTCAGGTCTGGGCAAAAGGCTAAACTGCTTGTTAATGATGCACATTGTACAAGAACACAAGAATCTTCTTGTATGTGATTCTTAGAGAACTTGTTTTAGTTACATGCTGCAGAACACTCCTGCTGGCTATCCTGAGATGCATGTACCTACAGTTGTTGTGTTTACAAAAAATGCTGAAATACTGAAAGCTACTTTTCCTTTCTACTTTGAAAGACTGGATTTGAACTTCAGCCAAACTAAGATCAACCCAAATGCAGCTTTCTGTACCTGGTTGTCCCAGTGGGCATTTCAATTTTCCTTTTTGATGAGTAACACATGTAAAATGTTTCAAACATAAGTATAGTGATCATAATATAAGAAAAAAATCATGTTTTCACCAACTGAAAGTTAGAAATGTACATGGAAAGACTTTGAAGATATCTGAATAATTTCCTAAAGCTTATTCTTGCTGTCTCTGATGATGTATGACTTCTGCTATGTATTTCAGCAGTCACAGCAATAATCTTCAGTTCACTTTCTTCCACTGGTGTTTTTGTATGTGAAGCATTTCCCCTGACCTCATACTCTGTAAAAATGAGAAAACCCAAACAACCTTGTGCTATGATGCACTGCACAGTGAAAGTACTCACAACTTTCTTTGCAAAGCCTTCAGTAGGCAAGACATTAACATTTAAAACCTTTTCCTATCCTGAACTCCTGTAGAAACCCTGAAACAAAAAATAAAGCTCTTGGAAAAAAAGCTGGGCTAAAATAAAGTACGATAAAAACCAAGGCAGCAATATTAACTCTCCCAAAGAGCTTATGACTCCATCCTAATGGTTGTTGATGGCAGGCAAACAACCATTAGCTGAAGAACTGAAATGACTACAAACATTAAGTGTCATCACAACATTTGAGATGCTACAAATGTTTGTCTGGGGATCAGTTGAACTACCTCATTCTCCCTGATCAATGACAAAAGCCCAATGCTAAAATTTAGGTGCACTGAAAGCACTCTTTCATCTCAAAGTTACATGAAAATATACATAAACCTGATATGTTGAACATCATTTTTTTCTATTATGTAATAAAGTTCACCAGGCAAATCATTCACACAGAGCTCTGTATATGTAACTGATGTGTCAACAGGACTGTACTACAGAGACATTTTTGTAAAATTTGAAATTATATCTAAGCCTGCCAATAGCACCATCTCTCATGGTCTGGAATTACAGAAGTGACATAAAATTTAAGGCTGTGGTCATCAGGCTTTCTTTTTTTTTTTTTCCTTCTCACTGGTGAGTCAGCACAGGACTGTCTCTTCATTTCCCCAATTCTACATCCCTCCTGCCAGGTATTTCTTCTCTTCCAGTTTCCCACTTTTCTGAAACAAGAAAGTGTATAAATAATGTGGATTGCCACCTGGTGCGATGGACAATGTCATGTGGTTTGTTTCCCCTCTTCCTGGATTGAAAACTCCAATCACACTTGGACTGAAGGATTCCCCCACCTTTAAGTAACTATAAGTAATTGGAATAATTCCCTGTTTTGAAGAATATAACTGAAATGAGAACTCCTATTTGTTCTGTGGCAATTATATTTTTATTTTCCCTATGTGGCTATTCTCTCATGAAAATTTGTTTCAAAATTGGAAAGTGTATGTCCATTCATTACTCGAAACCTCTCTTTTAAGATCCAGGCACAAAAAAGATGAAGTGGAAAGCATAAATTCTTTTCAAATACTGTTAGAGAGTAAGCATCATTTCCTTAGTAGGAAGATTGTCAGATTTTATGACGCATGATAGTTCAAAACTGATGTTAATTAAGTAAAACAGCATGTTCAGATTTTCTTTGTGAGATAGTAAAATCTTGTGAAGTGCTCTAGGTAGAGCAGGAAAAGAAAGAATACTGATTGCAGCATTAGCAAAAATGTACCTGGGGAAGCACATCTTTCAAAAGACTTTCGAGATCTGCAAAGCAGTAGTACTTTAAACAAAAATTTGCTGAGGTCCTGTGCATGTGGGGTTAAATGTTGGCACGTAGCAGTAATTTTAAAGTGAACTGATTTTGCTGTTTACTTATCTCTGTTGCAAAATGACATTCCTGTTCTACTGCCTTTAATTTGCCATTCTGTTTCTTCACTGATTTTGTATGAATTAACTAATCATAGCAAAAAGCTGGGTTAAAAAAAATATGATATTTTCTGATGTCAAAAGAATTTTCAAAAACTCTACAATTACAGCTGAATGGGGCACTTGACTGACCTCTCTAATCATCCACCATTTGTGCACTTTGTTATTGCTTAGAGAGGATGACAACATAAGTGCTACCAGTGATTATATATGTACTGGAAATTTGCCCTTTCCTTTTATAGAAAACAATCTCAATGCCCTTCAGATGTCATTCTCAAAAGCCTGAAGACCTCCTATCTTGTGATTAGGCTGAAGCTTTCCTACCTCTTCTGAAACCTAATAAGGTTTCTGACATTGACATCAATTTCTGGAGTGCTTTCAGCAGTTGAACATAAATAGTTTGTTCACTTCATACAAGAGTTGTGTATCATCACCAGTAAAATGCTTGTTTTACGTGAGATCCACTAGGTCTAGAAAGCAACCCAAACCAGTAAACAGAATGTTTATATCCCCAGTGTGTGTGTGTTTAAACTATTATCAGTCAATTCTGTAGTTCTGTTGCTTTTTCATTTTCTTTGCTCTTCAGTCTGCTGGGAGGGCTGGAAGATCCTTGTCATAATAGGTGAGTGATGGCCCAGGTGGGAACTACCAGAGGGAGAAGTGAAGCTTAAAACTACCAGGAACCATTAGGGAAATCTGATTTTTTTTTTTTTTTTTTTAAATCTATAAGTACAATTTCTTAGTGGCTATTA
This sequence comes from Corvus hawaiiensis, assembly GCF_020740725.1. Lineage (NCBI taxonomy): Eukaryota > Metazoa > Chordata > Aves > Passeriformes > Corvidae > Corvus > Corvus hawaiiensis. The sequence continues at coordinate 3,879,186 of NC_063242.1, read as the reverse complement.
TATTAGCCAAAATCCCTCTGGAAAGGGCAGATATTTGTATGATGTACCTTTGACTTAATTTGTGTCTTTATTGCTATTCCTCTTCTGTAGCTTCAAAGGTCTTCAAAGGAGGAAGGGTCTTTGTTCTGTGAGGCATTTTATCCAGCAAATGTCTGGGAAGAACAGACTGGACTAGCACACAGTATCCAAAAGTCCTTGACCTTCCTAAGGTACTTTTTCTTCATGGTCTCCTCCTCAGGTCCATTGGCCAGCACAACAGATGATTCTGTTTGCAGAGTTGTGGTGCTGCTATGTGGCAGAGCTCACAGGGGGTCAGTCTCATCCCACTCCCTGTTTTATCTTCCCTTTAAATGGCTTCAATTGAACTGGCATAATGACTGTATACTACAGCTAATTTGCAGTGTGAATTAGATATCTCTGGCATCTTTAATTTGTCATATTTAGCAGGCATATGGAGCTCATGTGATTCCTTGTCTTAAAACACAGACTTAGCTAAATTAGAAGATCATTCTTACTTCTTAAATTCACTTTTTTTTTTTTTTTTCCAAGGATAATTAGAGTTGGTTTATACTCTAAATTCTGTAAAGGTATTTCACAAAAGGATTCAAACAGTTTGAGCATGCAGTGTGAAATTGAGAGCCAGACTCTTAATTACTGATGAAAAGATGAGGATCAGACACTGTCAACTTTTTGATTACCTAATAATTTGTAGGTATTTATAGAGCAAAACAGCTGTGATATGAAAAAGAGATTTTCCAGGAAATGGATCCCTTTTGTTTCATGTATTTTTTGCTTTGTGCAGTCATACTTTCCATTACTGCAAAATAGGAATGGTAATACTAAGCTAGGGTAGCTCATTTGGAATGTCTTCCAATTAAAAATGTGGTAGGCAGCCTAGAATAACAGGCAACCTTGTTTGTTGATACCTGAGCTTGGGTTTGGGTACATTACAGATCACACTGTATGTCACAGGGTAGCTCAGCAAAGCACAAAACTATTACTGAATTCTTGCAATCCAGTGGCCAATCTAATTTCCCTTCAATGTTAATTGAAAAGTTTGGACATTTGTGTAACATTCTAATGATTGAAAGAGGAGGTATGAAGTGTTTCAGGACACGAGCTTTCTTACATAGATCTGAATACACACCCTTTGCCTCTGTGACATGAACTAAAGGGTTTCTTTTGGTTATCCAATGGGATTAAAGAGTAATTTCTGCTTCATTCGTTTTCTTGTTATACTGAAATCCAGTTCACCACTCCACCTAAGCCAATGGACTTTAGGCACTGTCTGGCTTCACAAATACTTCAACAATTAAACTCTACCCACAATTCAATATATCAATATATATGTTTATATTGTAACTCCTAAAAAATCTTCATTCCAAGTGGTATTTTAGTATGAGACAGTAATTCAGTAATGGTTAGCTAGCAAACATGACACAATACAATGACACTTGCTGGAATACCAATGTGAATATCCCCTTTTTTTTTATTCACTCCTCAATTTGGTTTTCTAAAGAATAAAGAAGATGCACGATGCAAGCCAATGAAAAAATACTGATACATTTGGGGACTAAAAGGATATTGATGTTGCTATTTTACATCCCTCAGCTTGTTACATATACAGAATCCATGCTTAAATTTGCAAGTGAATGGGAGTGAAGAAAGACAGGAAACCTCCCCCAATTATATTAGAGATAACCACTGTAATTCCTATTATCCCAAAACAATAATGTTTGTTAATACAGACACAGTGATATCACCCTGTAATGTATTTAAAAGAAACCTACTTTTTAGGTCTCCATCTGCCTCTTATACAAATAATTCCATAAATCAGTCAGCATACATACTGTAAATTAGTGTGATTTCAAGATGATAAAATGCCAGAAGAGCTATTTATAAACTCTTTTATCATAAATTTGCCCATACATTTATTTGTAGAGAAAATCTCCCATCAACATTATTTATAGCATCACTTTACTTAATGAGTTTTATTTTCCTGTTGTGATGGTTCATTTTTGTTTAAATGAAAGTGTTTTTTGAGAGCCAAAAGGTTCCTAGAGATTTCTTGCTATTTTTATTAATATTATCTCCTAATCCAAGCAGTTTCCTTTATTTATATTACGTAAAATGCAAAGTAGTAGTTTAGACTGAGTCAAGAAAAAACTGTGATCCCTGCAAACAATTGCAAAATAGCAAATGAAAGGGAAAAGGCAAAATTCTCTTGAATCATGGAGAGTTTCAAACAACTGTGACTGAGTCTTCCCGCTCTGCAGTCAGCTATAGCTTCAGTAGAAATTTTACATCATATTATTTCCTCAGAGAATGTTGCCCCAGTTGCATATCTAGTGACTGGATAATGAAATATTTCTGTGTATCTGCATGGAGACAGAGGGACGAGTGTTACAAAGGCTTAATAAAGCACTCTCAGCAGTAGAATGTGTGGTTTTCTTTGAAGGGAAGGCAAGGGGCCAAGACACATAAGAAAAGTAGGTCAGAGGAATGAAGACCTTTGTTACTACTCAGACCCTCTTGCACTGCACAGATTCTCCCAGAAATGTGCAGTTCTTGGTATCAGCTTCATAAGATGAGGATTTTCCCCTCCTTTCCTGTGAAGCTGCCCAGAACTGTGGTTCACAGCCCAGACTTGCTGTTCCTTCTAGTTTTCTTTTCTTTCCTAGCTAGATTTGCTGCTACTCTGAAGGCCATGCCAGGCACTCCTTTTGGTGGCTGGAACAATTCAGTACCTCCTTGCTTATTGTAATGGAAACAGACAGCATTCTTGGGAAGGAAGGCAAAGGCAGAAAGAAGAACAGTAGAGTGAAACCACAGAGGACAGCCAGGGACAAACTGTTTGGGTGGCCCCAGCTGGAAGCACGGTAGAGGTTCTTTTTGTAATTAATTTCCTAGTGGGTAGGCTTTGAGTTGTAAGCAAGGATATGACTTATTGCCCATCATGTGGCACTCAGAGAAACTGGATTTAACACTTTTCCTGTAAATAAGACAGACTTGCATCCATCAGCTAACAGAATCTATCGTCAGTTGCTTCTTCCTATAAGAAAAATCAGGTCCTCAATTTTGCCCAGCTATTTGGGTCAAGGAGGACAACAATCTCACCCCTACAATTGTCTTATATTTTCTATTTACTGCTATAATTCCCTTGACTTATGGATTCTGAAAATATTTATCACTATGCTTATTTGCATTGTAGTGACAACAACAACCAATGGACACTGACTTAATTTAGAAAGTGAAAAATCCATTCCCTAAGAGGATTTAAAAACATATATATCATGTGTGGAAAAGAGAGAAGCATAAAGTAGGGTTTTATGACATTTTCAGAGGCAAATATCAGCAGAGACCACTGCCACCCTATGCAGGCTCTGATAAATGAATAGTTTCTGGGCCATGGCAAATAAAAAAAAGACTATTTCTCAACATTAAGGACCATTTTAATTTCCTTACTTGTTTTTTTATGTTCTCCAAAATGATAAGGTGATGGTCCAACAACCTATCAGAGGATTTTGCTGCTGTTTTATGACTGCACTAAGACATAATTGAGGGATTGCTGTAGTAAGGGGAGGTCTTTCCTTTGTTTTCAAAAATTTTGATCAAAATCTTTAATTTCTAATGCTAAGATCGCATAATAAGTATATTCCATAATTTCATCACTATAATGGAAGCAGAAACAACTATTTGTCCTCCTTAAGTCCTTCTAAAATTAGGTAATTCAACTTTCCCAACACAAAAGCTGCTTTCTCGTTAATCAATTTCCAGTTTCTTGTTGACAGTAAAATGTAAGGTGCATCTCAAGATACAGAAGTACATGAAAACATTTGTCTTTCATAAAAATGTTGAAGATTTTGATTTTTTCTCCCACCTTGCAATACTAGTAATGTCTCAGATATAAACATTTGTACATACAATTTTCATCCAAAAAAAGGAGTGGATGAATAAATCAATAAAGTTCAGGTCAACAGAAATACTTTGATTATTTCAAAAGATTTTATTTCATTTTGACCTTTTAGACTTGATAGCCTTTTTTGATATAACCTAACTCCATTTTGAAAAGAAAGGTCATGTTGAATTCAAAAGAGATGTTCTTTAGTTAATAAAGGTCAACAAGAATATTTTAGCACTTTCCTACCAAAGTAATTCTGCGTGGGGAAACTGAGACCACCTTTTTTTATTACAAATAGATGAATCTTATGGCTACTCAATGCTTTCTGAGAAAAATATCTCAAAACTTAAGGAATATCAACAGCAACAAGATTGTAAATCTGTGGTCCTGACGGATTACTTCTGAAGATTCACACTTGCTGGTATAACTGATCCTGTATTAGACCAGCGACACCAATGAATGAACCACACATCTTTGCAACTTTCACTGACATCACTATGCCAGCAAAGCTTACAGACTGAGGGTGAGGGTGGGTGATTAAAGGCGTACAAAGTATGCATTCATCTTCAGTAGAGTCCTGCTTCAGCAGTGAAAAACGTAGGCCTAAACAAACTAAAATTACACTTGGAGTCTTAAATCAATGTCCGTCCTGCTTTAAAGAAAGACTCTGAAATGAGGCTTTCATAGTTATATTGACATTACAGTTAAATGAGACTGTCTTGGTAGCTGTCTCATCTTCAGTAGAACACAGAATATAGATTTTCATTGCATTAACTCCAGTTTGAAATAAAACATCTCTTTTAGAAAAACAATCCCGTGACAATAAACCTTTATAGCTCTTGCTGAGCCAATTGTATTGACTGAAGAAAAAATAGCCCTAATTTTGGTTCTAATGTCTAAAATGGATTGTCAGGTTCCTTTAGTTCTTACTATGTTTTGCCTACTGAATTGAAAGGCTACATAACAAAAATTTGTTCCTAGGTTGGTATTTACAGATTTTGACCCAGTAAACTCTTAATGTAGTCCTTGATAAGCTTCTTCTTGAGCTGGCAGTGTTTTGCACTGTGGACATGTTTTATCGTTCCTTAACATGCCTTATTGGTCTTCACTGGAGCATTGGACCAGCACATTTCCTGAAATCTGAAGAGTGGAATGGAGTATGCTCAGCTGGTCATAGCTGCCCTGCAGGCATATCCAGGATTAATACCACCACAACACCCAAGGTCAAGTGAGACCAAAGCATACACATGTAACTAAAGATGTCACAAGATCTCTCCATTTTTCTTTTCTCTATTCTAAATGATGACAGAAATGTAAAGATAGTTTAAAAGCTATAGAAAAGAAAAAAGATAATCTTGAAATTTTATTCACCAAATGCTTCTCTTGATTTAATAGGAATATTTGACATGAGTGAGAACCCATAATAGTTGCACTAAGCTACCTTGAAAGCTACATGCCCCCAAAACACAAAAAGAATAGCAGTTACAGGGATTTTTGATTTTTCCATTACATCTTTCTTCTACAAATAGCTATTTTGGTGTTGCCTCTTCTATTGACGCTATTTAGAGCAAAGCAGGTAGTCATGGGAATTTTTTCTTTCTCTCAGTTCAGTAAAACTTTTATGCAACATTTTTCTTAAATAATTTATTTTCTTTCAGCATCTGTCAGACCAGATTTCATTTAACACAAGTCTACCACACACTTTAAATGTTGCAGGTCCTTCCTCTGGTATACAAAAGAAGAATTTTCAGTTGAAAAAGCAAACCAATGTGAAACAAAACCTCGCAACCATAAAATCTATTTTATATTTCCATAGATTTTTTTTTTTACATTGTTAAACTCTAAATCATATAGGGTTTTTTTGTTTGTTTTTGAAGCATATATATGATATATATATATAGGTAGCACAAGCAGATAACTCTGAACCTACTCTGCCTTGCAATTCCAACATATTCTTGATTATAGTAGTATATTTGCTTATTTTTAAGGTTATGTTTCAGTGAATTATTGTATTAGAAGATCTGGACACAACAAAATGTTTATTTTTTCAAACTAGAGAATCATAGAAAGCATTGATCTGATGTGTTTTGATTTTTTTTCTATAGCTAAATATACAGTGTATATCCACAGCTGTACATTTCTTCTCTTGTCATGTGAACTTGAAGAAGTCCAAGTAGATAAGATGATCTTACCTACAAGCATCTTCCCAGTACAGGTGTATCATACTGTGTCAGGTGTCAGCATGTTTCAGGAAACTGGATTGCTCCAGTATTGGAAGAAAAGCCTGTAATCTTTACTGGACTTGAAGAATTCATTGAGGTTGTTATTTCTGTGGTAAAGTGCTTCCTCTAAATCTATCCATAATTTTTTAGTAGGGTGTAGTTAGCAATTTTATCATTCCTCCTGTTATTTTTTCAGGGATGTCTATTGCATAGTTTTATTTTGACAGATGAGCATGTGTAATTCTTCTAGAGTACTTCCAGAGCTGACATGAAAGCCGTCAAAAGCTCTTTCTCAGCATAGCCCCTGACAGCTTACACTTACACCCAAATTTTCATTTCTGAGATCAAGGCACTGAAGAGAAACAGTAAGGGGTTGATGCCTTAGTTCTTGATACCACGTTTCACAGCTGACTGAGAGACCAGCAGAGGACAAGATAAGCACAAGGAGACAGGCATTATCAGCACGAGGGCAGGAAAAGTGGCACATTTCTGAACAGTGATGTCTGGTGTCAGCCTGGTTTGTCTGACTTGGCATTCACCTCCTTTGCAGTATTCACCTACAGCCACTAACCAGCCTGTCACACATTTCAGAACAAACCTCTTCTGTCTGAGCTATCTGAGGAATTATTATGCTGTCACCATCTCCTCTTTAAGGCTGCAGCGTGACAAGACTTTAGAGAGGCAGGAGGTGTGACCTTCTGGCACTTTGCACTGGGCTGCTGGAGGGCTCCTTGGAGCAGGACCAGCTGAAACAGCTGGGTAAGCAGCACTGGTATGGCCCCAGGAAATCTAGTTTTGCTGATGTGCTTTGAGGAGCTAAGGAAAATGCAGAATGTTCTGCTACAGAGCTCTTAGTCGATCCTCCCCAAAGTAAATCCACACTGAGGATCTCTTGAGCACCTATGGTGATCCAACTTGGTGAGAGGTCTTACTCCTCTGCTGGAGTAAACTTTCATTACCATTGAAAAATTGAAGTTTGAGGTGGTATCACAATTCATCTGAGGCTTGAAAAAGTGTCAGCAGTGACAGTTCTTGATCACATAAGTTTCTATACAGCACAGTAGACTTTTGGTGAATTACTCAGAAAATCAAGTAAGAATCTCACAAATACATCAAGGATAGAAATAAACCTTGGGAGAAATCCTGAGACTTAATGGAATGAGGGAAATATGGAAACTCAAGAAGACTGAAACATCAGACCATTTTGGCTCAAGAAGACTGTGTGGAAGAAAGGAAGTGAAGGTGACCACTTTTGCCTGCCAAACTAAGAGGAAAGGGAAGGGAGGGCTAATGCAGAAAGTGGGCAGGTTCACACGCTCCCCCTAAACAGAATTTCCTTCTGTCACCACCAAGTGGGGTATGAACTGACTCAGCAATCCCATACATGGTCCCCCAGTTAACACATATAAACCAACACATATAAATGAAAAATAGCAAAGAATTCTTTCTGCAACCTGATCAATGTTAATTTAAAAAGTATCTCTTAATGAACTTTTATAAAAGTGATTTTTTCTTTTTGAAATGTGTCTGTGTAAGTGTTTATTTCCATGGCAACAAGGCCTGACGTTCCCACAATCACCTTGACATTACTTTATGAATACATCAGGCATTCAATACAACAAATTAACAATAGCAATTATTGGTTGGAAATTGAAAACTGCTTTCTTAGAAGGTGTTTGAAGGCTATGAAATATACCTCTATATGAATCAGAAATTATATTATTATTGTTATAGAAACAGGAACTCCTGTAGAGGCAAAATACAAATATAGTCTTTTGAGCTTGACTTAACAAAGTCTCAATTTGAAAAATACCCATCCGATATTACCATCCAGGGACAAACGGACAGTGAAAGACATATGACAGTTTTTCATACACTTGCTTATGAATAGACAAGTATATCCACCACTGAGCAGTGCTAGGATATGTTCAATGGGATGAAAAAATGTAAGAATTTGAGTAGACCATGATTTAGCTTACCTGCTAAAACATTGGGATTTATATATAACATATAGTTATATATGTTATATATTAATATAAGTAGCATGGTTTACTTGCATACAATTTAGGGATTAGAATATTTACTGTTCATGAAAAATTTTGAAAGCACCATCAAAAGTGTACTCATACTGTTATTTTCAGGGGAAAATCCAAACAAATTCTTACATTAAATTTCACAATATTACAGTTTTTACTGGGGCTTTTAATCACAGCTAAAAGTTACATGAACCCATTCTGTACAGACAGTTTATGACAGCCTTCCTCAATTAAATAGGACCATCTTCCACAAAAAATTATTTTCTGTAGTAATTTGGACAACTTGTGGAGTAATTATGTAAACAAAAAGTACCTGAAAAACTGAATCTAGTGTTTCAAAAGGAAAGAGTCCCCATTACAAAATTTGCACGTTAAATAGTACCTCAGTACTATATGAGCAACTTGTCACAATATGGCCCTATGCATTTAAGTTTTTATGAGGTATATTAACTTCTTACTGTTCTTTAAATATCTTTTTCTCCCTGAAGACATAAAGTCTGTGGTATCTCGATTACTATATCTGCTAATTATGACTAAATAAAAGGTTTCAGTTTTAATGTAGTATTTTTAAATACACTGCTTTCAAGTATTGTATCAAATATAGTAGTCACAATATGCAATTTGGGTTGAATCACAGGATCGTGAATCTAAACATTGAGATATGCATTGCTCATGTATGAATCAAATCAAATCCTGAGGACCAACATCTCTCGTGACAAGCAATAAGAAGCTTCCTCCAACACTTTCTGATCTATATTAGCTGTGCAAATACGTTCTTTTTAATTAAATAGTATGTTATCATAATACAGATGTTATAGTTCAATTTCTATTCCCAACATATTTTCACCAGTATGATTTCTTGTTCTCTCTTTAATAGGCTCTATGTTTGCCAAAAAAGTCTCCAATGAAACTAGTAATGTTTAACTCCACGGTAAAAATCATTTGCCTATGCCATGGGTTACAAAGACACAGCCTATTGCTTAGAGATTGAAATCAAATCCACCGGGTACCATTTGTTGCTTCTGAGTTTTTTCTTCCAAGTATTTTACTTAGTGGACAAGTAATATAAATATATACCTGAAATTCCCTGATCAAAGACCCAGCTATATGGACATAAGAATATATTTACTGGCATGTCCTAGCCTCCTAGGCTTATCTGCACATGTGAATGGCTATCTTCGACCCTTAGCTTTCCATCATTATCTAAATGAATAAACAAAACTAGAAATGATAAATACACAGAAGAAGGACATGACTGAATATACTTCTTTTTTTTACCATCATCATGCCATTTTTAACAAGTGATGAACACTCACATCTGTACAAAATAGCGTTTAAAATGGCTGTAAAGGACAGGCAGGTGCAGGCTGTGTTAGCAGAGGAATTTATTTTATGTGCATGGACAGTGGCAAAAACCCCAGATATGACATTATTAAAGCTATCCATTAAAGTGGTTGTCCAGCAGGGTTAATGTGTCTTTGCTAAAGGGTGCAAAAGGGTGTATTTTTCTAGTTCTGCAGAGAAGTGCAATTCAGAGCATATTATTGTTTTGGATCCAGCAGCCATACCTAAAAATTGATTGCTGCAGTTGTTCATTCCTGCCAGACAGCTGCTGGGGTGGGATGAGCACCTACTCTAGTAATAGCATGCCTTCCCTGAAGAGAATGGGAATCTTACTTTTAATTTTAGTGCAGTCAAGATTATGCCTCTGATTTTTTACATTTTTCAAACCTAACAGGATTCCTACAACTTCAGCTATGAGTCCCCACCTGCAGCGCTGCCTGGGCTGGGCACACCTATTCAGACAAAGCCCTGGGGCCTTGTTACCCACCAGTGGATGGAGCACACTGGGCACACTTTTGGAGTACTTCTGATGTAGTTCCACTTAAAAAATGAAACTAAATCAGAAGTGCAAATTCCCAAATCAAAATGCTGATGCAGACAGACAGAGACAAAGTTCCTTGAGGAGAGAAGACTTTTATATCATAAACCAAGACTTAGATTAAACTGAATAACTTGATTATTAAAGGTGCATGTGTGTTTGTACGTGTATAGTTTCATATGACATATCTCTGATATGGATATCTTTTTTTTTTAAAGAGGAAATTGACTTTTAAGAAGCTGGAATTTGAAGAGTCGGAGTTTCTCTTTTAATTTGCATTAGAATGATGAACTATAATTTAACAAGAAGATCAAAACAGAAAACTGAACCACCTTGTAGAAGCTGCCTTTCAAGCATGAAAAGAGATTCACAACTTTTCTGCAAATTGCAGTCTTCAGGCTGATGAGACATTCACTATGTCAGCATCACCACAGACAGAAACCTGGAGGGTTTTTTTAGCTATACCCTCACTCTAGATCTGTGGTTTTTAACTTGTGTCAAACAGTGATAGCAAACTATCAAGTATGGCAAGGCTGATTTGTGAGGGCGGCTCCCATGTACCATGGTACAGAACACCAGTCACTCTTGGTAGTGCCTTACAGGCATTGCACCCAACCTGTCCCTTGGTATTCTATGGCATGTACAGGTGCTCCTGTGCATGTGCAGCAAGTCCAGGCCTTCCTGAATGCAATCAGGAGAGAAGACACAGTGTGCTGTCCCCTGCTTAGTACACAGAGCTCACAGAACCAACAGTGGGAGCACTTAGCAAAAAGCTAAGCATTTCTTTTCTCCCAAGTATTTCTTCTTATAGCCAAAAGAGTGTCTTGTTAGTTAACTGGCAGTTTCTGGAGTACAATGCAAAGTGTATGCTTTCAAATCCTTAGTCTGTGTCAAATTCACAGTGCATGAAGAATGGTGGTAAAGGGGTGGAATTCACCCAATGTGCTTTTCTGTCTTTTTCACTTTATAACTACATCTTCTGAAGAACATCTGTACCTCAGTGGACAGACTGTTGGAAGGACAACAAGATGCCAGGCTATTCAGATAATTCCAACTTCAGGAAACCATGGAATAGCTGGGGTCAGAGGGCACATCTGGAAGTCATCTTGTCCTTTCTGTTTCACACAGGACCAGCTAGGATCAACCACATGCTGTGATCGACTGTGGTGGTACCCCACACCTTCCTAGAAAGCACAGGATATCCAGCTTGTTTGCCCAAAGCTGGCCAAGCTGTGAGAAGACAGGGCACTGGTGGCACAATTACCTCAGGCCCACATTTCTGGCTTGTCCTAAATTTTGCACAAGAATACTTTGGTGTTCCAGTGTGGGTTTTGGTCTGCACTCAAAATGAAGTATAGATATGACAGTGGAATATTCCAAACACAGATCCACAGGGAAAAAAAAAAAAAAATTCCCATGTTTTATCTTCTGCTTAGTCTTCATGTATATGTCTTTCCCCCTAACATATGCCCCAATTCCCAAAGTGATGGGTATATTGAAAATTTATGCATGCTTTACATTTAATTTAATCATTTCCATAGCAACTCCTACATTTCAGGATGTTTAACTTTAATCCCAAGATACAGAATATATTCTTTTCAGAACAATTTCCCAGGCTGTATTTAGCCACATTCATGTATAACTTTCTACAATTTAATTTTCAATGAAAATTACCCTATCATCTACCAGAAGCAAAAGTTTTAACAAACAGATTAACTTTTATGAGTTCTTTCATCTCACTCTGTGTTTAAACAATTACTCCTGCATCAAATGGAGCTAATGAAGCCTGATTGCTCAGAATCAGTGTTTTTGATTGATAGATGCAGCTGTTTAATGAAGTCCAACTTCCAAGGAATAGATCAAAAGTGCCTCTCCTCCTCTTTCTTTCTTTCTTTTTCTCTCTCTCACTCCCTCCGGGTCTTTTACACCAGTACTCTCCTGTCAGGAGACCCTAAAGGATGAACATGCTTTCCAGAGGCCTGGAAATTCAACCAGTGTTCATAATGACATGATGATAGATAAATCAAAGATATATATATTACTGTCTATATGGTGAAGTCTGGAACAAAATTAAAGGCACTTGAGGTGATGTATGATGCACATAGCAGTAATGAATTGATGACCCATACTTCTATATGGGTGACCTTAAACTGCTTTTAAAAACATCTGAGACTCAACTAGGAATTAAAAACCAACGCAGATAAAAGAGGAAATACATATACAAATAAAGAAAAACAGGGGAAGTATGGGAAAGAAGATCTTCCTTACAAATTTTCACTCGTTTTTCATCTGCATTTTGCCTTTCTACATGTCACTTCTGAAAAGAATTCCACAACTGCAGGCTATTAATCCTGCCCCTTTGCTGTCACAATAGCAAACTTCCATCACATCTGATTCCTGTTCCAGGACCTCAGCTGGTGCAGCACACATTTGTTACACTGGTATGCTTCCCTGAGCAGTCAGCATAAAGCAAAAATCTAATGGAAGGTAGGTGAACGAAGCATTCAAATTTGCTGTCAGGTTACACACACATCACCTGTATTTTGTGCAAGCAGGAATGCCTAAGCCAAGTGGTGAACAATCAGGCTTCCCATGCTGTCAGGCAGTAACCTGATGCTTCACTTGCCTGATGTGTCACACAACCTGAGCTGCTATGTAAACAGCAACAAATAACCTAAAAGGTGACACACTTGAATTTGCAACTTGCACATTTCTTCCAGTTCCATCACTTTCATGCTAGGAAGCAAGAGAGGGAGTAAAGAGAGACATAGTTTCAGGATCCTGTCAGGCTCCAGGACATAAGCATCAAATAAATCAATTAATTTAATCCTAATGCAATTATCTGCTTTAGATGAAGGGTGATTTTAGCTTGCTGAATTCATTTATAAGAGCAAATAATTATCCTAAAAAGTTTATACTGTTCTAAAGATGATAGCATTCTCAGCAGCCCTAGTACAACTCCAGTGACTTGAGTGGAGCTGCTAGACGTAAATTTATTACATAAAGGAGAGCTGCTTTCAGTCAGGCACTGACGATTTGATCTCCAATTAAAAAATTAATCTTCAAAAATAAAGCCTGGCATTACAATTAAACTGTTGTTAGATGTACAGTGAACGTGCAACTGTAGCACTGAAATGATACTCAATTTGTTGGTGGAAATTTCAATAACAGGTTCAAAATTGAAGCCATTTCCTCGGCTTTCCATTCCCAATCTGTTGTAAGTCATAGTGTCCTTGGGAGGGCAGACTATGTATAGCTCACAAAAAGAACCTAGGATATTAAATCTTAACAACCTAAAGATCTGCTGTTTATTTTTTTGTAAAAATGGGTTAGTGAGGAGGAACAGTGTCAGGCAGGGATTCGTAAAAAACAGAGAACTTCATTAAAGACATGTGGCAGTCTCAGCTCCTGATCACGCAAACAGAAAGACCAAGGTATTTCTCCAAGAAATGTTATCAAAGCCAGCAGAAAAATTTGTAAATGTGCATCCTGTATTTCCACAGGTTACTAAAGAGACTAGTACGGGTCTGGTATCTGTTTTGCATCCTGTAATACAGACAAGAATAAAAAAAGAATATCAGATGGAGGACTGCTCAGCCTGTGAACTTTGGCAGAGCTGGAAGGGTCCAGCTGCTCAACAGCAAAGTTTAGGCAGTTCTACCCTCAACACTGCACTTGGGCATCTGAAAAGTTAAGAGCTAGGATTTCAGGAAAGGACAAATGGCAGCTAGACTGAGCTTGGATGACTTTGCATGTAGGTGCCTATGAGACATCTAGGAAATTAAGAGTTTAAATAGTTTTGGAGTCCTGACCCTGCATTCCCACCTACCTCCTGCAGTGCTTTAGCTATTGCTGGCTTTCCCTGAACAATGCACCGCCATGCAACAAATACTGTCAACACACAACCACCCTGTCTGCCATCCCCAGATCCTTTTCTTCTGCTTCCCTTGCAACCATCCATCTTCTTCTGTTCCAAGGAGTTCCCCTCCTTAGTTCTGAATATTTTCCATGTAGCTAATTAGTTTAATTCCATGCATCCCTTGCATTTGTGGACACATTCCTTATTTACAATTTCCTTAATTTCTGGTGGCAGAGCTAAAAATGAAGCAGCCAGGTTTTTAGTAGGATGAGAAAACCTGGGAAGGACCAGAGATGCTGCCACATCACCCATACAGCCCAGGGCAGCTCAGCCCACGGGAGGCTGAGCGACAGGCAATCTTCTACTCATGGTGAGTGGAAAAGGGAAATAGATGCCTGAGAGAAGGCTGGAACAGTAAAGCTACAGAAACCTGGTAATAATTTCCTGCTGTATCCAGAGCTCCCCAAGCCAAACAGAAGCTATTATGTTTAACTTCAATACTAATGTGTATTCACCCCATTTGAAAGACATACTTGGCAGGTTATAATGATGGCCTCTAAATCATAAAAATATTGAACATATAATACCGAAGGAGAGAAATGGAAGCTGAAGTTAATAAGTTGTTGGTAAGGTATTGTTTCAGCTATCCACACATAAACTGGTCAAAAGTCACATTGGGACAAAGTTTAGAGAAGAAATTTCTTTACAAATTAAATGACTGCCTCAAGCAAGACCTAGTTCTGAGTACTGAGAGGAAGGAATGAATCTCAACCAAAAAATTACTTCAGCTAAGATGAATTTGGACATTATTATTCTGAAAATATAAAGGCTACACAGATTAACAAGAAAACAGTCAAAGTTGGTAATTGATTTAATTATTTCAGTTCATGTTTATTTGCATCTCAGTTCTGAGTACTAAATCGAGAAGCAGAAGTTTGTCATAGCAGTACCTACAGTTGAACCTTAAACAGTAATTATAACCAGTTTCCTTGAAGGAGAATAGATAAGGATACAAAGCAATTCCTATTTACATCTATCATGAAAATTCCAACCCATCTCAAACACAGCCATTAGAAGAAGAAAGAAAACACAGGAATAAATCGGCAATTCCTCCCAGCATTAGATGGAGGCAATTCCTCCCAGCGTTAGACACTTCATGAGACCATTCTCACTAAGGCCGAAGACAGCAAAACAGAACCAATAAGAAGAAGAGAACTATCAGAGATGCTCAAGGATGTATTTCCAAAGAGGGCAGGAGTGCTGAGTTTCAGGAATACACATCCATCATTTTGATATCACCAGTACCTGTGTCAGGCCAGCTCTGTAGGCGGCATACCCCCGTGACACCTCAGTTTGCTCTGCAAGCATTTCTAGCAGGCACATCCATTTTGGCAGTGAGGTGCCTGCATGGCACCTCAGGACATCTGTTCACCTGTAGCTTGTCTTATGACAAACCTTACCACAAAATGCTTCCCAACTGACTGACATGTGGGGCTTGATTTTCGAAAGCTGCTTTGGCAGCACCTACCCCTGTGTAAAACACAGCTTGTGGGAAGGGCAGGGAGGCATCCTTTTCCTCTTCCCTCCCCCCACCCCAACTGCTGTCTATCAGGATGGAATAGAGATATGCTCTAAACTCTCTCTTGCCTCATCAAATTTGAATCAGCATCTTCCACTTTTGCACACTAACTTGCTGAAGCACAGTAGAGTTTAATACCTCATACTCAAATTGGGAAGAGAGGGAATGAGAGAAACTGCTACCTCCTCGTGTCCCTTGATGTACAACTGTCAGCTGGAGGAGAGGAGATGCTGAAATGAGGCACCTCAAAACCTAATTTGGGGTCAGGAATTCCATTAACTAGTGCAAGTACTTGAAAACGGACCCAGTTCTCTGTGTGGCTGAGCAGCAGTGAAAGAAATGGGTATAAAGATTAGAAAGGAGGTTGAGAAATTTTGAGATCGTGTACTGGAATATGGAAATCCCTGGCCATGAAGTGTCTCTAATCCTTTTCTATTTTTAGTCTAACGCTTCATTCCATGTTGCACAGAAATCCATTCTGCCAGCAGTTTCACTGGCTTAAGGAACAAAACAAGTTCTAAATGTGGTAGGAGTTGAAGTAAATTAAACATTTCTTGAAAAATCCCTGCATGACTCAAATAACCAAAAAGGTAATTAAAAAAAGAGGCATCAAGGTCATCAACACCCTGAACTGCCATCAACAGATCTCTTCATACTTTTAAAATAAAATTATCTCCAGTGCTGCCTTGCACACAATAAACACCTAATTTCTCCTGAATGGGAGTAATGCTGTCATACATGTACACACCAGTCACTTTGAGAAAAGATGGTGACAGGGACCAGATGTACATGGACTATCTACATTGACTATTGGAAACCATCCATTTAATCAACAGTGCCTTTAATTTGTTTCCTGAGGATGAAGACAGCTTCTACAGCTAATCCTGACTTAATATTTTATCTTTCTCATACATGGACAACACTTAATTAGAGGTAAGCTGCATTTGGTAGAATATGAAACTGCTCAGTTATCTGTGTCACCATTCAGTTGGCTGGCAAAAAAAAGAGAGAAGAAAAAATATGTATTTTTCATAGGAATTTTGTAAGAATGACAAGTATTGTCACAAAGAAATGCTACTGTTTATCTTGTTATGAAGTAATAAAAAATTGTATTTTTAACCCTCCTGTAGAGTGAAGAAGTGATAACCTAAAATAGGGTTTTTTATTGAAATGTTCCCACTCCAATCCCAACAGCATATACTTCCAGTGTACCTTGAAGAAAAGAATTATTTCCCCATTTTAGTGATGGGGAACTGTGAAAGATTGAATGGATTATCCACAGTTTTAATGGCAATAAGTACACTGGAGTGGACTTAACTGGAATCCTGAGTAAGTTATCAGACCACTATGCCAGTCTCCTACTCCGGTTATCAGTAGCTTCAATTGTGTTTTGTACTGAGCATCCTAAGATCTCATGTGTTCCTTGGTGCAAAACACTTTTCCACGGCATAAATGACAATTATTGAATTAATATCAAGGACAAACTTGGTAGGAAATGAAGCTTCACCCTTACACTTAGATATCAAAAGTGCTGCTGAGAAGTGGGGTGGGAAAAGGAATGACTTACCCAGAAGCGTCGTGACAACATACAAGCAGCATAAACTTCTGCTGTGGTAGCAGAGTTGCTTGTTTTACATAAAGAATTATTTTATTACTGCTGGTAAAGAAGAATTCATTTAATTTAAGCGGGTTTTCAATAGAACATTATAGAAAAAGTCAGATCTTCATTATTGCTGTTGCTATATAAAAGTACAACTTATATTTCACAGACAGGTGTGAATTTACACTTAAAATCATAATTTGTTTCAGTGGTTTTTTATTTTTTTAGGGTAACTAATATATCTGCACTGCACCACAGCAAAGGAACGGTCACTGCAGTTCCAGAGGTGCTTTGCAAAATGTCCAAACTTTCTAGCTAACCATATTTCCAGGAAAAAGAAAATAAAATCTTCCCCCCAAGCTACTGGAATTTTCTCTGAAGGAGTGGTAAAATCTTTATTACTTGTATAAAGGTTGCAGTTTTTCTCTTCTTCAGTTCTTGCACAAGTTTCTCCAACAGCTTACTTATGCATAGTCTACAAAGAATACCCTTTCATCTATTAAAAATATGCTGATAAAATTAAGACTTTGGCTGACAGTTTGCTGATGTCACATTAGAAAGAGTAAATACACTTTTTGGACTTTTCCACCATTAATTATTTTATATACTACTGTCATGTTAGCTCCTATGTATTTTCTGAGTTTTTAGAAAGCATCTGAATGAAATTCCTTTATGATTTTTGTTGTCCTACTACCTGAAATTCCTCTTTCGTCTCTGTGATCTTGCCTCCTTATATTTTCCACTTTCATCACCATGTGCCACCAACATCTACCACTCTTATCAGCTACAAAATTGCTCTTCAAAATAGAAACTCTTATATTATGCTTCTCTTTGCTGCCCTTTCCTCACTCCTTTTAAGTTGTCTCACAGCAATTTAAATATAATTGAACTTAGGGCCAACTGTCAGTTTTGATATATACATATATATACATATTTATTTCTAACCAATAGATGTATGAAGCCAACCTTTTCTGATCTGTTATCTGCTTTTTCAACTAAAGTAGCAAAAAAAACCCACCATCCTCTGACTTTCACTATTAAAATGTAAGTTAATAATACCACAATGCATTTTCTGTAATAGAGTAATGATTGCCTGGATCACTGGTTTATGTAGTACATATAAGCTCTATTATTGTGATATACTTTTGATTTAGTATCTTTTGATAAGAGAGATAGAATGTGTAAGAAAACCTTTGGAAAATATGTGCAATTGCTCAAACCTGCATGCTTTCAAATTTTGCTGCACTTCATATATTTTTTTTCATGCTCTTTTACTCTGGTATTCCTGACAACAGAGTATTTCAGTATATTCTTTAAAGCTTTAAGGAACTTTAAAATTTTAAAGAAAATATAAAGGACACAAATGTTTTGCTGTTTTTGTGATGCCTGAGAGGAATGGCAATCTCATATCCTTTCCAAACATCTAAAAGCTATTTGAAGGCAGGCTATTTCAGCTTCTGCTGTGCTTGAAAAGTGAAACTCCAAAGGCATCCTCATTGACTACTACGCATTTTATTTATTAGAATTACATTTCTCTTTATGCTTCAAACTGAAAGTGGGAGGTTTGTCCTACAAAAGTGCTTGAAAGTTTCTACTTTCTTCATATATGACTATTAGAACATGTCTAATATATTTCGTTTCTATTTTCCACAACTGGATGTAGTGACTCACACTTTGTGGCTGTTCTTTTCATTTTGGAAGCAATTATTCCTGAAAAGACTCATATACCCAGGTTGTCAGCCAATTATTTCTTATATGCCTGAAAAAACCAGTCGTCTTTGCAGAAATGTATCATTCGATGATGTGCTGGAGTCTATGGGAGTGTTAGATTTCTTTGAATATTTCAGTTTGGACTTTAATTGTTTTTGTTCATAGGTGCTAAATTAATGAATTAAATTCAGGACTATATTTATCCCTAGCAAAAAACATAGATTTACTACCTTAAAGTAAGTCTCCATTTATTAAAAAAAACCCAACATCAAGAATAAGAAACAACCTTCAAGGAGCACTGAAAAGAACTTCCCTATACTGTGCAGCTAAAACATACAGAAAAGAGAAGTTATGTTTAGAGCTTGTTTTGCAGTCACCACAAAATATCTGTATTTTAAATATGAAGCTCAACAGTACATGAAATCTGCAAGCACATCTCATGTAGGATTTTACCCTTTGGCTGGGGAAGAAGAGAAAACTATGACAGTCACAGCAAATTATTTTGAAGAACCCTTTCAGACTAAGCAGAAACAACTCCACTTAATGTGAATCTTACATCTAAATAAAATTCAAATAACTACATAAAAGGCTACAGAGCCTTAGAGATTTAGATTCTTTAAGCTAAACTCTTTAAAAAGAATGGCAGAAGTGGAAGCAATCCCTTCTAGTGCATAACCACTGTTACACAAGGGTGATACACTTCATGAGTTCCTCCTGTCAGAACTTCTTATTTTAATTTTTCCTTCCCAGTGACAACCTTGCTGTAGACATTTCCATGCCTATGACAAGGAGAGAAAATACTATTCTCCTGTGGTTTTAGGGATCATTATGTGTAATCACAGCAAAGCTCCTTTATCAGAACAAATCCAGTTTAGCATGACATTGTTGGAGGTCTCTTGAGATGGCTAAACCTTAGAGGTTTCCTCATGTAACTCCTACTATGAAGTATTGCAATTAAGTATGTTTCTGACATACTAATAGACAATTTTCCTTTGAAACAATGTATTATAGTTTCACAGGAAAATTCTAAGACACCTCAGAGATCTGTCTGTAGTTTAACCCCCTGCTCAAAGCAGGGTCAGCTATGGACTCAGTTACTCATCCAGTCTAGTCTCAAAATGGACAGAGACTGCACAACCTCTCTGGGCAACCTGGTTTAATACAGGATTGTGCTCCCTGCAAAAGAAGATTCTCACTGTGTCTAGGCCAAGCCTATCTATTCTGTTTGTGCCCACTGTTTCTCATCCTGCCCCATGCACTTCTGAGGGGAAGCTCATCTCACCTCCTCAGCAATGTACTCACAGGTATTGGAAGGCTGATGTTAAGCCAGCCTGAAGCTTCTTCTCAAGACTGAACAAGATCCATTCCCTTAAACTCGCTCCTCAGGTGAAGTGCTCCAGCCCATATCATGTTGGTGGCCCTATCCTGAACTTGCTTCAGTAATGAGCTCACAGAGATTTAGGATGTATTAGTGCTGTTCTTGGACTCCTGGAATAGTACAGGAACTCAAGGAAATGGTATTCCAAATAAAATTGCAATTCTTTTGAATCATCAGTGATAAATTGAAATAGAAATTTTCAAATATAATTTGAATTATTTGCAAAAAATTGGACAAGGACATGAAGTGACAGAATCGCAGAATATTCTGAGTTAGAAGGCACCCACAAGGATCATCGAGTTCAAGTCTTAAGTGAATGGCCCATATAAACAATTGAAATCACTTAAATTTTAAATCATATTAATCATACGCATTTCAGATATTAACGGCAGAAATTTTAAGACCACAAACTGGCTCTGTCCTAGTTTCTTGTTTCATCAGATCTAAGATCACATGCAACCTAGTTCATGAAATAACCTTAATTTTACAATCTCCATTTAATGTGAATTATGGTTTTGACAGGTGGATGTATATGTTTGTAAAATCAGCACTTCTACTTGAATGCTCATGGTAAGTAGCTGATTCCGTAAAACAGAGCTGCAACAAAAGGCTCCTGCATGCAACTAACCAGGTGAAAAGTAGAAAGAAGTAAGGTTTTTTCTGAAGCATATGCCATGGTTTGTGCTTTATAAGGGACAAAGATTTTAAAAGTTGATGTTTGAATTTGTGTTCACTGGCAAATACAATTGGTTTTGTTCCATTGTCTTTACAATGAAAATAGTTAGCAACAAGTTTATGTAATTATTTGAAGCATGATGTAAGGGCATGGTGGATGCACCATCATTTTTCTTTCTGAAATTGAGATGTGTTGTTGAAATACCTTCTAGAAAAAACAGCAGCTCATGTACTAAGCAGAGGAAATACAGCCACTGTGTTACTCTGACATTCAAATTAGAAATGGCTCTGACATAAAGTATACTAATATGAGAATGCATTTTTTAAAATGAGGGAAAGAAAAATGGGACCAAAAATATGAAAGAAACAATATTTTAAAAATAGAGAAATTTGAAAAGCCTTGACTGACTTTTGTCCTACAGGCTGGGTGCTTTGGCTGTGCCTCTGAGGCTGTGTCTCTGAGGCTGTGCATTCCCTGCCAGGGCTCTCACTTAGCCCACACCTGCTCCCGAGACCAGTGAAGAAACATCTGCAGACAGCAAATGTTCATTAGACCTTTATGGTGACTGAGCAGCAATGTCAGAGTAGCCAGACGTGCGTAGTGTGATTGAGCTGAGGGTATGGGGTCCACCTGATGCTATAGGAAAGAGGTGTGGGGGTTGTTATGCAGACCTACACTGAATTTAATGCATCTGAGCTGTAAGAAGGGGATCAGGTGAGATGGGGGCAGGCTGTGGTACACAGCTCACCCCAACCCTGCAAGAAATGTGGAACTCCCTGCTGAAGAATATAGATAAGCAGTTTTCCATCCTCTCTTCCTAGATAAGAGCTACACTGTCTAACACACTTAACCCTCTCATAACAATGCTGTGTTGCATATTTAATTAATTACATAAAGGTGACAGTTAAAACAATGGAAAACAGAATAATAATACTTGCCATTGTTTCCTGCAGTGAGATAAAATGTCCCAGGTACTTCTCAGGCTAAAGGATACTCAGCATTCTGAAAGAAGCTTCTGTTTTCCTGTAATTCTTGGAAATTAGGAAATTCACTGCCTGAATTTCCAACGCTCTCTTTAAACTCTGATGCAAAATATAGGTGGAGCACTTTGTGAATGTATTTTGAAATATCAGTGGGAATATGAGTACTTAATAAAATATTGCGCACTTGGAATTAAGGCTGTGAAACTTTTTTTAGCTGAATCAAATTGTTGATTTGGATCAAACACCCACATTTGATGTGGCTCATATAGATTTTTCCCTCATTTTCTCCTACTGTGAAAAAAAAAAATCTTTTTCTCTACTTGTTAAAAGAACAATGCTAAAGAGAGCCTAACCAAAAAGAAAGGATGGGTTCATTCAGCCACTCAGAGATTTTCAGTGTAGGAACTCCAAGCTCAGATGTCTCCTTTTCTTGAGAGGATTGGAATTCCCAGTTCCTACTTCCCTGGAAAGTGCCATACCCTGGTGCCACGATGGGCAGTTTGCTTTGCATTTCACCTGCTGAGGAACTTTCTCTGTGTTACTCAGTAGTAACTGGTGTGAACACTGGTGTGTGTCGAATCACAGAATTGCAGATTAGTTTGGGTTGGAGGGGGACCTTTAAACGTCATCTGGCCCAACTCCTGCTGTAGTGCACCCCAGTGCATTAATATACTGTCTACCCAGAAAAGGTCCCAGCACATGGCTGGAGAATCAGCCTCAGACAGCTCTCTCATTTCTTTTTCTTTTTCTTTTTTTTTTTTTTGGGCTGCGTAATTATGTCAATATTTAATAAATAATGAAACAATCTCAAAGGGGAAGAGTGAGGAAGCCCTTGTTTAGAACATCTTATGATCTGATTATCAGCACCTCCTCCTCAGCTGACATCCAGCATTCAGTCTTACAGAGGACGGATTTTAATTTTTTCAGATTTACAACTGAATCAAGTCCACTCCAGCCTTCTACAGTGCTCTAAGCCCTGAGAGAGCAGGCAGACAGAAACTAATTCCTTTTGTCTAGCTCAAGCATGCATCTGAATGAGGCACCTTTTTTTTTCCCCACCTGAAATTATTTGGTGAATCTAGTTTACATCTGTGAGATACTGTGAATTTGTACTTTGAAGTAATTAACTTTTTTTTTTTTTTTGCTAAAACATTTTGTTCAGCTATGAAATGGCTCACAATAAGCCCTCTTGGTGAATCCTGTTTGGCAGAGAATAACTACAATTGCACAAAAGTTAAAACAAAAAGAAAAAAACACAACAGAAAAACTTAGGAGGCTATGAAGATTTTGCAAACAGAAATCCCAATAGTAATAACCAAAGGAATACGGCAAAGAGAGTATTTTGGGCTCTGTAGGTGAACCCAGCAAGGCACTGCTGCCAACCCCCACCAGGTGGCTCTCCACGCTGGAGCATAGCAGCTTGGAAAATCCCTTCTCGTCGGAGGAAGGGGCTTGTACTTATGCAAAAATACTGAGATTTGCTTCTGAATCTAAATATCCACCTCAGCTGCTGAACAGATGCTCAGCCTAGGAAATGGTGTGAAAGCCTCACACTCAATTCTTCTGTTTACTTTAGGCTGTTATTTCTGAATTATTGCTCTGCATCTGGAAGGATTGTTCCCTGCTTACTCAACTCCGTATCCTGCAGTACATGCAAGTGGGATGTGTGTCTGAGTTTGCTGGATGCCTGTTTACTGTAAAGAATAATACAGCAGAAGTCCCGTGCACCACTAAAATCCCAATTAAAGGGTCATGCAATCTATCTTTTGAAATGTGATCTTGCTCATTGGCTGGAGCTCCTCTCTCTTTAAATATTTTCTATTTCTACCCATGACTGCTTAAATTTTTTTCCTCAATTTCTTTGAAATAAAGATCCCATTCCTTAATAATCAAATATATTGTCACTTTATTGTGGTGGCAGGCATTTATAAGATGTTTTTTTCCTCACCACCTCTGCCTACCTGAGAGAACAATGATTATCAAAGTCATCTTGCTAAACTGGGTTGTCATTACTGGGTCAGAGTCTGAAAAGGATGCAGCAGAAAAAAATCATCTTTATGCCCACTCTGCTTTAACTGAAGGACACAGCAGAATGGCTCCTGTTTCACTAACTTTAAATGACCTTGGTCTTTGCCATTTTAGAGGAAGACAAAGTCCTAAATTTTGAGGGCTTAAGTTTTTCATCTCCCCCAGCATTTAATCATCTTTTCCTCTCTGCCTGTTTAACAGCAAGGTTTTTTACATTGAGAAAGAAGCAATGGGGACAGAGTTATGTTTGTTTTCTTTCTCATCCTAATTGTTCATTTTGTATTGATTCTTCACAGTGCTGGCACCTGGACAAAGAAAGGGCACTTTGCAGCCCAGTGTTGCTTCTTTGGGGTATTAACACATAGTCCTCATTTCAATCTTTACAGAGCAGCTGCTTGTAATGTAAAATGTTATCACCAAAGCAAGCTAGCAAAAAGAGATTTGTTTACTGAGCAATCAAAGCTATTCTTACAAAAATAGGAATATTGAATGATATTATGGAAAGTCTGTGCAATAAGATAAAGTGGTGAGTATATGAAGAGATAATCCCTGAACTAGATCACAGGTGCTACTCTTTTTTCTCAAAATCTGACCCCAAATTTGATAATCTAGGAAAACTGGAACCTATCCTCTAGGTATAATATGTTACATAATAACTATATTCAGAGAGGGTATATCTTTATAAATATATATACAGATTTATTTATTTATTTATTTACGAAGACTTCTGAATTCAGTGCTGAAATGAGGAGCACAAACTGCCTGCAGCTGAAGACCTGGTTCTGGTTTTGCCACTTCTGTGGTTCAAGTCTCCCCATCTTGCTCTGTTTTACCAGGTGCATCACCAAAACCCATCATTCTGCCATGCTGATGTTGAACACAAGGAAGAGGAAGGTACACACATAGGCAATCTCCTGGGGAAGCAACACCATTGCATTCTTCTCCACTCAAGGATGCTAAGAGAGGGAATGCGGCCATGGCAACAGCAAAGGGATGGATGGGGCCTGCCTCCTAGGAAATACAGAGAAATCCCTCTGCCAAGTAGCACATATGCCACAGATGGTGGTAGCAGGGGCGACCCACGGCTGCTTTCTGCCAGCAGCCAAGTGTGTTTCCACACATACACCTGAGCCCAGTCTATAGAATTGCAATTGACAGGATTTTTAAATACAAGAATTACCTTACAATACTCTATTCTACCTCAATGTCCAAGGGCCATAGCAAAACATACTATGTAAAAACTTCACTTATGTCCCTAGTTTATCTCTACTTTAATTCTAGTGCATGTATTTATAAAATATAAATGGTATTGACTTTGCATGCACTTAAACAAAAGTTTAAATAGATTTAATTTTTTTTTATTAGAAGGCTACATATGTCCTAAAGATAATTAAGGGAACAATGAGCAAAGCAGCAGTTCACCATTGTTTAAAAGATGCAATGAAGTGCAGATTGTGTAATGTTAGGAATGAGTTCACTTTTAATTTCAAAGATGTATGGCTGGGACAGATATGTTAATCACGAGAAGCGTCCTGTTAAAATTAACAGGAGAAACAAACAATTTTGAATAAAGGCAAATTTTTTCAAGAGAGGCGGTAAGAAAGCCAAGACAACCCTCAAAACCATGAAGCTCATCATAACATCACAGAAACTGCAAGGCAGTAAGCTGATCTTCTGTATTTTCTAAAATCCAACTGGACTTACAGATACATACCTACCCATTTGCAATATAACTTAGTATTATTTCTGAAGCCAGAATATAATTTCTCCCCTTTCTACTTTTTTAGTACTTTTGAATTTGGGATATGAATGCACTAACATAGTTTCTGCATTCATTCTTCTTGTTGCTTTGCATTGCCACGAGGAAGAACAGAATAAGAAAAAAACTTTTTGCAATTCTAATCATTACCACCCCAACAGCCCATGGGGTTCGTGTTCACAAAAATCTCTGGATGTGGGTCAAGTTCAGACTTGCCTCTTTTTGCCTTGAGGCATTTTTCTGCAAGGCTAGTTCTATAGGGCAGAAACACAGAACGTTAGACAGAAAGCTATTTTTAGCCATTAAAGACATTATGTTTTAAAAAATAGAAGCATTGCAATTTTCAGAATAATTGTGCTATGCAGCAAAGATTACACAAATACCCTAAATGTGAAGAAATGGCATCCTTTCCCTGACAGCACTTGTTTTCTGTCCTTGACAGTGACAGCTTATTTATTTTGTATTGTTTTTAGAGATTCTGGAGTGCCTAAAACACAGTTGCAGCGTTTTTCATGTAAAACAATTCCAACAGCAGCCTGATGTGAAAGTTCTTCGTACAATCAGGTCAATCATAAAGAATGCACTATTTTAATAGTGGGAAAGGCTAATCATGTAGGAAGCACCATTCTGTAGAGTGAGCACTATTAGGCAGCAAACCTTAGAGCAGATTGCCACAAAGAATAAACAAAGCTGGGTTTTGAGCACTTATCAAGTGCTTTTTCCAATCCCTGCTGCTGCTCATTATATCTCTGGGAGATGCTCTGACAAAAAGTGGAGCTGGGGAATTTCACATCTCCAGCCAACAGAGGAGTGTCAGAGAGGCTGATAGCTGTCAATAAAACTGATATTTACAGCAGAGCAGGACATGATGAAAACCAAGATACAGATGTGTGTGAATTACCCTTGGTATCACAAACCAGGAGTGGAGCCCTCCTTATAAACAAGACTTGCCTGCTGATCCAGGAAGATAAGCATTTGAAAAGGGGCTATCAAGAGCCACTCATGAGCAGTCTTTTCCTCCAAAGCAATTTTCCTAGAGGATACAGGAAATCAAGTGTTCATTGATAATGTTCACTTTGTAAAGGAGTCGTGTGGGTCAGATTATCAGATCTGCTTCACTTACTTTTCACAGCTCAACCAGTGTCAAGGATTTAAAAATGAGACACATTTGCCAGCTAAGGATCCTTTCAGTACAAGACAGTTCATTATAATTACAAATACAGTAGTATCCCACCATTCCTAGAAAAGGAAACATGTTGGAAAGGGCTGCAGTTTTCTTGCACTCTGCTTACTTTGGCAAACAGCTCCTTTAGACCAGTTGCTAATTAGCAGTCTTCTGAACAGCACTAAATTCACCCAACACCATAGCTCATGCAGAACCATCCCCAGAATCAGGAGCCAGGCAGTCTCAGCCATGACCATGGTGAATGTGAAAACAAGCATGTTACAAAAAGTCGTTTTGTTCCATTAAAAAATTAGATATTTTAATTTTATGCTAATTCAGAAAAAACGCAAATGTTGAAATATCTTAGTTTTTTCAGGACATTTTTTCCCCCACAGCCTCAATAGAGATTCACAGCCATGCTTTGCTTAATAAAGCTTACAATTCTTCCTCTTGAATTACAAAGGTTCTTTTTTGTGTTTGCATAGACATGAATTTGTGTGAGAGTATGTGTCTCATCTGTATGTTAATTATTGATTTTTAAAATATTTTATTTTTATTATATTTTTAAAGTCCCATCCAAGCATCTGACTTGTTGTGCAAGTGTTTTGGTTGTTATAAATAGTTGACTGGATATCACTCATATATTTTCAGAGCTATTGAAAGTAATTTTCAGACACCTCTGTATTCTGGAAAAGAATATGCTGTCACTAAGAACAATTATAAGTGACTCTTTCTTTTTCCTGTTGTTCTGATTATATTCACTATTTCCCTTTAGTTTTCTCTCCTTGCTGGATGGAAAG